>NW_022681465.1:57278671-58691502 GCF_009764315.1 Trachypithecus francoisi
TTATTAAAGATTTAAACTGTTATTCTTTCTCTTCACCCTTACGGAAATTTTTTCTAGGTTGGAAGAATATTTTGTTTTAAATTATGTTTCTCTGACACTCAGTATGTCCCTTCTTGACCACGTTTCAAAAGACTAGAACTATGTAATTTTCTGCACAAATATCAAACCTGTATTACAACATAAACAGGTCTTTTCTCAGGATCTAGTTTCCCAAGGGCAGATTACAGCCACTGTGCACAATTCTAAGCATGGCTGGTGCCCAAGGATTATCTGCTTGGGAGTTCTTATGAAGATGTACATAAGCCCATAAAAGTTTTCCAGGTAGCAGAAGTGGCCTGGGTTGAAAAAACAAAAATGAAAAAAACAACCAAAGATAGCCATTGATTGGCATGAGGGTAGCTCTGTTTTCTCTGCCATGTGCCAACTCTTAGAAGCAGGATAATTTTAATTTCAAATTCAGCCTTTTAGTCCCAGATTGTTTTAAAACACAAAGATGGAAGCAAGATGATTTCCATAGAGCACTTCGTGGTCAAATACTGCCTGGCTCTTAATTTAGAATGTGGAAAAAATTATTATTTCTGCCCTCGGGCCCTTTTAGAGGTCCCTGCATGGTAGGGGTAGAAGAGGGATAACGGGTGAGAAAACAGGCAGACATCAGGAAGAAATGGGAATAGCTCTCCATAGAGTGAGAGAGAATAGAATGGAAGTTTGTTTCACAAATTTCCCAAGTGGTTAGAAAGGGAGACTGAGTATGTGATAGAGTCTATCACTTTACACATGATGATTTATTTTGACTTTATGTAGGAATATTTATCACAGTAGTAAGAAAGATCATAGTATATTTTATAGCTATTTTTTCTTAATTAAAATATTTTCAATATCTATTTATAAGGGATTTCATATGCACTATGGCATATTAAACACTAAGAGCAGAGCCATTCAAAAGAATCAATGGCAGACATGAGCAGCCATCCCTCAGTGAAACAGCATTTGGCATGTTGCTCATATGTCCAAGCTTAGGAGGGCTGCAGAACCCAGAGGCCCTCTTCAGGGAGGCCCACTGAGGGAGGGGAAATGGTAGTGAGAGAGTTCTAGAGGGAGATTGACATGTGTTTCCTGGAATTGTGGGTATATATGAAAGATAATGGTGCCAAATTACTAGTCTGGAGGTTTAGTAAGGAGAGACTTATGTTACCACAGTGTAGAAGAACCCAGGAAGAAAAGAAATGCAATTAAACCCATGTACATAAACCCATGCCATTCTTTGTGATCCTTTAAAGACATAAAAGAGGCTCTGATTTTCCAGTGTTTACAGTGAAGAAGCCAGGAAGCTAAAGGAGGAGGCAGAACTCTGGCAAAAATACACAAAGCTTCATAAGCAAAGGTGAGCTGTGGTTTAAATGTGTCTCCCAAAATTCACCTGTTAGAAACTTAATCCCCAATACAATTATATTGGAAGATATAACCTAATGAGAAGTGTGTGGATCATGAGAAATCTGTCCTCATGGTTAGATTTATGCTGGTATTAAAAGGACTTTGAGGAATGGGCTCTCTCTCATGTTCTCCTGTCTTCTGCTAGAAGGTGACACAGCAAGAAGGCATTTGCCAGACGCCAGTTCCTTGAACTTAGGGCTTCACAGCCTCCAGAACTGTGAGAAAATAAATGTCTGTTTATTGTACATTACCCAGTCTCAGATATTTTGTTGTAGCAGCACAACCAGAATAAGCCACTGTGTTTAGGGGGACATGGGTGTACTGTATTGAGTGTTATGAGTGACAGAAGGGCTGGAGCAAGCTGAACATGGCCTAGAGAACACCACAGACCTCCACACTCTCTGGAGAGTACAGCCTGAGCCACTGGCAGCAGACAGAATAAATCCCTATTAGGCTAAGGATTCACCTCCTTGCCTGTGAAGACTTACATAAGAAAAACTCTGCCTCCATTACCCCACCCTTCCTGTCCCCTAATAGAAGAAGTTTCTGATCCAATGAATAGAGCAGAGAAGGGAGAAAGAGAAGGGAAAGATACACTCTCATTTGAGAGCCAAGGTCCTGGAGTGTGAGAAGTTGGAAAGCAGACCACAATCTTCTCTCCCTTTTGGAAATGTCTTGTCCACAAATCCAGTCTGTGCTGTGATTGCTTTTCATAAATGGAAGTGACTAGAATCCTATATAACCTGCCAGGGTAGTAAGTGACCACAAACACACACACACAGACACACTCACACAAAGGACAGAGAAATTCTACAAAGCAGAGTTAAAATCAGTGACTGCCCAAAATAAAACCAATATAATTTCATGTAAGTTAAGATGTCTCAGTGAAACAGAAATGGATGTACATATATGTGTAAATAGTATCAAACAAAAGCATTGTGTTGCTGTGTTGTTTCATGTCAATAAATGTTATATTTCTGTTTCCAACTCTAAAAATATATTTATATTCTAAAATTTACCTAGAAAATGGTTTATTTCAAAGTGATTTCCATATTACTGCACTAGAATTATACACATACCTTACACTTTAGTATCCTTACACATCTGTTTCTCTCTTTCTCTCCTACAATAAAAGAGAAATATATTTCTACCCACCTTTATGACATCTTCTTTTAAAGATCCTGCCGTAACTGCTAACTCAACACAATCAAAATTCAAATTCTAACCTTCTCATTGCTCCCACCTCCTGACTTCCTGGAATCGCTTTTAAACCTAATATCTCATTTCTATGAGTAGTTCTAAAGCCATAAAGTCATTTTGACACTTCGATTTCTTTCAATCTCAATAAATAATGTATCTCCGATAGCTTTTTATTTCAGTCTCAGATTTCTACTACAGTTATATGCCTTCAAACTAATCATAGCCATAGCCACAAAAAATTAAAATAAAAGATTTTCTTTTCTATTTACAGAATTTTTTTCTGTTGGTTGGACCAGCTTATAATAGCAATATGATTTCCCTTAAACGTTTTTTATTGGTTTTCAAGGCCTGTCATATCTTTGTTATATATGCCACTTTGTTTATTCTTTCTATTATAAGGCCATTTACATCCCATAGTAAAATCTATCAACACACTTTCCAATTGTTGTGCCTGTCTGATTTAGTTTCCAGCACAAATCGTCTGTCCTAATTATTCTAGTCTTCACTTTTCTTCTCTGCTACAAGTGCCCTATTCATTGTTACTTCTGTTTCTTGGCGCATGTTATCCCTTCTCTTCTCTGATACCCACATTGTAATCATCTTTCAAAGACACAGACATTTTAATGTCTTTATTAAATCTCATTTGACTACTTAAATCCCTACTAACTTCCTTGAAAAGAGACAACACAAATTACTTAGAGAGGTTTTTTTAAAATTTTAAAATTTTAAATTTTTGTGGGTTTATAGTAGCTGTATATATTTATGAGGTACACAAAATGTTCTGTCACAGTTATGCAATTTGAAATAATCATGCCATGGAGAATGGGGCATCCATCCCCTGAAGCATTTATCCTTTGGGTTACAAACAATTCAATTATATGTTTCTAGCTATTTTAAAATGTACAATTAAGTTTTTATTGACTATAGTCGCCTTGTTGTGCTATCAAATAGTAGTTAAGTAAAGAGGACTTTTCTATAAAGAATGGTTTAACCATGCACATAAGGAATGAAAAGATTAAAACAAGGACGGGGGAATCCAGAGTTACCACAGAAAGCAGCTGAGATTCCTATGGCTGCAGGGGATAAAGAGAAGAGGCTGGCATTACTAAAAGATCAGGAGAGCTCAGACAGACTTCTTATGACCTCCCCCACTAGTACCCAGGTCAACTGGTTCTAGTGTGTGTGAAAACAGGATAATGAAATGCGGAAATGCCATGGCAGATTTGGAACAAAAATAGGAAATTGGACCTAACTATAGGTGGAACAGTTGCCATTCTCAGGGTAAACATCAATAATTTGGATAACACAGAAAGAAACAGGAAACCAAGTGCCCTCTCATTTCCTAGGATCAGTTACTATAGGAAGAACATTTCAGTGAGTCAGCTGGCATAGAAAAAATGTGATATGAAGATTCAAAGACTTAGCATCACAGCACAGTACGGAAAGGTGATTTTGTAGCTAAGAAAAAGTAGCTATACACCCAGCACATTTGTCAAGCTTTAAATACACTAGGAAAATTCACACTGAATTATATTGCCTAAATATTTGAAAATTTATTCTTGCTTAGAAACTCAGCAGACAATGCCATATATAGTATTTTGATTAAACCTCTGCATTTATAAAAGCTTATAAAACTAAAAAAAGTGTAAAAATAAATAAATGTTCTATGTTAATTTGTTGATTGACAAATTGACTCAGTTGTGTTAGGTTGTGTATCTTCCATGTTATTTTGTGAATGTTCAAGCTTAATCACTACTTAAATTAACTCTCGGTGTTATCTACATTTAAGTATACCTTAGTTATCTTGATTCCAGAAGTTTGAATGGTCATGAAGCTTTATTACGTTTACAATTGTTATCAAGTTTCAGAAGACAACAATGATATATATAGCACCAATTAATCCTCTGACACTATTGGAGAAATCTGAATTTGCCACCTAAGCTACTCTCAGTAAATTTTACATTTTATATTACTGCATGTTCAGCATTTTTAAGCCTATCAGTAGTATATTCCCATAATAAATATATATTTTAAGACTCAGTATTAGATGATTTCAGGCAATAAAATTATATTAATATTTTAATGAGTGCATTAAATGGCTCCATTTGGTATTCCTACTGTCACAAGGACATTTAATCATTCTCCAGCAAACTAGAAGTAATGCCATCACTTTATTCTGTCTCTTATGAATAATCCAAAATAAACACTGCCAAATTTAGGGTTTCTCCCAAAGTCAAAATGGATAAACAAAGATAAGAATAATACATAGTTTTGTATGTAAATATACATAAAATAAATAGAGTTGAAAAAGTACTGAAAACAAATGCTAGTAGATTCTATAGAGATAATGTTCTTGGGCAGAGTCTAATGAGCTGAAAACATGAGATTGTTTGAAGGTTTTAAAGGAAGAATTTAGAAGTATATATGCTCTTTCCTACCTCCACAGCAATGCCACCCAACAACAACAACAACAAAAAAACCTAAAAGTTATGAATTCTATTAGCTATAGACACAATCAAAATTCACATCCTATTGAGTTGTTAATTCTGGACTCACCTAAAACAGACACACTAAATATGGAGGTGTAGTGCCATCTTGAAAACTGGGTCTACACGTTGAAGATGAAAGTTCTGCAACTTCTTTCAGCCTGGTTTCCACAATGTATGAGGCTAGACTGTTGCCCCAACTGCAATTTTTTTTTTTTTTTTTCGAGATGGAGTCTCTCTCTGTCGCCCAGGCTGGAGTGCAGTAGCGTGATCTCCACTCACTGAAAGCTCCACCTCCCGGGTTCACGCAGTTCTCCTGCCTCAGCCTCTGGAGTAGCTGGGACTGCAGGCGCCCGCCACCAGGCCCGGCTAATTTTTTGTATTTTTGGTAGAGACGGGGTTTCACCGTGTTAGCCAGGATGGTCTCGATCTCCTAACCTCGTGATCTGCCCGTCTCGGCCTCCCAAAGTGCTGGGATTACAGGCGTGAGCCACAGTGCCCAGCCCGTAACTGCAATTTTCAAGGAAAGAACTAGGAGGATTTCTTTCTGTGAACATTTATTTGTCAAGGAGATGAAACGCCAGAAAATAAAATTTGAGAATCTGTATTTTAAAAGTTTTTCTTGTCAATTAGTCCCACTCAGGCTTTTAAAGCATTTTGGTGCCTCATTATTAATTATAAAGCCACAATTATGCATCATTTAATCATTTTCCTAAATTGTTTATTTTTTCTTTTCTTGCCTGTGTCAGAGTGGTAGTTTTCAGCATGTTGAATTTAGGCTTAGCTTCAGGATTTGTTTTGGTCAACAGAATATGAGTAAAAGTGTTTTGTTGTTGTTGTTGTTGTTGTTTGTTTGTTTTTTCATTTTTCAGCATGTTGAATTTAGGCTTAGCCACAGGATTTGTTTTGGTCAACAGAAAGTGAGTAAAAGTGGATTTTTTCATTCTCGGATAGAAACTTTAAGAGCTCCTTAGGCCGGGTGCAGTGGCTCAAGCCTGTAATCCCAGCACTTTGGGAGGCCGAGACGGGCGGATCATGAGGTCAGGAGATTGAGACCATCCTGGCTAACACGGTGAAACCCCGTCTCTACTAAAAAAAATACAAAAATCTAGCCGGGCGAGGTGGCGGGCGCCTGTAGTCTCAGCTACTCGGGAGGCTGAGGCAGGAGAATGGCGTAAACCCGGGAGGCGGAGCTTGCAGTGAGCTGAGATTCGGCCACTGAACTCCAGCCCAGGCTACAGAGGGAGACTCCGTCTCAAAAAAAAAAAAAGAGCTCCTTTCGGCCATAGTCATTGGATACAATCTGTATTAGTTCATTCCCACACTGCTTTAAAGAACTACCTGAGACAGGGTAATTTATGAAGAAAAGAGGTTTAAGTGACTCATATTTCCACAGGCTGTACAGGAAGCATGGTTGGGGAGGCCTCAGGAAACTTACAATCATGGCGGAAGGGCAAAGGGGAAGCAAGCGCCTTCTTCATATGGCAGAGCAGGAGGAATGGAGAGTGAAGGGGGATCTGCTACACACCTTTAAACAAACAGATATTTTGAGAACGAATTCACTATCATGAAAACAGCAAGGGGTAAGTCGACCCTTATGATTCAATCACCACCCACCAGGGCCCTCCCCTAACATGGGGGATTACAATTCAAAATGAGATTTGGGTGGGGACAAAGAGTCAAACTATATATCACGATCCATCACTTATTCCATCTGCCTGGGTCAAAGAGGGCACATGATGATGACACACAGCAGAATCCCCAACACATACTTTTATGAATGGTTAGCAACAGACAGAAATTAAGCACTGCTTTAGTCCTAAGATTGTAAAGATTTTAAAATTTCAGCATAAGGTTGTTATGCTTACTGATAGCATAATGAAAATTATCAAGGCATTTGAGGAAAATATATAATGAAAGACATATTTCAAAGCTAAGAAAAGGAAAAATGATTTAAATAAAAAATATGCATGCATATACTTTGAGACAAACCTTTAAAAATACGAAATCTCAGAATTGAAAGAGGAAACACTGCATTTGTAAAAAAATGAAAAATGAAGAATAGTGGGCAATAAAATAAATAATACATAAAAAAAAGTGTACTTTATTTATTTATTTTTTTTCTTGAGATGGAGTTTCACTCTTGTTGCCCAGGCTGGAGTGCAATGGCACGCCATCTTGGCTCATTGCAAGCTCTGCTTCCTGGGTTCAAGCAATTCTCCTGCCTCTGCCTCCCGAGTAGCTGGGATTACAGGCATGTGTCACCACACCCAGCTAATTTTGTATTTTTGTAGTAGAGACGGGGTTTCTCTCTGTTGGTCAGGCTGGTCTTCAACTCATGACCTCAGGTGAGCAGCCTGCCCTGGGCTCCCAAAGTGCAGGGATTACAGGCGTGAGCCAAAATAAGAGATAAGTCGTGCAAAATATTATAAGATAAAAGTTGAGAAAATTCCTCATAGATTAAAAAAATTTTTATAGATTTTTTAAAAACCCCTAAAGATACAAATGTTAGCATTCTGCAACATCCTCATAATGTGAATTGCAGAATACAATAAATAAAGAAAATATAAGGAAACGAAAATAAGTTCAATAAGAAAATATACTAAATTAAAGACAAAAATTATTATTTTGAAATGAAATGAATATTCCAAAAGAAAAAGACCAATAAAAGGAAAAAAATAAATTTATAACCTCATACCAAAACCTATCATTGTAAAATTTGAGAGGAAGGGGAAATTGTTTACTCTAAAATGTTTAGACATCTAAGTGGCTTTTACAACTGGAATATAGAATATCAATGTTAACATTGAAAAAAAAACTAGATGAAGAAAAAAGATTTATTGAACAAAAGTGAGAAAAATATGAAATGTTTACATATATAATAGCCATAATTTGATCTATTATTTCAAAGGCAAAAAACATGAAAATATAGCCACCAATTTTCTATTTTAATTTTAATTTGCAAGTAAAAATTATATGTATGCAGAAAATGATTTTTTAAAAATCATGCAAAAATTATTTTAAAAAATATGTATACTTTGTGGAATGGCTGAATTAACCTACTTAACATATGCATTACCTTGCATGCTTACCGTTTTATATGTGTGTGGTGAGAACACTTAAAATCTATTATTAGCAATTTTCAAATAAAAAACATATTGTTATTAGCTGTAGTCACCATGATATAAAGTTGGTATCTTGAACTTATTGCTCCTGCCTTACTGTAATTGTATATCCTTTGATGAACATGTCCCCAGTTCCCTCAATTACCAAAATGGTGTTTGGTAAACACCATTTTACTCTCCATCTCTGTAAGTTTCACTTTTTTCCCACTAAATACATAAACGAGATCATATGGTATTTATCTCTCTGTACCTGGCTTATTTCAACTTAACAAAATAAAATTCAGGTTTATACATGATATTACAAATGACAGAAATTTATTCTTTCTTAAGGCTGAATAGTATTCCATTGTGTATATATATCACACTTCCTTTATCCATTTATCCCTTGATAGACAATTATTTGATTTCATATTATAGCTACTGGAGATAATGCTGAAATGAACATGGAAGAGCAGATATCTCTGCGGCATAGTGATTTTAGATCCTTCAAATATATACCCAGCAATGGGATTGCTGGATCATATGGTAGTTCTATTTTCAGTTTTTGAGAAGACTTTATACTGTATTTGATAATGGCTTTATTAATTTACATTCACACCAACAGTGTGTGAGGGTTCCCTTCTCTCCACAAATCACTAACACTTGTTATCTTTTGTCTTTTTGATAACAGTTATTCTAACAGGTATGAAGTAGTATCTCATTTTGGTTTTAATTTGCATTTTCCTGATTATTAATGATACTGAACATTTTTTTCATATACCTGTTAGCCATTTGTATGTCTTCTTTTGAGAAATGTCTCTTCAGGTCCTTTCCCAATTTTTAAAGTTTTCTTAGAAAATTGAGTTATCTGAATTTCTTGTTTATTTTGGATATTAGTCCCTTATCACATACATGTGTTGAAAATATATTTTCTCATTCTGTAGGTTGTCTCTTCACCATTTTTTTTGCTTTGCTCTACAGAGCTCTTTGTTTGATATGATCCTGTTTGCCTATTTTTGCTTTTGTTTCCTGTGCTTTGATGTCATATCAAAAATGAACTGCCCAGATCAGTATCCTGGAGATTTTCTCTAAGTTTTCTTCTAGTAGGTTTATAGTTTCAGGCATTACATTTAAGTCTTTAATTCATTTTTAGTTGATTGTTGTATATTCAGTTATTTAATGGTCCAATATAATTCTTTTGTATGTAAATATTCCGTTTTCCCAGCACCATTAATTGATAAGTTTGTTCTTTCTGCGTGGTGCATTCTTGGCATCTTTGTCGAAAATGAATTTACTGTAAAGGTAGGGATTGATTTCTGGGTTCTCCTTTCTGTTCCATTGGCCTATTTTTTTTTTCTAGTGCCAACTATTAGTGGTATTTACCAGGGTTTGGGATTGAAGCTAACATTTTTTATTGTTTGTAGTACCTAATGTTATATATTTTTTTAAAAGGGTGATTTACCTCTCAAGAGTAATTAAAAAGTGTTCTAAGAACCAAAAAGGAAACCACAAGCAAATAAAAAATAACACATTAGGTCACAGAGATTCTTTTTTTTTTTTTTTCTTTTTTCTTTTTTTTGAGACGGAGTCTCGCTCTGTCACCCAGGCTAGAGTGCAGTGGCCGGATCTCAGCTCGCTGCAAGCTCTGCCTCCCGGGTTCACGCTATTCTCCTGCCTCAGCCTCCCCAGTAGCTGGGACTACAGGTGCCTGCCACCTCGCCCGGCTAGTTTTTTGTATTTTTAAGTAGAGACGGGGTTTCACCGTGTTAGCCAGGATGGTCTCCATCTCCTGACCTCGTGATCCACCCGTCTCGGCCTCCCAGAGTGCTGGGATTACAGGCTTGAGCCACCGCGCCCGGCCTAGAGATTCTTATAACTGTAAAAAATCCTCCTCCAAATTCAGACAGAAAGAATAGACTTAAAAGGAGCAATAAACAATCCAGTAATTACAGATGATCTCCAACTAAAGACGCAGAAGTAGCCTTAGACCCTTTCCCTGAATTTTCTGAAGTTTGGTGATAATTCTAGAGGTTGGATACAACAATAAGGAAAATATATTTAACCAAGAATAGATAGAATTATATTTCTGTCCAAAAGAAATTAAATTGTCATTTAAAAATTAAACCAAAACAAATTATTTTCTTACCCACCTCTTTTCCTAACCTAGGGTTATTCAGAGTAAGTATTATTCGATTTGATCTATTGTTATTAATTCAAGTGTATTAATAATGAATATATTGAATGTATTCAATAATGAATACATTCAGATTTTACATAAATAAAGCTATAAATGGTTGCAATAAAATATTCTGGATATAAACTCAGGCAGGGTCTGTGTCGTGTTAAAATTTCCCTGAATTTGTATACTTATAAAACAAATATAATTTATCGTTTATGTGCTAGCAATTAAATTATACAATGTATATCAGTATTGTATATGAAAAACTGTTCTATGAACTACCCCAGGATCACCTGGTTTCATCATTACATATCCTAAATGTGATGCTACAATTAGCACACTTGGTAATTCAGGTACTATTATTATTCTTTGAACACAAAGATCCTTTACTGTTCCTGAAGACAGCCAGGCAGGAGAAGTTTCCTCTTACTCAGACTTTTGTTCTATTCAACATTCAACTGATGGAATAAGGCACACCCACATTAGGGAGGACAAAAGCCTTCACTGTGTTTCAAATATTAGTCTTATCCAGAAACACACTAACAGACACACTCAGAATAATGTTTGGACGAATGTCCTAGTACCCCATGGCCCAGTCAGGTTGACACACCGTATCAATCATTATAATACCACATCTTAACTTTTCTTTACACTTAGTCTGGCTTCTTGTCCTAGGCCCGTAGGTGCTGATGCAGAGCACTGCTCAGACGCTCCCTGTATGCTCATACTTGTCTCAGAGTCTGCTCTCAGGGAAGCCAATTTGCAACAGCCAACAAAGCCTACTGGGACAAATACTGCAAAATGGAAGAGAACCTATTAGTCTGCCTTATTATCTGAATATACATTTGTCTTAGAAATATATAACATATATACATTGATACAGTGTATACATAAGTTAGAAATAATATGTGTATACAGTATATGATAGAAGCAGAAAACTGCTAAAATGGTAGAATGTGATGATAGCAGGCAAGCCTAGGCTCCTGCTATTTATTTTTGTCTCTGTCTATCTATCTATTTTAATTTTTTGTCTCCTCTTCTCTTTTTCAAAAAGGGAGGTGGTTTGCACAATGGGAGCCGTGCAACCTCCGTGGGAAGAGTTATTTTAACGCTGACATTGATTAGAATTACCATTGCATAGGTAGAAACATAAAGAAATAGCTTTGTATACTGTTTGTTATCCTTGTTGTTTTGTTTTGTGTACTTACTGCAAATAATCATTTTTGTCGTCCATGGGCCAGTTATTCTTAAAGTGTGGGTAGCATAAGCATCATGTAGTAACTTGTTGGAAATGTAAATTCCTGGGTACCACTCTAGACATACTGAATCAGAAACTCTAAGCATAAGGACAAATAAGCCCTCCGGGTGATTCTGATGAATGCTAAACTTTGAGACCACTGATATGAATAATACACTCATTTCCTCATTATTTATTATTATTATTTTATAACTGCACTAAACTGTTTTTCCTTACCAAGATAGAATCACATTAGCACAATGATTAAATTATCATTTTTACTCATCTATGAAAATTTGCAAGTCCGGGCAGAATACTATTATATATTAATTTATGTCCAACATGAAATTTTATATTTCTGAACAAAAATAATAGAGATTATTATATTTTAATGTAATTGGTGACATTAGTTGAGTTTCCTCCAACACATTGCAAATAATTGTATAATACCTGTTTTTTCTATTATTTTCCAATTAGTGAATTCTAGCAATAAGGTTTTTTAAAGTGGTTCATTATAATACATGTGATTATATTCGGGTAAAGAAACACTACTTTCACTAACTATTAATATCACTTTGACTTACAAAAAAGCAGCAATGCTAATTAAAGGAGAGCAATTTAAATTTTTAGTTTAGTAGTTTAATTATCTTTGGCACAAAATGGAAACAAGTATAGCTTACAGAGAATTTGAGACTGAAAATAATAAAAGTATGCTTTAGTTCCACAGTTCTGATCATGGGTTAATACTGTATATAACCACTAATAACAAGGCAGAAAAAAATCAACTTTATTATCCGCTGGGAAAAAAATTCATGCTGTGTTACATCATGACAAGCCACTACTATTGCTTAGTAATTGGCAGCCAATGGTAGGATCCCACTATGACTAATCCTTGTTATTTTAGAGGTATTTTTCTGAGCCCCCAAATTAATAAAAATTTTTAAAAAGTCTTAACACATCATGTTAAATGGTCTTATTGAATCATTACACTGTTTGGGTTTTACTTATTTTTAGAAAGGTCACAGAGTAAATCTTAATTCCTTTGATTTTTCCTTTCACACCATGCACTGATGCTTGTATTTCCTCAGGACTCACTCAGTAACTTTTAATTCTAATCCAACATACATACATTTTCTCAAACCTCAGCAGGAGGGTTATTTTTCCATCCATGTTTTTACCTTTACCATTTATTGCTTCATATGTTAAAATATCTTTTCAGGTTTATTCATCTCTTAACACAATTAAAAGGTGAACTACTTTTAATGTAGAGCCTGTGTCTTTGATTTTATTTTTCATTCCTTGTGTTCTTGGTTATTGCTAAATATCCTTGTTTACATTAAAAAAATTTGTTAAACAGTAGGTTTGTTTTCATTCTCTCCAAAAGCGTTTAATTATTGAGATATAGACATTCTTATTTGTGGGAAGGTGACAGGATTCAGCATTTTAAAACTGTACTCCAGAAACCAATTGATCTAACCTAAGAGAAGCAAAAATAGTAAGAAGAGCCATCATCATCATAGTTATAGAGGGGTTCCAGAAAGGCTGTAGTGCAATTAAATAGCGTTTTCTGATGCGCAGGAGCAGAAAGGATGCCAAAAGCTGTGTTTCACTTCTGATGAATCTGAGTGGAGCCCTAGGATCTCTTTGCTGTGCTAAATAAGACTTCCAAGGTTTGCACACAGATTTATGACAAAGATTGAAAAGTCATAAATAGTGCTGACATAATTATATTATATATATATAAATATGTAATATAATATATATGTAAATATTGGTAAACCACAGGGAAAATGATACATAATTCATATACCCCTTTTTGGGCCTCAAAAAACATTTTAAAAATTAAACAATTTAACAACCACCACTCATGTTAGAACCACTGAATAAAATTCCATACATGAAAAAGTAGACACATTATAAAGGAAATAAACATCTTAGTAAGAAAACAATATATTGCAAGTTTCAATGATTGGATCAGATCTGTAAAATAGCTTTTACCATTGATGAACACTTTTTCAAAAACACAAAATATTCTGGGGGGATTGGATTTTATCCCAATTTAAAGCTGAAACCACTTTAAGGCATATAGTGATGGCAGAGTAGTAATGGAAACTGTTAAATCTACAGTGTTCAGGTAATAAAAAGAATATTTTACTTTTTAAAAACAAGCAGGCAAGAAATGTCAAAGATGACTACTTAAATATGGTACTAATGCTATTGCTACTTTCTTGAAGGTATTCTTGATGAGTGTAGAGACAATCTGACTTGGTATATTTTTTGGATCTTATTTATGATTTGGAAGAAAACAAACATTTACCCATAAATTTACAATCAGAAAGGACTTTGCCGGTTGCCATTTTTAAAGGTAGGCCAGTAGTTGCAGACTGCAGGTATTTTTTCTGGTTTCTTTGCCACATTCTTCTGTCATCTCAGCCTTTGGAAAACTATCATCTGGGTCTTCAAGCTATGTACTTACCAGTGGTAACCACTGTGGATAGCAGAGGCCTTTGAGGCCTTTTTTTGAGGTTTACAGCTTTGTTGATGGGGCTCATTTCTTCTAAACACTTGTTTCTTTCCTGAACTAACCTATATATTCTGACCATCTAATGTTGTGATCAACTGGGATTTGAAGGGTTATCTTCTTGTCAAAGATCTAGTGACTGTATCCACTGTCCTGAAAGGACCTGGAGTTTATTGTCATCAGTTTCACCAAAATCCACTATTTCCTTGGATAGTTTTTGCATAGACTATGGATTCCTCATCGCAGTAATCTTATGCTAGTCTCCTACACAATTTAACTTCTGTAGCAAATTAATGTGTTTATCATTCTAAATCTGCATCATTTTAAATGAAGTAAGTATAATTATTTTCACAGTCAGTAAATCACATATATTCTGTCACCTGGAGTTGCAGTAAGATGGGCTACCTGAAAGTTCCTAAAAGCTAGGAGTCCCTAAAAGGCAAAATCTCATTATAATGATTGTAGTCCTGAAAAATTCTGATGTACTTACAAAATGTTTAATCCTGAAAGCAACATTGATATTCTGTGCAGTTCTATATGCTTGCTTTCTGTAGCACAGCAGAAACAATAATAAACTATTACCTGGAAATTGTTGTGGAGAGGATAAAATACATATATACTGTCAAAGTAAGCATATTACGATGTCCAAAATTTTTTTGAAAGGATTTTCTTTTGGTAAACTGGCAATCTTTCTTTTTACACTGAATTGCTTTTTCCTATGCACACACATTTCACAGAACTTTTAAGCAACATTCTATTTTCTAGTGTATTAGTTATGGAAATGGGATCAGATATATTGTAATTACACATTATTTTATTATTGTAATACAAAATGACTTTTTTTCTTTCTTTTTTTTTTTTTTTTTTTTTGAGACGGAGTCTCGCTCTGTTGCTCAGGCTGGAGTGCAGTGGCCAGATCTCAGCTCACTGCAAACTCCACCTCCCGGGTTTACGCCATTCTCCTGCCTCAGCCTCCCGAGTAGCTGGGACTACAGGCGCCCACCACCTCGCCCTAGCTAGTTTTTTGTATTTTTTAGTAGAGACGGGGTTTCACCGTGTTCGCCAGGATGGTCTCGATCTCCTGACCTCGTGATCCGCCCGTCTCGGCCTCCCAAAGTGCTGGGATTACAGGCTTGAGCCACCGCGCCCGGCCAAAATGACTTTTTTGATACCAGTAATTCCTGAAAACAGTATGCATTTTTCTCTTCTTGTAAATAATTTTTCAATATTTAGTAGTAGTATATTCCAGGCATGGTGGCTCAAGCCTATAATCCCAACACTGAGGGAGGCAGAGGCAGGAGGATAGCTTGAGCCTAGGGGTTTGAGATCAGCCAGGGCAACATAGTGAAACCCCATTCTCTACAAAATGGACATAAAGTTTGAACCAAATAGTAGTATATAATGCAAATATATAACATAGCTACTTTCATTAGGTAATTGAGAGTTTTGAATGTAAACATTGTTTTATTTATTTATTTTTTTTAGCTTCTATGTTTTCCTGTCTGGAAAAGTGAGAGAATTTGGAAATTTGTTTTAGTGAAAAGGTAAAGTAATGTATCACTTAATGCATTCAATTCAGATATCAACCAAATTCATAGTTTAAGTTTAACCACCTTGTCTTGAACATTGGACTTATTCAATATATAAAGGGGAGAAATGGTGACAATATGTATTTTTAAAAACTGAATGAGTTTCAAGAATAAAATAAAAACATTTTTCACGAAGTGTCTGATGCTATTTGTAGATTAAAGAACCCATAAGATATACTTTATTGTATGGAATGCTAATAAAGTGAAAATATCTTTAGCATGAGGAACATTTGGACTCTGAAGCAGTTTATTAGAAGTTCCAGATCAGTCACCATTGCAACACAAGGACGAATAATGCATTAAAGGTCTTTCCTTCCAGAAAGAATTTTGAGTGAAGTGTTGTCCAAATGCTAGTAAACAAGATTGGCTGCAATGTTCTCAGCAAGAAAAACAACATTAATACATGAACCCGTGAAGATACATAAATGGCATCCTTTTTCTATAATAATGTATAATTTCATTATACAATGTGTTGTTGAATAAACACTAGGTCAGAGAAAAAATATTTAGCAATGACTTTGTGTTATTTACTACAGTGAATAACTGTATCCAATGTAATTTGATTTTAAGACTGTAGTCATTTTAATACAGTATTGGTTTAAATTGAAATCTCAGTTTTAGTAGGCTTATTATTAATTATCAAATCTACCTTGTAGGAACTAAAGCCATTCATTAAAAATATTATACATACTTAGAGACTTAGAGGCAAATAATTTTAAACCAAAGTCTAACACTCAAATTATTTATTATAGTTGTATAGGCAATTCCTTGGATTATTGCATTTTTTAATACAGTCATACCTGATGGAAGCTTTTCTATATCTTATAAAAAACATTGTTATACTAGAATTACAGAGGTAAAATTATTGTCTGCATTAAGCCTTTATTATGATGGATGACAATGAAACTGGGTCAAAGGCAAATTAGTTTGCCAAATAACATGCTATTTGTAATCATGTTGAAAGATGGTCCCAGGACTCCTGAATCACAGCGAGTACCATTTATGCTCACAATTGTAAATGCTATTACTTGAAACGTCTGAAGAAGAAGACTAGGAACAGAATGATAGAATTCCTGTGTAGGGGCCAATATTTATATTAGCATAATAATGTTGACAGGTTTCTCAGCAATCTCTTACCTAAGCGCAAAACATTTATAACAAAGTGTTGATAGATCCAGAAATGGAAATCCCTTTGGAAAGCTCAGTGAGTGTCAAATTCCAGAGAGAGCTAATAGATTACAATGAGAGCTGAGTCCACCATTTAAACCTCCAATTTTGAAAACTCCATATTCACCATTTTTAGAGTTTAACAGTTCCATCACTGTCAAATACGTCATACTAAAAAACAGAAAATCAGAATCTTCAAAACATATAGAATTCATTCAATTCAAAAATGAAGTAGCATTTATTTCAATGCAACCTGGTGGAGCAAACCTTGCTGAATTTCAAGAAAGAGGTAGGTTAAGCACCTGCCAAATGGCAGTTCTATTACTTAGAAAATAAAGAATCAAAGGACATTCTCAGAAATGCAGACCCCTGTGATCTAACCACAAAGATTCGGTTTAGAAGTGGGGATTAGGAAACTGCATGTTTAATAATACATTTCAGTCGATTCTGATGCGGGTGGACAGGGATCTCTCCTTGAGGAATGCTTTGCGATCTCGGTCTATTGAAGTCAAAACAACGAACCCCTAGATGCTACCTATTCCTCCATTTATCAGTTTTCTTTGCCCATTGTTACCTATCTTACTCAGGATTTCTGAAACTGTACATATTTTTAGGATTTCTGAAAGTGTACATATTTTGTAAAGCTGCCTGATAATTGATATGGGCAGTAATTGATAAAAGTGTATGATAGAAAGGGAAATTTTTATCTCACATGGAACATAGCAGAGAGAGGTCTAGAAAGAGAGATAAGGGCAAGATACAGCCTGAACACATAATATAGAGGGAAATAAATTCATGAAGTATTACAGACATTGAGCAAAAACCTCCTCATATTTACTTTGAAACAGGGAAACTAAAACCAGAGATCCTCTCAATTTATCTACTGCAGTGGGTCTAACAGTATGTGTTAGGAAAAGTAAGTTAGAAGGAGGAGGGAAAAAGATCATAAATTTGTTTTCTACCTCCTCTATTTGATCTCATTAACTTAAATATATGCACATATATTCATTATTTTAAAAACTAGTGATGGAAAATATATAATATATATAATAAATACACTCCATATAGCTAGGTCTGAGAATGTTTTAAACCTCCATATATTATGTGTAGTTCATTGCCTTTCTAATAATTAGTAACACTCAATTTCAAGTGAGTTAAAATGCCTTAATATTATATATCACTTTTAACTGACAAAGTCTTAATATGTGTGTAAAGCGCAGTGATACACACATACACACTATATATAACATATATATGTCAACTCATGCTTTAAGGCTTTTCTAATTAAGCTAACGAACTATTGAAAGACTGTTAAACAATAACAATGCAATGAAATAAACAAGATATATATTTAAAATCTTTAATAACCAGTGGATATTGGCCAATCAGAATAAATGTCATCAACACTTCAAATTCTAGTATTAATTGGATATATATTACTTCACAGTTACAAAGATAATATTTTTTAAATAAGAGAAAACAATTGTATGATTTGGAAAAATATTAAGAAAATTGTAAGAAAAAGAAAAGGACAGTATCAAATTGAAGCAATGGCAAAATAGTATGAACAAAAACATAAAATCATCGAAGGGCAATGTATGTTTTAGAAACACATTTTGTATGGATTTCTGTCATATTGTGTGTGAGTGGCTACAAATGGCCATAAAACCATACTAAATTTTTGTTGAATGTTCATATCGGCCTCAGGGATAGAGAGGGCAAATCCTGTATGAGGAAGATTGTTTATGGCTCATGTTTTATATATCCATGGAAGCAAAGTAAAAGAAAAGATAAATAAAATGAATTATGAGAGTTACACTTCCTGCTTCTGCACACCCCTTCATTGACCTCCCTAGAAGAGAAAGGATAACTGACTTGATGGGGAAGACTGATTGAGAGAAAGATTCCTTCTCTCTGCAGGTTCTTTTCAGTTTCTCTCTTTCATTCCTGCCAACCTGCTGACAGGCTATGCTCTACTCTTTTATCCATGACATAAACTTATTGAATCAGGCTTTGTTCAAGGAAGACTTGCAGGTAATAATTGAGTTGACTTTAAATAATGAGAAATTGCTTACATATCCAATTGGAGGAGTTTCTAAAGTTATTTTAACCAATTAACATTGTCATTATTATAAGTTACATTTTAATAAACATTTATCTCCTTTCACATTCTTTATTGAATCAGAACTAGAGAAGAATGAAGTAATCTTACATATAGGTCCCTGAAAACTGAAACAAAAGTGAAGGAATAAACTACCCAAGGGCATACATCCTGTAATTCAGAAGGACTGAAGTTAAGCCCAAGTCTCCTGCATTTGCCTGGTAGACAAAGAGATGAAAGGTTTGTAAAGCAATAAATCTATATAAATTACTCAGCAAAGATGAACTTTGTATCATGCAAAGTCTTCATTCAGGAAAAAAAAATCAGATTTGCAAATATCATCCCAAATAAAAAAAGTAGTTTTAATATATGTTCAAAGTCAGAAGTAATATCGGTCTCTCAGTATATAGTATTTTGATTTAATTAACAAATGTAATGGCAAATAGTCACAACAATGTCTTTAATAGGTAAACAAGACCTTAAAACTTTAGAAAATATTTAAAGAGAATCAGATTTTAGGGACTAATACTAACACATTTCACAGAATATTCCTAAGGGAAAATGAAAACTTCTGTTTCTAGCCTTTTTTTCATGATTTCACTGTAACTGTCTGTGTTTGTGACAAAAATACATGTATATACACATATATACACACACATATATGTATATACTTATGTGTATACATGTATATATACACACACATATATAAATGTATATGTATCTGTTTACTATTGATAGAAGAAAAACTTCAGCTGAACTAAATTTAAAGTTTAATTGAGCAATGAATGGTTCATGAATTGGGCAGCCTTCCAAGCCTGAGTAAGCTCAGAGACTCCAGCGCAGCCATGTGGTGGAAGATTTATGGACAGAAAATGGAAGTGAGGTACAGAAACAGCTGGATGGGTTACAACTCGGTGTTTGCCTTATTTGAACATGTTTTGAACGGTTGGCTACATTTGATTGGCCAAAACTCTGTGATTGGCACAAGTGTAGGCTATGGTATGTTTTCACCTTCACTTGTTACAGTTCACGATATACAGAAAAGCCTTTAGGCCAAGTCTAAAATATGTAAGGAGACAGCTTTAGGTTACACTTGATTTAACACTATATTTTAAAATAAGAATATTAACACAATGAATACATTGAATAATGCTAAAATATATAATAACTCATTACTTTATAACTTAAATTGTCATAAACATAAGTCATGGGTATTTGAAAACATGTGGAAAACACAATTAAAGAGAAAAAAATGCATCTATAGTCCTCACTGGCTTGAGATCCCACAATACTAGTATCATTTGTTTATATTGCCATCTAGCAATTTATATATAAAATCTGGATAACATTATACTACTCATACTCTAGTATGCAGAAAGACAAAATATATTTATGTTCTATATCTAGTTTTGGTGTAACATTCTACAGTTAATATTTTTACATGTTGTTAAATATTACTCAAAATATTTAAAGACTATATTCTATTCTATTCTGCATTAGATTGAGTAATAGCTCCCCCAAAATATACATCCTTCGAACGTGAACTTAATCATGGATTAATCCATAATGATATGTGTCCTATAGGAAAGAAAAGAAGACAAAACAATACCCTATGTCAGGGTCCTTGTGAGGACAGGCTGAGATTGGGGTGATGCATCTACTAGCCAAGGAACATCATGGATTGCAGCTTCTACCAGAAGCTCAGAGAGAGACATAGAACACGTTCTCCCTCAGAGGCTCTGGAAGAAACTAACACTGCCAATGCCTTGATTTTGGAATTCTGGCCATCAGAAATATGATAGAATGAAATTCTGTGATCAAAACTATATGGTATTCGATAATGTATTACAGTAACACTAAAAAACCAACACTGTTATCTCCTCTTATCTGTTTCCAAGACTCCCAGTAGATGCTCAAAGCCTGAAATGGTACTGAGCCCTATACAGTAATGCTCTGTTAGCAACTGATTGCGTATACAATGGTGGTTCCATAAGATTATGATGGAGCTGCCCTATCCACGTGTATTTTTTAATATATTATACTATATTTTTACTGTACCTTTTATATGTTCAGATATGTTTAGGTACATAAATATCATCATGTTACAGTTGCCTACAGCATTTAGTAGAGTAACAGGCTGTAATGGTTTACAGCCTAGGAGCAACAGGCCGTACCATATAACAGAGGTAGTAGCAGGCTATACCCTCTAGGTTTAAGTTCAGTCTACGATGTTCACACAATGACAAAGATCACCTAACAACACATTTAAAGGTATCTCCATCTTTAAATGATGCATGACTATATATACTCTACACACATTTCTTTTTGCTTCTTCACAGTTTTATGGATACAAGATTTGTTCATACCATAGATGTTAGCACTGTCAGCATATGATTTTTTTCATAATTAGATAAAATCTACATTTTTAACTTAGATGAGACACTTTATAGCTTTTGTTGAACATATTTGAATTACCAACATCACTACTCTTGTGCTCTGAGATCATTATTAAGTAATATGAGTTACTTTAATACCAGCATTTGGACACTAGGGCAGTCAGTCTGATCACCAAGAAGACTACTAAGTGTCTGAGGAGCTGGTTACATATACAGCTGGGATACACTGTGTAAAAAGATGATTCATGTCCAGGGCAAGACAAAGTGGAATGGTACAACATTTCATCAGTCTACTTGGAATGGCATGCAATTTAATACTTATAAATTTTTAAATTCTGGAAAGTTTCATTTAATATTTTTAGACTGTAGTTAAACCTTGTTTGCAAACCTGCAAGTGAATAAAGATTACTATACAAATCCTATAGTTATACCAATATTTATTGTATTTCATCACATTAAGGTGCTATTTATTATCCCTATGCAAAAATCTTTATAAGCATTTTTGATTAAAACTATATTTGAATTATCTAAACATTGAATTTTAATACTTTTAAACAATAATAGAGATTTCCAAATTTCTCCTCATAAAAGTTATAAAACTGATATTCCCAGCCAGGCGTGGTGGCTCAAGCCTGTAATCCCAGCACTTTGAGAGACTGAGGCAGGTGGATCACAAGGTCAGGCATTCAAGACCAGCCTGACCAACATAGTGAAACCCTGTCTCTACTAAAAATACAAAAATTAGCCGGGCATGGTGGCACACGCCTGTAATCCCAGCTACTCAGGAGGCTGAGACAGGAGAATTGCTTGAACCCAGCAGGCAGCAGAAGTTGCAGTGAGCCGAGATCGCACCACTGCACTCCAGCCTGGGCAACAGAGCAAGACTCTGTCTCAACAACAACAACAACAAAAAACCCTGATATTCCCACTAGTAGTTAATTGTGATAGAACTTTGAAAAAGAGCAACATTGTATTGCATATTTACAATCTGTACAAACTAAAAGTATTTTTCATACTTATAGTTTGTACAGACTGTAAATATAAAAGGGGTGCTTTTGGAAACAAAAAGAAACATTTTATAATTTAATATTCCTACTTCTATTATGATCCTGATGTTGTTTGTTTCAGTTTCTGAAGCTTAGAATGTCAACTGAGAATCAGAGAAAGTTTTCCCCTCAACAGGTTTTATTCCCACTAATGTTTTCCTTCATTAGGGTAGATAGTCAGAAATTGACTGCAAAAATGTATCTATCTTAGATTAGTCTCATACGTATGTAGAGATAATAAAATTTAAATGTGTTTTTCATAACCTATGGGATTTCAGTAGGAAAAAGATTACATAGCTAGACACAGTGTAATTATATTTTCATCAAACCTATTTGACTAATTTGCAATAATTATCAATTTTTTTATTCAAATATTTAGTTCAAATATTAGTTGGTAAGAGTAAAAAGCCAATTTATGGAAAGTTATTTCTAATCAAATATTATCTATATTTAATTATTTCATATTAGTTTTTAAAAGCAAGACAAAATAATGAGTCTAGGCAGTTAAAAGATAAAATTTGTTAATTTTATCAACTAAGAATGATACATACGGTTGGGTTTACCCAATAGGGAATAGGGAATAAATGTTTTGTTTATTTTTTGACTTTTTAATTCATTTTAATAACACATAATGAGTTTATATAAAACATCCAGTTTCCAAATTATTTTAAGAGTATAGTATGTATCTGAGAATTTGTTTCTTAAGGGCAAACCAGTCATTAAAAACAATAGCTAGGGTTGCAATTTCATAACAGATTGGAATGTTGTCTAAAGCAACAGAAAGCAATGCAATAACAATCTCAGAATCTTCCTATTTCTATCACTTTTGTTAAGAAATATGAGGAAAATATAGTCAATTACAGAAGCCTATTTGGGGTGGGCTATTATTTATGAAGCCCACGTCACTATTTTCTCAATGTTTTAAGCTGTGTCAAAAATAAGGTCAAGTTCAGTAAGCTTATTTTTATGTAAAAGAATAAAAAAAGATTGCTAGTATATTAACAGTTTCTGATACTTTTGTTTTTGTTTTGAGATGGAGTTTCGCTCTGTCACCCACGCTGGAGTGCAGTGGTGAGATCTTGGTTCACTGCAAGTTCCACCTCCTGAGTTCAAGTGATTCTCCTGCCTCAGCCTCCTGAGTAGCTGGAACTACAGGTGCACACCACCATGCCTGGTTAATTTTTATATTTTTAGTAGAGATAGGGTTTTACCATGTTGGCCAAGCTGGTCTCGAACCCCTGACCTCAAATGATCTACTCGCCTTGCCCTCCCAAAGTGCTGGGATTACAGACATGAGCCACTGTGCCCGGCCAATTTGTGGTACTTTCTAAGAAATTTGATCTCGATTGAAATTTTTTTAAATAAAATAATGGAAAGGAGTCACTTAAAAAGAAAGTGCCATAAAAGTTTAGATATTAGTATCAAAACAGCAGGATGTGTAACATCAGTTATCCTTATGGAATGTGTTGTTTACATTTACATTTGTTACAATAGTGCAATGGGTGTTAATATTAGGCAGGGCACTTTTCAGAAAAAGATTATATAGTTTATTTGATAAATATTATACAGATTTATCACTTCTATAGTTCCATAGTTTAAAAAAGTTTATATTTAGCTAATATGCAACTCATAGTTATCTTTTTAATAATACTTTAAATGGTCTAGTTAAAAAAATTGTTTAGTGTGGAGTGTGAATTACCTGGTCTCACAAAGCAGAGATTAGATGAAGGTGTTTCTATTAATCAAATAAATAATAAATTTATAAACAGGTTATATTTGAGACAAAGTTTAATTTGTAGCAGGCAATCTGCATATACAATTACTAACTGCTTGCAATTATTGTGTTCTTTCTATGTGTCAGGCATTGTTCAAACCACTGTTCCTGTGTTATGTTACTTAATTCTTGTTCAAGCCCCATCAAGTTTTATTATTCTCAGTTTACAAATGAAGAACCTGATGCAATGGGAAGTTTATTCATTTGCTCCAGGTAATAGAGCTGGAAAAATTTAAAGCTAGGATTTGAACCCAAGGAGTATGACTAAAGAGCTTACATCTTTATTACTACACTATACTTGCTCATACTTCTAGAGGGAATTACTCAGTTAAGCAGGTATTTATAAAGTATTATAAGTTAATGTGAGCATGTAGTTGGGGTAAGTAATCAGACAGTTTTTGAGGAAAGATAGACTGTACATCTGCTTTTAGTAAGTTTATTCATTTACATTAATTGAAAACATGTATTTACTTAAAATTATGTGTATGCACACACATATATACATACGCACAATCATACACACACACACATATACATTGTTTTTCTTTCTACTGTAAAATACTAGATCTTAATAGACCACTCATACATTCAAGAACGTCTAGAAAATCTGCATAAAAAATATAAAATATGTCACTAAACTCATCAAAGAACTTGTAAGGTTGAAAGCTTCAGGGAGTAAGATTTGCAAAAGAAGAAAAAGAAAAATGACAGGTAAATTCAATTTCTTTCTTTCTTTTTTTTGAGACAGAGTCTTGCTCTGTTGCCCAGGCTGGAGTGCACTGGTGCGATCTCGGCTCACTGCAAGCTCCGCTTCCCGGGTTCACGCCATTCTCCTGCTTCAGCCTCCCAAGTAGCTGGGACTACAGGCGCCCGTCAACACGCCGGGCTAATTTTTTGTATTTTTGGTATTGATGGGGTTTCACTGTATTAGCCAGGATGGTCTCAATCTCTTGACCATGTGATCTGCCCTCCTCGGCCTCCCAAAGTGCTGGGATTACAGGCATGAGCCACCGCGCCTGGCTGGTAAATTCAATTTCTAATTTTACCATTCTAAGAAGTGCACAGGATGAATGGATGAGAAGAGAAACGGAGTTTCAGGAGCACATAGGTCAAGGAAACAAAAACTTGAAGTTTATAATTCACCAGGAAAAATGTGCAATTTGAAGATATACAAACTAGTCAAATTAGAAATAAGCAAACTCACATAAAGAATAAAACCCAGATCCAAATTATATCAGCTGTTGATGTGATATACTCGGTCTGCTTTTAGCCTGAGTTTCTGGTTTTTGTCTTGAAGTTCCTGGCAGAATCAAGGACAAACACAAAAATTCTGTGGAGGAATACATCATCGCCAGAGGCTCAAAACTACTGTACCAGTTTTTTTTTTTTTTCAAACACAACCCCACAATTTGATTAAAAATCAATAGAATCTCATCATTCACGTTGCTCCCATTTTCTCAAATGCTAGACATGTTCCATGGATCAGTGCATTTCCATCTGTTGTGAATCACAACCCAATTTACTGTGTGCGAGTCTTAACATGTGAGCGTTTTAGTATTGTAATGCTATATTTGCCACCTCACTGACTGTCAGCAACACCGTCCTTTGTTGCCATGTGGCTGGCAAGATATTCAATTTCAAATTTCCATCATGACATTTTGTTTTCTAGGATCCTTTTCTGCACCAATAGCCATAATTCAGATTCTTCCCAGAAGCAGACACTTTGACAAAAAGATTGAAGTAGTTTACTGCAAAGATGTTTCTAGGAGTCCCTAACAGTTGAATGGGAAGTAAGATATGTAAGGGAAAGAGGGAAAGATAGGTACAAGCAATACTATGGAGAAAGTTACAACTGGAGCTTAATTCCACTGGGGAAACCTAAGAGATGGTTTGCAACTTATTCTGCAGAGTTAGTCCTCCCAAGAAGGAATAAAGATGGAATATTTGTGCAAAAACCACCATTGCATGTGGGCCACTCTCAGAGACTGTTAATTCCTGCATCTCTGGCCTGACTTACATAGGGACTGAATGGGTTCCAGGCCAGTGAAGGTCCTCAAGCAAGGTGGAAGTAACTGAAAGATGGGCTAGTATGCATTTAGGTAACAATGGCAAGGGGCATATGGGTAGAACACTGATAGACTCTGTACCATAGTCCCAAGTAGATTCAGCCAGCAACACAGTCAGTCATCTTTTTCTTTCTCTCTTTTTGGGATTCTCTGGGAATACTACAACCTTAGTTTTTTTCCATGAGCCATTTTGCTAATTGATAGTATTTACTACAAATGATTGTTCCACGTAGAAATTTGATCAATGGGCAAGATGTCTAAGATTTTTGGATCCTGTCATACGGACTAGTGATAAGGTCAAAAGGCATTTATAGGTTTTTATTTTTATTGTTTTTAATGAATTGGAATAAGAATTGGTCTTCATTTTCAATCTTGCATATCTAGGCTCTCCGTACTTCCTTCCTATGGTGTCTGTTTCCAAACTGGTTATTTTTTTCTTAGATTTCTCCATGTCTTGTTGTATTTTACTGTATAAACTGATTGAAGTTACCAATGGTACTGAAATGATTTCTTCCACACTTTACCTCCAAAGTTACAAATGATTTTTACTTAAAACCTTTAAAAATTTATTATTTGCCTGCCTGCCTATTTAAACCAGGCAAAAATACAACCAAATATTTCATTATGATATACAATTGATTGCCATTATTCTGTCCTCAAATATTATTATTATTCTTGTCTGACATTTGTTCATAGAACCAATTAAACATGATTTTTTCAAACTATGTCACTGTATACAAAAAAAGTGAAACAGATACGACAATAATTATACACTGAAATAGTACACATCGAATACAATGAAGCTTTGGACTAAAGGAGGGAACAGGAGAAATAAGGCGATTATGTGGAAAATTTCCCACAACATTTGTTGATTAATTGAATTGTATAAAAAAGGAAAGATATTAAGAGTGACTTCTAAGTTTCTCATGGGAATCTCACAAGAGGATAGTACTATAATGGGGAAGACTAGAAGAACAGTGAAAGTTGAAGGTGTATGATATAGTTTGAATATTTGTTTCTGCCCAAATCTCATGTATAAATTTAACCCCTAATATTTGGGGTGGGGCCTGGGGGAAGTGATTGGATCATGGGGGGCAGAGTTTTCATGAATAAAGTGAGTTCTCCTGAGATCTGGTCATTTAAAAGTGTGGCACCTCCCCTGTCATTTCTCTCGCTCTCTTTCTCACCATGTGACATGCCTGCTCCCTTTTGCCTTCTGTCATGATTGTAAGCTTCCTGAAGCCTCCCCAGAAGTCAAGTAGATGTTAACACCATGCTTGCTGTAGAAACGTGAGCTAATTAAAACTCTTTTCTTATAAATACCCAGTTTCAGATATTTCTTTACAGAAATGCAAGAACAGCTAACACAGAAAAATTGGTATTAAGGAGTGGGACATTGCTATCAAGACTGAAAATGTGAAAGCACCTTCAGAGCCGGTTAATGGGCAGAGATTGGAAGGCTTTGGAGGGCTCAGTAAAAGACAAAAAGATGCAGGAAAGTTTGGAATTTCTTAAGACTGGTTAAATGGTTGTGACCAAAATGTTTAAAGTAATACGAACAGTGAAGGCCAGGCTGCTGAGGGCTCAGATAGAAGTAAGTAACTTATTGGGAACTGGAGGAAGGTCAGATATGTTATGTCTTAGCAAAAAACTTGGCTGCATTCTATTTATGCTCTAGGGGTCTGTGAAAGTTTCAACTAAAGAATCACGATTTGGGGTACCTGTCAAAAGAAATTTCTAAGCATCAAAGAATTCAAAATGTAATCTGGCTGCTTCTGACAGTCTATACTGAGACACATGAGCAAATAAATGACTTACAGTTGAATTTATATTTAAATAGGAAGCAGAGCATACAAGTTCGCAGCCTGGCCATGTGGGAGAAAACAAAAGCTTAATTTCAGGTGAGGAATTTAAGCAGGCTGTGGAGCAACCACTCACTAAAGATATTTGCATGATTAAAAAAGAACCAAATGCTAATATGCAAGCCAATGGGAAAAAGACCTCAAAGGCATTTTAGAGAACTTCATAGAAGCCTAGGAGGACTGACTCCTTTTGTGTGCAAGGTCCAGAGCCCCAGGGCCCTACACAGCCTCAGGATTCTGCTTGCCACATCCCTGCTACTCTGGCTGCAGTCATGGCTCAAAGAGGCCCAAGTACAGCACAGGCTGCCACTTCAGAGAATGCAAGCCATAAGCCTTGGTGGCTTTTATACAATGTTATGCCTACAGGTGCACAGAGTGCAAGACTGGTAGATGCTTGGTAGCTTCCACCAATGTTGGAGAATACATGGAAAATCCTAGATGTCTAGGCAAAAGCCTGCTCCCAGGGCGAAACCCTTACTGAGAACTTCTATTAGGGCAGTGTGGAGGGAAAATGTGGTGTTGGAGGCTCTACACAGAGTCCCAACCAGGACACTTCCTAGTGGAGCTGTGAAAAGAGGGCCAACATCCTCTAGACCCGAGAATGTTAAATCTACCAGCAGCTTGCACCCTACACCTGAAAATGCCACAGTCACTGAACTCCAGTCCATGAGAGCAGCCTTGGAGGCTGCACTGTGCAAATCCTCAGAAGCAGACCTGCTCAAGGACTTGGGAACCTACCTCTTGTACCAATATGCCCTGGTACAAGATGTGGGACATGAAGTCAAAATAGAATATTCTAGAACTTTAAGATTTAATGACTACCCTACTGGTGTTCAAACTTTCATGGGGCCTGTTGCTCCTTTCTTTTGGTAGATTACTCTCTTTTAGGATGGGAAACTCTATCCAATACCTATATCCCCATTGTATCTTGGAAGTAAATAGCTTGTTTTTTAATTTTACAGGCTCATAGGAGGAAGAGACTCACCTTGTCTCAGATGAGAATTGGGACTTTGGATTTTTGAATTAATGCTGGAATAAGTTAAGACTTAGGGGAGTATTGGGAAGGCATGATTGTATTTTGAATGTGAGAAGGACATGAGATTTGGGGAGGGGGACAGGAGTGGAATGATACACTTTGGATATTTGTTCCATCAAAATCTCACGTTGAAATTGGACCTGGTGGGAAGTGATTGGATCATGGAGGTGGAGTTATCATAAATGGAGTAAGTTCTCACAAGATTTGGTCATTTAAAAGTGTGTGGCACCTCCCTGCCATTACTCTCTTGTTCCCATTCTTGCCATGTGATGTGACTGCTCCACCTTCATTTTCCGCCATGATGATAAGTTGCCTGTTCCCTCCCAAGAAGCCAAGCAGATGACAGCACCGTGCTCCCTGTAAAGCCTGCAGAAGCATGAGTCAAATATATTTTCTTTATAACTTACCCAGCCTCAGGTATGTATGTATGTATGTATGTATGTATGTATTTTTTCAAGACAGACTCTCACTCTATCACACAGGCTGGAGTGCAATGATACAATCTCAGCTCTCTGCAACCTCTGCTTCGTGGGTTCAAGCGATCCTCCCACCTCAGCCTCCTCAGTAGCTGGGGCTACAGGCACACAACACAGCACCAGCTAATTTGTGTATTATTTGTAGAGATGGGGTTTTGACATGTTGCCAAGGTTGGTCTCAAACCTCTGAGCTCAAGTGATATCACCACCTTGGCCTCCCAAAGTGCTGGGATTATAGGTATAACACCATCCCCAGTCCAGTATTTCTTTATAGCAATGCAAGAACATTCTAATACAGAACAGAAAATGTAGAGGTATTTCTGGGGTGCTCAATTTTGGCTTCTAAGTAGATATTTCACATAGGCAGAAAGTGAAGTTTATAGACCAAGAGCGAAAAGTCAAGAGTAGACATATACATTTTGGAGATGTGATCTACAGAGATCTCTTTAAAGCTATTTACCTTTATGTTACCTTGTAGAATGAAAGTATAGATGATAAAGGATGGTTAAAACCAAGCCAAACATACAGTCCTTCAATATCAGTTTTACCTGGTAAGGAAAAAATAGACTTTACCACTATGCAACACATCCATGTAACAAAACTACACTTGTACACCTTAAATTTATAAAGATTAAAAAAAAAAAAAAAGAGCAGAGTGATAATAAATAGTAATTGGCATAGAAGAAAAATATGATGTGACAAAATATTTTGGTTTCTCAGAGTGACTATACTAAAATGTACTAAGAAGAAAAAAATGCCATTTACATTCAGAAAAAAAGTGATATTTTCTATTAAATGTAAAATTTTAAAGTTTGTCGTAATACTCCTTAAGTAAAAGTTTAACCTTCTAAAAGATTAATTGCTATCCATTCTTCTTTGTACCTTCACATGCTTATTTCATCATTCATTTCTCAGTAATGTTCTATTTCAAGAAGAATGGATAGTAACCAAACAATAGTTTTCATTAAAATAAATTTTATAAAGGCAAATGTATGTAATTGTTTTCCAATGTAGTAGGAAAACTATTATTTAATTTTTTAGATTGCAATATAATGTAAAATTTTCAAGCAGTTGAAAATTGTACTTAATTTATAAGTACTCAGAAACTGCAATGTGTTGGATAAGTATCAGTATCATATATATGTTTGTAATATATTGATAGAATTAAATTTTATTACACTTTATACACCATGAAATATAATAAAATAAATGTTTATAAATGTATATGTGTATCCATGTTTATACAATATGAAATGCTATAATAAAATAAATATGTGTATACACATGCAAATGCTAGCAGAGTGTCTTCACATGGGCTTTCTGGCCACAATCCAAACATTCAGATAAAAATATGTTGCTTCTTTGTTCGCTGACTTTCCTGTCTTTTCCTGTTGCTGATGATCTGCATTTTTCTACTTTCCTATTCCCTTCAGGATCTATCTAATGTATGAATAGGAATAGTGGTGGTCAATTCTACCAGTTATTCTCTTTTGATTCATTAGCCAGATAATGTGTTACCTCTCCAAGGGAATGTAATGTCTAACTCTCTGTATACATCTCCTATAAAGTGTCTGCAGGGAAAAAGGCTAATGCTGGGAATTTTAAAAGATTCAACTGGGAGTTAATTTATTTAAAGGGGATTTTCTTAGAATCCTTCAGATCACATTAATAGAGCAGCTGCCTGCCCTAATTGTGCATAAATCAATGCCACATGCTACAAGTTACTCAAGGAATGGGCACATTTTCTGTATGTTGACTTCTAAAAAGGACAGCGAACAAAATACTTTTTGTCATTATTAGTGGTGATATTTATTATCACCAAAGTTTTAATAAAGCTGGATTTAAATTTAATTGTTGTAGAAGATTTGTAAATATAATCTCTTTTTATAATCCTGCATAATGATCTATTCATAATGTTTATGTGGCAAATATGAAATGTAAAATGAAATAATCCCTAATTGATTTTTGATAAATAGGTAATCTATTACCAACTTCAGGCTTTTAAGACTTTCTGTAGTAATTACTACTTGTGAAGAATGAATGAACACAAGGAGGATGATTAAGTTAATATTCTTGCTTTACTCTATGTATTGTCTAATTTCAGAGTTTCTTCCAGTCTCAAAACTTTAATAATCATCTATATGCAAATTATCTTTCATCTGAGCTTGGGGCATTATTTTTTCAAATTGTGACTGGGCAATCTGTTAATACTGCTAATAAGAAATTTGTACACAATACGGATACAACTTATAACATTATGTTCATTAACTTAAAAAGACTTTTTTTTCTCTTTGTCCATCTTAAAGTTTATTACTGCATTTATTGTTCATGTCCTATATGCAACGAGTTCATAAATCAATTTGGCATTACGGTTTCTGTACATATCATCAATTTTTCGTCTCTATCCCATTCCAATCACCATTATGCTGTGTATTTGTTGGGTTATCTTCCCTGCTAGTGTGACTTCTCAATCATAGCCACCCTCCAGACTATACATTGCAACAAAGTTAAATGTGAGTTCTTAAATCAATACTTCTCAAATCTAAAAATAGGAGTATATATGGAAGTCTTGATTAAAGGTAAATCTAGTAGTTCAGTACTATGAGGAAACGAGAGTGTTTTCTATAAACGGTGCTGAGACAATTGCATATCTATGTGGAAAAAATATTTACCTTGGCCACTACTTCACACTACGTACAAAAAAGAAATTCTAGAGTTGCAGATCTAAATGTAAAAAATAGAAAAATAGAATATTTTTGTGATGTAAGCAAAGTGCTCTTAAACTGAAAACAGAAGTGCTAATTTTAAGAGAAAAATAATTTATAAATTAGACGGAATTAACGCTAAACTCTTATTTATCAAAAGACATAACTAAAAGGTAAAAGGCAAGGAACATCATGAGACAATTACACAATACTTAACTAAAACCATGTATATCCAGAATATATAAACAATTTCAACAGATGAATGGAAAAGAAGACAGAAAATCAAATATGGATATGGTCAAAAGTCAAAAGAATTAATGGAGTTATAAGGAGAAGGCAAATTCAAAATACAATGATGTATTACTACATACTCATCATAACGGTAAAAATGCAAAAGAAAGAAAATGCCAAGTTTGATGAAGATGTAGAATTCTCACAGTGGTGATAACAAATATTGATATAATTACATTGGGAAGCTCTTTGGCTTTATCTACCAAAACAGGGTATATGAATCAGAAATTCTGCACCAAAGTATATATCCAACAGAAAAACATAAGTTTACCATAGGACATATACTAGAATCTTCATAGCAGTATTATTCATAATAGCTAAACAATTGCAAAATGCCCAAATGCCTAACAGTAAAATAGACATATATATTTTTCACAATGGAATACTATATGTTAATAAAAATAAGTAATTTATTACTGCACATGCAATATGAATAAATATCCATATATCAAATTAACCACAGTAAACCGGACACAAAAGAGAAAATCAGCATGATTTCACCTATGTAAAAAATAAAATCTATAATACATAAAATGAATTATTATTCAGCCGTAAAAGCAAATAAATTTCTGATGCACGTTACAACATGAAAAATCTTGAAAGCATCATGCAAAGGGAAATAATCCAGACACCAAAAAATAAATACTGTACAAGTCTAACTATAGGCAATATCTATAATATGCAAATTTGTAGAGTCAGACAGTAGATTAAAGGTTATCACAATTTAGGAGAAGGCAGAGTTATAGCTTAATAGGTACAGAATTTCTATTTGGGATAATGAAATTTTGAAAATAGATATGCATAACACTATGAATGTAATTAATGCTATTAAATTATATGCATACAATAATTAAAATGGAAAATGTCATCTTACAGATATTTTACCGTAATAAAAAATTAAAAATAAATCAAGCAAGTGTACCAAGATTTAACTACCAAAATGTCCATAACAAATAGCAGAGAAAGGCCGGGCGCGGTGGCTCAAGCCTGTAATCCCAGCACTTTGGGAGGCCGAGACGGGCGGATCACGAGGTCAGGAGATCGAGACCATCCTGGCTAACATGGTGAAACCCCGTCTCTACTAAAAATACAAAAAACTAGCCGGGCGAGATGGCGGGCGCCTGTAGTCCCAGCTACTGGGGAGGCTGAGGCAGGAGAATGGCGTGAACCCGGGAGGCGAAGCTTGCAGTGAGCCGAGATTGCGCCACTGCACTCCAGCCTGGGCGACAGAGCGAGACTCCGCCTCAAAAAAAAAAAAAAAAAAAAAAAAAAAAAAAAAAAAACAAATAGCAGAGAAAAAAAATTGTAACAGTCTAAACTGTCAGCAATCGGAGGTAGGTTAAATGTGTTTTAGCACAAACACTCAGTGAAAGTTTACAATTCAAAATCATATAGGAAAGAGTATTTAATGTCAAGAAATATATTTACATATACTATAAAACTAAATATATGTTATACAATCACTGTTTTGTTTTAAAAATCATATGTGTATGATTAGAAAAGAAGGAGCTATACCAAAATATGTCTCTGGGCAGTGACATTTTTTCTTCTTCTTTTTTAACCTTTATTCTTTCAATTTTCTATGTCACAAATACGTATTACAAATAGGCAAATAATACAAGTTTTGGTTTCATATGAGCAAAGAAAGAAAACATAAATTCAGAACTTGGTAGTGATTGGATGAAAGCAACAGAAGTCTTCTGGAATATCACAGAAGTACTCTGTGGTGTTTCACTTCTTGATGTGGGTACTGGTCACAAAGGAGTGTTTAGATTTTGAATTATACCCTTTATAATATTTATACTGTCCAATATGCATATTAGGCTTTAATAATTTTTAAATACATTTTGAGAGCACTCTTTGCTAATTTAATTGGGGATAATCATATACCTTATATGGTTTCAATTGCATTTTAGGTTTATTCATTAGATTTTTTTATAGTCAGTCTCATCTTTCAAATGCAATGTTCTCTTAAGAAAGCTTTGTTCATCTTCCAAATGGAAAGTTCTTTACAATACTGTGGGGAATTCATTCTGCTTCATTTTCCTAACTTACATATTTAATGTAAATAGCGCTGACATATGATGGACAGCAACTATGTCAAGCATGGGACGCAAAACTTGAACAATTTGCTTCAACATAGTCTTTAATGGAACCTCTCAGGAAAAAAAAAAAAAAAAAAGTGGAGCTTATGGTTCAAAAGCCAACAGAGATGAAAATTTAGATTAGTGTAAAGAAAGCAAATCATGGTATGTTGATAGAGACTACTGAGGTAAAGGGTGTTGGTGCATTAGCAAGGAAGATTTTTTTTAAATCAAGCTATGTTTCGAATATTCATATTTTTTGTCATGAGAAGAATGTCATGAGAGTGGGGACATGAAGGTAAAGATATTTCATATGGTCAAGCGTGACAAAAATGGAAATGAACTGGAGATGGTTATGGCAGGCGGTTCAAGGCAGAGGCAGAAAAACATTTGTAGATCTCATTAAGGAGTTTGAATTGTATGGGAAGACCGTGCGGTTTTAAAAAAACTAACTATATATGTGGTAAAATACTTAAAATATGTCTCAGAATGCTGCATGGAGAATAGATTTAATTGCAGAATCATAGAGAATAATTCAGAAAACATGACAGTTGTGTAGCCAACAGCAATTGCTGTTACTGACTTTGGCAGTCTGGATTGAGAGAAATATTTATATTCTCAACATGTTCTCCAATATATGTTTATTGAGATATGTTTGAGGAGACAGAATGAATGGAAAAGAGTGACAAAATCAGGGTTGAATGAATTCATGGCCTGAAAAAATATGGCTGATAAGGGAAGGCTAAGAAAGGAACAAGTGTGGCAATCAATTTAATTACCAAACAGTTATAGTCATACCCATTATAGGCCCACCTCAATGATTTCAGACTTTTTGTCAGACATCTAACAGGAGATTTTAAATATAATGTTAAAAATATACATAGGGTATAAAGAAAAAAAAAGATTGGGGTAAGAGATGCATGTTTGAACATATACAAAATATTAAAGGACTTGGCCTAGATGAGATAAAACAAAAAGATATTGGAGAAGAAAAAGCAAAGAGTTTAGAACTGGAGCCAAAAACCAACAATTTTTAAAACTCAAAACAAAAATTAAAAACAAACAAGTCGGAAAAAAAAAAAATTCAGGGGTCAAGTACAGATAGAAGAACAAGAGAGAAGATAAGTGGCTAGAGCAGTAAGAAGCAGTGAAGAGAATGAAACTGAAAAAACTTGGTGGCCCAAGAAAAAGCTAAAGGTCTTCTACTCAGAATTATTTTGAGAGAAGATTAAGTCAAAGAAGAGCTAAGTACAAGTAAAACAGGAAACTTCCTCTGCTGCCTTTACGGATGAAAAGAGTACATGTAAGATCCCAGAGTCAGGAAACCCAAATTTGCCTTCTAAGCAAAAAAAATACATGGCTACACTGTTTAATTATAGTTTCTTAATCAATGCAACTTGGAGACTTCCATCTTTGTTAGATTTCACAGACCAATTGTACTCTGACTTGCAATGTTGATATCTAAAGGTCTATAACCACCGTGAGATATAATCATGTAAATTTTTTTTTTCATCATGATCAGTTTCCTTGTAAACCTGGTCAATTCTGGCGATCTTGTGATTATCATTTTAAATAAAAGGTTTTTTTGTTTTTTTTTTTAATTTGGTTGGGACCATCTTACTCCCTTTTCAATCTTTCTTTACAAGTAAATCTTTCTCTAAAGCTATCTTAACAATAATTTTTCCTCTTAACCGATTCTGTAGATTCTTCAAAAATGCATCAGAGCTGATTAAATTCTGTTTTTAAACATGGCCCCTCAAGAGTTGATTGCCCCAGGGCTATGTTCTTCGGATAATGAGATGCATCTTGTATAATAGTGAAACTTTTACACTCATGGACTGGATTGTGCACTATTCTAATATGACCCCTGAAACTAACCACTCTATTCTAGTGTTATTATTTATACTCAAGAGGCATTGAGCTAGTATTTGCACTGGTTGCAAAACTATTTCTTAGTGATTTAAATTACACAATATAAATTTGGAGAAATTCCTTTGGCTGACTTTAAGATATTTCAAAATGTAATTATTTGCAAAATTGAAAGATCTCATATTTATTGATATAAATAATTTTATTTGCAATAAATAAACATTTCATTAAATGTGCTGACAAATATATATAAGGACAATCTGCTTTATATGCTTTTATTTTAGTGATGATGCTTTCTTCTGTTTACTTAAAAATATTACAGTATTTTCTTTTATAAAAATTACTACTTGTTCTATTTCTTATTTAACAGATTGAGATTTAATATTAATATTCAAAGACATATAGAATACTGTGAGGCAATATTTTTCATTCTTCCTTACAAATATATATTTTTTTGTTTTAAAGGTGTGAATAATAACAAATAGTCTAAAATCTCTATGGAAAGAAGTGAATATATTGAAAATAATAGTCATAAAATTAAATACCTATTTTCTCACTACCCTGCATACATTGTTTTTGAGATTGGAAGTCTTTTATTCACTTCCAATCATAAAAACATAATGTTTTCTGTTTTCATTTATTCCCATTTCCTTTCACGTTTCAAAGCATTTTCTGAAAGTAGCCTTTTTCCACCTCTCTTTTTTGCTAAATAGCAGATTAAATCTGCCTAAATAGAAGGAGTGCCAATTATCCACCATTATCAGTACTCTAAAACCTTAGACCTCTTAAATAAAATGTATTTGGCTATGATTGTGCTGGTCATAGTGATTAAATCTGGGCTCTTTAGACATAAGTAAATAAATAAAATTTAATCGTTAATCTTCAGAGTCTTATAGGGGAAAAAAAGCAATAGTATGGAGTGAAAACTCTTAAAAACAATTTGAAGAGAATATAGTGTATGATATGAACTGAAAAATGTCCTTAATTTTCAGGTATGATTTACATAGGAATCTAATCATGCTTACTGAAATTTGGTAATATTAGATTATGAGATATAGTAGGCAATTTTCCTCTTTGTAATTAACATAAAATGAAATGACATAATTTCTATCATTAAAACATCTCAGTTTCACTCGTAATAAAGCTTTAATTGTATAATAATAATATTATTAATGTTAAAGTATTCAAATGGAGGAAGGTCCCTGTGGGAGAGCAAGATAAAGCATAGAACATTATTTTCTTTTTTAAAATAACCTCTCAATGTAGAAAATTTATTTTCTCATTTATTTATAGATCCGTGCACCTATTTTCAGAAAGTGCAGTTTGTTACTGTGTGAATGTTAGCACAGACAATGCCAAGTTTATATTAAGTCCTCCAAAAGAGTAGAAACACAAATATGAAGTATAATTTTTTATCTAGGATCACCTGTATTACAAAATTAATTTGGCTTCCAGTTAATTAACTTCTCAAATCTCTCCCTACATGCAGTTAGCACTTTACGGCTACATATATTTCTACATACAAGTGCAAAATGGTGAAAAACATTGAGACCATGAAAATACAAAAAGCAGCCACAAAAGCCTCAGCTCCTTCTACTTTCAGGTAAATGGATTATGAGCTATAATATGTCATTTGAAATATCCTCTGGTGATTTGTTAGGACCATCATGACTCGTAACTACCAGAAAGTTTAATGTTTCAATTTCCTGTGGTTTAACACCACCTTAAAGTTGTCAGATATCAAATGGTTCACCTGATGCAATGAGTTACTGGTATATAGAACCTACATTGTGAGTTCAACTGCCAGTCATTTACTTAAAGCTGGGGCCTTCTTTTTCCTTTTGAGCTTTGAACACCATAGAAGCAATTACTCTGAATATTTAATAGTTAATTTATTTCTCCCTGTTTTACCAGAAGTATGTGTCTAACTGTTGCAGTATAGCTATACATACATTAAAAATCCCACAAATTATAAATGTCAGTGGTTGATGGTGACTAGCATGTGATTTTATTGTCTAATCAACAAAATTAGGAAAACAAGAATTCATATGTGAACGCTGTGTATATTTATTAGAGAATCAAATTTCACCCCCTGATGGGTCTGGCTACGGAATCCTGTTTCCGCCCAAAACTATATTGTGTTAATGTGTGGAATATGAAATAAGTGATAGATGTGAAGGTGCATTTGTTAGATTCTAGCTCCCATTTAAAATTCGTTGATAAACTTTGTTTACTGATTAGAGCAACTGATAGTACTAGTCAGTTAACCAACACTAGGGATAAATATTAATTTAAATATATTTAAATGTGATTTAATTAACAATTATAAATTAAATATCCAATTAAATAACTAACTGAACCATAATAATTATTATGCCTTTCCTATGTATCAGGCATTAAGAATTACCTCATTTAATTCTTTCTGCAATTCTGCAGTATGATTTTATTATTGTTACCCTTTTATCGATGAGGAAAATGAGCCTTGAAGAAATTATATAATATATCATTGGTTTCGTATATAGCAAATTTCAGTTTCAGAATTCTGGTTACACTATATTACCTCTAGAACAGATAGGCTCTACTGTCAATGTCTCTAAGAATACTAAAGACAGAAGGATATTCATCTATTTATTCATTACAAGACAAATTTTGATGTGACACATATTTAAAAAAACTTCATGTGATATAATTGTAAATAGCTTATATTTAAATATTAAATAGTCTGAATTATAAAAATAATTTAATTAAATATTAATTTAAATATTTAATTTGCTACAGAAATTTAACATGCCCTTAATATCCACCAGACAGTACATAACTTAGAAACCTTTATCTTATTTAGATACATTATAATATTTGAATAAAACTCAGTAATACGTTATAACATAAAAAAGTTTTGTTTTAAAAAGAATGAAATTGCAAAGTACATTTTTCCATTTTCTTCTGCTAAGACAAATACCACAGGCTGGGTAATTTATAAACAATAAAAGTTTATTTGACTCGCAGCTCTAGAGGCTGGGAAGCAAAATATCAAGGTGCCAGCATCGGGTGAAGACATTTGTGTTGTGTTATTCCATGGTGGAAGGCAGTATGTAAAGGAAGGGCATGTAACTGAGAGAGAAATTTAGCCAAATTCTTTTTCTTTTTAAATCAGGAGCACACCCTCACAATAACTAGTCCACTGCTATAATAACTTCATTAATCTATTTATGTATAAGTCCTCTGCCATCATAATCTATCAAAGGCACCACATCCCAATAGCATCAAAACGTCAATTAAATTTAATTATAAGGGTACAATGAAACCCTGGCATAGAGACAGTATACTTGAACATGCATAGAAGAACATAAAGTAAGGGCTATAAAGAAATACATCAAATCTAGCCTGGTTTTGAAGGATGAAAGTACTTTCATGGCTATTTATAGTTTCCCCCATAATGATCAGACCTCTAACTTATTACATGTATATTTTGTGAAGATATTTGATACACTGTATTCATAAATATTGTAGAATAATAAAATGTTATATCACTTAAGAAATGTTGGAGTCTATACTAAGAATTTTTGATGTATTATTTTGTTTAGTTTATTCGTACACCTCTTCAAAAAAAGTAAACATTAGTTTCAGTTACTAATAAAGGTTTTTATCTCAGATGGTTTGTCACCTGGCCAATATTCCACAGCAATTATGTGGAAAACACATGACTGTAACTGAATCTGATTACAGAGCCAACATCTTAAAATGCTGGGTATTCCAGGATGTTACTTGAAGGCATAATAACTGTAACTTGTATTATGGAAAAGAAAAGCAGAAAAATGCATGCAAACTCAAAGAACTAATCAACCATATGGAATATAAACAATTGTAATTATTTGAGTCATTATGTGCCAAACACCCTTCTAAACATTTTATGTCTGTAGATTCATTTAATCTACCCAACACTCTTATGAAAGATATATTGTTGTTATTAATATTATTGTTGACATTTTAATGATCATGAGAAACAAGCATGGAGGAGTTTTAACCTTGACAAAGATCACGACCCTAGCACTTGCTTAAGTCTGAATTTGCGATTTGTAAAGGTAGCGCCGGTGCTTGTGCCTTGGACACTATACCTGCTGGCATTATTGCATTCCTCTGCCTGCCAATCAAACAACTATTTCCTCATCTTTTGATAATAGTTCTCTAAATAGGTCTCTAAAGACCTACACATCTTTAGCCTTATACCATTCAATTTTATCCTGATTGACTATCTTAAAACAGCTCTCTGCCTCAATAAAGAGTTGGGTACATAAATATGTATATATATGTAATATCTCCAAAATAACCTATTATTAAGTTTTATTACTATATATAATAGCCATATATTATTTACAGTTCTATCACACAACTCAACTTGATTCAACCTGTGTCTCTCTATCCTAGAAATCCAGAGTTGAACTGAATATCTGTGGGAGACAGTTGAAGATGGGTCACTCTGACCTCTGTACCTAAAAATGTGGACATTAAGTCCTTACTCATGCAGAATGTTCTTCCTGAAATCTGATATAATGGAATTTATCTTTATTTTGTAAAAGTTTTCTACTCTATGGCATTCCAATATTTTATTTTCTTCTCAGAAAAATACATTTTCTGTTGCTTGAATTTGAATTCAAATCATTCCAACTGACACGACATACCATAGGTACAGTCTTGTTATTTTCACTTAAATTTTCCTCAAACTTCTTTAATTGGTACTTATCAAGTACTTATTACAAGCAAAGCTATGAAATAGGAACTAAATTAGAATTAACAAATTAAGAGTAAGACATGAGATTAACACAAGAGTAGTTTCTAATGGAAGAGCCTGCGTTTAGCTAACAATCACAAATTAATTATGTCAAACAATTACTAAGCCCTTATTTTGTGCCAGTTCCATATTAGCATATGCTTTTGTGATGAAGCAATTTATTTCTAGAACAGATGTTTTGTGTTAAGGGACAATCTGGAAATAAATGACTGTAAATTTAACTTGTTCAAATATGGATCTAACATGGTTTCAGTTCAAAGTTACATTATTTCAATAGGTATTCCTTGTATATCTATTGCATATTCCGTAATTTTAAATGTAGTTTAGATTAAAACCACACAAGTCCCTGCAGTGTATTATGAGCTTAATTCACATTGGAAAAAACATATCTCTTCTATAGTACTATACAATGCACACCTCACCAAAATGTAGAAATCACTTGTCTGTTAATATCTTTATGCTATAATTTTATAGAGTTTAAATTTGTTATTTAACATGGTAAAGCTAAAGGAAAGAGAGTTCAACTTGTAGCAATGGGACAGAACTTGACTGGTAAAAACTAAAAATAGGATCCAATTTTCTAGTTTGGTTTTATTTTATGTATTTATGTATTTGTATTTCAATTGATTTTGGTGGAACAGGTGATGTTTGGTTACATGAATAAATTCTTTAGTGGTGATTTTTGAGGTTTTGGTGCATCTATCACCCTATACCCAATGTGTAGTCTTTTATTCCTCACCACCCACCACCCTTTCCTCCAAATCCCCCATGTCTAATCTATCATTCTTACGCCTTTGCGTCTTCATAGCTTAGCCCCCACATGTGAGTGAGAACATAAGAAGTTTGACTTCCCATTCCTGCATTACCTTGCTTAGAATAATAGTCTCCAATTCCATCCAGGTTTCTGGGAATGCCATTATTTGGTTCATTTTTTTATAGATGAGTAATATTCCATGGTGTATATATATATATATATATACACCACATTTTCTTTATTCACCCATTGATTGATGGGAATTTGGGCTGGTTCCATATTTTTGCAATTGCAAATTGTGCTACTATACACATGCATATGCAAGTATCTTCTTTGTATAATGGCTTCTTTACCTCTGGGTAGATACCCGGTAGTGAGATTGCTGGATCAAATGGTAGATCTATTTTTAGCACTTTAAGGAACCTCCACACTGTTTTCCACAGTGGTTGTACTAGTTTACATTTCCACCGACAGTTTAAACGTGTTCCCATTTCACTGCATCCACACCAACACCTATTATTTTCTTGATTTTTTGATTATGGCCATTCTTGCAGGAGTGGGATAATAGAGCATTGTGGTTTTGATTTGCATATGCCTGATAACTACTGACGTTGAGCATTTTTCCATGTGTTTATTGGCAATTTATATATCTTCTTTTGAGAATTGTCTATTCATGTCCTTAGCCTACGTTTTGATGGGATTGTTTATGTTTTTTCTTGCTGATTTATTTGACTTCTTTGTAGATTCTAGATGTTAGTCCTTTGTTGGATGTATAGGTTGTAAATATTTTTCTCCCATTCTACGGGTTGTCTGTTAACTCTGCTGCTTATTTTTATTTGCTGTGCAGAAGATTTTTAGTTCAATTAAGTCTCATCTATTTATCTTTTCTTTTGTTGCATTTGCTTTTGGGTTCTTGGTCATGAAGTCCTTTACCTACGCCAATTTCTAGAAGGCTTTATTTGTTTTTGTTTTTGTTTTTTCCCAATGTTATCTTCTAGAATCTTTATGGTTTCAGATCTTAGATTTAAGTCTTTGATTCATCTTGAGTTGACTTTTGTATAAGGTGAGAAATGAGGATCCAGTTTCATTCTTCTGCATGTGGCTTGCCAATTATGCAAGCACCATTCATTAAATAGGGTGTGTCCTTTCCCCACTTAACGTTTTTGTTTGTTTTGTTGAAGATTAGTCGGCTTTAAGTATTTGGCTTTGTTTTTGCATTCTCTGTTCCATTCCATTGGTTTATGTACCTACTTTTATACCATGCTGTTTTGGTGACTAATAACCTTATAATATAGTTTGAAGTCAGGTAATATGATGCCACCAGATTTGCTCTTTTTCTTAGTCTTGTTTTGGCTATGTGGGCCATTTTTTGTTTCCTTATAAATTTTAAGACTTTTTTTTCCTAGTTTTATGAAGAATGATGGTGGTATTTTGATGGGAATTGAATTGAATTTGTAGATAGCTTCTGGCAGTATGGTCATTTTTATGATATTGATTTGACTCATCCGTGAAACTGGTGAGTGTTTCCATATGTTTGTGTCATCTATGATTTATTTGAGCAGGTTTTGTAGTTTTCCTTGTAGAGATCTTTCACTTCCTTGGTTAGGTATATTTCTCTTTTATTTTTGAGATGAAGTTTTGCTTTTGTTGCCCAGGCTGGAATGCAACGGTGCGATCTTGGCTCACTGCAACCTCTGTCTCCCGGGTTCAAGTGATTCTCCTGGCTCAGCCTCACGAGTACCTGGGATTACAGGCATGCACCACCATGCCCAGCTAATTTTGTATTTTTAGTAAAGACGGGGTTTCTCCATGTTGGTCAGGCTAGTCTTGAACTCCCAACCTTACATGATCTGCCCACCTTGGCCTTCCAAAGTGCTGGGATTATAGGCATGAGCCACCGCACCTGGCCTGGTTAGGTATATCTCTAATTATTTTTCTTTTCTTTTCTTTTCTTTTCTTTTTTTTTTGCAGCTATTGTGAAAGGGATTGAGTTCTTCATTTCTTTCTCAGCTAGGTCGCTGTTGGTATATAGCAGAGCTACAGATTTGTGTATATTAATTTTGCATCCTGAAACTTTGCTGAATTCATTTGCCAGTTCTAGGAACTTTTTGAATGAGTCTTTTCGAATGAACTTTTTGAATGAGTTTCTATGTATACAAACATCACCACCAAACAGCAACAATTTGATCAGTTTGATTTCCTTGTTACTGATTTGGATGCCCTTTATTTCTTCCTCTTGTTTGATTGTCCAGTGCTATGGTGAATAGAAGTGGGAAACGTAGGCATCCCTGTCTTGTTTCAGTTCTCAGAGGGAATGCTTTCAACTTTTCCCCGTTCAGTATTATGTTGATTGTGAGTTTGTCATAGATGGCTTTTATTACATTGAGATACATCGCTTGTGTGCCTATTTTGCTGAGGGTTTTAATCATAAAGGGATGCCGTACTTTGTCAATAGCTTTTTCTGTGTCAATTGAGATGATTATGTAATTTTTGTTTTTAATTCTGTTTATGTGATGTATCGCATTTATTGACTTACATAGGTAAAACTGCCATCTCTGGTGTGAAACCCACTTGATAATGGTGGAATATCTTTTTTATGTGCTATTGGATTCGGTTCACTAGTACATTGTTGAGGATTTTTGCATCTGTGTCCATTGGGAATATTGGTCTGTAGTTTCTTTTTTTGTTATGTCCTTCCCTGGTTTTGGTATTAGGGTTGTACTGGCTTCACAGAATGATTTAGGACAGATTACCTTTCTCTCTATCTTTTGAAATAGTGTCAGTGGGAGTGGTACCAATTCTTCTTTGAATGTCCAATAAAATTTTGGTGTAAATCCATCCTGTCTTGGACTCTTTTCGTTGGCATTTTTAAAAATTACTATTTCAATCTCACTGCTTGTTTTTGTTCTGTTAAGATATTCTATATCTTCCTGGTTTAATCTAAGAGGGTTGTATATTTCCAGGTATTTATCCAACTCCTCTAGGTTTTCTAGTTAATGTGTGTAAAGACGTTCATAGTAGCCTTGAATAATGTTTTATATTTCTGTAGTATTGGTTATAATATCCCTTTTCATTTTTAATTGATCTTATTTCAATCATCTTTCTACTTTTCTTGGTTAATCTCACTAAAGGTCTATCAATTTTATATATCTTTTCAAAAAATCAGTTGTTTGTTTCATTTATCTTTTGAATTTTTGTCCTATTTGTTTCAATTTCATTTAGTCTGCTCTGATCTTTGCTATTTTTTTTCTTCTGCTGGATTTGGGTTTGGATTGTTCTATTTCACTCCAGTTCCGTGAAATGTAACCTTAGATTATCTATTTGTGCTCTTTCAGACTTTTTGATGTAGGCATTTAATGCAATGAACTTTCCTCTTATACCACTTTTCCTGTATCACAGAGGTTTTGATAGGCTATGTCTCTGTTATCATTCAGTTCAAAGAATTTTTAAATTTCCATCTTGATTTCATTGTTGACCCAACAATCCTTCAGGACCAGGGTATTTTATTTCCATGTATTTGCATGGTTTTGAGGGATCTTTTTAGATTTGATTTCCAGTTTTATTCCACTGTGACAGAGTACTTGATATAGTTTCAATTTTTTAAATTTACTGAGACTTGTTTTGTGGCCAATCATATGATCTACCTTGGAGAATGTTCCCTGTACTGATGAATAGAGAGTATATTCTGCAGTTGTGGTGCAGAATGTTTTGTGAATATCTGTTAAGTCAATTTGTTTTAAGATATAGTTTACGTCCATGGTTTCTTTGTTAACTTTCTATCTTGATGACCTGTCTAGTGATGTCAGTGGAGGATTTAAGTCCCCCATCTATCTCATTTCTTAGGTCCCATAGTAATTATTTTATAAATTTTGGAGCTCTTGTGTTAGGTGCATATATATTTAGAATTCTGATATTTTCATGTTGGATGAGTCCTAGTCCTTTTATCATTATGTAATGTCCCTATTTGTCTTTTGTAATTACTGTTGCTTTAAAGTTTGTTTTGTCTGATATGAGAATAGTTACTTCTGCTTGGTTTTGCTATGCATTTGCATGGAATATCTTTTTCCACTTCTTTACCTTAAGTTTAGATAAGTCCTTATGTGTTAGGTGAGTCTCCTGAAAATAGCAGATACTTGGTTGGTGAATTCTTATCCATCCTGCCGTTCTGTATCTTTTAAGTTGAGCATTTAGCCTATTTACATTCAATGTTAGTATTGAGATGTGAGGTGTCATTCTATTCATCATGCTCTTCGTTGCTTGAATATTCTCAGCATTGATTTTCTGGAAAAGACTGTATCTTTCCTTCATTTATGAGCCTTAGTTTCACTGGATACAAAATTCTTGGCTGATAATTGTTTTATTGAGGAGGTTAAAAATAGTATCCCAACCCTTTCTACTTTGTAGGGTTTCTGCTGAGAAATCTGCTGTTAATTTGACAGGTTATCCTTTATAGGTTACCGAATGCTTTTATCTCACAGCTCTTAAGAGCTTTTCCTTTGTCTCAACTTTAGATAACCTGAGGAGTACATGCCTAAGTGATTATCTTTTTGCTATGAATTTTCCAGGTGTTCTCTGAGCTTTTGGTATTTGGATGTCTAGATTGCTAGCAAAGTAGGGGAAGTTTTTCTTGATTATTACCTCAAATATGTTTTCCAAACTTTTAAATTTCTCTTCTTCCTCAGGAACACCAATTATTCTTGCTTTGGACATTAACATAGTCCCAAACTTCTTGGAGACGTCTTTTATTTTTAAAAATTCTTTTTTCTTTGTCTTTGATGGATTGAGTTAATTCAAAAGCCTCGTCTGTGAACTCTGAAGTTCTTTCTTCTGCTTGTTTGATTCTATTGCCAAGACTTTCCAGTGTGTTTCACATTTCTCTAAGTGTATCTTTGCTTTCTAGAAGTGGTGATTGTTTTTTATTTATTTCATTGAAAATTTTTCCTTTCATATCCTGTATCATGTTTTTGATTTCTTTGAGTTGGGCTTCACCTTTCTCTGGTGTCTCCTTGACTAGCTTAATAATTGGCTTTCTGAATTCTTTTTCTGGCAATTCAGAGATTATTTTCTTGGTTTGGATACATTGCTGGTGAGCTGGTATGATCTTTTGGGGGTGTCAAAGAACCTTGTTTTGTCATATTACCAGAATTGTTTTTCTGGTTACTTCTTATTTGGGCAGAATATGTCAGACGGAAGATCTGGGATTCAAGGGCTGCCATTCAGATTCTTTTGTCCCACAGGGTGCTCCCTTGATGTGGTGTTCTCCCTGTTCCCACAGAAATGGGGCTTCCTGAGAGCTGAACTGGGTAGTAATTGTTTTTGCTCTTCTGGGTCTAGCCACTCAGGGGAGCTACTGGGCTCCAGGCTGGTAGTGGGGAGTATCTGCAAAGAGTCTTGTGATGTGATCAGTCTTCAGGTCTTGTAGCCGTGAATACTAACACATGCTTCGGTGGAGGTAGCAGGGGAGTGAAGGGGACTCTATGATGGTCCTTTGTTGTGTTTTTGTTTAGTGTGCTGGCTTTGTGTTAGTTGGCCTCAAGTCAGGAGGTGGCACTTCCAAGAGTACATCAGCTGTGATCCTATGGGGAGGATGCAAACTTGCCCTGGGGACACCTTGTTAAGTATTCAGGAATAACAGATGGTGATCAGGGCTATAGAGCTCTCAAGAGATTATGACCTTTGTCTTTGGCTACCAGGGTAGGTAGAGAAAGACTCACCAGGTTGGGGCAGAGATAGGTATATCTGAGCTCAGCCTCTCCTTGGGCAGGGCTTGCTGTGACTATTGTGGGAGATGGGGTATGGTTACCAGTTCAATGGAGTTATATTCCCAGGGAGATTATGACTGCCTCTGCTGATTCATACAGGTCATTAGGAAGGTGGGGAAAAGCCAGGAGTCATTGGTTTCACTCTGCTCCTCTGCAGCCCGCAGTCCTAAAGGTCAATTGCACTCCCACTGTGGTCCCCTAACAGCACCGAGTCTATTTCCAGGCAGCTGCTGACTAGAACTGAGAATTTGCCTCAGAACACCAGCCTCGCCATTGAGAAAGCAAGCAGACTCAGTTTTTTGGCATCTCAGGTAGCCTGTGTGGGTGACCCGGTTCCTTCAAAGGGCCTGTGGATTCCCTCCACCTTTCCAAGTATGTTCCTGTGGTAGTTCTTGGAGCAAAAGTTTACAATGCGATTCTTCACATGCTGCTCTCTCTGACCAAATGGGAGCTGCAGACTTTAGTCCCATCCTCTACCCACCATCTTAATCTTCAGTGTCCAATTTGAGATGCTCCTTATGTTGTAGTTATCAGAGTGCTTCTACAGTATGGAAGCCTTACAAATTCACTCTCCTGGACAGCAGAGAAGCCTAGAGATGTGAGGCAGACATTTGGAACCACTTTTTCAACAAGGATTTGCTCTGAGGAGGGTGGGGATCTGAAAAACTGAGCAGTCATCTATGGATGAGAGGCTGAGAAACTTACCAGAGTTTTGGACAATTGCACAGAGTTGATAAGAGGACATCAATTGGAATTTGAGGCTAACCTGGGAGAAGGATCCTGGATTCCACCCCTGCCAAAATTTCAGTTGGGACCCTGAGAGGATATGCCTTAGGTTAGGTGAAGACAAAATATGCCAGCAATCACAGTAACTGAAGCCAGCTCCAAAGCAAGTCAATGTCCATTCGTATTAAGGTTACCTGCATACTGTTTAATTGATTCTTGAAATAAACATTTTTGGATGAAAAAGCAATTTGAGTTTTAAGTTATCTTGCACTGTTTTATACTTAATTTCTTGGTCTCATGCAAAAATAATCAGGCATGCAGCAACACAATAACAGCAACAACAACAATAATACACACACACACACACACACACACACATACACTAAAAGCAAATCAAAGAAACAAAGAAAAAAAACAGAAACAGAAATATTGCAGTAAAACTGCCAAAAACAAAGACAAAGAGGAGAGTTATAAAGGCAGCAAGAAAATAGAATTAGAGAAGCCAGAAAAAAGCATGTTGCCTTCAAAAAACTTCCCCAAAGAAACAGTAGAAGCCAGCAGAGAATGGGCTGAAATCATTGAAGTGCCACCCTAGAACCCTAGAACTCAATACCTTGTGAAAATATCATTCAGAAATGAAGATAATTGTTAATTTTTGAAAAACAAAAACTGGAAGAAATCAGCTGTGCAAGTCCCCGATTAAAGAAAATGCTACAGGAAGAATTTTTTGGCATTGGAAAACACTCACAGATAGAACCATAGGGATAAAGAAAGCAGACGGAAGAATGTGACAGGCAAATTTGAAGGTGGATTAAATGAAATTGACTAAGGAAAAATTATGTGTTGTAGAACTTTATATATAATACTTATGCTCAATGAAGTACATATTATATATATGCATGCACACTAATTAAAGCACATATCTACAATGAAACTAAAGGCATGGGGAAATAACTGGAGACAGGTGTTCTAAGAATTCTAAGACCCCTATATTGTCTGAAATCTGGAAATATTCTAGGACACACACTCTGTGTCCTATATTAGTCCTGTATTTTATTTTACCATTAATAAACTAAGTGTGTCTTATACATTTTAAATGAGTTATCAACTAAAACTAAAATAATAACTAGCAAATTTTCAAAAAGGAAAATGGAAGTTGATTAAAAAACATATAATACATCCAAAAAATGGACGAAACAGTGAAGAAATTATAAAATATAAAAGAGTCTACTTAAACACACATGTCAGTGATTAGGGTAATTATAAATGAATTAAACAACACATTTTTTTAAAAGTTTGTCACACTGGTTTTAAAAATATATATACTGCATATTACTATCAAAACTGTGTAGTAAATATAAGATAGGTAGAGTAGTATGAAAAAAATAAGCACAATGAAAACATTTATCAAAATAGAACTTGTTTACCAATATATAGAGAAACTTTAACCTATGCTGGCATGTGATTTGCTTTAAAAAAATAGCAATTATTTTTATCAAATCTCGAGTTTGACCTGGAGGTGTTATTGTCTGGATTTATTTTTCATTCTCTACCCTTCACAATGTTTAATTTTTCTCCCACATTGCTTATTTCAGAATTTTCTCATTCCAGAATTATCTGATATTGATACTACCATTGATGCATTTATTAGAATTCTGCAATAAATTCTTCATAACAAACTCAAAATCTCAATGGCTTACAGAAAGTTTTTTTTTTTTTTTTTTTTTTTAACTTATAGAAACATGGGCTTAGATATTCCCCATGAGTTCCTCATTCTGGAATTAGTACTAGCCTTGGTTATGCTCTTTTCAAGGTAGATGGTAGAAGAAATATAAGAGCTAAGCTAATGTACAAACTACACAAGCACATTTTAAGCAGAAACTCATGGCATCTCCTAATATCCTATTATTGGCCACAAGAATCATTTGGTGCAGGCTTCGTCAATGTGATATGCTGGATGATCTGTGTTCGCTCCTGGAGGCACTGCAGTCACATGGCAAATGTTGGTGTATCATTTTATTATAAGAAGGGAGTGAAGAGACGGAACAATAATTTTATGCGTTACATTTGGCAAATTTACCTTTACCTTTGTTCAATTGTAAATTCCATAAGAAATCACGTACATAAGCCCACAATGTAGGCACAATACGGTAATATATTCCAGCAGTGTACCATTTCGTCCTCGCAGTTTTATTGTGTTTCTTGCCCATACATACACATTTGTTCAGAATAAGCTCTGTGTATATGTATATGTATGTGCAATTTACATGTTTATATAAATTACATATTTTTAAAATTAGTTCAATATGTTTATAATATGTGTTCACTAAATACTTGAAGAGGCTTGTCCAGAGGCAACGCGTTATCTCAACTGATTGTTCACAGTCACAGATGGAACTTCTGTTCTACCTTTTTCCTCCTCACTATTGCGCTTGACTAGTCTTAAAAAAAATAAGTAAAAAAAAAATACTTGTTAAAAAAATAAAATTTTTGAGATGGAGTTTCACTCTGTTCGCCCAGGCTGGAGTGCAGTGGCATGATCTTGGATCATTGCAACATCTGCCTCCTGGGTTCAAGTGATTCTCCTGCCTCAGCCTCCCAGGTAGCTGGAATTACAGGCACCCACCACCATACTTGGCTAATTTTTTTTTTTATATAAGAAAATGGTTTTATTCTTAATTTTTATTTCCCATACAGTTTACAAATACACTTTTACTCTGATAATACAGCTTTGCAACTAGCAAAGCACTTGTGCTAACACCCATAAATACAGGTGGAGAGACAATTAACATCCACGAATATTTCTCTACATAAACTATTATTTTAATGTCATTTTTTTAAACAAACAGTTGCAAATAGACTACATAATATATGTGGGCAAAAAGGCAATTAAGTGACTCTTTTGAAACACTAAATGTATAATAAACAGCATATTATCAACATTTACATGATTCACATCAACATGATGACATCCTAAAATGTATTCCTTTTAAAGGATAGATTTATCAATAAATATTACATACCTTTTAATACTCTGGTACAATACTTCATATACTGCAGGAAAATTAATTGTGGATCTAGTCATCAGCTTAATCAAGGATCCTTTTCCCATCAGGTTTTATTAATAAGAGAATCACAATTAGGTCATAAATAAACAGGCAAATTATTAATTACATGATTTGAGGCTTAGGATGAAAACTTGTCAAAATTAGTTTGATAAAAAACAAAGTTTTATGACACACTAAAACCAACTGTTCAATAGTTTTTGCCTTGTGTGGACTGCCCATAGTGAAAAAGGAACACATTTTTAGTGAAGAAAGATACAATAAACTATATTTTGGAACTTTTCAAGAGGAAGAAGGAAAAAAGATTTCAACAAAATTAAGGGCAAATACAGATCCTAACAAAGGCATCCTGACATCAGGGAGGCCATGTGCTTGCTATGTGCAAAACTTGATTCCCCCAACAACATATAGAGAACAAAAACTGCACTGGCTTTGTAGTTATGTCTATAGCCTACGTTTCTCTTATGGATACTAGGCTACAACAAAACACTTCACAATTGCTAGCCTTTCCACAGGCCCCTCAATTAAAAATAACTCAAGATGTTATTAGTTCTTAAAATCCCCAATAAAATAACCTCTAAAAATAATCTTGACCATTTTCTTCACTGTTTACCCGAAGCAACTGGGCTTTTTAAATAATGCACACACATACTACGAAAGTCCTATCTATGTTTTCTCAACCCCATTTAGCCACATTTGAAAAGACCTTGATTTCAGTGAGAGAGATGACCATAAGTTTCAGAAAGGCCACACACTAGACATGAAGCACCTTTTAGTTTTTTTTTTAACAAAAAGTTACTAAGACTGTGAAATTTGGCTTTTTTTTAAAAAAAAAAACCCAATACTATGTGCCAGATAACTCTTTCACCCCAAAATATAAAATCCTATGCTTATAATTTTAAAATCCTCAGTGAGCTATGGAATATTGTGCACATTTAATACCTACCAGCAACCTAGAAGTGAACGGCATCCATGTGTCTGTCACACTGACTTTCCAAATAACTGATTCACCCGTTACTGACTACTCTCGCCCTGGGCTCTCTGACTTCCTGAGAAACCACCTCTTTGGAACTTTCATTTCCACAACTTTTTTTTTAAACCTGCACCTTGACCTTTCTCCATCATCCCAGCCTCTTTGCCTGATTCCATCCCATGTAAAGTAAACTCATCTGAGAACCTGCAATCACCATTTGCCAAACACATAATAAGCCTTAGCAACCTAGGGATTATGATAACTCTGGCCTTGGCCTAAGTTCACATAAGAACATGATAGTTTGTTGACCTCGTGGAGGGAAATCTAAGTGAAATCAATATCTTATAACAAATAAAGCTAGCCAAGATCAGGTATTTCCATTCTGAGTATAAAAGCAACTGATCTTAGGCAACAGGCAGAGATGTTAATGCAGGAAATACATTTGTACAATCAAACTCTTGTGTGCTGGTGAAAGATTTTACCCCCAAAGTCAAGTCAAGACAAAACCAAAGCAAAATGGAGAATAAGTCAATGTAGCAATGCAGTAAAAAGAACAGGATTCAAGCTTCTTGCTGCAAATACTGGACTGAAATCTTTTTCTTTACAAATTTGACTAGAAGACAGTAGTCACATTTCCCTAATAGGGAAATACCTTCAGGCCACAGCTGTGTTCTGAAGCAATTCAAAGTTCAATGAATACTGGGGGGTAGGGGTGGGGCTGATATACATTTTGTCAATGAGAATGGCAGCCAAACTACCTGAGAGTCTCAAGGGACTGAGAAACCTCAGAAAGGAACAACTCCCAGGGCTGGATCTTGGCCTTCCTTTCAGGAGCCAAAGTCAGAAGACTCCAAGGAGACCATAACTTCACAGCAAAGATGCCATAGCCTTTTATTACCGTCACAAAAGTCAACCAACAATATTTTCATTGAAATATCTGCACTGAATTATGATTAAATGTATGAGACAAAGAGGGATGTCTTTGGAGAAGGCACTTAAGGTAGAACATTAGCCAATCTCACCAGTTGGCTTAAACAAAAATGAGTTCGTTCAACCTGGCTGGAGGCCTGTTAGGGCTGTTCTTTCTCATTGTGGCCTGACTGGAAACCAGTGGCATTAAGAAAGAGTCACATTTCCCAAGTCTGGGGGTGTCCCAGTAGGGTGGTGTTGCCCTCAAAAGCCTTGTGCCCCTAAACACATCCATCCTCACAAGATCAGTTTCCGTAAGTGCTGGTTCCAAAAATAGGCTCAGAGTTGGCAGAAATCATTCACGAAGCTTCTTGAAGGCCCTCTCTTTATTTCTCAGTCTGACTTTCAGCTTGTCCCAGCTACTGTAAGCAACTTCAACTTCCCAAGGTCACTAGCAACTTCTACTTTTGCTAATATCCTTGGTTTTCCATAGCACTGGTTGTGACCATCTGTTAGACTAGTGGCCCCCCAATTAACCGCACCTGTACTTCACACCCTTTTCTTGAAACTGGGCTGGGCTTGTGATTTGTTTAGTAAGTAAAGGGCATAATCCAGCTCTCTTTTGATTAGAAAAAATCATCATCATCATCATCATCATCATCAATAGAGGGCAGTAGATGGGACACGGTGACAATTCTGGATTTAAGTCTTCAGAAGGCCTGATCACTTCTGCTTTTGAGCTCTTGGGAGCTCTGAGCTGCACGTGACAGGTCTAGCTACCTGACAGCCAGGCCACTGAAAGAGACTATATGGAGAAGGAGAGACTCAGGACTGCAGGCAGAGAGAGAACCCCAGCCATCCCAGTCTCTCTGCCGACCTGCTGACCACATGAGTGGCCATCTGCAGGCTGGCAGAAGAACAGTCCAGCTGAGTCCAGCTCAGACTGAAGAACAGTTGGGGGTGGGGTTTCTTTAAGCAACTGAAGTTTTGGGTTAAGTTTGTCAGCAACATTTGACAACCAAAAACACTGGTCATTCATAGATGCCTTTTTTCTAAGTACAAAACAATTACTCAAATGCAAAGAAAATGTGGCAAACATTTTCCCACCACAACCTTCTCAGTCAACAACTGAACTATAATTGGTCATCGGCTGGAAAAAAAAAAAAAAAAAAGCCACATCTCTTATCTTAATTTATAAATATCCATGATTATTTTTCTATGACTCTTTAATGCCAACACAAAGGTAGACCAGTCAGCTTCTGACAGTCTCAGGGACTGGCTTAATTCTCATTTGGTCAAAAATAGAAGCCATCAAAATGAATTACCCACTACTGGATACACGATGGTAAATGAGATTGTTCTCACTTTTCTAGAATGTTGTTACTTAATTTTCCCAAATCATTTCTTCTTATCCCCCATAATGAGGAAAAAATAAATAAATAAACTGGTTAAGTTTGTAAAAAGAAGAAGAAAAAAAAGCCTATTACTAGAATCTGAATCCCCACCATCAGCAAAATACAGTGCACAATTTAACTGCTTCCTCAAGATAAAACAAATTCTATAAAATATAATGCTGTCTACATTGTAGAGATGATTCTTTTTATCTGGGGAAATGAGTAATTGGGAAGCAGGTATTGTTAAGTTAAAATACAGTGTTCTTTAAATGGTTTCAAATTTTGCTTATCAGAGGTAGTCAACCACAATGCAGGCCTTCCAAATTCAAATTCTGTCTTCACATAAACTTTCTCGCATCTGTTCTTGATCTTTTTAGGGAGAGGGTGAAAGTCCACATCTATTTCTGTGCTGAAGTTCTGGCAGGTTTTCTCATCTCAATCTTTTCTGCTGTTGCATCACGTTTTCAGACTCTAGCACTGTTTCTCTCATTTCTGCACAGGGTGGTGTTGGAGTACAAGGCAGGATGGGGTTCTGATCTCCACTTGTCTGGTCTGCTAGAAAATACTTAATATTTGTATATTTGTGCCCTTTCCTCTTGCTTTTCTGCTCTTCAATCCTGTGCTGTAGTGTTTCAATATAATGCTGGACTGCCATATAGATAAATCAGTACTGCACTTCTGTCTGGACCATCCCTGACCTCTGAGACCACACCATCTGGATGGTTTTGAGAACATCAATGTCACAGTCAACACCTTTGTCTCTGATTATGTCAATAAGAGTATCAATCACAATCAACGTCCCTGTCCGGCCAATTCCAGAACTGCAGTGCAACACAAATGGCCCTGCATCCATGATGCTCTCCTGTTTATGATGCTCCTCCTCCAGGAAGTCCAGCATGCCCCCGGAGTCGCTGGGCACTCCATGGTCCAGACAGGTCTGAAAGCGGTATTGTCAGACCATTCTCTCCACGTTCCCTTGTGCAACCTTTGAAAGTTTAAGTTCTCTTAGCGTATAGTCATGAAGGGTGCTTTCTTTGACCTTCCTAACATGCATGACATCATATTCTTTCAGAGCATACTCATCAGGCCAGTATTTGACACATTTACTCTTTCCTCTCTCCACTTCTTTTGTTGTCATGACAATCACTTGGGAGTTTTCCTGGAACACCATCTGCAAAAGTTACTCACCATGTTTTGCAGGCAGCCTTGTGTGGCAATGTAACTCTTTTTGGACTTTGAATTGTTGCACTTGGTTTCAAATTCAGACATGATGATATTTGCATTGATGTAATCTGAATCAGGCTGATTGAGATCACTGTCTTGTAAGACAACCCTGGTATGATCAAAGGGCAAGATGTTTTTATATCTTTTTTTGTTTTTGTTTTCTTGTCTTTGACCCTCTTTTCAGCTGTAGAGAGTTTTGCCCTCTTGTTGTAGTGTCTCAAATTCTTCCCAAAAGCCTTGTTTGACTTTGTCTATGGCTCAGCTAATTTGCTTAGTTCTCGAACTCTGCAACATTATTTATACAAGTCGTGTTAAGGGGCTGCTTGAGTTGTAGCACTGTACCCAATGTTTCCATCATAGGATTCTTCTTATAATGTTCCTCAAGATCTGTCAAAGAATCAAACTGTTCTCCTCCACCAACGTCGTATTTCAGTTCCTTTCAGAGGTAGGATCTGCACAGTTCAGAGGATATTTAAGCTCAACAACATCTCCATTCTTCTCTTTTAATTGTCCATGATGTTCCATGTAATACTGGACCAACTCAGCCAAAGTGGCAAATTTCTCTCCTCCATACAAGTCATAGTAATCACCAGTGTTCTGAATCTTGATGTGGGTGACAGCTCCATTTCTTCCAATGGAAAGTGTGAAGTCTCCAGGGTTACTTTTACTAGGCCTTGCCAAAAAGCTGCCATCAACTCCTCTTGTCATCAGGTTTTCTGCCTCCATACCAGTGATATTTGGGTGAAACCATCCCCGCGATGTCACGTTCCTCCCGCCCTCCGATTCCATGAGGGACCCGCTCCTTGCTCAGGCTCCACTGGGTTCAGTCACATCGGGCTGGCCCAAGGGAGGCCGGCTTGGGACCTGACTCGGGGCAAAGCCAGTCAGCCATTCACAGACCCCTCCTCCAGGCCTCAGGATCCCGGAGACTATGCAACCACTTCCCGTTCCAGCTTGCTCCTCCTCTGGCTAATTTTTGTACTTTTAGTGGAGACGGGGTTTCACACTTTTGGTCAGGCTGGTCTTGAACTTCTGACCTAAAGTGATCCACCCTCCTTGGCCTTCCAAAGTGCTGGGATTATAGGCTTGAGCCACCACGCCTGGTTGGGCCTCTATTTCAATACGATTTTTATTTGGATGGACATCTGGAGAAGCCTACACTGTATTATATCACTTTGCTTTCCATAACTTGTTATAGAAATATCTACATTACAAGCTATATATAATTTCATGAATTTCAAATAAAACGCTGAAGGTCTGAGCATGGGATTCAATCATACAAAATAGTAATTGTAATATCCAAAATCAGAAAGATATGAGTTTTCTGTTATTGAACTATCTCACTATATTTTTCTTAGCTTATAGGAACAACTGAAGAAAATTATGGTGTATTATAGGATAGACATGATTTTCCTGAATTTCCAGTAAAATTCTAGAGGCTCTCATAAGAAGACCAACAGTGCAAAGTAGTAAAACTGAGATATCCACTATTAGAAAGATGCAAACTTCAAAATGATATTCTTGCCATTTGATAGAATTGCTTTTGTACATCTATACATTCAGAGTTTTGTTTTGTTTTCTGAACTGGTTATGAGAAGAAACAGAATTTTTAGGAAATGAAACTTTATTTTCCACTCTATTTTAGTTTTGTACATTAAACTTCTTTTATTTAAAATATTTTGCATTTATTTTCTAGCATTTTTTCTTCTTATACTTATGTGTTGACTCAGGGGGTACCTGATAAAATAGATACAACTGATTATTCCTATAAAGATTTATATGCCCCCAAAAGTGGAAGTTGTCTTACTTTTTCATAATTCGTTTCTTTATATTTGAATAACACTTAAATGTAAAGGTTACATGGTGAATACAGACAAGATAGATTTTAAATAGTCTATTGTTTTACAGACCTTTTAATATATGTTTCTGAGACTAAAAAGTAATACCTAACACTTATGCTATCTATTAGACTCATTGCTTCATGAGGATCCTCCTAGTTTCATGAGGATGCATAAGTATATTTTAGGCATCATTGTATTTTTAATGCCTAGTATTGAGACAACAGTATGGGAGGGGCTCAATAAATAGTTTTCAAATGTTTAAGTCTGGGGACTAATTTCAGCAGGAAATTAATGTATAAATATTTATCAAAACACTATTGAACCCTTAAAGTTGTTATGATTTTTTATAAGTGTTGATAACAAAAACAGATGTGATTTTGGCCTGCTTTGTACTTATAATCCAGAGATAGAGAAGCACATTAATCAAACGCAACAGACACTATAAATGTGTATCCATCATTACTACTATAAAGGAACTAACTCTTTGAGAGCTTATGGAAGTAAGATTTGACATAATCATGATTAGTGAAAGTGGAAATCAAAAAATGGAATATAATGCATTAATGGTTGAATAATCAAAAAACCAGATAAAAAGTGGGGCAGCATAGAGAAGCCAAGACACAGGAAATAGCACATGAAGTGTAATGCGATATACAGGGGCATTCTTAATGAGTACAGAGATCCCAAAAAGTAAAAGGTCAGAGATGACAGAGCAAAGAATACAATAAAGATGCATGATATGAAAAAAAGCTGAAGAGACACTTAGGGAGAGGGTTTTAGGTTTTTATTGATCAGGATAACAGTTGTCTTTTTCTTTCTTTTTTTTTTTTTTGAGACGGAGTCTGTTGCCAGGCTGTAGTGCAATGGTGCAACCTCAGCTCACTGCAATCTCCACCTCCCGGATTCAAGTGATTCTCCTGACTCACCCTCCCGAGTAGCTGGCACTACAGGCGCACACCACCACATTAGCGCCGAGCGAATTTTTGTATTTTTAGTAGAAACGGGGTTTCACCGTGTTGGCCAGGATGGTCTTGATCTCTTGACCTCGTGATCCACCCGCCTTGGCCTCCCAAAGCTCTGGGATTATAGGCTTGAGCCATTGTGCACAGCCTAACAGTTGTCTTTATCTAAAAAAGAGTGAAAACAACTAAAATATTTTGTGTGTTTGTTGGCATTTTCAGATTTTAAAATATTATTCTGATTGCTATGGGGAAAATGGAGCAGAGGTAATCTATGGCTAGTAGGGGAAAAACAAAAAGTTAACTGCTGATTTCCAGGTAAGCGATATAATTGCATGAGCAGGTATTGTGGTGTAGATGGAGGGAAGGTTATAAAATACCTTATTTTTTACTAGGTAAAACAAATAAGAATATATGCAATTCTATAGCTGATAATGTCATTCACCTACATAGAGAACATTGGAAGAGGCACATGTCTGGGGGAACTGTGTTTTGTTGGTAGCACATAAACCTGGAATGCCTTAGATATATTTAAGACATGATATTAAATATACGTATTGTATTACCCATTACAAAATATCTGCCTTTCAATAAAATTATTATAAGTCATGCCCATGAAGAAAAGAAGCAATAAAGAAAGCAAACAAACTAGACTCAGATATGATACAGATAAGAAGTTAGTTATCTGCAATAGAAAAAGTAGACAACTTAAAAGATGGACAATTTAAGTAAAGGAAATTATGAGAAAAAAATCAAAAGGTAATGCTAGAAATGAAAACCACTAACAGAAATGAAGAATGTTGTCTGATAGATAATCAGTAGACTGAACATGGCCTAAGAAAGAAATTAGTGAGCTTAAAATTAGACCAGTTGAATCATCTTAAACTTAATGCAAAGGACAAAACTAATAACAACAACAAGAAATAGAACTGAATGTCCCAAAACCAGGATCAATTTGAAAATCTTCAACAAATACATAATAGTAATACTAAAAGAGGAATAAAGAGATAGTGTAGCAGAAGTAATACTTCAATGAACAATGGCTAAGAACTTTACAAAATTAAGAATAGACACCAAAACAAAGACTCAGGAAGCTCAGAGACAACAGGCGTGATAAACATATACACACACACACACTCACAAAATGACACATATTATTTTCAAATTGCAGACAGCCAAAGGTCAAAAAAACTCTTGAGGAAATGAAAGAGGGAAAATACCTAGAGAAGAATAAGATTAGGAATTACAGCAAACTTATCATAAGTCCATAAGCAAGAAAAGATTAGGGTTAAATATTTAACGTATTAAAAAAACCACTTAGAATTAGACATCAGGAAAAATTATCTTTCAAAATGAAGGAAAAATAAGACATCCACTGAAAATTAAACACTGAGGAAATTAATCATCATTAAATCTGTCTTATAATAAATGATAAAAGTTCTTCAAGAAGAATAAAAATAATGCAGGCCCGAAACTTAGAAATAAAGAGCAAGAGAAAAGAAATAGACTATGATAAACAATATTTTTTATTTTTCTTATTTTATGAAAAAAATATAAAATTTGTGTTTAAATAATTATAACAATTTGTTGCTACATATGTTTATATAATATATGGATAAGTGAAATGTCTAACAGCAATGACAAAAGTGATGGAACAAGACTATTCTAAGAAACTTACAGTAAACATGAATAGATACACTGTAGTTTGAAGATAAGCTTTGATTAGTTAAGTGAATGTATTACAACCTTAAGGAAAGCCACTTAAAATTTTCAAAAATTACTATGAATAATATACTAACAACAAACATAATGAGTAGAAAACAGTTACACACACAGTAGACAGTAAATCACTTATATCAATAATGGCTTTAAAATGACTAGTTTACATGCATCATTAAAAGACAGAGATGCAACTCTTTGTTGTCAAAAAGAATCTCATTTGAAGCATATAAACTAAGGTTACAATTTTTAAAAGGGTGAAAACGATGTCATGCTAACACTAATCCAAAGAAGGCAGAAGTAACTAATTTTGGCGAAAGGAGACATCAGAAGAAGAAAATTTATTACAGATAAAGAGCCACACGACATAATGAGAAAGGAAACAATTATCCAAAAATGTATAATATATAACAACCCTAAATCTAATAATAAAGAATCAAAGTACTCTATTTTTTCTGAGGAAGAAATAAAGAAATACACTATTATAGTTAGTGTGCTATAAAATTTCAACATTTCTTTTCACAAGTGATATATCAGTAAGCAGCAAATCAGTAAGGACATTGTTGACCTGAAGAATACTAAAAATCAACTTGATATAATTGATACTTATACACAACTTCATTCAATAACAGCAGCACATATATTCTTCTCAAGTTTGCATGCAACATTCAACAAAGGAAACCACATTCTTTCCTGGGATGTAAAACGCCTATCAATGTGTTAGAAACATATTAATAATTTAAAACACATGGTAATAACTTAAAAGTATAGAAATTATGCAAATCATGTATTCGGAAAACAATACAATTAAACTAGAAACACATAAAATATAGTTGGGAAATCCTCAAACATTAGAAGATTTAACAGCGCACTTTTAAATGATAAATGTATCAAACAGTAGTTTCAAACAAATATTGTAAAGATTGTGAAGTAAATAAAAAAAAAATTTACCTTTGTGCAATGAAGGAAAAGAAGTGTTGAGAGGGAAATTTATAGCATAATATGCATCTACAATAAATCTACAGCTGCTGAGAAACTAAATGTTTTTCTATAAGGTTGGTGTCTTAGAGTTCTCTAGAGAACAGAATCAACAGAGAAAAATATACATATTATTATTTTTAAAATAATATATTTATAATAAGAACTTGTCTTGTGTGATTATGGAAACTAAGAAGGCCCAGGATTTGCCCTTTGCAAGGTAAAGACCCAAGACAGCCATATATTTCAGTCCAAGTCTGAAGGCCTAACAACCAGGAGGACTGATGGCCTAAGTCCCAGTCCAAGAGTAAGAGAAGACTGTTGTCTTAAAGTTCAAGCAGTCAGACAGAGAGCAAGAATTCAGTCTTCCCCCATATTTTAGCTCTAACTGGGTCTTAAATAGGTTGGCTGGCATTCACCCACATTAGGCCAGGCAATCTTCTTTCTTCAGTCTACCAGTCTAAACACAAGTGACTTATCTGGGCATGTCAAGGCCCAGTCAATTTGACATAAAATTAAGCATCACAGCTGGGAACAAGTCAATAATGTCCTATCTCACAGCTTCTATTCAACACCATATTGGAATTCCTGGCCAGGGCAACAAGAAAAAAAGCAAGGTGTAAAGATTGAAAAAGAAGAAATAGAAACTTCCTCATTTGTAATGGAATAATAGTTCATGTAGAAAATTCAAAGGAATAAACAGAAACATTTAAAATTAATGAGTCCAAGAAGATTGTGAAATGTAAGGTTAACATACAAAGGCAATTGATTATTCAAAAAATATTACAGTAGAACTACTTTTTTACATTTACAATAAAATTCTTTCCTTTAAATCTAAGAAAATATATGCATGACCTATTTAAGGAAAACTGCAAAACATTATGAGAAAAATACAAGCTCTAATTAAATTGATAAATTGATACTTTTTTCTCTTTATCGATTAGAAGTCTCAATATTGTTAAGATGTCAATTCTCCTCAACTTAATCTATAATCAACACAATCTCAATCAAAGTCTGTGCAACCTAGTTTATACATATTGGCGAATTGATTGTAACATTTAAATGGAAAGGCAATCAGCCTAGAAAAACCAACATAATACTGAAGAAGAAAAAATGTTGGATGACAAACCTTATCTAATTTTATAAGACTATAATAATCAGGAACATGTGGAACTGGTGAAAGAATAGACACATCAATCCATGAAACAGACTAGAAAGCATAGAAATTGACCCACACACATCTTGTCCACTATGTTAGTCTGTTTCATGATGTTGATAAAGACATACCTGAGACTGGGTAATTTATAAAGAAAAACGGGTTTAATGGACTCACAGTTCCACGTGACTGGGGAGGCCTCGCAATCATGGCAGAAGGCAAAAAGCAGCTCTTACATGGTAGCAGGCAAGACAGAATGAAAGCTAAGTGAAAGGGGAAACCCCATATAAAACCATCAGATCTCACGAGACTTATTCACTGCTGTGAGAACAGTATGGTAGAAACTGCTGCATAATGCAATTATCTCCACTGGGTCCCCCCAGCAACACATGGGAATCATGGGAACTGCAATTCAAGATGAAATTTGGGTGGAGATACAGCCAAACCATATCATCTGCTAATATTTGACAAATAAACAAAGGCAATTTAGTGAAAAAAAGATAGTATTTTCAGCAATTTATGATGGAATATAATTGGACTTCCATATGCAAAAGAAAAAAGTGTAGACAGACACATATTATACTCCAAAATTAACTTGAAATGGATCATTGTATAAAATGTAAAATGTAAAATCCGAGGTAAATATGTAAATATACATTTTCATCCTAAATGTAAAATGTGAAACTATGAAACCTCTTGGAAAAAAAATTAAAAAAATATGGAATTGGATATGGTGATGTGTTAAATTCAATAACAGAGGCATTATTCACCAACTAAAAAATTCATAAGTTGGATTTTATTAAAACCAATAATTGTCTGCCCTGCAAAAGTCACTATTAAGAAAATGAAAATGTAAGCTACATACTGTGAATGAATATTTGATAAACACAAATGATGAAGGACTTGCACTCAAAATATACAAATAGCTTGTAAGCTCAAAAACGTAAAAACAAGCAGTTAAAACAAAGGGCAAAACACGTGAACAGACACCTTACCAGGGAAGATATACAGATGGGCATATAGCATATGAAAAGCTGCTAAACATAGTTTTTAATTCGTGAATTGCATATTAAAACAACATCTAATAGAATGAATTCAACGTGAAACAAAAAAGTGGCAATGCTCCTTGCTGCTGAGGATGTGGAGCAACAGGAACATAAGTTGGTGGTAGGATTGCTGGTAGGATTACAAATTAACAATTTTGGAAGACAGTTTGGCATTTTTTTCCAAAAAGTGAAACATATGTTTAACATACAATCCATGAATTGTGCTCCCAGGTATTTAAAAAAACTCAGTTAAAAACTTACGTCCGGGCCGGGCGCGGTGGCTCACCATTACAGGTGGATTACAAGCCTGTAATCCCAGCACTTTGGGAGGCCGAGACGGGTGGATCACGAGGTCAGGAGATCGAGACCATCCTGGCTAACACGGTGAAACCCCGTCTCTACTAAAAAAAAAAAATACAAAAAATTAGCCGGGCGAGATGGCGGGCGCCTGTAGTCCCAGCTACTCGGGAGGCTGAGGCAGGAGAATGGCGTAAACCCGGGAGGCGGAGCTTGCAGTGAGCCGAGATCGCGCCACTGCACTCCAGCCTGGGTGACAGAGTGAGACTCCGTCTCAAAAAAAAAAAAAAAAAAAAAAACCTTACGTCCACAGAAAACCCAGCACATTAATGTTTACTGCAGTTTTACTTATAATCATCAAAAACTAGAAGATAGCAATTAATAGGTAGATGGAACAACAAACTCACACACTAAGATAGTAGAATATGAGTCAGTGATTAAAAAACGATGTGAACTATCAAGCTATCAAAAAATTATGACCAAGCCTTAAATCTGCCCCTTGGTATATTTAAAAAGTTATTCAGAAAAAATCATATATTGTACAATTCCAATTATGTAAAGTTTTAGAAAATGCTTCACTGTTGAGAAACTAAACAGATCACTGGTTGCCAGAGGTTCAGATAGGGGGAACTTTAGTAGGTGAATCAGAACTATTCTGTAATGGTGAATAGAAGAAATTTAACATTCGATATGTCATGCATTTAAATTCACACCTTTAACTTATGAGGTTACACATAATAAATTCACACCTTTAACTTATGGCACAGAAGTGCCATAAACTTCTGTGTTGTATATGTGATGCCAATAGAATGGAATGTAGAATGTGAGAAAGTAATCCAAATATATTACAAATTTGTAAAACAACCTCACTGACTGAAGTTATGGAATGAGGCACCAATAAGAGTAACTTTGGATTTAGTGGAGTTTTTTAAAATAAGGGCAAAAAGAAGTGTATATAAGCACCATACTCTACTTGATAAAATGATTTTCCATGGAGATACAAATTAATAGTTTTGAAATCACTGAACACTGAAATTGAATAATTAGGTAAATAAATGGTGAATGGTGGGGCAAGATTTCTAAATGTTGGAGTGAGAGATTATAGGCAAGTAAGGAAAAGAGGACAGAATAATTCATGTGGTCATGGATTAGAGTTGGAGACATCAATACAACATACTGTTTAGCTTAATATAGACAAAGGCAGTTAAATACATGTGTGTGTATGTGTGTGTGTGTGTACATGGGTTGATCTATCCACGTATATTTATTTGCTTTACCAGAACTTATAAGCACATTTAACTTTCATAGCTTGGCTTCTAATTTAATGCCATTCTCAAAAAATGCAACCAAACCGTCTTGGAGAAAAAAAGGTAATTCTAGAACTCAAGCAAGAAATACATAAAATTAGTATGGATTTCATGTAGTATCAGAAAGCAACAGCAACAAACAGACAAACAACAACAGCAACAAACAGACAAACAACAACAGAAAATAACAATGATGAGGGTATACCAAAGAATACCAGAGTCAAATTTAAGCAACAAATAATGTTGTATGAGATAATAATTTAAATTATCAAATAAATATCCATTGGTACATACTGATATAAATACTTTATTAGCTATAAAAACAAATGGGAAAAAATAGACAATACCCCAAATAGAAATTTTCCAAATAATTTATAGAGATACTTCACCCTCAATTAGGGGATGCATATCTCCCCATTCCTTAAGTGCTGGCTGTGTGTAATGACTTCATTCCAGATAATGTATTATTAAAATGAGGGAGGAATAATAATTTTACAATGGAGATTTCTGAGTGACACAACCTCAGTTTACAGAATAGCACAGACTGGGTAATTTATTTTTCTAAAACAGAACTTTATTTGGCTCACAGTTCTGAAGGCTGGGAAGTCAAAGAGCATGGTATCAGCATCTGGTGAGGGCCTTTGTGCTGTGTCATTCCATGGCAGAAAGGAGAAAAGCAAAAGCAGATTATGGAAAGAGTGAGAGCAAGAGAGGGCTGAACCCACTTTCATAACAACCCAGTCCCACAAGAACAATATAAATCCATTCATAAGGGAACAGCCCTTGTGGCCCTGTTACTTATTAATGGTCCCACTCTTAATACCTTCACTATGGTAATTAAATTCAACTTGAATTCTGGAGGGGACATTCAAACCATAGTAGCGCTGTTGAGTAGTATTTCTGCTGATATTTTATCATCATAGTGGCACTTCACCTTTGTGGTCTTCATCTTAAGAAAATAATATCCACTCACATAATTAGAAAAACATCAGGAAAATCTCAATAGAAGAATATCCTGCCAGGACTTTTCAAAACTGAAAACATCATGAATAACAGAGCAAATTAGAGAAACTGTTGGCCAACAATAACTGTAAGGAGACATGACTACTAAATGTAATGGAGAATCCTAGATGAGATCTTGGAACAACAGAAAAAGGAAATATGATGAAATCTGAACTTTACTTAATTATGATGTGTGAATATTGGTTCATTAATTTCAACAAATATTCCATACTGATACAAAGTGTTAAAAATTGGGAAACTAAGTTATGTGGAAAACTCTCTGTACTATCTTCACTCTAAATGTGTAAGTCAAAACTGGTCAAATATAAAAAGTATACTTTAAAAACACCATAGAAAGTAAGAAGAAATATTTGGTAACCTCCAGAGGCATCAATTCATATGAATTGTTTTAGATCATATTCCAAATGCACCATCTAAAGTTTGTCCTCTCACCCAGTCTTGATAAAACTCTCAGAGTTCAAACCAGAGCAACCCCATCTTGAGTAAGGGCTGGGTAAAATGAAACTGAGATCTACTGGGCTACATTCCCAGGAGGTTAGGCATTCCTAGTCACACGATGCTTATGGCTGAGGGAACAGGTTAATAATGTTGACTAAACAGAAGCAAGAATTAACAGATTCAGGAAATGTCCTAATGCCCCAATACCTTTTTTTTTTTTTTTCTTTTTTTGAGATAGAGTCCCACTCTGTTGCCCAGACTGGAATGCAATGGCACAATCTCGGCTCACCACAATCTCTCCCTCCTAAGTTCAAGTGATTCTCTTGCCTCAGCCTCCTGAGTAGCTGGGATTACAGGCGTACGCTACTACACCTGGCTAATTTTTGCATTTGTAGTAGAGATGGAGTTTTACCATCTTGGCCAGGCTAGTCTTGAACTCCTGACCTCAGGTGATCCACCCACCTCGGCCTTCCAAAGTTCAGGGATTACAGGCATGAGCCACCGTGCTCGGTCAACCCAATATCTTAAGAAGAAAATGATTCTTAGTTTAAGAATAAGTTCTGCTTTAAAAACAAAAATATAGATTCTTGCCGAAGATAGTAGGTACACAAAGATTAACAATCCTTTGTTAGGAGCCATGTATAATAGTAGAGCACATCTCTCCCATGATTTCTTGCTATATATCTTGTATATAAACAGGTATTGTTCCTAAGTTGGTGTATTTCTCCCCGTGCTTTCGAGAACACCCTGCTCTGTCTACGGAGTAGCCCTTCTTTTATTCCTTTACTTTCTTAACAAACTTGCTTTCACTTTACTCTGTGGGCTCATCCCAAATTCTTTCTTGCACAATATCCAAGAACTCTCTCTTGGGGTCTGGATCACAACCCTTTCTGGTAACAAAACCATTTTTTCCCTTTGATTTTTCAGACCTCTTGGTTGTAACTACTTCTTATTGTTGCTTGACTAAGTCCCTCAATATGACTTGTTATATTCCTTAACTTTGTCCATACATGTTGAAATTGTCACTTCCAGTGGTAGATACAGATTTTATGGGGCCTGAAATTTGTGCAATTTGGAATTTCTTTTTTTAAGAAAAGGCGTACACAATTATAGACACCAAATCTGAGAGCAAAACTATTTTGCTGGAGACTTAGAAGGGTGGATCCCTTTCTCCTGAAATTCCTTTAGGGAATTTATCTGAAATGCTTACTGTAATGATTCCTAATTGAAAGCTTGTTGTCCCTCCCCATCCAGAATATTGAATTGCACAGCAGCTCTCAGACTTCACAGAAGCTCATGCAAATGAGGGCCCTGCAGCTTAAACCTCATTAGCTTCACATTAAATCTGTCTCTAGTCCCTTCCTTTAATTCTCTTCAAAATCCCAATTGAATGTGGCTGCTATTCTATGTCAACAACTCTTACCAGTACAGGCTAGGGAGGAGGAAACGGAAAAAGTAGGCTAATTAGAGATCTCTTTAGTCTGTAGAATCAATGCTCTTGGGGGATTTGTGGCAAACAGGAAATGAGGGAGAGGTACATAGCAGTGATAATAGCCAGGCTTTAGCTTCAAAAATAGTGTGGTTGTCAGTGTCATTCATGTTCATCGGAACAGGGAAAAGGCATGAGTTTAAGGAAAATCAAATGTCAGTTTGGAGTTTGTGAAGTTTGATGTGTCTGTGTACCACATCCATAGATATATCTAGGAGGCAGGTGGTTCTGATCTGCAGTTGTGAAGATAGATTTGAGCTAGGGATATAGGCAAGAGAATGATCAACATACAGTAAATTTCTCTCTGTGAGTGGTCACTTGAGTCAAAAGGCTTAGGAGTAAAGAAGGGCTAATATGTATCTCAGAAGGGCACTATTTGAAAGGTCAGCTCATAGAAGCAAATGCAAATTGACTCAGTTGTTAGGAGGAAACCACAACATTCTATTTAAACCAAAGCAAGAGAAACAAATATATAAAGATGGACAGCATAAGTGACAATTCTGATAAGATGGAAAGGCCGTGCAAATTTAAAAGGTTCTCTCTTGTTTGTGGCAATACTGAGAATTTTATTAGGTAAGAATTACCCCACTTTAAGATTAGTAACCTGAGTTTCAGAAAGATAAATAATGTTCCTTAGTTCATAGCTCAAAGAACAAAAAGATTTCAGATTTGAGTATAAATCAAACTCTATATTACAAACTACACATGGATTAGGAGGAGAAGCAATCTCCCATTCAAAAATGAGAAGTATAAAAAGCATGACCAGTAGCACTGGAAGTATGCTGGTGGGAATGTAAAATGGCACACCCACTGTGGGGAAAAGTTCAATAGTTTCTCAATGAGTTAAACATAGAATTACCCTGTAACCTAGTGATGCTGCTCTCAGGTATGTACCCAAAAGAACTGAAAGCAGATATTCAAACAAAATATGTATAGACATGTTCCAAGTGGCACTATTTGCAATGACCAAAACATAGAAACATCTTAAATACCCATCAATGAATGGATAGGTAAACAAAATGTGATGGATGTATTTATAAAATGAAATATTATTCAGCCATGAAAAGGAATAAAATACTGATACATGCTACAGCATGGATGCACCTTGAAAAAATTATGCTATATGAAAGAAGCCAGACACAAAAAACACATATTGTATGATTCAACTTCTATAAAAGATTCAGAATGGGCAAATCCAGAGACAGAGAAAGAAAGCAGATAAATAACTCTTAGGGAATGGAAGAGGAGTTATTGTGGAGTGACTGATTACTGGGTATGAACTTTCCCAGTAATCTGAATACATTCTGGGTGATGAATACATTCTGGAACTAGCTAGTGGTGATAGTTACACTACATTGTGAATGTATTTAATGCCAGTGAATTTTTTTTTTTTTTTTTTGAGATGGAGTTTCGCTCTGGTTGCCCAGGTGCAATGGCGCGATCTCGGCTCACTGCAACCTCCGCCTCCTAGGTTCAAGCAATTCTCCTATCTCAACCTCCTGAGTAGCTGGGATTACAAGCATGGGCCACCCATGCCCAGCTAATTTTGTATTTTTAGTAGAGACAGGGTTTCACCATGTTGGTGAGGCTGGTCTTGAACTCCCTACCTCAGGTGGTTCGCCAGCCTCAGCCTCCCAAAGTGCTGGGATTACAGGTATGAACCACAGTGCCCAGCCATTGAATTGTACTTTTAAAAAGTGTTTAAGTGGTAAATGTTATGTTTATCATAATAAAAAGTTTTTAAAAATTAGCACTGGAAGCTATAAGCCCTCAGAATCTTTAAAGCTTTTAAAACAAAACAAAACTCCAAACAATCTCTATCAAAACAGTGAATGAAAGTTATCTCCTTAGCATATTTTTGTGGTTTTATAATTATGCTATTATGGCCAGTCTTCCTGTTATTAGATCTGTATTATCCATTACATATATTGAGCAATAAGAAAGAAATATATTTGTCTACTCTGCTGCCTCCTATTTGTCACCCCTACAACTTGGCTTTGTCCTACAACTCCCATCTTTTCTCCTTTAGTAATGGTAGAGTTTTGCATTTACACAATACTTTTTATTATAATCATGGCTTCATGGCTAACAAAGATTTCTATGTGTATGTGATTGGTGCTAATACCAACATGCTATCCATTCCATCCTTCCAAATTTAATACTTTAGGTGGATATTGGGCATAGTTTATGTTTCTGAGTGATGCTTTATAGAATATACCTTATGTCTAATACAGTGCAATATATTTCATATACCTATTAAAGAGTAAGATTTTCATATTTATGGCCCATAATGCAGTGTTTATGAAACAAAACTTTAAAAAACATAAACTCTCCAAATTTTGGAACAGTTATATATTTACAGAAAAATTACAAAGGTGGTACAGATAATTAATATAAACTCCATGCTCAGTTCCCCCTGTTTTTAATGTTTTATATTAGTATAGAACATTTGTTAAAATTAATGAACAAATACTCATAAATTAGTAATTCTTTGTTTAGATTTTCTTTTAATACCCTTTCTTTTCTAAAATCCCATCCAGGATACCACATTCTATTTACTTGACATGTCTCCGTAGGCCACTCTTAGCAGTCAGTCTCTCAGACTTCTCTTGTTTTAGATGACATGGACAGTTTTGAGGGGTATTAACCAGGTATTCTTTCCCGATGTTTTATTTCATGATTAAGAGTATATGCTAGCAACATGATTTATGATCATGTCGATGTTGGCCATAAGCTCATATCTGAGATAGTGTTGATCAGGGCTTTCTGTTGTAATGCTGCCTTCCTCTTTTAGGAATGAGGAAGTATGCCCTCCACTCCTTGAGAGTAGAGTATCTACAGAAATTATTTGAAACTCTACCAGCTTCCACAATGTTCCATTTTTTTTCACATGGAACAGCACGGGATGAGGGCGACATGGATCAGCATAAATGGGAGTAATCATGAGAAAAAACTGCTGAGGAAGCCATGAACAAAAGCCTTCTGCCATTTTGTGGTCTCAGCGAGTCAGATGAAGATTTAATATTACTGATATGGAAAATTACTGAGCCAGCTTGAAGAAATATCTCAAGGCCACCAAAAAGGAGGTCTCAGTAGAGGTTCTGAAGAGTCTGTCAGTGTAGCCTCCTCAGCCTGCCATAGGAGGCCTCTGAATGGGGATCTCTAAGATAGGAATGCATATATGCCTGAAAGTGTGGACTGCCATTGTGGGAGTGGGGGTGAATCTTTGACTACAACTATCTCCAAAGGTTGCAATGCGTTGGCTGTGTACCGAGTGTTGAGTGGGGAAAACCACCTTCCCCCTTGAAACCTGCCAGTAAAACTTTGTAATTGACTATAACTGGGCCTGAAAGATCAGTTCATCTATTTCTGCTTGTGTTAAGTTTGGGGGTTTGTGTCCTAAGAAATACTGGTCTATTTCATCAAAATTGTTACAATAGAGCATAGAGTGATTCATAATATTCTTCATTATCATTTTAGTACTCATGGAGTCAGTACCAATGTATTTAAATATATGGTAAAGACAGTGTCAAGAATGGAAGCTTGTTCCCAAGGTATAATTCTAATACGTTGTTCCCAAGGTATAATCTAATTGTGATTCACAATCACAGAAACAATTGCATTTTCAATGATTTCATGATAAAACTACAGGAAGCTTTAAAAATTATTAAGCAGAAATTTCCAACTGAAGCTTGCAGAACTCAGCTTCAGTGAATATGATACTGAAGATATTACTCCCACTGAGTGGGAGCAACATCCCTGGAAATGAGTGCCTGAGTGTTTTTCTCTCTGTGTGCTTTGCTGCTCTCTCTCTATCTCTCTTTTTCCTCAAAGCCTCTAGATTCTCTATCCTCTATCAATTGCATCTTTATTTCTCTATTAAGCAATTTATAATCTATGTATAAAATTTATCACCCTTTCTTCCCAACTCCAATATTTTAACTATTTTATTTTTTATTGTCCACAAAAAATGTAATTTAATAAATATTCAATTCCTATAATTATTTGCATTACCACAAATAACATTAAATATACATTTATTCATGAACAATAATATAATACTTAGCAGATTTTCATTTTTTCTGCTGAAGATTTGAAAAAGTTGCATTAGTTTTGTTTGCATTTCAGTTGTGTTAAATATAAAGATGCTTTCTTCAAATATCTTAGGTCAGTGTTTAGAAAAGGTGGTCCATGGTATTCTATTCTAGGGTATTTGCAATATGTAAGCTTACAGTTGGAATTCTTGGGTCTCATTCTAGAGCATATGAATCAGAATGTTTGAAGAATGCCCATCCTTTTGACACATTTTAAAGCAGTATCCCTGCAAATCTCTGTGTACAGAGAAAATTATCTTAAGTCTTGAATTTAAATTTTTATGATATCCTTTTTATTTCTCCAAAGTCATATTTGCAAATGTTTCTTGATTATCCTCCTTGCCATTCTGCCACATTTACTGAGGTATTCAGATAATTTTCTATTACTGGGACTATAAATGCAATTTCCTCAACTATTTTGAAGAGATAATATTTTCAATCAGATTGCTATTTCTTGTGCTTTCTCAGTTTTCATAAAATTCTTATTACACTGGTAAGGTGGCAAGAATTTCAAACAGGTTTTCAAATGTGGCTTCAATTATTTCTCACCTATGTGGTTTTGAGTGAATTTCTGATAAAGTATATTAATTGTTTGCTTTTTAAATTTATCATCAAACTTCATTTGACTATATTCATTGCATTAAAAATGAAGATGGAAGTGGATTTTTAAAGGTATACTACCTTAGAGATGCACTTCTTAAATTAGCTTATTGATAATAGTAGAAAAAGTGCAATATTTAAAATATAATTGTGTAAAATCATCTTAGAAAGATCAGAAGTGTGAAATTATAAAGAAACACAAATTGTAATTTTCAGTTTGTGTGTGTATGTGCATACGTTTTAATTACTTGTACATAATTAAATATATCTTTTAAGTTTTAGAAAGTTATAACAAAATGTCATGATAGTAATTAATAGAAAAATACAAAAAGATCATCCCCTTTAAAAATGTATTCCAGCATATAAAAATACTTAAAGCCAGGCATGATGGCATGCATCTGTAATCTTAGCTACTCGGGAGGCTAAGGTGGGAAGATCACTTGTGCTCAGGAGTTGAAGGCTGCAATGAACTCTGATCACCACTACACTACAGCCTGGGTGACATAGTGAGGCCCTGTCTCCAAGAAAAGATAAAAATATGTAAGTCTCTAACATTGACAATCTTACATTAAATTCCTATAAATTTGAAAGTTGTAAGTCATAGGTGCTCTCTCATGAGTCAATATACTTTGCTTCGTCCCAGATTTACCAAATATAAATGATGACAAATCATGAATTCCTAAAGAAGTAATTTAAGGTTTCTGTTCTGGTGGGAGATTGAGCATATTTTTTCTTGGCCAACCTTTCCTTGGCTGGACAGCTAACATTAGAGTGTCCAGATCTCCATAAATAGTCCCCTTTTCTTCTTGAACTGCATACTGGCTGATTCTTTTCATCACTTCTAATTAAATCATTGTCCAGACCATGTCTTTTTTATCCCCTATTTATAATCCTTAAATAACTTCTGATTGCGCACTGAATAGACTTGCCCTGGTTTAAAAAATCCTACATACGCCTAAACACAGTTTAGCTCTTTAATTTATCTCCCATCACTCCCTCACTCATTCATGATATCACAGTCTCACTGACATTCCTTCTATTCCTTAATCAGGAAAACTTTATTTTGACCTTGAGATTTCCATATTAGGTCTACTTCCTTTTTAAAATGTGCCTTTCCTAAACTTCACATAGCTATCTCCTCCTTACTATTCAGACCACAGTTTACATGTCTTTTTTGAATGAAAGATGCTGGTGAGGTTGCAGAGGAAAGGGAATGCTTATACACTGCTGGTAGGAATGTAAATTAGTTCAGCCACTGTGGAAAGCAGTGTGGTGATTTCTCAAAAAACTTAAAATAGAACTACCATTTGATCCGGCAACCCCAATATTGGGTATATACCCGAAGGAATAGAAATCATTCTATCATAAAGGTATATGCGCTCATATATTAATTACAGCATTATTCACAATAGCAAAGACATGGAATCAACCGGAATGCCCATCAATAGTAGGCTGATAAAAAAGCGTGCTACATATATACCATGAAACACTGTGCAACCATAAAAAGAATGAGATCATGTCCTTTGCAGCAACAGGCATAGAGCTGGAGGCCATTTTTCTAAGTGAACTAACACAAAAACTGAAAACCACACACCACATGTTCTCACTTGTAAGGAGGAGCTAAACATGAGTACACGTGGACACAGAAAGAAGGGCATAGTGGACACCAGGGCCTACAAGAGTTTGAAAAGTGGAAGGAGGGTAAGGATTGAAAAACTACTTTTTGTGTACTATACTTATTACCTGGGTTATGAAATAATATATATACCAAATCCCCATGACACTATAGAACCAATCTGTACATGAACCCCAGAAACTAAAAGTTGAAAATAAATAAATAAATAAAATGCTATTTTTGCAATGAAGCTTTCCCTAACCATTCTATTTCCAGTCTGTCAATCTTCTAGTTAATTATTAAAAGTAACAGCAAAAACCGCAATTACTTTTGCACCAACCTAATAACATTCCATCTAATGATTTTAATACACTACTACTATTTTTTCACAAATTGTTCTTGTATAAGGCATAAAATTAAGGTTCAATAGTATGTGCTGCCTTGACATCCAGTGAAACCAGGAAGTTTTTGAACAGCCTCATTTCAAGTTCCTTCCCCCATTCTGCTTCCATGGATAAGGTCTTGTCACCAAGTAACATTTCTTTTATTTATTTATTTTTTTTCACTGAGACAGAGTCTCACCCTTTCACCCAGGCTGGAGTGCAATGGCATAATCTCGGCTCACTGCAACCTCTGCCTCCCAGGTTCAAGCAATTGTCCTGCCTCAGCCTCCCAAGTAGCTGGGATTACAGGCACCTGCCACCACACCCAGCTAATTTTTGTATTTTCAGTTGTGATGGGGTTTCACCATGTTGGCCAGGCTAGTCTTGAACTCCTGACCTCAGGTGATCCGTCCACCTCCCAAAGTGCTGGAATTACAGGCGTGAGCCACCACGCCCAGCCACCAAATAACATTTCTTATCAAGGAGATAGGCATGTTCCTTAGGTACTGACCCTAGTAAACCCAGAATAGCGGGTTTTGCTTCCCTGCTCGCCTGCAGAATTATTCAGCCGAGGCATATCCTTGGCTGAAACTAGAGGGCACTCTAATAATAATACTAAAAAACCAGCCTCCCACGGCCCATAATTGTTCACTGTCTTCCTGAATTTAACCTCTGCGTGCCCCCAATCAAATGTGGTGTTTTCCTTCCCTGGATTGTATCTGTGATGAATAAACTGCTGTCTATCTCATCTATCCAGTGTTCAGCCTTCCTATAGCCATTCTGACCAGAATCCCTCCTTCACTAACAGAGTGAAAGAGAGGCTAACAAAACAATGTTTTTACGCATTTTTTAATCTTCTGCTATTTGTCTATCACCATAAAAGGCAAGCACCATATCAACAAACACATCGTTTGTTTCCTTGACCCACATAGCCCTGGACCCTCGGTGGCTCAAGCCTGTAATCCCAGCACTTTGGGAGGCCGAGATGGGCAGATCACGAGGTCAGGAGATCGAGACCATCCTGGCTAACACAGTGAAACCCCGTCTCTACTAAAAAAATACAAAAAACTAGCCGGGCGTGGTGGCGGGCGCCTGTAGTTCCAGCTACTCGGGAGGCTGAGGCAGGAGAATGGCGTAAACCCGGGAGGCGGAGCTTGCAGTGAGCTGAGATCCGGCCACTGCACTCCAGCCTGGGCGACAGAGCGAGACTCCATCTCAAAAAAAAAAAAAAAAAAAAGAATTTGAATACATGAATAATTACTTAGACTTTTCTTCCTATCTCAAATATTTAGAAATTATCATAATATAGATATTAACAAATATAAATATGTTTAGGGTTTTTAAGGAGCATATTTGTATTAATGCTAAAAAACATGAATAACTTCTGATATATTTACAAACATATTATATAACAATTGTATGGATAAATGTGTAACAGGATGTAAAAAAGGTAAATGCTTAAACACAGGAGAAATTATTATGGGCATGAAAAAGAAAAAAAAAAGTGTAGGTTGACAGGCAGAATGTCTTCAGAAACAAGACGAAGAATCAATAATTTTATGTTCAGCTAAACTATGTTAAAACTACTCAATAACATATCAAGAATTGGAAGGAGAGAATTCAGGGAAGGGGAGATTGACAGGAGAGGAGTGGGGAGGGATGTGCTTTCTCTTGTGGAAAGCCTCTGTGGGTGCTGTCCTACAGCTTTGCACAATGTAATTTTGATGATTGCATAGTAAGCAGCTATCTGTAGAATCTTGTAGAATCTTCTCCCTGGAATATACCTGGAAGATGCCTCACTTGGTTTGGGTGAGATTAGCTGAGAGCCCTAGCATTCTGTATTATTTCTCTAGAGCCAAAAAAGTCCTATTTTAGATAAACGTTAAAGTCAGGATGAAGATTCTGCTAAATTGTTGTCACTTCCCAATTAGCCTAGATAAGCGGCTCTGCTTCTATGTGCTGACTGTTTTTCCTATTATTCATCACCTGATGGATTTTTGGTAAATGTAGAATGCGTTAAAAGACACGAAGGGCTTTCCTTTGTCTCCCACAGGAGTCTTACTTCTGAGGCACAGAGACTTCTGTCAGAGCCTCTCTTGCAAATTGATGTTTCTTCTATAATTAATGCCGTGCCTGTGTGATATGCAACTGTATTTTTAATTTTATTTTTGAATGAAACAGTGAGAGGCATTAGAGTAGGAGTTTGCATCTTTTCCTAGTTTTTACTACCGTGAGATAAATTGAATTCATTTTTGTTCAGTGCAGCCATTAAGTTTGTGTCATGTATCTGTTAACCCTTTACTATGCTTCAACTATAGGTTAACTAAAGACAAGGAGGCTCATAGTACGTAATAGTATCCCAATTATCCCTTTTATAATAGTGTGCTGAATGTTATCTAGTAAGAATAATTATAATTCCTAAGTAAAAATATGATTGATGGATTGCTAGAAGAATTCATGACTTTACCAAATATAAATATCTGAAATAATTATTCCAGTAAAGGATATACTCCCGCAAAATTAAATAATGTGAACAAAAACAAAATGAAGAGAAACTCATAAGCAAATGAATTCTTGAACGAACAGACTAGTGAAATAAATAGATCTCAAAGAATGAATGAAAAAATATTATTATTAAAAAACTCAAAATAATTTCTACTTTAGGGAACATGGTGTTTGTAAACCTTTCTTGGTTTACTATCTTGTTCAGTGAAAAGGTGTACATGTTGATTTTCTTTCAATTTGACTCTTAAATGTTTACATTTATTAGTGTGAATAAGTCTACAGAATTTATATACAATTTAGGTTTGTTCTAGGTCTTTACAATTATAAACAAAAGTCTAATGTATTCCAGATATTTTAATGTTTGGTTATTTACATGCTATATCTAAATATATCAAACATATATCTAAAATATATTTGTTAGATGAGTGAATATGAGCATATTACATGATTATGTGTGTGCAATTAATCTGGCTTTTTTGTTCACTCCAATTTTTTTACCCACTTCTTGTAAGAAGAAGACATTATTTTAAAACAAAGAGAAAGACTATGACCCAAAGTCATTTTCTAAAACTCAGGAATTCTTTTGTTTATGTGTTTGATGAGGATAATGAGAAATTTGATAACATAAAACATTTTAAACATTTAAAATTCACTTCTATATAATATGTCATTTTTAATATGAAATGTCAAAGTCTGTAAGAAAAGATTGACAGTAGTTTTAAAAATTACTTATATCAATGAAATTGAATATATAAAAAACATACGAATTAGTTAAAAAATAAAAAAATGGGCTATGAAAAGGCAATTTACAAAAGAAGAAAGGTGGATGATAATTAAACTTATCAAAAAAATGCTCAAATTCACTGTACTCAGAAAAGTGTAAATCAAAATAAAAGTGGACAGTATTGTTCTGTCAGATCCAGGAATATTAAAGAGTCTGATAACTTCTAGATTTTAGCGACGTTGCTGACAAATAGCCACTTGCATATACAATTGACAGAGAGGGGTTGCAAAAACAACCTAAACATTTTGGGGTAGGATCTGACACTATCAATTAATACTATAATAGTTGTGTGCATATTATCTCACTTAATGTATTTGTGATATATATCCTATATAAATAACCAAAGCTGTAATACATCTCAAATGCATGCTTTGTTTATAACTATAAACACTGGGAAAAAAAACACCCTAAGATACATATTGATAGTGTAGTGGTTGGGTAAAATATGAAATAATCATTAATTAGAATAAAAGCAATAATTTAAAAGAATTAGGTGCATATGTATTAAGTGATCTGAAATTACCCATTTTATATACTGCTCACTGGAATAAAAAACTTGAGAAACACACGTATAGAATAATCACATTATTATTACAATTCTTTTTGTGTGTGTATATGTATGCAGTTATAGGTGTGTATAGATGATTTAGTCATCATCAAAAATACCTAGAAGTTTATGCAGCAAATTATTATCTTTGGGTTTCTAGGACCATGAAATTAAGGAGAAACATGTTCCGAGGCATTTTAAACATCAGGCGAAATAATAGGTAAATGTTTATGCAATATATTTTCATTTTATTATTTTACCATAACATATAAGTTTTAAAATAATGCAAAGTATTTCTTTCAAAATACATATCAGATTGTGTGGCTTATTATAAAATTATTTATAGGGCCGATGCTGCGGCTCATCCCAGCACTTTGGGAGGCTGAGGCGGGTGGATCGCGAGGTCAAGATAGTGAGACCATCCTGGCCAACATGGTGAAACCCCGCCTCTACTAAAAATACAAAAATTAGCTAGGCTTGGTGGCGCACGCCTTTAGTCCCAGCTACTTGGTAGACTGAGGCAGGAGAATCGCTTGAACCCGGGAAGTGGAAGTTGAAGTGAGCTGAGATCACACCACTGCACTCCAGCCTGGCGACAGAGTGAGACTCCGTCAAAAACAAACAAACAAACAAAAAACCAATAAAAATAAAAATAATTACAATACAATTCTCTTCTGCTTCTCTACTTATAGCATGAAAAATTCTGTTTTCCATAGTGATTATTAGTTTTAACTCATGTAACCACATAGCTATGTAGAGAAAAAAAATAATTTTCATGACAAGGAAAAAGTAAAAAGGGAAAGAAAGGTGGATTTGATTGACAAACTCAAACTCTACTGAGAGAATATTTTCTTTGAAAGAATTAAGCTCAGGGGTTTACAACTTTACTTCAGGCAACAGAACTTAAATTTAAAATGCTAAATCTCTATCGACTTGCAGAAAAATGCATATAAACCTTGTTTAGGTCGTGTAGTAGCCTATGAATCTCTTGGGATCTGAAAAAAGTTTGATAGCATTTGAATTGCATATGGAGCTATTAGATGAAAGGATCCATATGAATTAATGTATAAATATTTCCAAACATATCTCCAGTTACTTTACACAATAACATTTCAAGAGAAAACAGAAATGGAAAGAGAGAAACAAAACAAAACAAAAAACACTAATTTTGGGCCAGATTAGCTTTCACCAGTTCAAAGAATTTCTATACTTTATAATTCAAGCAAAATAATTTAATTAGTTTGTTTCAAAGAATGACCTTCCAATATTCTAAATTTGACCTTGTGTTTGTTTAAACTAGCTAAATCACTAAAAGTGTAATGTCTTGTAATATATTTATTTATAAAAAGCAAATTGTTATGGGATTCCTTTATTTGAAGTCCAGCAAAATACATAGCCAGCATACAAATGTAAGCACCCCTTCATTCTATGATAAAAGTGTCAAGCACAACTTCAGAGAACTTTTTCTCTTACTCTGAGGAGAAAATTTAATTCCTGCTTTTTGCTACAATACCTTTCAGAAATGAAACTAATTCTTTGAGATTTCCCATAGTTTCATTCTTCTTCTTGTCATTAATATAAACAAGTGTACGATTGATCTAATGATCAATAAGGTTACTTGACTACAAATAAAATATATCCACACAAAGATACCTTTATTAAAGCAAATAACTAACTATAAGTTTCAAAAATAATTTTAGTGAGGGGACCACCTCCATGATGTCTAACTTATGTAATCATTTCTAAATTGTGCAAAACTGAGTTCATTGTTTTCGAGTGCTGCTGTGTGGATTGAGCTCTATGATCTCACCTTCATTTTTTTTTTTTTTTTTCCAAATTTCAACTTTTGTTTTAGATACAGAGAGTACATGAGAATATTGTGTGATGCTGAGGTTTGGGGTATGGATCCTTTCACCCATGTAGTGAGCATGGTATCTATCTCAACTGCATTCATAATACCGCAAAAAAAAAAAATTTCATTTTTATTTATACTTACACAGCATTCCATGGTTTATATGTACAACATTTTCTTCATCCAGTGTACCATGGATGGGCATCTGGGTTGCTGGTCTTTGCTATTGTAAATAGTGTGAAGATAAACATATGAATATGTATGTCATTTTGGTAAAATGATTTACTTTCCTTTCAGTAAAAGAACAGGACAGAAAACTAAACAATAATGTCAAACACCTACAATCATCTTATCTTTAACTTGGCTGACCAGAGCAAACAACGAGAAAAAGACTCCCTATCCAATAAATGGTTCTGGGATAATTGGCAAGCCTTATGCAGAAGGTTGAAGCTGCACCCTTACATTTTACCATATGAAAAAACTAACTCAAAATAAATCAAAGACTTAAATGTGAGACCTCAAACTACAAAAATGTTAGACGACAATCGAGGAAATACTCTTCTTGATGTTGACCTTGGCAAATAATTTTTGGATAAGTCCCCAAATACAATTGCAACACAAACAAAAATAGACAAGTGAGAGCTAATTAAACTAAAGAGCTCCTGTACAACAAAAGAAACTATCAGCAGAGTAAACAGACAACCACAGAATCGGAGAAGATATTCACAAACTATGCATCTGACAGTGACCTAATGTCCAGAATCTATAAGGAGCTTAAACAAATAAACAAGTAAAAACCAAATAACTCCATTAAAAAATGGGCAAAGGACATGAACAGACACTTCTCAAAAGAAGGCATGCATGCAGCCAACAAACATAGAAAGGTTACAGATGTATATGGCATCACTGGTCATCAGAGAAATGTCCATCAAAACCAAAATGATGTACCATCTTACACCAGTCAGAATGGCTATTACTAAAAAGTCAAAAAACAAGAGATGCTAGTGAGGCTGCAGAGAAAAGGGAATGCTTATACGCTATTGGTGGGAATGTAAATGAGTTCATCCACTTGGAAATCAGTCTGGAGATTTCTCTAACAACTTAAAACAGAGCTACTTTGGGAGGCCGAGACGGGCGGATCACGAGGTCAGGAGATCGAGACCATCCTGGCTAACACGGTGAAACCCCGTCTCTACTAAAAATACAAAAACTAGCCGGGCGAGGTGGCGGGCGCCTGTAGTCCCAGCTACTCGGGAGGCTGAGGCAGGAGAATGGCGTGAACCCGGGAGGCGGAGCTTGCAGTGAGCTGAGATCCGGCCACTGCACTCCAGCCTGGGCGACAGAGCGAGACTCCGTCTCAAAAAAAAAAAAAAAAAAAAACAACTTAAAACAGAGCTACCATTTGACTGACTTACCTTTATTTCTGATTCTGGTTCTGCAACTTCTAAATCACCTTTTGTTAGTCTGAGAGTTTGATGTCATCTGTTCACACCAGGCAAACTGTCCTGTCACCTTCTCTGACCTCTTCTCATCTTCTGCTGAGTAGATTTTGATGCTAGGGCTGCTTGCATGACATATACTTGAGAGTCATACACGCTTTTTTATTCGTTTTATTTTACTTTGTACAATAATAGTCATTTTGGCATTCTTTACTGCTACAGCTTGGTTTTCACATCCTGTATTCCTCTATTGAATTTTTCTAACTTCATTTTGATTCAGTTTAATGATCTCAGACATATTTTATCTTCTACTTGTTCCAGAATCTCATTCAGCAGAATCATAAGATCTTTTATAATTTGCCATCGCGGACTCTCTCTGACTCTTTTTTCTCTCTCTGCAAATCTGTGTGTATGTTTATTTTTAAATTTTGGAATAAATTCAGACTTATGAAAAAGGACAAAAATATTTCAAAAAGTTAAAAAAATCCTTCATCCAGTGTTTTTTAAATTTTTATGTTATATAACCAATAATGCATGTGTATACACACACACATACACATAAACACACACATATATAGATAATCTACAAATATGTATCTCTCTATATGCACAAATATAGAGTATATATTAATAATTACAAATGGATTAAAAATCATAATTCAAGTTTCTGAAATTATTGGATTAATTCTTATTCCTACTTTATGTGGGTGCTGTGATCTCACATGAAAGATGGATAACTCATTTTATATTCCAAAATAAAGATTTTAGCAATAAAAACCTATATAATTTTCTGCAGCTGTATTTAAATATTCTAATCATCTGTCACTATTTTTTGGGTCATGAATGTTTATTTTTTAATTTTGAAATAAATTCAGACTTAGGAAAAGGGGACCCAAGTTTTCAAAATACATAAATATATCCTTCATCTAGTGTTTTAAAAATGTCATGTTATATAACCAATGATGAACATTCAGAAAATAAATTAATATGTATAATAATCTACCATTATTATTCCAATTAATTTATGTCACAGATTCTAAAGATTAGGACAAAAAGGAAAATATAATAATTTATGTGTTCAACTAATTTCGTTTTTCTGGTGCAAGATCCAATCCAGGACCAAATATTTACTTGTCATGTCTCTTTAGTGTCTTCCAACACAATTCCTCATTTTTTTCTTTGCTTTTCATGACTTTAAAACTTTTGAAGAGTATTGGCCAGTTATTTCAAGAGTGTTCTTAATGCAGGTTTATCTAATGTTTTCTCCTGATTAAGGTATGTGTTTTTAGTAAAAATATAATGGAAGTAACGGTTTATGTTTTTTTGATACATCATTTCATGGGTGGATGATGTAAATATGAGTCATTACTGGTTATAGTAACTTTGTGTGCTTGGTCAAGGCGGTTTCTAAATAATAAGGTTATGGTTTTATCTTCACAATTAATATGTATCATGTGGAGAGAAACATTGAAAGTATGTAAACAAAATGATTTTATCATATTTGTGCTAATTTTGGAAACATTTCATATCAAGCTTTTGTCTTTTTTAATTAACCAAAGTAGTAACTTACCTTTCTACATTGCACTACCTGTAATAACTGAAGGATAATTTTAATTTGCTTAAATATGTCATATGTTTAGCCCTATACATTTGTATTATTTATTTAAACAATACAATAAACTAGAACAATGTGTCTGGAATAAATGAGAAAAAGAAAATATGTAGCCATGGCTTTAGACAGCTGCAAAGGACATGGCTTCAGGAACATTCTGAAAACCTGCTTAAATAGACAATAAAGAGAGTCTTGATGAGAATGGAAATTGCAGGCTAGTGCCCATTTGATACAAAAGAAAAAATAATAGCTTACTATATTATTTCTACTGCCCCATGGAACATTAACAAAACTGAATTACCCTATAAAGAGAATAATGACTTGGAAATGTGTATGGAAGAGAAGATGTTCAGTAGTCTTTATTACAGAAGTTTTTTCTAATAATGAATATAAAAATTTAGCAAATGTAAAGGTGCCTAACTTTGCATATACTTTAGCAGTATTAGAAAGAATAGAGTTTTTAAATCGATCTGAAGTCTTAAAATCTGGATTTATGTTTTAGGAAAATGATCACACATTAAAGATGGATGCCAATATAATTGAAACTTAGCAGAGCAGCTGAAAATTACCCAATACATGTATGACCTTAGTGACAATGATATCCTTTTAGAGAGCAATGCTAATTGCAAATTTTAACATTTATTGTAGGCATGAAAAGGCATGCCAGCATACAATTCATTTTAATTGCTATTAATTTGTTCATCCATGTTCCATCTTACTGGAAGCAAATAAGAAAGTTAATATGTCCTTGGCTTTTTTATGATTATGGGAAATATGCTCCATTCATTTCCCTTTGACTCCAGATTTAAGAAAATCAAATGGGGCAGTTTTCTGAGGTACCCAAGTCTAGAAGAATAAAGGAAAGTATACCACAAGCAGAGCATAGGTAGCACATGAATTTTAGCAAACTATTTATGTCTTTATTTTCTAGCCCAAAAAACAACTCTAGGCATCTCATTTCACATCAATTGCTTGAAGAAATAGCATAAACAAACATGAGGGACAAACATAGTTTTGGACAAGTTGTGTTCCATTGCACAGTTAAATTACTTAGTGACAGAGTGACTGCTTTGCCTACTTATACCCTTAGAAGTGTCATCCTTGGCTATACTCCAGATTCTGCAGTCTCACAGCAAATCAGATCATAATGTTTAATATTGTGAAGTAAGTTTATTTATTCTGGAAGTAAGCAAATGTAATAGAAAAGGAATTGAAAACAAGGTTGCATATTGACCAGAATTAAGATGGATTAGAGTAAGATCAGCTACATTAATTCAAGATAAATAAAAGGGTTGGAAAATTACCTATTTATTATAAATGTGATATGAAAATTTAAAAGAAATTATTTTGTAAGTTGTTTGACTTAATATATTTTTTATTATATTTCAGTGGATCGGAGAGTGTCCCCCCAAATTTATATCTACCAACAACCTCAGCATGTGACTTTATTTAGAAATAGGTTCTTTGCACATGTAATTAAAGATTTCAAGATGAAATTACCCTAAATTTAGGATGAACCCTAAATCCATTCTTATATAAGAAAAGGAGAATGCACAGGGAGATCATTTGCAGAGGGAAGCAGAAGGTTGAGTTACGCTGCCACAAGCCAAAAATACTGGTATTACCAGAAGTTGGGAGAGGCAAAGAAAGATTCTTTTCTGGGGTCTCTAGAGGGAGCTTAATCTCATTGAGACCTTGATTTTCTACTTACAGTCTCCAGACCTGTGAGAGAATAAATGCATTTTGTTTTAAGCTACCGGATTTTTGTACTGAGATTGGGGCACTGCTATATCTAATATCAAAAAATGGAACGTGCCTTGGAATGGGTTAAAAGATATATAAACCTTGGACAAACTTTGGGGCATATGACAAAAAGTGCCTAGATTGCCTTGAAAAGTCCATTGGTAAAAATATAGATGCCAAAGATGTTATTGGTGAAGGCTTATTGGCTATAAAAAGCATGGTAGAGAAAACTCCTATCATCTTGGAGAATACATAAATCATCACAAACAGAATGTTGGTAGAACATTAAAGGTGTTTCTGATGAGTCTCAGAAGAAAATGAGAAACATGATATTGGAAACTGGAGAAAAAGAGATTCTTACTTTAAAATGGTAGCAAACTAAGCGGAATTTGATTATACTGTTGGGTAGAAAACAGACCTTGTAAGCACTGAACTTGAACACACTGAATTTGAGTGCACTGTGATTTCTCCTTGCTTTGTGTGTATATGACCTTTGAACCCCAGCTAGGGGTTAGGCCAAGGAACCCAGCCCCACTTGTCAGGCCTTTTCTTGAACAAATTGGTGGATAATTGTCCCAGATGATTGTAGATCAAGTTTCTTGAATTTCTCCAAACTAGAGTGAAGAAAGCCAATTTTTCTAGGGACCTTCAAGTTGTGGGACCAACAGGAGGTCTTGTTGTTCTGCCCAACTTCTGAGAATCTTTCCTGAAGACCCATGTTTTGACCCCATGAATATCTACTTTAAATCTCAGATTTCTTAGTAACCATTTGAAAATTTCCACCTTATTAGCATTAGTATCTTGATTCTTCCCTTCCTCTTTCACCTTTGTTTTGCTCATTTCCTTATTTATCTACTATAGATGCTTCATCATTTTTTTTTTTCCCCTTTGGAATAGGTCAGATTTGGCCCTGTGTCAAGATCTGCCTCAATACTGTTAGTAAATTCCTATTTATCCTTCAAAACTCATTTCCGTGATCATCTCTCACATTCTCTGCAGAGCCTTAACTAACCGTATTTACCTTTCATAGGTGTTGCTTTGAGATTTAATGCCTTGAGATTGAAGAATTTGAGGTTCCTGAATTATTACACTGAACGGAAATCTTCTGACTCCCTCCCTTACTGACCTATACTGGACTACACCATGAACAAGAAATAAAATTTCTCTGTGAACCCACCAACAATATTTACTTGGTAAACCCACTAGAATTTGGGAGTTTGTTTATTATAGTGCCAAGATTAGGTATTATAGTACCTAATCAATTACAGTGTTTAGCTACAAAGTAGTTATTTAAATGTCAATATTGGCTGTTCTTATATGACTTTATAAATATTAAAACCTAATTTTAAAAAGGTTAAAATTTTATAGAAAAAATATATATGGAAAGAACTGATACTGTAGAAAATGAGACTTAACCTAAATGATGAATAATTAGAATTTGTTGAAAACAGAAACCTATGAAAGAAATGAAAGAGATTTAGTAATTGTACATAAGAGAAGACATGAAAACAAAATAAACTAAGCTAAATAAAAAATGTGAGTTATTCAGTTAATCTAACATATTACATAATTAACAATTTTTTATCAAATGTCAAGTATAAAAATAGGTATAAATATTTGAAAACATACTATAAATATTTTTGAATAGTAAAATCACCAATGTGGAATCACTAGTTTGCTACCCCCAAAATAAATGAAAAATATAATTTTTGGAAAAATATGAATAGAGTTGAATAAATTTCCTTAAAGTTATTTATTATAACACTTGAATATTTGATGGGTTGAAAATAAACTCATTTATAATAGCAATAAAAAACAAAAGTAAATAGATGTACTGATTATACGGGCTTATAGAATTAATCTAAGAAGAAACATTTAAGACATATATGATTTTTTTTTTTTTATTATACTTTAAGTTCTAGGGTACATGTGCATGACGTTTATATCATGTATAACTCCCCAATGCAATCCCTCCCTCCTCCCCCCTCCCCATGATAGGCCCCAGTGTGTGATGTTCCCCTTCCCGAGTCCAAGTGATCTCATTGTTCAGTTCCCACCTATGAGTGAGAACATGCGGTGTTTGGTTTTCTCTTCTTGTGATAGTTTGCTAAGAATGATGGTTTCCAGCTGGGGATTAAAATAAAATCTGCAAAGCCTCTATTGAAGAAAATGAAATAAAATGGAAGCGTATTTCATGTTTGTGTATGGAACGCCTAAAATAAAACATACAAGCTCATCCCAATGAATTAATGTTTTAATTTTAATTTTAATTTTTGGGTACATGTGCAGGTTTGTTAATAGATCAACTTGTATGATGGGGGTTTGTTGTACAGATTATTTTGTCACCCATGTATTAAGCCTAGTACTCATTAGTTATTTTTCATGATCCTCTCTCTTATCTCACTCTCCACCCTCCAATAGGGCCCAGTGTGTGTTGTTCTGCTCTATATGTCCATGTGTTTTCATCATTTAGATCCCACTTATAAGTGAGAACATGTGGTATTTGCTTTTCTTTTCCTGTGTTAGTTGCTAAAAATAATGGCCTCCAGCTCCATTCATGTTTCTGCAAAGAATATAATCTTTTTATTTTTAAATGGCTGCATAATAATCTGTGGTGTATATGTACCACATTTTCTTTATCCATTCTACCATTAATGAGTATTTAGGTTGATTCCATGTCTTTCTATTGTGAATACTGTGCAATGAAAGTACATGTGCATGTGACTTTATAATAGAAAAATTTATATTCCTTTGAGTATATATCTAGTAATGAGATTGCTGGGTCAAATGGTATCTCTGTCTTTAGGCCTTAGAGGAATTGCCATGCTGTCTTCCACAATGGTTGAACTAATTTTTCAGCCACAAAACTACCTGCAATCTTAAAGAAAATAGGGTACTCTTAAATATAAAGAAGAATCACCCATTTATTCTTAGAGTAGACTTTTAAACATTTGAATTTTAGAAGTAAGGGTAAATAATGCACTATAATGGCAAACATTATCAATTTCGTAAGGTTTACAGAAAATTTAATAAAATGTCTTTCTTTCAAGTCCAGCTGTTATTACTGTTCCTGAAATCCAAGCCCCGTCTCCATTCCCATGGTTCCAGAAGAAAACATTGAATTTCTTACACTATCATTTATATATTGTCTAAAAACATCGAGAATCACTGACAAAGGTCAGAATTAAAGTCAATGTGAGGTCAATAAGATTTAGCTTAGCATACATAACAAAATAGATCACAAGAGGAAAAGTCAAAACATTTGAAAATAAAAATTAGAGACAATAGTGGTTGTTGAATTACTAGGGGAAAAATAAGAAAGCAAATAATATACAGGAGGAAAAGTTCAACAAAATTTAATAAGCAAAAAATAGAAACAAAAAATAGAAAATTATTTTAAAAGAAAAAAGTATTGATAATTATTTCTGAAAAAGCGAAATATTAATAAAACTAGTGTGCAAGGAAAAACAGCACATTCATATAATTCATATATTGCCTCTATCAAATTGGTAAAACAACTTCATGGTAATACTGATATTATCATATATGTAAAAAACAGTCATTCTTCCTAGAGAAAAACAGTGAAAATGTACAGAGAATTGTATGAAAATATATATTTAATTTTTTAAGATTAAGATTATAATATCAAATGGATGACAAATGCCATTTATTATGAAGAAAATGATGAGAAATATACAGAGCTGATTAAGTGGTTCCATCAAAATGAAATTTAAGTTTCAAATAAATTAGTCAATATAACCAACAATTAGTGATTAGGGAAATATAAAGTATGAGACTACAGTGGTGCATCCTGCAGCCACTAGAAATTAATATTTAATAAGTGAATAATATGTAGACAATTCTAAGTATAAAGTTATAAAAGTAATAAATACTATATGTTGCCATACAGTATAAATATAAAATTATATAACACTACATAGATACTTGCATAGATAGAAATAAAGTAGGATTTGAAAATGATGAGAGAATAATTGACAATCTATTCAGAAATACACACCCTAATGTATATCACATCTTAAAATTAGGGTGATTACTTTGTTTAGCATTCATTTTGAAGATTTTTCCAGTGGAAAAAATGATTCTTCCATTGCTGTTACATATAAAATCAAAAATTGAAAGCAAAATACTTGAGTTAGTTAAATCTTAACGGTGTGAGAAAAGCTACAGTATGTTCCAGCCTTACAATAAAATAACTATGAACTTATAACACATTCAAACTAAAGTTATAAAATACTTTGAATAAGATGAATGTTAAATATATCATTATATTATAAAATGAGGATTGCGAATTGTATGCATAATTTATAATAACAGTTACATAAAATATACACAAAAGGTTGGAATGAAATATATTAAAATTGTAATGGTAATTTCCCTTAATCAGTAGAATTTAAGATGCTTTAAAATCACAAATCTTTTATTAAATTAATTTTGTTCTGTCAAAATTATAAAAGAGGACCAATGGATTTTTAAAAGGAAAACCAAAACTAAAATTTAATAAAAACATAATTAAGTATTCAGGAGCCATCCATTTTTCATCAGGCTACAAGATTTCATATGAAATATTTAAAAGTGTTGCCCTACAAAATGTCTCTAAGGAAGAAAGAAATCGTAGATGAAATCTTTTGTAGGTAGAATCCATCCATCTAAGACTTATAGTAGGAAATTGTGTTTTATTTCTTTTGTCTATATAAAATTCCTTTCTTGACATCAATGGAGGTGGGAGATGATAGATTATTTTTTCTTCACAATATTATTATTTAGTTCATGAAATGAGAGATGTTTTGAAATGAAGTATAACTCAAATGATATTAATTTGGACGTTAATGGACACATAGATGGCATAATTATATCTTGACCAATAAGTGTGTTTTAAAGCATTATTACTTTATTATTGGTATGCTAATTATCAGTTGCAGGTTGCTGTTAAATTTATTGCATTATCCCAATATATTGCACTGTATTTCTTACATGCTAATCAAAGCCTTGTCAATTGTAAAGTTGTTGAGTGCTGTTAAAATTTAAGGACATGTATCCTACTATTTAATAGCACACAAATAAATTATCCAACTAAAAAATATGCAAAGAATTTGAGTATACATTTTTCCAAAGAAGACGTACTAGTGATCAACAGGTTACATTAAAAGATGTTTGACATCAGTAATCATCGGGGAAATGCAAATTAAAAGCAAAAATGAGACATCACTTCACACCTGTTAGAATGGCCGTTATCAGAAAAGTAAAAAAAAGATAGCAAGTATTGTGAAGCAGAAATTGGAACCCTGGTATATTGTTGGTGGGAATGCAAAATGGTACAGCATCTATAAAAAGCAGTTCAGAGTTTTCTCAAATAATTAAAGGTAGAACTACCATGAAATCTAGCAATCACTCTTCTGGTATCTATCTATAATTATTGAAATCGGGATCCTATCATGTCCTTTGCAGAACATGCATGAGGTTGGAAACCATTATCCTATGCGAATTGGAATAACACACGAATAGAAAATCAAATACCAAAGGTTCTCACTTAAAGATGGGAGCTAAACATTGAGAACACATAGACACAAAGTAAGTAACAACAGACACCGAGACCTACTTGAGGGTGAAGGGTGGGAGAAGAGAAGGGATGGAAAAACTACCTATTAGGTACTATGTTTATTATCTGGGTGATTAAACAATCTGTATGCCAAACATCATGACGTGCAATGTATCTATATAACAAACCTTCACATGTACCTCTGAACCAAAAATAAAAGTTAAAATTAATAAGGGTCTCAAAGATGGATGTGCATTTTTATGGTATTGCAGTCTGATTTGCAAGATATGGAAAAAATGTCCATTGATGGATGAATGGATAAAGAAAACATGGTATGTACACATAAAGGAATATTATTTGGCCACAAAAAGAAGGGAATCTTGTCACATGTTATAAAATGGATTAATCTGAGGATATTATGCTAGGTAAAGCAACCCAGTCAACTAAGAACGAACACTGCGTGGTTCCACGTGTGTGAGGTATCTAAAGTAGGCAAACTCAGGGAAGCAGAAGGTACAATGGTGGTTGTCAGGGCTGAGAGAAGGGGAAAAGAGATAATGGCTGTTCAATGGTGCAAAGTTGCAGTCATGCAGGTTGAAAAATTCTGAATTTGGCTGTAGGACATTGTGCTTAAACAATACTGTGTTGCACACTTAAAACTCTAAGAGGATAAATCATATTTGATTTTTAGCACAACAAAAGAAAGAAACATTTTTTAAAAGTTAAGTAGACTTAAGGTATCATTTAGAAAAACGTTTATCTTTTGGCTGTTAACACAGCTTTATTCAGCAGAGTTTAGCTAGTTTTAGTCTCCAATACAGTTAATCACGGTTCATGTGCATTTATTTCAATTGAATTCCTTGGAATCACCTTCACATTTTTATACTCACTACAAAATAGATTTTCAGTTGTTGGCAGGCTTCCTCCATTCCTGCCGCATTAAAATTGTGGGGTTTGTTTTGGTTGATATTTCTGTTAAATGTCGTTCAAGCCTAAAAGCATTTCTCATTATTTCCTTTGCCATTCAATTGAGATTTTCATATAGCTTCACTGAACTTGAGATGAAGTCTAGCATTCCTTTTGCTGTACCAATGCACAATGTTTTTATCTCTTTTCCCGTAGGTGCCTTATTTAAATTGTTATTCTATACAGAAGCCTATAACCTATTTGTCTAAATAGTCTATTGCTTTCCACATGGATTAATTAATATCATACTTACAGAAGGTTTTTTTCATTTATATTTGGGTATTTTTATTAAGTTTCAACATGATAATATTTATAAAGAGCATATTTACTCATTTAGTATTTATAATGAGTTTATTTAAGGAATTGACATTTTTGCTGAACTGAATAGATCACAAAACAAACAAAACAAAATAAAAAGCAATGAGCCAATGAATAAAGGCCATGAATATTGTGTAAATATTTATGTTCATTTTTTGTCTTTACATTCTGAACTTAAATCACGTTGGAGATAATCCTATTTCTAAAGAACAATAATAGTACATTTCCTATTGAAATAAAATGGGGACACGGTTTAATTAATTTTATATTAAAGTCAAATTTCATAATGAATTTAAGAGAGATTTTTAGAAAATTTTCTTTAGTTTTCATAGTTCTCAAACCTGTGCATCAATGCATAACATGTCCCCATACACAACACCACAAATATTTTATGTTTGCAAGATTTTAGACCAGAAAAAGTCATTCTACTTCCCATATTTTTAATTGTTTAAATAATCTACATTATTGAAGTGTAGCTTCCCTATTTAAAAAAAGAAAATTTAGGTATATAATTTGATACATTATAAAAATATATAATCAAGGCAGTTCAGCCTTAATAATAATAAAATATTTCTATAATTCACTGTATTAGTTTCTTTTTACACTACTGTAAGGAACTGCTTGAGAGTGGGTAATTTATAAAGAAAAGAGGATTAATTGACTCACAGTTTAGCATGGCTGGGAAGGCCTCAGGAAATGTATAATCATGACAGAAGTTGAAGGGGAACCAAGACCTTCTTCACATGGTAGCAGGAGAAAGAAGAATGAGGATCCAAGTGTGAAGAGCCCCTTAGAAAATATAAAACCACCAGATCTCCTGAGAACTCACTCACTATCACAAGAACAGCATGGGAGAAATTTTCCCCATGATCTAATCACCTCCCACCAGGGTCTCCTGCTATACACACGGAGATTATGGGGATTACAATGCAAGATGAGATTTGGGTGGGGACACAACCAAATCAGATTACTTACTAAACTTTTCTTTGTAGTTATCCTCATCCTATCCCTCCACAATCCCATTCTTCAGCCTCAAAAAAACACTGCTGTTTTCTATGATTAAGGATTAGTTTTGACTATTTTAAGATTTCATATAAATAAAATATTAATGTTTATACTCTTTTGTTTCTGTCTTCTGTAACTCAGCATGCTGTTCATAAAATTCACCTTTGCTACTGTGTGTGATATCAGCAGTTCATTATCTTATATTACCGAGTAGTATTTCTATGTATATAACACAATATTAATTTATTTGTTTTTTGATGGGTGTTTGTATTGTTTCTAGTTCTGTACTTAAAAAAAAAATTGCTATGAACGTTTGTGTGCAAGTCATTCTCTTGTTTAAATATCTAGAGTTGAAATTACTCCTTTATATAGGATGTGTGTTCTCAGTTTTATACGAAACTTCCAAAATATTTTACACCTTAACCAACAATGCATGAGAAATTAAGTTATTTCCCATCCCCACCAGTATGTGGCATGTCTTTAATTTTAGCCATTCTCATTTTTTGTGGTGGTATTTTGTTGTGGCTTAATTTGCATTTCCCTGATGACTGTTAATATTTGTTTCTTTTCATTTGATTATGTCATATTCATTTAACTTCTTTTGGATAGTGTATGTTGAAAACTTTGACCTTTTTTTGTTGGGCTGTTAACTTTCATAAAGTTAAAGATGTCTTATAAACTGTGTAAACAAGTCCTTTTTCTAATAAATCATGTCAACCATTTTTCTCTTCTTTTCAGACATACTTTTCATCTTTAAAATGTATCTTAAAGGGAGTGAGTAATATGATTCAATAAAATGTATCTGTTTTCTGTGTGCTTAATACTTTTGTGTCATTTCTAGAAAATTCTTGCCTCCATCAAGGTCACAACTAATTATTTTCTACCTTTTTCATTTTCACAATGATCTTCCTATGTTTTCCTGTGTTTCTACCTATCTTTGATATATTTCAACTTTTAAACATCTGTCTGTGCTACATTTTTGTGTTAATTGAATATTATGTTAGTTGGGTTTTAAATACTGTTGTTAATTCTTGCCCAAAGATTGTATCCAAATGTCCTAGCCTTATTTGTTAAAAGACCACCTTGTCTACATTGAAATTATTTGGTAACTTTCTCAAAAAGCTATTAAACCAGTACATGTAAGATGTCTGTTCTTGCTTCTGTTTTTCACACCACTGTTCTTTATTTCTATTCTTACACAAAAACCACAGTCCAGATGCATGGTCATAAGTCTTAAAATCAGGTAGTGTAAGTTCTCCAAATTTGTTCTCTTTAAAGATTGTTTAGACAGTCCATATTCTTTATATTTAACTTTAAGCTATAAAATCAGCTTGTCCATTTCTACACTTAAAAAAAAGTTCACTGAGGTTTGCTTAGCTAGAGACTCAGTCGTAATCCGTGTGATGTTCTGTCAAGACTTCTTTATAGATGGCATTTATTTATTTTATCAAAAGTCATATAATGTTTATTATATGTCTTCTTGTATGAGCTGATATTCAATGGCTAGATACACTAATTTATTAGTTTATCACAAATTTTCTTATAATGACATCATTTTTCCTTTTAGAATAAAATAATACTCATAAAAAGATACATTTTACCTTATAGACCTATGGTTATTTTATGGTTTAGTTCATGTAACAAAGGCAAGATAGATGCTTGATCTGTTCCTTTGCTTCCCGACAACACATCACATTTGACAACGTATATCTTAAATATTGTTATGTACTTATGGATTTAGTATGGTTGACACATTTGGATGTGTTTCATTCAGTGTCTTCCTGAATACAAATTTTTCATCTTTTGCTGGTGAATACTACTTCAAATTGTCTCCTGAGTCTTCTTAATAAGATCCTTACTAGCTATTTTACTCCTGTGCTGACTGGTTATCAAAATGGTACAGACTCGTCCACGCTCTGCCTCACACAAGGAATATATTTGTTTCTACGGAGATCACTGCTATCTTATTTGCTTTTTAGTGAAATATTTTATTTCAGGACCACAGTCTGGACACTAGTAGTAATTTTTCATACAGGATGCTTCAAAGAAGAGGTTTCTTTCACCATTTCTAAGCCTTTCCATTGGCAGGTATAGGAAAAGTATTATATAAAAGAGATTTATGATTCCTTTCTGAGAGTTACAAATGGAATTCAGTCTTACAAACTTTATTCTATCTTGTATCTGTATTTCTTCTTTCACCACATCTAGAATCTTGGTTCTTAAAGGCATAAGGTATTATTTGATTAGACTATTGTATTATTACTAATTTCAGTATACCATAGTAAACACAAATACTATTCGATGAACAATGCCAACATTACTAAAAACATGCTACACTGATGGTTTCGTTTGTTTGTTTCTTTATGGAAATCTTACCTTTCTTCTAGGTTTAGTATGGTACCGCTACTTCTGAGATTTTAGGAAAGTTCAATTTGAAAGGAAAGCACCCAGGAGACCATATTAGCCTTGTCTCTGAAGGGTTTAGTCATCCAGATTCATCCATAAATGAAATTACAATTTTAGGTCAGACTCCTTTGTCAGTTCCTCAAAGCAGAAGGGAGAGCGATATAATCTGCAACTACAAACCCTCCTAAGAAATAACTAGGAAACTAAACATATTAAAATATAACACTGAGGCTGAAAACCAAATATTGAGAGCTAGGTGGAATTTACTGCCTTCTTTATATAATTGTATTTTTAATTTGCTTTGCTGTTATAAACTATCTTTAAATATAATTCTTCAAATTTCCCAAAGGAGAGAAAACAAAGTGTTGTGCTGTTTCCGTGGTACACTGAGGATTATGTTTGCGGAGTCTTTGTCCTGTGCCCTCCCATCTATGCATCACAAATAGGCTTGCATGCATTAGTGTCTATATGTTTACTTGGCTCAGCACTCTCCCATTTATACTTTATGTACGATCTCTCTCAACTCTCAGCTTTTATGTACTACACTTTCAGGCCTGAAAATGCTCTTCTCAGTTCTTCCTTGAGTTAGCTTCTGAGCAGCCAGCAGGACCCAGTTCTATGCCACATTTTCCAAGATGGTTACAGGTCTCTATTATTTCATCCATAAAACTCTGAATATTCATCTGTCAAAATATTTATTTCACTCTAGAAAAATTACCAGTTTACTTCTCTATACCTAGGATAACAGCCTATATCTCTTGAAGACAAGATAATATATAATTTTTGCTATATCTTAATTGCCTGGAACATAATAAGTTTTCATAAACCAGTCTGGTTTATGAAAGATATTCTTAAGTAAACAATTAATATTATCAGTGAACTTTATGTTGTCAGTTCTTTTAACTTTATTTTCCCAATTTCATCTCTTTGTTTTAAACCGTACCATCTCGTCCTCCTTCATGGAGTAAGAAATGCTTGTATGATGTAAAATTCCACTAAATTCATACCAATCATTTTTTTCCTAAGGGCAGTTCCTATTCGCTTTTTCTTATTTGGTCTTTAAAACTGACCAGTCGTATATACAGTTTATAGTAAATCCTAAAACTAATCATCAAAAATGCATTCCTCTGATAACTAAGAATTTACCTAAGTATAACATATCTATAATTTTATGGGCATTTAGTATATTATAGGATACATGGCTTGGCATTCACCTATATTCTGAGTTTATACCATACACTTATCCTGAGTGCTAGAAGTGTAAAAAATGAAAAGAATTGTTATTCATTGTAAAAAATCATATTTTCTATATAAATGCTGATATACCCATCACAACACTTTGTAGGTGAAAATCCAGTGTAACAATTGCATGTGTATTCAGTATGAACATAGGGAAGTATTATTTTCTGGACAAAATCCAGACTGAGCAAAACAAATAACACTTTTTCACATGTTATTTACCAGAATGCGATCTTTAAAAAATTTTTCCAGTAAGAAATGTTCCATCAGAATGTATTAAAAAAAAATTATATCCCTAAGTGCATAGCCAATAGAAAAACCTATACTAGGTAAAACATACATGCATTTTAATGAGAGTACATTAGACTAACTTGGGCATTTTTCTGTGTCATTTAATTCAATCATCAAAGGACATCCTTGTAACTCACTGAAAAACTTAGGGAGAGATTAACATTTTCACTTTTTTGAATGAATATCTGTGTGACTTGAATCACATTCTATGTTAGGAAATTGAAGGAAAATAAAGTGATGCTGTTGAAATACTTTACATATCTAATGACAAGTCAATCTTATTTGCACTCACTAGATTTGTATACTGTGCATCTTATAATGGAAAGAACAAAAAAAATTATCCCAAATTGATCTTCTCATTGTTCATGCCAATAACAAAGTTTAATCTCTTTTCATGTTCTAGGAAATTAGGCTTATCATCTTTCCCCTACAATTCCCTGGTGTTATGAGACAGTGGTGTCCAGTAGAAAGAAACTTTTAGAACACTTATTTCTATTTTAATTATTCCATCATTTTAGATAATATTTAGGGTGATTTAAAATTTAGGACATTGATTGATTTATTACCCCACCTTCATAGGAACAGTAGTCATACTTGGTGATGTTTTCAGCTTACAGATTTCCAAATAAAACAAAGAGACTTACAGTTAGCCCTCTGTATCTGTGGATTCACCAACCACAAATAGAAAATACTGTGCTCACTAAAATAAAAACATAAATAAAATACAAAAATTAAAAATAATACACATACAAAAACCTGTATAATAACTACATAGCATTTGCATTGTATTCGGTATTATAAACAATGTAGCAATGATTTAAAGTATATGGAGGGATATGTTTAGACTATATGAAAACAGTACATCATTTTCCATGTGAGATTTGAACATCTTCAGATTTTGGTCTCTGTAGGCATTCTAGAACCATTCCTCCATGGATACCGAGTGAAAACTGTAGTTCAAGGCACTTTGAATAAGGTATTTTAAACATAAGAGTGTATTATTAAATATAAGGAATATGAATAAAAAATTTCATCTTAAATATAAGGAATATTATTTTAAAATATTATAGCATTCAAGAGGTTTCTAATAATTGTAAATTTCAAAGCTGGTTTTACAACCTCCGCCTTGACATGCATAGATGAGAATATCTCCTTGGTCAGATCAAGATTTTTAAAAAAAAAAAAAACCTCAATTTTAACCTATAACAATTATGTTATTTCAGTAAGAAGCTAAAATGTGTGCTTATTTACTGTTACGGAAAAGGGATCACGATCCAGACCGGCAGATAGGGTTCTTGGGATTCCTGCAAGAAAGAATTCTAGGCAATTCCATAGAGTAAATTGAGAGCAAGTTTCTTAAGAAATGGAAGAATGAAAGAACGGCTACTTCATCGATGGAGCAGTGCTGAGGGCTGCTGGTTGCCCATTTTGGTGGTTATTTCTTGCTTATATGTTAAAGAAGGGGTGAATTATTCAGGCCTCCCCTTTTTAGATCATATAGGGTAACTTACCAACATTTGTAAACTATCAACTCACTGGCGGGAGTGCAGCAGCGAGGACACCAGAGGTCATTCTCATCACCATCTTGGTTTTGGTGGGTTTCAGCTGCCTTCTTTACTGCAACCGGTTACATCAGCAAGATCTTTATAACCTGTATCTTGTGCTGATCTCCTATCTCATTCTGTGACTAAGAACACCTTAACTTATTGGAAACGCAGTCCAGTAGGTTTCAGGCTCATTTTACTCAGCATCTATTCAAAAGGGAGTTGTTCTGGTTCAAAAGCCTCTGACAATACCACTGAGAATTTTGTGTCTGCTGTTACTTTAGTATGACCTAACTTAAACAGAATGATATAAAAATGATTATATATTTCCATAAAGTAAACAAATCTACATTATCATTTCTGTAAGTTAACTTTGTTTGTTTGTTTTTGAGATGGGGTCTCCCTCTTTTGCCCAGGTTGGGATGCAGTAGGGCTATCTCAGCTTACTGCAACCTCTGTCTCCCGGGTCCAAGCAGTTCTCCTTCCTCAACCTCCTGAGTAGCTGGTACTACAGGTTGCGGGGCAAAGCCCATTTAATTTTTGTATTTTCTGTAGAAATGGTGTTTTGTCATGTTGGCCAGGCTTGTCTAGAACTCCTGACTTCAAGTGATCCGCCTGCCTGAGCCTCCCAAAGTGCTGGGATTACAGGCATGAGCCACCGCACCTGACCAGGTTAACTGTCATATGTGCAGCATATGGATAAAATAGTAAAGATTTTGATATTATTTCATATCTATTTAGAATTTAGTGGAACATTTTAATTGGTAATTATGACAGAAACATTTTTAGATTTTTCAGCAATCACACTGCTTTGACAAAATGAGTGAGGAGGACAAAACTATAAGTAATAAAATCTATTGAGAAATCAATCCCTTGGATTATGAACAGGGCTTGGCCCTGTTAATGGTAGAGTGTGTTTGAGAGAAATGAACAATGTAGAAGTATATTTTAGAAATAGAATGGAAAAGAATTGCTGTTGCATTATGTAAGTTTCCTTCTGTCAATTTTTTTTTCTAAAATAGAGTTCTCATATCTGAAGATTGAACGCACTGACAGTGTATATAGTTTTGCTTCTTTTCATATTCTTGAACTGATATTAATTACAAGTAGAAATTTGACATCTGAATGTACTTTCTGAATGAACGAAGATTATATCTACTCGTGTGGAATACTGGTTAATACAAATATGTATATGGGTTCCTAAGACTTTGACTCATGTTGCTCAGTATGTCATCTCTTATTAGCATAATTCCTGCCAGCCATTACTTAAACAGTGATGGACATCTTAGTTCACTTGAGTTTCCAAGACCTGTCTTCACAATTGAGTTTGTCCACCTTCTGTGCAAATTTTTCTAGCCAGAATTTTGCGTTGTTTTAATTAGCAAAACATAAGTACTTTGTGAAAAGGGGCAGCAAAATTAGACAACAACAATTATTTTGAGATGTTTGAATGCTTATTAATATGCACATTTTTGTTGTAAGACTGAATATGATTGAGAACATATATTCTTGAAATTACTGGAGTTTATGTGTTTCATTTCTTACTGAAGGTAGTTAATAGATTGAAACTCTCAGACATGATGTTTTACATCTAATGAAAGACTCACATAGCATTGTCTCCAAACTAAATGCTGATTTCAATAGACATGAACTTCTTAAATATATCTCTTAAAACATCAAAGGCAAACTGAAGTGGTGTGTATTCAATGTTTCAAGTTAAAATTGGCCTTATTGATACATTTAATTTTTTCATGTGCTTTACTAAGAGTTCGTTTGCTATTTTTAGTACCATATTTTCTTAAATAGAATCACTTTGCTATTTTAGCATTATTTTATCATTAAAATATTTAAATCACTGGACATATTGTTTTAATAATTATTGCAATGGCATTCCTTTCAAAAAAGTAGGAAGGTTTAAAATTATCTGATTGACAAATAATTTTGCATGATACATTTTCCCCAATTAGGAGCAGAAGTGAAATCTCTATTAATTAAAAAGATGGTTTTACCAAATGGCTGAATTGTTTTTCTAAATATTTTAATAGATGGATGAAAATACAGGCATACCTCACTTTATTGTGCTTCTTTTTATTCTACTTTGCAAATATTGTGGTTTTTTACAAGGTGAATGTTTGTGGCAACCCTGCACCAAGCAAATCTATCTATGTCAGTTTTCTAACATAGTATGTTTGGCACGTGTCTCTGTGTGACATTTGGTAATTCTAGCAATATTTCAATTTTTTATTATTTATTTTATCTGTTATGTGTGATCTGTGATCAGTGATCTTTGATATTATCATTGCATTGTTTTGAGGTCCATGGACTATACTCATATAAGATGACAAAACAATTGGTAAATGTTGTGTGTTCTTACTGCTTCATCCACCAGTCCTTCCTCCATTTCACTTCCTTTCCTTGGGCCTCCCTTTTTCCTGAGATATGACAATATTAAAATTAGTCCAGTTAATAAGCCTTCAATGATCTCTAGATGCTCAAGCAAAAGAAACTCTTTTCATGCCTCTTACTTTAAATAAAAAGCTAGGAATGTTTAAGCTTACTGAGGAGGGCCTGTAGAAAAAGGAGATAGGCTGAAAGCTTAGCTGTGAATGCAATAAAAAGTTACTGAAGAAATGGAAAAGTGCTACTCCAGTGAACACATGAATAATAAGAAAATGAAAGGGTTATTTTGGATATGAAGAAAGTTTGAGGGGTCTGGAAAAATTAAATCAGTCACAATACTCCCTTAAATCAAAGCCTAATCCAGAGCAAAGTTCTAACTTTCCTCAATTCTATGAAGGCTGAGAGAGGTAAGAAAGCCACAGGAGTAAAGAAAGCTAGCAGAACTTGTTTCTTGAGGTTTAAGGAAAGAAACCATCTCCACAACATAAAAATGAAAGGTGAAGCAGCAAGCACTGTTGTAGAAGCTGGAGCAAGTTGTCCAGCAGATCCAGGTAGGATAACCGATAAAGGTGGCTACACTAAACAACAGATTTCCAATATAGGTAAAATAGCCTTATGTAGAAAGAAGATACCATCTAGGACTTCCATAACTAGAGAGAAAAAGTCAATAGAGGATGATGCAGCTGGTGGCTTTAAGTTGAAGCCAATGCTCATTTACTATTCCAAACATTCTAGAGCCCTTAAGAATGATGTTAAATCTATGCTTTCTGTGCTCTACAAATTGAACACCAAAGTCTGGAGAAAATCACATCTGCTTACAGCATGGTTTACTGACTATTTTAAGCCCACTATTGAGACTTATTGCTTAGAAAAGAAGATTCCTTTAAGGTATTACTGCTCACTAGCAATGCATCTAGTCACCCAAGAGCTCTAATGAAGATGTGCAAAGAGATTTATGTTGTTTTCATGCCTGCTAAGACAAAATCCATTCTGCAGTCCATAGATAAAGGATTAATTTCAAGTTTTACAACTTATTATTTAAGAAATACATTTCATAGTGTTAAAGCTTCTCTAGAAAGTGATAGCTCTGATGATTCTGGGCAAAGTAAATTGAAAACCTTCTGGGAAGGATTCACCATTCAGGATGCCATTTAGAGCATTCATTCTTCATGGGAGAGTCTAAAAATCTCAAAAGGAGTAGTAGTGCAGAAGAAGTTGCTTCTAACCCTCATGGCTAACTTTGAAATGTTTGAAACTTTAGTGGAGGAAGCAACTGCAGAAATAGTGGAAACAACAAGAAAACTAGAATTAGAAGTAGAGAACGAAGATGGAACTGAATTGCTGCAATCTCATGGTAAAACCTTAACGGATGTGGAGTTGCTTCTTATAAATGAAAAAAAAAAAAATAGAGTGGTTTCTTGAGATGGAAATTACTGCTGATGAAGATGTTGTAAGCACTTTTGAAAGAACAACCAAAGATTAAGAATATTGTACAAACTTAGTTAATAAAGCAGCAATAAGATTTGAGAGAATTGACTTCAATTTTGGAAGACGTTCCACTGTGGGTAAAATACTACCAAAGACCACTGCATGCCACAGAGCAATCATTTGTGAAGGGAAGAGTTAATCAATGCAACAAACTTCACTGTTGCCTTAATTTAAGTTGTAACAGCTATCCCATCCTTCATCTTCGCCATCCTGATAAATCATCAGCCATCAATGTCAAGGCAAGACCCTCCACTGAAAAAAGAAGTGAAGGCTAAAATAATTGTCAGCATTTTTAATCAATATTTTTAATTCAGGTATACAGTGACTTTTTAGACATAATGCTATTGCACACTTGCTAGACTACAGCAGCACAAGGAGACTAAATGCTCTTTGTGACTCACTTCACTGACACATTTACTTTATTGCAGTGGTCTGGAACCAAACCCCCTATATCTCCAAGGTATGCTTGTATGCAGGATGAGGAGAAAAGTGAAGGTCATCCTGAAAATTCTAAGGGTCCTTTTTGCCCTGATTTGGATTCTTCTCCCTATACAGGCATATTAAATAAATTATTTCATGTTCTTTTCATTTTCCTCCTCTTTCTTCTTCCTTTTCTATGTTAATGTTATTTTTAAAATAATAACTCAAAATTATTTGTTCTTTTAATTATACAAGTGTGCTTAAAATTGTTGCATTTTTTAAAATGGAAGTTTCTGTGAAAATTGATAATCTTCAACAAAAATAATATGATCATACATTTATTAATAAAACTTTAGGAGAGGCCTAGCATGAGATAGGAATCATGAAGATCAGTTATCACCCAAACCTGGATCTGGGCATGGGCATTTCAGTGAGTGCCCAATAGCAGACAAGAAAGGAAAATTTTGAAAGTATGAGGGATTGTAGCGTTAATCAGAGAAGACAATGACTTCTTTATTTTTGTGGCATGTATGTTTTTGTTTCTCTTTTTCAATCAGTTAATAAAGACAGGTATTCTATTTTTTAAAACCACCACAGCTCATACACAATGCATCTCTAATTCACCAATGATTCCATCTATTGAACTGAATCAATTGATTTCTTTATGTATTCATTTATAAATTCATTTATGCATTATATCAATGTTCATTAATATTTATTAAGCACTTATTCCATGAAAGGTACTGTGTTAATATTGAAGACGATTGGGTGAAATAAGTGATTTTATTAATATCAGGGATGATTGGAGACTCTGCCCTCCATACTTAGACAGACCTATTGTAGTTTGATTTTTTACTTAACTTGAATCTATGCTGTGATACAGTGGTTTTTAAACTTTCCTGTCTGAGGAAATAAAGTTATTTTTGTTTATATGGGTTATACAGATCAATATTTATTGGAAATTAAAACTAAGGTTGATTTATTTTAAACCAGCTATTAAAAACCCATTATGCTATTATAAATAATATATTTCATGAAAATATAACTATATTTTTCAAAATGGAAAATTATATGAAAGCTGTTATTGCTTTATATATTTTTCATTAGTCTTTTATAAAATCTGACTTACTAGAAGATAGTTGGATTTTCATATCTGCTTCTGCATCCAGTCTCTTGTGATATGATGCTTTGGTTTAATTATATGAGGAAAATCTTGCCTCTCATGGGTATGTAGTTTGAAAGGAGGACACTACGCACCCCTGAAAGGAACCCTGGAACTCCCAGGGATTACACATTCAGAACCACTGTCTCACTGGGAAAGTCATGCAGTCAGAAGTCAGACATACCTATGAAAGTAGAAATTGTAACTCTCACAAGCAGTAGATTTTGTCATAAGGATAGCATGATTCATTGATGATGGAAAAATGCTGGCTTAAAAGTTTAAAATACAAAAAAAAATTGATGAAGAAGGTAATTTAGATACAGGAATTTGAGTATACAGCAGAGAATTAACCATTGAACCACACAGAAATGTATACCTTTTTCATTGCGATCAGAGAAAAAGGAAAGGATAGGTATGGGTTTAGGTATGTGTATGGCATTTAATGCTGAATGCCGAAGGAGAGCCTGTCCTGGAAAGATTCTTGAGCAGGCATCAACACTTTTCTTTAAATGTCTAGATAGTCAATAATTTGGTCTTTGAAAGTCACAGACAATTTCTGTAACTTCCTCCCCTTGCTGATCCTTCTTTTGTTCCTCTTTTGGTTCTTCTGGTTCTTGGTTCTTGTTCTTCTTTTTTGTTCTTTTTTTTTTTTTTTTTTTTTGAGACGGAGTCTGGCTCTGTCTCCCAGGCTGGAGTACAGTGGCCGGATCTCAGCTCACTGCAAGCTCCACCTCCCGGGTTTACACCATTCTCCTGCCTCAGCCTCCCGAGTAGCTGGGACTACAGGCGCCTGCCACCTCGCCCGGCTAGTTTTTTGTATTTTTAGTAGAGACGGGGTTTCACCGTGTTAGCCAGGAAGGTCTCGATCTCCTGACCTCGTGATCTGCCCGTCTCGGCCTCCCAAAGTGCTGGGATTACAGGCTTGAGCCACCGCTCCTGGCTCTTTTTTGTTCTTGTTCTCATTTCTGTTTATCTCCTACTGCCCCTCCTCCTCATCCTCTTCCCTTTTTCAAACTTTTAAAAAGTTAAAAAACACTCTCACTGAAATTATGTGTAAAAACAGGCCTGAGAATAAATTTAGCCCACAGGATTTGGGTTGGTAAGGCCTAGTCTAGAGAAACAAGTCCTTGTATTAATAAGAGTTATGAAAATTGACAATGACAGAGGAGTATAAGTTGAATAAAAGTATGTAAGTGCAGCTCACGCCTGTAATCCCAGACTTTGGGAACCTGCAGCAGATGGATCATGAGGTCAAGAGATCGAGACCATTCTGGCCAACCTAGTGAAACCCTGTCTCTATTAAAAATACAAAAATTAGCTGGGTATGGTGGTGCACACCTGTAGTCCCAGCTACTTGGGAGGCTGAGGCAGGAGAATCGCTTGAAACCGGGAGACAAAGGTTGCAGTGAGCTGAGATCATGCCACTACACTCCAGCCTGGTGACAGAGAGAGTCTCCATCTAGGGAAAAAAAAAAAGTATGTAAGCGCATTTGTGTAATGCAAATTAAGAGTGATGCTGCCCCCATTTTCTCCATCATTAATGAAATTATAGATCCCAACATTAAAAAAAGTTTTATATTTTGAGTGAAAACTATATAAATAATCTTCTTTCTGTGACTTCATAATTCAGATATTTCCCCTGAAATAATAGGGATAATTTTTAAATTAAAAAGATGCAATATTCAACAAAATACATAAGTTAAAAATCTGATTTAAAATTATGGTCTCATTAGAACATTAGATGGTTATTATTTCAAGAATGTAATCAAATACAAACACATATTTAGTCATACATTTAGAAAGAAAAGCACATAACACTTATAAAGGTCAAAATCATTCTAAAAGATATTAAACAAATGCATAACAAAAAACATCCATTAGTCACAGTTTTTTTTAAATCTAATTTAGAATTAGAAAATAAAAAGTGTATTCTCTTTGCACAGGTTTTTATTCAGCATTAATGTTTGTATGGGGTGGTTTTCAGATGAAACATCAAACTGAAGTTCCATCTGCCTAAACTTAGAAGTTAGTAATGATGTTAACATTTCTTATTACTGTGGTTTAGAAAAAGAGAATGTATATATAATTGTGTCCTGGCTGACATTTTATTTTTTTGAAATGAAACTATGGCTGAATTTTCACTAACAGAAGTGTTCATTGCAGAAAACAGAATGCTGCAGAGTTTACAGAGGAATTCAAAATTGTATATCAGAAACATAAAATATCACTCTAGAAAATGCTATTTAATGTAGCATAAAATAATGCAATTTAATCTCTAAGCAGGTGTGACACTGATTGGAAGCAAGCATAGTTACTCCTCTGTCTCATTCAGCAAACAATCTCTATAATATTCACTTTATTGTGAAATTGTTATCTTATTTCAAAAACTGACTCATTCATTTATAAGCTTTGCATTTTAATTTCCATATAAACTGGACAACATGTTAAAGCTGACTGATGAACAAGACTTACTTTCCACACATTAAAATGCTAAAATGGCAAATAAGAATATCTTGTACCAGAGGGTTAGAGATGGCCAAAAGAGGAGCTTTCACTGAACTAGATTAGGGATACAATTCCTAAGAGGGTATTATACAAGTATCCAGCAGCCCAATAATACGTTTTAATACATAAGGCTTCATGATCAATAAATTACTGATTTTAATAATGACCATATTTTATTTTTTGATACATAAGCTAAGATGCTAAAGTTGACTTAAGATTAATACTTTGTCCCATAGCTAATATAACAATTTGAGTTTAAAACTGTTATATATTCGCAACTGATTTTCACATGTTCTGAAGAGGGATATGAGAAGTAGTTGATGGTGCTTATCAGCAAGCTTATCAGGAGAGATGTCTCAGGGGTATGAAGTGACGCTATAGCTGATGATATTTAAGTAGACCACTCTGGCTTGGGATCAACAGAATACTACAGTGAGGTCTCACAGTATACACAACACCACCAATTGCTGGGGGGCAGTTCAGTAGAAGCAATCACAAGACACTGATTAAAGTAAGAGAACTTGCCACACATTTTATTATGTGATGCCAGCAGAACATCTCACCATCGGGCAGCCAAAGAGTATTATCTCAGCAATCAAGGGAACCAGAGAAAAACACAAGGACCTATGTATGTGAAAATGAGAGCTTATCCACCTGACACTATGTATTAATCTGTTAGAATGCAGCTATGAAGAAATACCCGAGACTGAGTAATTTATGAAGAAAAGAGTTTTAATTGACTCACAGTTCTGCATGGCTGGGGAGACCTCAGGAAACTTAAAATCATGGCAGAAAGAGAAGCAAGATATCTTTCTTCACATGGTGGTAGGAGAGAGAAGAATGAGAGCCGAGTGAAGAAGGAAGACCCTTTAAAATCGTCAGATCTCAAGAGCACTTTCTCACTGTCACAAGAATAGCATGGGGGAAACCGCTCCCATGATTCAATTACCTCCTACTGGGTCCCTCCCATGACACATGGGGATTATGAGAACTAAAATTCAAGATGAGATTTAGGTGGGAACACAGCCAAATTATATCATTCCACCTCTGACCCCTCCCAAATCTTATGTCTTCACATTTCAAAACACAATCATGCTTTTCTACCAGTCTCCCAAAATCTCACCTCATTCCAGCATTAACCCCAAAAGTTCAAATCTAAGGTCTCATTTCAGATGAGGCAAGTCCCTTCCACCTATGTGCCTACAAAATCAAAAGCGAGTTAGTTACTTCCTAGACACAATCAAGGTACAGGCATTGGGCAAATAAATCTGGCCCAAATGGGACAAATTGGCCAAAGCAAAGGGGCCACAAGCCCTATTCAAGTCAGAAACCAATAGCGCAATCATTAAACCTTAAAGTTCCAAAATGATCTCCTTTGACTCCATGTCTCACATCTAAGTCATGCTGATGCAAGAGGTGGTCTCCCATGGCCTTGCACAGCTCCACCCCTGTGCCTATGCAGGGTACAGATCCCCTCCCAGCTACTTTCATGGGCCGGCATTGAGTATCTTTGGCTTTTCCAGCCATACAGTGCAAAGCCCTCAGTGGATCTACCATACTGGGGTCTGGAGAATGGTGGTCCTCTTCTCATAGCTCCACTAGATGACACTGTTCCAGTGGGGACTTTGTGTGAGGGCTTCAACCACACATTTTCTTTCTGTAGTGCCCTAGCAGAGGTTCCCCATAAAGGCTGTACTCCTTTAGCAGACTTCTGCTTGGACATCCAGATGTTTCTATACATGCTCTGAAACCTAGGTAGAGGTTCCCAAAACTCAATTCTTGTCTACTGCACACCCACAGGCCCAACACCACATGGAAGCTGCCAAAGTTTGGGGCTTGTACCCTTTGAAGCAGTGACCTGAGCTGTACCTTGAGCCATTTTAGCCATGACTCGAGATGCTGGAATGCAGAGAAACAAGTCTCCAGGCTACATTCAGCAGGGCAACCCTGGACCTCACCCACAAAACCATTTTTCCCTCCTAGGCCTTCTGGCATGTGATGGAAGGAACTGTCATGAAGGTCTCTGACATGCCCTGGAAGCATTTTCCCCATTGTCTTGGTGATTAGCATTTGGCTCCTTGTAACTTATGCAAATTTCTGCAGCTGGCTTAAATTTCTCCTTAGAAAATGGATTTTTCTTTTTTATCACATCATCAGGCTGCAAATTTTTTAACTTTTACGCTCTGCTTCCTCTTGAATGCTCTGTCACTTAGAAATGTCTTCTACTGGATACCCTAAATCATATCTCTTAAATTCTATGTTCCACAGATCTCTAGGGCAAGAGCAAAATGCCACCAGTCTCTTCGCATAGCAAGAATGACCTTTACTCCAGTTCCCAACAAGTTCCTCCTCTCTATCTGAGAGCACCCCAGCCTGGACTTCATTGTCCATATCACTATCAGCATTTTGGTCAAAGCCATTCAACAGGTCTCTAGAAATTTCCAAACTTTCCCACATCTTCCTGTCTTCTGAGCCCTCCAAACTGTTCCAATCTCTGCCTGTTACCCAGTTCCAAAGTCGTTTCCGCACTTTTTGGTATTTTTACAACAGTGTCCCCATATTCCCAGTACCAATTTGCTGTGTTAATCCTTCTCACACTGTTTTAAAGAAATACTCGAGACTGAGTACTTTATTTTTAAAAAAGAGGTTTATTTGACTCATAGTTTAACATAGTTGGGGAACCCTCAGGGAACATGCAATCATGGAAGAAGGGGAAGCAACATGTCCTTCACATGGTGACAGGAAAGAGAAAAATGAGAACTGAGTGAAGGGGAAATCTTCTCATAAAACCATCAAGTCTCATGAGAACTTACTCCCTATCACGAGAATAGCATGGGGGAACTGCCCTCCTGATTCAATTACCTCTCACTGTGTCCATCCCATGACATGGGGACGATGGGAACTACAATTCAAAATGAGATTTGGGTGGGGACACAGCCAAACCATATCTCACTAGGAGGCTACATGAGTTATCCTCACTAGTCCCTAAATTATCCTGTCATCTGGGAGAGGAGAAAGGGGAGGGAAAGAAAATCTCGAAGGACAGGAAATTTATCTTAACAAGAGTGAATCATGCAATGAGACTGTTTTATTTACTGAATTGGACTTAGTTTAATAGATAAAATTGATTTGAAGTTTTCCCTTTACTATCTTGCAAAGTGAGAGCTTTCACTCTAGGAAATAAACTCAATATCTTTAAACACACTGACACACAGACACACACACACACACACACACACACAGATTTGCATATATCAACTTTATTACAGAGAAAGCACACAGTCACATGTTATCTTTATCAAATATCTATAGTGTTTAGAGTATTAATTAATTAGATAGTCACTAAAGAATAAATGTCCTGTATTTTATGAAATAAAAATTCAATGAGAACCTACAAGACAATGAATACATAATTCAATGAATTACATATTTAAAAAATGTATTTATATTTTTATGTATGTACTCATATTTTAAAATAGCAATATTTTAAAACTCATATTTGTGTGTGTATACATATATATACACACACACCCATATACATATGCAACTGTAATATTAAAAAAAGAGACTTAAATGTTTTACCTTTATAAATATGGACAAAATCCACCATAGAATAGAAATATACTAATATAGAAATTTTAAAATTTAAAGAGATAAAATCAACTTATAATATTCAAAGATATACAGTATTCCTCCTAAATAATATATATATATATATATATATATATATATTTTTTTTTTTTTTTTAGATGGAGTCTTGCTCTGTCACCCAGGCTGAAGTGCAGTGGTGCTATCTCGGCTCACTGCAAACTCAACCTCCAAGGTTCAAGTGATTCTCCTGTCTCACCTCCTGAGTAGCTGGGATTACAGGCACATGCCACCACGCCCAGATAATTTTTGTATTTTTAGTAGAGACGGGGTTTCACCATGTTGGTCAAGCTAGTCTCAAACTCCTGACCTCGTGATCTGCCCACCTCAGCCTCGCAGAATGCTGGGATTATAGGCGTGAGCCACTGCTCCTGGCCATAACACTTTTTAATATCAAAGAAATATATGTTTAATAAGACTATTATTTTCTAGTATTCCAATTTATACAAATATGCTTAAAACTGATGCATAAAGCCCTGTGTTTTATGCCAGCATTCATGAAACTGTGTCAGGCCAAAATGTTAGCTTAAAAATGGGTAAACATTTTAGATCCTTCACAGGATTGACTTTGTCAATAAAGATGAAATGCTACCAGAGACATGACTTTTCGGAAGAGAAATCCAGTGATCTTTAGGACTAGGTTCAAAGATATGAAATAACTTTTAGGATCTGTTAGTGAATGTTCTCACCCAAGTAGAGGGTATGTGTAGGGGGCTAAGATAGTCGACTGCCATGGCTGTTAATGAACGAGTTAAATTAATGTAGAGTGGGCTGAGCAATGAAGTTATGGCCGAAATGTGATGCCCAAATGGGAATTTAGATTTTGATTATTCTTCTCTGGGTTGACAGAGGAATGCACGATATCATGACATTGGGTTAGCAAGCCTAATGGCCCAATCCAGAAGCAATATGACTGTGTCTCCTTATCTAAGGTGTATCTAAAGGTGAGATACATATTGAAGACAATTACTATCCAATAGAGAGCTTTAAGTAGATCAAAGACATTAGAAGTGTGTTTTGTTAAGATGTGAGTAGCATACCAACCAAGACTTTGAAAGAAAATGTGCCATGCTCATTATTAATAGCATGAAGCCCCTCTCAAAATTGCATCTTCTTATACCTCATTCATCTCTACCTCAATCTCAGCTGCTTTAAAGATAAAGATGTTTTAGAGTATGGACAGCCTATGTTTGTTCCCAGAAGAAACAGAAGTCCCCACACACTCATCCAGGTATAGGTGAATGTCAAGAATAGTAATTAAAATTATTATAGCTCTTTTTAGTACAGACTCCAAAGTTACTGTCCAAGCAAGTTTAATGAGAAAAAGGGACACTTGAAATCAAGTGAAGAATATTGAGTAAATGGGAGGCGACTCTTGTATTCAGGAACTGCCACCACTTATATTGAGGTGCTAGTGGAACCTTACACATTGGCTCACTCCACTTCACGTGTCTTCCTGTTCCCTGCCGACTAGATATAAATAATATATTATCCAAGGAAAGAGAGACAAATCATAGCTTTATTTAAATTCTTACTGAATACAAGCATACTGAGAACTATTTTCCAGTGCGATAGTGCCACCCATTAGACTCAGGAACTAACTACTGTTCCTTAAAAACGTGGAAGGTCTAGCTTCAGTGGCTATTTACATTTCCACGAAAAAGTATAATCTGTCTCTCTGGGGGAAACTTTAACCTCCACTGCACTACGTAAATCAAAACTACTGGCTCAGTGGAGCCCTCGATTCACAGAAGTTCCTCTAAATGTCTAGGTCTAGTTCACTTGTGGTTTGGCTTAGCTAAAACTCAAGACTATGTACTAGGCTGTTTGGTGAAGCTACTGAACTTCAGCACCAGCTATGCAGAACCAAAAAAATGGGTTTGGTTGCACTTGTGAGTCAGCAAAATTTAAGGTCATTCTTCTACTTGTAATCAATACTCTACTTGACAAAACTTATATTTTTACAGATTCTTGGGTATTTCCATTGGTATTATACATGTTATTCTGTCCTTTGGAAAATTACAGACAAGTAGGTTAAACATTTAGCTATTTGGAGACGCAATATGTGGAAACAATTCATTGCTATCACGTGAACTATCTGTGTTACTCATGTAGATGCCATGGTTATGTCCCTTTTCTGATGAGATTAATTGGGATCAACTTGCTGATGGAGCCTTCACTGTGTAGCTTGCCACTAATGCTCACTGGACCTATCATCATTCCAGACAGGGCAACATGTCCATCATAGTAAAGGACTCTATGATTTTGATTCAGTGGCTATTACTCTATATCAGACATTTGACCCCTACCTAAAGTTTACCAACTGTCCTTCAGGGAAGGGTGACACATTACATGAGGAAGTATCTTCTCTCCTCTTGACAGTTTGACTACCTTAGTCTTTGGCCTCTTCTCAGGACTATCAGTAGTATCTTTCCAATGTTAATACTTTTCCAGTTTGCCATCTGTTTGGTTCTATCCAATCAGTGACTCTCTTTTAGCCCTTTAAGATTATCCATGTTGTAATTTTAACTCTCTGGATCATTTGCAACAAGATTATGGTGTGTCTGTTATCACTAAAGCCACTGAACAATGAGCCGATAGTGAAGGGTAGTAAAGGAGTACAGCTTGTGGTACTTTTTAACAATGAAATGACCTTGAAAATTGACTCAAAACGATTTGTGACTCTATCTCTTTCATGACCTTCTTTCCCACACTCTTCAGTTAGGCTGTTTGGTCAGTGGATGTCTTGTCTCTAGACAGAGATTATCTAGTCTTAGTTAAATAGTTAATTTGCTGTGGTCTTTTTCTCTTTCTCCCATCTCAGTATCCCCAGCTTTTCTACCCTTGTGCATGCCAAGCAGGAGGGGACTTGGTAAGTAACACATATATATTTTTTTAATATTTCCCTTTCTCTCTGTAAGATATCTGACAGGTTACATGCTTGAGAAAGGGGAAAGCAGAGCTAGCCCACTCTCACCAGGCCCAAAGCCCAGGACCAAGTCATCTCAATACCTGTTTGTATCAAAATAGTCTTGAACATAGAGGCATTTCCCTAACAACATTAGTAAATAAGATCAGACAATATGTAAAAAGTACCTGACCATGTTATATTTTGTCTAGAAAGACATGATTTTTAAACATTGAATAATGTAATTACCTATTCAACAAAATAAGAGAAAAATATACAATCATTTCAATAAATATAAAAAATTATTTGATAAAATTGAAAACCAGAAAAATGACCCAAAAATGACCCCAGCTAGTCCACTATGGTGGACATGTTGATTGGGCCTGTAGGAATGAGCCCTGTATCTATAACTGCAGAGGTTGACCTGAAACCTCGGTCTACAAGGACTTACCTGGTTCTTGAGTAGGCCTTGAACCTGAGTCTACAGGAGCTGGCCAGATGCTGGGATTGGCCTGGCACCTGGGTCAACTGGGATGGGCCTGGAACCTGAGTATATGGAGGTGAGTCTGAGTTCTGAGTCTATGAAGGCTGGCCTGAAGCCTGGATCTCCAGGGGTAATCTTGGTGCCTTAGTCCACAGGGTCTGTCCTGACACCAGGGTCTGTTGGAGCAGGCCTAGACCCTAGGTAATCTGGAGCAGAGTGCCTTCTGGAGCCTAGGGCTGGCCTGGAGCCTGGATTTTAGAGGGGTTTTCTGAAGCCTAGGATCATGGGCCCTGGCTTGTTGCCTAAGGCACTGGGGCTGGCCTGGAGCCTGGAGCCATGGAGATTTTTCTTGAGCCTTTGTCTACTGGTGCCAGACTGGATTCCAGATGTGCAGTTACTAGCTTAGAGGCTAGGTCCATAAAGACAGGCCTAGATCCTGGGGCTTCTGGGGCCTGACTGGCATCTGGTTGCAGAGGAACAATCCAGGAGCCTAGGTCTCTGGTGGCCAATTCAAATCTGAAGACTTGGTCTGCTGGAGCATGAAGTTGTAGCAAGTGACTTGGAGCATGGGACTGTGGGGAATGGCCTGGCACTGGGTAGCTCTGGAGCTTGTATCTTGTGTCAAGTGTGCTTGCCTGGTGTTTGAGGCCAGGAATGCTGGCCTGGTATTGAGGCAGCCTTCAGCCTGTGGTTTCAGAGGCTGGCATGGAGCTAGATGGTCCGAAATTATGTATTTGCAGGGACTGGACTAGAAGCTGGATCCCTAAATGTTTGCCTAAAGACTGAGATTGTGGGTGCTGGCCTGGCAGTAGGAGCAGTTTGGAGTTTGGGGCCACGGGGGTTGGCCTGGCAGGTGGACTGCCTAGACACCAAGACCTATACACAGACCTGAAGCCTGGAGATGCAGGATCTAGCCTGGTGCTTTGGCAGGCACAGAGGCTCAGTCTGTAGGTACTAACCTAGGGTCTGGGACCATTGAAGCTTTCTCAATGCTGGATTTTCCAGGGGTGGGTACAGTTTCGAGGTCTGAGGCCAAGTCCAGTGCTCATTTCTTCCTCCTTCCTCCACCACTGAGGCTCTCTCTCTCCAAGCTGTGCTGCAGGGGGTTACAAGATGGGTGGCATGGGTCACATAAAACTCTCTTTTCTACACTCTTCAATGTGTGCTTTCTTATTTCTGTGCATATTCAGGTACTCTAATTGCTCATCTAATTCCCTGGATCTTGTGAAGATAATTTTGCTTTTGGTTCGTTGTTCGAATTGGTATTTCTGCAGGGAAACAAACGCTCAAGAGTCCTGGTCCACCTTCTTGCTGACATCTCTATAGTGATTTGTTAAGAGAAATCAAACAAGGATCAGAGATAAGGAAGCTCAATCAGTTGTATAAAAATTTTTCTTCTCCCAAATTGATCAACAGATTAATACCATTTCAATCAGGAATAACTAAGGCAATCTTGGGGAAACGCTAAGAAGCTGAAATACTTTACCATCTGTAAAACCTACTTTAAAGCTATAGTATCTAAGAAAATTTAGTTATAGAGTAATAGTTAAAAAGTAGATTATTTTCAAACAGAATTTACATATATGACATTAAAAACATGGGGTCAGAAAGTACAGCCTGTGGGCCAAATCTAGGCTACTGCCCATTTTTAGAAATAAAATTATATTTGAGGGCTGGGAGCGGTGGCTCACGCCTGTAATCCCAGCACTTTGGGAGGCTGAGGCGGGTAGATCACCTGAGGTCAGGAATTCAAGACCAGCCTGGCCAACTTGGTAAACCCTGTCTCTACTAAAAATAAAAATAAAAAATTGGCTGGGCATGGTGTGAGGTGCCTGTAATCCTAGCTGCTCTGGAAGCTGAGGCAGGAAAATCGCTTGAACCTGGGAGGAAGAGGTTGCAGTGAGCCGAGATCACTCCATTGCATTCCAGCCTGGGCAACGAGAGTGAAACTCTGTCTCAAAAACAAAATAAGTAAAATAAAATTAAATAAAATAAAAAGATAAAAATAAAATAAAATTTGAGCGTAGGCCCATCTCTTCACTTATGGTCTGGTCTATGGCTACTGTCTGCTTCAACAGCAGACTGAGTTGTTGTGGCAGAGACAAGCCCTAAATGTCTAAAACATTTTAAACCTGACACTTTACAGGAAGTTTGTCACCTCTGTTGCAGTATAGAGCATTGGGGAAGAGACAGTTTATTCAATAAATGCTGTCGGTCATTTGTATATCCAAATGAAAAGTAATGGAATTTATTCCATGTCATATCAGATACAAAATTGAATGCACTGTGTTTTACACTAAACATGTAAGTGAAAGAATAAAGATGTTTATTATAAAACATAGGATAATATGTTCATAACCTTGGGACGGGTAATAATTTTAGACAGGATACAAAAAGCACTAACTATAAATAGAAACTGATTAAATAGGTTACAATTGATAACCTCTGTTGTCACAGAGAATGAGAATATACATTCAATACCCCAAACAGACATAGACTTCTCATCTGTATTATATAAAGATCTCCTGCAAATCATCAAGAAAATTTTGAAGAAATAATATAAGAAATTGAAAAAGATTTCAATGTGTCTCTCAAAAGACATCCAAATGGCACCAAAAATTATGAAAAGGTAGTTACCCATAAGAATAAAGGAAATGCAAATTAAATCTGAAATATCTATATACCACTACAAACCTAATAGAATTAAAAAAGAAAAAAAGTAATGTCACTTTAGCAAGGATGAACTGCTGATGGAGGTGAAATATTTGTCTATTTTCTTTAGAAAAATTTTTGAAATTGACTACTAATGATCTTAGATGTAGTCCCAAAAGATATATGTATATATGTCACAAAAAAGATATGCATATAAGTATCCATAGCATCATTATTCATATTTGCCTAATCTGGAGCAGCAATATTTCCATTAAACAAAGAAAGAATATGTTACATGCATAAAATAAAATTCTATTCAGCAATGAAAATGAACTCATTGCTACTCACAGTATGAATGACTTACATACATAGAGTGAAGTGAAAGAAATTAGACACAAAGCAATACTTATTATGTGATTTAGGTACACAAGTTTCAATGGGTAGAAAAAACTAATATAGGATATGATATTCAAAGGTCAGCACAGAGGTGACCTTTGGGGTGGAGAGAGAAGTAGACATCTGGAAGAAAAATGAAGGTTGGCTTCTCAAATCTCAATAATTATCTAATTATTTTGTGGTGGTCATAGAGTATCTGATTATTGAGCCATTACTTATGATTTCTGCATTTATACTTTGTGAGCTTTCCAGAAATGAAATAATACAAATATTAAAAATAAAAACTTTTAAAAGTTTCAAAGAGTAGTTAAGGCATTGGATTTATGTGACACTCATGGTAGATGTGTTATTCCATATTCCCAGATTTGACATCTCACAGAAATCATATTTTTTAGAATAATATGGGAGAGTTAAAAGACCTCTCTGAAGATCTTCTATTCTTTCAGAGTTCTCTGAAGAACTACCCCATGTATGTATTCACATGGAATGAACCTGCTGTTATGGCACAGAAAAGTCCATCTTTGACATGCCTATTGTCACTGAAAAGGGTTTTAAAGTGTATAAAATCCTGCATGGCCTATCAGAAATTGGGAATATTTCCTGGTCTCTAGAACTTCTTTGATGGCTAAGCAAAGTCAAGGATACAAGTGCTGAATAAGCAAACCAGATTTATAGTAATACTAAGACTAACACGAACATTTATTGAATCTTTAAATATTGGAAAGGCATTTTTTAATGGAGAATAAGTTACAAATGTAATGTCCCAGGGAATCTTATGGAGCAATTGCTATTATCCCCTTTTTATAGATGAATAAATCGAGGCACAAAGACAATAAAAAGTCACATTATTGGGTAATTATACTGCAAAAGAGAAACAGGCATTATAATTCCTGTGACCAGACTTTTTAGCAATACTCAAGTATTTAAAAATACATTCCATTATGACTAACAGTACAGCATATCAAATGACAGAAAATTATCTAATTTACTCAAGGAACAAGGCAACGTCTTGACTAACATTAATTTCATTTGAAAGTTATGTGATTCAAGTTTAAAATAATATTTCTAATATTCTCAACTCATTTTATAGTTTATTAATACTAAAATGTCAAAGAACATATATAAATAGCTTAATAGTTACATAACAAATGATAATAAAACTAAATATAAGCAAAGAAATAAAGTTATTATTGAAACATTCTTGAAGGCAAAAGCAAAGTCACAATTATAGTCAACAATTAACTTAGAGGAAAGGAAAGCTGATGCTTTTTGCTCCTTTTGAAATAGTTTGTGAAGCATTTTCTTCTTCTTATTATTATTATTATACTTTAAGTTATAGGGTACCTGTGCACAACGTGCAGGTTTGTTACACACGTATACATGTGCCATGTTGGTGTGCTGCACCCATCAACTCGTCATTTACATTAGGTATATCTCCTAATGGTATCCCTCCCCCCTCCCTGCTCCCCACAATAGGCCCCGGTGTGTGATGTTCCCCTTCCTGTGCCTAAGGGATCTCATTGTTCAATTCCCATCTATGAGTGAGAACATCAGTGTTTGGTTTTCTATTCTTGCGAAAGTTTGCTGAGAATGATGGTTTCCAGCTGCATCCATGTCCCTACAAAGGACATGAACTCATCCTTTTTTATGGCTGCATAGTATTCCATGGTGTATATGTGCCACATTTTCTTAATCCAGTCTGTCTGATGGACACTTGGAATGATTCCAAGTCTTTGCTATTGTGAATAGAGCTGCAATAAACATACGTGTGCATGTGTCTTTATAGCAGCATGATTTATAATCCTTTGGGTATATACCCAGTAACGGGATGGCTGAGTCAAATGGTATTTCTAGTTCTAGATCCTTGAGGAATCGCCACACTGTTTTCCACAATGATTGAACAGCATTTTCAAATTATGAAGTCTTCTTTTGCCGTGGTGGGCTGCTTCATTCTTTCTTTCGTGTTCATATTGTTACCTGTACTAAATTATGTTGAATAACCTTAATGATAATAAGCCATCTTCCTTTTGTGTTATTTGTGAGTTAACAAATAGTTTTTTTAAGAAGGGAGGGTGGGATTGAACCCTGTTTTCATATATCATTCACAATCTATATATGTCATGAATATCACTAGATATGAAAACAGAAGAGTACATTTTCTCTGAGAAGAACTGCACACATGAATACATGGAACAATTTTTAATTTTCTTAATAGCAGCATTTTCCCAAGGACAACTTGCTTTTATTGAATAGATGCTGATTACACACTTTGGATTTGTGTCTCTATAGACTATATGTGTTCGCTGGTACCTAAGATCAATTATAGTATAACCTAAGAATTGAGAGAGAGGCTTTCATCTAGAGGGTTTCAATTCCAGTATGTGAGTTACTGTTTATAAAATTGTAATCTAGTTACTTAAGTGTTACTGTAAGCCCTGCAGGTTAACAGGCACACAGCTGTATCTCTTTTTCACTCTAATTAGTTAATAATGTAGCTTCCTGTAAGAGTAATCAGATTAAGCCCACCACTTCTTATTAGAAAGTAGACAGACTTTATTTCTATATCAAAGCACATTTATGTCTTCTTGCATTTTTTCCATTATTCAGTACCCAACAGAATTAAGAGAAAGACCATTTTTGTTACTGTCCTGCTGTTTCTCCTGGGTGATTGGATTGTTTATTTTAGTATCATCCTTTCTTCCATCTTGCTTATCATTTATCACACTTTGTCATTCAGTGGAGAATGCCTCACTGAAGAGCCAAAACTCAAACTGTTTTCAAACTATTTCATCTAAAGCCAAACATGATTGAATATAATTCATCTTTGAGTCCAGTAGAAGAGCTAAACTTACATTGTTCGGTGCCCTTGGAATAACTGCTTGAGTGTTTAAAGACCACTCACCTGGATGTGTAACTTGGGAAGAGTGAGAAAAAGGGCAATTAAGCTCTTAAACCACCATGTGGTGGCTAATATATTTATTTTCTTTTCTTTTTTAGAGTCTCCCTCTGTCGCCCAGGCGCGATCTCGGTTCCCTGAAGGCTCCGCCTCCCGGGTTCACGCCATTCTCCTGCCTCAGCTTCCTCAGCGCCCGCCACCACGCCCGGCGAATTTTTTGTATTTTTTCATAGAGACGGGGTTTCGCCGTGTTAGCCAGGGTGGTCTCGATCTCCTGACCTCGTGATTCGCCCACCTCGGTCACCCAAATTGCTGGGATTACAGGCATGAGCCACTGCGCCTGGCCTAATATATTTCTTTAAGGGAGCATAGCAAGTTTCAATTGAAAATTATTTCTGACTTACAGGAATGAAAATCACTTGCATAAGATTCAAACATAGTTCCCAGTAAAGATGGATTTGATAAAAATGCAGCTGGAAGAAAACAACTCCCGGTTGTTTTGCCCCCTGAAGCCAGAGAAAAATTGATTTTCTTTTATGCTAATTGAGGAGTGACATCAACAATCAAGTGGTGCTGTTTTCATTGTGCATTTTTAACTGCAATGAAAATCAACAAATAATACAGCTTCATTCTATATCAATGTATTTTGCATCGTGTTTACACAATGACTGATGAAACCAGATGTCACCGTGCCATAATATTCTCTGATTATTCACTTTATATAAATATATACTCATATAAATATGTGTGTATGTGTGCTTGTGTAGCTTTAAGTAAAATGAATAATCCTACTACTATGAAAATAAAAATAAAATTTTAATATAGAAAAACGCAGTATATCTACTATATATATAATTTTCCATGTTATATTTGAAGTTACTGACGTGAGGAAACACACTGGTTCATTTTTTTTTCTTTTATTTCTAAATCCCTGTAACAGTTTATATATATATTTGTTTTAATAGCTGAGGTTATTACACAGGTTCAAATTAATGATGATTTGCAATTTGTGGTTTCAAGGAAAAAAATAATTTTCCTAGACAGTCTAATCAAACTTTAGATTTACCACTACATAAACAATTCACTCCTTTTATTAATTTTCTAATTATTAGTAGAAAAATCAAATGCTATAGGTAATAATTGGCAGTTGTCATAAATTTCACATCTATGTAAAAATAAAAAGCCCTGAATGACTCCAAATGCCTATTATACCCTTAGTGCATGCATACTGATTTGGTATTAAATTTGGTAAATTATTTTCAAGGATTTTATTTAACTTTGCTTTTCTTACATATAGTAGCTTCGAGTGTATTTCTCAAAATGTATCTCAACCTGAGGTTTATTATTAGTTATATTAGGTCTCAATGAATCTCTTTAGGATCTGTTTTATACTTATTAAACACACACACATACACACACACACACACACGCACATAAAAATAAAGTTGGAAACGTTGACAAAAACTGTAATGAACATCCCCTACTTTAACCATGCTCCCTTCTCCATATTACTTCTAGCATGAATTTTTCTTAATTCATGGCAATTTAACCAGAACACACATGGATGGTATTTCACCAAGATACTAGTCCAATTCACAGCTTTTTTTTAGGCCCTTGATGACATGACATTCGGATTCACTGGTGCTTTGCTTTTCTCAGATATCTATGACACCTTCGAAAATGTTGATGAACTGCAAGCATTCAATAAACAGTGCAGCAAAATAAAACTTTTGAAACGTGAGGTAGTAAAAGGTAGATTCTGAGTACTTTTCAAGGTTATTTTTTAATTTTTAAATTTCAAGTTCTGGGGTACTTGTGCAGGATTGTTACGTAGGTAAATGTGTACCGTGGTGGTTTGCTGCACCTATCAACCTATTAACTAGGTATTAAGCCCAGCATGTATTAGCTATTTTTTCCTAATGCTCTCCCTGCGTCAACCCACCCCTGAAAGCTCCTAGTATGTGTTATTCCCCTCCCTGTGTCCATGCGTTCTCATTGTTCAACTCCCACTTATAAGTGAGAACATGTGATGTTTGGTTTTCTGTTCCTGCGTTAGTTTGCTGAGGAAAATAGCTTCCAGCTCTATCCATGTCCCTACAAAGGACGACGTCTCATTCCTTTTAATGGGTGTATAGTATTCCATGATGTATGTGTACCACATAAACATAGTGTTCTCTTGGATTAACCAGGGCGAGTACCAACATTTAAGGCCACAGTAAATGTCTGAACATTGATTTGCTTTCAGATTTGCTCTTGGCCTTTATTCTAGTAAAGCTCTTCCTTATTCCCTCATAGTTTGTGTGTGTGTATGTGTGTCTGTGTGTGTGCATTTTTCTTTTATTTTGTTCTAATTGTCTTTGCCTAGTATAGCATTTATAATACGATTTGGTATTCAATAATTGGTAATCATTCAGTGCAGCATCCTTTTACTTAAAGCCAAAAATAGAAATTATATTTTCCAAATTTCAGGCTTGTACTATAAGCAACTAATTCTTTTAATCTGAGAATATAATAATCAAACATATGTAATAAACTAATCAGAGGAAAATGCGCAATTTTCAGAGAAAATTTATTCCAAATTATCTCTTTATCTAGTCTTACAAATATTCTAGTCTTCAAATATCATAAAACAACATGATTTACTCGGTGTATTTCACACTGTTGAGAGACACCTCATGTTTTTTATTCTTTGTTTTTATGTGGGAACTTGCTAGATTCCAGCCTCCTTATAAGTTTTAGTTCTTTCTGCATTAGAAAGAAGGAAACAAGCATCACTGGCTCAGATTCTCTTGTTCTTGCCCTGGGATGTTCCTGTTCAGAGAGCGAGGGCGTCTGGTTTACTCACCAAACTCTACTAGACTGAGGAGGTCTATAAGGAGAAGGTCTTGCTCTCTGTGACTGAGCGAGTAATTTTAATATTACAGGGAGTTTAAAGACCATGGTGGCTTCATATCTAGACCACTTCCTTCAATCCAATTTTAGCATCATAAAACTAACATTTTCATGTGATTACTTTGTCCATTTCTCAGCTAGTTGTAACTATAGGAGTTGAATGAGTCACTATATATTTTGCGTTCAAATTCTATCACATAAATTCTAAATATGTACTTAAAGATGTTGATGTAATATCACCATTTAGGTGTTCCAGTGCAACACCGAGACAGACAAGCTGAGTCCAAGAACCTGACACATGCGTGGAAGAAGTCAAGACTGAAATGAAATTTCTAGCTCTAGCTCTTCCTGCTGTAGGTGTTTATATATTCACAGCTGATCTCCCAGACATCTGAGGACTCAGACAACCCCTCCTAATTGTGTTCTTTCTGAATTCCTTTCAAAATCTATGAACATGTTAAAATTTGTCCTTTTGTATGCCATTAAGTTATAGGATAGTTTGCTATCAAGCAATATATAAATAAAACAGATACCTGTTTTAAGAAAAAATAGATTAAAAGCTCTTTGCAGAAGTAACACTTTAAGGGTTGGCACTTTAAATTTTGATATACATTATTTTAATTGAAATGATTGAAAAATATAATTACATAATTTATTTAATTGTTCAGCACATCCATGTTTTCAGTTTTGATGCAGGGCTTGTTTAGATTTTTTAATAAAAAATAAAGCCTGTTGTGTATTCATTTTTGCATTTCCATTATCTATCATATTGATGTGCACAAAACAAATCCTAAAAAGTATTTTTTTGGTAAAGTCAACTAAATATATCTGCATGTAAAATATTAGAGATAGTTTACCAAAGGAGACTTATTCAATCAAGTAATGCATGAAGATATTCTTATTGTTAATAAACAGTAAAAAAATGACATTGCAGCATAAGTAAGCAAGAAAACAACAACCATATACATAATTATTTCCCTTGATGATATTCAGGAATATATATTGAGCTTCACCAAAGCAAAATTTTGATGACTACACACACACACACACACATACACACACACACACACATGCTGTACTAAAATGGAGAAGTGACCTATCATAAGAGTGACCCTGTAATTAATTTGCTCTTAATTCACCCTAATCCATACTGTTTAAGAACAAAAGAAGCTGTTTGGATTAAACCATGAAAAGTCTGTGTCACTGGCCACAGTTCCAAATAAAAAACGGTGTGAGAGAATAAAGTGTACATGAAGTGAGAATCAGACATCTTTGGGGCTTCTCTTAAGAATTCTGATAGAGATGTGTGTGAGTGTGTGTGTGTGCATGGTCGTTTGCAGAATTCTACTTAGAAGAAGCTCTGTATATATTTTATCCTCACCTACAAACTGTGAATTTCATTTAAAGGTGTGTCCAATGACCCAGGCTTCTCATTATTTAACCCAGGTAATTTCTGTTGCCCTTCAACAGGACAGATTAGTGTCATACAAAGAGGAAATGAATTATAGGGTCACTCATAAGATAGGTCACCTTTCCATCTTAGTGGCAGTAAAATGATTACTTGCTCAGTCAATGAAGACCAGCAGCTGATCAGGACCAAGCCTCAGGTAGAGTTTTCAGGCACATTCCAACTGGCAAAATAAAAATCTATATTGGGACCCCTGAGACATGAAGAGAGAACAAAATTGCTTTGAGCCACTGTGGTGGTTGATAAATGGCACACTTAAAGAAAAATATTAGTCTCTCTACCCACCCGCCCAACACTAGCTAAATTCAAAGGAAATATGTACCTCTCTGGTATGCAATTAAGTACTTAATTTATTCCCTCTCACCAGCAAAAAAAAAAATACCATTGTGTTCATTATTCACTGTTCACATTCAAAGGGATGTTAAATATGGGTAATTTTTCAAAAAAGTTATGTGTAAAACAATAACAAAACTCTACATAGAATACGTATGTTAACATAATTTTATTTTTATTTTTATTTATTTTTGTTTTTTGAGATGAAGTCTCGCTCTGTCACCCAGGCGGGAGTCCATTGGCACTATCTTGGCTCACTGGAAGCTTCACCTCCCAGGTTCACGCCATTCTCCTGCCTCAGCCTCCCAAGTAGCTGGAACTACAGGTACCCGCCACCATGCCCGGCTCATTTTTTGTGTGTGTGCTTTTAGTAGAGACAGGGTTTCACCACGTTAGCCAGGATGGTCTCAATCTCCTGACCTCGTGATCCACCTGCCTCAGCCTCCCAAAGTGCTGGGATCACAGGCGTGAGCCACCGTCCCTGGCCAACATAATTAATTTTTAAAAGGCAAGTAGCACGTACAATAAATATATTTAAGATTACATGAAAAAGAGGAATCTATTCAGACATCAGAGGAATGAGATTCAAAGAAGAAGTCACAAGGTTCAAAGAAGGCATCACAAACATAGCGAAGGTTATATTCAATCTAGTGTCTTTCATTACGTAGAATACACGCAATTAATCATTAGATAGAATTGATTAAATAAGTCTAAATCAGTCTGCATCAGTCAAATGAATCTAAATATCAGGCTGCTTTAGGGTTTTTTTTAAATATATATACTTTAAGTTCTGGAATACAAGTGCAGAACGTGCAGTTTGTTACATAAGGATATGTGAGCCACGGTGGTTTGCTGCACCCATCAACACATCATCTACATAAGATATTTCTCCTAATGCTATCCCTTCCCTTGCCCCTCAGCCCCCGACAGGCCCTGGTGTGTGATGTTCCCCTCCCTGTGTCCATGTGTTCTCATAGTTCAATTCCCACTTATGAGTGAGAACATGTAGTGTTTGGTTTTCTGTTCCTGTGTTATTTTGCTAAGAATGATGGCTTCCAGCTTCATCTATGTCCCCGCAAAAGACATGATACCACTCTTTTTATGGCTGCATAGTATTCCATGGTGTGTATGTGCCACTTTTTCTTTATCCAGTCTATCACTGATGGATATTTGGGTTGGTTCCAAGTCTTTGCTATTGTGAATAGTGCTGCAGTAAACACATGTGTGCATGCATCTTTATGGTATAATGATTTATAATCCTTTGGGTATATACCCGATAATGGGATTGCTGGGTCAAGTGGCATTTCTGGTTCTAGATCCTTGAGGAATCATCACACTGTCTTCCTCAATGGTTGAACAAATTTACACTCCCACCAACAGTGTAAAATCATTCCCATTTCTCCACATCCTGTCCAGCATCTGTTGTTCCCTGACTTTAATGATTGCCATTTAACTGGCATGAGATGGTATTTCGTTGTGGTTTTGATTTGCATTTCTCTAATCACCAGCGATGATGAGCTTTTTTTCATATGTTTGTTGGCCACATAAATGTCTTCTTTTGAGAAATGTCTGTACATATCCTTCTCCCACTTTTTGATGGGGTTGTTTTTTTCTTGTAAATGTGTTTAAGTTCCTTGTATGATGGAGTCAATCGCTCATTAATAAAAGCTACGTATATATAAAATAAAAAAAATTTGTTAGAGTTTAAAATTTATTAACATAAATTATATTAAATATTTTGCATAATCCTTGACACATTTTGTTCTTATGTAACTAGAAAGTGTAACTCTTACATAATAATGAAATGCATTAAGAGAAAGATTTTTATAGTATTTTAAATAAAATTTATATGAATATCAAATTGTATCCCTTCCCAGGATTTTTGAATAAAAAATGAAATATCCTCATTTCCATGATACCAACCAAAGTGATATCAAGCAATACAGTGAAGGGGTTACTTATTCTTTAGGAATATGTCAAATATTCCAAAATAGTGATAAACTCATACTTTCATACAATCAATAATTTCTACTCATTTGTACATTTTATGTCTTATCATCTTAATCCAATTTATTACATTTTACTTCATTTTACCTGATAATAACAGTGAATTTCAGAGAAATTAAGTTACCTATCTATCTGTCTATGGAACTTTCTTATATAATTAATTGAAAAATTACTTGAACATGATCTTTCTAACTCTTACGTTAATATCTGTTTGTTTTTAATTAACTACTTAAGTATAATTAATATTACTGATTTGATTACTGAATTATGTTATACTAAAATTTGAACTAAGATTTAAATAATCCCACGTGCACTCTAAAATGCACTGAAGCTTCCCCTCGCTTAAACTAACACTAGACATAACTAATATTTTTTAGTCCTTGTTATTTATATTCTTTTCTCTATTCATCTTGTCATTACTTAACCCCGCTCCTCATTAATGCTAATCTAAAATAGGTGAAATGACTTTAACACTTCTAACATGCTTTTACTTATATTTACTCCTAAAGCACTTAATAGGCAGCACAAGGTATACAGTGCAATATAATGATGCAGACAAGAGACAATGGCTACTTCTTGAAGTGTGGTAGTTTTGGCAACTCCTCAAGTATCTACATCAGTGAGTTTTTATGTTTTGGCTTACTGTCCTTTACAACACTCCAGCTAATACAGAGAAAGTTTAATCCATCTCTGGAGCCCAGGGGGAGAGAGTAAAGTGGTCACAGTGAGATGTGCAGGCTTGTAAAATCTCTTGTCTCTTTTTACGGGTATTAATTGAAACTGTGGGCTAAGATAACTTAAGGAATAAAAGACACACATGCACACACACACACACACACACAGAGACACACACACGGTGGTAACATGAAACAGCCTAAGAAGGGCCTTTTGAATTTCAGCATTTATTGGGCGATATGAGGAAGTTTGACACTCCAAAGCATAGTCAAAAATATGAGGATGATTAGAAAAATGTCACGTCTTGTCAAAAAAGCCAAGTGGATACAGTGTTGCAGGATGTATGGTATACTGAATAGACAAAACAGACAAAACAGATGATGAACAAAATCCATTTGTAGATCTTTGGCAATATTTATTGGTTAATATCTTTTTAGGAAGCTAATATTCCTAGTGAGCTGTTGCCTTCATTTGTGTCTCAGCAGGTGAACAGGGCAAAAATGTTTGGAAGTCTAACTCCCAATAATTCTGCTTAAAGAGTAACCTCTGATGGTCATGAAATAAAGTTTTATGTTCAGTCAAGTAGGTAGTTAAATGTCAGTCACATCTAAGAGAAGTAAAACTTGAGTTTAACTGTATCTATTGGAAAACATAAACTATCTTCTAAATATATCCATAAAGGCTATGTTTCTGGAATAAAGTTGATCATTTACCAAAAGTAGAGAAAAATGAAGAAAATTAAATGCATTAGTCATAATATTGTCTTGAAAGTTTTTGAATTTTTCCTAATTCCCTTAGTTATTAAGATAAAAAAATAGGTTACACCTTAATATGCTCTCATAAATGTCAGTGTCTTGCATAGCAATATAGCTGACTTAGCTCTGGTTAAATATATGATTTTTGAAGAGCAATAGAAAAACATCAGTAGAACTAAGAATTGATTTTTTGAAAACAGCAATGAAATTGACCTACCACCCTTACACAGTGTTACTAAGAAAAAAGAGAGAAGAGTCAAATAATTAAAATCAGAAATAAACAAATGTAAATTACAATCAGCACCACAAAATAAAACAATTAAAATAAAATAATATTAAATATGCTAACAAATTGAATAATCTAGAAGAAATAGCTAAATTCCTAAAAACACACAACCTACTCAGATTGAATCATGAAGAAATAAATAAGATATATGAACAGTTTAATAACTGGTAAGTAAACTAAATCATTAATGAAACAAACAAAAACCTCAAACCAGATAGCCTCATTAAAGAATGTTACCAAACGGCCGGGCGCGGTGGCTCAAGCCTGTAATCCCAGCACTTTGGGAGGCCGAGACGGGAGGATTACAAGGTCAGGAGATCGAGACCATCCTGGCTAACATGGTGAAACCCTGTCTCTACTAAAAAATACAAAAGAAAAACTAGTCGGGCGAGGTGGCGGGCGCCTGTAGTCCCAGCTACTCGGGAGGCTAAGGCAGGAGAATGGCGGGAACCCGGGAGGCGGAGCTTGCAGTGAGCCGAGATCGCGCCACTGCCCTCCAGCCTGGGCGACAGAGCGAGCCTCCGTCTCAAAAAAAAAAAAAAAGAATGTTACCAAACGTTTAAAGAATTAACATCAATTCTCTTGAAACTCTTCTAAAAAATTGAAAAGTAGGGAAAACTTTTGAGCTAACTTTATACAGCCAGAATTATCCTGATATCAATGCCAGACAAAGACACTGCAAGAAAATAAAATTAATAACCAATATCCCTGATGAATATTAATACAAAAGCTCTCAGAAAATGCTAACAAACTTAATTCAACAACATATTAAAATAATTACACACCACAAACAAGTAAAATGTATTACTGGGATGCAAAGATGGTTCAACTTATACAAAGCAATCAATGCAGTACACCACATTTGCAGAATAAACGACAAAAACTCTATGATCATGTCAACTTTTGCCGAGAAACTGTTCCACAATATTCAATCCCCTTTCATGATAAAAATTATATGGATGAATACAATGCTCTTTCATGATAAAAGTCATACAACAGAACATGAATAGAAGAAAATTATCTCAAAATAATAAAGGTCATATATGAAAAGCCCAGTTAGCATCACACTTTATGGTGAATTAATAAAATCTTTTCCTCTAAAATAGGAAGAAGACAAGGATGCCCACCAACATCACTTTTGTTTAACACGTTATTGGAAGGCCTAGACAGAACAGTTAAGCAAGAGAAATACAAGGCATCCACATTTGAAAGAAAAAAGTACTTTTACCTGTTCGCAAATGACATGACCTTGTATATAGAAAACCTTAAATATTATATAAAAACAAATCTGTTAGAGCTAATAAATAAATTCAGCAGAGTTGCAAAACACATAATCAATACATTAAAATCAGTTGCATTTCTATAGCATAACAACGAACAATGAGAATACAAAAGTAAAAAAAAATTCCATTTAAAACAATACAAAAAATGCTTAAGGCAAAAGAATTACATACTACAAATTAGAAAGTATTGCTGAAATAAATTATATAAATCATAAATAAATGGGATGTTATCTCATGTTTATGGATTGGAAGCCTAAATTTTTTTTTTTTTTTTTTTTTTTGATGTGAAGGACGGAGTCTAGCTCTGTTGCCAGGCTGGAGTGCAGTGGCATGATCTCATCTCACTGCAACCTCCGCCTCCCAGGTTTGAGCTATTTTACTGCCTCAGCCTCCTGAGTAGCTGGAACTACAGGCATGCACCACCATGCCCAGCTAATTTTTTTTGTATTTGTAGTAGAGACAGGGTTTCACCATGTTGGCCAGGATGGTCTCAATCTCTTGACCTCATGATCTACCCACCTCAGCCTCCCAAAGTGTTGGGATTACAGGCGTGAGCCACTGTGCCCGGCCCGGAAGCCTTAATTGTTAAGATATCAATATTACCCAAAACTATCTTTTGATTTAATGCAATTCCAATAAAAATCCCAGCAGTATTTTTTGCAGAAATAGAAATAATCATTTAAAAATACGTATGGATTCTTAAGGGACCCTCAGTAGCTTAAATACTCTTGACAAATGACAAAACCAGAGGACTCATACTTCCTTATTTCAAAATGTTTTACGAAGCTATGATAATTCAAACATTGTGGCACTGACATGTAGACAGACATGTAGTCCAGTGGAACAGTACAGAGAGCCGAAAAATCAACCCTCATATATATATTGAAATGATTTTCAAGAAAGGTGCCAAGACAACTCAATGGGGAAATGACAGTTTTTATTATAAATGGTATAAGAAAACTGTATATCCACATGTAAAATAATACATTCGGACCCTTATACCACATACAAAAATGAGCTCAAAGTGGATTAAATAGTTCAATGTTAAGATCCTACACTATAGAAGTCCTAGAAGAACATACAGGAGAAGCTCCTCATAACAGCAGATTTGACAATGATTTCTTGGCTATGACATCAAGCATACAGGCAATAAAAACAAAAATACACAAATGAGACCATATCAAACTTTAATACTTTTATGTATCAAAGGACATGATCAACAGATTGAAAATGGAACCTGTAAAATTATTTGCAAGTCCTATACTCAAAAATGAATTAATATCCAGAATACATAAAGACCTTTCACAACTCAAAACCAGAATAAAATCGCTTAATTTAAAAGTGGAAAATGACTTAAATAACTGTTTCCAAAGATAATATACAAATCACCAAAAAGTACACAACAAGATATGAAACATCACTAATCAGAGGAATGCAAATCCAAACCACAATAAGATACTTCACACTCATTACAGTGACTACAACCAAAAACATAAAAAGAAAGAATGTAATAAGTGTTGGCAGGAGTGTGTAAGTTGAAACCCAGGAATTTTAAAAAATGGTGTAACCAGTTTGGAAAAGAGTATGATAGTTCCTCAAATAATTATAAATATTATGTGATTCATCAATCTTACTTCAACTCTCTCCAACACAAAAAATTTGAAAGCAGGGTTTAACTAGTGAGTTCAGTTGTTTCCCTTATATTATATGTGTAAATACATAAGGCACTGAGGAATTAAGTAATTTACCCAAGGCCATCCTTTTACTAGATGGAAAAGCTGGGAGACAAGATCTACAGTCTGCTTCCAAAGGAGAGACCTTTCTCTGTATCGATTCTGTGTGAGCACTAAACGTGAAAAACAAAAAGCTAGAAAGAGCTCAAATTGACCTACTAACATCACAACTATGAGAACCAGAGAATCAAGAGAAAACAAACTCCAAAGCTAGAAGAAGACAGGAAATAACCAAAATCGGAGTGGAAATGAAGAAGATAGAGATATGAAATACCCTTCAAAAAAATCAGTAAATCCGGGACATTTTTTTTTAAAGAAAATAAAAAAAAAATAGACTGCTAGCTAGATTAATAAAGAATAAAAGAGAGAAGAATCAAATAGACACAATAAAAATGATAAAGGGAATATCAACACTTACCCCACAGAAATACAACCAACCATCAGAGAATAGTATAAACACCTTTATGCCAAGAAAGTAGAAAATCTAGAAGAAATAGATAAATTCCTGGACACATACGCCCTCCCAAGACTAAACCAAGAAGAAGTGGAATCCCTGAATAGACCAATAACAAGTTTGGAAATTGATGCAGTAATAAACAGCCTACTAATGAAACAAATCCCAGGAACAGATGGATTTATAGCTGAATTCTACTGGAGGTACAAAGAAGAGCTGGTACCCATTCTTCTGAAACTATTCCAAACATTTGAAAAGGAAAGACACCTTCCTAACTCATTTTGTGAGGCCAGCATCATCCTGATACCAAAACCTGGCAGAGATACAACAAAAAAAGAAAATGTAATGCCAATATCCTTCATGAACATCAATGCAAAAATCCTCAATAAAATACTGGCAAACCAAATCCAGCAGCACATTAAAAAGATTATCCACCATGATGAAGTCAGTTCCATCAAGACAGCTTCATCCCTGAGATGCAAGGCTGGTTCAACATATACAGTGCAATAGACGTAATTCATCACATAAAGAGAACTAAAGACAAAACCCACATGATTATTTTAATAGATGCAGAAAAGGTCTTCAATGAAATTCAACATCTCTTTATGTTAAAAACCCTCAATAAACTAGATATTAATGGAACATAACTCAAAATAGTAAGAGCCATTTTTGAAAAACCTACAGCCAATATTACATGGAATGGGCAAAAGTTGGAAGCATTCTCCTTGAAAACCAGCAAAAGACAAGGATGCCCTCTCTCCCAACTCCTATTCCACATAGTATTGAAAGTTCCGGCCAGGACAATCAGGCAAGAGAAAGAAATAGAGGGTATTCAAAGAGGAAGAGAGGAAGTCAAACTGTCTCTATTTGCAGATGACATGATTCTATATCTAGAAAACTCCAATGTCTCAGCTCAAAAGCTTCTTAAGCTGATAAGCAACTTCAGCAAAGTTTCAGGATACAAAATCAATGGCAAAATCACAAGCATTCCTATGCAAAAAACAACAGGAAAGCACAGAGCGAAATCATGAATGAACTCCCATCCACAATTGTTACAAAGAGAATAAAATACCTAGGAATCCATCTAACAAGGGAGGTGAAAGACCTCTTCAAGGAGAAGCACAAATCACTGCTCAAGAAAATCAGAAGTCATAAACAAATGGAAAAACATTCCATGTTTATAATTAGAAAGAGTTAATATCATGAAAATGACCATACTGCCAAAAGTAATTTGAAGATTCAATGCTATTTCCATTAAACTACCATTGACATTCTTCACAGAATTAGAAAAATCTATTTTAAAATTCATACGGAACCAAACATAGCTAAGACAATCCTAAGCAAAAAGAACAAAGCTGGAGGCACCAGGCCACCCAATTTCAAACTATACTACAAGGCTACAGTAACCAAATAAAGCATGGTACTGATACAAAAACAGACACATAGATCAATGGAGCAGAATAGAGAACTCAGAAATAAAATCGCACATCTACCACTATCTGATCTTTGACAAACCTGACAAAAACTAGCAATGGGGAAAGGATTCCCTATTTAATAAATGGTACTGGGAGAGCTGGCTAGCCATATGAAGAAAATTGAAACTGAACATCTTCCTTACACCTTACACAAAAATTAACTCAAGATGCATTAAATACTTAAATGAATAATCAAAACTATAAAAATTATAGAAGAAAATCTAGGCAACACCATTCAGGACATAGACACAGAAAAAGATTTTATGAGAAAAACATCAAAAGCTATTGCAACAAAAGCAAAAATTGACAAATGGGATCTATTTAAACTAAAGAGCTTTTTGCACAGCAAAATAAATTATCATCAGACAGAACAGACAACCTATAGAACGGGAGAAAATTTTGATAACCTATCAATCTGACAAAAGTCTAACAATCAGAATCTACAAGAAACTTAAGTAAATTTACTAGTAAAAAACAAACAACCTCATTAACAATTGGGCAAAGAATGTGAACAGACACTTCTCAAGAGACATTTGTGAAGCCAACAAAAAGACTAATATCATCAATTATTATAGAAATACAAATCAAAACCACAATGAGATACTATCTCAAGCCAGTTGGAAGGCAATTATTAAAAAGTCAAGAAACAACAGATTCTGGTGAGGCTGCAGAGAGATAGGAACGCTTTTACACTGTTTTGGGGAATGTAAATTAGTTCAATTATTGTGGAAGACAGTGTGGCGATTCCTCAAAGACCTAGAACCAGAAATACCCTTTGATTCAGTAATCCTATTTCTGGGTATATACCCAAAGGAATATAAGTTTTTCACCACATTTATTCCAAGACTAGGCTCGAATTTTGAATTTTCCTCTGATATTTGTCTATTCATTGTAATTTCCTGAGAGCTGTTAATTGGCATAAATGTTGCATTGCTCCTCTTCCTCCTGATAAAAATGTAGGCCTGTGGTTTGGGCTTAATATTGAGGTATTCCCCTTTTCTTTCATTTTCTTTTCTTTCCAATCCCATTTTTTTCTTTTTATAATTCTCACAATTTTGCCCTGTGGGTTTTTGAAAAGCAAGAAGTCAATGAATATTGGATTTACTTAAAAAAACTCTTTGTTCTACCAATTCCTGTCATTTTCAACTCCTAGTATATGCTAAATTCATCCAGGAGGAATTCTTTTAACATCAGTAATCTTTTGAAAATGCAAATCTCATCACATGAATCCTTGCTTTGACTGCTTTAAGGTTTTTAACAGGTTTAAATCTGCATAATTAGGTTTCCCTCTACTGCTCTGGCAAACAAATTGATATTCTCTCAACCACTCACTGTGACTCAGTTACCATGGCCTTGTATTTGTCAATTTCACCAGCTATTATATAACAAAGCCTCCTTATTTCTAAATATCCTTCTTCATTTTGTCCTTCAAAACAGATATACAACACACACACATGCACACACAACTAGGACATAAATATACTCATATTCCTTAGAGTTGAATCTCATCTAGTGTTCTGGTTTCAGCTTGACTATGTCTTTCATTTTTTACCAGCATCTCCCCTCACACTATCTAAAGCATAACCTCTGACTATAATCTCTCATCACAATAATTAATGGAAATAAGAAAAAAGTGGTTCTTGTGTACAAAAAAAAATCTGTGTCCTCAGTAATCTATACACTTATTATGGCTATGGTCCAAGATTATCAATTGTGTTTTAACACTTACCAATGCATCAGGCCTGAACTTGACCTACTTGTATCCTGCCTAGCTTACTTATAGTATCATTGAGCTTTCTGATAAAATGTCCTAGCCTTGTTTACATCTACGATATTCTTTTATAAATACGATACCAATTTTCTGCAGTTATCTTCCGATTGTCTCTTACATTAACAAGATATATGTTTGATAGATTTCTTAATTGATCTTAACATTGAGTTCTGATATGTAACATTTAAAGGACATTTTCATTATATTCCTTGCCTTACATTTATTTATTTGTAGTATCTATTTTTTGCCACCTTTGATAAAACTGAGAATCAGTTAATCTTTTTGACTATATTATTCCCTTCTTATCTATATTTTCAAAAACATTAATTCTGCTTTGCTATCATTTCTCTTATGACCAACTAGTCTGACTCTATTTTCAACTCCTAGAGTTTGTCAATATCCATGTCTTCCAATCCACTAACCATTCATTGAACATAAAAAAAAAACACAGAAAATTAGCTCTAGCATTTATCAAGCAAAGCTTGTACTATGTTGACAAAAAGAGTTGAACTCTATAAAATATTCATTTACTCTGAGCCAAATGTGAGTGACCAGTGGACTGTGACATAGCCCAGTAGATCCTGAAACATGTGCCCAAGGTGGTCGGGACATAGATTGGTTTCATGTTTCCTGTATGTTACTTTCCATAAATCTTCCACCACATGGCTTCACTGGAGTCTCTACGAACCTACTCTGCCTCAGGAGGCTGCCTGATTTGTAACTTGCTCTTTGTTCAATTAAACTCTGTTAAATTTAATTTGGCTAAGGTGTTTCTTTTAACAGTCTTTTCATGGTCATCTTCATATAATGATAGAAGTCACACGTGATTAGGGGCCTACCCTACTCCAGTATGACTTTCTCTTAATTTAATTAAACTCATCTGTAATCACTCTGTTTATTAATAGGGTCACATTATGAGACACTTATGTTGAAGTGTGCCACATGTTTTTTGGAGGGAAGGCCTAATTTAACCCATAACATTCTCAGAACACACAGAATTAAACTAGATATTAATAACAAAATGATAACTAGAAATTTTGAAAATATTTGGAAATTACAAAACATAACTTTGACTAACCCATGAGTCAAGAATTTATTTCCAGAATACTAAGATATATTTATACTAAATTTAAAAATATAGTTTATCAAAATTTTTCAGATGCAGCACAAATCGTGCTTAGAATTAAATGTATACAATCAAATTAATTTATTGGAAAACTATAAATATCTATAACCAATAATGTTACTTTCACACTCAGAAACTAAAGAAGAAAGAATAATTTAAGTCAAAAGCAAGAATGATACAAATCAAAGATAAAAATCAGAACAGAAGTCAATCAAATTGAAAACAAGGAAAAAGAGAAAATCAGTAAAATCTAAAGTTGGTTCTTTAAAAAGATTAAAACTCAATGGTGTTCATATATACCATAAAGATGTTAATTCTCTCTAAATTAATCTATGGAGTCAATGTAATTCCAGGATCATTTTTTTAAAAAAACTAAAATGTGTTCACATTTATACTAAAAAGGCTATGGCTTTTCCCTAATCTTTAGAAAAACAAGATGGGAGTATGTTACTGGATACAACTACAGTAATTGAAAAGGTGAGGCTTTGGTAGCTGGATAGAAACAGAGACCAACCAGTGGAGCATGAGGAAGACTTCAGAGAAAAAACATGCATGTAGAAATGGATATAAAACAGAGCTATCTGAAAAGACAATGTGGAAAGAATGGTATTTCAAAAAAAATAAATAAGTAACTATCCTGAGTAATTGTTATGTATATACTAAGGGGTAAAAGAATTAATCATTTCTTTTCAAACTGTATACCAAAAAAAAAAAAAAAAATCAGTTAAATGTTGAGAAGATAAATTCCCCAAAGGTTAATATGAGAGAATAGATACCTTACTTTGGAGCAAGAAACTATTTGTTATGTATGCACACACATACAAAACTATTATTGTTGAATAAATTAATGGATAAATTGACTTCATTATAAGTAAAAACTTTGATATATCAAAGACTCTATTAAGAAAGTGTAATGGGGAGGCATAATGTGAGAAACTATTGGTAACACCTTTATGACTGTTCAAGATCAAAACAGAAAAGTTAAAATTGTGGGGTTTTTTAATGAGAGAATTTAAATTAGAAAATTTGGAAAAAAGTGCTGGAGGTCTGAACACAAAGGAAGAGTGGCTATAAGGGACCACAGTTGTAGTGATTTCAGGAAGCACCAATCCTTTTTATGGCTGGGGCAGTAACACATGAGGTTAGGGGTTTAGAATCTAGCAACATGTAGGAAAGGATTCTGAACTCAGACCTCTCTGAAACAGCCCCTTTCCAGATGATTGTGTCATTGGAAGAGATGAGGGAAGGGCTCCGGCAGAGTGGTTCAGGGAACGGAAGACTCTGACACATAGTGATAAGAAAAGTAATTTCAAAATGGAAAGAAGGATACATAGTCTCTGCCCTCAGAGGCTTTACCATCTAGGCCTCAAGACAGATACTATGCATAAAATATATTTATGAGTTGGTGAGAATTCTTTCTTGAATGTCCCCAGTTGAGTGAGATATCCATGACTAGAAATAATACATCTGGAACCAAGGAGAAATGTCTTCATGAAAGTCCTACTCTACAGGCTCTAGTTGAAGCTTTGGTCACTCAGGGGATAGTGAGATAACCCAGGGACCTCACTTAAGGGCCTGTCTGGGCCCCCTCAGCATGGAAATAAAGGAAGATTTTGAGTTTCTTCAAGAGAATTCCAGGCAAACCCTGAAAAATAATGAGCAACTTGATAAGCAAGAGGTAATAATAGCTTAAAACAAAAGCTTAAAACAATAGCCAAAGGAGTTAGAGTCACAAGATCTTCTGTTCTCTTAAAAAAAAAAAATACAACATTTTAATATATGTCTTTGAGTTGTTTTTAGAAACCCAGACCCCCACCGAGTGGATCCACTGGCATGTGGACCTTAGAGAAGGGCAAAGGGAGGACTGAAATTGGAACATCGTTCTTTGTTCTAAGTTTCTTCCTGAGGGGCCTGAAGGAGTTCACACCCACAGGGCAAAGATAACATTCTTTTGTGTTGATTCAAACTCTTTAGATGAAGATTCACCTCCTAACCAATCCCAAATCAGAAAATCTCTGAATCCATTTAGGATTTGTGGGGCTCTGCTTAGAGCCTGCCTGCTTAGCCCAAGCCAATGAATGGCCTCCAGGTGTTGATATGACTTTGCCTGGAACCTCTGCCTCTCCACTTTTAAAATTCCTTACTTGTAAACCCTCTGGGAATTTGAGTCATAAGCATGACTTGCCCAATTCTCCCTGTGTAGTGCTCTGCAATAAATATCTCACTTTCTTTCACTGCAGTTCCAATGTCAGGGTTCGGTTTTGTAGCACCAGGCTGGCGGACTGAAGTTTGGTTCAGTAACAATAGGAGAGAATGACAGCAAGCCTGGATCAATGAGTTTGAAATAGGATAAGCCAGCCAAGAGTAATCCTAAAGACAGAAGGAGACTCAGAAACAGTTAATAATGCAGACACCAAGTCTAGCAAGAGAATGGACAAGTGATATAGAGAGGTAATTGAGATGAGCATTTTAAAAGTCAGTAGAACTGGCAATTTGGGCATTAAATGTGACCTTTGTGAAAGGAACACTGGTAGGCAGAATTGAGGGTATAAAAGTCAGATGTAAAACACTTTTATTGATTATAACTAATACCATAAATACATGATTTAAAGTTTAACGTCATTCTCCCTCCTATACATTTACATTTATATTCAGAAACATCTTGTGGAATGTTTGGTTATTTTTTTAATACATCTTTATGAATACTCAGAATGAAATTGCCAAAATTTTAAATCTGAGTGTAAGAGCTAATTTGCTCTACATTTGTAGCTGCTTATCATTATAGCCAGTGCTATCAACTTAATGTAGCAGAAGAATTTCCTCCTGGGTCAGTTGCTCAAAATCTTGGTGTAGTATAAAAGTTCTTCGTCATTCCTAAGTACAAATAAAATTATTTCATATAGTTCAGGGAATTTGTCATTTTCAGTAATATAAGCAAATAATATTGCTTTTCTTCAAAATATTATGCGTAGAATAAATAGAAATAGATATTGAGAATTGTAAAACTGACTAAAAGCATACTGGAATGTGAATTTAAAATTATCCTTTTAGATCAATTTTGGAAACACTGCTAGGACCAAAATATAGTATATGTTAGCATTTCACACACTTTATTTTCTCCATAAATTAACATTTACTCATGTAAACTACAGAAATATTTATCTACTGGGCTAAAGCTTTAAAAAACTCAACTTTCTAACAGCGATTTTCTATAATTATACTGGACATGAATTCATATGGAATTCTATATCACTGTAATAGTAATTTCCTGACTAAAGCATTCAGATGGAAAGAAGAGAAGCAAATGGCTAAAGACCATGTCTTGAACTAGCAAATAAAATAGCCTGTCAGCTGCCTAACTATTTTCAAGCATTTTGGCACATCTCTATGTAAAAATTCGTTATGGTTCTGAGAGTTTTCTCCAGGTAGAATCATTTGTCAAGCTGTAACAAAACTTTCTCATTTTTTTTTTATTAGAAAAGTTATGAAGCTGAACTTTAGAAACCACTTGCACTAATCTGTTGGTTAAAAAATATCTAGGAAGAGCAAATGCCCTCATATGTCTGTACTAGTGTAAGCATATGTGTATGCCCAAGAATGCATTTTAAGCACCATTAATGCCGATAAAGCACAGCGCTGCAGTCATTTTTCATGAGTGGTGGCTTTATTGACGCAGTCCCTCTGAACAACCCTCTTCATCTCTAACTGTTCATCTGTCTCACAGAAATAGCACAGTGTGTTCATTCATCATTTGAATAATGGGTGGTAAAATCTCCACTCGTTTTTCTTCTATGGAACTAGTGTACTTTCATGGACTGTGCTTTTTGAGCTCATTAATAGAAATGATGTTATATGGTTCACTCCAGTTATTTCCCTGGGCTGTTGCTCACATCATAGGAAGCAATAAAAGGAAGGAGGTAGAGTGTGGAAAGAGAATGGGACCCCTGGTGGGTGGGAGTGATTGAGGTAGCAGCTCATTATCCTTAATAAGCCAAGGGATAGACAAAAGGAGGATGAATAGGATGAATACACTTTTAGAAACAAATAGTAGTAGACCACCCTCTCTCTGTCCTCTCTCTGCCTTCTCTCTGTTCTCTCTCTCTCTCTCTTCCCCTTTCTCTCTTGCTCATTCTCTCTTTCTCTCCAGAGTACTGTGTAGTTACAGCAAGTTTTCTGTGGCACAGAAATTATTGCAGGTGGAACATTATTTTTAGCACTCCAGACTAGATCACTGCAATGTGCTCTATTTGGAGTTCCCTTGGAAGACCTCCCAGAAGTCTCAGATAATACAGAGTGCAGCTGTTGGAGATTGTTAGCACAAATAGATTTGGCTTAGCTGGAAGCCTGACGCCTGTAACTAAAATATATCTGAGCTCAACTGTTAGATGAAAAACTCTGAAATAAAAAATACATAAAATAATACAAAACTAAATGTTTACACTGTAAATTTTGCAGATAAAAAGACTTAGAGACAATTAATTTTGCTTCGTTCTTGAAATAAAAAGTAGCATTCCTAGGTAAAGACGAAAATGTGTTCAGTCAGGTGGAGCATTCTTCCAAATTGTGAGTCTTGTTTTTGAAAGATATAAATACATACACTCATATTTGAGTAAAATACATATAAAACAGACAAATGATAATTCTAACAGCATTCTTATTGAAAAATGAGTAACATTGTTATTTCAATTACACTAAAGTCAATAATGTTTATGTACTAAAAATGAATCACAAAATAACTCTCTATTTTTAATTTTCTTTTTTGCACAAATCATATGAAATTGATTGATTTTACAACAAAAAATGGAGTGGAAATGAAGAAGATAGAGATATGAAATACCCTTCAAAAAAATCAGTAAATCCGGGACTTTTTTTTTTAAAGAAAATTAAAAAAAAAATAGACTGCTAGCTAGATTAATAAAGAATAAAAGAGAGAAGAATCAAATAGACACAATAAAAATGATAAAGGGAATATCAACCCTGACCCCACAGAAATACAACCAACCATCAGAGAATAGTATAAACACCTTTATGCCAAGAAAGTAGAAAATCTAGAAGAAATAGATAAACAATGAGATCACTTGGACACAGGGCGGGAACATCACCTGTCGGAGGTTAGGGGGCTGGGGAAGGGATAGCATCAGGAGAAATACCTAATGTAAATGACGAGTTGATGGGTGCAGCAAACCAACATGGCACATGTATACCTATGTAACAAATCTGCACATTCTGCACATGTATCCTAGAACTTAAAGTATAATAATAAAAAATAATAATTAAAAAATATTCTTTAAAGATGACTATAAAATCCTTAGACTTTATAGTGCCATTGGTTTATTTATTTAAGTTAACAATAAACAAATATTATTTAAATACTGTTTAGTGCTAAAATACATCATTAAGGTGACTAAGGCAGAAATTTAACAGCAAGGACAAACAATGCAACAGAACATCCAGTACTGTTTTTGAAATTGTTGGAATGACAAAAGCAAATGGACTTAGTGCATGAGTTTGCTTTTGCATTGCTATAAAGAAATACTTGAGACTGGGTGATTTAGAAAGAAAAGAGCTTTAATTAGCTCATGGTTCCACAGGCTGTATTATCAGGACACCACTAATTACTCGGCTTCTGGGCCTGGCACAGTGGCTCATTTCTGTAATCCCGGAACTTTGGGAGGCCTAGATGAGTGGATCACCTGAGGTCAGGAGTTTGAGACCAGCCTGAACAACATGGTGAAAGCCTGTCTCTACTAAAAATACAAAAATTAGCCGGGTGTGGTGGCAGGCACCTGTAATCTCAGCTACTCGGGAGGCTGAGGCAGGAGAGTTGCTTGAACCCGTGAGGCGGAGGTTGCAGTGAGCCGAGATTGTGCTATTGCACTCCAGCCTGGGTGAAACAGTGAGACCCCTTCTCAAAACAAACAAACAAAAACTACTTGGCTTCTGGTGAGGCCTGTAGGAAGAGGACAGTCATGGCAGAAGGTGAAGGGGAATCCAGTATATCACATGGTAAGGGAGGAACCAAGAGACAGAAAAGAAGGTGCCACCATTTTTTAAACAACCAGATCTCACGTGAACTAACAGAGTAAGAACACCCCTATTACCTTAGGAAGGGCACATAACCATTAATGAGGGATCCATCCCCATTATCCCAACACCTCTTACCAGGTCCCACGTCAAACAATGGGGATTGCACTTCAACATGAGATTTGGAAGGACCAAATATATAAATGATAGCAGTTAGCATTATGAAATTTCTAAACCTTGATTGAAACATCTATAATTATATACAGAAGTATGGATCAGTAAAGCCCACAGGCTCTGCAACATCCATATTCACGTGTGCTTCTTTTACAGCTTCACATTGATTTTCATTGTAAATTTAACAGTCTGTCTACTCCATTAGATTATCACTAATTTATGAATTAGGTATTTTTCCCAAAATGTGTAATAAAAAATAAGAAATTAATTATCTTACTTAAAAATAGTTGTAGTCAAAAATAAAATTAAAGATAACAAAGGAAAGTAAGTAAATAAGTTTATTCACTGCAAAACTGAGGCTCCATATAATGAACCTAAATAGTGAAAAGATAAAAATGTCTCTAGAAGTCTGTATTGACTTTTTTTAATCTGACAGAACTAATTTATGAGTAATATTCCAATCAAACCTGTGTTAATTACAAATTGAGGGACCAGTTAGCAGTGTGAGGGACCGAGGGACTAATGTATATTTACACTGGAATAAATCCCATTATAATCATTCCTGAACTCAACAAAAACGTTAATCTACAGTTATACTTCACTTTACCACTGTGATACTTTCTGAGAAATGCATTTTTAAACAATTTAATCATTGTGCAAATATCATAGAATGTATACCTGTACTATGTGTGTGTATATATATATATATATGCTACCACACATCTAGGCTATAAAACATAAAACCTGTTGCTCCTAGACTATAAATCTGTACAGTAAGTTACTGTACAGAGTAGTGTAGTCAACTGTAACACAATGAGAGGTATTTGTAACCTAAATATAGGTAAACACAGAAGATGAACAATAAAAATACAGTATAAAAAATAAAAAATTGTATGCCTGTATAAGGCACTTACCATAAACAGAGCTTACAAAACTAGAAATTGCTCTGGGTGAGCCAGTGAGTCAGTGGTGACTGAATGTGAAAGACTAAGACATTACCACACACGACTGTTAAGTTTATAAACACTGCATACCTGGTTGTATTACATTTATTAAAAAATATAAAAATATTTTTCTTTCTTTAATTATAAATTAAGTTTTTCACCAGCCTGGACAATATGGTGAAACCGTGTTTCCATAAAAATTTCTTTAAAAATTATCCAGGAATGGTGGTGTGTACCTGGAGTCCCAGCTACTTGGGAAGCTGAGGCAGGAGCATCACTTGAACCCTGGAGGCAGAGGTTGCAATGAGCTGTGATTGCCACATTGCACTCCAGCCTGGGTGACAGAGTGAGACCCTGTCTCAAAAAAATAAATAAAATCAAGTATAAAGCATTTTACTTTATGTTTGAAATATTTACCCACTATTTAAATATTGATATTTTAATAATTAATTTTAGAAGTTTCTATTCAATTAATATTTAAATGTTTATTTCTAGTTCCTTAAATATTAAGGAACCCAACCAAATAAACCTACTATTGAAAAATACAATTCTATTTTATATATCAAGAATTAAACATCTTGGTTATAACCCATGTGAGGGTCTTTTTTTTTTTTTTTTTTTTTGAGACGGAGTCTCGCTCTGTAGCCGGGCTGGAGTGCAGTGGCCGGATCTCAGCTCACTGCAAGCTCCGCCTCCCGGGTTTACGCCATTCTCCTGCCTCAGCCTCCGGAGTAGCTGGGACTACAGGCGCCCGCCACCTCGCCCGGCTAGATTTTTGTATTTTTTAGTAGAGACAGGGTTTCACCGTGTTAGCCAGGATGGTCTCGATCTCCTGACCTCGTGATCCGCCCGTCTCGGCCTCCCAAAGTGCTGGGATTACAGGCTTGAGCCACCGCGCCCGGCCTGAGGGTCTTAATTTTATATTTCTCTCAATATTTACTAATATACTTCTATTTCTTTTAAAAATGTTCTGGCTTATATAATCCCATTATGCCTCACTTGGTTAGATACCAAAGCATTAATATTTAATGTCACATGTATGGTCCTTTTTACATTTTTAATTTTAGAGGCCAACTAATCTTACATTAAACACATGCATAGAATTGTGATTTTCATACTTTTTTATTTTTAATATAATAATATTTGTATTTGGGGAAAAAATGTATATTTTAAATTAGAAGCACTTTAAACATATTTTAATTTAGAGCACTTTAAAAATTCAAATGTTAAAGTTATGCTGTAAAAATTATTAAAAGTTCTGAATAAAAATGTTTAAATTATTTCAGAAAGCACATCCATGTGCAGTGTTTTGACGCAGAGGAATGGAGATAAATCTGAACAATTATGGACCATGAACTGCTCTGTAAATCTCTTGAAAATGGAGGCTACTTTGTCTAAATAGAACACCAGAAAGAGGTAGTTTGCACAGGTATAAAACAATCTGTTCCACAGAGGATAATTTTACATATAAGATGTTAAAATATAGTTAATAACTGAGTTCAATTTTTATTATGTAAATCATTTGTGGTTTACATTTTGTATGAGGAAATGTGTTTTGTCTTCAGTAAAACCATATTTTATTGTCCAGAAAAGGATTGTTATTCACAAATTTATGCAAATTTAAGTGAGAATGCAACATATTCTCTGTCAAAGCAAGGCTTGAAAGAAAATCAAAATTATGACTCCCTAAAATTTCCATGGAACCTCTTGGGCTATGTCTGCTCACCAATATTAATAAGCTATGGAAGATATTATGATTATTTGTTGGCTGGAAGAATATAAAGATTACGAGAAAATTTAAATCTGTTCTCCAAAAAATATTCAATAAATAAGTTGACATGAGTTCCCTAGGAGGATATTCTTTAAAAAAAAATCAGATTCCAATTGATAATAACTAGTCTATGCTCTTTTCCCAAGACAGTAGAATATCTGCAGCAATCTCTGCTTTTTCACTGATTTAATTCCCCTAATTTAACAAGTTGTAGGTATATAAATTCCCAAGAGAGCTTATTTGGTAAGCCTCAGCATTTTTCTAATAGAACAAACTTCATTTAACATATATACTACTATATACTCATATAGTGAAAAATGTAAAATCATTTCTAAACAAAATGCAGGATGAAAGCTGCATGGGTTTTACTTTATGTATCTGTTAAAGACATATTTATACATTTATTTAGTTATTCACTCTTATTCTAGTATATTAGACATAATAGTCACACACACATTCATATTATAATGTCAGTTCTTGAACAATTGTGTTGGGTTCTTTGATGGTGAAAACACCTTTGCAAAAATTATGACAGTGGGAGAAAGCTAATATGACTGAATCCATCTTGCTTCTAGATGACAACCAAACTGTACTTGCTCATTTCTGAGCATAAACCAAGCTAATTATGAGGGAAATTTAAAGTTTAACTTGAAAGCAACAATGAAAGCAGTTCCTTCCACAAAGTAACTCCATCCTTGCTGAGGGACCAAAATCATCTTTTTAAAACGAATACATTGACCACAAGGTCAGATTATTTTAGGGGCTTGAATTCTGTTAGGATTTAGGTATAAACTCTAACCAGTCATTGTTTTATAACTAATCTTTTAACAGCTGCTTACTGCTCAGGGGTCTTGTAAAATGAGGTAGCCAGATATGTAACTTCATCAATTGTCTCGATAGATAACATAACTACTGTAAAACCTAAGACTGTTGTTTGAGATAGTTTTTAGACTTTTGCATCATGGCTACCAATGACTCTATCCAGACTCATGACTTATACCAAGGAATTAACTCAACTAATCACGTGACCTTCACTCAGAAACTGACTCAGTGAACAATGATGGTTTAGATATCCCTATGATTTTCTCCCCAACCTATTAGCAGCACCCGTTCCCTAGCCCCTGCCTGCCAAATTATCCTTCAAAACTCTAGCCTATGTGTTCTGAGTAAGGTGGACTTGAGAAATATCTAGTGTCCTGTTGCTCTGCTGCCTTGCGATAATTAAACTCATTCTCTGCTGCAATCCTTTTGTCTCAGTGTATTGGCTTTTCTGTGCAGTGGGCAAGAAGAACCTATTGGGTACAATGAGAGGAATATTTAATACTACCATGGAGATTTATATAAATTAGGATTTCCTCAAAGTAAAGACAGTATCTAATTACTTATGTTCCATTAATCAGGGTAGCTTTGTATACATGTTGCATATGACCATGCAAATCTTACTTTTGAATTCACTATTTTCCTGTTTGTATTGTTGGGACTTAGAAAACGTAGAAAACGGTACTCAAAAATGTGGCACTTTGACATGCTCAACTAAAGAAGTCTCAAGGTTTCTGACCTTCCCCTGCTTTCCTGTCCCTTTTAGCCACTTTTCTGAAGCAAACAGGACAGAACTCTCTATGGAATTTCCTTATCTAAGATAATTTATTTCCAGAAGGCATATAATTGTCTTAAGAACTTCTCTGTAGGTGGGAAGAGTTCACCATGTCCAGACATACTTACTATGTATTCTGAAGGCAGCTTTAAGAGATTATCTGGAATACTTTATTTACAAAATAAGACTAACATTGTTCACAGTGAAGTTTCATATCTCACCTTCCTGCCACTTCCCCTCACAGCTCAGAAGAACTTTGTTCCAGAAAATTGTACTTTCAGCTTATTCATCTCCTCTGAAAATAATTTTCTTCTACCCTTCATCTCTCGTCTCCCATTAAGAAGTGTATATAAGCATCTGGACCTTATTGGGTTATTGAGTAATCATTCTCCAGTTATTCCCCCATGCTATACACATTAAATAAATATTGCATGCTTTTTATCCTATTAATCTGTCCAGCTTTAGTTCATTTTCAGTGAATCTTTAGAGAGTAGAGAAAAAGCTTTACCTTGGTCCTTAAGCATTAGTTCTGCCCTCATTCTCCCACTGTGGTGAGTCTATGAACAAGTTGTCTTATCTTTCTAATTCTTTCTTATATAATAAAGAGACAAAAATATCATAAACCATATGATACACTGAAGATTAACATTACTTATTGCATATTTTCTTTTTTCACTTGCTTATTGATAAAACTACTATAAAATTATCATTGTTTAGAATGGAAAATAATAAAGGCAATGTTCCCGGTAATAAAAATTGCAATATTAAAAACAAAAACTTTATTCACTGAGTTCTATGTTTGTCAAAAATGTAACTGTAATTCTCACTACATCTCTTTATTGTGGATAATATTTTGACAGTTCTTTTTAATTAATGCATTGATGAATTTACAATCAAAATCTTTTTTGTAATTTGATGATATTCCAACAAGTAGAAAGTGATAGTGCCAGTATTTAAACACAAATTAGAATGTTTTGACAGACCTATTTTTGATATTACATAACTCCTGCCCATAACATCGTGATAATTACTTAAATAAAAACTATTCTGAGTAATTTCAGCATTATAACTTTCCATATTTTTATTCATATCTAAAATAAAATATATCTATATGATACAAACATTTTATCAAAGTAGGTACATTTCTTGGTTTCTTATTGATTGAGGAGACCATATTTATTTGGATCAATTCAATAATTGTGTTCATTTTAGTGATAACATAAATTGCATTTATAGCCCATCCTTTAATGTCTAGAAATTAATATTTCCAAATGTTAGTAGTAGTATTATTGAATAGTATTTCAATTTTTTAATTGCCATACTTTTTAACCTCTGATAAATATTTTAATTCAGCATTTTAAATAGTAAAAGTCATATAAAATAACTCATTAAGACATTCAACAAATATTGATAGTTTATTAAGTTTTAACTATTCTACTAATTATTATGCACGGAATGGAACAGCAATCAGTTATGTTCTCCTTATGTAGCCTGCAGCTACTGGAAGAGAATAACCGTAAATAAAGAAACAAATGAAAGCATGATTTCAAAGTGGAAGATTGTTAAGAAACCAAAGAAATACAATATTTTGACAAGTATTTTTTTTCTTAACCAAATGTTAGCCAGGCTTTTTAATCTTCTGCTAGGCCCATCTGTGCAGTTCCTTTCAAATTCCAGTTTTAGCAAAGAACCCTGCTAAGTCAGTTTAGCAAGCACTTCTCCCTTCCCTGTCCTTGATAGCAGATCAGCTCTCTCATCCTTCACTATCCTCTCAATGCTGTCTGATCACCTTGGCCTGTCTTCAACAAGTGTCATGTTGGGGAAGTTTAGCCAAAATCTTTCTTACCCCTGATGTTTTCTGTTAGTAATTTTCCATCTACTGATATGCACACTGTTTCTTGGGTATAAATTTTCACTTATCCATGTTGTATTTAGAATTGAGTCCAATCTCTCTTCCCACACTGCAATTGATCCCTAAAATGAATATAATGGTTTGGAATATAGTCTTTTTATCATGCTTTATCAAGTATCATTTCATCACTTTTTAACAGTTATGGTGTGATGACTCAGATAGGAACAGATTTATCATAGATTCTTAGGTCTCTCACCCAGGACCCTAAGTACACATCTTTGAAGCTTTTTGTCTTCATTCCTGGCTGAGTGAGAATCAACTGGAGAATCAGACTCCTGAAACATTGCCCCAGACAAATATCAGCTACAGTTGGTAAAAACAAATTTTGATTCTTAAGATATGAGGATACTCTCCGAAGCTGGATTAGAATCCCAGGCTTCTTTTGAAACATACACCCTGGGATGCAAGGTCTTTTCTTGGCTCCTTGTTCTGAGTAGGAACCATTCCCTGAATTACTGGGCTGTAATTATTTTTTTATTTATTTAATTTTTGGCTCTCAATTTTTGAGTGGGGATTATTCCCTGACTCCCTGGGCTGAAAGTCCCTCTTTTTGGCTCCTGAGGGACGTCTTTATTCTCTCTTTTGAATCCTGTCTCTCCCATGGGAAATTCTCTGTCACCTAAAACCTTTCTTCTTAAACACCTGCTGAATACACGTTCTGCAAACTCGATTTACCCCTGTGAGACACTTTTCCCTCCCACTCCAGCCCATCAAACACTTGAACTTTGAGTCCCGTAGCCTCCATCGAGAGTTCTCAGAGGATTTGTAGTCTCCTCAAAGTCAAACGTCTGTGGTTGAAAAGAGACAAGAGCAGGAAACTCTTTGGAAAGTGGGCAAATGAAAAATCTTAGTAGTCTTCTTCACAAATATCATTAAAAAGCTTTAGCTTTTATTGAGTAGGTAAACTCAACTTGTCTTATTTTCATCAAAAACAGAATTTATCTTCATATGGAGTAAAGATGAAAAAGAATTTATCTTCACATAGAGTGAAAATAAACAGATTTTCACATAAAGATAAATCAATGAGTCTTTTACTGCTTCATTACTATAAATTTTAGAGATTCAATTTTTAAAAATATCTGGTTTAATTTGTTTGTATCTTTATGTATCTGTACATGTATGTATCTGTATTTATGTGCTATTTATATAAAATATTTTTCTACCCCCACTGATATTACCAAGCTAAAATACCCAAATTGTTTGAAGAATAAATGAACACTAAAACAAATTAAGCATTCAGAAAATGCTCAGAAAAAAATGAAAACTGATGCGAATTTCTTTTTTTAAGTTAACATAATCTGGGATAAATAAAAGCTAGGTGTAAAATTGTGTGTAAAATAAAACTATGGAAGTTTTCAGAATTGCCAGCATTAAATATAGTATAGACATGCATTTTTGCCTGGATTTGCTAGTCAGAAAACTTTGTGCTTTCTATGCTAGCTGTTTAAGGTTGCAAAATTATAAGTCTAATCTGAGAGTAGAATGCAGAGTAAAAATAAATTGTTGATTGCTTGCTGCACATTAAGTTAAAAAAAAGAGAGAAGATTATAAAAGGATTGTAAAAATCTTAACTTGTGTTGGCAAAGCTGACTGAGATTGGATAAATTTATGTATACAATTTTATTAAAATTAATTTTAATAGTAAATAAAAGTAAAAGTAAAATTTAGCCTTTTCTGTCAAAACAGCAGCATTTAGTAAATATTCATCTGTTCTTAACAGAAAACTGTGGAAGATTTTTCTCTACCTCTTAGGCATCTGGCCTATAAAAAAAAGGTTTTGCATTTTATCAGGGTAGATTCTTGTGCCTCATTTTGTCTTTTATTGGGTCTTTGATGACTTAAGCAACAAGATTTTTCTCAATATTAATTTAGTTTACAACTATGTAACTTTCTGTATTTTTCTTTAAAATCTTTTCTTGTCACTTAGAACAAATAGTTAACTGAAATCATACTTATTTAAGTGTTTCAAATCCTTTGACACTTTTGACAGACTTCTCAAAATAAAGTTTTAAGCCTTTTCACCTTGAATTAACTTTGGGATTTTCTACTTGGTCACCTTCAAAGCTCAAAGAACACATCTCTAACCTTGTAGAAGACAGATATTCAACTAACTATGCTTATCTTATATGTTAAATTATATGAGAAGCATTGTCAAATAAATGATGCTTAATTTTTAAAAAATTTAAAATTGTATTTTTGGATATATTATTGATATGATTGTTCCAAATATAGTATGAGATCTCTGGAAATCTAGTTTGTATTCTCAGTTAGTTATAATTTTATTATGTTAAAATGTTGTATGCCACTAAAACAACCAAATGTCCTTGTCAATTGTGTCATTGTTACACATGTACTCTCAGAAGAATTTTACCTATAATAATTTCAAGCCTTTGTTTTCATAGACTGCTATTGTCTTTAATTTTTCCCCAAAAGCATGCAATCACCTACAGTCTAACAGTCCCTCTTTTTTCAGGATATTTATTAAAAATACTCTAACATGTGCTCTGGAATACAGGTTTCTGGTAACTTTGAGATCATGCTATTGCACTGGATAAGAATTTCCAAAACGCTAAAGAAGAAACTTCAGGCTTCATAAAACTGCTAACCAAGATTGAGAAATAACAACATGATACTAAATGAACTAAAGAGGATAATTTTTAATGATTCTTTGTTTGAAACATTGTTCATTCCTTAAGTGTTTTGTTTTCTAGATTTAAGAAAACCTTTTTCTTTTAAGCTAATTGCTTTCAGCAACTCAGTAAAGCATAGTTTGGGATCAATAAAGGAAACGCTTTTTCTTCCTACATAGTTACTCCAGGATTTGGCAACTATTTGTATTCTTATTTTTATGTCAAGATAGTAATTTGAATAAGTTCAATAATAATATGCTTTCTTCATAACAGGATACAATTGAAAAAACTGATACATTACTAAGACTTTCACTGGAATGTCATATTTTCACATATGACCAACAAGCTTCAAGAAATTAAGATTTACTTTATGGCAATAAAGCTCCCTTTGGAAAACTAGCCTGAGCATTTCCAGCTTTTATAAAGAAAGAGAGGCTTAACAGACTCACAGTTCCACGTGGCTGTTGAGGCCTCACAATCATGGTAGAAGGTGAAAGGCACATCTTACATGGTGGCAGACAAGAGAGACTCAGAGAGCCAAGTGAAAGGGAAAACCCCTTATAGAACCATCAGATCTCATGGGACTTGTTCACTACCACAAGAACAGTATGGAGGAAATTGTCCCCATGATTCAATTATCTCCAACCAGGTCCCTCCCACAACATGTGAGAATTATGGGAGCTACAATTCAAAATGATATTTGGGTCTAGCCGTATCAAGATTGTCCTTTCCTGGTAGGTCTAGGAACCTCAAGATATTTTGGGTACCTCAATAACAGACGAATTCACCAAAATATATAAGTGTTACAGATGCGTCCTGATGGCAGGTCCTGGGTTTGTCTTTAGAGTTCAAGAGGCTTTTACAACTCTAATCTGAAATTTTTTAATGAAAAGTTCTAGTGAAACTAACATAAAAAGAGCCTATATGGTCAATCACTATTCTTGTGCTGCATTTATGTAAATAATGAGGCAAAGTTTAATAAAATAAATTATTTTGCAAATATCTTACTTTATCTTTGGCGGAAATGGAAGTGGCTATAGAGACAAAAATTATGTTTTTGAAGGAAACTACAGCACACTCAGTATTAGATTTTAGTCATATTTATCTCCTTTGAGGTTTTATTATGTACCTATAATCTGAAGTGCAGTCTCAATACTTCTAATTTACTTCAATATCTGACTATGACTTTTCATACAAACATTTTTAATTTTCTTCCATCCTTTTTGGTTGGAATCACTGTTCTTTTCCAGAAAGTCTGGAAGACAGCTAAAGCTGGACAACTGCTTTTTTTCTGATGCCCTGCAAGCTGAAGCTGGAGGACCTGATAATACTACTCAGAAAAACCTCCACAACAGCTTGTGCAAGAACAACCTTTAGGATGTCCACATTGTAAACACAGGAAATCTGTCAGATGGCCACAGCCTATTTTCATTTCAACTAAAGAGGCTTCAGGGTCAGCACCTAGAACTCTTTTCAACTGGCTGCCCTTTAGACTCAGAAACTCAGTCTACAGTTTATTTCAAAAATTAATTTAAAAAAAAAAAACTAAAAGTAACATACATTAGTCACTCATCATTAAAGGTTTGACAGTTCACACCATCCAGGAGATATCCTGTACTACCAAGTCCCAACAGATGATTTAATCGATACTTAATAAACAGGAAAATGGAGTTATATTGTTCAAAGGAAGAAAGAATGTTTCTCTTTCCTTGAGCAAGGGAGAGAATGACAAAGATTCTCTATGTAGACAAACATCAGACAGGATTCTGAATCTTATGCTAGGCCCATCTGTGCACTTATTTGTAAAATTTAGTTTTAGCAAAGAAACCTCCTAACTCAGTTTTTAGCAAGAAACTCCTTCATCCTCGATATCTGATCATTCTCGATATCTTATCAAAGCTTTATTTTCCACCATCCCCCAGGATGTCAGATTAGCTTGGCCTGTCTCCCAAAGGAATTATCATGATGGTCCTGTGTAAAGTATTTCTTACCATGCTTTAACAAGTACTATTGATTTTTTTTTTTTTTCTTTTGGAATTTGAGAAAGCAAAACTAGTTGTGGAGGGTGAAAGAATATCTCTTTTGATTTGATGCTGAGAGAAGTTTTACTTAAGAAGTTGACATTTTATAAGAGACTAGAAGAATAAGACCAAGAAAAGTATGTCCAGACTGTAAGTAAAGACACCACTAATAAAGAAAACAACATATACACAAAGACTCTGGCAGAACAGGCCTTTGTGTTTTGAAATAAGATGAGTATGTATGAGTATGTATTGAGCTTACCTGGCCAGAAGAAGGAGATACAGACAGTAAAATTAGAGAGATTGTGATGGGGTCATATATATAGTTGGATGTATATCTAGATCTAATAAGTGAGGCCTAGACTAGACAAGAAATTGTTGACTTCTTTTATATAATTTACATTTAATACATGGAACTTAAATAAAGTAGAGATAAAATATACAAAGAAGAAAAATGCTGCAATAGGGTTGTAATCAAAGGTACTCCTGTCTTTAAGTATCAGATAAAATAGGAGAAAAATCAAAGGCGAGATGAGAGAGACAACTGAGAAAAATAAGAGGCAAAAATAGAAGCCTGTCATATGAAAAGAACTGAGAGAAGCAAGAGCTTTAAAGAAGTTTGAAAGCTATCCAGAATTCTACAGATATTTTAAAGAAGATACTAATGAAAAAAAATCTTCCAATAATAAAAGTCTGAGGTAATTATTTTTGGAAAGCACATTTTCACTTGGAAAGGGAAGGCAGTAATGATAAAATTGATTGAAAAGGGAATGAGATCTCCCACTTCACTCTGCACATCACTAATATCACCAGCTACCTCTATAGCCTAGATCTTTCCTGTTTAAATATATGCACAAGCTTGTTGTATTATATTGAATTATTTTTCTAATTTTTCACTCAGCTTTATTAGTATTTAATATTGACGTCTTTGGAATTACCTAGGTTTCAGTTTTAACCATGTGATTATATTGACCAATGGGATTTTGGTGGCTCTAAATGACACCAATTTTTAGCTTATGCTTATAAAGTTGTGCTTAATATATTGGTTTAGAGGTCTTTTTTTTTTTTTTTTTTTTTTTTTTTTTTTTTTTTGAGACGGAGTCTTGCTCTGTTGCCCAGGCTGGAGTGCAGTGGCCGGATCTCAGCTCACTGCAAGCTCTGCCTCCCGGGTTCACGCCATTCTCCTGCCTCAGCCTCCCAAGTAGCTGGGACTACAGGCGCCTGCCACCTCGCCCGGCTAGTTTTTTTTTGTATTTTTTAGTAGAGACGGGATTTCACTGTGTTAGCTAGGATGGTCTCGATCTCCTGACCTCGTGATCCGCCCGTCTCGGCCTCCCAAAGTGCTGGGATTACAGGCTTCAGCCACCGCGCCCGGCCTAGAGGTCTTTTATGAAAAGATAACATGGCAGTTGTATCATAAGCCACAGTTGGAGAATGAGAAACATGAAACAAAGTTAAATCAGTTGATCTGCAGAGTTTAAGCCTGTAACAGAACCTCCAAGAAGAACAGAAGATGCAAGATCTGAGTCATTACCACTCCTGGAGTTACGCGAGAGAAATAAATGCTGTTTCTTCTATGTCTTCTTCCTTATCATCAGGCACTGGTTGGAAAGCACTCATGTCCGTCAAGTCATCTTCTGTTTATATGTCTGGTGTGGTATCTACTAGCTCTTGATTTTTTCCAAAGTCCATACCTTGAAGGCCTTCACCACTCACCTTTTTTTTTTTTTTTTTTTTTTGCCATATTTACAGTCTTTCATAATTTCCTTGATTGGCTCTTTTGTAAATCCTGTGAAGTCATGCACAACATCTGCACACAGTTTTCTCCAGCAAGAATTTATTATTTCTGACTTGCTGGCTTTCAAGACTTTTACTATAATAACTACGGCATCTTCAATGATGTAATTCCTCTAGACTTTCATGCTGTTCTGTTGATCTAGGTTCTCTCTCATAGCCATGCAATCCTTTCCATAGAGTACTTGTTGTAATGAACCTTAAAGATCTTTGTGACCCCATGATATAGAAGCTGAACTAAAGACATTGTATCTGGGGACAAGTAGACCACTTTGACACCTTTGTTGTCGAACTCATGGGGTTCTGAGTGGCCAGGGCATTGTCCAATTAAAGAATAAAAGAAACTTTAGGCCGGGCGCGGTGGCTCAAGCCTGTAATCCCAGCACTTTGGGAGGCCGAGACGGGCGAATCACGAGGTCAGGAGATCGAGACCATCCTGGCTAATACGGTGAAACCCCGTCTCTACTTAAAAATACAAAAAACTAGCCGGGCGACGAGGCGGGCGCCTGTAGTCCCAGCTACTCGGGAGGCTGAGGCAGGAGAATGGCGTAAACCCGGGAGGCGGAGCTTGCAGTGAGCTGAGATCCGGCCACTGCACTCCAGTCTGGGTGGCAGAGCAAGACTCCGTCTCAAAAAAAAAAGAAAAAAAAAAAGAAACTTTAAAAGGCAGTTCCTTACTGAAAATGTACTTCCCGAAATCAGAAACAAAGTGTCAATGCAATCAATCCAGAAAAAAGATTCTCATTGTCTAGGCCTTCTTGTACAACCAAAAGACTAGTAGCTGTTTTTTACTCTTTTCTCTACAAGGGTCAGGGTTAGCAGCTTTATACATAAGGACAGTGCTGATCATAAACCCAAATGCACTGACACAAAACAGTGGAGTTAGCCTATTTCTTCTTGCTTTAAATCCTGAGGCTCACTTCCCTTTTGTACTAATAAATGTTCTTTGTGATACTTTTTTTATTTTTATTTTTATTTTTTATTTTTTATTTTTTTCAGAACAGGACACTATTTTCTGCACTAAAAACTTGTTCAGGTAGATATCCTTTCTCCTCAATGATTTTCTTAGTTGCCTCTGGGAACTCGTCTGCTGCCTCTTGGTCAGCAGAAGTCACTACTCCTGTTATTTTGATATTTCTAAAGCTAAATCTCATTCTAAAATTATCAAACCATCCTTTCATTGGCATTAAATTATCTAGTTTTAAATTCTCCATGTTTCTTTGCTTTGCATTTTCATATAATGACTTTGTATTTTCTTAAATTATATTAGAGTCTATTGGTATGCCTTTCTTATAACAATCCTATTCCCAAATAAAAGCTGCTTTTTAAATACAAGATGAAAAGGTATTCCACAAAATGTTCAATATTTTCATGCTGCTGTTGTAGTTACAATGATAGCTTCATGGATTTTTTCCCTTTTTATTTAGTTTTATTTTATTATATTTTTACAATGGGCCTCACATTGGATTCATTTATCTTGAAATGATAGGTAATCACAGCTGCAGACCTCAATCAATGGTATCTATCAAGCAATTCAACTTCTTGTAATGTCATAGCATTCCTCTGCTTCCTACGGACACTCTGAGCATCATTAGCAGCACTTTCCATGGGTTCCATGGTGTGATTCAAGGTTTACGATATTGCACTAAACACAATGGAAAATATGCAATAACAGCAATAGATCACTTTTTACTGTGATACATGATTTACTGGAGGAAGAAACGGTTCATGAGGGAGATGAATAGCATCACATGACATTTTAAGCAGATATTCACAACACTTAAGCCCACTATAATAGCAATAGGAGGTGGTTAAAATTTAGTATAGTAGTACAGTATGTACTGTGGTTAATTTTATGCAGTTATCTTTTAATAGAGCATCTTTATATTTGTTTACATTTCTCACGAAGGCAAATAGTGCCATGTATGGTCCCTAAATGTTTGGGTGCTAAAGTTTTGATCAATTTAAAATTTTTCTGATGGATTTGTTTAAATTTTTTGGTATTAAATAATAAAATAGACTAAAAAAATACAAAAAATTAGCCGGGCGAGGTGGCGGGCGCCTGTAGTCCCAGCTACTTGGGAGGCTGAGGCAGGAGAATGGCGTGAACCCGGGAGGTGGAGCTTGCAGTGAGCCAGGATCCGGCCACTGCACTCCAGCCCGGGCGACAGAGCGAGACTCCGTCTCAAAAAAAAAAATAAAAAAAAATAAAATAAAATAAAATAAAATAGACTAGAATCTACATGTATTTTATGTATTCATCACACACCTAACTTTTACTTAATTTTTAAAATATTTCTAGGCTATACATTTCATCTTCGAGTTTTTTTCAAATTGGTGCAAATCCCCCAAAATGTTTTCAACGTATTTTTTTAATGTTCTAATAAGTGGCCTCATTTAGTGCAAAACCACTTTGTTCAAGGGTTAGCATATATATTGTTCAAGGGTCATGTTGTTCAAGGGTCAATATGTATACATGAAGAGAGAGATAAAAAGGAGGAAGAGAAGGGACAAGGAGAATGATTCATGGATAGGAAAAGAAATGTAAAAAAATGCAGAGGCTTTGGGGTGTTCGACACCTTCTATTTGCTGACTCAGGGTCATTTAATTTATACAATTTGTTATTCTGGGTTGTATTCTTGTAAGCATTTTTTTCTTTAAATGCATTATATTTCAATGTAATATTACTTTTAAAGTGAAAGAAAATAAAAGGAGCTTTTATTCAAATAATTGTTGAGTTGTTGAAGTCTTGAGAAATCAAGCAATAAATGCCTGGTTTCAGAGATGATATCGTTTCTGATTCAGCCTGTGACCACACATTGGGAAATAGGAAAGGAGTGGAATTGTTAAGCAAGAATAACAAAATTAAGAGTGAAAAGGATGACTAAAGCTGATACAGTACTCTACTAAATGAGAGATGGACTGTAATAAGAATTTGAGTAGAATATAATTTTAAAAAGTAACCTGAAAACGGGAAAGCCCACCATGAGCTAATGGCGATAGTAAAAAGGCAATATATACAAGCAAAGGTAGAATGAGTACTGTGGTTTTCACATTAATATAAGAAGACATTGATTCCATGACCTAAAAACTATGTGTCAGTGATTGACCAAAAGCAACAAAATCAGAATGACTATATAACTTATTGTCTAAACTTGGGGATTTTAATCCAGGAAAAGAAACATGATGCCTCCTGGGGGTATGAAGCAAACATAGCAACAGTGTTATTCTACATACAATACAGCATTGACTAAATAGCTTCTAATGTTCAGGTAAAATATTATAGAAAAAAGCCTCATACAATGTAATGGGCAAATTATGAAAAGAAGAGCTTTTAGTATGTATTCCGTGTGGGCTCTTACTACCATTTTTATCACTTCAGAATGCCTTTGTTTTGATGACCATTTTATTCATGTTTTATAACACCTATTAAAACTTTCTAAAATTGTAGATTTATGCACTTTAAATTCTCTTCTACATTATTCAGTTCATAGGAATTATTTTAGGACTGTGTTTATATTATAGTTTTTGAGATTTTTACTTTAAATAAAAAGGAAAAGAGAAACTTAGTTAATTTAGTCACCTCTAATTTAACTGGTAAAAAGTTTGATACTAAAGAGCTGCCTGATATTGTTTGGTACCATTTTACTCTGCATGAATTTAGTAATTTTGTGACAAATTAAATGAAATAGGGTGACAATCATGCAATCATTTTATACCTTAATGAATATCTTAGAATAAAATTGAGTAGTTAAAACAAATCACAACAAATTTGATTTTAATACAGTCTTTCTCAATTTAGACTTTGGAAGAAACAGCACTCTAAAGACGTTCCCATAAAATATTTAAAACTAAGGAACTTATCAAAATACATATTAATGTCCTTGCGTTTCAATTTGGAAAATTTCTGTTGATCTATCTTCAGGTTCACTGATTCTTTCCTCAGCAGTATCACGTCTACTGATGAGCCCATCAAAGTCAGTGTTATTTTCTTTTTTTTTTTTTTTTCTGTTGAGACGGAGTCTCGCTCTGTCGCCCAGACTGGAGTGCAGTGGCCGGATCTCAGCTCACTGCAAGCTCCATCTCCTGGGTTTACGCCATTCTCCTGCCTCAGCCTCCCAAGTAGCTGGGACTACAGGCGCCCGCCACCTCACCCGGCTAGTTTTTTGTATTTTTTTAGTAGAGACGGGGTTTCACTGTGTTCACCAGGATGGTCTCGATCTCCTGAACTCGTGATCCACCTGTCTCAGCCCCCCAAAGTTCTGGGATTACAGGCTTGAGCCACTGCACCCAGCCGTCAGTGTTATTTTCTATTACAGTGTTTTTTTATTTTGAACACTTTACTTCTATTCTTTATTTGATTTTTCATGTATGATACTATTACCATCTATTCTTCCATGTTGTCTGTTTTTAGATAGGACCATTAATGTGTTAGTCTGAGTTATTCTAAATTTCCTGCCTCATAAATCCAACATCAATGTTATATTTGAATCTGGTTCTGATAATTATTCCTTCAGATTGTTTTTGCCTGCCCTTTGCTGTATCTTTTAATTATTTGTTGAAAGCTGAACAGATTGTCCTGAGTGACAGAAAATGAAGTAAATGTGGGAAGTTATGGTCATCTGTCTTGCAGTTGAACTGTGCTTAATATTTGCTATAAATATAGGTATTAGAGGTTAAAAATTCTTCTGGTTTCCCTGTTTTTGTCTTGTCTTTTGATTAATGAATTTCTTGATGTATTGTTTCTCAGAGAATTGTCTCTTGAAACTCTTTCTGCTCTAATCCTATTACATGCCATTACATCGGAGTCCTACTCTAGTGACAAGATGTAGAGGAAGTGAAAATTCCATAATCCTCTAATTACATTTTAGTTTTTTAGTGAGCCTCTTTCTTGCACTTGTGAAATTCAAATTTTTCTACAGGAGTGTATCTTTTTATTTTCCCTGCCTCCTAATCAATTATCTGGCATAGTGTTTCTTTTTTTTTCTTTTTCTTTTTTTATTATACTTTTAAGTTCTAGGGTACATGTGCACAACGTGCAGATTTGTTACATATGTATACATGTGCCATGTTAGTGTGCTGCACCCATTAACTCGTCATTTACATTATATCTGATATACCTATATATTAGGTATATCTCCTAATGCTATCCCTCCCCCCACCCCCTCCCCACAATAGGATCCGGTGTATGATGCTCCCCTTCCTGTGTCCAAGTGATCTCATTGTTCAATGTTTCTAAACAATTTCTTTGAATAGTTGACTCCTGTTGACATTTTTCCTTTTTAGGTAAGACAGGAAGGCTGAAGGATGGTGCACTGGGAAGAATGCCTTTCTCCCAGCTGGAACAAGGCCCTGGAGAAGTCTTTACTCCTAAAGTGTAAGGATTTGTTTTCAAAAAGTTTCTAGGCATATTTAAACACGTTTATGCTTTTGTTCCCCACGTCAAAAGTAGGGAAGTGAGTAGTTCTGGGATCTTTACTTCTTCACTGAGAGAACCCTGTGAGATTCCTAGAGAAAAAGCTTGGTGCATGCACAATATTTTTGCTTTCATAAAAATCTACACTACACACATCCTCTAGTAATTTATCAGAATTATTAGTGAGTTGCCAAAAATTATCCCTTAAGTATTCTTACCAATTTATGACTTCAGTGGCTTATGTTTGTGGAAAACAGAACTTGGTGTAACTTTCTGCACCTATGTCTCCAGATTTCAAGGTGGCAGTTTCACTTTTGACTTAATTTCTCTGATGGATCAAAGAAAAGTCATTCATTTTAAGTTTGTCCCACTTTTTTTGTTAAGGAAAAGATTAATTACTTCTAAGTTGTTTCTCTTTTGGAGTTGAAACTGGAAGTTCCAGATAATTTTTCCTAATGCTTTATACTTTATATATCAAATGGTATACTTTAAGGAAATGTATGTCTTATTCTGACAGCTTTTTTAAACATATAGAACAATTATCAGTTTCACACAAATTGGGAAAAACATAATGTTAATAAAATATTAAAATTTGACAAAAGCAATATTTGAATAACATGTGTTTTTAAAATATTTTCAGTATGCAAAGTAACAACTGAACTTATTTCTAATTTGTAAAATTTACATTAAAATTTAATAGAATCAACTTACATTTAGATATTTATTTTTAATACCATTCTCTATGAAAAGAAACCAAGTCTCCTTAGAGAATTAGTGGGATCCAGAATTGGAGCAATAAATAAGCAAAATGAGTCCAGATTGTCTTATAAAGCCAGAAAGTTAGAAATTGCTGCTGTTCACACACACCCACACACACATACACACCATGAAACAATAAAAATATGTGAAGAGATACAGAACTCAAATTCCATTTGAAAAAACTTTCAATGACCAAATATGAAGCAATTTGAGGAACAATATAAAGTAATATTGAATTATAACCCAACTAACAAAATAAACATACATGAATCCCAACTGAAAAAAACAAATTAGTGAATAAATGAGTAAGTAAATAAATTGAAAATTGGCTAATTTTCTGTACAAAAGAATTCTAAATAAATATTGTGGATTTTTACTTTCAAAAAGATAAAGCATGACTCCCCACTCCTTAAGTGTGAGGTGCTCATAGAGACTTATTTCCAAAGCACAGAATATGGAACCTAGAGAAATGAGTACACTTACAGTGACGAAACGTGACAAACACTATCTACCCCAGATGGGCAAGGTTAGTAGTAACATTAATGAGTCAGGCCCATAGCATGTGCCCTTGATATAGTATAATGAAAGTGGCATTTCACCTTTCTTATTCTTCCGCCCCAAAACACGTAACCTCACTCTAATAATGAGAAAAATATCAAGCAAACCACAATTGAGGAACATTAAACACCACACTTGATCAATAAGTATTATAGACTTCTGCCCCCCTTTTCAATTTCTTATGTTGAAGCCCTAACCCCCAATATGACTGTACCCGGAGAAAGGAATTTTGGGAGCTCATTAAGGTTGAATGACGTCCTAAGGGCAAGTCTTTAATCTGATAAGACTGCGAGCTTCTAAGCAGATGAAGAGAGAGGGGCTCTCTCTGTCTCTTCACTATGTGAAAAAACTACCTGTCTACAAGCAAAAAGTAGCGCCTTTGCCAGAAACTGAATCAGCTGACACCTTGACCTTGTACTTTCCAGCCTCCAGAACTGGGAGAAAATAAATTTCCTTTATTTAAGCTCCCCAGTTTATGGTGTAATATTAGGGCAGTCCTACCTAGCAGACTAATACAGTACTTCTCAAAGCTGTCAAGGTTATAAAAAACATGGAAAATCTGAGGAATTGACTTGATGTTCCACAGCCATGAGAAGTCTAAGGAGTCATGAAAATTAAATGTAATGTCATATCATTTAGAAGAGAAAAGGACATTAAATAGGAAATCTGAATGAAGAGTAGACTTGAGTTAATAATATTATTAAGATGTATATAAATTATTAATTATAAGTTAGTAATTAGATTTATTAATTGTGACAATTGTACCATGTGTTGTATTAAGATGTTAATAATAAGAGAAATCAGGTGTGACTATATGGAAACTCTCTGACTATTGTCACAGCTATGCTTTAAGTCTAAAACTATTCTAAAATACAATTTTATTTTAAAAATAAATAGTATATTTTCATTATAATTTGCGTATAAATAAGTGCTTATATAACATCCCAAATCTGTTATTATTCATGTAGTTAGTCATTTTATAAAGAATTAGTAAAGAAATCTCAGAAGAGATAATACAATGAGGTTAGAAATGGGAGGTAAATAAGAATCATTTCTGGAAATTTCACAGTACAGTGAAAAAACTTCCCATATTTTACTGAAAAATACATTCCTTATTCTGCTTAATTCCCAGTTCACCACTCTTTCTACCAAACTATAAAACATGTAAAATGCATGCTTTGACGTTGTGTATTTTACAATCCACTTAGATAGGAAAAAGTGAACATATCTATTTCAGTTGACTTATCTGCAAAATTGTAGGGTTGAGCAGATAAGCACAAATGGAATTTCTAGTTAGAAATACTGTAATGTTTTACATGATTAAAGAATAGCAAATACAATGATATAATATGAATTGTTTCATCTTTCACTTTTTCCAGTTCCAGCATTTAGTACCTGTAGTGTACTCATAGCAAAAATAATTCTGTACATAGAGTCTTCAGAGAAAGATTCTGATATCTCATGGATCTTTTTCATGAAAACTCTCATGATACACAATAGGAGGAGCCTCTCTGGTTCAAGAACATTTATTTAGGAATTGGGGAAGTTTTGCATAGATAGGTTTGTCTTAAAAGAAGGGGCTACATCCTCCATATGCATTTCATTTACAGACAAACATAAAAGCAAACTTCTTTTATGTATTAGTTTTTAACTTTAATTTTCATTTTAATGTTCAGGATGTGCAGGTTTGTTACATAGGCAAACATGTGCCATGGTGGTTTGCTGCACGGATCAACCCATCACCAAGGTATTAAGCCCAGCATGCATTAGCTGTATTTCCGGATGCTCTCCCTCCCCCTGCCATCCCCCAACAGGCCCGAGTGTGTGTGGTTCCCCTCCCTGTGTCCATGTGTTTTCATTCTGCAGCTCCCACTTATAAGTGAGAACATAAAAAGCACTAATTTTAAGTGTTATCTCTTCAATATATTTAACATCTAATCATAATTTGTTAAAAATATTGCCTGCCTTGCATAAACCTTCATCATAAGATGGTTTAGCATTATTTAGCTGAATTCTTCAAAAAAATGTTTTAAGATTTCCTGTCTCATTTCAATTATAGGTAGGAGCAGATGTCATAGTAAGAGACAGGACTAGCTGGATTACTTAGGCCAGCTAAGAATTCCTAAGCCTAGCTAGGGAAGGTGAACACACCCACCTTTAAACACAGAGCTCCTAACTAAGCTCACACCCACCCAATCAGGTAGTAAAGAGTGCTCACTAAAATACAAATTAGACTAAAAACAGGGGGTAAAGAAATAATCAAATCATCTGTCACCTGAGAGCACAAGGGGAGGGACAATGATGGGGATATAAACCCAGGCATTCGAGCCCGATCTGGGAACCCTCTTTGGGTCCCCTTCTATTTTATGGGAGCTCTGTTTTCACTCTGTTAAATCTTGCAACTACACGTTCTTCTGGTCTGTGTTTGTTCTGGCTTGAGCTGAGCTTTCGCTCACCGTCCACCACTGCTGATCGCCACTGCCGCAGACCCAGCACTGACTTCCACCCCTCCGGATCTGACAGGGTGTCTGCTGTGTTTCTGATCCAGCAAAGTGCCCACTGCCGCTGAGGACAGGGCTAGAGGCTGGCCATCGTTCCTGCGCCGCTAAGTGCCCGGGTTTGTTCTAAGCGAGCCGAACACTAGTCGCTGGGTTCCACGGTTCTCTTCCGTGACCCATAGCTTCTGATAGAACTCTAACACTCACGGCGCGGCCCACGGTTCCATTGCTTGAAATCCTTGAGCCAAGAACCCCAGGTCAGAGAGCAAGAGGCTTGCCACCCTCTTGGAAGCTCTGGGAGCAAAGGCCCCAGGTAACAATAGAATCTACCAAAAAGCCCTGCCACCACAGCTCAGTTTCATTTTCTTTTTTTTGTATAGTAAATAATTCAATATTTAGAAAAGTAATTTTTAAGCACAGTTCCTTTAGTTAAATATTCTAATGATCTCCTAGCATTTATATCTTTGCAAGTAATTCACATTTGATAGTTAGGAACCCCTGGATTAAGATACCAACATCTTAACAGCAAGCTACTGACAGAAACAATTTCAGAAGAATTGATGGCTCCCTCCTTTGACTGAAAAGAAAAAGGAATAAGATTTTGTAGCTAAGTCCGCAAGGCACTGACCCTACCAATTTTTCCCAGGCTCAGGGAGATAAAAACGTTATGTGTTTCATTTTTAAAACAATTATTGAATTGGAGTGTTGGTTTCATGGTAAATGATGTGGCAAGATCAAAATCACTTATAAGTGGACAAACAGGAAAGTGACTTTTTAATTTGAATAGTCATCTGTATACAGAAACATTGCTTAATCAAACACTAACATTCCTCTCCCGTAGTATCATACATATGTATACAGAGAAAGAGGGAGGGGAAGAGACAGAGAGAGAGTAAAAGCATCTAAGGAGACATGAGAGTTGCTTGTTCTCTCTCTCTCTCTCTCTCTCTCTCCACACACACATACATATTCATACACACTGATTTTTCAGCCTTTGATGGTTAGTAAGAGGAAGAGAAAGAGAAACTACCAGTGAAGAAAGAACTTTTCTCTCCCCAGTTACAAATCTGTCTATCAGAAAAATAGAGCAGATTTGTTCACATTGATAACCTCCCTGTCACTCTTTCTATCTTTTCATGTCAATGTGGAATCTTATGGGCCAGTGTCCTTCAGAAACATATATTGAAGTCCTCACCATCTCAGATTATTATCTTATTAAGAAATCGGGGTTTTTGCAGATGTAATAAAGAAGAGGTCATTAGAGACTGTTTCTAATCTAATATGACCATGTGAAGAAGATTCACTAATTACTAGTCCCAAGGGAGGACACACAGCTTGGGGGATGGCAAAGATTATCATTATGCCAACCACTGAGAATAGGAGTCCAAACACCTCCACCACATTCTGGCTGCAGTTTTATCAATTGCCTGAGTCTGGTGAGACAGAACACATACACACAACAAGTTATATGAAGCACATTTATTTCTTACAGAGGCAGCAAGGGACAAAGGAAGCCTGGAATCCATTGTAATTAATTCCTTCCAGCTCAAGAAAGCTTCCGGGAGCAGAGGGAGTCTTGACTGCACCATAGCTGAGGAACTCTGAAAGCAGCCGACCCCAGATTACGTACCTCAGGGGCCACATAAGTCGCTGGGCATTGTTCGAAAGAACATCCTGCTTCCAGAGGAGAGAGAATCAAAACGTAGCCCCCCACCCCCCCACTGCCAGGCAGTTCCTCCTTATCTCAGGATATTGTACTCCCAGCGCATTCTACAATTATTCTGAGAATTACAGGCAGGAAGAAAAAAGGGGAGAAACTGGTCAGCCAAGGCTCTCAAGCGACCATTCAGCAGGCTGGCATCCTTCTAAGAAGGTAAAGACTCCATGTGATGACGGAGACACATAGGAGAGATGCCATGTGACAACAGAGGCTTAGATTGGAGTGTTGCAGCTGCAAGCCAAAGGATGCAGAGGTTACTGGCAAACCATTCTAAACTAGGCAGTGGCAAGGAAGGATTGTCCTCTACAAATTTCAGAAGGAATAAGGCCCTGCCAATATCTTGATTGATTTTGGACTCTTGATATCTAGAACTGTGAAACAATATATTTCTCTTCTTATGCCCACTCCTCTCTGTCTCTTTTGTACTGTTTAGCTATGGTAGCCCTAGGAAACTAATACACTCATTGATGGAGACTTGTTTAATATTGAATAGGATTACAGATCCCAAAACGTTAGGAACAGTGCTTGATCTCCCCTGCGGTTTCATCCCACCATGTATTTAGCTAAAGAGGCAGAAACTGCTTCTTGAAATTGAGACTATGAGCTCTTTTAAGTTGGAGTACTTTTTTCCTGATGAATTCTTCAGAGAGATGTCAAGCTTTGAGAGCAGTGTGTTTGTGTCTATAAGGATCTTTGCCTGCCAGTGGGTTTACTAGTGACTTCTTATCATTGATAAAGTACTACTTACTTTCGCACATGGAGTGTAAATGAAAAGATTAATTAAACATAAGCCAATCCAAAGTGACACAAATTACTAAGTGATTGAATTGCCAGGTAGTGGATTAATATACAGTGATATACAGTATTAGTTATTTCCAGACAATTTTGTGGTTTGATACATTAGAGCAAACTTAAAATGTAGTGCTTTTCTTCTAGTCTGCACTCATTCATTTAGTGTTTGTTGTTGTTGTTGTTGTTTGTGTTACATTCTGTAACATTCTGTTGTAGAGGGCCACTGTTACTCATTTTTCAATCATTATCAGTTAGTCTGGAGTTCAGTAATATTAGATTTCCAAAACATCAATCAAGGAATGAATGAATACATATAAAATAAACACACTACATTTGTGTGTATTAGGCTCAGTTATCATCATCACATAAAAAAACATAGTAGGTCAGGTGTGGTGGCTCACGCTTGTAATCCCAGCACTTTGGGAGGCCGAGGCGGGTGGATCACGAGGTCAGGAGTTTGAGGCCAGCTTAGCCAATATGGTGAAACCCTGTCTCTACTAAAAATACAAAAATTAGCCAGGCATGGTGGTGGGTGTCTGTAGTGCCAGCTACTCGGGAGGCTGAGGCAGGAGGATCACTTGAATGCGGGAGGCAGAGCTTGCAGTGTGCCGAGATCATGCCACTGCACTCCAGCCTGGGTGACAGAGCGAGACTTCATCTCAAAAAAAAAAAAAAAGAAAGAAAGAAAAGAAAAGAAAAAGAAAAACAAACGTAGTTGTGTTCACTTGTTGACAAGACAAGATACTGACCAAAGGTTGGGCTTGTATAGATAGAGCTTGGGTTTTAGTTGACATTTAAAAGCATGTATCAAACATTGGCAGAAAATTAATTTACTTCTAATTCCCACAATTATTTTATTAATTATTCTTAATCTACTAATCATAGCTATTTTATCTACATTTGACACACTTGTCTAAGACTTCATTGATCAGAGTAGCTGTGAATTCCAGCTGTAGGCTTTACATAGAAATGCACTGTAGGTGCACAGAATCTACCTTTGTCATGATGTATCAACATGAGGGATCTAAAAGACAATAAAACGCTGCTTACATACAAACTCAAGAGTCCTTTTTCCTCTACCCCAGGGTCAGGTAGCTATAACCACTACCCCAGCCATCACACAATCCCCTATTTTCATGTGCCATCTTTGGAAAAAAGTAAAGAGAGGAGAGACTATTTGCTGAATACATTTATTTAAAAGAAAATAAACTACCAGAAACAGGTTGTCTAAACCAGACAAAGCTTGTCAATTTTAAGCCTTCTTTATTCCATGCTATCCAGCAAGGTTAGGATTCATGAGAAAAAAAGAGTGAAAAAGAAAAAGTAAACCTGATTTTCCCTTGCACAACAGTATAATAAGCTGTCAAGTTTTCCACCTGGGGTTCAAACTCAAGATCCTTTACAGGATTAACTGTACACATCATCTTCACTCCCTTAACTATCATCCACTCTTCAGTACTCCACACTGACTGCACCACTCAAACTTTTCTTTAGTACTGCCACTAGTGACTTGCGTTTGCCAAATCTAGTAGATACTTACTAGTCTTCCTTTATCCCAATTTCACCGTAGCATTTGTCCAAGATTATTCTTTTTGAAAATACATTTATCTTGACTTCTCTGATACTATGTTTTCATATTGTGTTTCTTTTACCTCTCAAGCCATTCCTTCTCATTCTCTTTGTTTCTAATTATTCCACTTCATCTTGCTTAAGCATTACCACCGCAGACCTTGACCTCTTTCTTTCTTCGCCCTCTCTCTAGGTGATCTCACTCATTCCCAGGTCTTCATGGGTCCCTCCAAGCCATGACCCACCATTTTTAGGCTATGTTTCTTTCCTGCTCTCCAGAGACATCATTCAAACTGATTACTTAATCTTTCCATTCAACTAGTTCACAGAAAGTAACATGTCACTATATAAACACAACATAATATGCCCAAATATAACATGTCTGAACTGAAAATCTTAATCTAGCCCTATTCACAATTCAATTATTCCTATTAGGTTCTCTACATTAATAGATGGTCCTTCCTTCAGTCACTCAAGTCACATTGAAACGTTCAACAGCTGCTTCTGCTTAAACTGCTAGATCCAATCCATCATGAAGTCTTATAAATTATAGCTCCTATACATATCTCAAAGCTGTCTATTTCCCTTCAGCTCTGTAATAATCAAATGGGTCTAAGCCAACATCTGCCATATGGGTTACTGTAAGAATTTCCAAATTGGTATTTTCACATCCACTATTTACTCCGGAGAAGAAAAAAACACAAATTTTCCCATACAGTAGTCAGATTGACGTATTAAAAAAAATCTAAATTGGTTTATTGCTCTCTTTTATGATTAGAGTAAAATCTAAACTCTGTAAATTATTTATAACTACTCAAAAGATGCCTAAGGTCTAGTAAAATTCAATTTCTTATCTACGCTCTTGCCACACCGTCCCTTTTTTATTCCATTATCTAATTTTGACCCCCCCCAAAGCATTCTTTCCACCTGAAATAACAAACAATGCTTATCAATCTTGTTTATCTATTTTAATATAAAAAACAAAATATACATAGAAATAGAAGTGAATATTTGACCACCACTCAACCTGAAAGAGAGCCACTGAAGCCTTTGAAAGTGCTTCCTAATTTATATCACTGGTTATACTGTTTCCTGCAGAAAACAACTGTCATGTTAATGATCCTCTTGCATATCATTATATCCTTATCACAAATTTACAAACCTCTAAAAACTGTCTTGTTTCCATTTGTCATTTTTATCAGGTTTTGTCTGCGCTGATGAAGTCATACTTACATACTCTCCTGTGGATTTTCTAAAAATTTCATAACAGGTTTATGCAATTTTGTTATATGGTATTGGAGTTAGTTTGTTTCCCTGATGTATAACTTTGGTTAAACAAATAGCACAATGTATTTACTCATTCTATTGTTGACAAGTAAAGGAGTTATTACTAGCATTTTATCTGTAAATATTAATACAAGACAATTTTTGTGCGTGGACTGGTGGGAGTGCACACACATGGATTCCTCTTTGGCAAATACCCAGAAGAGAAATCCTCAGATCATAAAGTATATATATTTAAAGCATGGAGAATTTAAAATATTTGATCATTTATTATCCTAAAATCTTTGAAGTAATTTTAAGGATTTTTATTTATTTTATTTATTTTAGTTTTCAGATGGAGTCTCACTCTGTCACCCAGACTGGACTGCAGTGGTGCGATCTCGACTCACTGCAACCTCCGCCTCCTGGAGGCAGAGAATCAAGCTATTCTCCTGACTCAGCCTCCTGAGTAGCTGGGACTACAAGTGCCTGCCATCACACCCAGCTAATTTTTGTATTTTTAGTAGAGACGGGGCTTAACCATATTGGCCAGTCTAGTCTTGAATTCTGACCTTGTGATCCACCTGCCTCAGCCTCTCAAAGTGCTGGGATTACAGGGTGAGCCACCACACCCAGCCGATTTTAAGTCATTTTATATAATTCAACTTTATATATAGCTAACTTGAATGAACAAATTGAAATCAATTTTAACATAAATATAATAACACATTCTAATTATTCTCTCCCATTCTTTGGCTTGCCTACTCATGACATATTTTTAGGAAATGTTAATGTCCTCAAATACATCATTATTTACATCTTCATGTGTGTTTTAAAATAATTCTTTAACACTGGGTCATAAAATATTATTTTACAATTTAAAAATTTTAATGTTGGCATCCCCATTTCACTCTTTAATTTGTACGGGTGAGATGGAATGAATTTGTTAAATCCACTTTTATTTTTTGATACAGGAAAACACATTTTTCCAACATTATTTATGGCATATTCTCTCTTTTTCAGTGATCTCTCATGTAGCAAGATATTATGTCTATCAGCTGCTGCTTCAAAATCTTTATTGTATCCACACAAAACTACTTTGATGAGTGATGTTTATAAGATGTCAAAATATCTGCTAGATACAGTCTCCCAACCATATTTTTCTTTTTAATGCATACAATGTTTAATATATATAAATAAATAAATATAAAATATACAATTCATTTGTATAAAATATATTATATATGTGTATATATACACAGAATTACATAATATATAACATACAATGCTATAAATGTTATATATAAAATATATGATATATAACATATATTATATTCTGCCAGGTATACATATATATATATATAATATATAATATATACATATAAATTGTATGTTTTATATTTATTTATGTTATATATTTTATAATTCTTTATATATAATGTTATATATAATTTCAATTGCTTCATATCTTACATTTTTGAGGTGAATATTATGTTAATTCTTGCTCTTTGTTCTCTCTAAGTGATGGGAACATATCCTGAGAGCTTTGAAAATTTTCTCATTGCCCTTGATACTCTTAAACTTCACTAAAATGTTTTTCAGTGACAATTTTTTGTATGTTTCTTATTTGGCATACTATGTGCTTTTGTTTATTTCAAGAGAATTTATCTCTGTTATTTATTTAAATATTTCTATTTCATTATTTTTTAGATCTTTGAATTTTTTACCCAATTATTAAGTTTTCTACATCCATTCTACTTAAGATAATTTTAATTAGTGTTTTTAATGTATTGATCCTTTTTCTACAAAGAACATACATTTGTGTTTCTAACTGATAATTTAGTATTCAGATACATTTGCTTCACTATTTTTGCCTTCCTGTAAGCAAATTTCAACTATACATAATTTTATATATAAACAAGCGCATTTGTAAAATGACTTACATATTTTTCTTTAAATTGATGACATATTTTCTTCATTGTTTTATCATTGATGCCTATGATGGAACACTTCTACATCTAGTGGTATTTATAATCAAATTTTTCCTTTTGATTATTGTTGTTCCTGCTGTTTTGTTTAATATTTTGTTTGTTTTAAATTAGTTTGCCTCCTCCGATGTCTTTTTATTTGAGTACGCAACTACAAAGTGATACCAAAACCCTAGACATCAGAAAAAAACTTTGACTCACTTTCATTTGCTAAAAGGCTAGCAAATATTCCTTGAGATCAGAACATTCTCTCCAGCTCCTCAGGTTAAATGGCTTGGTGGGTGAGCTCTGAACTACTCCTGGAGGTTGAAAAGAGAAAGTGCATGGGAGTGAATGCCCCAGGCTAGTCAATCACCCACCTGTTTACTCAACACTCAAACAGACCAAGACTGCTGAGTTACTGGTCTGGAATAAAAGCTTTTGCTAATGTTGCTGATTCATGCAATTCGATGTGAGCATGAGTTTTTCCAAGGAGATGAATTCTTTTATCCTAATTTTTCAAAAAATTCTTCCTGGATACCTCTGCTCCAGATTAAATCAACCATCTTTCAGAATCAACAAATTCCCAATGCTGTGTTGCCACAATTTTTTCCTATTGTTGTTTAACAACAAATTCCCAGTGCTCTGCTGGCCATATAGGGCCAAGCCATGTGGCAAAACCTATGGGAAGAAGGATGACCTCCCCTGAACAAATATCGTATGTTTAATAGCTGATTTCATTTGAGAGGGGCTGTAACCGTGTAAATTTACCATCTTGCAGAAATTTTAAAATCTCAGCTTTATTTTACTATTATGATGATTGTGCCAGTCTTGTACTTTAAGTTTACTATAACAGAAAATATTCTCCCAAAGTATGTTTCTGTTTCTTGTGAAAAACTGAAAAACAGAAATTATAATAAGGTCAGTAGAATGACCACTTTTTTTTTCTCGTTCATGTGCCCCTCATTTTAGCTAGTGTCTAAGTGCTAGTGGGTTATTTAACTAATTAATTATTGATTGAGTAAAAACAACCCTTGAGGTACTATCTGTTCATATTTACATAAAATAAAACTTGTGTTTAAATATTTTATTATGCATTTTCTCCAGTTACTGACTACAATCTGTTCTTAAAAGTGAGACAATCTCTGATGAATGTTAGAGCTCTGGCATACATTGCTATTAGCTTTTTGTAATTTTTAATAACTATTTTGTAAATAGCTAAATGTAAGCTATTGTATATGTTTATAGTCCCTACTGGACAGTGAGCCTATTAAAGTCAGAGTTCTTCTCTATTAAACAAATGTGGAAATTAATATCTAATATTTACTCAAACTTTTTCATGTTCCACCTACATTTATACTTGAGATGATACCAACTCTATCTGCCTTCAAGGAAAGCATGTTCGACTAGGGTAGAGAACTATGAAAACAAAGCCCATAAATTACAAATGTTGAGAACTGAAGATCACTTCAATGGAAAAAAATCTAACTGCAGATAATAGAAATGTCTGCCTAGGTAGAACCTTTTTAGGAATTTTTAACTGAATCTAAATATTTAGCTGGTCAAACAGCAGTATAGGGAGAAAAATCTACTTAAATATTAAGAAGCATATTAGGCATAAATTGAAAATTTAATTAGAATCAAAAGCTAAACTGGAAAGATTCAAAATTATATGTGATAATTTCCAAAACTCCCTTCTGTTTCAGCCTAGAGCATGGTGTCATGTGATTACTTGATTTAGTAATATTAGAACCAAATATTACATAAGTAAATGATATAAAAGCAAATCTAGATTCAAAAAATAAATCACAAAAAGTCCTAATCAAAAATGTATTTCCTAGACAGCTACATTTGGGAAGAGAATTCTTTAGTGAAACAGAGTAGCATACCAGATTTATTTCTATGCTTCAAAAATATAACCACCAAAAATCAAACTACTTATTCTCAGTTTTAGGGCCTTAAGAAAAATAATTATTGTAACTGCAAAATTATACATGGAGTTACTGTCAGGCCTCTGAGCTCAAGCTAAGCCATCATATCTCCTGTGACCTGCACCTATGCATCCAGATGGCCTGAAGCAACTGAAGAATCACAAAAGAAGTGAAAATGGTCAGTTCCTGCCTTAACTGATGACATTACTTTCTGAAATTCCTTCTTCTGACTCAGAAGCTCCCCCACTGAGCACCTTGTGACCCCCACCCCTGCCAGCCAGAGAACAACCCCTTTGACTGTCATTTTCCACTACCCACCCAAATCCTATAAAATGGCCTCACCCCATGTCCCTTCACTGACTCTCTTTTCAGACTCAGCCCACCTGTACCCAGGTGACTAAAAAGCTTTACTGCTCACACAAAGCCTGTTTGGTGGTCTCTTCACATGGACACGCATGACATTCGGTACTGTGACTCGATCGGGGGACCTCCCTTGAGAGATCAATCCCCTGTCCTCCTGCAATTTGCTCCGTGAGAAAGATCCACCTATGACCTCAGGTCCTCAGCACAACCAGCCCAAGGAACATCTCACCAATTTTAAATAGGGTAAGCAACCTCTTTTTACTCTCTTTTCCAACCTCTCTCACAATTCCTCAACCTCTTTCTCCTTTCAATTTTGGTGTCACCCCTCAATCTCTCCCTTCTCTTAATTTCAGTTCCTTTCATTTTCTGGTAGAGACAGAGGCGATGTGTTTTATCCATGAACCCAAAACTCCGACGCTGGTCACGGACTCGGGAAGACAGTCTTCCCTTGGTGTTTAATCACTGCAGGAATGCCTGCTGGATTATTCACTCAAGTTTCAGAGGTGTCTGATCATCATGGGGATGCCTGCCTTGATCCTTCATCTTAGTGGCAAGTATCACTTTCTCTGGGTGTCAAGCACCACTTCCTCTGGGGGCAAGTACCCCCAATCCCTTCTCTCCCTGTCTCTACCCTCTCTTTTCTCTAGGTTTGCCTCCTTCACTATGGGCAACCTTCCATCCTCCATTCCTCCCTCTTCTCCCTTAGCCTGTGTTCTCAAGAACTTTAAACTTCTTCAACTCACACCTGACCTAAAACCTAAATGCTTTATTTTCTTCTGCAACACTGCTTGGCCCCAGTACAAACTAGATGTCTCTAAATGGCCAGAAAATGGCACTTTCGATTTCTCCATCCTACAAGACCTAGATAATTTTTGCCAAAAAATGGGCAATTGATCTGAGGTGCCTTACATCGAGGCATTTTTCATACTTTGTTCCCTCCCTAACCTCTGTTCCCAAAGCGATTCTTCCCATATCCTCCTTATTTCCCTCCCACCTGTCCCCTCAGTCCCATCCCCAAACGTTGCTGAGTCTTTCCAATCTTCCTTTTCTACTGACCCATCTGACCTCTGCCCTCCTCCCCAGGCTGCTCATTGCCAGGCCAAGCCAGGTACCAATTCTTCCTTGGCCTCCGCTCCTCCACCCTATCATCCTATCACCTCCCATCCTCATACCTGGTCTGGCTTACAGTTTCATTCTGCGACTAGCTCTCCCCCACTTGTCCAACAATTTCCTCTTAGAGAGGCGGCTGGAGCTGAAGGCATAGTCAGGGTACATATGCCTTTTTCTCTATCAGACCTCTCTCAGATCAGTCAGTGTTTAGGCTCTTTCTCATCACCCCCCACTAAATATATACAGGAATTCCGATACCTAACTCTGTCCTACAATTTAACCTGTAGTGACTTAAAAGTCATCCTAACTTCTACCCTCTCCCTAGATGAAAGGGAAAGAATTATTTTCTCTTGCCCCATCTCATGCTGACAGCTGGCTGCATGAGCCAGACCTCCAGGAAGACATTAGAGCAGTTCCCCAAGACGATCCCCAATGGAACCATCAGGCAGATTCCCCAGGTATAGCTAGGCGAGATTACATGATTTCCTGCCTAGTTGAAGGGCTTAAAAAGGCAGCTTACAAAGCAGTCAGGCACGGTGGCTCGTGCCTGTAATCCCAGCACTTTGGGAGGCCGAGGTGGGTGGATCACCTGAGGTCAGGAGTTCAAGACCATCCTGGCCAACATGGTGAAACCCCATCTCTACTAAAAATACAACAACAACAACAAAAATAGCCAAGCATAATGGCATGCACCTGTAATCGCAGCTACTTGGGAGGCTGAGCCAGGAGAATCACTTGAACTCGGGAGGTGGAGGTTGTGGTGGCCTGGGCAATAAGGGCAAAACTCTGTCTAAAAAAGAAAAAAAAAAAATTATGACAAGCTTAAAGAAAGTACCCAAGGCAAAGACGAAAACCCAGCCCAGTATATGGCTCGTTTGGCAGCAACCCTGAGACACTTTGCAGCCCTAAACCCTAAAGGGTCAGAAGGCCGTCTCATTCTAAATATGCATTTTATCACCCAGTCAGTTCCTAACATTAGAAAAAAGCTTCAAAAGTTAAAATCCGGTCCTCAAACCCCACAACAGGAATTAGTCAACCTCACTTTCAAGGTGTACAATTAGAGAAAGGAGGCAGCCAGACAACAACACATTTCTGAGTTACAATTACTTGCCTCTGCTGTGAGATAAAACCTAGATGCACCTCCAGCACTCAAGAACTTCAAAATGCCTAAACCACAGTGGTCAGGCATTCATTCAGGACTTCCTACATCAGGATCTTGCTTCAAGTGCCAGAAATCTGGCCACTGGGCCAAGGAATGTCCACAGCCCAGGATTCCTCCCTAGCCGTGTCCCATCTATGCAGGGACCCATTGGAAATCAGACTGCCCAACTCACCCAGTAGCCACTCCTAGAGCCCCTAAAGCTCTGGCCCAAGGTTCTCTGACTGACTCCTTCTCAGATCTGCTCGGCTTAGCAGCTGAGGACTGACACTGCCCGATCGCCTCGGAAGCCCCCTGGACCATCATGGACACTGAGCTTTGGGTAACTCTCACAGTAGAGGGTAAGTCCATCCCCTCTTTAATCGATATGGGGGCTACCCCCTCCATATTACCTTCTTTTCAAGTGCCTGTTTCTGTTGCCCACATAACTGTTGTGGGTATTGACAGCCAGACTTCAAAACCCCTTAAAACTCCCCCACTGTGGTGCCAACTTGGACAACATTATTTTATGTACTCTTTTTTAGTTACCCCCACCTGACCAGTTCCCTTATTAGGCCAAGACATTTTAACCAAATTATCTGCTTCCCTGACTATTCCTGGACACAGCTACATCTCATTGCTGCCCTTCTTCCTAGCCCAAAGCCTCCTTCGTGTCTTCCTCTCATATCTTCCTACCTTACCCCACAGGAATGAGACACCTCTCCTCCCTTCCTGGCAACTGATCACACCCCCATTACTATCCCATAAAAGCCTGATCAGCCTTACCCCACTCAATGCCAATATCCCATCCCACAGCAGGCTTTAAAAGGATTAAAGTGTGTTATCATTCACCTGTTACAACATGGCCTCTTAAAATCTACAAACTCTCCTTACAATTCCCCATCCTACCTGTCTGAAACCAGACAAGTCTTACAGATTAATTCAGGATCTGAGCCTTATCAACCAAATTGTCTTGCCTGTCCACTCCAAGGTGCCAAACACATATACTCTCCTATCCTCAATACCTCCCTCCACAACCCATTATTCTGTTCTGGATCTCAAACATACTTTCTTTACTATTCCTTTGCACCCTTCATCCTAGCCTCTCTTCGCTTTCACTTGGGCTGACCCTGACACTCATCAGCCTCAGAAACCTTCCTGGGTTGTACTGCCACAAGGCTTCATGGATAGCCCCCATTACTTCAGTCAAGCCCAAATTTCTTCCTCATCCGTTACCTATCTCGGCATAATTCTTCATGAAAACACACGTGCTCTCACTGCTGATTGTGTCAGGCTAATCTCCCAAACCCCAACCCCTTCTACAAACAACAACTCCTTTCCTTCCTAGGCATGGTTAGGTACTTCCGCCTTTAAATACCCAGTTTTACCATCCTGACTAAACCATTATGTAAACTCACAAAAGCAAGCCTAGCTAACACCACAAATCCTAAATCCTTTAACCACTCTCTTTCTGTTCCTTAAAAACGGCCCCAAAAGCTGCTCCCACACTAATTCTCCCTGGCTCATCCCAATGCTTTTCATTGCACACAGATGAAGTATAGGGCTGTGCAGTCGGAATTCTTACACAAGGACCAGGACCGTGCCCTGTAGCCTTTTTGTCCAAAAAACTTGACCTTACTGTGTTAGGCTTGCCATCATGTCTCTGTGCAGTGGCTGCCATCACCCTAATAATTTTAGAGACCCTCAAAATCACAAACTATGCTCAACTCACTCTCTACAGTTCTCATAACTTCCAAACTCTATTTTCTTCCTCACACCTGACACATACGCTTTCTGCTCCTATGCTCCTTCAGCTATACTCACTCTTTGTTGAGTCTCCCACAGTTACCATTGTTCCTGGTCCAGACTTCAATCTGGCCTACCACATTATTCCAGACACCACCCCTGACCCCCATGATCCACCTCATATTCACTCCATTTCCCCATATTTCCTTCTTTCCTGTTCCTCACCCTGATCATACTTGGTTTATCGATGGCAGGTCCACCAGGTCTAATCGCCGCTCACCAGCAAAGGCAGGCTATGCTATAGTATCTTCCACATCTATCACTGAGGCTACCACTCTGCCCACCTCCACTACCTCTCAGCAAGCTGAACTCATTGCCTTAACTCAGGCCCTCACTCTTACAAAAGGACTATGCATCAATATTTATACTAACTCTAAATATGCCTTCCATATCCTGCACCACCATGCTGTTATATGAGCTGAAAGAGGTTTCCTCACTATGCAAGGGTCCTCCATCATTAATACCTCTTTAATAAATACTCCTCTCAAGACCACTTTACTTCCAAAGGAAGCTGGAGTTATTCACTGCAAGGGCCATCAAAAGACACCAATCTCATCACTCAGGGCAATGCTTATACTGATAAGGTAGCTAAAGAAGCAGCTAGCGTTCCAACTTCTGTCCCTTACTGCCAGTTTTTCTCCTTCTCATCGGTCACTCCCACTTACTCCCCCACTAAAACTTCCACCTATCAATCTCTTCCCACACAAGGCAAATGGTTCTTAGACCAAAGAAAATATCTCCTTCCGGCCTCACAGGCCTATTCTATTCTGTCGTCATTTCATAACCTCTTCCATGTAAGTTACAATCTGCTAGCCCACCACTTAGAACCTCTCATTTCCTTTCCATCATGAAAATCTGTCCTCAAGGAAATCACTTCACAGTGTTCCATCTACTATTCTACTACTCCTCAGGGATTGTTCAGGCCCCTCCCTTCCCTACACATCAAGCTCAAGAATTTGCCCCTGCCCAGGACTGGCAAATTAATTTTACTCACATGCCCCAAGTCAGGAAACTAAAATACCTCTTGGTCTGGGTAAACACTTTCACTGGATGGATAAAGGCCTTTTCCACAGGGACTGAGAAAGTCACCACAATCATTTCTTCCCTTCTGTCAGACATAATTCCTCGGTTTGGCCTTACCTTTATACAGTCTGATAATGGACAGGCCTTTACTAGTCAAATCACCCAAGCAGTTTCTCAGACTCTTGATATTCAGTGGAATCTTCATACCCATTACCGTCCTCAATCTTCAGGAAAAATATAACCGACTAATGGGCTTTTAAAGACATACCTCACCAAGCTCAGCCTCCAACTTAAAAAGGACTGAATAGTACTTTTACCACTTGCCCTTCTCAGAATTCGGGCCTGTCCTCAGAATGCTACAGGGTACAGCCCATTTAAGCTCCTTTATGAATGCTCCATTTTATTAGGCCCCAGTCTCATTCCAACTTGGACTGCACCACAAAAACTTGTCATCCCTACTATCTTCTGTCCAGTCATACTAGGCCCCAGTCTCATTCCAGACACCGGCCCAACTTGGACTGTGCCCCAAAATCTTGCCATCTGTACTATCTTCTGTCTAGTCAGATTCACCATTCTCCACTACTCGTAAATGCCCTGCCCTTGTTTACACTGCTGGTTTACACTTTTCCTCCAAACCATAATAACTGATATTTCCTGGTTTTACCTCAGTGGATAGAAGATCTTCAGTGGCAAGGTGCACTCCAATACTTTCACCCTGGTGAAGTCCTATTCTTTACTTTTATATTCACTCTTATTCTCATTTCCATTCTTATGCCACCCTCTACCTCTCCCCAGCTATCTCCACCACACTATCGATCTCACTCACTCTCTCCTAGCCATTTCTAATCCTTCTTTAACGAACAATTGCTGACTTTGTAGTTCTCTTTCCTCCAAAATCGCTGAGGCCTTGACTTACCCATTGCTAAACAAACAAACAAAAAACAAACAAACAAACTCCATATATTTTTAAATGCAGAGTGTTGTTTTTACCTAAATCAATCTGGCCTAGTATATGACAGCATTAAAAAAAAAAAAAAGCAAAAAAAAAAAAACCCTCAAGAATAAAGCCTAAAAACTTGACAACCAAGCAAATAATTTTACTGAACTCCCTTGGACACTCTCTAATTAGATGTCCTGGATCCTCCCAATTCTTAGTCCTTTAATACCTGTTTTTCTCCTTCTCTTATTCAGACCTTGTGTCTTCCACTCAGTTTCTCAATTCATACAAAACTGTACCCAGGCCATCATGAATCATTCTATATGACAAATGCTCCTTCCAATAACCCCATAATATCACCCCTTACCACAAAATCTTCCTTCAGCTTAATCTCACCCACTCTAGGTTCCCACGCCACCCCAATCCTGCTCCAAGAAGCCTTGAGAAACATTGTCCATTATCTCTCCATACCACCCCCAAGAATTTTCACCACCCCAACACTTCAACACTATTATATATATATATTTTTCATGAATATAAGAAGACAGGAATGTCAGGCCTCTGAGCCCAAGCTAAGCCATCATATACCATGACCTGCATGTATACATCTAGATGGCCTGAAGCAAATGAAGAATCACAAAAGTGAAAATCACAAAAGTCAAAAAAGTGAAAATGGTCGGCTCCTGCCTTAACTGATGACCTTACCTTGTGAAATTCCTTCACCTGGCTCAGAAGCTCCCCCACTGAGCACCTTGTGACTCCCACCCCTGACCACCAGCGAACAACCCCTTTGATTGTAATTTTCCATTACCTACCCAAATCCTATAAAATGGTCCCACCCCATCTCCCTTTGCTGACTTTTTTTGGACTCAGCCCACCTGCACCAAGGTGATTAAAAAGCTTTATTGCTCACACAAAGCCTGTTTGGTGGTCTCTTCACACATACGTGCATGACAGTTAAAAAATAAAATACATATTTAAATAGAAATTTATGTCTAATAGCTAACAGTTCTCTGTTCTCTCTGATATCTGGCTTTTTTTTTTTTTTTTTTTTTTTTTGCCTTTTAAATAACTGGTGGGGGCAGGAGAGAGGTACAGATCATAAAAGCACACTCTGACATCAGTCTCTGCCATTGCTCCAGCTTTACTCTCAATGAGAACTATCACAGACATTAGAAGACAAGGATTGCATTACTTTGCTTGAAGGCTGAATAGAAAGTGAAGGACTGAAAACACTGCTCTTGCTTCTGGGAATAAAAAGTCCCTCGAAAGTTCCTGCTTTTATGAAGCATAACCTTTATTAAAGAGACACAAATAATTAAATCAGAAAATAAATATATAATAGGTCTGGAAGCCAAGGGGTTTAGGAAGAAGGATAATCAAGGGCAAGGGGAAAGAAAGTGATGAGGGGGTGAAGTGCTATTTAAGATGGGGTGGTTAGAGAGAACCTCTCTGCTACTGTTATGTTGGACAGAGGCAAAAATAAAATGATGGAATAATGCATAATGGCAGAAATAATTCCAGGCAGTGGGAGCAGCAAGAGAATACTCCAAAGCAGGGATGCTTTTGACGCATTGAGGAATATTGTTAAGGCTGGTATAACTGGAGCAAAATAATGGAGCAAGAGAGCTATATGAGAAGAGTGCAGTCAGGAGGAATGTGTGCTTGTGGGTACAAGTAGAAGGTATCACATAGAGCCATGAGGCCTAAAAAGCACCCAAAGGAGTATGGTTATATTATTTATAGTTAAAAATAATAATTAGCATTACTGTCAGAAAGAGAATTGGCTGTTGCTGGGCAAGGGAGGGTGATCAGATAGGAGGCTGTAGACATAGTCCAAGTGATAAATGATGTTGGCTTTGATTAGGGCAGTAGATATAGGCAATGCATAGTGATCAGATTCTGGAGATATTTCAAAGGAAGAGAAAACAGGACAGGCAATTATATGGAAAAAAATAACACTGAAAGTTTTTAAATAAAAACTTTATAATTTACAGGAACTAGATTGCAATAAGAAAGAATTAGATATACCCAGGCAGTAGCTGGGTAACTAGTTGATTCTTGCATGTATCAAAATCCCAGAGTTTTATTTATATAAGTGTATTAGTCAGGGCTATCCATGAAACAGAACCAATAGGAGAAGTATATAATATTTATTATGTAGATTTATTATAAGGTGTAAGGAAAATGGATGTACTGCAGTCAAAAACAGACTGAGGCAGACATCCAGTCCAGCATGACTCAGCAAGTTTGGAGCACAGGTGCACAAGTCCTCATATTATGTAACCACAAAATGTGAGGCACATTAAGTAATCACTCATATGTGCTTGTAGTTGGCTTTTAGCCACTATTGTCTGTAAAAGGTATAATTGGCCGGGCGCAGTGGCTCAAGCCTGTAATCCCAGCACTTTGGGAGGCCGAGACGGGCAGATCACGAGGTCAGGAGATCGAGGCCATCCTGGCTAACACGGTGAAACCCCGTCTCTACTAAAAAAATACAAAAAACGAGCCGGGCGAGGTGGCGGGCGCCTGTAGTCCCAGCTACTCGGGAGGCTGAGGCAGGCAGGAGAATGGCGTAAACCCGGGAGGCGGAGCTTGCAGTGAGCTGAGATCCGGCCACTGCAATCCAGCCCGGGCGACAGAGCGAGACTCCAGCTCAAAAAAAAAAAAAAAAAAAAAAGGTGTAATTACCCTGCTAACTCTGTACATACAGTTTGCTTGTACACATGGCTTGTTTGTTCCCATGGCTTATTTGTGCCCACAACTTGCTCACACAGAGAGAGAGTAAAAGCCATGTCAATCCTGTCTATGATTCTTCAAGTGTTTTTCCAGCTACCCGCCACTCACCCACCAACTCCCCTCAGAACTCAGTTAGAACCTAACAGTTGGAATCACAAACAGGATCCGGAGCCATGGTGCTTGGATAGGGCTCCTGTGAAAACCTAGGCAGTGCTAGATGGGTCACCTGTGAGTGTGGAGAAGGCACTGAAGCAGCTGGAAGCACAGAGCACTGAGAAGGAATGAGCCTTTGCCAACAGAGTTGGATGGGCATTTTTGACTGTGCTACGAGAAGTACACACCCAGTCTCTGAGGGATGTAGCAGAGTTAAGGGCACCCCAGGTGCAGGCAGGGCACCTGGAGGCCTGGCTACAGAGCTTAGAAAAGACATTAGAGGCTCCAGTGAATACAGGTCTGGGTCTGCCATCTCAGCCTGAGACCCCCCTATCCATCTGATACTGAGGAGAACAAACTCCCATTGTAGGCTTGCCCAATGACTCATCAGAAAGTAGATCATGAACAGCTACTGGGGCTCCAAGGGAAGGCTCAGGGACCCCCCATTATAATGCAACACAATTCATTTACTGCCTATACCCCAAATGAGGTGTGGGAGTAAGGCAAGCAGTGCCACCAGTGCCCAGGAGAACCTGTGCTCACCTGGATGCTTCATCTGTGGGATGAGGGGCAGATAATATATCCTGTTTCACCTCTGAGATTGAAAAGCTGGCATCTATCAAGACTCACTTCTCTCTCCATCAGCAGCTGCAAGTAAGTAGGTGGTTGGCATAAGGGCAAGGTGACCACATCCTGATTGAGTGGCTGTGGGCAGTCATAAGGACTGTGTGGAGTGATGCTGGTGAAATACCCGAAACTCACAGTTGTATGCAGATTTGGTGCAAGTCATCCAGGAGATGGGTATGCCACAGGCTATATTTGACCTGAATATCTAGGGCCAGTTGATGAATGTTTCACCTCCCACAGGAAGGATCTCGTATTGGGTTCTGTGCCTCTGAGCACTTTTGTCTCTCTAGTTACTATCCTCACCCTGTACATAGGGCACCGCATGTATAAAGTGACCACTGATATGGCTCTCAGGGAAACACAAGGCCATCGGCAGTACTGAGGGATCTTTGCCTTAAAGAAGGGGAAGAAGCCTTGCCTGCAGGAACCCCCCCCCCACCAACCCCATGGGAGAAAAGGGGGCCCCAACCAGTGACACGCTCACAGATGTTGATAGATTTGATTTTGGTTGAGACTAAGAGAAAATCGATAAGCAGCCCTATGAGGTACTCTTAACTTTATGGAGACAGCTGTCTCTGGACCAGCAATTTCAGAAAATGCCCAAGGGGGAGAAACATTGTGGTGTGACCTGGTCCTGGCTGGATGCTTCAGCTCAAAGGCTACTTGCTGCAGCCGGGAGGAAATGTAGAGCCTTTTCAATTTGACTAGGGAAGCAGCTGACGTGCCTGGCTTTGGGGGACACCAGACAACTGGAGGCAACATGTGGACTTAGCAATCCACTAGTCTCTGCACCTGAATAAGTCTCTGGGCAAAGCTGCATACGTAGACAGTTATCAAAGCTAGTCAATGAAAGTAAAACCTGTATTTTTTGCAACCTGGGCATTGGTTGGCTCCATGCTTATGTACTGTGTATGTCTCTTCCATACCTGAATACATTCTGGGAGTTGGATATTTTGCATGGCTTGGCAGCTGTGCCATATGTCACAGATTTGATGGACCATTTGATTACAGAATTGAGATGTTGCTGCTATTTGGTAGACTTGACCAATGCATTCTTCTCAATTGACATTGCTCTAGAGAGCCAGGAATGCTTTGCCTTCATTGGGGGGCAACAATGGATTTTCACAGTGTTGCTGCAGGACTGTGTACAAGATCATGTGTTGTGGTCTTGCTAATGATATGCTAACCTCTGATTCTCTTGCATATTTAGAAGTGGCAATGCTCCCCTTGCCTAGAACTAAGATGATGCAGCTGCGACTTCCTTCCTGACAGCCAAGTGAGCTATTCAGCAGGCACAAACCTTACAGGTAGTTGACCAGGGGCACCTGCTTGAGCTGGATGTGCACATGACCACAGATGGTTTCGGTTGGGGCCTGTGGCAGTGCACGAAGCACTTGAGAATGCCAGTCAGCTTTTTGTACCAACTGTGGAAGTGAGAAGAGCTCTGGTATTCACCCATAGAGAAGCAGTTAATAACTGCATAGGCTGCCATTTAGGCTCATGAGACCATGCATGGCAAGATGGGCTACAGTCATCAGGAGGATGACTTACCCAATAGCAGGGTGGATACATTTGTGGGTAAGGACCCCCAAATGTAAGGACTCGGACAGCAGAGACATCCATTTTAGCAAAGTTGGGTGACTACCGAGAACAGTGGAGTTTGCTGAGTATGAGTCCCTTAGCACCAGAGTTGCAAGAAGTTTGGGACCTGTAGTCCTAATGCAAGAGAAGGTCATGGGGTCTGAGGCATCCCTAGATCCTGAGCCATTGCCATTTAAGAAAGGGCATCCCTCCATTCCTGAAGAGGCATGGTAAACAGATGGGTCCAGCCAAGGTGCTACTGCTGCCCGAACCACTGTTGCAGCCCAACCTAGTACTGACACCATATGGTTTGAAACCAGTTGTGGACAAAGTAACCAAACCTAGAGCAGTATGGATAGTGATCACCAAGGAGGTTAACCTGGAAGTTACAGAATTGACTAGTTAGTCATTAGTCAATTGGCCCATATAGGACCAGTCATGTCGCAAAACCTATGGGAAGAAGGATGACCTCCTCCAACCAGGTATGGGAACAAACGGTAACCTGTTGTTTCCTGCCCCAATGTCCCTAAAGTTAGGGGAATAAAAAACTTGGCTTAATGTATAAAGTAACATTAGGATAATGTAACCATCGGGTGGTTGCCCACATGTGTTGGACCTGTGTGTCAGGGGCCTGTGTGCCAAGTCTATGTATTGGGCCTGTATGCCAAGACCTATAAGTCAAGTCTGTGTATCAGGCCGGTGTTCCCAGAGCTTATGTGTCAGGCTTATGTGTTAAGCCTGTGTGTCAGGCTTGTGTGTATGTATCAGGCCTGTGTGCCCAGAGCCTATGTGTTAGGCTTATATTTCAAGCCTGTGTTGGATCTGTGTGCTCAAAACCTATGTATCAGGCCTATATGTCAGACCTGTGTGTCCAAGGCCTATGCCTCCCTCAGCCTAGGAGGTGGAATGGAAGGAAAATGGATGTATTGCAGTCCAGAATAGGCTGAGGCAGACATCTGGTCCAGCATGACTCAGAGAGCTTGGAGCGCAGGTGTTCAACTCCACATATTATGTAACCACACCATACAAGGCATATTAAGTAACCACTCCTGTTCACTCGTGCTTGGTTCAGAGTCACTATTGTCTGTAAAAGGTGTAATTACCCTGCTAACACTGTACATACAGCTTGCATGTGTCCATGGATTGCTTGCACCCATGGCTCCCTCGCACCCAAAGAGAGAGTAAAAGCCATGTTGAAACAGTCTGCATTTCCTAGAGTGTTTTTCCAGCTATCTGCCCCTTGACCACAGACCCGCCTTGGACCTCAGTGAGAACCTGACATAAGGAATTGGCTCATATAATTATGGAGACTGACAGATCCCAAGATCTGCAGTCAGCAAGGTGGAGACCCAAGTGAGCCAAAGGCATAAGTTTCAGTCCAAAAGCCATTAGCATTGAGACCTAAAGGGAAGATTCAATGCTTCAGTTCATACCAGAGAGCAGGAAAAACATAATGTCTCAGCTGAAAGGCAGTCAGGCAGGAGGAGTTCCCTCTTACTCCCAGAAAGATCAGCTTTTTTCTTGTTTTATTCAGACATTCAACTGAATTGATGAAGCCCATCTGTCCATTAAGGAGGCCAATATACTTCCCTCACTCTATAGATTCAAATGTTAACTTCACTCAGAAACACCCTTAAAGACACATCCAGAAAATGGAGTGTAGGACCAAATGTCACCTTGTAGCCTAGTCAAGTTGACAAACAAAATTAACCATCACAATGAGTGTATCATAAAATGATTTTCTTTCCTCCAAAAATTAATTTTTTGATCTGCAGCCAAGAGGTCAGTAGAATAGATGTAATAACAATTAACAAGGACAGGCAAGATCAATCTTATAGTGATAAGTTAGCTAACTGTAAAAAAATATGCTGATCACTTGCATTTGGCATTACTCATTTTGTTATAGAAAAAAATAGTCTTAAAGGTCCACATCTTTTCCAGGGGGACAAAAATATTAAGGAGTTTTCGTTAGCAAGGCTCTACGATGACCCCATGTGATTCTTACCTCCTGGTACTCATGGCCTTGTGCAGTGTCCCCCATTGTATCTGGGACTGTCTGTGTGACCAGTGGAGCACAACAGAAGCGATGGCATATCACTTCTGAGACCAGGTCATATAAGCTATTAGGTCTTCTCTCATTCTGTTCCTGTCTCCTTTCCCTCTCTCCCTTTGGAGAAAGATGCCCATATTGTGAGGACACTCAAATATACCAATGGGGAAGTCCATGTGGTGAAGAACAGAAGTCTGCATGTAGACAGAAAAGAACTGTGGCCTGTAGCCCATAGCAATATGAGGGACCCCCCTAGGAAGTGGTTTCTTCCGCTGCAGCTAAGCCTTCTGTTAATTGTAGCCCTGCCTGACATCTTTACTAAGCACCTTCAGGAGCTCCTGAGTCAGAACCATCCAGCTAAATTCCTGAACCACACAAACTGGAAAAATAATTCAGCTAAATTTCTGAACCAGACAAACTGGGGGAGCATCAATACTTACCTTCCAACCTACTAAAATTTGGAGTAATTTCTTATATAGCAATAGTTAACTAAGATAGGTTTTGGGACAGAGAATGTCATTCTGCTGTAACATAAACCTCACATGTGGGCTGGCATTTAAACTAGGGAGTGATTGGAAACTGGAAAACTTCAAACAAATGTGAGTGAAAACAGAGGAGCTTTTAATAAATGGTTTGTAATAACAGGGTGATATTTGAGGAGGCTGCTTCAGGGGAAACTGTGGCTTAAAATACCAAGAAACAAATAGATTAAAGTTCCCCTTGGAAATCCAGATGCCTGAAGAGATTTGAGAGAAAGCCCTAATTGTAGCTAGAATCAGATCTGTAAGTTTCATCTCTACCTAATCAATACAATTCACAGCTATAACTAAATTATTTCTTCTCTTACAGTGCCCTAGCTCCTACTTGGTATAAATATTTGTCTGTGAAGTGCAATGATTTAAATGTGTCCCCTAAATTTTATGTGTTGGAAATTTAATCTCCAATGCAACAGTTTTGAGAGGTAGCACGTGTGGGAGTTGATTAGCCCACGAGGCCACTGCCCATATGAAGAGATTAATGGCGTTATTGTGGGAGTGAGTTCCTAATGAATGAATTTGGCCGCCTTCCTCTTTTGTTCTAATCTCAGCTGCGTAAGTGCTTGCGTTTCTGCCTTCCACCATGGAATGATGCAGTAAGAAGCCCCTAGCCAGATATGGGCACCTTGATCTTGGACTTCTCAGCCTCCAGAACGCACAAAATAACTTTCTGTTCTTTCTAAATTAACCAATCTCAGCTATTCGGTTGAGCAGCACAAAACAGACTAAGACAGGGAGAAAGTTCTTTCTTCTCTTGCTGCTGATGGAATTCCAGCACTGCTCAGCTTGAGAGACAAGAATGAGCCTGTCCTTGCTACCTGTTTTGTTTTCCAAAGTTAGGAATGTCCATCAACTGACTCCTTACCTTTAAATTTTTGCCCTTTTTGGCACTTTTGTGATGGATATGAGTGTGGAGGACTAGTATGTGCAAAATTTGTCTTCTTGTCTGGATGCCTTCATGTATTTACCTCAAAAGTTTGGAAGAAAATAAAGATTGAAAGCAGATTAAAAGCACATGTTTATAAATGGTTTAGGCATACAGACACAAATACTGTGAACAATGAATGGGTTTTTTTAACAACTTAATTTTGCAAAGGAGATGGTAAGAAGTTGGAAAGCCTTTATGTATATATAAGCCACATTTCCTCTTTCCCAGGCTCTTGTCATCTGCTTCTGTGCGTTTTCACTGACTGTTAAAGGCAACATGTTTTTCCCTCTCTATCTGGGTATTCTGTATCTGTGTGCCATCTGCTGGGTCTGACATTATTTTTGGATAAATATGCTCTTTGTTTTAGTGAGTTCCCTACCTTATTTCAGTAGTAAAGTCCAGTTCTGCTTGGGCTCTATGATTTAAAAAGTCTGCTTTATGCAGTGTTGTGGTACTTCTCTAACATCAACCTGCGTTCTGCCATCCACAGCCCAGGGAAACTGCAGTGGAGTAATTAGCAGTGAGTTCCCTACCTTATTTCAGTAGTAAAGTCCAGTTCTGCTTGGGCTCTATGATTTAAAAAGTCTGCTTTATGCAGTGTTGTGGTACTTCTCTAACATCAACCTGTGTTCTGCCATCCACAGCCCAGGGAAACTGCAGTGGAGTAATTAGCAGTATCTGAATTACAGTATTACCAAGAAGGCACAAAGGGGCAAGAGCCGAGGGCAACAAGAAGGATGATTAAGTTTTATCAGTAGTTTTTAAACTTTCCTTTTCTACTGTTCATAAATACATTTAGATTATAAAAGACATTTACTTAAAAGAAATACAAATCAGTTCTTATCTTACCAATTAAAACAATTAATTTTTAAAAATTTTGATCTTTGAAGATGTCACTTTTTCTTTAGTAAGTAGTAAAGCTTTGTACCCAGAAATGTTCTCATCAATGCAATTTGATAGCATCCAGTGAATTAAGACACCAAAGTACTTAGCATGATTAAACTGCTGATAAATGTGTATTTTTGAATTCATCAAGAAGCATTTTCAAGTAATATAGTTTTTTTTTTCTCAACTTGATGTGGACTGTTTTGGTTACTTTTTTTGTTTTAATTCTGTTAAAAGGAATCTAACTAAATATTGAACTTACAACGAGAAGCATTTTTTTTCCAAACAAATTTAAGTAAATAACTTGTATTAATTTGCTTTGCTTATGAGTGAACTACTCAAGACAAAAGTAGATAGTAGTCTTGAATTTACAAGTAATTCAACTTTCTTTTATCCAGAATGTACTCTCTTTGGAATGTATTGCATTTAGTTGACTTGCTTTTGTTATATACTTATCATACATTTGCTATTTTTGTTATTTTTGCTCCAATATAAAGTGTTTTTTTTTTAAATTTAAATACATTTATAGGATTTACAATAGAACTCTAGAGTATTTTAACCTTTTTGTCCTGCTGGAGAAAAAAAAAACAATAGTACATTGTGTGTTTTCTTATATACTCACAAACAAGTGGGTTCAGAAATATTCAATTATACCTGTGAAGAGAAAATAGAAAACATGGGAAATATTTGTAGTAAAAATTTGGATGAGCAGACTTTTAAAAACAGCATATTAAATTGGAGATGTACAACTAAAATGACTGAGTTCCAGGCTCTTTAGTTTAGCTATTTGCATGCAAAAGTAATAGAGCATTAACAAACTATTGTGCAATCTGGTGTAATTGCTCTACCCATGCAACCCACATACACCATGGATATACTTGTGTACAAAATAGCTATGATACTAGCATAACAGAGAAATAAAACTTTAAAGCTTGGTTTTATGTGGTAGGGAAGAGGAATCAAAGAAATTATGGAACTCAGGTAGGGTTTTTACTGTCTTGTCTTCTTTTGGGAGCTACCAGCTGCTACACTCACACAAATAGATTAGTTGAAAAATACATTAAAATGTACAAATTATATGTTTACAATGAAATTAATGACTACTTCATTCACCATAAAAGATAATTTTACAAAGGAAATACTGCATCATTAAAGTTAGCATTTGTGAAACCCAAATGTGTATAATAAAATGACAGCAGCTTGCTCAAAACAGTGTTATATCCTGCTAAAGTACTTATCTTTTAAAAGAAGGAGCAGTGATACAATTCCACTCTTCTAAGGAGGACACAAAGGGTCCTGCTAAATTCATTTATCTTGTTTTAGGGTACAAGGATTTTAGTGCTCTTTAAAATCTTAAAACAGAGCACATTTTTATTTTATTGTTGTATTGTGTGATATCAAAATTATTCATTAAAGGATTGTTAATGATATGGCAAATATACTAAAATAGCTGAATTGTGAAACAAATTGGGATAATTACATATAGATTAATTAATGAGATATTAAAATATGCTGATACATTTACAAAATTGTGAAGTCTCACTGAGTTCAGAACTAGACTTGAATCACTATTCTATTTCAAAACTAATTAAATCAGTTGTAGTGAACCATCTCCAAGTCAATGCTTTCAACATTGAATGCATATCTATCACAAAGTATAGCAGTTTTAAAGCCACTTTGCCAAGAATCTTGGAATGGTAAATGAGGATAATCTTTTGCTTCCTATCAGTGCTCTAAATACAAAGAAAATTGCGGTGTCACACCTACTTATGATTATAATAAACTTCTGTGTAGAGGCAAGTGAGTCTTCCATTGGTTTCAGAGATCCAGCACCCATTCTTTTTTTTTTTTTTTTTTTTTTTTTTGAGATGGAGTCTCGTTCTGTCGCCCTCGCTGGAGTGCAGTGGCGGGATCTCAGCTCACTGCAAGCTCTGCCCCCTGGGTTTACGCCGTTCTCCGGCCTCAGCCTCCGAGTAGCTGGGACTACAGACACCCGCCACCACTCCCGGCTAGTTTTTTGTATTTTTTAGTAGAGACAGGGTTTCACCGTGTTAGCCAGGATGGTCTCGATCTCCTGACCTTGTAATCCTCCCGTCTTGGCCTCCCAAAGTGCTGGGATTACAGGCTTGAGCCACTGCGCCCGGCCCAGCACCCATTCTTACATGTCCTGTTGCCAGTGCATTAGTCATAAATAACAAGCATAAATAGTGCTTTTCATATACTTATGTTTTCCTTTTAATTGTGGAGGATGATGAAATTTAAATTTATTGAGGATTTTGACTCTTGAAAAAAAGAGATAGTACCCAACTGTCAGTAGATTGAGTAATGTGAAACATATATGATTACCGATTCAAAGAAGAAACATTAAGATTGCAATACAAAAAGTGATTATACTTTGATGTGCTGTTTGTCTGTAAATGTTCTAGGTTATGCTTAATATTCATAACCTAACTTTTGCTGTGCAGAATAACCTCTTTCTATTATTAATATGATGAGGAAGCTATGCATGCACTGAATGTACTTTTCTTGGAAATATGTACCAAATGATACAGGTATCATGGGTGCAGAAGCAGGAGTTAAGGAAACCTAATGATTTAATGAGGAAGATGACTATGTAGTCACAGAAGAATTCATTATGTCTGAAAAGTTTCACTGTTGATGAACTATGGCAAACTGGCTTCTTGGTATGTACCGAGACACATAGTGGTAGACTTTATTTCCATCACACTTCATTTCTTTTTTCTTTCTTTCTTTTTTTTTTTTTTTTTTTTTTTGAGACAGAGTGTTGCTCTGTTCCCCAGCTTGGAGTGCAGTGGTGCAATCTTGGCTCACTGCAACCTGTGCTTACTGGGTTCAAGAAATTCTCCTGCCTTAGCTTCCCAAGTATCAAGGATTACAGGTGTGCACCACCATGCCCAGCTAGTTTTTTAACTTTAGTAGAGACTAAAATGAGGTTTCACCATATTGGCCAGGTTGATCTCAAACTCCTGACCTCAAGCATCCACCCGCCTCTGCCTCCCAAAGCGCTGGGATTACAGAGTGAGTCACTGTGCCCAGCCTGTTTCATCTCTTTAAAAAACAGATTTTATGGAGTTTACAAAACTACATGCAGGCACCGTGATATAAAATAGTTATAAAATTAGTAAAGAAAAAATTAAAATGAGTAAAAAGAAAGCAGAGGTTCATGTACATGAAGCAATATATATTTTAAATTTATACTCTGTTAATGAAAGCATGCGTCAAAATCAGATCTGATCATTCTGGTGACTAACCAAAGAAAAAAGAAAAAATAAGGCTTTTACAAATTTAGCACAGTATGTTTTTTCATGTGAAGTGCTAAATGAAAACAGTAAAATGCTTCCCTTAATGTGCAAGACTAGTTTCAAATAGCATTGCAATACAAATCGAAGGTACAATGCAAATTGAAGGTACAATACTGTTGAGCCAATGACCAAATAATGTTTAATATCATACTTCAATGTCTAGTGGCTGGCATAATTCAATTTTAAGATGAAATATCTACAAAAGGATTATAATGAATATTTTGGAAGTAATTATTATTGCCACCCCTTTTAACTCTTGCTCCTTAGAAACCTTTCCTAATCATTGACATTAGATAGTTCTAAGTTATATCCTTGGAAAATACGTTTGTTATCAAAACATTTGGGTTAAGAATTAAGAACATTTATCTATAGAAACTTAAGTAAGAAAGGTATTGTTAAGTGGCAGATAAAGTTGATGTAAAGTAACTTAACTGACTAGTTTTCTAAGTTACTCTATGACTTCAGAACTATCTCAGCTGAGTTGGGCACGGTGGCTCAAGCCTGTAATCCTAGCACTTTGGGAGGCCAAGGCAGAAGGATCACTTGGTATCAGGAGTTCAAAACCAGCCTGGCCAATGTGGTGAAGCCCCATCTCTACTAAAAATACAAAAAAAAAAAAAAAGGCTGACTGCAGTGGCGCGTGTCTGTAATCCCAGCTACTTAGGAGGCTGAGGCAGGAGAATTGCTTGAATCCAGGAGGCGGAAGTTGCAGTGATTGGAAATCGTGCCACCGCACTCCAACCTGGGAGACAGAACAGAATGAGACTCCATCTCACATCAACAACAGAAAAAATTACCGTGGCTGGCACACTAGGAGGTGTAGCACTATTAACACAACTTCTCCAAAGTGACTACTAGTGCAGCGAGGACTTCATATTGACTTACCCCATCAAATAATTATACATTTTAAATGATGGAAGCTTTAAGGCATTAATAAAATGCTATGAGGTTTTACGGGTTTTATCACATTTTATTATAGCATAATGTATAGTGTAACAGACATCTTCTGCGTTTAAAATTTTTATATTTTGTATTAATCATATTCATAATATTTTACTAAGTGACATTCTTGTAATAATGAGTCTTTTAAAATTTCATATCAGTCACCATTATACCATAGCAAGTTGTTTTGAAATTTCATATTAGTTACCATTATATATTAGAAAGTTATACATTTATTGTATACTATGTATTTTTTATGAAATATATCATTATTTTACAATATTTTAACCTTACAGAAAAGTTGCAAGATTAGTACAAGAATCTCCAAGATACTCTAACCTAAATTTACTAGCTGTTTATGTTTTGTCTCACTTGTTTTATCATCCCCTCTCTCTGTGTGTTTTGTTCTATTTATCTATTTATACATATACATATATTATTTTTCTTCTTGAACCATTTGAGCATAAGCTGGAGATAGTATTATACTTAACTTCTAAATACTTCAGTGTGCTCAGCCTAAGAGTAAGCTTATTCTTCTAAATAGCTACGGTATAGTTAACAAAATCAGAAACTAAAAAATAATCTGTACTCAATATTCAAATTTCAACAATTTGTCAAAAAACAGTCATTTATAGATATTTTTCTCCAGCCAGAATCCAAATATATTGTTTCCAAGTTTCTTTAGTCTTTTTAAGTTTTGTGTAACTACATATAAAAATATATATGAACTTATTAAGTGTACATTCTTTAAAGGTTTTGCATTTTCATGTAAGTCAGACTATTTTCTATATATGAAAACTTTATAAGAACGTTGTTTTTGCCAAACAGTCTGAGATAAAAATATGTGAACTTTTCATTTAAATAATAAAATCTGGCAAATATTTTTTTTTTTTTTTTTTTTTGAGACAGAGTCTCGCTCAGTCGCCCAGGCTGGAGTGCAGTGGCCGGATCTCAGCTCACTGCAAGCTCCGCTTCCCGGGTTTACGCCATTCTCCTGCCTCAGCCTCCCGAGTAGCTGGGACCACAGGCGCCCGCCACCTCGCCCGGCTAGTTTTTTGTATTTTTTAGTAGAGACGGGGTTTCACCGTGTTAGCCAGGATGGTCTCGATCTCCTGACCTCGTGATCCACCCGTCTCGGCCTCCCAAAGTGCTAGGATTACAGGCTTGAGCCACCGCGCCCGGCCTAAAATCTGGCAAATATTATAGAGGAACGAGTAATGACTAAACCTCTTATCTTTGACACAGTTCAGGTTCTACTAATAATATTTACATACGTCAAGTGTTAAACACTAGGCTGAGTGGTCTTGGATATATTGTCTCACTTACACTTTGAATAATATAAATAAGCAACCTGGTATACAGTGAGGATACAAATTAGTAACTTAAAGTGTGTATTGTTGATAGCTATTGAAACTGAAATTTGAATTCAGGTTTTTAGAATTGTAGTTAAGCAAATTTGTGTAATATATAATATAAAATAACAAGGGTCAGAAATAAATCCAGATTAAGTTCCAGGAGCAAGAGATCACAGCAATTTTTAGTATGAGAAATGAATGAGAATTTAGGCTTTGAATGTAGTTGTGCATAAGTATACATAAATACTCATGCTCATCAGAAACAATAGTTCAGAACATGATTCATTCCATCCCTCAATCATATGCCGACTTTAATGGTTATATATCTGTGTCTCATCAAGAAAACGTTCATTGTTTCTTGAAAGAATTATTTCTAATGTCTACTTCCAGAAAACTCATGTGTGTGTTGATGGGATAGTTACTCACAAATTTGGGATAGTTTTATTCCTTAAGTATGATGGGTATTTTTCTTTTCTTTTGCTGCAAAACAAATTTCCACATATTTAATAGCTTCAAACAGCACCCATTCATTAGCTCACAGTCCTGCAGTTTACAAGTCTGGGTGACCTCAACTGAATTCTATGTTGAGGCTATCAAAAAGCCGAAATTATGGTGTTAATCAGGCTCAACTTTTATCTAAAGACATTGGAAAAGAACCCATGTCCAGATTCTTTCAGACCAATAGCAGAATCCAGTTCTATGCAGTTAGAGATCTAGAGGTTCCACTTCCCTTGTTAGCTGTCTGCCAGGCATTGCTCTCCGCAAGCAGTGACCACCTGAACTTCTCACGTCACTTTCTTTGTCTTCAAAGCCCACAACCATGTGTTTTGTCTTTCTCACACTTTAATCTTTCTGAATTCCCCTTCTGCTACCAGCTGGCAAAAATACTCTGCTTTTCAAATGCTCATGTGATTACATTGGACCGTGGTCATCACCCAATCATAAGTGTCAACTGATTAGTACACTTAATTAAATTATCTAAGTTATCTAAGTCCCTGTGGCCTTATATGTTAACATATTCAATAGCATGATTTTCATTATATTGGCATTCCCGATAATTACTATAAAAAATTTGGTGGGGGCCATTTTTTGAATTTTGCTTACCTCATAGAAGATAGTAAAATATGTCTGAGGCATATTTGAATTTAGCCCTATTTTATCACATCAGCACTACCACTTTTGGAGTGAACCTGCATATTTGGGATGAATATCCTTATAATCTGCACATTTAAGGTCTTCTTTTCAGTAAGAATTCTACTTCACATCACTGTAATTTTTGATGTCATTGATAAACTACATAAATTTCTTTTCTCTTGGTTTTCACAGAGCCATTACTTTTTGCTAGCTTAATAATACCTTTGGCCACTTATGAGTCTATTTTTCTTCGTTGTTGCTTCTGATGTATTTTGTTTGGCTTTGTTTTTCCTTTACCAGCTGTGAAATATCCACCAAACTTTGAATTACAATGTCTTCTGAATATATTTTATTCCTATTGAATATTTACTCTCATGGATTCCATTATCTATTTGCAAATATATTTCCAATACTGATTCCCACTTTGCTATGTAGTCTTCCACCTGTATTTGTTGATCACAAATAAATATCATGTAAAATATTATATTCTTTGAATGCAACAGAAAATAGACTTTCAGTACTGAGAGAAAATAGAAAAAAATAGGGCTCATACTCATTACATTAAGTATTCTTGGCAAATTAAAAAAATACATCAAACCGTATATTCTTAAATTGCAAAATATCTAAATAATCAAAGGGTTATAACAATATTTTTATAATGCACATCACAGTGGTACTTAAACTTTTATATTGCATTTTCAGTTGTTTTGAAGCTGGCAAGATAGATTCTCTGGGTTTATAGGAGTACTGGACCTGGGCCTTGGGAACATTGGTCAATGACATGTCTCAGATGAAACGCTCTCCAGGAAGCTTCTTTTAGCCCAAGAAAGCAAACTTGCCCAAAGTCATGCCGGTTTTTAGGCAACTGCCCACATCCAATGACTGGGGAATGAAAAGATATAAACTCCCAGCATATTTGCTTTAAGACAGAACAATTATGATGTGTCATTCATACTCCACAGCTGCCTGTGATGAGCTATGGTCTTGGCTTCAAATGCCGTCATGTGCCATGTAACCACGTTTCAGTAAATGACTGACCACATATAGGATCCTCCCATAAGATTATAATGGAGCTGAAAAATTTCTATCACCTAGTGGCATCATAGTCCTTATAACATCACAGTGCAATGAATTACTCTCATGTTTGTGGTGATGTTACTGCAAAAAAAAAAAAAAAAACTACTGAACTGTCAGGCATATAAAAGTATATAGTACTTACAATTATGTACAATACATAATAGTTGATAATGATAAGAAATAACTATGCTATTGGTTTACATATTTAATATACTATACATTTCATTGTTATTTTATTATTTATTTATTTATTTATTTTATTGTATTTTAGTTTTTGGAGACAGAGTCTCAGTCTCTCGCCCAGGCTGGAGTGCGGTGGCACAATCTTGGCTTACTGCAAACTCTGCCTCCCGGGTTCATGCCATTCTCCTGCCTCAGCCTCCCGAGGAGCTGGGACTATAGGCGACCACCACTATGCCCGGCTAATTTTTTGTATTTTTAGTAGAGATGGGGTTTCACTGTGTTAACCAGGATGGTCTCAATCTCCTGACCTTGTGATCCGCCCTCCTCGGTCTCCCAAAGTGCTGCGGTTGCAGGTGTGAGCCACCGCATCTGGCCTCATTGTTATTTTAGAGTATAAATAAGTTAACTATAAAACAGCCTCAGGCAGGTCCTTCAGGAATTATTTCAGAAGAAGATATTTTTATCATAGGAGATAATCATTACATGCTTGTTATCGTGCCTGAAGACTTTTCAGCGGGGCAAGATATGGAGGTAAAAGGCAGTAATATCAAAGAGTCTGACCCACTGTAGGGCAAAGTTAATGTGTGTGTTTGTTTCTTAGTTTTTAACAAAAAAATTAAAAAGAAAAAATAAAATAAAAATTTTAAAAATGGAAAAATGCTTGTAAAATAAAAATACGAAGAAAATATTTTGTACAGCTATACAATGTGCTTATGTTTTAAGCTAAATGTTATTAAAACGAGTCAAAAAGTTAAAAACTTTACAAGCTTATAATGTAAAAGCATAACAGTAAGATAAGATTAATTTATTATTGAAGAAATATTTCTTGATAAATTCAGTGTACCCTAAGTGCACACTGTTAATGACGTCTACCATAGAATCTCAGGTCTTCATATCTGCCTCCCACTGTCTTATGCACTAAACTAGAGCAACTGGCAGTCCTATAAGCTACATTCACAGTAAGTGCCTTGTACAGGTGTATGTTTTTCTATGTTATACTATGATTTTTACTGTACCTTTTCTATGTTGAGATACATAAATACCATTGTGCTACAGTTACCTAGAGTCTTCTGTACAGTAACATACTGTATAGGTTTGTAGTCTAGAAGCAACATGCTATACCATATATGCCAGGTGTGTTGTAAGCTATATTGTCTGGATTGTATAAGTACACTCTAAGATGTTCACACAATGACAAAATTGCCTAACGATACATTTCTCAGAAAGTTGCCCTATTGTTAAGTAGTGCTTGAGTGTACATCACTGTTTTGCTTTGAGTAACCACTCCTGTTGACCAATACTACTTTTTACACTAACTTATAGGTGTTCAGAGCTTCCTTTTATTATTTTTGTAGTGCATTACCTGTTTTTTTGTTTTTGTTTTTGTTTTTGAGATGGAGTCTTGCTCTGTCTCCCAGGCTGGAGTGCAGTGGTATGATCTCGGCTCACTGCAAGCTCTGCCTCTGGGGTTCACACCATTCTCCTTCCTCAGCCTCCCGAGTAGCTGGGACTACAGGCGCCCACCACCATGTCTGGCTAATTTTTTTATATTTTTAGTAGAGACGGGGTTTCACCGTGTTAGCCAGGATTGTCTCGATCTCCTGACCTCGTGATCCACTCTCCTCGGCTTCCCAAAGTGCTGGGATTACAGGCGTGAGCCACCGCACCCGGCCACCATTACATGTTTTAATGGTTATTGAATAATACACTAGAGCATTTATCTGACTATCTCATGACACCTGCCTGAAAGCAAACTGAAAAACAACACAGAAAAATTACTTTTATGCAATTCCTTGTAATTCAGTTGTTTCAATTACAACAATCCTCAGAAATAAAGCTTTTAAATCACTTTTAAAAATATTGTGTAATTTATGGTTTTATTTTTTAGATGCTTTGACATCAGATATCTCTAAATCATGCTGTCATTTAATGTAATGGTAACCTAGATCATGTACTATGTCTCTAAAATTTAAGTTTGTAATTTTTCTCATAAGAGTGGAGTCTCTAACACAAGCGATTTGACAGAATCACCATCTGCCTGCCCTGAAACATCTAGAGGAAGGTGTCATCCACTGGGGAAATTTCCACATGCATTTCAGTTGAAAAGATAAGACTTCCTCACCTTTTCTTGCCCTTTGTGCTTGGGGAAATGGAGTACCACTCAACACTGCTGGCCAAAGATACAGCTGGCCAGTTCTGACCTCCTGGATTCTGGCCAACAGCTGTTCAATCTGTGCTCTGCACTCAAGGGACTTGAAGTTGAAACATCATCCCTGTATTGCCAATTCCACTCTAATTATCTCAATGCGCCATAACCAAAGACTTCTTTTTTTTTTCCCCCACCAAAATAAATTGTTTAGCATTTTCTCTATCAAATCCATACTATTTATCAGTATAGCTACATTAATTAGATTCTAATACTTATGAATTCAGTAATTATATTATCAATAGGGTGTATCTTTTTAACTGAAGCACAACCTGAAAACTTTTTAGTAAATAAAAATAATAATAGTAAGTCATAGTTAGCAAATGATTTTTAAACTCTTTAAAAAATTGGTTATTAAGTAGAATTAAAGGGAAGAGATATTGACTTTCAATTTTATCAAGTTTACAATAATTTTTTATTTTAATTTTTATTACAATAATCTCAACAATTATTTTAATTGTTAAAATAATTCTAGGAGAATTGCAAAAATTATGACACTAGAAAAATCAAACATAGGAAAATTATGACAGTGAATGAAATCTGACCTAACTGACCCCATCTTGCTTCTAACCTACAAACCACTCTTGTTCATTCTTGGGTGTAGGTTGACCTTACCATAGTAGGAATTTAACTTATAGTTTAACTTTGAAGCTAAGATGATAACAGTCCCTTCCTGAAATAAACCCTCTCTTTGCTGGAGACCAGACCACCTTTGTAAGGCTAACAAGTTAGCCACAAGATTAAAAATGATAGATCAGGAGTCACGCAGCCAGAGACAGCAAGATTCCTAACCTCCTCAACTGCTCCTGTGGATGACATCATTATTTTAAGACCTAAGATTGTTGTTAGAGACATTTATCAGACCCTGCATTCTGATGGACCAGCTGGCACCACCCAGACCAGTAAACTGGTTCAATTAGTTCTGTGATCCCACCCAGGAACTAAAGGCAGAAAAACCCACTTTGACCCCCAGTGAATGTATCCACTACACTAACAATTAACATTCCCCATTCCCTAGCCCTCTGCCCATCAAATTATCCTTGAAAAACCCTAACCTCTGAGCCTTTGAGGAGACTGATGTGAGTGATAGCTCTAGTTCCCCTGAATGGCTGGCTTCGCATCTGTTAAATTCTTTATTTTCTGCAATACTACAGTCTCAGTCAATTGATTTGTGGGCAGTGTTCAGGAAGAACCCCTTGGGTGATTACATATTTGTACAATTATATTTTTAAATACATACAGGAACTCATATTTTTCACAGTATCCTGTTTCTTAAATTATTTTTACCATGTTTGCCCTTTAAATTTTCTCTCAAAAATTGTATGTGTAACTTTTCCACAAGACATAAAACATTAATATATAACCTTTTCAATTATTTTCCAGTAGTGCCAATAAAAATGCACACATCTTGCTTACTCTTTCCCATGGTCCACATGTGATCAACTTTAGTGAGTCACATTATGAAGTAGGATAATGATTACAGAATCACAAATATATTGAACCTCTTAGTTTGAATAAATTGACCCTAAAATTTATCTAAAATTTAGACATATAACGTCTAAATTTATAATATTTTAACCCAAATACGCTATTGCCCTATTGGGTACACTAGCAGAGGAAATAGTCCATTGGTATTGTCTGTTTATTGATTAGAATAGAGTGATGATTTGGTTAAGTGTTGTGTTCAGATATAGCAAAGTTTCTCAGGAAACAGATCTGGGAATGGAAATTTGCACATGATAATTTTATTAAGGAGAGTTCTCAGGATTAATACCTATTGAGAAATAAAAGAATTAAGATGGAGAAAAAGAACTTGAACTGTGAAACAGTCTCAAGGAGGCCTTGGCTAATCTCTTGGGCAGATCTGCTCTTTAGAATTCTGCTTTGAGATAGGGGTGCAAGTATTTATACCATCATATCAATAGCCATTTGATAATCAGTGTCCCAGGGAAAGAGGGTTTCTTGTGGTGAGGCAGCTCCCTTTGCCCAAGGACAATTTCATAAGTCTCAAGATTCACTAGAAAGATATCAGGCAGCAATACTCTCAGGGGGCGGACAAATGAAAGCCTCAGAACTGAAGGGTGAATTTTAGTAGCCCACAAGAGCATCCATTACTGTCCAAATTTTTGCTTTCTTCAGCTCCACCTACTTTACATAATACATTTTGGAAACTCTTCATTCAAGATTTGCACTGGTCATATTTTTGGGGGTAAACTGCAACAGGAAGTTTAGTGGAAAAAACTTCAACCTTACCACTGTAGCTGGTCTTGAAGACATAATTTGCTTCTCTCTCTTTCTGTTTTATTTTGTTTGTTTGTTTTTTTAAACCAGTTCTAGATTCTCCTCAATTTTAACAAGGATCTTCACTGACTTAGGGTCTAATTTGTATGTTGACCAAGAAGCTATTCCCAAGGGGGTCTGAACTCCAGGTCATCATGCTTCTCCTGGCCTACTTTTATTAAACAATAAAATTGGGTAAGAAAATGCCAAGAGATATTTCAGGGAGGACATAAGTATCAAGCATGTTGTTTTCTGACCTCACTGCATAACATTTCTATCTCTTTATAATGATCAAGATAATTACTGCTACTAAGATTGTGACACCTTTTCTTGATTATTGGTATTTTGACAACAAGCCCTGAAGTATATGTACAACAGCCAAGGATTGAAGCTTAAAGGCACTTTTGCTGTATACTCTGGTGAAGGTATTCTTCCACAGGAAACCCAGATCTCTAAAGCAAAAAAAAAAAAAAAAAAAAAAGTAAAAACTTCTTAAATGGGTAGCTAGAAATAAAAAAAAGTTCAGTTACGTACTGAGAACCACTCTCAGTTCTCAAATCCATATATCTCAACTTTTAAATCCTAACACCATATGAGAGCTATTGATTTAGGGGATATATTGCATTTTGAAATATAGTGTTCTACCTTATCAGGGTATTATCCTTAAACTGGCACATCAATTGTGCTTTTCATAGACTGTTACATTTATATCTCTCTGTGATTAACAACTTCTGGGTGGGATGCATAAGTGTGTATGTATGTGTGCGTATGTGTGTATAACAGAAGTAGTTGATGCCACAGTAAACTGTACACTGATACACTGTTTTGCTCTAAAGTAGATTCTGAAGCTGTGCTAGTTCTATATCAATTTGTAATTCCTTGAATAATGATGCTAATTGAGACCCTGAAGGCAGGAATTATACCTGGGATAGGTTTCGATGCTTTCACTTCTAGTACCAAAGGACTCCACTGTAATTAACTGGCTACTAAGAGTACACGTGGTCTCTTCATGTATGATGGCACATTATGGGTTCTGAATTGGGCTTCTATGTTTGAATATTGGACATTCTGAAGCCATAGTAGCTAGGTCAGCCTTAGTGAGTTTGAATCTATGTCACTAGGTTCATTCATGACCATCCTTGCCACTGCAGCAACTTTGTTATTGTGCCCTTATCCTTTCAGGACTAAAGGGGCCATTGAGACTTTCTTACATCAAATGTCAGAGTCATTGTTTCTGCCTGGTTGTTTGATTGTTTCTGTCTGGTTGTTGAGTGCATTGTCAAGGGCACATGCCTTTTGTTGGGTATTATCATACACTACAAAGATCATATATTATGCCCACTCCTGTAGGCTAACTGACATATAGTTCCCCAGACATTCTTGTTCTTGGTCTTATTTCTCTTTGCAAACTTTCCAAAAACCTGCTAAGCTATTTGCCACAGCCCATGAGTCTGCATACATTCTTCATTAGTCTTCTTCTCTTTCCATATAATGTGAATGACCAAAGATTTGCTCATTAGGAGAATTTCTCCTCTCCCAACTTTCAGGAAAATACAGGAGTGGGCCTCTAATGAAACTGCAACAAGCTTTTATTAGCTTCTAACCAATACCGAGTCTAATCCACCCAAAGTCTGACAAAGTTAGAAATTACCAAAACTAATTCAAGAAAAAAATAGAAAACCTGAATAAAACTTATATACATAAAAAAGTTTGAAATTAAAAATCTTTCCCAAAGCATAATCAACCCCTCAAGAAAAGAACAACAATGAAAAAAAACGAAACAAAAGTAAAGCCAGCCCAGATGGCTTCTCTGGTAAATTTCATCAAATATTTAAAGAAGAAAAAATATCAAATCTATTCAAACACTTCTGGAAAATAGAAGAGAAAGGGATAGTATTAATCACATTTCCAGGAGGTTAGTGTATTCCAAAACAAGCAAACAAAAAATCACAAGAAAAATAATTCATAGTGCAATAACCTTATAAACATAAATGCATAAAATCTTAAGATATTAGCCGACTATATTCAGCATAATATAAGAATTATATACATACCGGCCAGGCATGGTAGCTCATTCCTGTAATCCCAGCACTTTGGGGAGGCCGAGGTGGGCGGATCACCATGTCAGGAGATTGAGACCATCCTGGCTAACGTGGTGAAACCTCGTCTCTACTAAAAATACAAAAAATTAGCTGGGCACGGTGGCACACGCCTGTCGTCCCAGCTACTTGGGAGGTGAGGCAGGAGAATCACTTGAATCCGGGAGGTGGAGGTTGCAGTGAGCTGAGATCACTCTACTACACTCTAGTCTGGTGACGGAGCAAAACTCTGTCAATCATTCAATCAATCAATCAATCAATCAATAATTATATACTATACCAAATGTGTTAATTCAAGAACTGAACAGGTAATTTAATATATATAAATTAATTAGTATAGTATATTAAGAGACTAAAGCACAAAAATACATATAATCATCATCTCAAAAGACACAAAAAAAGATAATTGAAGAAAATCTAACACTGCTTCATAGTAAAAACTCTCAAACTTAAGAAATAGAAGTGAATTTTCTCAACTAGATAAGGGGCACATACCACACACAAACAAAAAATGGCAATTAATATCATGTTTAGTTGTGAAAGGCTGAGCACTCCTTTTCCTATTATAGAGAACAAGTGAAAAATGTCTACTCTCTCCATTCTATTAAATGTCATTCTGAGGATCTAGCCAGTGTTATATGGCAAAAATAAAATGATAAAAAATGAAATTAAATAACAAACATGCATAGTAATAAGGAGAAGTAAGACAGTTATTATTTGCAAATGACATAATCCTATATATAGAAAATCCTAAGGAATACATATACTGGGAAAGAAAACAAAGAAATAGAGTTTGCAAAAATCACAGGATACAAGATGAATGTACAATAATGCAGTTTGGAATTCTAACAATAAGAGACTTAAAAATAAAATCTCAGAAGAAAGTTTGTTCACATTTACATTAGAAGCTACAATAAAAATATATATTTAAAACAACAATTAAAAACCACAAAATATTGCTCAAAGTACAGAAGACCTAAATAAATGATGAGATATCTCATGCTCATGGAATGACTCAGAATTGTTAAGATGAGAATTCTTCTCAAATTGTTGTGTAGATTACATGAACTTCCTATCAATATCTCAGCACATTATTTTATATTAGAAAATGACCAGCTAATTTTTAAAATTGTGTGGAAATATAAAAGATTGAGACTAGCCAAAACCACTTTGGAAAAAAAAAAATTGGAGGACTTATACCACCTTAAGTCTGAATATACTGTACAACTTGAATAATAAAAGTTGTGTGTTATTACCAAAAATATTATGAAATAGGCCAATAAGTACAATTGAGAGTCCAGAAACAAAGCCTCACCTTTTTAGTCAATTGATTTTCTACAAATATGCCAAGTTAATTTAAGGGCAAAATAAAAAAAAAAAAATAGACATTACAAAAAATTTGTGCCGGGAAAATTAGATATCTATAGACAAGCAAAAAATACAAACAATACAGAAACCAAAACCAAAAAAAAAAAAAAACTCAACATTAATCATAGAGCTAGATGTCAATGATAAAACTATAAAAATTCCATAAGAGAACATAGGTGAAACAATCTTATGGCTTTTGGTTAAGTAGAATTCTCATATATGTCAACAAAAACAAGATCCATGAAAGGAAAATGTTGATAAATCATACACATGGATATGGTTTGGTTCTGTGTCCCTACCCAAATCTCATCTGGAATTGCAATCCCTAGGTGTCAAGGGAGGAACCTTGTGAGAGCTGACTGAATCGTGCGGGAGGTTCTGCCATGCTGTTCTAATGATAGGGAGTTCTCAGGAGGTCTGATGGTTTAAAATTGGCAGTTTTTCCTGCTCTCTCTCTTTCTCCTGCTGCCTTGTGAAGACAGTAGTTCCTTCCCCTTTGCCTTCCGCCATGACTGGAAGTTTCCTGAGGTCTCCCAGCCATGCAGAACTGTAAGTCCATTTAACCTCTTTCCTTTATAAATTATCCAGTCTCAGTAGTATCTTTTTCTTTTTTCTTTTTTTTGAAACCGAGTCTCGCTTTGTCGCCAAAGCTGGAGTGCAGAGGCACAATCTTGACTCACTGCACTTCCTCCTCCCAGGTTCAAGTGATTCTCCTGCCTCAGCCTCCTGAGTAGCTGGGACTACAGGCACCTGCCACCACACCAAGATATTTTTGTATTTTTAGTAGACAGAGTGTTTCACCATGTTGGTCAGGCTGGTCTTGAACCCCTGACCTCAAGCAATCTACTCGCCTTAGCCTTCCAAAGTGCTGGGATTACAGGCTTGAACCACTGCGCCCAGCCTCAGTAGTATCTTTATAGCAGTGTGAAAATGGGCTAAAACACATATCAAAAGTAAAATTTAAGATAATAAAAATGCAAGCCATATCCTGGGAAATTATCTTTACAACATATATATCTGACAAAAGGTTTTTATCCAGAATATGTAAAAGACTCAAGGATCAACAATAAGAAAATAAACAACCAAATGAAAAACTGGCCAAAGATTTCAGTAAGCACTTCACAAGAGTAGATATATGGATGACAAATATGCATGTGCAAAGTTCCTCAACATCATTAGTCATTTGAAAAATGTAGAATCAGAGTTTAATACCAACATTTATACATATACATACACACACTAAGATGACTACAAGTTTTTAAAAAGACAACTATGTGAAGAAGGCGTATCCTACACAATTCGATTCTTATAAACTATTCTTAGGCCGGGTGCGGTGGCTCAGGCCCGTAATCCCAGGACTTCGGGAGGCCGAGGCAGGTGGATTACGAGGTCAGTTTAAGACTAGCCGGGCCAACATAGTGAAACCCCTTCTCTGTTAAAAATACAGAAAATTACCTGGGTGTGGTGGTGGGCGCTTATAATCCCAGCTACTCGGGAGGCTGAAGCGGGAGAATCGCTTGAACCTAGGAGGCAGAGGTTGCAGTGAGCTGAGATCGTGCCACTGCACTCCAGCCTGGGCAACAGTGCAAGACTCTGTTACCAAAAAAAAGTACATAAATAAATGAATATAATAAACGATATTTGTTTTAGATAATGAAACATAGTTATAGTAGTTTAAAGCAGATCATCAGTTATCTGGAGGAATTTGGAACGGAGTAAGAAGGAAGTAATAAAAGGGTAGGAGGAAAAGTTTGTAGATGGCTGCTATGCTTATTATTTTGATGGGAATAATTGTTTCGCCTGTATATACAAGTGCAAAAAAATGTCAAATTGTGGCCCGGTGTGGTGGCTCATGCCTGTAATTCCAGCTACTCAGGAGGCCGAGGCAGGAGAATCGCTTGAATCGGGGAGGCAGAACTTGCAGTGAGCCAAGATGGCGCCACTGCACTCCAGCCTGGGCGACAGAGCGTGGCTCCCTCTCCAAAAAAAAAAAAAAAAAAAAAAAATTCAAGTTGTAATTTTAAATATATGTGTTACATTGTATGTCAAATATAACTACTGTAGCTTTCAGTAAAAATAAGATATTTTATACATTGCATTTGCATTTCACTGAATCAATGTTGCTATCTATTGTAGCATGTACAATTATTTTTAATAAAAATTAGGAAAATACATGCTATTAAATTTATGTCACCTATCTTCACTGAAGAATTGGAAGAATGTTTAAAATGTGAAATCTACAGAAGAGCACATGAAATTTAAAATCTGATCAGTAAGTTTGTTCAAATGATTGTTTCATTGTCACTATTGAAAATTAAAAATTTGCTTTCATTTTCCTCAAGTTCTTGGGAGGAGATATAGAATTACTTCTGGAATATATATTAGTGAGTCATTTCTTCTGATTTTTATTCTTTTAGGCAAAAATATGCTTACTGATATTAAAAGTATTGTTCTGTATCATGAATATCAGATGAAGCATGAAAATGAACATCAATAGACAAGCCAAGTTTCTTTTGAATGTTGAATAAGAGTGTGTTAATAATAATGTAACTATCTTTCCACTTGCATTATTTGCTGATACATGTATCAGGTTACAAATGGTTATAAAGAGAGTATTTGGTAGGAAAGCTATTTAAAGAATTGGTACAGAAATGTGTCATGTGATTTTCATTGAAAATAGAACAAATATGATGGCATCTAGGGGTGATTAGTTGTTCTTACCTTGTAATTGTGTGCTTCAAAAGTAATTGTAGCACACAACAATGTGTTACAAATACTGACTATGAAAAGAAAATTATTAGCTACATTTATTATTACTTTCCAGCCAAATAAAAACAAGATGTCACACAAGAGATTTGAGAATCCTGCTGTCACTGAAGACATTCAAATGCAAAATAGTAAAATATAACTATTACATGCTTGCAAATTATACTCAAGCAAACTTAAAGACAACCAATGTTAACTAGCAAGGAAAGTAGATTTGTTTTTAACTTGAAAAACCATCTCAATAATATACCAAATAAACATTCTTTGAGTATACAAGGGTTTTCTACATGATACTTGATATACAGATTTTTCTTATGCAGATAATATGTTGAAATTAATGTTTTTTGTACATAATTTCAATGGAAAATAATATTCAGTTCAAAATTTAGTAGAATTTTGTGATTTGTCTTGCAAGCTTAGTGCATTTCTTTATGGCCACATTTTCAGATTCAAGATTATAAGAACATATTTTTTTTCTCAAGTAAATTTGCTTAGCAACATATGTTTGTGACATAATAAAAAATTAATGTGTGTGTGTATGTGTGTGTGTGTTCTTGTTATCTATTGCTCTGTAACAAACAACCTATATCTTGTATCTTAAAATAATAGCTGTTTAGTTTGCTTAGCAATCTGTCATCTGGGCAAGGCTTAATGGGGATAGCTCATCTCTCTTCCACATGTTGTCACCATAGCCGGCAAGTTTGTGATAGGTTTTGGTTTATCTCCATGTGGACTTCTCATGGGAAGCTTGGCCTTCTTACAGCATCATGGCTGGATTCCAAGAATAAATTTCCTTAGACCTAGAAAGTTGAAACCCCTGGGGTTTTTTGTTTGTTTTGCTTTTTTAATGTCTGGACAAGAAATTGGCACAGCACAGTGTCACTTCTTCCGTATTCTATTGGCCAAGCGGCCAGAGAGGCCTAGACTGACGGGGAAGACATAAACCCCTCTCTCAATGGGAAGAGTGAAGAAGAACCTTAGGGCCATATTTAAAAAATTCTGCAAAGTGATTATAACCATCTTAAGCCTGTTTCTGGTGATATCGTAAAAGCACCTTCATCAAGTATCGTACACTGTTTTTGATTGCTTCAAGGGTAGAGCCCTAACACCTTATCCACCACAAGTTCTGAAGCTGAAGGTGTAAGGATTTAATTTGATTATGTTGGGACACAGAAAATGATACCTCAAAATACAATGCTTTGGTATTTTGAGTGTTTAGAATTAAAGAAAATGAAAAGGCCTCAGAAATATGCCTTAGAACCAAAGTCTCTCTAATACCTTCCCTTTCCTCTCTCTCTGATCCTTTCTTTCCTGAAGTACATGGAGGAATGCTTTCTAGAAAAATAAATTTCTTAGCTGACTGAAAAAAGCCTGTCTCTAAAAGAAATGCAATTGTCTTAAGACCTTTTCCTAGTAATCTCATCAAATAATTAGGAAAGAATTACCACAGAGAAGAGAAGAGGCTAGGAATCCTCACCATGCCCAGACAGACTTTTCATCTCTTCTTCTGAGGGCTGCTCCGAGGGTTTACTTGAGGGCCTTTATTTTCACAATAAGACAACCTTTGTTTAAAGCAAAGTTCTGCCACTCACCTTCCTGCCACATCCCCCAGACCTCAGGGAAACTTTGTCCCAGGTCATTATTCTTTGAGCTCATTCTTTTTTTCCATAAAAAGCATTTACTTCTGTAACTCTCCTATACCCTTTTCCTAAGAAGAAGAGCCGATAAACATCTGTACCTCATTGGGTTATTGGGTAATTAGGTTCTTGTAAATATATTTTGCATATCTTTTCTCCTATTAATCTGTCTATTGCCGCCAGTTCATTTTCAGTGAGTCTTCAGAGAGCAAAGGGGAAGCTTTCTGTCTTTGATCCTACTATTATCAGAAATACAAGTAATCTTATAAGTTGATGGCTCTGTTTGGGCAAAGCTAGCCAAATTTTGTTTTTTCCTCCGTCATACTCAGATGAATGTGAATTTCTATTTATTATTGTGTATTTTCAATATCGTGACCAGAAGAACAATCTAGAAGTTAATTGACTTGAGTATATAAACTTGGCCACATCTCATATTAAGCTATAAAAAGTGTTAAGTTTAGCCTAATGTTGCTTCCTTACATATTTTTAGTTTGACATAAAGATTTCTTTGTAACAGCGAACTATAGCCAATCTGAATGTACAAACAACCTGTACCCTACTCTTATAGCAATTACCGTTTCAGGCAATTAAAGGAAGCCAACTGTTTAAATCAAGTTCAAATAAGGCAAATGCTAAGTTGTAACCAATCCAGCTGTTTCTGTACCTCATTTCCATTTATTTACATCACTTTTCTTTTTTTATCCATAAATCCTCTTTGACTCAGCATTAGCATTACTGGAAAGGGATCTTGATCCAGACCCCAAAAGAAGGTTCTTGGATCTCATGCAAGAAAAAAAAATTGGAGGAGAATCCATAAAGTGAAAACAAGTTTATTAAGAAAGTAAAGGAATAAAAGATTGGCTGCTCCATAGGCAGAGCAGTAGCTTGGACTGCTGGACTGAGGATATTTATACTTATTTCTTGATCATATGTTTAAAAAGGAGTAAATTATTTATAGTTTTCTGGGAAAGGGATGGGCAATTCCTGGAACTGTGGGTTCCTCCCTATTTTAAACCCTATAGTGTAACTTCCTGACCTTGTCATGGCATTTGTAAACTGTTATGGTGCTGGTGGGAGTGTCTTTTCGCATGTTGATGCATTATAATTAGCATATAATGGGCAGTAAGGACGACCAGAGGTCACTTTCCTTGCCATCATGGTTTTGGTGGGATTTAATTGGCTTCTTTACTACAACCTGTCTCATCAGCAAGCTTTGTGTGCTGACCTCCTATCTCATCCTGTCACTTAGAATGCCTAATCTCCTGGAAGTGCAGCCCAGTAGGTCTCAGCCTTATTTCACCCAAGACTTATTCAAGATGGTGTCATTCTCGTTCAAATGTTTCTGAGACCAGTGCCAGAATAGCTTTGAATGTATTCTCGTTGAAGATCTACCCAATTTGCAAATCATTCTCTACGCAATTAAACTGTGAAATTAAATTTGTCTAAAGTGTTTCTTTTAACAAAAATAACAGCTAGCTTTTTGATACTAAACTTGTAATGACAATTGTCTTCGCTACAATTTTAGGTTTGCATTTACATTCTATGTGAAGAAGCTGCTAAGCTATTTTTAGATATCTTTGCATTATCTTTTTGTAAAGTTTGTTAAACATTATTGTGCGGATGTCACTATATTAGAAACGTACACAATTATTTGGTGCCTTATTGATATCATGAGAGCATTCTTTTGTTTATTTACTTACACAGAATAACCTAACCACTCACATAGAGACTAATATGAAGGAAGAAGTCATACATAGATTCCTTCATGACAGCAAAGCACAGACAGTAAATTGAGCTCTGCCCCAGATTAAATATAAATTTCTTCCCTTCATTAAAGTTCTCACAGAGATATCTTAGTCAATGTAAAATTTTTCTCCATTTTTGGAAAAGGTCTAAATAAATAATAATGCAAAGTATAGCATCATCATTCTTTTTTTTAATCCTTCTTAATCTCTGCAGATTGAACTCAGCCATTGCTCTATGAGGACAAGAAAGAGTGGCTCAAGTTTCCTTCTTAAACTACTACAGATTTGAGAGTTAAAGATTCCTTGGGGATTCAGAGACTGAATAAAGTTAGTTGGAATTGCTGTATATGTTACCAATTAAACCTTTTCATGTCCCAGTTCCCTAAAGTTACAAAGAATAAATAGGACAGCTAAGAATATCATTTTATTTGGGACAATTTTTCAAAATATTTAGCAATATAGCACATACCAACTCTCTTTGCTGCCAGTCATATATAATTTCCTTGTATGTATGCCAGTCATATATAATGTCCAAGTATGTGTGTACTGTGTGTGTGAGAGTGTATCTGTCTGTGTGTATACACAATTTCCATATAGATATATAGATATATATGTTTCCACATCATTTCCAAGTCATAAGACTATGTCATTTGGTTTAATATGCACCAGTTGTGCACTCAAAAATGGTTGGGAGGCAATGCAACTAACCGCTTTAAATTTGTTAAATAATTCTGAAAGGATCAGGAGAGAGTTGGAGATTGTAACCTTGGTACTGCATGTCAGTAATGGGCAGTGATTCATGAGAAGTTAATAGTAGCTCTCTAGGACAAAGACTTTGAAGTTGGGTGAAACAAAAATAGGAAGTGCAGTCACTGAAAAGGGCAGAGCAGGTAGTTCCAAGAGCTTGACCCATCACAGAAACAATATGCACACACAGACAAAAAAGCAGAAATCAAAAACTGTCAATCAACTTTGTTGAAACTGAAAAATAGTCAAAGGTTCAAAGGTTGAGAGCAAGCAAGTGTTGAATCAAGAATCAGTGGATTTAGAAAATAAATTTTGCAGCTGTTTAGCTTTCCTTCCTCCCTGACTCCTGTCCCCAGCTTGGCAGTAGCCTTGAATACAGTGATCTGTGTTTCCAGTCCCCGATTCCAGAGGGAGCAGAGCAGACCTTGTTCTCAAAGAATTGCATATTTGTTTTGACCAGTTTTGGGGCTACCCGAAGGACAGAAGCAAGGAGCTTGTCTTTGTTTCACCTAATTTGGAAGTCTCTCACAGCAGAAAACCAACTACTACGCAGAGGGCATCACTCAAAAACAGTGAAAGGGAAATGAACAATTTGCTGCTGCCTGGGGCAAATGATTACTATGGAGCCAAATGAGATATGCTGAAAACTTGGGAGGAGGATAAGAGACTCTGAGAATTAGGGTGTTATAAAGCACTCTTCTGTACTAAGAATTTAGTAAACCACAGAGAGCCTAGGAAAGCCTATATTCTGAGAAAAGACCTAGGCTTTCATTTGTGGCTGATCTTTAGGCTTAATGCAAGCAGGGAGTAAAGGCTAAGACAGATATGTAGAGGCCCTGGTCAAAAGCTAAAAACATGTCCCAACACAGTTTTTTAAATCATCATCATCATTATTATTGTCTCCGATGTTCAAAGAAATATCTGAGCAAACACTATTTGTCCACAAGCTAAAGAAACAGATTTTAGAGACCACATGTGAGGACTATAGTCATTTTAACGGTTATAAAAATAACGAAACAAGCAAACAACTACATCCCAGACCAAAGGATAAAAACAACAACAAAACACTGAGCCAGGGCATCATTTTGATTTCCAGAGTTAGCACATCACACTGTATAAAAAGTCCTCTTTCTTAACAATAGCAAAATGCAAAGTGTACGAAGAAACAAGATAGAATGATCCTTTCACAGGATAAATTAATAGAAAATGTCCCTGCGGAAGCACAGACTTTGGGCTTCCTAGATAAAGACTTCAAATCAACTATTTCCTTTAAAAAGTTAAACATAAAAATGTGCCTGCTCTTCAAAAGTTACACACAGACCTACCACATGACCCATCACATCTCTGTATCACTCCTATGAATCACTCCTATGTATCAACCCAAAAAAATCAAAAGCAGGTATTCAAAGAAGTACCTGTACAAAGGTGTTTATGGCAACATTATTTACAATAGCAAAATAGTGGAAGGAACTCATGTCCATCATTAGAAGAGTAATAATTTGGCATATACATACAATGAAATTCAGCTACAAAAAGGAATGAAGTTCTGATACTTGATACAACATGGATGAACACCAAAAACATTATGTTAATAAAATAATCTAAGTAAAAAAGGTCACTTGTATGTGAACCCCCAAAAATTTAAGACAGGTCTCAGTTAATTTGCAAAGTTTATTTTGCCAAGACTGAAGACATGCGCCTGTGACACAGCCTCAGGAGGGCCTGAGGACAGGTGCCCAAGGTGGTCAGAGCACAGTTTGATTTTACACATTTTAGGGAGACATGAGACATCAATCAAGATGAGGCAACTTGAAGCAAAGACTAGAAGACTTGAAATGGGGAGGGGGCTTCCAAGTCGTAGGTATATAAGAGAAAAATGGTTGCCTTCTTTTTAGTTTCCGATTACCCTCTGCAAAGGAGGCAATCAGATACGCATTGATCTCAGTGAGCAAAGGGGTGACTTTGAAAAGAAGGGGAGGCAAGTTTGCCCTAAGCCGTTCCCGGCTTGACTTTTCCTTTTAACTTAGTGATTTGGGGACCCCCAAGATTTATTTTCCTTTCACAATTCCATTGATATGAGGTATCCAGAGTCCATATATCTTTAGACAGATTGATAGTCCTCAGAGCTTGAGTGAAGAGGGAGAAAGTGGGAATGAGTGCTTAATAAGTAGATTTTCTTTTTAGGTGATAAAAACATTTTTGGAGTATTAAAAGTGCTAGTTGCACACCTTTCTGAAAATAGTAAGTGACACTAAATTGTGTTCTTTCATAGGCTAATTTTGTTATATTAATTTCACTTTAGTGACAGAAATATTGAACAAAAAATTGATTGGGAGATTTCTGCTACCAAAGTGCAGTACTGTAGGAAGATGAAGGCCAATATTTGTTGCAAGAACCAGAAAACTATGTCACATAAATAGCAAGAATTATGCTTTTTTGTGGTATCCAAGATCTGTAGAAACAATGATGACTTGTTGAACTAAAATTACAAAGAAAAATTACCTTTCTGGATTAAGCTAATTGTTATTGGCTAGTTTTTCCAATCTGGGGACACTGGTCACACCTGGGCAGGAGCTAAAGGTCTAGCTTAGTTGAGGCAGAGGTCCACTGCCAGGGTAGAGATGCCAGCAAAGCTCTAAGTGTTAGAGGAGGGCTGGAGAAAAAAACTAAAATCTCAAAGGCTTTCAAGCATACTACCAGTATTATCAGTGGTAGTTTCCTGAGTTCTGGAGCACAGAGAAGGCTTAAGACTGGCCAATCTTTCAAACTGGCAGAATAAAATCTCCAGTAGTCATTAGATGCCCAGAAAACAAAGACACACTAAGAGTGGTGCTTCCTACGTATTCACTGTTGTGTCCCTTGTAAAATATTTGCTGCAGTTTGCAGCAGTGTATGGTGACAAGTGGAGAAATGGCCTGGGAATACCACAGCGTACCACTGGATCTTCCTTCATGCCTGAGGTGAGGGTAACTTCATACTCACAGTCAAAAGTCTAGTTGTGTGCCACTCTAGAAAGAATAGCAAACCAGAAAATTCTTACTAAGCCTGCAATCCATTCCAATCTAGCTCCGTATTTGATGGGATTGGAATGATGACTAGATTATATTGCCTAACAGTTAAGGTCCTAGCCATTGTAATATGAACAATAGGCGGAACAAAACATAAGAATTGGAAAAGAAGGGTGAAAACTGTTATTAATCAGATTATGTGATTATACACAATGTAAAATTCAAAATAATCTAAAGACAAATGTTAGAATCTGTAAGTGAATTTTCTAGGGTTGCTGGCATAATGCCTATATGACAAAATGCACATTTCTAAATAAAGAATGGCTAAAATATTAAAACAAAAATTAGAAAATATTCTTAAGTGGATTATAGTGAAAATAGTGTACTGAAATAAATGAGATAAAGCTAAAGAAGTGCTTGGAAAAATTCACGGCCATAAATGCTATATATTTTCAAAAAACACAGGCGAAATTTAAATTACTTAAGATTTTACCATAAGAAACTAAGCACAAAACAGCAAAACAAGTTTATAGAAAGTAGAAGAAAATAAATAATAAAGATAAGAAGAGAACAATTAAATTGAATACAAATTGAAACGATCTATTTACAACAGTATCAAAAATATAACATGCTGAGAAATAAATCCAAGAAAACAAATTTAGGACTCTATCTTGAGAATTATAAAACACAATAAATATAAGAATACTCGAAGAAATGGAGTATATATCACACAAATAGATGGAAAGACTTGATATTTTAAAGATGGAAATAATACATAAATCAAAGTACAGTATATGCAATCATTATCAAAATGCCAGAAATCTAGTTTGTATGTCTGTATGTAAATTGACAAGCTGATTCCTAAATTTATATGGTGTTTTAGAATGCAAACATTTTCATGGCAGCATCAAAGAAGAACAAAGCAGAACGACTCACAATAACAAATATCAAACTCAGTAATGGAAAAGAATTGAAAGTCTATAAATAGATCAATATACATGTACTCACCTGATTTATCAAAAGGACAACACTCTGTTACAGCGGGGAAAAGCCCATCTTTTGAATACATTGTGTTAGGTATATTGGCTATGAATGTGGACAAACACATTTCTGCTTGCCTAGCAATTCTACTCCTGAGTGAATGTTAAATAGAAATGAAAGCATATTTATACACACACACAGAGCACATGCACACCCACATATACGCACAACATTGTCTAAATATATTTATCACAGCTTCATTCATGATAATCAAAGAAAAGGAAGCTACTCAAATGCTTATTTACAGCACATTGATAGAGCTACATTTATGGAATCTGACACTTAGCATTAACAAAAATAATGTAAAACCACATGGAGCAATGTGAATGAATCTTATAAAAACAATATTGAGGGGAAAAAAACACCCAGACATGACTACTGACTCTGTGATTTCATTCATAGAAAGGACAAAGGCAGGCAAAATCAATCTGGGCTGTTAGAGGTCAGGAAAATCGTTACCCCTGGAAGGTAGAATGTGAGAGAGGGCACAAGGTGACCCAACTGTTGTGGGTTATGTTCCATTTCTTGATCGCAGTGATAGTTTCCCAGACGTGCTCAGTGTGTTAAAATTCACTGGTCTGTCTATTGAGAATATGCACACTTTTTTGTGTATATATTATACTTCCATAAAAGTTTATAAAAATAAAAATGATTGGTCAATTGTCTTACAAGTAGATTTCTCTATACCTTCAAATTTTCCTTCTGTATGTGCAGAAACCCAGTTGGAGAAAAATGCATATTATTTTTACCAAAATAATCTCAACTGGAGAGATTTTGTACTCAAGGGAATACATGGTCATGTTTAAGTCAGTTTTTGATTGTCCCTACTAGAGGGATACGAGGGAGGGAAATATTGGTATCTCTTGAGTAGAGACAGGGATGTGGTTCAGCATCCTGAAATGCACAGAACAACCCCCACTAAAAAAGAATTATTTGACCCAAAATGTCAGTGACACAAAGGTTGAGTCACTTTGACTTAAATGATATGCATTTTACTAAATGCTTGTTAAGTAAAGCAATGAAGCTTTCTTTAATTCTATTCTGTTGCTGATGGCGATTCCCAGGGTGCTATCTTTTAAGACACCCTGTATGTCACATGCTTTTTGCCATATGCTTCTTGACAAATCTTACTTCTCCTCAGCTTTTAATTCCCTGATTATTAATTAACCTTCACGACAGCAAGTTAATTGCAAATATGCACTAATATTATATTTTTCTTCTTCTTCTTCTTCTTACCTGACTTTATCTACAGAAGATACTCTTTCCTTAGGCCCAAAAGAAAGTCAAATTAAGGAAAACAAGTAAAATTTCTGTTAAAATAAGATAAATAGACATGTAGGCTATTTTTAGCTACCAACCACCTAGATGACCAAAATCTCTTAAAACTCTTCTCAGTTCTACTGCTGTCCTAGTTCAATCTCTATGAGAGAAAACAAAAACAAAAACAAAAACAAAGCAAAACCAAAAAAAACTTAAAAGTTTCAGGCAAGATTTTCCTGAATCTACCAAAATTGTTCTTTTTGAAGTTTGTGAGAAGTATTTTTGTATTAGAAATTTAAATTCTCTGAGGATATTTCCAGGAAAAATGTCTAAATATCAGTCAAAACTAGGCACTTCCCCTCTCAGTTTTAAGTATTAAGAAAGCTTTTCTAGTCACGAAACTATCTATCTTTTTTATTTCACCGATTATCACAGTCTCTGATGCTCCTCACTCAGCCGACTAAGTCTATGCAGTAGATTACAATAGATTACAAGTTGTGGTGATTTTTAGTGCTATTTGATGTCAATAAACTTAAAAGACCAGAGATTCTTACAAATCACTTTCCTTTTCACCACTTCATAAATTCCTGGAGATGATCTTATGAAAGAAAGAAAAATCCAATATGAATCAAAGCACACATTTATTACTTGTTATGAAAATATTGTAAACCACAATTATGAACTCACTTGTAAAAGTCAATAATGCGCTGTTTGGTTTGGAGAATAAGCAGAAAATGTATGAGACAGACAACATCAACACAGGGATTATGGAGAGAGGAAGAGCAAATGTTCATTCCCCCATTATGTTGTCCACCAAGCTACCTGGAACCAGGACGCAGTGACACAAGTGACATAGATGTGCTGTGCCTTACAAGAGTGATTTCAATCACTTCTCAAGCTGGCACAGGCCATTGTTCTATATAATGACCATTTAGATATTTAGATTATTCTCTAATTTTTCTGATACAGTTAATTTTTGATGTTTTTCTAATAGGATTGTGGTAAATAGTTTGCAAAACCACATGCAATTGGTAATTTCCAGGCTGTGGGGAGCGGTGTGGTGCTTACACCTATGAGGCATAGCTTAGATAGAGAAGGGCCTCCTAAATCAGTTCTTACTGGACATGGAAGAGCTTGTTGGGAAATCTGGGGCAGCCACTGGGGCTGACTAAAGCTCTGGTAGCCTCCTTCCCTGGAAGATGCAACTGCGACAGTGATGGACCTGGAAGGTGGGGAAGGCATTTGAGATGGAGGAAAAACACTGATGTGACCACCAGATCTCCCAGCACAACCTCCAACAAAATTTGCAGCTTGACAGTCAGTGTGGAAACATCTTGTTGAATTAGATCTTGAGTTGTAGGATTCTTTTCAGAGGTTCACAACCAATCCTGAGTACTTGCAGGATGCTGAGTAATTGATTTAAAAAGCTGAGATTCTGTAGCATATAAATGAACCACTCACAAAGTTATACCTACAATTAGATGTCCTAGCAAGGTAGCTGGAAGAAAGATAAGCAAATCTCATTGACCGACAACAATACTTCACAGTGAAATGTCCTTAGTCTTTCTCAAACAATTCAATTCCTCCAAGTGAGCACTAATAATCTGCAGAACGAGCTGGAGGAATTGAAGGCGTTTGACATTACCACAAGAAACCAGGAGAAACATTGCTCATAGAAACTGGTGCACAACTACTCGGATCTATGCCACATATCTGCCTATTCATATTTCTGTCCTATTCATATTTCTCTTTATAAATAAAGAGAAAACATTTCTGTAAATAAGATTAGTTGCAGAGGTCATTTGGAATTGTTGAGAAGTTTCAATGAAACATTTGGAAGAAACCTAGAGCCAGAAAAAGTCAAAAGGTTTTTTCAGTGTCAAGACTTGTTTAGTCTACTGGTAAGACATGACCAAAGTCAGGAAGATAGCTGATTTTGCTCTCTGAGAGAAGAATTACCTCTGGGTTTTTTCTGTTCATGGTGCCTCACAAGGAACAACTCTGTGTCACAAAAGTCGCAGTGGCACGAATGGTAATGACAATCGGGCAGGTGATGTCCTGGACTTTAAGTAATATTCTCTTCTTCTTGTATGAGGTCACAGAGAAGAATACTGCCATGCTCACATAGTGGTACTCAATTCCCTTATATCTTTGTAGACAGGCAAGCTGCTTGGGAATTGTTCTTCATTTCACTATTAATTGCCTTTTGCTTTGAGAAGAAACCATCAGATATGATATTTTTATTCCTTATTGTTTTAGTGTTTACGAAAGGCAGAGACAAAATTTTTCCATTCTCACCATCAACAGGCTGATTTTCTGGTCCCAGGTGACAACAAACACCTGACTAATTACCACCTTCATCAATATAAACTGCATTTGCCATATAAGGATAAGAATGAGGATTTATTCATTGAGTCATGCCCTGCCTTGAAACCACAGCTAGTGCCATATTTATTTACAATAATCACTCTACTCAGTCCTCTGTGTGACTTTCCTTTAGTGGTAAGAAAAAGTGAATATTTATTAAAAATATGTAAAAATATGGCACTTATTCTGAGAATGAAAAGTGATTCAGGATCTATTTTGTTAGTACAAAAGTAATTGCGTATTTTGCCATTAAGAGTAATGACAAACCCACAGTAACTTTTACACCAACCTAATAAACCAACTTTAGGACCCACCTGATTCTTCCTTCTCTCTCTCTCACTAAGCATTTCTGTTTCTCTGGAGGACTTTACTGTTGTATTCACTCATTTAGAACAAGCAGTTCATCTTACTTTCTAGTTAAAGAAAAAGTTTATCTCATTAGCTGAGCTAATTACCATCATCCTTCCCAAACAGACCAATTATTCCAGACCTTGTGGTTTTCTAGGTCCCATTGTTTATCTTGGTCCAGTCAGTAACCAAGCCTGATCTGCTTCTCAAGACTTTGGCATTTGAGGAAAGAACATTTCCCCAGTAAACTTTAGATACGGTAAACTCCACCTGTGATATGTTCAATCCGCTAGGGAAACAAAGTGTCCTGTGTCCACATGTAGCTGAAGATTTGTGTGACTGTGTGTGTGTGTGACACAAATATCCACAGCTGGATGAATTTTGTAAAGTGCAGTTCACCAACCAAGGTCTAAATATGAAATTAGCATACATTTATATCAATGAATTTTAATAAAAGTACTGTATACAAGAGATGTAAGCTGGTAACTTCCTTCATAAGCTTAATGATTCTATAATTACTTTGGTGGGAAAGTAAAGTGTTTTCTCTGTGTTCTAACAGAGGATTCCCACTTCCTCAGGTTTCAGCTTTCTCTAGGGGTCCTTCGTTATATAATTCGAGATCAGGCTGTAGCTGTGACATACTCATTCTAAGTACTGGCATTCAATAAAGAAGAAAAAGGCAAATATTAGTTATTTCTTAAGAAAGATTCCTGGAAGTTGCCATAAAACACCTATCTTATATTCTGTTGCGTGAAACTGGGACATTTGTGGACACTTAGCTTCAAGAAAGGCTGGGAAATGTAACATTTATTCTAAGTGATCTGATGACAACCTAAAACTCTAGACTTGTAAAGTTAGGAAAAGGCTATAAAAAATATTGAGGGATAACTATCGCTCCATCACAAGAATCAATGTTACATGAATAGTTACCATTAGTAATATATGTAGCAGTAAAAGTAGAAATAACAGTGACATTAATTTTATAACTTTCCTCTAATTTCATTTAAAATGTAGTTGAATGAAACTATATTTTAGAAACTGAAAGGTGATGAAATTGTGAGCGGCTTACCAGGTTTGTGGGTTTTGTACTTGGAAATTCCCCTTTTTTTGGCAACTCTACAGGATGGAGCCCATTAAAGAAAATTTCTCTGTTTTTACATAAAAATTCTACAAAAATAATGCTCTTTTATGTTGGTCCTTGTATATTGATGTTGTTTTTATTAGTCTGTCCTCACACTGCTAAAAAAAAAAAAAAAACTACCTGAGACTGCTTAATTTATAAAGGAAAGAGATTTAGTTGGCTTATGGTTCTGTAGACTGTACAGGGATTTGCTTTGGGGAATCTCTCAGGAAACTTACAATCATGGTAGAAGGTGAAGCAGAAGCAAGCACATATCCACATAGCTGTCACGAGAGAGAGAGAGTGAAAAGGGAAATGCTACATATTTTCAAACAACCACATCTCCTGACACCTATATCACAAGATAGCTGTAGGGGTATGGTGTTAAACCATTAGAAACCACCCCTATGATTCAGTCACATCCTACCTGACCCCACCTCCAACACTGAGGATTTCAATTCAACATGAAATTTGGGTGGGAACACAGAGTCAAACCATATCACTGCTGAACACAAATTAATGACTATACCCAACCTCCTGGTAGCTGTGCTGAAGTTCGTGAAACAATTAAAATTTGGAAATGGTATTATACTGGTATGACTGTACTCTTCATAGCAACATCTTCTACAAATTATTCTAATTTCAGTAATTTATGAGGTATTTTATTTCTGTTAATCACACTTAAAAAATAAATTTCTCCAAGAAGAACACATTCTTTAGAGCAGTGCATTTTTTGAGACTACTGGAAAAGGTTGTGTTTGTGTACTCTCATGAGGGTACAAAAATGAACAATTCGTATAGAATAAAATAATCATGTTCACCTATTATTTGTTATATTTCTTAGCTTGGCTAAAAAATGAGTACTAGTTAGAAGTAGCTTGTATTTATTCAGTTATTTACCTAAAATTAAATTTATTGTCATTATAGTTACAGTTTCATTAAGAGGAAATATACTTTATCCTTTGTTCTTTGTGTAAGGAAAGAATACATTTAATGTATTTGTCTTGGTAGAGGAGGCAGAGTCAGTTGGGAGTGTTTAGCCAAATTATACATGATGCCTCTATGAATTGCTTTGAGGATGAATTAGAACACTGGCATGGAAAATATTGTCATCAATAAAAGTTTTCAAAGCTCATGATTGATTTTCTCTTTTTGTGTATATGTTTATTATGTGAAAATAACAGCCTGTAACAATTTTAATATTTTTTTCCTGGCCAAATTATAGACATGAAGTGGTTTTCATTGGTGTAGAGTGTCCTTATGATGAACAATTTTGGAGAAATTTGAGCTCAAATACTGAAATAGTGAAAATATAAATTAAATAACGGCCAAGGAGACTATTCAAGAGAAACATGTATAGAGATTGCTTTGCTCATTTTCCTTTGGTTTATTGGTTTGTGTCTTCGTTTATGAAGTGGTGTTATTTGTATGGGTGTTTTTCTGCATGCATGCATGCATGCTTGGTGGGAGTTTGTGTTTAAATAAATAAATATAGAAGCTCTTTAGTTTAATTAGATCCCATTTGTCAATTTTGGCTTTTGCTGCTGTTGCTTTTGGTGTTTTAGACATGAAGTCCTTGCCCATACCTATGTCCTGAATGGTACTACCTAGATTTTCTTCTAGGGTTTTATGGTATTAGGTCTAACACTAGCTCTAATCCATCTTGAATTAATCTTCATATAAGGGGTAAGGAAAGGATCCAGTTTCAGCTTTCTACTTATGGCTAGCCAATTTTCCCAGCACCATTTATTGAATAGGGAATCCTTTCCCCATTTCTTGTTTCTCTCAGGTTAGTCAAAGATCAGATGGCTGTAGATGTGTGGTATTATTTCTGAGGACTCTGTTCTGTTCCATTGGTCTATAGCTCTGTTTTGGTACCAGTACCATGCTGTTTTGGTTACTGTAGGCTTGTAGTATAGTTTGAAGTCAGGTAGCGTGACGCCTCCAGCTTTGTCCTTTTGACTTAGGATTGTCTTGGCAATGTGGGCTCTTTTTTGGTTCCATATAAACTTTAAAGCATTTTTTTCCAATTCTGTGAAGAAACTCATTGGTAGCTTAATGGGGATGGCATTGAATCTATAAATAACCTTGGGCACTATGGCCATTTTGACGATATTGATTCTTCCTATCCATGAGCATGGTATGTTCTTCCATTTGTTTGTGTCCTCTTTTATTTCACTGAGCAGTGGTTTGTAGCTCTCCTTGAAGAGGTCCTTGACATCCCTTGTAAGTTGGATTCCTAGGTATTTGATTCTCTTTGAAGCAATTGTGAATGGAAGTTCATTCATGATTTGGCTCTCTGTTTGTCTGTTACTGGTGTATAAGAACGCTTGTGATTTTTGCACATTAATTTTGTATCCTGAGACTTTGCTGAAGTTGCTTATCAGCTTAAGGAGATTCTGGGCTGAGACGATGGAGTTTTCTAAATATACAATCATGTCATCTGCAAACAGGGACAATTTGACTCTTCTTTTCCTAACTGAATGCCCTTGATTTCTTTCTCTTGCCTGATTGCCCTAGCCAGAACTTCCAACACTATGTTGAATAGGAGTGGTGAGAGAGGGCATCCCTGTCTTGTGCCAGTTTTCAAAGGGAATTTTTCCAGTTTTTGCCCATTCAGTATGATATTAGCTGTGGGTTTGTCATAAATAGCTCTTATTATTTTGAGGTACGTTCCATCAATACTGAATCTATTGAGCGTTTTGAGCATGAAGGGCTGTTGAATTTTGTCAAAAGCCTTTTCTGCATCTATTGAGATAATCATGTGGTTCTTGTCTTTGGTTCTGTTTATATGCTGGATTATGTTGATTGATTTGCGAATGTTGAACCAGCCTTGCATCCCAGGGATGAAGCCCACTTGATCATGGTGGATAAGCTTTTTGATGTGCTGCTGAATCCGGTTTGCCAGTATTTTATTGAGGATTTTTGCATCGATGTTCATCAGAGATATTGGTCTAAAATTCTCTTTTTTTGTTGTGTCTCTGCCAGGCTTTGGTATCAGGATGATGTTGGCCTCATAAAATGAGTTAGGGAGGATTCCCTCTTTTTCAATTGATTGGAACAGTTTCAGAAGGAATGGTACCAGCTCCTCCTTGTACCTCTGGTAGAATTCAGCTGTGAATTCATCTGGTCCTGGACTTTTTTTGGTGGGTAGGCTATTGATTGTTGCCTCAATTTCAGAGCCTGCTATTGATCTATTCAGGGATTCAACTTCTTCCTGGTTTAGTCTTGGAAGAGTGTAAGTGTTCAGGAAATTATGCATTTCTTCTAGATTTTCTGGTTGATTTGCGTAGAGGTGTTTATAGTATTCTCTGATGGTAGTTTGTATTTCTGTGGGGTCGGTGGTGATATCCCCTTTATCATTTTTTAATGTGTCTATTTGATTCCGCTCTCTTTTCTTCTTTATTAGTCTTGCTAGTGGTCTGTCAATTTTGTTGATCTTTTCAAAAAACCAACTCCTGGATTCATTGATTTTTTTGGAGGGTTTTTTGTGTCTCTATCTCCTTCAGTTCTACTCTGATCTTAGTCATTTCTTGCCTTCTGCTAGCTTTTGAATGTGTTTGCTCTTGCCTCTCTAGTTCTTTTAATTGTGATGTTAGAGTGTCCATTTTAGATCTTTCCTGCTTTCTCTTGTGGGCATTTAGTGCTATAAATTTCCCTCTACACACTGCTTTAAATGTGTCCCAGAGATTCTGGTATGTTGTATCTTTGTTCTCATTGGTTTCAAAGAACATCTTTATTTCTGCTTTCATTTCGTTATGTACCCAGTAGTCATTCAGGAACAGGTTGTTCAGTTTCCATGTAGTTGAGTGGTTTTGATTGAGTTTCTTAGTCCTGAGTTCTAGTTTGATTGCACTGTGGTCTGAGAGACAGTTTGTTATAATTTCTGTTCTTTGACATTTGCTGAGGAGTGCTTTCCTTCCAATTATGTGGTCAATTTTGGAATAAGTGCGATGTGGTGCTGAGAAGAATGTATATTCTGTTGATTTGGGGTGGAGAGTTCTATAGATGTCTATTAGGTCCGCTTGCTGCAGAGATGAGTTCAATTCCTGGATATCCTTGTTAACTTTCTGTCTCGTTGATCTGTCTAATGTTGACAGTGGAGTGTTGAATTCTCCCATTATTATTGTATGGGAGTCTAAGTCTCTTTGTAAGTCTGTAAGGACTTGCTTTATGAATCTGGGTGCTCCTGTATTGGGTGCATATATATTTAGGAGAGTTAGCTCTTCCTGTTGAATTGATCCCTTTACCATTATGTAATGGCCTTTTTTGTCTCTTTTGATCTTTGATGGTTTAAAGTCTGTTTTATCAGAGACTAGGATTGCAACCCCTGCTTTTTTTTGTTCTCCATTTGCTTGGTAGATCTTCCTCCATCCCTTTATTTTGAGCCTATGTATGTCTCTGCATGTGAGATGGGTCTCCTGAATACAGCAGACTGATGGGTCTTGACTCTTTATCAAGTTTGCCAGTCTGTGCCTTTTAATTGGAGCATTTAGTCCATTTACATTTAAGGTTGATATTGTTATGTGTGAACTTGATCCTGCCATTATGATATTAACTGGTTATTTTGCTCGTTAGTTGATGCAGTTTCTTCCTAGCCTCGATGGTCTTTACATTCTGGCATGTTTTTGCAATGGCTGGTACCGGTTGTTCCTTTCCATGTTTAGGTCTTTCTTCAGGGTCTCTTGTAAGGCAGGCCTGATGATGACAAAGTCTCTAAGCATTTGCTTATCTGTAAAGGATTTTATTTCTCCTTCACTTACGAAACTTAGTTTGGCTGGATATGAAATTCTGGGTTGAAAATTCTTTTCTTTAAGAATGTTGCATATTGGCCTCCACTCTCTTCTGGCTTGTAGAGTTTCTGCTGAGAGATCTGCTGTTAGTCTGATGGGCTTCCCTTTGTGGGTAACCCGACCTTTCTCCCTGGCTGCCCTTAAGATTTTTTCCTTCATTTCAACTTTGGTGAATCTGGCAGTTATGTGTCTTGGAGTTGCTCTTCTGGAGGAGTATCTTTGTGGCGTTCCCTGTATTTCCTGAATTTGAATGTTGGCCTGCCCTACTACGTTGGGGAAGTTCTCCTGGATGATATCCTGAAGTGTGTTTTCCAACTTGGTTCCATTTTCCCCCTCACTTTCAGGCACCCCAATCAGACGTAGATTTGGTCTTTTTACATAATCCCATACTTCTTGCAGGCTTTGTTCATTTCTTTTTCTTCTTTTTTCTTTTGGTTTCTCTTCTCGCTTCATTTCATTCATTTGATCCTCAATCGCTGATACTCTTTCTTCCAATTGATCGAGTCGGTTACTGAAGCTTGTGCATTTGTCACGTATTTCTCATGTCATAGTTTTCATCTCTGTTATTTCGTTTATGACCTTCTCTGCATTAATTAGTCTAGCTGTCAATTCTTCCACTCTCTTTTCAAGATTTTCAGTTTCTTTGCGCTGGGTACATCATTCCTCCTTTAGCTCTGAGAAGTTTGATGGACTGAAGCCTTCTTCTCTCATCTCGTCAAAGTCATTCTCTAACCAGCTTTGGTCCGTTGCTGGCGATGGGCTGCGCTCCTTTGCAGGGGGAGATGCGCTCTTATTTTTTGAATTTCCAGCTTTTCTGCCCTGCTTTTTCCCCATGTTTGCGGTTTTATCTGTCTCTGGTCTTTGATGATGGTGACGTACTGATGGGGTTTTGGTATAAGTGTCCTTCCTGTTTGATAGTTTTCCTTCTGACAGTCAGGACCCTCAGCTGTAGGTCTGTTGGGGATTGCTTGAGGTCCACTCCAGACCCTGTTTGCCTGGGTATCAGCAGCAGAGGTTGCAGAAGATAGAATATTGCTGAACAGCGAGTGTACCTGTCTGATTCTTCCTTTGGAAGCTTCCTCTCAGGGGTGTACTCCACCCTGTGAGGTGTGGGGTGTCAGACTGCCCCTAGTGAGGGATGACTCCCAGTTAGGCTACTCAGGGGTCAGGGACCCACTTGAGCAGGCAGTCTGTCCGTTCTCAGATCTCAACCTCCGTGTTGGGAGATCCACTGCTCTCTTCAAAGCTGTCAGACTTAGTCGTTCGCGTCTGCACAGGCCTCTGCTGCTTCCCCTGTTGTTTTTTAGCTGTGCCCTGTGCCCAGAATGGAGTCTACAGAGACAGGCAGGTTTCGTTGAGCTGCTGTGAGCTCCACCCAGTTCGAGCTTCCCAGCGGCTTTGTTTACCTACTTAAGCCTCAGCAATGGCGGGCACCCCTCCCCCAGCCTCGCTGCTGCCTTGCGGTTAGATCGCCACAGACTGCTGTGTTAGCAATGAGGGAGGCTCCGTGGGCGTGGGACCCTCCCGACCAGGTGTGGGATATATTCTCCTGGTGTGCAAGTTTGCTTAAAGCACAGTATTGGGGTGGGAGTTACCCGATTTTCCAGTTGTTGTGTGTCTCAGTTCCCCTGGCTAGGAAAAGGGATTCCCTTCCCTCTTGTGCTTCCCAGGTGAGGCGATGCCTCGCCCTGCTTCAGCTCTCGCTGGTCCAGCTGCAGTAGCTGACCAGCACCGATTGTCCGGCACTCCCCAGTGAGATGACCCCAGTACCTCAGTTGAAAATGCAGAAATCACCGGTCTTCTGTGTCCCTCGCGCTGGGAGTTGGAGACTGGAGCTGTTTTTATTCCGTGAAGGGCATTCTTAAACACAGCTGAGATTAAGATTAATGCTATTACCATGACAATCTAATTTCAAACACAGCAAATCCTTCTTTAGTTGCTTGAATAAGAAAAAGATCTGACAGTGATGTAGTGTTGAGGCAGGAGAGGATGAAGTAGGACTCAGCAGTTTGAATAGATTTTTCATGTTTTGAGTGAAAGGCTCCAATTTCTTCTTTAATCTCTGTAGTAAAATACTGTCATCTTAATGAAAATCTGATCTCCATATTGATGCATTGTTCAGTAATTTTTCCTGCAGTTGGAGACTTATATTGAGTGGAGAGAAATGTAAGTAAAAAAAATCAGAAGAGTATGTACATCTTATTAATATTTTTAGTTAAAGTGCACGTGTTTGTGTGTGTTTCTTTATATTTTACTTCCCAATCCCTACTACTTTGAACCACTATCTAGAGGAACAGTGATCTCTCTGGGCTTGAGATTTTGAGCACATGCATTTTGAAGAGCATCTGTTATGACAGATTAACTGAACAAGCTAAACAAGTTAGAACAGTTTGTAATGGTTTTGTAGTGTTTTCCCATATTAAAGTAATGCCAAATGACATTACAAGGACTATGACCTTCTTCAGTGACTGAAGTTAATCATTTGTAATTGATTGAGCTATAGAAACAATCACATAAGAGATTGCATAATATGTACATTGGGAAAAAAGTAGGGAAACAAGATAACATCATAAGTTATGGAAATATCATATATTGTTACTGAATATTTTCCATATTAAACATTTGATGAAAAACAGTGAAAAATTAAGCACTTAATAAAAGCGTTGCTAACAGTTGCATGGCAATTATGTGTTCACATTAACTTTCAAATATTTTAGAACCATTATAAATTAGTATTTGATTTGACCTATATTTAAAGTATAAAACACACTTTGATTAAAGGCAAATTGCATAAAATTTAATGTAATTATTCTAAGGACGTCTGGTGACCAGACGTGGCTGAGATTATTTTATTCTGATTGCAGGGGATGGGAAGCATGAGAGGATAGCTATCAAATCAATTAAATCTGGTTTTTGGCAAGTAGCATGATGTAGACTGGGTAGAAATTTGAGCAGAATTTAATGTTACTTTCTAGTAAAGTATTCCTCATAATCCGATATTTAATAACTTTTGTGACTTATTGGAGAGACATAAAAAAATGTTGTTATGATTAAGATCTCTGTCTGTCTATGGAGATATGGACAGTATCAAGAGGACTCACAAGAATGTTGAAATATCCAGGGCATATAAAAAATGGGAAGCTTTTTATACCACCCTTAGGCCTGCAGGGGCAGGAAGCAAACATCTTGTTACTAGGCTGTGAACTAATGTGAGGAAGGATATCGATCCTGAGGTGGTCTGTGAAGATAGGAGAATTGGAGAAGAGATAGTTCTGACAGTTCTTGGCTACAGTCTCTGATCTGTAACTGATTGACTGAACCCAAGAAGAAGCCAGAGATCAAGCACGTTTGGGCTGTTGCTTTCTGATGGAGTCAACATATCTTTCGCTGTAGAACAGAGTAGAGAAAGGTGAATATATCCTAGAGAAAGCAAATGAAGATTAACTCCCAATACAATGCTACATTATGTTCTTCTAGAATATAAAGACAACACATTACATAACGACATTTTTCATCAATATATTTCACTGAAACAGAGAATGTCTGATTAAGATAAGAACATATGTTTTTAAATTCACTTAGAGATCATTCTAAGTACAGCATTTTGCAGTTTCATTACTATAGTGAATAACAAATGAAAATTAAAGGTTTCAAGAGGCAAGAAAATAAATGATCAACATTATAAGCTTTACATTTAAACAACCTGTAGCAGCACTATAGTGCTGGAGTGGTCAATAAACCATATGAAGTTTAAGATTCAAATATTGTTTGTGTAGGAAAGGGAAGACTGTATGACTTTATTATCAATGTATGTGTGGTAGGAAGAGTAAAATACAATATTTGAAAATATATCCCAAATTTCATATTATAGAATTTGTATGTCTCTAAGATTTTCTTAATAACTAGAGAGGAGCTGGGCACAGTGACTCACACCTGTAATCCCAGCACTCTGGGATGCCGAAGTGGAGGGATCACCTGAGGTCATGAGTTCGAGACCAGCCTAACCAACATGGAGAAACCCCATCTCTACTAAAAATACAAAATTAGCTGGGCATGATGGTGCATGCTTGTAATTACAGCTATTCAGGAGGCTGTGGCAAGAGAATCGCTTGAACCCGGGAGGCAGGGTTTGCGGTGAGCCAAGATTGCACCATTGCACTCCAACCTGGGCAACAAGAGTGAAACACTGTCTCAAAAAATAAATAAATAAAAATAAACAAATAAATAAATAACTGGAGAGTGATTTTTAACATTTAAACCCAATTAAATTTGCAATTTAGAAGCTTGACAGTTGTAAAAAAGCAGTTAAATAATTTCAGAAAATTGAGCATAATATTTTTTATTTTCTAATGCCCTAAAACTAATAATTGATTCTTCTCAAATACTTGGCTTTACCTTATTAAAATAAATTATATTTAATTACCTTAACACATAGATAAATAAATTATAATGTTTCTAAATAATGTTACTTTCCAATAAAATATTTCTGATAAAATACCTAAAAACTTTCATGATTTATTTGAGATATAAACAAAATTTTGTTATGACTAAGATTAGAAGAAAAATAAAGATTCTTATAGTGGACCCAAATAATTGCATAAATTACTAAAAAAATGCATTAAAAGCTGAAGTAACAGTTCATGCTAAACTCCAATCACTTTATGACTGTGATAAAAGTGATTGTTAACATCTGCACAGTTCATATAAAAGACATCAATATTTGTAGCCAATGATTAAAAGTATTGAAGTGATAAGAAATTAAATAAACTCCTCATCTCTTTTATCTGTAATATCTAGTGTTGTTTCCAGTTAAAATATATCATCTGGGGATAAAGCTAAATATAGCCTCTCTATGCATGCTTTTGGCATCACTGTTATTGTCAGTTTTTATACTTATATGTACAATATTTTTTTGAAATACAAGTATTCTTTAACTATTTGCAAATAAAGTACAAAAAGTAACTTTAAATGCATCCTGCACCTCCCTCCCATGGCACTAAATTGCTTGAGCAATAATTATTAAAATGTATAGTGGCATTTTTTTAAAGTGAGAATATAAAAACATTTTTAACTTGAACGAGGCACAAAAAGGGCAGAAAACACTCACCAGGATAGGAAAAACACAAAGAAAAATAAAAATAACATGAAGAAGTAGCAAATATTAATCACTGAAAAAAATAAGCATGTGGAAATTTTACAAAAATATCGGTAATTGCAATGAAAATAAAGGAATATATGCTATCTATTAAAATGGTAGATACATTTGACAAATAAATACATCCCACTAACAGATGACAGAGTTGGGATCCAAACGCTATCCCACTGGACCCAGAATCAGAGCTTTTCACACTACAGCACCCTGATTGGACAGTCTTCACACTCTGGTCAACTAATCAGAGAGTTGAAAAAAGAAGGCACTTTGTTTGACTTCAGCTGGGAATCGACACATCAGAGACTAAAATTTTGTGCCACTCTGAGCGTGTCTACAGATAGGAACAAAAAATGTCATCAGAATTTATTTCAAGTTTACAGATAAATTTTAGCATGTAGAGAATTTTGCAAATACAGAATCTATGAATACATATGGATCAATAGAATTTCATATTTAACAAAGAAACAGTAATTAAAAAGTTGGAAACCATGAACGTATGTGCACCTAACTCCAGAGGCACAATATGAAATTAGAAAATCACAGCAAAATACTAGGAGTAGCCAGGCATGGTGGCTCACAACTTGTAATCCAGCACTTTGGGAGGCCAAGGAGGGAGGATCATTTGAGGTCGGAAGTTCAAGACCAGCCTGGCCAACATGGTGAAACCTCATCTCTATTAAAAATACAAAAAATTAGCCGGGTGAAGTGATGGGTGCTTGTAATCCCAACTAGTCAGGAGGCTGAGGGAGGAGAATTGTTTGAACCAGGAAAGCAGATATTGCAGAGTCAAGATCACAGTACTGCACTCCTGCCTGGGCAACAGAGCAAGACTCAAAACAAAGAAACAAAAAACCAGAAGGTTACAAATTTGCAGATATGTTGGAAAACCTCTTATTTGAAAGAAAGTTAGCAATTAGGCAGTTATGAAATCATTAGGAATGCAGAAAATTTCTATGCACCAGATTAAAAAATTGAGCTAATACTTCATAGATAATTTTAATTTACATACACTAGAGACTGTCCATATATATATATATATATATATGGATATATATATTTTTAAAAAAGACCAATTTTAAAGCAGCATAATGAAACCACCTTTGCAAATATTATGACAGTGAAAGAGTCTAGCATGGCTTACTCCATATCACTTCTGGCTTCGCAAGCTGGCTTTCCTCTCACATTCCTGGGCTTTAAGCCAAGCTAACCATGGCAGGAATTTAGATTATAGCTTATCTTTGAAGCAAGAATGATAGTAGCCCCTCCCTCAACTGACTCACTTCTTGTTCAGCGACTGAAACTGCCTTTGTAAGACTTCTGAAAGGCCACATATTAGGATTACTGGGCGATTAGAGCAGAATGCATGCACAGCTTGCCTTTATATAATTGTTTACCACACCATAGGTCAAAAACTTTGTAACTTCCCCAATTGTTCCTATGGATAATATCACTATTGTAAAACCCAAGATTGGTATTTTGAGATTTTTTTTTTGGAACTGGTTACACACTGACTCTGCCTGGACCTGTGATGTATGACTCAATCCTGTACCTGGGATTCATGATTCAATCACTCCTGCGACCTCCACCCAGAGTCTGATTCAGGGCATAAGCACCATTTTCCATACCCCTATGATTTCATCCTCAACCAATCAGTAGCACCCATTTCCTAGCCCTTTGTCTGACAAATTGTCCATTAAAAAACCTAACCTCTGAGTTCCTGGGGAAGATTATTTGAATAATAAACTCTGTCTTTCACTTGACTAGTGCTGTGTTAATTAAACCCTCTTTGCTGCAAAAATCTGCTGTTCTCAGTGCATTAGCTTTTATGGGCAGTGGGCAAGATAAACAAGTTGGGCTATTACAATAACATAAAGTAAATGGTATTTCTTGTATAATTTAAGACAATTACATGTAATATTATTATCTATCATTTGTTCATATATAAAGCTGTTGTGCGTATCTGTCAAATTTGGGATAGTGGTTGTCTCAGTGTGAGTGAAGGCAAATGCTACTAGAAACAGGTGGTCAAAAAGTGTATCAAGTTTATCATCAATATTCTTTTTCATTAAAAAAATGAAATTAACAGAAGATTTGCTAAAAATGTTTAAAAGGAAACCCGATTACCTCTTTTGTAAGCCCCAATGACTCCTGCCCTAGTGTAATCCCCTTCCCTGGGAAGTAGGAGAGACCTGAATATTATACTTGACTAAAATTAGTCAAGTATAATACTTAAATAATTAAGGAAATTAATTCCATCTGCAAAATCTCTTTACATATAAGATAAAAGATAGTGGAAGTGAGATCCCATTATATTTTCAGGTCTCTCCGACTTCCCCCAAATAGGAATATCATCTAGAGTAGATCTTACCTACTAATGAGTTGAACACTTTAAAGGAGAGAGCCTGGAAGGAACAGAAGTGCTCTTCTGCTGGTATTAAAGAAACAAGTCATCAGTTTCTAACCAAGGAACTGAGTACTGCCAACAACCTTGTGAGCTTAAAAGAGGATCTTGAGCCTAAGATGAAACCTCAGCCCCAGTTGACACCCTGAATACATCCCTGTGAGATCCAAAAACACAGGACTATGGGACTTGCAAGATAGTAAATGTCACACGCGTCCATGTGAAGATACCACCAAACAGGCTTTGTGTGAGCAACAAGGCTGTTTGTTTCACCTGGGTGCAGGCGGGCTGAGTCCGAAAATGGAGTCAGCAAAGGGTGGTGGGATTATCATCAGTTCTTATAGGTTTGGGATAGGTGTACAAAATACATTCTCAAGGGTGGGGAGAATATTACAAAGTACTTTCTTAAGGGCGGGGGAGAATATGTCTTAACAGTTAGGGTGGGGCAGGAACAAATCACAACGGTGGAATGCCATCAGTTAAGGCTATTTTCTCTTCTTTTGTGGATCTTCAGTTGCTTCAGGCCATCTGGATGTACACGTGCAGGTCACATGGGATGTGATGGCTTAGCCTGGGCTCAGAGGCCTGACAGTAAATACATGTTGCTTTCAGCTGTTAAGTTTGTGGTGGTTTGTGAAGCATCAAGACAACACCAGTGCCCCCATTAATGCACCAATGATTTTCAGTGGAGAAATCCCCCTGGAATGTTGTGATACGGTTTGCTTTTAATATGTTACATGGCCTTAGGCAAAAGATTTAACTTCTCTAGGCATAAAGAGGTGTTTTTGTGCTAAGTATATCCAAATCCCTTAAAGTTTTAAGGATTTATCCTTCACTGTAAGAGCTAACAAAAAAAAAAAGAAAGAAAGACACAAAGAGAGAGAGAACTATTGCCAGGTTTAAAAGAGGCGAGCACTTTCCAAGTATTGATTAGTAGATTAATTCATTTACTTATTGGAACATTAATCATTCAACAAATTTAGAGAGTATTCAATTAATTTACTCATTCTGTGCTTTAGCAAATATTTTTTGAAAATTTACCACAGGGGCTAGATGATAAAGACACATTAATAAATAAAGTCACTCCCATTTTTATTGTGATTACTTAACAGTAAATAATACATTAGATGAGCAATAAACCAAAATGCAGGAAACCTGAGAAGGCTTTCTTCATGAAATGGGAGCTAAAATGACACTGATTGAATAACATTTACAAAGTCAAAAACAGAGGCGTTGAAGAGAACTAGGGATGCTCCAGGCTAAGAGAACATGATAGGCAAAGATCTGAAGTTGTGAATGAACTTGATAAGATTACGGAATTACAAACTTTTCTTTGAATTGATCAAACAAGTCAAAGAAAATAATGCTTGCATGTGAAAGAGGAAAAATAAACTGAGAGCAGATTATAAAAGGCCTGATAATCTTTTCAAAAAAAATGTGGTTGTTGCCATAGCAGTAGTAATGTTTTCAGATGTGACCTCAGTCAGTTCAGGCTGGTATAACAAAAAACCATAAACTTTCAGGTGCCTCACAAACAAAAGAAAATTATTTTTTACAGTTCTGAAGTTTGGAAATCTGAGATTAGGGGGCCAACATGGTCAAGTTCAGGTGAGTGCCCTCTTCTGGGTTGCAGACTGACAAATTCTCATTGAATTCTCACATGGCAGGGAGAGAAGGCGTGCAGGGGAGAAGAGAGAGCTCTTACTGCTCTATGTATGGGGTGCTAGTCCCATTCATGAGGATTCTCCCCTCATTATCTAATTACCTAATCACTTCCCAAAGGTCCCATCTTCTAATGCCAGCACATTGTGGATTAAAATGTTAGCCTATAAGCTTTGAGGTGACACAGATATTCAATCCATAACAGATGTTATTCTGGCATGTGATGGGTTTTTTTGTTTGTTTGTTTGATTTAATGAAGTTTGAACTGTCACCGTTAGGGGGTAACTATGAATGGACTTTCAACCTACATATAATATAATAAAAATTGTACAGTTGAAATAGCTGGGCATGTCTATGTAATGATAGATTACAGAAAACTATAATTATAGATTATATAGTAACATAGACATAAATATGTCTTGTATGTCTCAGAATGAAGTCAGTGGTAATGGAGAGGAAAGTGCACTAAACAAATATTGAGAAGAAAAATATATGGAAAACAGTAACAAATTTGATAGTTACTGAATAATCAAGGCAACTGTAATAAAAGAGAAAAGATTTATTCCTTGCTAACTTAGCTGATGGATAAAACAAAAGTTAGAAAATGTTAAGTGAATATATAGAGTTTTGTTTTTTTCAATTAGAAAATGCTAAATTTGAAGTACCATTAGAACATTTAAGTCAGAGCTTTTCAAATGTTTTACATAGAGAACACCATCTGTCAACAACGTGCTTAATCGTTTCCATCAAGGAGCTTAAGACTGAACCACTGAGAACCTTTAGCAATGCTAGGTTTCCAAGAACAGGGAAAACCAGAACTTAAAGAGTTTTATGTTCATAACACTCTTAAAGATTGGCCTCTGACTTTAGTGCCCAGATATTAAATTCAACACCAAGGATCTGGGTTTAAATAGAGTCAAATACATTATTTTGTTATTATAGAGACAAGATTTTTCAGAATCATTGTGCAGACCTAGGGCTTATGTTTTGATGAGATACTCAAGGAGAAAGTGGCCTCTGTATCTTGAATAAACTAGAAAATAAATTAGTATAGTAAAACCTGTGGCAGCAAAATTAGTGTATGATCATTGTATCAGATCAGTAATGTCTGCTTATATGTTACTGCATACTAACCTGTCTGTAAATATAATGGGTTAAAACAATAATTTAATGCTGCTCACAATATATCAGGAATTTAGGATGGGCTCATTTTGTCATTTGTCTGTTATCTACTTGGCATCACATGGGGTGTGTACCTGTCAGGGTTCTAAAGCAGGCAAAGGGTGGTTGATGTTAGAGATCAGACATCAAAAAAGGCTCCTTTATTGACATATCTAGTGTGGTGGTGTTGATGTCTCTTGGCTAATATTTCCGTCCACTTAATATCTGTTATTCCATCTATCCTCCATGTCCTTGTGCTTCTCACATCATGGTGGTCTCAGGTTAGTCACATTTCTTTTATATTTTATTGTAAATATTGATGGTGTACAACATGATGCTTTAATATACATATGCATAGTGAAATTATTACTATAGTCAAGCAAATTAACATATCCATCTCTTCACAATTACCACTATTTTTCTTTTTGTTTTTGGTGGTAGCACACCTGAAATCTACTCTCCTAGGAAATCATCGGTACACAGTGCACTATTCTTAACTAACAGCCATCATGCTGTACCATGGATTACTCAACTTATTCATCATACATAACTGCAATTTTGTATCCTTTGACCTGCATCTCCTCATTCCCCCCTTTTCTTTACTCCTGCAGTCTTAGTTTATTTTGTACTTCTGTAACAAAATACCTGACAATAGGTAACTTATAAAGACCAGAGTTGTATTGGTTTGCAACTCTGGAGACTGGAAAGTCCAAGATCGAGGGATTGCATCTGACAGGGCCTTCTTGCTACATCATAACATTGCTAATGGCACACATAGCGAGAGAGCGAGAAAGGGGGCTGCACTTATCCTTCATAGGGACCTGACTCTTGAGATAAAAAATTCACTTCTGTAATAATGGTATTAATCCGTTAATGAGGACAAAGACTCTGTGATCTAATCACTCCCAAAATCCCACCTCTTAACAGCATTGAGGATTAAGTTTCCCATACATGAACATGAATGAACTTTAAGGGGCACATTCAAAGAAGAGCACTTATTAACCATGGTTCCACTCTCTGACTGTCTGTTTCTATGTATTGGATACTTTTAGATACCATATAAGTGAGATCATGCAGTTTTTGTCTTTCTGTACCTGTTATTTCCATTAACATAATGTTCTCTAGGTTAATCTGTTGTTGTGAACGACAGTATTTCTTTCTTTGTAAAGGCTGAATAGTATCTGATTATATCTATATCTATATCTGTATCTAATCTATATCTATCTATATCTATAGATATAAATATAGATCTATATCTATCTATATCTAGATATAGATATAATGGGATATATAATGGGATATCTATATAGATAGATATAATGGATATATATAAAATAGGATGTATATATAATGGGATATATATAGAGGATATATATATATAATGGGATATATATACATACGCACACACACCACATTTTCATTTTGCATTTATTAGTTGATGTACGCTTAGGTTAATTCTGTACCTTGGCTATTGTGAATAATGCTGCAATGAACATGGGAACTTAGAAATCTCCACAAAGTACTGATCTCACTTCCTTGAATGTATACCTTTTTGTATACCCAGAAAAGGTATACATTCACATGTTCACATGTTAGTTTTATTTTTTATTTTGTAAGGAACCTTTATATTATTTTTCATGAATGTACAAGGACATCCCTTTCCCCACACCCTTGCCAACATTAATTTATAGGGCTTTTTAAAAATAATAGTCATGCTAACAGATGTAATGTGACATCTCATCATACTTCTGTTTGCATTTCTTTGGTGATTTGTTATTTTGAACACATTTTCATGTATCTGTTGGTCATTTTTATATCTTCTTTAAAAAAGTCTATTCTGTTTATTTGCATAACTTTTGAGGTTTTATTGCTTTAAAACATTAATTAAAAAATTGGAGAATACACAAATAATGGAAAGATCTCTTATGTTCATGGATTAAAAAGATTAATATTCTTGAAAGTCTACACTACCCAAAGCAATCTCTATCAAAATTCCAATGGCAAATTTTGCAGGAAAAAAAAAAATTTAAAATTTACATGGAGCCACAAAAGACCCGGAATAGCCAATACTATCTTAAGAAAAAAGAAGAAAGTTGGAGTTATCACACTTTCTGATTTCAGGTTACATTACACAGTTATAGTAATCAATATAATATTGATACTGGCCTAAATATTGGTACTGGCCTAAAAAGAGACACTAGAAAGATGGAACAGAATAAGAGCCCCCAAATAAACATAAGCATATACAGTCTACTACTAATTTACAGCAAGGGCCAAAGGAGACACGCTATGGAAAGAATAGTCTCTTCAGTAAACGGTGCTGGGAAAACTGAATATTCACCCACAAAATAATAAAAATGAATATATATCTTACACCAAGCACAAAAAATGAACTCAGAATAAGTTAAGAAAACACAGGGAAAAAGCTCCTCAATGCTGATCTGGCGATGATTTCTTTGGCTACTACACCCAAAGCACAAGCAACAAAACAAAAAAATAAACCAGTGATAATACATCAAGCTAACTTTGCACGTCAAAGGAAACAATTAAAACAAAAAGTCTACAGATTGCCAGAAAATATTTGTAAACCATGTATCCAATTAGGGGAAAACTTTAAAGAATCTAGACATACTTCTATGGAGGCTACTTTCTCAAAAACTGGCTTTGAGAGGGTGAAAGGAAAAAAGATTAACTCATAGAAGTTTAATAAATAAATATAAATTGAATACATAAGTATATATGTAATTTAATATATTAAAAGTAAATATATCTAATTTCAGACAGAGTCTGAGAGTCTAATCATTTTCTTTAGATGGAGTCTCACACTATTGCCCAGGCTGGATTGCAGTAGTGCAATTTTGCTCACTGCAACCTCCACCTCCTGAGTTTAAGCTATTCCCCTGCCTCAGCCTCCTGAGTAGCTGGAACTTACAGGTGTGCACCACCATGCCTGGCTAATTTTGCATTTTTAGTAGATCTAAAGTAGAGACAGGGTTTCACCATGTTGGCCAGGATGGTTTTGATCTCCTGACCTCGTGATCCACCCACCTTCACCTCCCAAATTGCTGGGATTACAGGTGTGAGCCACTGCACCCAGCCGGAGTCTAATCATTTTCAATAATTAATAGCAGAGAATACAAATGATAGAAACTCTCAAAAAACAGAGATAGTTTGCCATGAAAAAATCATCATACAAAAGTAGTACCAGTTTCCAAATTGGTGTTAAAATTAAAAACAGAGAGTATAATTTGTAAACACCTGGAACTAGAGATCCAGGATTGTTATAAAAGGTAGAGCCAGATAAGTGAATTCTGAGGAAGATTCTCACTGACTGATTTATCAACGTAGGTACGCTTCATTCCTCTTCTTGTCTCTAATTATGTGTATTTCTCCATGGGAATTGCCCAACCTTACTTTAACTGACTTTTGTTAGCCATAAAAATAAATGACAGTGGCTACCAACTGATGGCCTGAAGCCAGTGTATATGCAAATATGTACTGTACAATCTATCCTTAGGTTGCCATATTACATCTACTGTTTGTCTTTGGTGCTCCTTCCTAAGCTCATTTTTATTTTTTATTTGACTTTGATTTTGGCACAGATGGCAAAACTGAAATTTCTATTCTTGATCAATCACAAGCAGTAAATTGTTATTTACTTCAGATGAGCAATTTCACTTATTTAATAGATAACAGAAAATTACTCAATTTATTTTAAAAAGTGACGTTTTCTTAGCTGTGCTAAGAACATTTCATTGACGTGAGTAAAATTTATGTATGCAGTGAAACAATTATTTCCCTAAGGTTATCTAGATGAAAGCTGCCTTATTGTTCACTCACAACAGTGTCTTTCCAAAGTGGTACTGAAAACACTTCAGGTATTAAATAAACTGTTAATCATTTTTCTATAGTTTATTTCTAGATACTCTTGTCTGTAGTGACAGAATATATGCTATCATCTATATGAAATTCTGCCGAGAGATCATTAATAATATTTCATTGCATTATTCTCCTTCTCATTATTGCATCTTGTTACCTGTGGCCATAAACATATGCACACATTGTTATAGTCTATTGCAAACTGTAAAGCAAAACGTTTCAAAAATATGCAGGTGCTCTGTAATCTAAGTGCCTCATCAATGATGCAAGTAAGTAACCAAGAGTAAGCTGAGAACTTTCAATTCTCAGAAGCTTCTCAGTTTCATGGTGAAATGAAAGTGGAGTCATAAGAAGAGGTTGTAATATATGCAACCAACTCATTCTATTTACATATTTTTCAGCTCTGCTAACAGATGATCAAGTGTAAATACCATAGTGAATTTTCTGCTTCTTTTCCTTCAGCAAAAACTATATACATAAATTTCCTAAACCAAAAATGAAAATGTCACTATGCATTTGCTTAAGATAAATATATCTTATTCAGAATACACTGATGACTTGTTATTTCCATAATCCAAAATGGGTTTTATTACATCCTAACCTTTTTATGCAACATACACTTATTGAGGTTTTCATTAGAAGATGTTCTAGACCTAGAGACTGAGTATTGAGTTAAACCTAGCATTAAATAAGCTAGACTTTTAAGGGGGCTGGAATTACTAAATCTCATGAACATCCATGTAAATATTACCACTATTTTTTATCCTTATGCTTACTGCATATTCGTTATCATATTTATTATTATCTACTATCAGAATGACACATAGTATGTCTGTGTATATGTAATTACTACCTGCGTATCCTTGTAATTTTCATGAGAACAGAGACTGTTATGATAACCTTTCTTTATGAAGTTTTTTTTTTAATTTGATCTAAACATTTTCTTGAAGACCCAATGACAAAGTAAATTTAAAGTGGTAGTACGTAGTCCCAGCTACTCAGGAGGCTGAGGTGAGAGATTCATTTGGGCCTGGCAGGTGGAAGCTGCAGTGAGCCACGATTGCGCCACTGTATTCCAGCCTGGGTGACAGAATGAGACCCTGTGTCAAAATAATAAATAAAATAAAATAAAATAAAATAAAATTAAAGTGATAGTAAATTTAGTGTAATAGATGGATTATAGCTCTTTCTTTTGGTAGACCGTAGTCATATTCATTTGGCTTAACTTAATTTTAGCTGTAGCTGGTCAATTCCATAACATTTCTGCCTTATATTGATAATGCCACCTGGAATACACACTGTGTGTTTCATTTTCAATCACAGGACTTTCTTTGAATCAATGCAAGCCTACAGAGGCACAACTTGGAACTAGGTAGGACACAATATTCTTTGGAATAAGCCCCAATTGATATGTGCTGTAGTAGGTGGGTAAATGCTCTAGTCTTCTGCTCTTTGTATGAACAACTATGAAAGACATAAGCATGTTTCTCTGTCATTGCTAGAAAATAGAGTCCCGTGAATTAAATAGCAATAACATTGATGTTGAGCAGTTATATTGCTTTTTTTTCTGCTTGCTTCTTTTCTAAGATAGCCTTTTAAATGGTCTTTTGGCACCCTCATTTCTTGTTTTACTTTTTGCTTTGAATGTTGTATCAGTATGGAAACAAAATCATTGAAGAAAATCAGTAAGGTTTGTTTTTCAGATCTGGAACCTATTTTTAACTTTAAGCATTGCAAGGAAAGTTCATAACTTCTGATTTATTTGCAAAATTGTGATTTGTATGCAGATTTCTACAAAATGTAGGGTTATTTAATTGCAATATTTTATTATACGTCTATAGATATCGTTTTAAATCCTTAAAATGTTTTACTTACTTACTATACTCATTTGTATACTATTGTATACAAATCAGCATACCAACTGGAGGAAAGGGCATTGAAAATTTTCTACTTTATGACTTGGTAGAAAAATTGGAAACTACATATCTCTCTTTTAAATGTGGAAGATGTGTAGAGATGCACCTGGAATTAGTCTCTATATTTTTATGAAACTTAAATAGTATAAAACATGAATAGACTAAAAAGGGCTTTATTATCATCAAATAGTTTCAGAGTTAACATTTTGTATCATTATGCAGACAAGATAACCAAGTAATATGACTAGGCAACTCTAACAGAAATAACAGGGAAATTGAGTCTGAGGGAATGTACATGCACATGTGCACACACATACATGCATGCTTTGAGAAACTTCATGGTGAATGAAGTTAGTTATGATTCTGGCCTCACCAGGTAGATGGAAGTCTTTCTTTCTCTTCTTATGGTAATCATATTTTTAATTTTTTGAGTAACCACTATATTGTTTTCCTTAGTGGTTATATCAGTTTACATTCCCACTAACGGTGCACAAGGGATCCCTTTTCTCCACATTTTCATCAACATTAAATATTGTGTAGCAGAAAAAAAAAAAAAGGGAAAATGTGAAGGCACTGGAGATTTTGGTGGACATTATAAAAACTAAGAGAGGCTGGACGCTGTGGCTCAAGCCTGTAATCCCAGCACTTTGGGAGGCCGAGATGGGTGGATCACGAGGTCAGGAGATCGAGACCATCCTGGCTAACACGGTGAAACCCCGTCTCTACTAAAAAATACGAAAAACTAGCCAGGCGAGGTGGTGGGCACCTGTAGTCCCAGCTACTCGGGAGGCTGAGGCAGGAGAATGGCGTAAACCCGGGAGGCGGAGCTTGCAGTGAGCCGAGATGGCACCACTGCACTCCAGCCTGGGTGACAGAGCCAGACTCTGTCTCAGAAAAAAAAAAAAAAAAAAAAAACTAAGGGAGAGAGAGATTTAAGGGAAGGATGATACAATCATCTACTCAGAAATCCCAACATGATTAACTTACAAAATATTAAAATAAAGGACAAACTCAGCAATTATTTCATATACAAAATTAATTATGGACAGTCAGTAGTGATATTTTCATCTCAGCAAGAACGTACTAGAAAATGTAATATAAATTAATATATATTTATAGTAGCAAAGAAACTCTATAAATTAGCTGGAAGTTCATTGGTAAGTAATGTGTAGGCCTTATACAAAAAATATAAACATCTATGAAAGATATAACAGAACGTATGAAAAATCAAAAGTACAATATGAACACAGATAAAAGACCTAGCATTTTAAAGGTATTAAAATCTGTTTGTAGTGTTAACCAAAAAGTGATTGAGGCAGGTGTCTTAGATGATCGAGGTAGATTAAAGCAAAGTTTGAGGAATTTCCTTCCAAGCAATATGTGAGGGAGCCCATCTGGGGAGATATGTGGCCTTCTATGTTGTGACAATGTGGCTTATGGATGAGGCTGTGACACAGGGTTGTAAAATTATAGCTATTTGGGAAGAAAAGGAAGGCAGTGTTGCATGACTCAGTTCCCAAGCTTAACTTTCCCTTTGGCATAGTGAGTTTGGGGTCCCAAGATTCTATTTTCTGTCACAGCATCAGTCCATAACAATATACACATCACCAAAATCAAAACTGGGAACTTAGTATAAAATTATATGTGAATAAATGTCTATGAATAGTTAAGTCAATTTTGAAATAGAGCAAAAATTGTGGACTCTGTATATAAGATATCAAGAAATAGTATAAAAGCATATCAATGAAAAACAATGTGGTATTGACACAGGATAAGATAAATAGACCAACAGAACAGAACAGAGAATACTAAAGAAAACTATGCACATGTGAGAATCTAACATAAAATTAAAAGTGTACAAATTAAGAGTGAATTATTTAGTAGATGACATTATCAAAAGTGGTTCTGAGTACAGAGAAAAGTAGGTTGGATTTTATACCTCACATGAAGGTTGGATTACTAGTGTAATAATAATTAAATGTGACAGGTGGTATGGTTTGACTATGTCCCCACCCAAATCTCATTTCGAATTAATGTTGGAAACATAAGAACAAAAGTAAAAATACAAAATAAAACAAAAGGAGGATCTCATATGAACAAGTAATCAGAATAGGCAATGAATGGATAAATTAGATTGATATATAAGGAAATAATGAAATAGAATAGCACACTCCCTCGGCTGGAGTGCAGCATAGCCATCATACCTCATTGTAGTAACAAACTCCTGGGCTCAAGTGATCCACCCGCCTCAGCCTCCCAGGAAGCTAGGACTACAGGCATGTGTCACAACCCCCATCTAATTTTTTTAATTTTTTAATTAAAAACATTTTTTGTAGAGTTGTTGTCTCATTTTGCCATCCAGGCTGTTCTGAAACTCTTGACTTCAAATAATCCTCATGCCTTGGTCTGCCAAATTGCTAGGATTACAGGCATGAGCCACGATGCCCAGCCTTGTTCCACAATTTTTTAGGACATATTTAAAGTATTTAAATCTGAATGGTAAATAATGGTATTATCATTCTTCTTAAAATATGAAATAAAAGTTATCAATATATGAAAGTTTTGATGCATGCATAATACTAGTATCATATATTTAATAAATAGCATAACTTAAAAATCTTCATAAAGCATTCTAGAGAGAGAAAAACATCATGTTAAAGTAGAAATGTTTTATGTGGACCCTGGAGAGTTAAGTTTAAGGAACAACTAACAATTATTTTAGAAAAGAATAAAAAATGGCAAATAAAATATAAAAGGTTGAACACAACAGCTTGGTCAAAGGTTTAAAAAATTCCAGACAATTCTAGGTACTGGAAAGAATATAGGAATATGGAATGCTTATTCCCTGCTGGTAAATTGTTATAACTATCCTGGAGATCATTTTGAATTTAGCTTGTAAAATTAAAGATGCATGTAAATTAATTCTCTGCAATGAGTATCCTAGGTATAAGCTCTAGAGAAATCACTGCTCATGTGCATTAATATGCATACAAGTATGTTTTTAGAGATGTTGTTTGTTATGACAGGTAATAGAACCATGCCAAATGTCCGTTGTCAGAAGAATAGATTCATATAATGAGGTGAATTCATAAAGTAGGTTACTATGTAATAATGAAAATGAATGGATTGCAGCTGTTTTCTTCATCAAAGATATATCTACAATATAATTTTGGGTTAAAAATATTATTTGCAATACACTTGCTTGGTACATAGTACTGTGTACATACAGGATTATACAATTATGCAATGTTCCAAATATACAAACCATAATACTATTTTACCATGATTTCATGTATACATAAAAATTCATAATAAAAAGCAAGGAGTAGTGGTTCATAGATGTGTAAAAGAAAATAACATTGGAGATGTCTTCATAAAGGTTTTTATCACGTTTTGTATAGTAAATTGGATAGTGTTTCCTTAAAAAAAAGTTGACCACAGGTAATAATGAAATATGTTTCATTATAGTTAGTATACTTATTTTTATTGCCAATAGTATTGGAGAATATATTTATATAAATAAAATAATGTTTTTACAATTTAGAGTTGGCAGGCAATATACTGCACGTAAGAAAGCAAAATGTTAATTTGAAAATTAACTTCAAATAAATCCTAACAAAAATTTTGCTCTATTGTGAATTTGCTGATGGATCTGTCAAAACCCGTTGAGAGATAGTAACAATACTAGTATTCCTTAAAGACGTAAATAAGTATCCCTTAAAGATGTGATGAAATCTTCAATATTTTTAATTTAGGTATTATTAGAAGAAGGCTAATTGGTTTGTTGTTTTTTATTTTTCAGGAAGATAATTTGGAGAAATGAACACATTCATCAACCTGACCTAATTTGTTCATTAGCTAATACAAGTGAAACATAAAATATTTATGTAATATTAACTGGATATTCTTTCTATTAATCTACATACAAGTAAAAATGATGATGTATTTTTATAGCACACTATGGGAACAATTTACCTAAAATTGACTTTCAAAATTAAGTTCTGTAATGTTCTGGCAAATCACTTCTTCATAGCCATGGTGCTATATTCACATTTATGCATGGGGTCACTGGCAAATTTTAAAACTTTTACAACTTATATCATTACTTGCATATGTTGTTTGGGAAGCACTTTCCATAATCTCTCCTGCGTATATAAGTTTGTACTTCCAGCCTCATCATATCAAGCTCCAAAAGCATTCCATTACATGTATAAAATACTTGTCCATTTGAATATTTTAAGATATTTTAAGATTAGTTATGGAGACAGGAAGGCCTCAAATTTGTTGGTAAACAATTCTCCATAGTCTTGTATTTTTGCATGACTTGTGAGCAGAAATAGTGCCTGCCTTTGGTCTAGACTATCATTGCAAGGATGTGTTAGGCATGAGCTGCCTTGAAATTAGAGATAGTATCTCCACTAGAGGCAATAATAGGCTTACTTGTTGTCAAATTAGTGTAATATCTCCTTCGGAGCCAAGTTCAGGAAGGCTGACAGCCTGTGACAGTTAATTTTATATGTCAACTTAGCTGTGCCATGGGGTGTCCAGATACAGTCATGCACCATTGAATGATGGAGATGCCTTCTAAGAAATGCATTGTTAGGCAATTCCATTGTTGTGTGAACATTATAGAGTATATTCACTAAACCTAGATGGCGTAGCCCACTGCACACCTGGCCTATATGGTATAGCCTATTGCTCCTGGGCTACAAATATGAACAGCGTGTTACTGCAGTCAATACTGTAGGCAATTGTAACACATTTATAAATATTTGTGTGTCTAAACACAGAAAAGTTCTGGTAAAAATATGGTCTTATAAGCTTATGGGACCACTGTTGGACATATAATTCATTCTAGACTGAAACATCACTGTGCTATGCATGACAGTATCTGGTTAAACATTATTCTGGGTGTGTCTGTGAGAGTATTTCCGGCTGAGATTAACATTTGAATTGATAGACTGAATAAAGTAGATTGCCCTCCCTAATGTGGAAACACCTTATCTCATCAGTTGAGGCAATAAATAGAATTGAAATGATGTTTAATAGGAAATTTCCCTAGCTACCTTTGATCTGAGACATCAGCTTTTTCTCTGCCTTTGACTTGAACCGAAACATTGACTCGTCTTGAGTATTGATCCTGCCAGTTTCTGGACTAGAACTACAGCATTGGTTTCTCCTGAATTTCAAGCCTTCCAATGTACCCTGCAGTTCTTGGGATCTGTCAGTTTCCATAATAATGTAAGCAAAGTCCCTAAAATAATTTTTTCTCTCTGTCTCTCTGCATATACGTAACTATATTCATTCTGTTATCATTTTGTTCTCTTCATATCAGTCTGAGGAACTGAAGAAACTAAAGCTTGAGGAACTGGTACAAATACTAACACTCTGAGTACTGCTATTGTAAAGAATGATAAATTCATTTATCTCTGACCTGTGAGTCCCGTGTCTTCTGCCAGCATCCATAATACCGTTATTGTAGGTGGCTCGCTTGTTAGTTTGCGGGTACAAATAAATCTCAACCCCTTTATGAATCTTGACAAAATTTTATTTATAATATCTACTTCTATAACAATATTAAGAAACATATAAACAGTACCCATTTCCATTTTATGTATATATGTGCAGTGCATCATCACTATTTTGCAACCAAGAGTTTACATTTAAATTTGATAATTTTATTATATGTATTGTATTTATAAGGCCTATATTTAAAAGGATCACACAATCTATGTTGATGGAAAAAATGCACATATGTCTTCGTTTTTCACTGGTTAGTAATCCAATTTGTACTCTCGCTTCTTTTCCATGTCATTTATTATTATGTTTCACCTCTGTACGCAAGGCTATATGGGGCAATGGAGAGTCAGTAAGACTGTACTAGTCACAATTCCTGCTGTCACATTGAGAGCTGGCTGCAGCGGGCAGAAGGCAAGAGAGAAGCAGAGCATCTAACGCATACTACTGTTCTACATAGTTTCGTAGCAGTCTTACAAGAAACAGTCAGGATACTTGTAAATACTGATTCAATTTTTGAAAATTTAAATACAAGTTTTTGTTTTAATAAGTATGATTAGAACATTTTTATATTTATAGAATAATTACAAAAATAGTATAATTTTCATATAATCCATACCCGTTTTTGTAATATAATTATTTAAATAATTATAGTAAATTTGTCATGAACAATGAAACATATTTCTTTTTTCTTTTTTTTTTTTTTTTTTTTTGAGACAGAGTCTCGCTTTCTCGCCCAGGCTGGAGTGCAGTGGCGCTATCTCTGCTCACTGCAAGCTCTGCCTCCCGGGTTCATGCCATTCTCCTGCCTCAGCCTCCTGAGTAGCTGGGACTACAGGCACTTGCCACTGTGCCCGGCGAATTTTTTGTATTTTTAGTAGTGACGAGGTTTCACCATGGTCTCGATCTCCTGACCTTGTGATCCATCCGCCTCGGACTCCCAAAATGCTGGGATTACAGGCGTGAGCCACTGTGCCCGGCCAAAACAATATTTCTGCATCATTATTAACTAATACCCATATTTTAATCAGAATTTTCACATTTTTCCTAATGTCTTTTTTGTTGTTGTTACTTTTTCAAGATCACAATCAGGATACCACATTATATCTAGTAGTCATGTGTCCTCAGTCTCCTCTTGGTTGTGACAGTTTCACAGACTTTTCTTGTTTTTGATGACCTTGATTACTGCTAGATTACTGACAGAGTGTTTTCAATTGAGATTTTTTAAATGTTTCACTCATGATTAGACTTTTGGTAGTAGATTTAATAATGACCACCCGGGCCATAAACAGTAGTCCACGCCTGTAATTCTAGCATTTGGAAGGCTGAGATGGGCACATCACTTGAGTTCAGGAGTTCGAGACCAGCCTGGGAAACGTGGCAAAACCCCATCTCTACAAAAATTAGCCGAGTGTAGTGACACTTGCCTGTAGTCCAAGATCCTTGGGAGGCTGAAGTGGAAGGATCACCTGAGCCTGGGAGTTGGAAGCTGCAGTGAGTCGTGATTGCACCACTGCACTCTAGCCTGGGTGACAGTGAGACTCTGTCTCAAAAAAAAAAAAAAAAAAGCCACCAAAAGATACCAGTTTCCAAAGACAGGAACATATAAATATTATCTTCCTACGAAAAGTTTTTAAAGGTATCATTTAGTTAAGAACACTAACATAAGGAGATTATCCTTAATAATTTATTTGGACTTAAATCCAATAACAAATGTTCTTTAGGAGAGATAAGATGGAGACATTATACACACAGAAGACAAGGAGACAGAGGCAGAGTAGGAGTGGTGCAGTCACAAGCAAAGGAATGCTGCAGACACCAGAAGATGAAAGAGTCAAAAAACAGATTATCTAATTATCTGCTAGGCTCCTGAAGAAAGTACTGCCCTATGGACACCTGGATTTCAATCCAGTAAAACTGATCGAAACATCTAGCCTCCAGAATTGTAAGAGAATAAGTTCCTCTTACTTTAAAACACTCAATCCTTGGGAATTTAGCTGCCCTGGGAAATTAATATGCTTCTATAATGTGTTTTCCAGAGGAAGACCACAGAGATAAAGTGGTGTTTTCACTACATTATATCAAAGTTACATAATCTTTTTTGTCTCTTTTATTTTAGGTTCAGGGGTATATGTGTATGTTTGTTACACACGTAAATTGCATGTAACAGAGGTTTGGTGTACAGACTATTTAATCACCCAGGCAATAAGCATAGTACCCAATAGGTAGTTTTTTGATCCTCACCCTCTTACATCCTCCACTGAAGTCGACCCCGTGTCTGTCGATCTCTTCTTTGGGTCCATGTGTACTCAAGGTTAAAATCCCACTTACAAGTGAGAACATCCAGTATTTGATTTACTGTTTCTGCATTAATTCACTTAGGATAATGGCCTCTAGTGCTATTTGCATGGTTTCCAAGAACATGATTTAATTTTTTTCCTGGCTGTATAGTATTCCATGATGTATATGTAGGATATTTTCTTTAATCAGTCCACTGTTGATGGGAATCTAGGTTGATTCCATGTCTTCACTATTATGACTGGTGTTGTGATGAACATATGCATGCATGTCTTGATGGTAGAACAATTTATGGTCCTTTGGGTATATGATTGTTGGGTCAAATAGTAGTTCTGAGATATCTGAGAAATCTCCAAAAACTGCTTTCTACAGTGGCTAAACTAATTTACATTCCCACCAGCAGTATATAAGCATTCCTTATTCCCATAAGCTTGTCATCTGTAATTTTTTCACATTTTAATAATAGTCATTCTGACTGGTATGAGATAGTATCTCATTGTGGTTTTCATTTGCATTTCTCTGATGATTAGTGATGTTGAACATTGTTTCGTATGCTCATTGGCCATGTGTATGTCTTCTTTTGAAAAGTGTCTGTTCCTGGCTGGGCATGGCGGCTCATGCCTGTAATCCCAGCACTTTGGGAGGCCAAGGCAGTTGGATCACTTGAGGTCAGGAGTTTGAGACCAGCCTGGCTAATGTGGCAAAACCCTGTCTCTATTCAAAAAAAAAAAAAAAAAAAAAACCTACCAAAAACAAAAAACAGCTGAGTGTGGTGGCACGTGCCTATGTGACTGTAATCCCAGCTACTTGAGAGGCTGAGGCAGGAGAATTACTTGAACCTGGGAGACTGAAATTGTAGTGCAATGAGTCAATATCAAGCCACTACACTTCAACCTGGGTCATGGACTGACTCTGAAAATAAAAAAAGAAAAGAAGGGAAAGGAGATGAGAGGGGAGGGGAGGGGAGGGGAAGGGAGGGGAGGAGAGGAGAGGAGGGGAGGGGAGGGGAGGGGAGAGGAGGGGAAGGGAGGGGAGGGGAGGGGAGGGGAGTTTGTGTTCTTTGTTCACTTTTTAATGGGACTGTTTTTGCTAATTTATTTAAGTTCCTGTAGATTCTGGGTATTAGACCCTTGTGAGAGGCATAATTTGAAAATATTTTCTCCCATTATACAGATTGCTTGTTTACTCTGTTAGTTTCTTTTAATCTGCTGAAACTCTTTAGTTTAATTCGGTCCCTTTTGTCAATTTTTGTTTTTGTTGCAATTGCTTCTGGCATCTTCATCATAAAATTTTTGCTAGGGCCTACGTCTAGAATAATATTTCAAAGGTTATCTTCCAGGGTTTTTATAGATTTAAGTTTTACTATTAAGTCTCTAATCCATCTTGCGGCTTTGTTTGTTTTGTTTTTTGTATATGGTATAATGAAGGGATTCGGTTTCAGTCTTCTGCATATGTTTAGCCAGTTATCCCAGCATCATTTATTGAATAGGGATTCTTTTCTCCATTGCTTGTTTTTGTCAACGTTGTTGAAAATCAGATGGTTGTAGGGGTATGACATTATTTCTGGGCTTTCTATTCTGTTCCATTGATTTACGTATCTGTGTTTGTACCAGTACTATGTTGTCTTGGTTACTATAGCCTTGTGGTATAGTTGGAAGTCAGGTATCATATGGCTCCAGCTTTTTTCATTTTGCTTAGGATTACCTTGAGTATCCAGGATCTTATTTGGTTACATTTTAAAATATTTTTTTCCTAATTCTATGAAAAATATCACTGGTAGTTTGAGAGGAAAAACATTGAATCTGTAAATTGCTTTGGGCAGTATGGCCATTTTAACAATGTTGATTATTGCTATCCACGAACATTAAATATTTTTCCATTTAGTTATGTTAGCTCTGATTTCTTTGAGCAATGTTTTGTAATTTTCATTATAGAGATTTTTCTCCTCCTTAGTTAGTTGCATCCCTAGCTATTTTATTCCTTTTGTGGCTATAGTGAACCACATTACATTCTTGATTTTAATTTCAGTTTGGCTGTTGTTGGTGTACAGAAACGCTCCTGATTTTTGTATATTGATATACATCCAGAAACTTTGCTGAACTTGTTTATCAAATCTACGTACTTTTGAGCAGAAACTATTCAGTTTTCTAAGTATGAAATCATATTGTGTAAAAACAGAGATAGTTTGACTTTCTCTCTTCCTATTTTGGTTAACTTTTATTTCTTTCTCTTCCCTGATTGCTCTGGCTAGCATTTCCAGTGTGTTTTATGGGAGTGGTGAGACTGGGCATCCTTGGATTGTTCCTGTTCTCAAGGGGAATGCTTCTAGCTTTTTCACATTCATGTGAACAACATTGATGTTGGCTGTGGGTTTGTTATAGATGACTGTTATTATGTTGAGGTATGTTCCTTCAATGCTTAGTTCATTGAGAGTTTTTAATATGAAGGGATGCTAAATTCTATCAAAAGCCTTTTTTTGGTCTATTGAAGTTATCAAGTAGTTTTTGTTTTTAGTTCTGTTTGTGTGATGAATCACGTCTATTGGTTTATGTGAGTTAAAACAATGTTGAATCTCAGGGTAAAGTCTACTTAATTGTAGTGGATTAGCTTTTTGATGTGTTGCTGGATTCTGTTTGCAAGTATTTTGTTGAGGATTTTTGCATCAGTGTTCCTCAAGGTTATTGGCCTGAAGTTTTCTGTTTTACTTGTCTTTGCCAAGTTTTGGTATCAAGGTGATGTTGGCTTCAATGAATGAATTACAGAGGAGTATCTTCTCAATTTTTTGGAATAATTCCAGTGTAAATGGTACTAGCTCTTTCTGTTTTGAAGAATTAAGCTATAAACTCATGTGGTCCTGAGCTTTTTCTGATCTGTAGGCTTTTTATTACTGATTCAATTTCAGAACTTGTTGTTGATCTATTCAGGGATTCAATTTCCTGCTGGTTCGATCATGGAAGGTTGTACATTTTGAGGAATGTATCCACCTCTTCTAGGTTTTCTTGTTTGTGTACAAAGAGGTGTCCATAGTAGCCTCTGAGGGTGTTTTTATTTCTAGGGGCTGGTGGTAATGTGCCTTTTGTCATTTATGATTATGTTTATTTGATTATTCTGTTTTTATTAGTCTAGCTAGTGGTCTATCTATCATACTTAGTCTTTCAAAGAACCAACTACTGGATTCATTGACCTTTCATATGGTTTTCCATATCACAATTTCCTTCAGTTCAGTTGTGATTTTGGTTATTTCTTTTCTCCTACTAGCATTGGGGCTGGGTTGTTCTTGGTTCTCCAGTATCTCTAGTTTTAATGTTAATGTTGGTAATTAGGGATATTTCTAACTTTTTGATGGGTATGTTTAGAGTTAAACGTTTCTCTCTAAACACTGCTTTACCTGTGTCCTAGAGATTCTTGTATGTTGTATCTTTGTTCTCATTAGTTTCAAATAACTTCTTGATTTCTCCCTCAATTTCATTACTTACTGAGAAGTTATTCAGGGGCAGGTTGTTTGATTTCCATGGAATGCAATAGTTTTGAGCAAATTTCTTAGTATTGATTTCTGTTTTTATTGCACTGTGGTCTGAGAGTTTGTTTGGTATGATTTTAGTTTTTTCTTTAATTTTCAAAGAATTGTTTTATGGTTGATTGTGTGGTGGACTTTAGAGTATTTTCTATATGCAAGAAAAGTATAAGTCTACTTTCAAATAAAACTACCATTTCACTTGTAGTGCAGGGACATTATAACACAGTGTTTCTAATTATTACCTCCCATCCTTTTGACATTGTACCTTTCATTTTACTTATTCATATGATATGCTTACATAACACATTGTTATTATCACTGCTTTAAGCAAACAGTTACTTTTTAGTGGTTAATGGGTCGATTAATTAATATTTTAAGAAACATTTATTTTACCTGTATTTATTCCTTCTCTGACAATTTTTATTTCTTTGTACATAATTAGCAGTCTGACTTATATTAATACAGAAAATAAAAGAAAAAAACAAACACTAATGGAAAAGAAATTCTGGTAAAATGAATTCTGTCACTCTAAGTAATACTGTTATTTTGTTTTTTCTTGTTTGTGTGTGTGTGTGTGTTTGTAAAGGATAAAAATATTTACATAGAGATAAAGAAAGTAATGATATTCTACATATGCAGAATTCAAAATTTCTGCCCTTAGGAAGCTAACATGATTGGGGAATGTTCAGAAGAAAATGTAATTTGCTTTGTCAATATTGAATCAGAAAACATTTATTCAGTACCAGCAATCTTACTGGTGCTGTCCTAGGGAGTGAGGGTGCAGTTCTTAACACATTCTATCTGTATTTAACCTTACAACCTCTATACTAGTATATCAAAAATACACAGAGAATAAGTAGAAATGAAAATCAAAATAGGATATTACCTATATATTCCATATATATTACATATATATTCAAAAAATTCAGACTTTTTAATGCAAATTTTAAAATGCTTTTATTAAACAAATCATTTTAGGTCAAAGCAGAAATTTAAACTGAAAGTGTTATATATTTCTCTAAGCCAGGGATAATGAAAACACAGTGTATTTAGAAAAAACTCAGGCAGAAGAATATCTGTAGCTAGAAATCTTAGAGCACTATAAAGCAAAATGTAAAAAATAATTTTAAAATTTCATAATTTCAATAACAAACTGAAAAAATAAACCAAAGAAAAGACAAAAGATTCAATGAAGAATGAGGAAGAAATTAAAGAGTCAGAAAAAAGTAAAGTGAATACATTATAAAGTATGTCCTTTGAAAATTCGGCAGAATAGTTCTATCATAAGCTAGTCTAGGCAGTCTTAAAGGGAAAGGGTATACAAACATGCATATCATTCCTAAAAATGAGAAGAGAAAATTAATCAAGAAAATAGAGGAAATAAAAAAGTATCAGATACTTTGCACAGCTATATGCAAAAATAGATAATTTTTAGAAAAATATAAATTTTATAATGTTGAACAAGAGACAAAATGTATACGGGAAAAATACCTAGAATAAATAAATAATGTTTTTCAAATACTACTCTCCCTAGACCAGGCCTGATTCTCCATGTACCTGGCTCATTTATATTTACTAGATTGTAATACATACGATCAAAGTTTAAGAGAAGATTTTCTCAATGCTATTTAGACAATTCCAGATCTTTTTGAAAGAGATAGACATAGAAAGATAAATATTTAAAAGCTTTATAAGAAGTGAATGTACTGTTTGTACAAACTCTGTTAACTGTTTCTTAAAATTCTATAAGTACATCTCACTTACATGTAGATGAAACAATACAGCATGACATTAAGGTGGGATTTAGTCTAGGAACAAAAAGGATAACTCAACATTTGAAAATATTTTAATATAATTTATCACACTAAGAGATCCCAGAAGGAAAAAAATCACATAAATGTTACCTAATATACTGAAAAGTCACTTGGCAATATCTAAAACCATTGAATCATAACTATTAAATCAACATAAGTTAATGAAAATTATTTTGTCATTATTTCATATATCTATATCTGTAACATATATATATATATACATATAGACCCAAATATATCTGTATATCTCAAAATCAAGTTTTCTTATTAATAAAGGATTATTTGAGAAAGGCCTTCAAAAGTAATGTATTCAAGACTATAATGTAATTATTAGAGAATGCAATAAACAATTTCTAGATATTAAAATTGCAATTAAATAATTAGAAAAATAAAATTAGATCTTTCTTTTAGATCATATGAAAGTATAAGTGGAAGTTCTATAAGATCAATTTGAAATGATAAGAAGTGTTTTATTAATGATATATAAACAAATATACTAGCATCAATAAACTACATAAATATATTATTTTTACATATATATGATTTTTATATATCATATACAGGCATATATAGATAAAATATAAACAATAGATTTTACACAAAAATATGAATAGACTAGATACAACATGCAATAGACTATACAGCTATACAAACGTGTGAGTGGACAAACATGCACACATACACACGCATGCAAGCAAGAACTGGTTTTAAAGTATAAAGGAGATCTATGTTACATCATCAATATTAACAAGAACAAGAAAAAACTACAAAAAATATATAAAATGTATATAAAGAAGTCATCTATAACATAATTTAAAATGAATCAATTTAAATAAATGAATTAAATTAATTTAATTTACTGACACTGACACATACAGAAGTAAATAAGGAAAATTTTCTAGAAATTTTCTAGCACAAAGAAAATGTTATGTGGTTGGTGGGACGTATTAGACATTCAATAATTAAAACATGGTATAACTTACCAATATTTAAACCATTATGATATTGAAACATAAACAGAGTACATGACTATTTCATATACTACAATTCATACATATATTTTTAAATGTGTATATTCATAAATAGACAATTTATATAAGACAAAGAAAGCATTTAAAATCAGTGAGTTTATAAAATGACTTCCTAGTAAAAGATATTGAGATAACTGGAAGGCAATTTAGATTCAGAATTTTTCTTTCTGCATTTTAAGATAAATGTCAAATAGTTAAGAACTTACTTGTAAAACATTAAACCCATAGAAGTATAAAAATATTGAGACACTTTTACAATAATGAAATACGTAATATCTGTTTCAATGTAGAAGCTGTTAATAACATCACAAACAAAAAAGGGATAGGTAAAAATAACAAACTAGAAAAATATTTTCAATTCATACTACAAATAAAGGAGTAATGTTCCCACATTGTACAAAACACCTACAGTTCAGAAGAAAATGACCAACATGCTGATTTAAAAATAATGGGTTGCAGAAGGCACAAGGAAGCAGAAAAAGTAGCAACAGCATTGATATACATGAAAAAGTGGTCAAGTTACCTCATGGTAAGATAAATGCAAGTAAAAACCAGCAATTCACACCTGTAACACTCTAGGAAGACAGCATTTTCATGCATTCATTGTGTGGGTAGAAAATAGAACAGCACTTATTGAGGAATATCTGGCAATACTTGACAAAATTATGAATTTTGGAATTCTATTTCAGAAATACAGCAGTATAAATATAGAATAAATCTCATGCAGGCACAATTATTGTAGAAATGTTTATAATAGAAAAATACAATAAAGATTCCATGTGCTCATTCATAGAAAATGGGTTATAGTACTCTAAAAGAAAAAAAAAAAGCAGAAAAAAATTAATATAAGAATTTATTTTTACTAAGAAAAACTCACCGAGATATGTTGATAAACTGAATGATCAGCTTCTAAATATTATATATAGTGTTCTCCTTTATTCCAAAAAGTATACACATAAAAAATATAATTTCATTTGCTTAAAATATTTGAGAAAAGTCAAGAAAATAATAAATAGCATACACATGAGAATGATTTGGCAGAGACAGGAAGAGGGAAAGTCAAGGACATAACTTCTCTGCTTATTCTTCTTTTTATATTACAATGTAAATTGTGTTTATGTTCAAGAAAGCGTATTTTGCATTTTAGAAAAATACTCCAAATAAACAAATGGTCCACATTTATGGGAATCTAGCATGATTCAGGTAATGCTTTAAAGGCTTAGGACATGGTGATGAATAATGGGGAGAAAAAATTGGGTCCTTTGGAACCAGGACTTTATTATAACTCATTTATGGTCTTGCCATGCTATCAGAAATTTTTCTATCAATATTCTTAATCTTTTTTCTAAAACTGGTAAAGAAAAAAGAAGTAAAAGAACCACCTTAAAGCTAGTTACTCAATATGACAAAATGTTTTGGGATGTTGAATTTAGTAATTATCTATATGGGTGATTTTATGTAGTTTTTTGCTAATCTAGATAAAACAAAAATGGCTATATTTACTCTTTATTCATGAATGTTCTCTTTTCCCCTGGTTATTTCTCAGCTTTCCAAATTTGCATTGACAAGAATCAGAATGCTTTCTCAGTGACACATTATGCACCTGACAAAATTCAATGGAGGGTGATGATTCTTAATTTTAATGAGAGGCTTTCTACTTTCCATGGACTATGCATAAATCTTTAATTAAGAGTTATGTGGCAACACAGGAAACACAACAAATCCTCCATTTGGCTTGTGAAATTTAAACTGAGTAAAATGTCTACCAGTAAAAGAGTTGCTCCAAAGAGGTAATATAAATATATACTTTAAGTAGGTATAAAAATAGAAATAATGATAGAAATTATAAATTGATTAATATTTAAATATATTTATTTTATTAAATACAGATGACATAATCTCATCCTTTAATAAATTTTAAAAAAGTAATGCACTTATTCAAAATATTAATAGCATAGCCTTAAAGCAATTAAGGAAACATGATTCCTAACTTCAGCTGGATTTCTGACAACTGGAATGTGATTATGCACATTGTTCTTTACATGCAACCCTTAAATGAGTCATTAAGATATGAGATACATACAATTGTCTTCTTAGCTTCAAGAAATAATTTTCTTTTTCATAACATTTTTCAATCAGAAAGGTATATGGGTGTAGAGAGGTTGATGTGGTAGTTTTTTGTAAATAAACAAGCTGACCAGAGGAAAAAACAATAGATTTGGTAAAGAAAAATCAAAGATTTGTTGTTTTAACTTACTATCTTTCATAATCTACATGTCAAATAACATGGACACAGGACATATGCTTACTCCAAGTGACGTATGCTTGTTCCACATGACATATGTTTGTTCCACATGACATATGCTTGTTCATTGGGGGGATTTTGAGTAAGGGATTATTCAATGTGTTAATAGGGCTCAATACATCAGCCTTACATATAAGATATATTATAACAAACAAGTAAGCTATATTAGTCTGTTCTTGCATTGTTATAAAGAACTACTGGAGATTGGGCAATTTACAAAGAAAAGAAGTTTAACTGACTCACAGTTCGAGGCACATTTTACATGGCTGAAGCAGGAGGAAGAGGGAAAAGGGGGAACTGTTAGAGACTTTCAAAACAACCAGATCTCATGAGAACTCACTCACTATTATGAGAACAACAAAGGGGAAATCCATCCCCATAATCTAATCACCTCCCAGAAGGCCTCTCCTCCAACACTGGGGAATAAAATTTGACATGAGAGTTGAGTGGGAAACAAATCTAAACCATATTATTCTGACCCTGGCCCATCTCAAATCTCATGTCCTTCTCACACTGCAAAATACATTTATTGCTTCTGAACAGTCCTCCAAGTCTTACTTCATTTTAGCATTAACACAAAAGTCCACAATCCAGAATCTCACCTAAGCAAGGCAAGTTTCTTCCACCTCTGAGCCTGTAAAATCAATAACAAATTGCTTCCTTCCAAGATACAATGGGGTTACAGGCATTGGGTAAATACACCCATTCCAAAAGACAGAAATCAGCCAAACAAAGTGGATACAGGCTCCATGTAAGTCTGAAAACTAGCAGAGCAAGTTTTTAAATCTTAAAGCTCCAAAATGATGTCCTTTGACTCCATGTCTCACATCCAGCCACAATGATGCAAGAGGTAGATTCCAAAATCTTGGGCAGCTTTGCCCCTTGGGGTCTGCCGGGTATAGACTCCTCAGCTGCTTTGATGGGCTGGCATTGACTGCCTGTGGCTTTTCCAGGCACATTATGCAAGCTGATAATGAATCTACCATTCTGAGATCTGGCAGATGATGATCTACTTCTGACAGCTCCACTAGTCAGTGCCCCATTGGGGATTCTGTGTGGTGGCTCCATCTCCTCAATCCTCCTCTGAACTGCCGAACTAGGTTCTTCATGAGGGCTCCACCCCACAGTAGACTACTGCCTGGATATCCAGGCATTTCTATACATCTGAAATCTAAGCAGAGGCTCCCAAACCTCATCTCTTCCCCTCTCTGCACCTATAGGCTTAGCACCATCTGGAAGCCACTAAGGCTTATGGTTTACATCTTCTGTTGCTTCAGGTTGAGATGTGTCTGGGGCCCTTTTAGTAATGAGTAAAGTTGGAGTGCCTGGGCTATAGGGTACATGTTCCATGGCTTCATAGAACAGTGGGGCCCTGGACCATGAAACCATTCTTCCCTCCTAGGTCTCCAGGCCTCTAATGGGAGAGGCTGCCATGAAGGTCTCTAAAATGCCCATTTTCTCTGTTATCTTTCTTATCAACATTTGGCTACGTTTTACTTATGCAGATTTCAGCATCCGGCTTGAATTCTTTTGCAGAAATTTATTTATTTTTCCTACCACTTTACCAGACTGCACATTTTCAAAGCCTTTGCACTCTGTGTTGAGGTATGTTTACTCTATATCTAATTTATTGAGAGTTTTTTTAATCATGAATGGGACTTGTGCTTTATCAAATGCTCTTCATGCTTCTATTGAGATGATCTTATGACTTTTGTCCTTTATTCTGTTGACATGGTGTATCATATTTATTGATTTGTGTATATTGAAGAATCCTTGCATCCCTGGAATAAATTATCTTGATCCTGGTGTATTATCTTGTTGATGTGCTATTGAATTTTGTTTACTAGTATCTTGTTAAGGATGTTTACTTCTATGTTCCTCATGGATATTAGCCTTTATTTTTTGTTGTTTTTGTGTCCTTGTTTAGTTGTAGTATCAGGATAATGCTGGCCTCATAGGATGAATTAGGAAGAATTCCCTCCTCTTAAATATTTTTGAATAGTATAAGTATTGGAATTCACTCTTCTGTAAAAGTTTGGTAGAATTCAGAAGTAAAGTCATCAGGTCCTGGGCTTTTTTTTTGTTGGGAGACTTTTTATTATGGATACAAACTTGCTACACATTATTCATCTATTCACGTTTGTTATTTCTTCTTGGTTCATTTTTGGCAGGTTGAATGTATCTAGAAACTTACCCATTTTCTTCAGGTTTTTCTATTTGTTGTCATATGGTTGTTTATAAACAAGTGTACAGTTTCTGACATTCATAAGCTGTGATTGTATTATACTGCCAGTCAAAACAACTCAATGAGAATAAAATTTATATGTACCCATATGATCTATCTCCCACTTACATTTTCATCTTCATCTTTTTTTATATTTCCCATGACATTGGTGCCATGTGAAATACTTTCACCTGCTCTCCCTCTTCCCATCAGACTGATTTTATCCTGTAGGCTAGTGCATTGTCATCTTTCAGATCTTGGTCCTAATATTGCTTCCTGTACCCTTTATCATGCCACACTAGCGGAGGATCCTTCAGTTATGAACTTTTAGCACAATATACATTCTTCCTTCATAGAATTTAACATAAATTTATTTGGGTAACAATTTGATTAAGAATGTAGTATTAAGTAAAATACAAGCACTATAAGTAAAAGAGAAACTGTAACTTAGTTGCCCGTTTTATATCCAAACCATAACCATTGACTGGTACATAGTTGCCTTCAGTAAATATTTGGGAAATATATGGCTGAATTCTTGACAAGCTTTAAATAAATAAATGGTCCCTGTCTTCCTCTATGTACAACTATGTACTAAAAGACTTACTATGCAAGTGTTTAAAATAAATAATGCTTATGTACCTCTTTTAAAATTTGTTTTGAAGAAACATCATCTTAGTTAATAGCTATGGTGGAAAATGTGAATTCTACTCGATTACACCTTCCTCTTCAACTTCCATACCTAATTGGTCTCCAAGTTCTTTTTTTTTCTTTTTTGAGACGGAGTCTCCCTCTGTCGCCCAGGCTGGAGTGCAGTGGCCGGATCTCAGCTCACTGCAAGCTCCGCCTCCCGGGTTCACGCTATTCTCCCGCCTCAGCCTCCGGAGTACCTGGGACTACAGGCGCCCGCCACCTCGCCCAGCTAGTTTTTTTTTTTTTTTGTATTTTTTAGTAGAGACCGGGTTTCACAGTGTTAGCCAGGATGGTCTCGATCTCCTGACCTCGTGATCTGCCCGTCTCTGCCTCCCAAAGTGCTGGGATTACAGGCTTGAGCCACCGTGCCCGGCCTCCAAGTTCTTTTGATTCCTCTGTCTTACGTCTTTTGATGTGACCCTCCAAACTCATCCACAATTATTCATCCTTTGGTGGTTTCATTCATGCCTTAGTTAGGGCAGTGATAATTTTATTTCCTAAATGTACTCAAGATGCCCCCCAGTATACCATTTGCAATTTAAACTTTTTAATATTTTGGTCTGAGAGTATAATTTTCTCCTCCTTTGTAGAAGAAAATTCCAGCTTTGGCTGGCAGGAAGGTTTGGAGGATGATGACCAAAAGGATGTTTAATCACATCTTCCATGCTCTTTGGTCGTCTGAGGATACCACAGGTAAAGAGATTAAAAAAGGATGGTTTTGAATCTCTCTTCTGTGTAATGCCTATTCTTTCTTTCAAGTGGAGTCCACTAAGTTTATTAGTGTGGCTTTGTTTTTGCAGGAAGATTAATCCTTCTAGGACACACACTAATTGGTTATGAGGAAAAGTAGATATTCTAGTTATCTCATTGATGTTTTTCATGGTGGGTTGTAGGAGAAATAAACCAGAAGTTTACTCATATAAAACAAAGTTACATAAAAGCAATATGTGGGCCGGGCATTGTGATTCACGCCTGTAATCCCAGCACTTTTGGAAGCGGAGGTAGGAGGATCACGAGGTCAGGAGATTGAGACCATCCTGGCCAACATGGTGAAACCTCATCTTTACTAAAAATACAAAAATTAGCTGGGTGTGGTGGTGTGTGCCTGTAATCCCAGCTACTCAAGAGGCTGAGGCAGGTGAATCGCTTGAACTCAGGAGGCAGAGATTGCAGTGAGTCAAGACTGTGCCACTGAACTCCAGCCTGGCAACAGAGTGAGACTCCATCTAAAAAAAAAAAAAAAAAAAAGAAGCAATATTCAAAGTAAGCTTGCCCCACTGTTATTGATTGCACAAATTACACACAATTCTTTAACGTTCACAAGATATTTTCAAACATTATTGAAATTTGAGTTAAAGTTTTTGAATCTTTAGAAATTGAATCTCACATATAAGGTAATAGTGGTTTTGTTTAACACATTAAAAAGCATGATTACTATTCATTTGGAAAAAATAAAGATAAAATTAGCAAACTAAAAAGCACAAATATGAATTTATTGAAGTATGTCTTTTCATCTAGTAAATAGTGCGTTAAGAAATAAGATAATTTATTCCTTATTTTTCATCTCCCAATAGTCCTTAAAACAATGCTTCGTTAATGCAGGTTTTTACAAAATTGGCATACGGTTTGCACTTAAAGAGACTGATTTGAAACCACTATCCTCTAACACTTTATAAAATCCTGGAGAAAGTATGGATTTTCATTTGGTTTCGGTGTCATTCATCTTAAACTTACAACTAACTCTTTTAAAATATAGTCTGTAATTGTAGCTGTATAGATTCCCCCATTGACATGGCAAGAGATAAAAATGTTTTTTTTTTTCTAACAAAGAAACACACATATACATACTTGAAGCAATGAAAGATAACACATTTCTCTTATACTTGTGATATGGTTTGGATTGGTGTCCCTGCCCAAATTTCGTGTCATATTGCAATCCCCTATGTTGAAGGAGGTACCTGTTGGCAGGTAATTGGATCATGGTGGTAAATTTCTCTCTTGCTGTTCTTGTGATAATGAGTTCTCATTAGATCTGGTTGTTTAAAAATGTGTAGAATTTGTGCCTTCACCCTTTTCCTCCTGCTCCAGCCATGTAAGACATGCCTCCTTCCTCTTTGCCTTTCACCATGATTGTAAGTTTCCTGAGGCCACCCTAGCCATGCTTTCTGTACAGTTTGCAGAATCATGAGCCAATTAAACCTCTTTTCTTTATAAATTACCCACAAAGACACAAACTTCATGGCTCAACCAAAAAATCACTCAAGATAATCTATAGACTTAAATTTCCAAATATAAAATTGTAAAAGTTATAGAAGAAAACCTATAGAAGAAATCCATTTATTTGGGTTGGTGATAAATTTTTAGATACAATAGCAAAAGCTAGTCCATATAAGAAAAAAATTGATAACGTGGACTTTATTAAAATTTGAAATGTCTACTCTGAAACATCCTGCTACGATTATCAAAAACCAAGTCACAGACTGAGAGAAAATATTTATAAAACAAACCTGAAAAGGATTTATATGCAAAATATACAAAGAAATTCTAATGTTCAACAAGAAGACAACACAATTAAAATGTAGATACCTCACTAAAAAAGATTTAAGACAACAAACAAGCATCCAAAAGAATGTTCATGGCACTTATCATAGGGAAAAGCAAATTAATGCAACAATGGTATACCACTGAGCATCTACTAAAATGACTAAAATCTTTTTTGTAATGCAATATAAATTAAAACAGAATACTGGGCATAGTGGCTCATGCCTGTAATCCCATCACTTTGGGAAGCAAAGTCAAGAGGATTGCTTGAAACAAGGAGTTCAAGACCAGACTGAGCAGCATGTGAGACCCCCATCTTTACCAAAAACAAAAAAAAATTAGCCAGCCCTGGTGGCACATACCTGTAATCCCAGCTGAGATGGGAGAATTGCTTGAGCCTGGAAGGTAGAGGCAGCAGAGAGCAGTGTTCACGCCACTGTACTCAGCCTGGGCTACAGAGCAGCACTCTCTCTCATAAAAACAAATAAATAAATAAAATTAAAATAAGTTTCAACAAGAACTCTCATTCAATGCTAGTGGAATGCATAATGATACAGCAACTTCAGAAAACAATATGGCAGCTTTTATTAAAGTTATTATGCTCTCACCATAGAGGCACTCCTAGGTTTTGGGGGGTTTTTTGTTTGTTTTTTTGTTTTTTGTTTTGTTTTGTTTTGTTTTGAGATGCAGTCTCTCTCTGTCGCCCAGGCTGCAGTACAGTGGTGTGATCTTGGCTCACTGCAACCTCCACCTCCCGGGTTCAACCAACTCTCCTGCCTCAGCCTCCCAAGTAGCTGGGACTACAGGTGCACAAAGCCACGCCCGGCTAATTTTTTATATTTTAGTACAGATGGGGTTTCACTGTGTTGTCCAGGCTGCTCTCGAACTCCTGAGCTCAGGCAATCCATCCACCTTGGCTTCCCAAAGTGCTAGGATTACAGGCATGAGCCACCGCACATGGCCAACTACTAGGTATTTAGATAACCACTTTATAAACTTAAGTCCAAACAAAAGTTAGTGTACAGTTGATCTCTTCATAACGGCCAAATACTTTTAGGGATCAAGATGACCTTCAATAGGTGAATGAATAATCAAGTTGGGTACATCCATGCAATGGAATGTTATTCAGCAAGAAAAAGGGGTGATCTATGAAGCCATGCAAAGACATTGATGAATCTGACATGCATATCGCTAAGTGAAAGAAGCCAGTCTGAAGAGATATCCCATTTCTGTGACATTATGAAAAAGTGTCACCATAACTCATTGCAGGCTCAAACCCCTGGGCTCAAGCAATCCTCCCACCTCAGCCTCCCAAGTAGCTGGAACTCCAGGCAAGTGTCTCCACACCCAGCTAATTTTTTAATTTTTTATAGAGTTGAGGTCTCCTTATGTTGCCCAGGCTAGTCTTGAACTCCTGGGCTCAAGTGAACCTCCCACCTCAGCCTCCCATGTAGCTTGGACTTAAGGCATGGACCACTACACCCAGCTAAAAACATAATTTGGGAGAGATGAGCCTCAATATGTTGCCCAGGCTAATCTGAAACTCCTGGTCTCAAACAATCCTCCCTCCTTGGTGTCCCAAAATGTTGGGATTACAGGCATAAGCCACTGCACCCCACCTGATTTTTTAATCAAGTTTTTTTTTTGTTGTAGCGTTTTAAGACTTTTTTTTTTTTTATAAGTTTCTGGATATTAACTCCTTATCAGTTATATGATTTGCAAATATTTTCTCCCATTCTATATAGGTTGCCTTGTCACTCTGTTGATTGTTTCGTTTGCTACACAAAAGTTTTTAAGTTTGATATACTCCCATCTATCTAATTTTGCTTTGGTTGCTTATGCTTTTGGTGTCATATACAAGAAGTAATTGCTCATTCTGACGTTATAAAGATTTTATTTTTTTCTTCTTGGAGTTCTGTACTTTTAGGTCTTACATTTCAGTCTTTAAATTATTTTGAGTTAATGATTATACGGTAGCATTCCATATAATGGAATGATATGGTTTGTATCTGTGTCCCTGTTCAAATCTTATGTTGAAATGTAATCCCCAGTGTTAGAGGTGGGGCCTGGTGAGAGAAGACTGGATCACAGGGCAAACTTCTTATGAATGGTTTAGCACCATACCTCTTTGGAACTGTATAGTGAGATCTGGTTGTTTAAAAGTGTATAGCACCTCCCCGCTTTTCTCTTTTCCTCCTGGCTCTGGCCATGTGAAGTGCTGACTCCCCTTTCACCTTCTGCCATGAGTGTAAGTTTCCCAAGAAGCCAAGCAGGTGCCAGCATCATGCTTCCTGTACAGTCTGCAGAAAAATAAGCCAATTTAATCTATTTTCATTAGAAATTACCCAGTCTTGGGTATTTCTTTATATCAATTCGAGAATGGACTAATACAGACGCCAATTCCCCAAGGCTCCCTATCTCCTTGCAGGAGACTCTGGCAGCAGCTGACCTCCGAGCCAGGAGACAGCAGGGGCAACTTCCCTGTGGGACTTGGGTGCCTCTGTTCTGCCAGTCCTCCTGCCCACTGGCCCCTCCCAGGGTCCATGCCTAGCCACTCTGCAAGAGCAGGTGCACAGCACAGCCTCTGCAGCCCAGCCTGAGTGCACCGCTCCACTTGAGTACCTTCCCTGTGATCCAGGAACACATTGGATTCCCCAGCGCAGCGAGAGCCCAACCCCAAGCCATAGGACTTCTTGGTGTTCCAGGGCTGTGGCATGTAGCTAGGGATACCGAGGAGGAGATCTGTGGCTAGCACTTGAACGGGGGAGGGGCCCTCACTCTCAGAGCACTGAGAGAGGTGAGACATTTGGGATACTGGGCAGCGAGGGATCGAGGTATGCCTCCCTTCAGAGAGCCAGTCCAGAAAGGGGGCGACCTATGCAGTCTCTGCCCGAGGGAGCCCCGCAGCCCAGAATACTTAACAAAAGAAACGCAGGCAGGCGCCAGTGATCACAGGAGGCTCCACTAAGGTCCAGGAGCTGGTAAAGGGCTATCGCTCTCCCGTCTCACCGCAAAGCACGCCTGCAAACGCAAAGTACAAAAGAGCCTAGCTGCCGGAGATAGCAACCTTTCCTCTTAAGCACCATCTATTGGATCACAGCCCTAACTACAATACCAACATTGGCCAGCTAATACAACATCTGTGAAACCAAGCACAATTCACCCACAAGTAAGGGTCCTGTACAGAACCCTGGCTCTCTGAAGCATCCAGAAACGAAGTCAGCTGACAATACCCAACAATACCCAACTTACACCACAGTTAAAGGAACATCAACCCTCCCAGATGAGAATCAGTGCAAGAGCTCTGGTAATTCAAAAAGACACAGTGTTCCCTCAGAAGACACAGGCCTGCGGAGGGACCTGAGGAGCAGCCCCGCCTCCCGGCTGAGTCGCAAACACCGGAGTTGGGGAAAAACAAGTAATAAAACCTCGAAGAAATTGCGCCTGCGCACAGGAGGATTACACATGGTTACACGCAATCCCCGCGGGGTGGTGAGGGACCTCCAAGGGCGGGAAGAGCCAGGCCCCTACCCGACCTCCTGAGCCCGAAACCGGGTTGTGCCCGTGACTGACAGGCAAGGCTCCGCCCTACTCCCCGCCCATTTAGCACCTCCTGACTGCCGAATGGCGGGCTCGCCTTGGTCTCAGCGCTGATTGGCTGACAGCTCTACAGCCTGGCGCCTCGCCTTCCAGCACCGCTCATCTCCTGAGGGGCTCTGAGAGGACGTCCTGCCAGGGTGAACACCGCGGCAGAAGAGCACGAGAGACTGTGAAGAGCATGGGGAGCCTTTGTCGTGCAGCGTGAAACCCTTGTAAACCCTCGTAAATCCTCATCCCGAGACCTTCAAATTTTAGCCTGGGAGACCCGAAATCCCCTGACCCTGAGAAGCTCCAAATCCTCTCAGCCTCAAGAGACCCCAAATTCTGCCATCTTGAGGGACCTAAAATCACCTCAGCATGAAACCCCCAAAGTACTTCAGGGACCCCAAATCCCTTCACCCAGAGGAACATCTCCTAATGCTTAGACATTCTGAGCCTGAGGAGCCACAATTCCCCTCACACTATGGCACCCCAAATCCCTCAGCCTGAGGAACCATAAATATCTCACCCACAGAGACCAAATTTCCCCAACCTCAGATAACCTAAATAGCCTGAAAACTCAACCGCTTCAGTTTCAAGGACCAAATAACCTCAGCGTCAAAGACCCTAAAACTTCTTAATAAGAGGTCCAAATCTCCTTTACCTGAAACTCAGAATTTCCTCAACCTTCCCATCCCATTAGTACCCCCTAGACCTTCCTGGGGTGCTTGAGACCTCACCAGGAACCCACATCTTTCTGCTCTGAACACCCCAGCCAGATGGAGAAGACAGAGCCTGGTTCTGGGCAGTGCTCAGGGCTGTTGCCCGCTCTCAGCACCTTCTCCTTCCACAGGAGCCTTTGGCCTAGGAGCTGGGAGACTCAGAGCCCTTCCCACACTTGGAATTGGAGCAAGTCCTTCTAGACAGTCCCAGCACCATGAGCCCTGAAAGGTCCCAAGAGGAGAGCCCAGAAGAAGACGCAGAGAGAACAGAGCGGAAGCCCACGGTGAGACGTCGGGGAGGCGAAGCCAGACTCCTAGCAGGAGCTGATCTCTGGAGTGCTGCAGACTCCTGGCCTATACCCTTGGGTGACCCTGTCTGAATGTGCATGGAATGGGGGCAGCTGGTCCTGGGCAGGACATGGGGGAGAAAAGAACACTAGCATCAGTGAGTGCTCTGTGTCAGCAGAGAGCTAGGAATGCTCAGCATCTGCTCAGTTAAATGGGACACAATCTGGAGAAGGAGGGAAGGTCTTTATATTTCACAGAGACTCCCAGAGGCCCCAGGCTATGCCCTACACACAGGGTAGAGGAAAAGGACCAGCTCGATGTGTACTAGTAAATCACTGACAGAATCTGTTACTTCCTCTAGGTCAAAGATGCCTTCAAAGACATTTCCATATACTTCACCAAGGAAGAATGGGCAGAGATGGGAGACTGGGAGAAAACTCGCTATAGGAATGTGAAAAGGAACTATAATGCACTGATTACTATAGGTAACAGGAAGTGCTGGGCACAGACCAGTCTGGGAGACATAAAACAGGTCTTTGGTCCCTATATTATTTTAGTTCTCAGGTGGTGGCATCTGCCCACAATTCCCTTTTGCATGGAGACAAATCTGGAGGGAAATTTTGTTCTTTTGCATCAGTGCAGGACTGAGTGTGGATACTGACCACGCAGAGGTCACATCTTAACCTTGTTCAAGACTCTCCCAGCTCATCAGACTGAGCAGTATTGGGTTTGTGGTGCCTTCCATTGCCACTGCCCTTTGTTCCTCCTCCCAGCTCTTCCGTTTTAGAACAAAATTTTTGCTTCTTTTCAGGTCTCAGAGCCACTCGACCAGCTTTCATGTGTCACCGAAGGCAGGCCATCAAACTCCAAGTGGGTGACACAGAAGATTCTGATGAAGAATGGACACCTAGGCAGCAAGGTAAGAGGGAAGGGAAGGAGGATTTTTTTTTTTTTTGAGATGGAGTTTCACTTTTATTGCCCAGGCTGGGGCGCAATGGTGTGATCTTGGCTCACTGCAACCTCCGCCTCCCAGGTTCAAGCGATTCTCCTGCCTCAGCCTCCCAAGTAACTGAGATTACAGGCATGTGCCACCATGATCAGCTAATTTTTTGTAATTTTTTTTAGTAGAGATGGAGTTTCTCCATGTTGGTCAAGCTGGTCTCGAACTTCCAACCTCAGGTGATCTACCCGTCTTGGCCTTCCAAAGTACTGGGATTATCGCTGTGAGCCACCATGCCTGGCCTATTTTTATTTATTTATTTATTTATTTATTTATTTTGAGATAGAGTCTTGCTCTATTGTCCAGGCTGGAGTACAGTGGTGCAATCTCGGCTCACTGCAACCTCTGCCTTCCGGGTTCAACAATTCTCCCACCTCAGCTTCTCAAGTAGCTGGGACTACAGATGTGCACCACCATGCTCAGCTAATTTTTGTATTTTTTGTAGAGATGGGGTTTCACCATATTGGCCAGGCTGATCTCGAATTCCTGGCCTCAAGTGATCTGCCTGCCTTGGCCTCCCAAAGTGCTGGGATGATGATGATGATGATGGTTATTATTATTACAGACAAAGTCTCACTCTGTCACCCAGGCTGGAGTGCAGTGGCACAATCATAACTCACTGCAGCCTCAAACTCTGGGCTCAAGCCATCCTCCCACCTCAGCCTCCCAAAGTGCTGGGATTACAGGCATGAGGCACCGTGCATAGCCCCCAGGAAGATTTAGAAGTGACCTCTTGGCCAGGCATGGGGACTCACCCATAATCCCAGTACTTTGGGAGGCCGAGGAGGGTGTATCACTTGAGGTCGGAGTTCGAGACAAGCCTGGTCAACATGGTGAAACTCCGTCTCTACTAAAAATAAAAAAAAAAAAATTAGCCGGGTGTGGTGGTGGGTGCCTATAATCCCAGCTACTCAGGAGACTGAGGCTGGGGAATAGCTTGAACCCAGGAGGCGGAGGTGGCAGTGAGCCGAAATCATGCCACCACCACCCTCCAACCTAGGCAACAGAATAAGAAGACTCTGTCTGGGGGGAAAAAAGTGACCTCCTGAAACCAGCCTGGGTTTAGGTCTCAGCTACATTTCAGAATTTAACAAAGGAAGAAGAGTTTTCCCTCAAAAACATAAATGTTCAACAAACAAGCAAAATGCAAGACAGTATATACAGTAAGAGATTATTCATATATCGTTGTTGGTTAGTTTTTGTTTTTGAGATAGAGTCTCGCTCTGTTGCCCAGGCTGGATTGCAGTGGCACAATCTCAGCTCACTGCAACCTCCACCTCCCAAGTTCAAACGATTCTCCTGCCTCAGCCTCCCGAATAGCTGGGACTACAGGCACGTGCCACCATGCTGGACCAATTTTTGTATTTTTGGTAGAGATGGGATTTTGCCATATTAGCCAGGCTAGTGGCAGACCTGCCTCTGTCTCCCAAAGTGCTGGAATTACAGTTGTGAGCCACCACACCTGGCCTCATATAAAGTTTTCAAACCTGTAAACTATGTATAGTATTTATAGATGTAATAATAAGTGGCAAATGCATAAAATCTAAATGTGAATAAGAATGCCAAATTCAAACCATTTATTATCACAACAAAAGAAGGAAGGGCTGGCAGGTGGCTTCCCTGTGGTTTGGTTAGTTTTTTTGTTTGTTTTTATTTTTGTTTTTAAATTTTGAAATAAACATAAAAAGACCTGAAACAGTTGTGACAGAATGTTGACATTGGACTGAATGGTGATGGATGTATGGGTTTTCCAGTACTATTCTCCATTGTTTTCTATATGTTTAAAATTTGTCATTCCTTTTTTTAAAAAAATTGTTTTTGCTAAACATTTTTAATAAATAATAGAACAATTAAAGAAAATGTAATTAAACTGTAAATCCACAAAAAATCTTTCTAACACCAATCTCATAATAGTTTAGTTATTGAGTTAAATGTCTTAGAAGAAGAAGTAATATTAAGTAAAGATACATCATTTACGTACATTTAATCATACTATATGATCCTCTTATACCAAAATGAATCTACTTTTTTGTCTCAATTCTGGAGTGGGTTTGAGAGAGCTGTTTAGTTTCCCTGATCTTTCCCATATGTCACTGACCAGAGATAGCATCAAGTAAATAAAATAATGTGCCATAATTATAAAATGAAAGTGTGAAGCTCATTTTCTCTTCTACTTCTTGGTCAGGAGAGTTTAGAAGTAAAAAGAGTCAATCTGCCCAAACTAGAGAAAGCAACTTGGATTCAGTCTACGGTTTCCCCATCTATGAATTTTAGATTCCTTAGGACCTAAAAGTGGCATAAGAGGTATGAAAGGCCAGTGTTTGCTTTTCTGCAAATGCTTTGACGTGAAAAGAATGTCTCTTTAGAGGGAATCTATCTCCTGTGGTTTATCACACATCTATACATCTTTATCTGAACTCAGTTAAAATCCCCAGTTTAAGTCAATTTGTTTTTTATTGTGGCAAGGAATACAATAACATATATTTACTTCTCTAACAATTTTTAAGTGTACAACTTTATTAATTATAAGCACATTGTTGTGCAATAGAACCCTAGAACTTTTTATCTTGCATGACTAAAACCCTATACCCACGGAACAATAACACCCTATTTCCTCCTCCCTCCAGCTCTTGGCAACTGCAATTCTGTTCCTATGAATTGGATTACTTTCGATACCTCATATATGTAGAATCAGCTATGAAATATTTTTCTTTTTGTGACTGGCTTATTTAATCACTTAGCATAACGTCCCCAAGATTCACCCATGTCATAGCATGTGGCAAGATTTTCTTCTTTTTTAAGTCTGAATAATATTCCTCTCCATGTATATACCACATTTTTAAAATCCATTCATTCGTCAATGGGTGTTAGGTTGCTTTACCTCTTGTCTATTGTGAATAACGCTGTAATAACTATCAGTGTGCAAATATCTCTTTGAGATCGGTTTTTAATTCTTTTTACTATATTGTATAACCAGAAGTGGAATTTCTGGATCATAAGGTAGTTCTGGTTTTAATTTTTTGTGGAAGTGCCATACTGTTTCTTACAGTGTCTGCACCATTTTACATTCCCACTACTATGGTTTGAATGTGTGGAAGTTCACGTATTGGAAACTTAGTTGCCATCGTAACAGTATTAACAGGTAGAGCCTTTAAGAGGTGCTTAGGTAATGATAGCTCCAACCTCATGAATGGATTAATGCGATTATCACAAGAGTGAGTTAGTTATTGCAGGAGTGGGTTCCTGATGAAAAGGATGAGTTGGGCCCTTCCCTGTCTTTCTCTCTGTCTCACATTGCACACTTACCCTTCCACCATGTCATGATGCAGCTTGAAGCACCTTGCAAGATGCCAGTGCCATGCTCTTCAACTTCCCAGCCTCCAGAACCACAAGCCAAATAATTATTTTCCGTATAAATTACCCACTCTGGGCCAGACGCGGTGGCTAACGCCTGTAATCCTAGCACTTTGGTAGGCCGAGGCAGGTGGATCACAAGGTCAGGAGTTCGAGACCAGCCTAGCCAGCTTGGTGAAACCCCATCTCTACTAAAAATACAAAATTAGCCAGGCGTGGTGGAGTACACTTATAATCCCAGCTACTCGGGAAGCTGAAGTAGAAGAATCACTTGAACCTGGGAGGCAGAGGTTGCAGTGAGCCGAGATCGCACCACTGCACTCCAGCCTAGGCAACAGAATGAGACTCTGTCTCAAAAACAACAACAACAACGACAACAACAAAAACCACATAAATCACCTACTCTGTTACATTCTAGGAAAGCAGCAGAAAACAGACTAATCCACCCACCAACAATGAGCAAGTGTTCTAATTTCTCCACATTGTCGCCAGCACTTGCTATTTTCTGTTTTTTTTGACAGAAGCTATCATAACAGGATAAGGTGATATCACATTGTGGTTTTAATTTTCATCTCCCTGATGATTAGTGAAATTAAGCATATTTTCATATGCCTCTTGGCCATATATGTATCTTCTTTCGAGAAATCTCTACTCAAGTTTTTTGCCCATTGCATTAGTCAGCCCAGGCTGCCACAAGAAAATACCATATACTGGGTGACTTAAACAACAGAAATTTCCTTTCTGACATTTCTGAAGCCTGGAAGTAAATCAGAGTGCCAGCATGGTTGGGTTCCGGTGAGGGCTCTCTTCCTGACTTGTAGGCAGCCTCCAACTCACTGTGTATTTACATGAATTATTTGTGTGCCCACAGTAGGAAGGAGAAGGAATATCTTCCTCTTCTTATAAAAGCAATACTATCCACTAGAAGATTTTTTTTTTAGACAGCCTCACTCTGTTGCCCCAGACTGGAGTTCAGTGGTGCGATCTCAGCTCACTGCAAACTCCACCTCCCGGGTTCAAGCAATTCTCCTGCTTCAGCCCCTCACATAGCTGGGACTACAGGGGCACACCAGCTAATTTTTGTATTTTCAGTAGAGATATGGTTTTACCATGTTAACCAGGCTGGTCTCAAACTCCTGTCTTCAAATGATCTGCCCATCTCCTTGGCCTCCCAAAGTGCTGGGATTATAGGAATGAGCCACTGCGCCCAGCCAAAAGCACTAATGTCATCTTAAGGGTCTCACCCTCATGGCATCACGTAGCCATAATTATCTACCAGTGGCTCCACCTTTAAATACCATCACATTGAGGTATTAAATATGCTTCAGCATATGAATTTTGGGGAAACAAAATTCAGTCCATAGAACTCATTGTTTAATTATTTGTTTTGTTGTTGTTGTATTATAGGAGTTCTTCACATATACTGGATCTTAACTCTTTTTTTTTTTTTTTTTTTGAGACAGAGTTTTGCTCTTGTCACCCAGGCTGGAGTGCAATGGTGCAATCTCAGCTCATTGCAACCTCCACCTCCCAGGTTCCAGCAATCATTCTGCCTCAGCCTCCTCAATAGCTGGGATTACAGGCACACACCACCATGCCCAGCTAATTTTTTGTATTTTTAGTAGAGATGGGGTTTCACCATGTTGGCCAGTCTGGTCATGAACTCCTAACCTCAAATGATCCATCTGCCTTGGCCTCCCAAAGTGCTGGAGTTATAGGCATGAGCTACAGCGCCTGGCCTGGATATTAACTCTTTATCTTCTTTCTTTGAGACAGAGGTCTCACTATGTTGCCCTGGCTGGTCTCAAACTCCTGGGTTCAAGTGATCCTCCCACCTTAGCCTCTGAATAGCTGGACTACAGTTATGTGTCACTTCACTCAGCAACATTAACCCTTTATCAGATATGTGGTTTGCATATATTTTCTTCCACTCTATGGGATGTCTTGCCACTCTGTTGAATGTTTTCTTTGTTACACAGAAGTTTTTAAGTTTGATGTAGTCCTACTTGTCTAATTTTGCTTTTATTGCTTATGCTTTTGGTGTCATATACAAGAAGTTATTGTTTATTTCAATGTCATGAAGATTTTCCTCTGCTTTCTTCTTGAAGTTCTGTACTTATAGGTCTTACATTTCAGTCTTTAGTCTATTTTGAGTTAATTTTTATATGAGATATGTGGTAAGAGTCTGTCTTCTCTTTTGCATATGTATATCCAATTTTCCCAACACCATTTCTTGCAGACTGTCCTTTCCTCCATTGTGTAGTCTTGGCATCCTTGCTGAAGATCATCTGACCATATACACAAGGGTTTATTTCTTGCCTCTCTATTCTGTTCCATTGGTCTATATATCTATCTTTATATCAGTACCATGCTTTTCTGATTACTGTAGCTTTGTAATATGCTTTGAAATCAGGAGGTATGAGGTCTTCAACTTTATTCTTCTTTTTCAAGATTGTTTTGGCTCTTCTGCTTCTTTAGAGATTCTATATGAATTTTTGGATATTTTTCCATTTCTGAAAATAATGGCATTGGCATTTTGATAGAGATGACATTGAATCTATAGATCATGTTGACAGTATGAACATATTAACAATATTAAATCTTCAAATCCATGAACACAGGATGTCCTTCCATTTATTTGTGTCTCCTTAAATTTCTGTTGGCACCATTTTGTAGTTTTCAGTGTTCAAGTTTTTTGCCTCCTTGGTTAAGTTTATTTGTAATTATTCTATTCTTTTTGATGCTATTGTGGTTGGGACTTTTTTCTTAATTTCCTTTGTGAATTGCTCATTGTTACTAAATAGAAACACAACTGTTTGGGGTGTGGATTTTGTATGCTGAATTCATGTATTATTTCTTCTTTTTTTTTTTTTTTCTTTTTGATACTGAGTCTGGCTCTGTCACCCAGGCTGGAGTGCAGCCGTGTGATATCGGCTCACTGCAAGCTCCACTTCCCAGGTTCAGGCCATTCTCCTGTCTCGGCTTTCCGAGTAGCTGGGATTACAGGTGCCCACCACCATGCCCAGCTAATTGTTTATAATTTTAGTAGAGATGGAGTTTCACCAACTCCATTAGCCAGGATGGTCTCCATCTCCTGACTTCGTGATCTGCCCACCTCAGCCTCCCAAAGTGCTGGGATTACAGGCGTGAGCCACCGTGCCTGGCCCAAATTCATATATTACTTCTAACAATGTTTTGGTAAAAATCTTTATAGTTTCATTTCCTTTTTTTTTTTTTTTTTTTAGATGGAGGCTCGCTCCATCTCCTCCCAGATTCAAGTGATTCTCCTGCCTCAGCCTCCTGAGTAGCTGGGACTACAGGCGCCCGCCACCATGCCTGTAATCCCAGCACTTTTGGAGGTCGAGGGGCGTGGATCATGATGTCAGGAGATCAAGACCATCCTGGCTGATAGGGTGAAACCCCGTCTCTACTAAAAATACAAAAAATTAGCCGGGCATGGTGGCGGGCCCCTGTAGTCCTAGCTACTCGGGAGGCTGAGACAGGAGAATGGCGTGAACCTGGGAGGCGGAGCTTGCAGTCAGCTGAGATTGCGCCACTGCACTCCAGCTGGGCGACAAAGCGAGACTCCATCTCAAAAAAAAAAAAAAAAAAAAGAGGACTTTTCTTATATGACCTTTTTTTTATGTTGAGGTGATTTCTTTCTATTCCTAACTTGTTCAGTGTGTTTGTCATGAAAGGTCAGTCAATTTACATTTTAAAAATTAATGTAATAGATACCTTATTAGGTATACCTTAATAGATAGGAGGAAACAAATAGGAAGTTTTGTCTATTTTTTTAAATCTTAAGAAAATTAGCAATGCCTCTAATAGAAGCATAGGCCTTAATGATACTTCAGAAAACATTTCCAAATCGCCTTTGGATAATACTTGGAATCATCGCTCTCTGACTCAGAATTCTCTGTCTCTACTGAGAAACTCCAGAGTTAGGCCAGGCATGGTGGCTCATGCCTGTAATCTGAGCACTTTGGGAGGATGAGGCAGGTGGATTACCTGAGGTCAGGAGGTCAAGACCAGCATCTCCAACATGGAGAAATCCCATCTCTACTAAAAATACAAAAATTAGCCGGGTGCGGTGGCACACACCTGTAGTTCCCAACAACTCACAAGGCTGAGGCAGGAGAATCGCTTGAATCTGGGAGATGGAGGTTGCAGTGAGTGGAGATTGTGCCACTGCACTCCAGCCTGGGCGACAGAGGGAGACTCTGTCTCAAAAAGAAAAAAAATGTAATAAAAGAGAGTATCTCTAGAGTTTGGAAACATTTACCAACCAAACCACTGATTTCTCATCACCTTTTAGTTAAACCTCCTTGGATGGCGGTAAGAGTGGAACAAAGTAAACACCAGAAGGTAAGTATTTCCCAAATCCTGCTGACAAGAAACCTTCCTCATAGATCCAAACATAGGTAAGAGAAGGAGAATGTACAGACTATCATAGGGAATACTGCCTTCCTTTCCTGATCTCTTTAGCACAGTGTCTGACATCATCATTATTTTAAGAGTTAATGAGAACAGCAACAACAATCGCTACCGCGGTGTTATTTTGTCAGTATTTTCAGACTTTATTTTAAGCATTTTAAATGAATAAACTTTACATAAATTTCCTATTCAACTTACATATAGTACCTATTAAGTAGATGCTATAACTATAGCCATTTTACAGATGAGAAAACTGAGATAAAAAGTGTTCAGTTATATCCCTGGGATCACATTCAGTGTTGGTGCAGTCTAATCCAAAACTCTTTCTCTAAAGCACTTACAAGATCATTAAAAGTTTCATAGTTTTATAAAGTTTATGCTATCTTACTCATATGTCTTACATAATTCATCCAACTGACTTTTGAACCTCAGTTTTCCTTGTTATGGTAAAGTGAGATTTGCACTAAAACACTCTGATTAAGGGAAGCTTCCAAGCAAATAGACCATTCATACTGTGGATGGTCCCAGAAGGAGATAGGGTCCCTACCCTCCTAAGGAACCCATTCTGATCAGAGGAAGCAGCTTCCAGCCCTGAGGAGTTTCAGGTTTGAAGACTGAGAAACAACAAATAAGAAAATGGTTTAGGACTTAAAAATATATTCTTCTGGAATTAATTTCAAATGCTCATTTCTGTAGAAGGCAGTAACAGCTCCCTCCTCTGGGCTCCAATTAGGGAACTGTCGTGTTGTTTGGAATTATTCGTTTAGCCTACCTGCTGCCTCTTCATTGTGAGCTCTTCAGGAGTCTGGTCCATGTCTGATTTTTCTCAGAACTCCCAAGCCCAGCTCAGGGCCTCTGAGAGCCTCCTTAGTGTTTTCTGAATGACTGATTCCAAGTTTATGAATTAAACTATAAGTAACAGGGTCAAGGAATGCTGAAAATATCTTAGAGTTAGATTTCAACTGTAGAGATGATATCAGGACTATGAGATAATTTTTGTTTGTTTGTTATTTTTCTGGGTTAGGGGAGTGATTTGAGACAGGGTCTGGCTCTTTCACCCAGGCTGGAGTGCAATGACTCAAGCTCGGCTTACTGCAGCCTCCATCTCCTAGGTTAGTGTGATCCTCCTGCCTCAGCCTCCCGAGTAGCTGGGACCACAGGCATGCACCACCATGTCTGGCTATTTTTTATGCTTTTTGTAGAGACGGGGTTTTGCCATGTAGCTCAGGCTGGTCTAGAACTACTGGGCTCAAGCCATCCTCCCACCTCGGCCTCCCAAAGTGCTGGGATTACAGATGTGAGCCACCATACCCCGTCTGTGAGAAAAAATTAGTCTTTCCTTTCCTTTCCTTTTTCCCTTCCCTTCCCTTCCCTTCCCTTCCCTTCCCTTCCTTCCCTTCCCTTCCCTTCCCTTCCCTTCCCTTCCCTTCCCTTCCTTTCCTTTCCTTTCCTTTCCTTTCCTTTCCTTTCCTTTCCTTTCCTGACAGAGTTTCACTCTTGTCACCCAGGCTGGAGTGCAGTGGCACAATCTCAACTCACTGCAACCTCCACCTCCTGGGTTCAAGTTGTTCTCCTGCCTCAGCCTCCCAAGTAGCTGGGATTACAGGCACCCACCACCACACCCAGCTAGTTTTTTAGATTTTTTGTAGAGATGGGGTTGGCCAGACTGGTCTCAAACTCCTGACCTCAGGTGAACTGCCTGCCTTGGCTTCCCAAAGTGCTGGAATTACAGGTGTTAGCCACTGTGCCTGGTGAGAAAAATTATTAATATCATATTCATACTGTATTAAGTAGCTCAAAAAACACTTTGGTGAACATTATTATCTTTCATGTTCACTACAATATTGAGAATTAGCGCCAGGGGCAGTGGCTAACACCTGTAATCCCAGCACTTTGAGAGGTGGAGGTGGGCAGATCACCTGAGGTCAGGAGTTTGAGAGCAGCCTGGCCAACATAGTGAAATCCCATCTCTACTAAAACTACAATAATCAGCTGTGCGTGGTAGTGGACACCTGTAATCCCAACTTCTCGGAAGGCTGAAGCAGGAAAATCACTTGAACCTGGGAGGTGGAGGCTGCAGTGAGCTGAGATTGTGCCACTGCACTCTAGCTTAGGCAACAGAGTGAGACTCCCTCTCAAAAAAATAAAAATAAAATAAAGATTTAGCATGGGCTGGGTGCGGGGGCTCATGACTATAATCCCAGCACTTTGGGAGGCTGAGGTGGGTGGATCACTTGAGATGAGGAGTTTGAGACCATCCTGGTCAATCTAGTGAAACCTCATCTCTAATAAATATACAAAAATTAGCTGGGTATGGTGGCACATGCCTGTAATCCTAGCTTCTCAAGAGACTGAGGTAGGAGAATCTCTTGAACCTTGGAGGTGGATACTGCAGTGAGCTGATATAGTGCCACTGCACTCCAGCCTGGGCAACAGAGTGAGACTCCTTCTAAAGAAACAAAAACAAAACAAAACAAAAAACCACATGTATGTCAATTTCTGGATCAGGAAACTGAAGAGAATTAGGTAACAATACACCCTTATTCAAGCAGACAAGCAGAATTAGCAGAATTGGTACAGGAACTAACTAATCTAATTCCAAAGCCAAATATTCTTTCCAGGATATGGCAACATGCAACTTTGACATCACTTTCTTAGTTGTCTAGATATATTTTTGCCAATCATCTCTTTGTTCTGTTCCCAACCTTACTGCTTTATTACCTCATTTTCTGGATGTGCTTCGTCCCTCTGTGCTTTTCTACATTTCCCCTTCCATCAACAGCCTACTAGTTTATGGAAGATTCCCTCCTTCTTTCTGTAAGCTCTTACCCGCTTCTTTCACAGATCTTGTTGATTCTCCAGCTAGTCTTCCCAAGTATTCTTCCTCCTTTCCTTTAACTTACATAGAACATTTTAAAGAAAGTTGAAGGAAAGAGCCTTAAGATATGGGTTAGAGTCCCAGATTCACTACTCACTTAGACCTTCTTTTTTCCCTCTAGTATTTAGACACTCTAGGTATTTCCAAGATTTGAACATTAACTAGAGTCATGCATATGAAAACATGTTGCAAGCCATAAAGAACTAAAGAAATGCAAGTTGTCTTTTAATATGTGACTCTCACATTAAAGGGAATGCCCAAGGCATCACTCAATAATGAATCTAGTTTGAAAGAAGTATCAGGAACAGCAAATTTACTGAATACAAGTGGCTCAGAGCAGGCTCAGAAACCAGTGTCCCCTCCTGGAGAAGTAAGGACCTCTGGACGGCACTCTAGACTAAAACAGGGTAAGAAAAAATATTTGGGGGGACTTTAGTCTCTCTATGTCCTCTAGAAAGGTTGATGAGTATGGTCTACCTATGTGGGGTGGACTTTGCATAGGCCTGGGCTTAAGCTGGACTCAACTGTGAGACCAGAAGGTAGATGCAGTATTTTGTTAAAATTATGTATTTATTTGTTCACTGAGACAGAGTCTCACTCTGTCACCCAGGCTGGAGTGCAGTGGCGGAATCTTGGTTCACTGCAACCTCTGCCTCCATGAAAATAGCCATTTTCTTGCCTCAGTTACCTGAGTAGCTGGGATTATAGGCATGCGCCACTGTGCCCAGCTGATTTTTGTATTTTTAGTAGAGACAGGATTTCATCATGTCGACCAGGCTGGTCTTAAACTCCTGGCCTCAAGTGATCTGCTCACTTCAGCCTCCCAAAATGCTGGGATTACAGGTTTGAGTCACCATGCCCAGCCTTGGATACAGTATTGAATAGCATGGAAAAACATCAACTTTGAAGTCACTCACTTGGGTTATAATCCACAGAGAAGCATTGGGGCCTTGGGCAAATCTTATAAATTCTCTGAGCTCCTGAATGGTAATCTGTAAAATGAAACCAAGTATATATAGACCAAGAACATTGTTTGAAAGCATTAAATTAAATATAAATGAACTGATACATGCAAGGTGTCCAAAAAATACCTTTCTGATAATAGATACTCTTTTCTGCGTTTCTACATTTCCTCTTCCATCACATGTCTACTAGTTTATAGAATATCCCCTATAGAGACCATACTTTCTTAGTGTTGTATGTCCAGTCCTTTGTTCAATGCCTAAGATGTAATGTGCCCTCAAGAAATACTTTCTGAATGAAAAAATGCATGAATAAACCATTTTGTAAGTAGAAAGGTTGGGAGGTTAATGGGATAATAAGAAGAGCCAGAAACTAAAATTGAATAGGCATCTGCAGTCAGTGTGGGTGTGGGGTCTAAGTCTCTCTGAAGCAGTGAAGAGGGGGAGACTAGAGTATGTAGAAAGGTAGATGCTAATTTGATGGTAGGATATTTCACATTTTCTTATAAAACAAGGATGAACACCCCAGACTCCCAATTTTAGCCATCTACTCTTCTCCAACCTAGAACTCAGGAAGAAGGAGACTGAAGGAAAGATGTATAGCCTGCGAGAAAGGAAGGGTCATGCATACAAAGAGGTCAGCGAGCCACAGGATGATGACTACCTCTGTAAGTGACCCTTTTGGCCACTCCCACAGCTTGCTGTTACGTCCTGGTGCAGTAATTTCATCATTTGGCCCACAAATCTTTCCCTTTCTCTAATGAATTAGAGTACAGGATTGGGGCTGAATGATGTGAGTGCCAAGCTCTTTCTGAAGCTACCATATGAAAGAACATGCATTACAATTTTCCTAATCTCTGCTTCCCTCACTTCCAGATTGTGAGATGTGTCAGAACTTCTTCATTGACAGCTGTGCTGCTCATCAGCCCCCTACATTTGTAAAGGACAGTGCAGTGAACAAAGGGCATCCCAACCGTTCAGCCCTCAGTCTGCCCCCGGGGCTGAGAATTGGGCCATCAGGCATCCCTCAGGCTGGGCTTGGAGTATGGAACGAGGCATCTGATCTGCTGCCGGGTCTGCACTTTGGCCCCTATGAGGGCCGAATTACAGAAGAGGCAGCCAACAATGGATACTCCTGGCTGGTAAGAAGAGCCTACTGTTTCCCTGTTCTGTCTTCCCACATCCCTTCTGTGCCTTTGGTGAGACATCACCTTCTACATGTTAGGATGTAGGTATGGATAACATGGCTAGCTCTGTGTACTCAAGGGTCTTTGCATGAACATGGAACTCCTATTTAGAGATCAGAGGATACCTGGGAGCAAAGTGGTACAAAGACAAAGAAGTGCATCCTCCCTTGTGGAGCTTCTGCTCTGACTAGACAAACCAACTGAGATGTGTAGATGATGACTAAGGTGCAGGCCATGTGGTCTCAGTTGGCAGTTGAAGCGCTGCAGGCCCAAAGGCCATTGATGACAGTGGAGTAAAATAATTCTTCTGATTTTTACCCTCTAAAAAGCTTTACCTTATTTTTCTGAAACTCAGATCACCAAGGGGAGAAACTGCTATGAGTATGTGGATGGAAAAGATAAATCCTGGGCCAACTGGATGAGGGAAGGCCAGTACCTCCCTGAGTTTCAGACAGAACCTTCATCTCTCACAAACCTGGATCTCCTTCCTTCTCATTATGCCTCCTTCAATGATTTTCACATCCGCTATTTCTATTTTTCTCCATACAATGCTGTTTTATACTGTCAACATTTAGAAATAAAAAACAACAATATAGATATTATGATTTATTTATATCAAAACACAATATGTATGTTAGACAAAATTGAGGCACCAACATAAACCTTGAGAAGCCTAGATTCACGGGGGACACTGAATTCATGCTTTAATATATGTAATCCACATTTATTAAGCACTTAGTATGTTCCAGGTTAGGAAGTGAAGTTCACTACTTGAACAGAAGCGAGCTGCAGGATGACCCAGCCCCTTTCCACAATGGGCTCTCGTTCTATCAGAGAATAGAAAAACAAATCAACTATTACTGTTCTATATTATTGGGCCAAGAGAAAAAGACTTCTAAGTTTCTCTGGGAATCTGGGGAAGTCAAGTGAATGGCACCTGAGTGAACTGTAGGGTGATTAGAGGAAGGCCTGTCCAAGAAAGATGGACTTGGGCTGAGTTTGGAATGATGTGTGCTAATCTAGAAACAGAGCACATGATCCAGCACCAAGTTCTGTGGTATAAAACAGAATTAATTTAGAGTTTAGAGAAGCTAAAGGTCAACGTATTTTACGGCCAATCAAGGTGGAGGTTAAGTCTGGAGTTGGGCTTTGAAAAAATGGTTGATTAAGCATGGCAGGGAAGTGTTCTAGGCAGGATGAACACTGTAGTCAGAAGTGCAAGTTCACATGACATTGTGAAAGAGATTTAGGAATGAGCAGAAGGTTACCAGAGGAGTGGTGGAGATGTGGTCAGCACAGACCATGGAGGCCTTCACCAGCAGGTGATGGGCCAGACCTGGATCTGACAGATACTGGGAACTCACTGCCTCTTTTCTTTCCCTTTGCCCGCCTTGATCCCAGGTATGTGAACTGTGCCCGGGATGATGAAGAGCAGAACCTGGTGGCCTTCCAGTACCACAGGCAGATCTTCTATAGAACCTGCCGAGTAATTAGGCCAGGCTGTGAACTGCTGGTCTGGTATGGGGATGAGTACGGCCAGGAACTGGGCATCAAATGGGGCAGCAAGTGGAAGAAAGAACTCATGGCAGGGAGAGGTAGGCATCACTATTACTCTTTTTAAAGGACAGGAAAGAAATAATTAACCTAGAGAATTTTCATGCTTTAACTCTTAAGTAGAGCAAAATGCCATCTAAAGTCAGTAAAATTTCAAATCAGTGGCTTCCAAAATTAAAGATTCATGTTATATGCCTTTGCCTCTTTGGAACAAATTTTATATTTTTAAATCTTTGTTCTGATTTTATATTCTAAGTACTTCATGCACAAAGTATATAACAGCATATAGTGCTGAAAGACTTAAAGACAAAAATCAAGTTCTCAAACACCTACCAGCTCTCCCAATGAGGTAGTTTCTTCTGGCATTTCCTTGATATTTCTTTTTTTTAATTTATTTTAATTATACTTTAAGTTCTAGGGTACATGTGCATAACATGCAGGTTTGTTACATATGTATACTTGTGCCATGTTGGTGTGCTGCACCCATCAACTTGTCAGCACCCATCAATTCATCATTTATATCAGGTATAACTCCCAGTGCAATCCCTCCCTCCTCCCCCCTTCCCATGATAGGCCCCAGTGTGTGATGTTCCCCTTCCCGAGTCCAAGTGATCTCATTGTTCAGTTCCCACCTCTGAGTGAGAACATGCGGTGTTTGGTTTTCTGTTCTTGTGATAGTTTGCTAAGAATGATGGTTTCCAGCTACATCCATGTCCCTACAAAGGACACAAACTCATCCTTTTTTATGGCTGCATAGTATTCCACGGAGTATATGTGCCACATTTTCTTAATCCAGTCTGTCACAGATGGACATTTGGGGTGATTCCAAGTCTTTGCTATTATGAATAGTGCCGCAATAAACATACGTGTGCATGTGTCTTTATAGCAGCATGATTTATAATCCTTTCGGTATATACCCAGTAGTGGGATGGCTGGGTCATATGGTGCATCTAGTTCTAGATCCTTGAGGAATTGCCATACTGTTTTCCACAATGGTTGAACTAGTTTACAATCCCACCAACAGTGTAAAAGTGTTCCTATTTCTCCACATCCTCTCCAGCACCTGTTGTATCCTGACTTTTTAATGATTGCCATTCTAACTGGTGTGAGATGGTATCTCATTGTGGTTTTGATTTGCATTTCTCTGATGGCGAGTGATGATGAGCATTTTTTCATGTGTCTGTTGGCTGTATGAATGTCTTCTTGAGAAATGTCTGTTCATATACTTTGCCCACTTTTGGATGGGGTTGTTTGTTTTTTTCTTGTATATTTGTTTGAGTTCTTTGTAGATTCTGGATATTAGCCCTTTGTCAGATGAGTAGATTGCAAAAATTTTCTCCCATTCTGTAGGTTGCCTGTTCACTCTGATGGTAGTTTCTTTTGCTGTGCAGAAGCTCTTTAGTTTAATTAGATCCCATTTGTCAATTTTGGCTTTTGCTGCCGTTGCTTTTGGTGTTTTAGACATGAAGTCCTTGCCCATGCCTATGTCCTGAATGGTACTACCTAGATTTTCTTCTAGGGTTTTTTATGCTATTAGGTCTAACATTTAAGTCTCTAATCCATCTTGAATTAATCTTCATATAAGGAGTAAGGAAAGGATCCACTTTCAGCTTTCTACTTATGGCTAGCCAATTTTCCCAGCACCATTTATTAAATAGGAATCCTTTCCCCATTTCTTGTTTCTCTCAGATTTGTCAAAGATCAGATGGCTGTAGATGTGTGATATTATTTCTGAGGACTCTGTTCTGTTCCATTGGTCTATATCTGTTTTGGTACCAGTACCATGCTGTTTTGGTTACTGTAGCCTTGTAGTACAGTTTGAAGTCAGGTAGCGTGACGCCTCCAGCTTTGTCCTTTTGACTTAGGATTGTCTTGGCAATGCGGGCTCTTTTTGGTTCCATATGAACTTTAAAGCTTTTTTTCCAATTCTGTGAAGAAACTCATTGGTAGCTTGATGGGGATGGCATTGAATCTATAAATACCTTGGGCAGTATGGCCATTTTCACATGTTGATTCTTCCTATCCATGAGCATGGTATGTTCTTCCATTTGTTTGTGTCATCTTTTATTTCACTGAGCAGTGGTTTGTAGCTCTCCTTGAAGAGGTCCTTGACATCCCTTGTAAGTTGGATTCCTAGGTATTTGATTCTCTTTGAAGCAATTGTGAATGGAAGTTCATTCATGATTTGGCTCTCTGTTTGTCTGTTACTGGTGTATAAGCATGCTTGTGATTTTTGCACATTAATTTTGTAGGCTGAGACTTTGCTGAAGTTGCTTATCAGCTTAAGGAGATTTTGGGCTGAGACAATGGGGTTTTCTAAATATACAATCATGTCATCTGCAAACAGGGACAATTTGACTTCTTCCTTTCCTATCTGGATACCCTTGATTTCTTTCTCTTGCCTGATTGCCCTAGCCAGAACTTCCACCACTATGTTGAATAGGAGTGGTGAGAGAGGGCATCCCTGTCTTGTGCCAGTTTTCAAAGGGAATTTTTCCAGTTTTTTGCCCATTCAGTATGATATTAGCTGTGGGTTTGTCATAAATAGCTCTTATTATTTTGAGGTACGTTCCATCAATACTGAATCTATTGAGCGTTTTGAGCATGAAGGGCTGTTGAATTTTGTCAAAAGCCTTTTCTGCATCTATTGAGATAATCATGTGGTTCTTGTCTTTGGTTCTGTTTTATGCTGGATTACGTTGATTGATTTGCGAATGTTGAACCAGCCTTGCATCCCAGGGATGAAGCCGACTTGATCATGGTGGATAAGCTTTTTGATGTGCTGCTGAATCCGGTTTGCCAGTATTTTATTGAGGATTTTTGCATCGATGTTCATCAGGGATATTGGTCTAAAATTCTCTTTTTTGTTGTGTCTCTGCCAGGCTTTGGTATCAGGATGATGTTGGCCTCATAAAATGAGTTAGGGAGGATTCCTCTTTTTCAATTGATTGGAACAGTTTCAGAAGGAATGGTACCAGCTCCTCCTTGTACCTCTGGTAGAATTCAGCTGTGAATCTATCTGGTCCTGGACTTTTTTTGGTGGGTAGGCTATTAATTGTTGCCTCAATTTCAGAGCCTGCTATTGATCTATTCAGGGATTCAACTTCTTCCTGGTTTAGTCTTGGAAGAGTGTAAGTGTTCAGGAAATTATCCATTTCTTCTAGATTTTCTAGTTGATTTGCATAGAGGTGTTTATAGTATTCTCTGATGGTAGTTTGTATTTCTGTGGGGTCAGTGGTGATATCCCCTTTATCATTTTTTATTGCGTCTATTGATTCCTCTCTCTTTTCTTCTTTATTAGTCTTGCTAGCGGTCTCTCAATTTTGTTGATCTTTTCAAAAAACCAACTCCTGGATTCATTGATTTTTTGGAGGGTTTTTTGTGTCTCTATCTCCTTCAGTTCTGCTCTGATCTTAGTTATTTCTTGCCTTCTGCTAGCTCTTGAATGTGTTTGCTCTTGCCTCTCTAGTTCTTTTAATTGTGATGTTAGAGTGTCCATTTTAGATCTTTCCTGCTTTCTCTTGTGGGCATTTAGTGCTATAAATTCCCTCTACACACTGCTTTCAATGTGTCCCAGAGATTCTGGTATGTTGTATCTTTGTTCTCATTGGTTTCAAAGAACATCTTTATTTCTGCTTTCATTTCGTTATGTACCCAGTAGTCATTCAGGAGCAGGTTGTTCAGTTTCCATGTAGTTGAGCGGTTTGGATTGAGTTTCTTAGTCCTGAGTTCTAGTTTGATTGCACTGTGGTCTGAGAGACAGTTTGTTATAATTTCTGTTCTTTGACATTTGCTGAGGAGTGCTTTCCTTCCAATTATGTGGTCAATTTTGGAATAAGTGCGATGTGGTGCTGAGAAGAATGTATATTCTGTTGATTTGGGGTGGAGAGTTCTATAGATGTCTATTAGGTCCGCTTGATGCAGAGATGAGTTCAATTCCTGCATATCCTGATTAACTTTCTGTCTCGTTGATCTGTCTAATGTTGACAGTGGAGTGTTGAAGTCTCCCATTATTATTGTATGGGAGTCTAAGTCTCTTTGTAAGTCTCTAAGGACTTGCTTAATGAATCTGGGTGCTCCTGTATTGGGTGCATATATATTTAGGAGAGTTAGCTCTTCCTGTTGAATTGATCCCTTTACCATTATGTAATGGCCTTCTTTGTCTCTTTTGATCTTTGATGGTTGAAAGTCTGTTTTATCAGAGACTAGGATTGCAACCCCTGCTTTTTTTTGTTCTCCATTTGCTTGGTAGATCTTCCTCCATCCCTTTATTTTGAGCCTATGTATGTCTCTGCATGTGAGATGGGTCTCCTGAATACAGCAGACTGATGGGTCTTGACTCTTTATCCAGTTTGCCAGTCTGTGTCTTTTAATTGGAGCATTTAGTCCATTAACATTTAAGCTTAATATTGTTATGTGTGAACTTGATCCTGCCATTGTGATATTAACTGGTTATTTTGCTTGTTAGTTGATGCAGTTTCTTCCTAGCCTCGATGGTCTTTACATTTTGGCATGTTTTTGCAATGGCTGGTACCGGTTGTTCCTTTCCATGTTTAGGGCTTCCTTCAGGGTCTCCTGTAAGGCAGGCCTGGTGGTGACAAAATCTCTAAGCATTTGCTTATCTGTAAAGGATTTTATTTCTCCTTCACTGATGAAACTTAGTTTGGCTGGATATGAAATTCTGGGTTGAAAATTCTTTTCTTTAAGAACGTTGAATATTGGCCCCCACTCTTCTGGCTTGTAGAGTTTCTGCCGAGAGATCTGCTGTTAGTCTGATGGCTTCCCTTTGTGGGTAACCCGACCTTTCTCTCTGGCTGCCCTTAAGATTTTTTCCTTCATTTCAACTTTGGTGAATCTGGCAATTATGTGTCTTGGAGTTGCTCTTCTGGAGGAGTATCTTTGTGGCATTCTCTGTATTTCCTGAATTTGAATGTTGGCCTGCCCTACTAGGTTGGGGAAGTTCTCCTGGATGATATCCTGAAGAGTGTTTTCCAACTTGGTTCCATTTTCCCCCTCACTTTCAGGCACCCCAATCAGACGTAGATTTGGTCTTTTTACATAATCCCATACTTCTTGCAGGTTTTGTTCATTTCTTTTTCTTCTTTTTTCTTTTGGTTTCTCTTCTCGCTTCATTTCATTCATCTGATCCTCAATTGCTGATACTCTTTCTTCCAGTTGATCCAGTCGGTTACTGAAGCTTGTGCATTTGTCACATATTTCTCGTGTCATGGTTTTCATCTCTGTCATTTCGTTTATGACCTTCTCTGCATTAATTAGTCTAGCTGTCAATTCTTCCACTCTTTTTTCAAGATTTTTAGTTTCTTTGTGCTGGGTATGTAATTCCTCCTTTAGCTCTGAGAAGTTTGATGGACTGAAGCCTTCTTCTCTCATCTCATCAAAGTCATTCTCTGACCAGCTTTGATCCGTTGCTGGCGCTGGGCTGCGCTCCTTTGCAGGGGGAGTTGCGCTCTTATTTTTTGAATTTCCAGCTTTTCTGCCCTGCTTTTTCCCCATCTTTGTGGTTTTATCTGTCTCTGGTCTTTGATGATGGTGACGTACTGATGGGGATTTGGTATAGGTGTCCTTCCTGTTTGATAGTTTTCCTTCTGAAAGTCAGGACCCTCAGCTATAGGTCTGTTGGAGATTGCTTGAGGTCCACTCCAGACCCTGTTTGCCTGGGTATCAGCAGCAGAGGTTGCAGAAGATAGAATATTGCTGAACAGCGAGTGTACCTGTCTGATTCTTCCTTTGGAAGCTTCCTCTCAGGGGTGTACTCCACCGTGTGAGGTGTGGGTTGTCAGACTGCCCCTAGTTGGGGATGTCTCCCAGTTAGGCTACTCAGGGGTCAGGGACCCACTTGAGCAGGCAGTCTGTCCGTTCTCAGATCTCAACCTCCGTGTTGGGAGATCCACTGCTCTCTTCAAAGCTGTCAGACTTAGTCGTTCGCGTCTGCACAGTCCTCTGCTGCTTCCCCTGTTGTTTTTTAGCTTTGCCCTGTCCCCAGAGGTGGAGTCTACAGAGACTGGCAGGTTTCCTTGAGCTGCTGTGAGCTCCACCCAGTTCGAGCTTCCCAGCGGCTTTGTTTACCTACTTAAGCCTCAGCAATGGTGGGCGCCCCTCCCTCAGCCTCGCTGCTGCCTTGCGGTTAGATCACCGCAGACTGCTGTGTTAGCAATGAGGGAGACTCCGTGGGCGTGGGACCCTCCCGGCCAGGTGTGGGATATATTCTCCTGTTGTGCCCATTTGCTTAAAGCACAGTATTGGGGTGGGAGTTACCTGATTTTCCAGGTGTTGTGTGTCTCAGTTTCCCTGGCTAGGAAAAGGGATTCCCTTCCCCCTTGCACTTCCCAGGTGAGGCAATGCCTCGCCCTGTTTCAGCTCTCGCTGGTTGGGCTGCAGCAGCTGACCAGCACTGATTGTCCGGCACTCCCTAGTGAGATGACCCCAGTACCTCAGTTGAAAATGCAGAAATCACTGGTCTTCTGTGTCGCTCACACTGGGAGTTGGAGACTGGAGCTGTTCCTATTCGGCCATCTTGCTCTGCCCCCCCTCTGATATTTCTTAATGATATGCATGTGTTGTTATTCATTCATTCATTATCTCAATTAGCTGTTATGTGAACTCCTTCTCAGTGCCAGACGATGTTGCAGGAACTATAAATACAGATTGATCAAGACAATCGGAAAAACTGCTCGTGAACAGATGACATGTGAATTAGGGAACCATATGAGTACCTACAGACATATGTGTAATATCAGACAGTGATCAGTGCTTTGAAGAAAATGAATCCAGAAAGAATATCTGGGGATCAGTGTGTGGTGAGAGTAGAGTGTTGCAGGGGATTGTCAGGGAAAGTTTTTCTTAGGAGACAGCATTTGAACAGTACAAGTGCCTGTGGGCCAAGGGTTCCAGGCACAGGGCACAGCTAGCGCAATGGTCCTAAGGCCAGAAAGAGTTCAGCTTTGGTTCATTTTTGGAAAATAGGCTCCAGTGGGTCATCTGCTCAGAGCTGCTTCAGTTTCCAGGTGAGAGAGAATGGTGGGCAGGATGAAGGTGGGGAGCATGGAGGTAAGCCTGAGTAGGGATATATTTTGAAAAAAGACTTCCTATTGTATTTGAAATGAGCTCAGACTGAATGAAATATCTCAAACATGAATACTTGATGTGCAGCCTGAGAAAGAGCATATCCTCATTTTATTATTTGTGGAATCTGAAATAGAAGCAATCCATGCACCTAGTTGGGGCAGCAGGACCCAGAGTCCTTTAGTCAGTGGGACCTGGACAATTCTGTGTTGGCCAACCTGAATCCCACTTCCTGATGGAGAACCAGGCACATAACAGTCCTCAATTAAATATGTCCTTTTGAATGAGGAGACGCAAATTCAGATTTGCTCACACATCTTCTCTTTAACCACATTTGTGGATCTCCAGGCTGAGTGCTCCTAATAGATCCTTTTCCCCTCTTAGGAAGTCACTAAGGACAATCTCACCTAAGTCACCAAGAGTGTTATTTCTCAATAGAATAAAGTAGCTGAAGACTTCGTGTTAGCAAAAGTGCCCAGGGACCAAGGAGGGAGGATGTGACAGAGGGTGATCAGGGAAGGCTTTATAGGACTTGGAAGATACCTGCAATGTGGGGGAAAGGTCGCTGCAGTTCCATCTATGTAAGGAATGACACTGCCCCTGATGCTGTTTGAGGTTACCTAGTCTGGCTGATATATAGAAAAGGCTCTGGATTTTTTTTTAAGATGTAGTGAATAAAAGTGGAATGGAAAAATGGACTGTAAAGGTCCATCCAGCACTTGGTGGGAGAGAGCTTGCATTGTTAACATATGAAGAGTGCTTGGTTTGATCTTCATACCTTCATAAGTGGTAAGGCCTGAACAAAACATCTACCCTGACCAAAAACTTCCTCTTTCAGAACCAAAGCCAGAGATCCATCCATGTCCCTCATGCTCTCTGGCCTTTTCAAGTCAGAAATTTCTCAGTCAACATGTGGAACGCAATCACTCCACTCAGAACTTCCTAGGACCATCTGCAAGAAAACTCCTCCAACCAGAGAATCTCTGCTCAGGGGATCAGAATCAGGAGCAGCAATATTCTGATCCGCACAGCTGTAATGACAAAACGAAAGGTCAAGAGATCAAAGAAAGGTCCAAACTCTTGAATAAAAGTACATGGCAGAAGGAGATTTCAAGGGCCTTTTCTAGCCCACCCAAAGGACAAATGGGGAGCTCTAGAGTGGGAGAAAGAATGATGGAAGAAGAGTCCAGAACAGGCCAGAAAGTGAATCCAGGGAACACAGGCAAATTATTTGTGGGGGTAGGAATCTCAAAAATTGCAAAAGTCAAGTATGGAGAGTGTAGGCAAGGTTTCACTGATGAATCAGATGTTATTATACACCAAAGGACACACACAAGGGAAAAGCCCTACCTCTGTAGGGAGTGTGGGCGGGGCTTTAGCCGGAACTCACACCTCCTCTGTCACCAGAGGACACACACAGGGGAGAAGCCCTACCTCTGTAGGGAGTGTGGGCGAGGCTTTAGCCGGAACTCACACCTCCTCTGTCACCAGAGGACACACACAGGGGAGAAGCCCTACCTCTGCAGGGAGTGTGGGCGGGGCTTTAGCCAGAAGTCAAGCCTCCGCTATCACCAGAGGACACACACAGGGGAGAAGCCCTACCTCTGTAGGGAGTGTGGGCGAGGCTTTAGCCAGAACTCACACCTCCTCAGTCACCAGAGGACACACACAGGGGAGAAGCCCTACCTCTGCAGGGAGTGTGGGCGGGGCTTTAGCCAGAAGTCAAGCCTCGGCTATCACCAGAGGACACACACAGGGGAGAAGCCTTACCTCTGCAGGGAGTGTGGGCGGGGCTTTAGCCAGAAGGCAAACCTCCTCAGGCACCAGAGAACACACACAGGGGAGAAGCCCTAGTCTGCAGGAAGGATGAGTGAGTCATTAGTAATAAAACCTCATCTCCATAGTCACAAGAAGACAAATGTAGGCACCACACACTTGCACACCCCAGCTCTGAGGTGGCTTCAGCGGGTCTGCTGGCCCCTTACATTCCCCGAGAGTGTAAAGAGATCGGAAATAACTAATTAAACAAATCCGCCACTTTCATGACTAGAGATGAGGAAGAACGGGGGATAGTTCTGTAAGTGTTCAGGGGACGTCAACATGTGGTTCTGTCCCCCACCGATCCCCTCCATTTTTTGTTTTTTGCCTCCTGTTCTAATAAATTTTGTCTCTATAAATCTGAACCCCAAGTGTGTACCTCATTCTTCCCTTATCACTGAAGGCAAGAAGAGTCCAGAAGGTCCACAGAGAACTCATATGTTCAGCTCAAGTCTCCACAGGAATTCAACCCCCAGAAAGACATAAACTTGGAGTCCACTTGTTTAATTATTGGAGAATCGATTCCCAAGTCCAGGAAGAGAAATGTAAGATTTTAGAGAGTCGCAGCAGGAAAGGAAGTTCCTTGGTCTCCTGAGAAGTGTGGCCTCTTCTCTTAATGGACCCCTCTACTCTGCTGCCATATTCCCCCTTGGCTCCTCCTGTCTCCTCTCCTGATTTCCTCCCATCTCTGTAGCCCCAGAGCTGAAAGCCAGACAAGAACACGAGTGTGTGTATATATGTGTTCACGTGTGCTATGTGTGTTAAGCCTGCATGCATGGGCGTGGGGGTATGTGCCCTCCGTGTGTGTGTCTGTGAGAGTGTGGGGAATTTCAAGGGTGTGTTAGGAATAACGCTCAAATTCCTAAGGGAATTGAAGATTCGAAAAAAAGATTCTTAGCAAAGCAATTTTACTTCTGTGAAGAGGGGTGCCTCCTTGGCCAGTCGCCATGAGAGCACACCTGAACAAACGGACACGAAAACCTTTATTTCTGACACAAGTCCTACCCCTGTACGGTTTTCCATTGCCTGGGGTTGGGTCGTACAATCTAAACTAATCCCGGTTGGCTAAACATTTTATTTTTTTAGATAAGGTGGGAAAGTTAAAAAAAAAAGGAGAGTAAGGGTAAGGGGTGTCTGTAATGATCTAGGAAGTTAGTCCTCTTTCCAAATAAGGAAAGGAATGTGAGTTGGTACTGATAATGCCTAGTACTATGGTGTGCCTGGGCATCTAACAAAGGCAAAAAGGAAAGGAGAAAAAGGAAAAAGGTGGGGTACTATGAATTAAAGGATAAAAGATTAATCAGGTTATTTGAAGAGAAACCTCATCATATCCCACAGGTGTGTGTGCATGTGTGTGTATCTGCACACGTATGTGCATGTACTTGTGTGTGCCCACTTGAGGCCACCAATCAGAGAAGGATTGCCCCTGTTTCCTGCAGGGGAATCCTAGATCCTCATTCTCCTTCTACAGAGAAACAAAAATGAAAACAAACACCTTATTCTTTTTTTAAAAAAAAAGATTATGAAAATAAATAAAGGGATAGATTTTTTTTTTTTTAATTAAGATCCACACTCTCTATCAAGACCCAGCCAAGCTCGAGGAGGGCAGACAGACCATCCCTGCAGGCCTCAGAAGAAGAATTCCTGTCCTCCTGGACGGGCTTAGGTACCAAGCCTCCCTGTACCTCCCAGCAGACACATGACTGAAATGTGCTGAAGTTTCCCTCAGAAGAAAGTTGAACAGGGGTGGTGTGGAGAAGGAAGTGTCCCAGCTGCCTGGGCCATCAGCTTTGCTGCCGAGAACAAGCTCAGCCTTTGATTCTGAATCTGATTCTTGAAGGGAGAAAAGGGCTCTCAGACCAAAATGTACCCAGGGCAGGTAGAGTCTAGAGGAGAAATGGAGTGCTCAAGATCAAGTCAGTTCCTTGCTTTGAACAGTCGAAGTCCCTTTTCTCATTCAGTTAAAGCCAGCAGAATCTCAGTTGGGACTTGGCAGTAGAAGGTATCTGCTAGATGGTACTAGCCATCAGGCATTTAATGAGGGGAAATTTCTATGAAAATAAACAAAAACAAAGGCTAATAGTTGGAAACCCAATTTCTGAGTCCACAGGGCAGTCAGTGGAGAGGATTTCTAGATGCCTTTAAACAATTGCCCCCAGGCATAGGTGTGGAGAGCATGATTGAAGCCCCACACTTACGTCACTCTGGGTCTGATAAAATTTGCACACCTCACATAGCTCAGACTGCTCTGAGCTATTTTTCTTTTCTTATCTTCTTTTACAATCTAGAACATGTAAAGGATTGTCCTACATATCAACCAGTTCAGAGACATTTCAAGTAAAGCAGCTTCAGATCTATATATAACTGTCATTATAGTTAGTCTTTTCTATTCCACTGCAGTGATCTAAGCCATGACTATGTTCCCGGACCAAACCGAGGGTCGGGCTGCTTGTTCTCATGGCCCAGTAACAAGATACAGATGAACTGGGACAGAAGAGAATCTTTATTTTTGTAACCGATTACAAGGAGAAGACACACACCTAATATTCTGAATGGGGAAAAGCTTAAAAGCCTTTCCTTTGAGAAAAGAAGTAAGATTAGGATGTCTAATATCACAACTGTTATTCAGTGTGTTACTGAAAGTTTTAGGCAAAGCAATTAGGCAATATAAATAAATAAATGGCACACATATTGGAAAATAAAAAGTCAAATTATTTCTATTTGCAGATGATATAATCTTATATGCATAGAAAATTCTAAGTATCAAAAAACAAAACAAAACAAAAAAAACCTCTTAAAACTGAGAAATAAATTCAGTAAAATTGAAGGATACAATATCAGTATACCCAAATCATCAGTACTCCTACATTCCAATAACAAACTACCTGAAAAATAAATCAAAAAAGTGATCTCATTTATAGTAGTTATGAAAAAAATATTTAGGAGTAAATTGAACTGAGGAGGTGAATGAAAATCTCTACAATAAAACTCAAAACCACCAATGAAAAAAATTGAAGAGAACCCCTAAAATAAAAAGGCATATTATGCTTATGAATTGGAAGAGTTACATTGTTAAGATAATCATGCTACACAAAGCAATCTACAAGGTCAGCCCAATCCGTCTTAAAATACCAATGACGTTCCCCACCTCAGAGGTAGAGAAAAACAGCCCTAAAATTTATATGGAATCAAAAAAGACTCAGAATAGACAAAGCAATCCTGAGCAAAAAAGTAAAGCAGGAGACATTACACTACCTCCCTTCAAAATATATACAAAGCTATCTTAACCAAAACAGCATGGTATTGGTATATAAACAGATGCACAGACCAATGAAACAGAGCAGAGTACCCAGAAATAAACTCAGGTATTTAGAGGCAATTGATTTTTGACAAATTTGCCAAAAGTATGCACCGGGAAAAAGACATTCTTCAATAAATTATGCAGGCAAAACTAAATATCAATATGGAGAAGAATAAACTAACTTCTTACCTCTCAGTGTATACATAAATCCACTCAAAATGAATTAAATACTTAAATGTATGACCTTAAACTATAAAAATACTTCTATAGGTATATGCTTCAGGACATCAGTCTAGGCAAATATTTTATGCATAAGACTTTGAAAGTACAAACAACAAAAACACAAATAGACAAATGTGATTATATCAAACTAAAAGCATTCTGCACAGCAAAGAAAGCCGCCAACAGAATGAAGACACAGTCTGCAGAATAGGAGAAGATATATGTAGATTAGTCCTCTGACAAGGGATTTCTGTTCAGAATATACAAGGAACTCAAACAACTCAGCATAAAAAAAAATTGATTACAAAATGGGCAAAGAATATAAACAGACATTTCTCACAGAAAGACATACAAATGGCCAATAAACAGATGAAGAAAAAATTCAACATCACTAATCATCAGGGAAATGCAAATCAAAATCAAAATGAGATTCTGTGTCCCATCCTTGTTAGACTGACTATTAAGAACATGAAAACTAGCAAATGCTGGCAAGGATGTGGAGTAAAGGGGGTTGTTATAATTGTTAGTGGACATAGAAATTAATACATTCATTGTAGAAACAATATAGAGGTTTCTCAAAAAAAACTAAAAATTGAACTGCCAAAAGACTCAGGTTCCCACTATTTTGTATTTATTCAAAAGAAAAGAAATCAGCGTATCAAAGATATGCATGCACTCTCCATATTTATTGCAGCACTACTCACAATAGCCAAGATATAAAATAAACCTAAATGCCCATCAACAGATAAATGGATAAAAAAAATGTGATCATATATAATGAAATAGTATTCAGCTATAAAAAATGAAATCTTGTCATTCCCAGCATCATGGATAAGCATGGAGGACACTATGTTAAGTGAAATAAGTCAAAGTACAGCAAGATAAATACCACATATTTTAACTTATATGTTGGAGCAAAAAACATAACTGAACAAAGAAGTAGAGAACAGAAAAAATATTACTAGAAGCTTAAGCAGGTCTCAGGGAGAAGAAGATAAGAGAGGTTAGTTAATGGATACAACATTATAGCTAGGTAAGAATACTCTCTAGTGCACTATAGCGCTGTAGGGTATATATAGTTAACACTAATTTTCAAAAAACTGGAAAAAAGGATTTTGAAAGTTCCCAACACAAAGAAATAATAAACACTTGGGATGTACACATTGCATGCATGTATTGAATTATCCTTTTGTATTCCATAAATATGTACAATTATTACATGTCAACTAAAAAGGGAAGAAGGAGAAGAAATCTATAAACTTGAGACATCCATAGGGTAGATCTCATCTATATCCTTCATCCATAATCAAGTTTTGTATAGAGGAGAACTCCAGAAAACTTCCTTCATTTCTCTCTATATTTTCGGATTAAGCTTTTCTCCTTTTGTAAAAAATCATATCTATGATACTTTAAAAGGTGTCCTAAAATAAATTCTTTCTCTATGTCCAATCAAAAAAGAAAAGATATGACTTAATAATAGGTATAAGAGGAAGAGACAGTTAATAGAAAACAAAGGAAGATTTTTATTAACCTATTCAACAAATTCATATATTTAAATTAAACATTCTATCTGTAAAGGGGCAGAATATTTAATGACCATCACTTAAATTCATTGTCTGTGAAATATTACTTAAGGAGCACATTTTCATCAAAAAATTATCTGAGTGAGAATTGTGCTTCTGCCTTAGATATACAACATGATAATTTCCCGTTTTTGTAAGAATTTTTATACTACTTTTGTATTATCCAACCACCTTCTACAGAAAAAAAAGATAAGTGACTAAAATCTATACTTTGTCTGACAGCATTATTAACAACTTAAAATAGTCTGTCTAGTATTAAAATTTTAGAGAGATAAGCTCATTCCTGCAAGAATGGCTGTAATGAAAAAAATAGATGTTGGCATGGATGCAGTGAAAAGGGAACACTTCTAGACTGCTGGTGGGAATATAAACTAGTACAACCACTATGGAAAAGAGTGTGGAGACTCCTTAAGGAAGAGACTTTCAAATTTGCTTAATTAAAACCCCTCATTTTAATAGTGAGCAAAAAGAAGTCAAGCAAGACTAAATTATTTTCCTTAGCTTCTCATTCACAGAGTTGATATGTACATAGATCTAATTCCCGCTCCAATTTATCCTTTCCTTGTTCACTGTCATTAATTTGTCCTAAATTTTGTAGTGGTTTACAGATGTCAAAGACTGTCTCTGATGTAGGTCCAAAGAGCAAACTAATCACTGTCTTATGGTGCTTTTATTCTGGTGGAGACAGAGAACTAATATATAAATTCATAACTTCTTACAGTGATAATTTCTATGAGAAAAAATTAATATACTAATGTGAAAAAGCTGAATGAGACACCTAAGCTGAGGGATGTACTTTATAATGGGAGTCAGGAGTTGAGGCCAAGCGACAAGCAACAGCCACCGTTGTGAAGATCTGGGAAAAGAATGTTCGATGGAGATATAAGAGGTTAAGCGTTAGAATGTGAATGTAAGCAGAGTACATCTAACAAACATATGGTATAGGCTAATGAGGAGTCTGAGCCCAGAGACCCCTGTACACTTCAATACAGAGCCTCGACTTTATTGAAAGAATCCCTTTGGATCTTGTCTGGAGAATGGACTGATGGATAGCAAAAATGAAAACACGAAGAACAATTAAAAGGCTATTATTCCTTCCTTAATCAGACAACAAATTACTTTTTTAGAAATGTAAACTTGTAAAAATTAAGGAACAAAAAATAAGCAAACATAATATTCTGTCAAAAATTATTGATTTTCTTCTTAAATCATGTATTTACTAAGTACTATATTTTGAATATCTCTGAACAAGTTGTGACAAGTAAACAAAATGAAGGACTTATTATAATTTACAAATCTGGGGAAAAGCAATATTGTTTAGTGAAGAGGACATGTATCTTAGAACATATTTAAATCCACTTACAAGAAAGTATAATGAATTTAAATGTTGTAAGTCAGAATTCATTTTTAAATTTTAAGCTGTATTTCAAGTATCATACATATAATTTGTGATTATTACTTACTTTGTAAGCTTGCCGTTTATTTTAGAATACTAAACATGTAGTGTTGTGTTACATACAAAAGAATGTTACTCAACAGGACTTGGTGAAATTCAATGTGAGTTTCTATGCTAGCTAAACTCTATATATTATTTGTTTCTATCATGGATTACTGTCCTTAAAAGTTGTGTATTTTTAAAAAAATCATGACTACTATGCCCTGCCTTAATGTAATTAGTAATATTGCTCTTAGTTTTAAATTTGGCAGGTTATAGGGTACATGATATAAGTTATAAAATTTCAAAACTTCAAATAATGACCAAAGCAGAGAAAGCTTTTATTTCAAAAAATGATGCTATTCTAGAACACTTGCTACTCAGGTATAATTTTGAATTACTGTTTAATTCTATTACAATAATAAATACAACTTATCTATGATAATTCATGAATGGAACTAGTTAAGCTTGCATTTCTTATTTCTACTAATAATACTTGATATACAAAAAATTTTCAGATACTCTAAAATTGCTCATCATTTGTAGGAGTAGAAACCCAGAGTTCAAAATTTTAGGTATTCCGCTTATTTGAAAGTTCAAAAGGATGTCCAAGTAATAGCCTCTTAAATTTTCCCAAGGCATATCAGAAGATTAGCCCTTAATTATTTTCTATTCAGCTACTTTACAAAAAGCTGTTTCAAAATGAAAGTTGTTAATTTATTCTAACACAGCTCCAACCAAATTATTATGTGCTGTATAAAAGAAATATCACAAAATACTTAGCTTAATGAAAACACTCACATTTCTAAAAGTGATCAATGTAATCAATTTTATCTTGTTTAAATCATATGAATGTATATGCAGGAGAGAGATAGGTAACTAGAGTTATCTAACTCTGGTTAGATAATAATCATGTAATCAAATAGTCAAGAATTCTAAATATATTAATTTTACCATTATGTAAATACATTATCTAATTGTCACAATCATATTAAAAGACTAAATTTTTATTCTTTGAATGCAAGATAAAGATTATAATGTGTTGCATTTTTTTCTGCCCCTCTTCTACTTGTGATGTTTTATTTATATAAATGGGGTTTTGGATAAATATTGTCAATGTCAAATTATTGCTTTCTAATATTCATTAGAGAGATTTTCAAAGTTTAAGTGAAATTTTCATTCAGTTCTCTAATCATGAGTAAACATTTGGACTTAATTTTTAATATAACTTGCTTAAATAATTGCATCATTTTAAACAAAATTTGTTTTTTTCCACTTATTTGTTTGGGCTTGAAATTTATATCATCTGATGTCTATACTTGGAGTGACACAAATTAGCTGCAATTACTAAATGCTTATTATATGCCAAGGATTATACTAAATATCTCATATGCATAATCTCATTTGTTTCATGGGACAACTCTATGGAATAAATGTTATTAACACCATGTTCCAGAAAAGAAAACTGTTGTGTACTTAGATTAAATATATGAATTATTAAATCTGAATTGAAATCTGGAATTACCTGGCACTGGAGTCCAGGCTCTGGGTTCTGCAATGTATGCCATGCTCTAGGTCGTGCTCTGTTTCTCCTGCTGTGTATTTGCTTTTTAATTTCTTTTTGTTCTTGCTCTGTTTCATCCCACCCTCCCACAAACCCATGATATAAACATCTTTGAAAAGGTGTGAAATTGCAGATGAAAGGGAAGCAGATATTACTGAACTCCTACCAGCAGAAAGAATGAGTTGTCCAACAATTTTGTTGGTATGGATTTTTTATGAGCCAGGTTGTAGAAGGAATGAAGCCCAGCTTTCAATTACAGAGAATAGATCCTTAGTTTAATGAGATCAAGCATTTTTAGTAGCATTGCTCTTGCTTTTTTTTTCTGAAGATTCAGCCTAATAGGAATTTGTAATTTATAGCAATATCTATCAATCTCTGGAAACCCTTAGTGTTTCATGACTTAGCATTTCATATTTTTGTTAAGTTCAATAATTCTTTGTGTCTCCAGAAATATTTTAATACATTGTGACGGAATGTGGTCTGATATGCAGATATCAGTATAAACCAAAAGTTTTCATTTTTGTTTGCAAATATCTCTACAAGTGAAAGGCAGACATTTGCCTTAAAATACAAGTAGTATCTAAGTTTTATTTTCATATATTTTATACATTTGCTTTCTTTTTCTTGTGACAAGAATGAATTCAATTAATTATGAGATTTTTCAAATTTTCAGCCTCATCACTCATAGCCTCTTAGTTTTGAAAGATAGTAACCATAAAACAGTGTGCTAGAAGTAATTTACTCTTTTCATTTTATTATTTTTAAATTGAAAGTAACATTACTAACATATTTAGTAACTTATTTAATCTGCACCTAGGGTTTCTTTCTCTGTCTTCTGCTCCATGGACAAATTCTAAAACATTAATATATTTCAGTCAATTAAAAAATTTTCCATTCATCCCCTTCCAAATATAGGATATTACTGCATTGGAATCCTCATTACTGGTTGTTATGGGTCGAATTTTGTACCCCAAGAAAGATATACTGAAGTTCTAACCCACAGTACCTCAGCATGTAATCTTACTTGGAAACAGGGTCTCTACAGAAGAAAAATGGCTTCAATTTCTAGTTATCCATCTGTTTCATATTTTATTTCTATCATACAATGTGTTATAGAGACAAGATGATAGCTGCTATGAATCCAATCTCTTCAGACTGTAGTAGCCCACAGCTCATTCTCTTTGTACATCGTTCTGTCTTACTAAATTTTATGAAAACATATTACCTGTTCTTAATGTACCTAAAGAAAAAATTCATTTCTTATGTGGAGATTGAAGTTTAAAACATATTGTGATAATTGCCTTATATAAATAGGTCATCCCTAACTTCTGCAAACAACGAATCACCACCATATATTCAGCAACGTCCAGCATCAACCATTACACTCTGAAAAATCTCTTTTAAGACAATTGTGCATATAACCATTAAAATCAGTGTTCTGATTATCTGCTCAAAATCACAATAAAAGTCAAACACAAAAGTTCCCGTTCTTTCATTAAAAAATTCTAAAATAGAAAACTGAATTTTTAGAAAAAGTATTTTTATGGAAAATAAAACATGGCACATATAATTACACAGGGGACAAATACTCTGTTTTTGTGATGAGCTCAGAGGAATGAAACTGCAAACTCAAAATTCTTTCTTCATTTTCACTTAGCATATAGACTCCAAAATAATAGTGAAATGCATGCCTTTACATTTACTGTGATTTTAAAGACATAGGCATCTATTTGTTAGATGTGTTTTGTGAATTCTGGTTCTCCAAATAAAAACAAATGCTACATTAAAAACAATTGTTCCTTCAAAACTTTGGAGTGGAGACTGACTACAATTCCAGTAAGCTGTTTTGTTTATCTGTGAAAGAAATAATTTGAAATTAAATATTCATGTTTAGTAGTGATGAAAATAATTTTTACAAACTACCCAGTCAAATACTAATAAAGGATACTCGAATTTCTGCATTCTGTTTTACTTGAATATTTATTTGCATATGACTATTTTACTATCTCAATGAAAAGCTGTTTAATGTTAAGTGTATGTCATTCTTATTCATGTATCATTTAAATAGCAGCAACATTGGAATTTAAATATTTTCCAACGTGAGATATTTGTTGAAGCTTTAGCCAAAGTTAGAGATTAATATAATTGTTTTGAGTAATACTATAGATTTATATACAATTAGTAGATTGAATAGAGATAACCTCAGTGGTTACTATTTTATATTTATATTATGTTGATATTTTTCAATTAAATTTTCTTCTAATATACATTGTTTTATATTAGTGTAGCAATTTCTCATTTAGTCTATATTGTTTAAAAATATACATATATTTAAAATACCTATATATAATCACAGCAGAAAACAGTACTCCTTTAAACTTTTATTTTAAGTTCAAGGATATATGTGCTTTTTGTTATAAAGGTAAACTCATGTCGTGGGGGTTTGTTGTACAGATGATTCCATCACCCAGATATTAAGCCCAGTACCTAATAATTATCATTTCTGCTCCTCTCCTTCCTCCCACTCTTCTCCATTCAAGTAGACCCGAGTGTCTCTAATTTCCTTCTTCGTGTTTGTAAGTTCTCATCATTTAGCTCCCATTTAAAAGTGAGGACACGTGGTATTTGGTTTTCTGTTCCTGTGTTAGTTTGCTAAGGATAATGACCTCCAGCATCATTTATGTCCCTGAAGATTTTAATGAAAGTTCAGATTTACAAAAATAAAAAAGAACAAACAGGATTACTAAATCTTAGGTTCTTGAATGAGTATCTAAAACACAGATTAGATAAAAATAAAGTCAACAGAAAATTTTTCCCCACTTCACCATGAAAAAATTATCTTATACTTGCCACCACTCCCCACAGCATCTTCCTGTGTCTTTTGTTTGTGCCAATAAGATGACCCCAGAAAATCATGATATGTTACACCACCTTGTCCCCAGGAGGACACCTAGAATCTTGAAGCCAGAAGTCCTTCCACAACAGGACTTAACATTCTATTGTTGTTTCTATCTAATTTAAAATAGCAAACCTATGTGGTATAGTTGCTGCAAGTAAGAAAAAATATTGAAATGTATGTTACTGAACATTAATATTTTAAAAAATAGTTTAACATATTCATTTCGTTAGATGGATTTGTGTTTGTCTCTTGTGATTTTGGATTTTCCCTCCAAAAAGCTTTGTTCTTCTGCATGTAGTTGTTTATTAATTTGACAAGGCTACTGGGAGTAAGAGTGTAAATTTCAGGGTTATCTGTAAGTTACTTAAGAAAGCAGAGAACCCCACCACATGTATATCCTGAGGAAGTGTGAAATATTCAGGAATTTGCAGAGATATTAAGCATGCAATCACAAAATAAAGTCAATAATTTTGAAGTCTGATTAGTTTGTAATGGTTCTTCAGCAAAGAAACTGTTTCATTCGTTATTTCATTCGTTATTTCACATTTAAGATCAATATGGAACAACTATTAAATGAACCAAATTAAATATGTCAAAAGTGTACTAGAAAATGTTGAAACACTTAATTAAGATAATACCCCTAAAAAGCATGCATGTGTCATGACACACTTGGCTTATAACTCCAAGGATGACTCCCAATGAAGAATGCATAAAGTTGAAAGAGAAACTACACTAGAAAGCACAAAAATCATGAAAGAAAAAATTTCATCTCAAGCCCCATTCACACCACAGAACAAAAACCTTCAGTTAAAGGAAGAATAACTATGGAAAAGAAGGGAATAAAGAATATTACAAAGATGAAGAAAACAGAAAAAGCTGTAGACTAAAAGTGTTAAATATCTTCATTCCATTTTCTTTTTTCAGGAGCAATTTGAGTAAATTGGCTAGAAATGCTAATGTATTATTAAGAAAAGGAGACTGATATGAACAGTTGAGGTTGCCAGTTGGTAAATGTAAGGCCTAACAGAAAATTCCAGGATTGGGTGACCCAGATAGTATGAAACACATAATTGTAGGTCAGTGGTTCTAGAAACTTCCTGATCTCTCCTTCAGTTATCTCCAAATCATTTGTGTTTCTGCCTCATTCTGCACTTCATTTCCTTCACTTTCTTATTCCCTCCTCTTTCCTTACCTCTTTAAGCTTAGTTATCCTAGCTCATTGTTTCAAACATTATCTTGCGAGCATTCTCAACCCTTTTTTTAACATTGCACATTCCTGGCCAAACCCTTCCATATATAATTTTTTGCTATTGCTTGAAAGCTGTTAAGAGTTGCTGGAGAAGATCAGTTCAATGTAATAATAAAAGCAGATAAATTCCACTATTGATCAATTCATGGTCTTTAATGACTTTCAGATTTGCATTACTAAAAATAGTAAACTCTCTTTTCCTGCTTTTCCACATAGTTATTTTTCAGCTGTTATTTATTTTTCAAATTTATTTATTTTTTTCTCCCTTCGATGTTACAGATGACCTCTGCCGTCACTTTACAAAGAAACTAAAATCTACCAAAAAACCCTCCCATGATTATTTGCCACCTCAGCTATAGCTATCTTCATTTGTACTTTGTTCACATCTTTCTTTCTTCCTTTTGCTTTCAGGGAGCAAAGCATTTTTCTTCCTTTTCTGTAAGACTAGTTATATTATTTATCTAAATTCCATCCTAATCTTTATTCTCAGAGACTAATCTTTATTCATATGTTTAAATTATCACTTCACTTTTGTAATATCAAATTTTCTCACTTTAATAAATCCTTTCAATCAACATTTACTTTTCTGTAAATCTGTCTGTGTTCCAAAGTCATCATCACTTATATCTCCATTCCTGAGTTCTCATTTGGCTTTTTATGGCCTCCATAATCAGATTACTTCTGATATGAGATTATTACTGACATCTCTATTTTGATAACTTACTGTGACACTAACATTAACAAATATGTAGGAACCATATTTAGGTATCCCTTCTCCCCAACCCTGACTTCCAAAATTGACTTCCAAAATCCCAGACATTTTGTTCTTTTCTTTGACTCTCACTTCCTTTCCAGATGTCTTAGGTCAGTCTCCTAATGTGATCTCCCTGAAGCTGGTCTTGTCTACTTTAATTTTGTCTCCAATGTTAGCTAGATATGTTTCTTTCTTTAAAAAAAAATCATTTTATTTTTCAGATAAAAACATTTCAGTGAGTTCTAGTTATAGTCAGTAAAAAATCCAGTCTTTATCTTGCCCAACTCATTTCATCCTTCTGCTCCACTTTTTGCAAAAAAAGTGATCTTGGTTCATCGGAACCTCCTCCTCCCAGGTTCAAGCAATTCTCCTGCCTCAGCCTCCTGAGTAGTTGGGATTGTAGGGGTCCACCACCACCCCAGCTAATTTTTGTATTTTTAGTAGAGACAGGATTTCTCCATGTTGGTCAGGCTGGTCTAGACCCCCTGACCTAAGGTGATCTGCCCACCTCAGCCTCCCAATGTGCTGGGATTACAGGCATAAGCCAGCACACCCAGCCACAATTTTTATATTTTTTTTCGGTAGAGATGGGGTTTCACCATGTTGGCCCCGCTGGTCTCAAACCCCTGACCTCCGGTGATCTGCCCACCTCGGCCTTCAAAGTATTGGGATTACAGGCGTGAACCACCATGCCAGAGCCCATATTCTCTTTTATCACTGATAACAAAAGTGTTTTGTGCTTATCAAATATCCATATTAATCCATCCTGTATCCTAATATGTTCTCTTTTAAGTTGATAAAATATATCTTCCAAAATGGTATTTTCTGATGTGTAGTGATAAATACCAAGTTTAAAAATTGTTTAGCCACCACAGTGAAGTGAAAAATTCTCATTCATCCCTTATATTACCTCCTTCCCTTATTACAAAATGATTTTTAAAAATTCACAGGCAAAATGGAATGCATTTCAGCCATTCCAATTTCAGCAAAATGTGTTTAAGGCATATTTCTTTCAAATTTGTGCTGATCAGTGAGTGGTTAACTGCAGTATCAAATTTCATTATAAATTGCAACTGTTGAAATCGCAGATGCAATTTATTTATTTTTATTATCATTATAAAAATAATTTCACCTTTCATTTTAGATTTAGGGGGTACATGAGCAAGTTTGTTATATAAGTTCATTATGTGATGCTAAGGTTTAGGGAACGAAAGCTTTTTTTTTTTTTTTTTTTTTCCTGAGGCGGAGTCTCACTCTGTCACCCAGCCTGGAGTGCAGTGGCCAGATCTCAGCTCACTGCAAGCTCCGCCTCCTGGGTTTACGCCATTCTCCTCCCTCAGCCTCCCGAGTAGCTGGGACTACAGGCGCTCGCCACCTCGCCCGGCTAGTTTTTTGTATTTTTTTTAGTAGAGACGGGTTTCACCGGGTTAGCCAGGATGGTCTAGATCTCCTGACCTCGTGATCTGCCCGTCTTGGCCTCCCAAAGTGCTGGGATTACAGGCTTGAGCCACCGCGCCCGGCCGAAACGAAAGCTTTGAGTTTGTCATATATTCCTCTTTTAAGTTTGAGGTAAGTTCCTTTGCTGCCTAGTTTCTTGAGGGTTTTTGACATAAAGGGATGATGAATTTTATTGAAAGCTTTTTCTGCGTCTATTCAGATAACCATATGTTTTTTGTTTCTAATTCTGTTATGTGGTGAATCACATTTACTAGTTTGTGTATGTGGAATCAACCTTGTATTACAAGGATCACTTAATCATAGTACATTAATTTTTGATGTGCTACTGGATTCTGTTTGTTAGTATTTTGTTGAAGATTTGTGTGTCTGTGTTCATCAGGGATATTGGCCTGTGGATTCTTTTTTTTTTTTTGTCATATCTTTGACAGATTTTCTATTGGGATGATGCTGGGTTTGTTGAATGAGTAAAGGAGAATTTCTTCCTACTCAATTTTTTGAATAGTTTCAATAATATTGGTACCAGCTATTCTTTGTATGTCTAGTAGTACTTGGTTGTGAATGCATCTGGTCCAGTGCTCTTAATGATTGGTAGGTTTTTATTACTAACTCAATTTTGCAACTCAGTAATGGTCTGCTCAGGGTTTTGATCTCTACTTTGCTCAGTATTGGGAGGTGGTGTGTCTCTAGGAATTTATCCATTTCCTCTAGATTTTCAAGTTTGTGTACATAGAGGAGTCCATAACAGTATGTTATTATCTTTTGTATTTCTGGGGGATTAATGATCATGTCACCTCTGTCATTTCTGATTATGCTAATTGGATCTTCTCTCATTTTTTTTCTTTGTTAATCTAGTTAGTGGTATATTGATCTTGTTTATTCTTTCACAAAACCAACTTTTGGTTTTATTAATCCTTTATATAGATTTTTGGATCTCAATTTCATTAAGTTCTGCTTTCATTTCAGTTAGTTTTTTCTTCTTCTAGCTTTGAGTTTAGTTTGTTCTTATTTTTCTAGTTTCTATAGGTGTGATGTTAAGTTGTTAATTTGAGATGGTTCTATCTTTTTTTATTTATATATATTTTTTGAGACGAAGTTTCGCTCAGGCTGGAGTTGCCCAGGCTGGAGTGCAATGGTACAATCTCAGCTCACCACAACCTCCACCTCCCAGGTTCAAGCAATTCTCTTGCCTCAGCTTCCTGAGTAGCTAGGATTATAGGCATGCACCACCATGCCCGGCTAATTTTGTATTTTTAGTAGAGATGGGGTTTCTCCATGTTGGTCAGGCTGATCTTGAACTCCAGACCTCAGGTGATCCACCCACCTCAGCCTCCCAAAGTGCTGGGATTACACGCATGAGCCACCGCCCCTGGCCAATGCTTCTATCTTCTTGATGTAGGCATTTAGTGCCATAAACTTTCCTCTTAACACTGATTTTGTTGCATTTCACATTTTTGGGTATGTTTTTTCTCTGTTTTCACTTATTTCAAATTATTGTTTGATTTCTGCCTTGATCTTTATCTAAAAGTCATTCAGGAACTAGTTAATTTCCATATAATTGTACAGTTTTGAGATATTTTCTTGGTATTGATTTCTACTTTTATTCATCTGTGGTCTGAGATTATGCTTGGTATGATTTCAGTTGTCTTGAATTTATTGAGATTTGCTTTATGACTGAGGATGTCATCAATTTTAGAGTGTATTCCATGTATACATGAGAGGAGTAGATATTTTTTGGTTGTGGTAGGAGTCTTCTGTAGATACATATTTGGTCTAATTGGTAGAGTGTCTAATTGAAGTCCAGAGTTTCTTTGTTAATTTGCTGCCTTGATGATCTAGCTGATGCTGTCAGTGGAGTGTTGAAGTCGCCTACTCTTATTGTTTGGTTGTTTAAGTATTGTCATAGCTCTAGAAGTATTGGTTTGATAAATCTGGTTGTTCTCATGTTAGGTGCATATATTTTCAGGATAGTAAAATCTTCTTGTTGGTTTAGGTCCTTTACCATTATATAATGCCCTTCTTTGTCCTATTTTACCAATGCAGGTTTAAATTCTATTTTATCTGATATAATAATAGGGACTCCTGCTCTCTTTTATATTCTGTTTTGTGTTAGATCTTTCTCTAACGTTTCCTTTGAGTCTCTGGGTGCCATTACACTTGAGATGTATCTCTTGAAGACAGCAGATAAATGGATCTTGTTTTTTTTTTTTAATCCAACTTGCCACTCTGTGCCTTTTAAGTGAATGCTTTTAGACCCTTTATGTTCAAGGTTAATACTGATATGTGAGGTTTTGATTCTATGATGAAGCCGTCAGCTAGTTGTTTTGTAGTTTCTGTTGTATAGTTTCTTGAGAGGGTCAGTGGATTATTCACTTCAGTCTGTTTTTATAGTGGCAGGTATTGATTCTCTCTCTCTCTCTCTTTTTTTTTTTTTTCTTGATGTTTAGAACTCACTTAAAGATCTCTCGTAAGGTTGGGGTAATGGTAACAAATTCTCTTAGCAATTTATTGTCTATAAAAGATTTGCATTTCTCCTTCACTTTAGAAGCTTTTTGTTTGACAAGACATGAAATTCTTGTTTGGAATTTCTTTTCTTTCAGATTGCCAAATACTGCCCCCCTTTTATTCTGGCTTGTCTGGATTTTGCTGAGAAAACCACGGTTGCCCTGATGGGGTTCCATCTTATGTAATTGATCTTTTTCTCTAGCTGTCTTAAATTCTTTTTTAATTGGCCTTGTGCAGTGCGAATAGCGTATGCTTTGGTGGTATCTATTTTCTACAGTTTCTCACAAGTGTTCTCTGGATATCTTTAATCTTGATGTCTACCTCTCTAGCAAAATTACAATTTTTTTTTTGTTTTTCAAATTGTTTATGTTGTCTTCTTCTCTCTCATGAATGCTAATAATTTGTGGGTTTGGTTGCTTTGCATAATCCCATATTTCTCAAAGACTTTGTTCATGTATTTTAAATCACTATTTTTTAAAATTTTTGCCTCAGTGGGTTAGTTCAAAAAAACCAGTCTTCAATATTTAACAGACAGATTTTAAAAGAGCAAATAGTCTCTCTGGAAGTTTACACGGCATCTTTTTTGTTGTAAGGTAAGAAAAACAATGATATTAGATTTATACTTCAAAACCGCAGGTCTTCTTCTATAATACACACACTCTTAAAACAGTTACCATTATTATCACCAAAGCAATTATCATTACTAAAAAGTTACAACAAAGTTGAAGTTATACTGGAATAAAATGTGTTCCTTCTCAGATATAACAAGAGAATGACTAGTCATTGACAACATAGTGAGGTTCTATGATAAAACAAAGGGGTTTTGGACAGTTTGAAAATTGATTACATGTGTTGAACTAAGAACAACTGAAGAAGCAATAGCAAATTCCACTGGTACAAGTCACTGTAGGATGAAACTCAGGAAAGGCAAACATAACTTGCTTCATGGAGAAGGAAAAGGTATTCAGAATATGGCTGCTGCCTAACGGAATACACACACACACACACACACACACACACACACACAAACACAGTGTCCTATTGAGAACATGGTCTTCAATTTATTATAAAAGGTTTTTATTAAATTTTTTTAAATTAAAAATAATGTTTTTAAGAATATTTCTATGTATTTTCTCAAATTATTAAAAAAATAAAACTATAAAGACTAAATTTATAAACCAGGGAGGTAAACATATACTATTAACTGAGAATGTTCCAAATAAGAATTTACATTATAAATATATATATTTATATAATCTTTTTGATATTTCTCTCTAGCTAAGCTTTCTTTTCTTACCATCAAAAGTAGCATTATCAATTAGATTTTCACAGTCCATGTCTACCATTTTATACATCTCCATGCTACTTCTCAATAAAACTGTAGCAATTTCTACTCATAGCAGTGCACTGAACCTGATTTTAATAAACTCAATGATTCCTTGTTGTTCATGTAGTGGACTTCTCAGTCATTGTAGAAGCTCAAAACGTTTGAAATTATTGACTTTTTATTGTCTTCACTCTTATTGCATGTAGACTTATTCATATGATACTTGCCTTTTGGCTTTTACGTTTATTCTATACATATGTATGAATAACTTATGTCCTTATTTGGTTATATGCAAATTTATTGACTATGCAGTACTGTTCTATTTTTGATGTGTAAACTTTCACATGTTGGTGACAAAATATTTGATGAATGAGCAAATTAATGTTCAGCTGTCATAAATATGCATTTATCTCTCTTTAGATATACAAATATAGATATGCCTAAAGATGTGTATACCATACATCCCCAGTTAAAGAAGAGTGCTTTGTTTCACATTATTCATTTTCTAAAGCATTTAATCTGATTGATACATACTTTATCTAAAGTAGAATGGGTTGAAGATGTCTCTACTTTTTATCTGTATATGTATTTAAGTGCTTATTTTCACCAGGCCATGTTCTAGAGACTAACATGCAGCCGCGCACAACTTACTCCCCAGCGCTCATTCTGTTGGAGCTCAGAAAACAATACCCCAAAATAAAGGCGTCAGAAACAGCCTCAGAAGCAAAAGTTTATCTCTGACATTCTCATGCCCTCCTGACTCTCACCCTTATTCTCCCCAGAGCCAAGCCACAGAATCTGGAAGCCCTCTTCCTCATGGTTGATCATAGAAACCAGAACCCTTTTTACCCACATTCAGCCATAAAACCTAATAATGTTACTATTTCTCCTGCTGTTTTGTGTAAAAATTGGCCATAAAGAAATTATCTGACCTACTTTGTTTGATTGTAGATCATAAGACCCTCATTTCAGAAAGGGTCCTGCCCCATAACCAGAAGGAAGGAAGCCTCCACTGAAAAATCTGGACAGACAGACCTTTTGGGGCTTCCTCATTCAGTCTAATAGATTAAGAAAATATAACCCTTATGTCCAATTACAGTTCTACATGGCCATCCATTCTCCATTGAACCTAAGCATTCAAATGGACAATTTCTCTTGTATCTTTGGGTCTTCATTCCGAACGCAACCATGTCATGTAAGACTATGACCAAATAAATTGATATGCCTTTTCTCAGTTGATTTTTTTTCAGTTCACTTTTTTAGTAAACCTTCAGAGGGTGAAGAAGAAATTTTTCCTTTACCCCTATAGTTCTATTATAGAGATAAATGATTTTCACTAAAATAAATCTTGAATTTTTTTCATTGACTACATAAGCTAACATTTTAAAAGGATTATGAGGTCAAGAGTGACTAGTGCTATTTAAATTACATTGTCAAGGAAGTCATGTTGGAGGGAAACTCTTTGTGTTAAAGTTTGTTCATGTTTCAGTTTAATCTAAGGTACGCTGTAATAACAATAACCCAAAACCGCAATGGCTTACAACAATACTTAATTTATCCTTCATGTGAAATGTGGAATGGACTTTTAGTGGAAGCACAATAAAAGTCTAAGTAAATGTTTTTTAAAAAAGATATTTTCCAGCTGATTCTGTAATTATATGGAGATGCAGAGGATTTACAACTGTTAAAACAAATGTGAAAAAGAACAATAGTAAATGGCTCACATTAACTAATTTCAGAAAAAATTTACGAAGCTATAATAAGATGTAGTATTGCAATACTTATAGACAAAAAGATCAGTGAAGCAGAAGAAAAATACAAAAAACTGAACACACAAGTTTGGATATAGAATTAAATAAATTAGTCTTAAAATAGGCTGCTAAGACAATTCTATGGCAAATAAAAGTTTCTTAAATGAGGTGGGAAAATACATAAAAATAAAAATCATAACCCTTGCCTCTTGGTAAAAAAAGTAAGATATTAATACCAGACAGACTTTCGATCTAAAAATAAAAGGCAAAATAGAAATCTTTAAAAGAAATCATAAAAAATATGCTTATGCCAAAAGAAAGATCTGCTTATTTCACTGTATGTAATTTTTAACTCTATATTGATTAGAAAAATTTGCAGAATCAACAATGATTTAATATAAAAATATTATATCATTGTTGACTCAAACACAGTACTTAGGAAGAATAAAAATAAAGATAAGACACCATATATATAGATAACAACTAAACCCTATATAAATGCATAGCATAGTAGTGGAACAGTAACACCAAAACACTATGATGAGGGTTCAAATAAAGGCACAGCACAAATACTATTGAATTATAGAAAAAAGAGTCCTGAACTTTTGAAGGATGGAGAGAGGAAAATAAGTGCTTCATAGCATAAGGTGTTCCTTAAGCCTGCAAATCTTTTAACACTAACAATATGTTTGATTATGATTTTTTATGTTGTTACCATTTAAAAAGGCATTTACTGGATATAAAAAGATAGCAAGATATTTGATTCAGTTTGTTATATTTTTCTTTATAAAAAGCAACATTTAATATAGAAACTTTTGAATTAAAATGCATCGCAGACTCAATGTCATTTTAACATGTATTACTATACTTTGAATCCATTTATGGCTGAATCCTGAAATATATATTTGAACAGCTGTTAGTTGAAATAAAAGTACTCATTTTTTTACTAGACTAATTTTATGTAATGCTTAAAACTCCTTTAGCATTTTTATTTAACTAGGGGAATGGCAAAATGCCTAAAAACATATAAGTTATGTGGCTGTACCTTGTATATATGTTTTTCTTCAAGTTCAACATTTTTAGTAAGAATCGCTTTTACAAAGTCTCAAAGTAAAATTAGAAATGCTTTAAAAATTACAAAAAAAAAAAAAAGAAAACGCTGCAGGCCTGAAATGGTCATTTTGCCATTTGACTGACAAGGCACACAGGGGAACTCACCTATCACTTGACATTTTGCTTTTTATAATTGATCTTCATTTGCATATATTCTCTTTCATAATTGTGTTTTAATTCCTTAAGTGAAGATTCAGTCAATGTTCTTTAACTCTTCTTATTGTCTTTCACCAAACATTATTTCAATCATGATGGTATTTAAAAACCCAGGTAAAATGACATATCATAACTTAGAATAAATTTTAAATTAATTATTCAACTATCATATATATTCACCCACCATATGGGGCACAGAATTTTCTACTTTAAAACATATCACTTCTTGAATTTTTTCTGTTCAGAATGTTCAAACATGATAATGTATTATATCTATTGTAGCTGATGATGTTAATTTCTCCTGAAAATTGTAATTATTTTAGATGATAATTCTCCTATAGGAACATTAACTAATTGATAATCCCTCAAAAAATTTTGTTTCAATGATTTTATGTAGTTTCATTGATAAAGAAAGTAGTAGACATTTATTTTTAGTTAAAAAATATTTTAAAATATATTTTAAAACATTCTTTTCCCTTCCAAATTCATTTCAGGTTCAGAAGGTACATGTGCACATTTGTTGAATGGGTAAATTGCGTGTTGTTGAAGTTTGGTGTACAAATTATTTTGTCCATGTAGTGAGCATAGTACCCAATAAGTAGTTTTTAAATATTTACTCGCCTCCTACCCTGCATCTTCAAGTAGGCTCCAGTGTCGGTTTGTTCCCTTCTTTGCGTCCATGTGCGCTAAATGTTTAGCTCCCACTTAGAAGTAAGTACATGCAGTATTTGGGTTTCTGTTCCTAGGTTAATTCACTAAGTTAATGGCCTTCTGCTCCATCCGTGGTGCTGCAAAAGACATAATTTCGTTCTTTTTTTCAGGATGTATATGTTCCACATTTTCTTTATTCCAGTCCAGTGCTGATGGCACTAGGTTGATTCCATGTCTTTACTATTGTGAATGGTGGTGCTCCAATGAACATATGCATATGCATGCGTGTGTCTTTTGGTAAAATGATGTATAGTCCCTTAGGTATATAGTCAATCATGGGACTGCTGGGTTAAATGATAGCTCTTTCTTCTCTTTCTTTTCTTTCTTTTCTTTTCTTTTCTTTTTTTTTTTTTTTTTTTTTTTTTGAGACGGAGTCTTGCTCTGTCGCCCAGGCTGGAGTGCAGTGGCTCGATCTTGGCTTACTGCACGCTCCTCCTCGCCTCCCGGGTTCACGCCATTTTCCGGCCTCAGCCTCCGGAGTAGCTGGGACTATAGGCGTCCGCTACCACGCGTGGCTAATTTTTTTGTTCTTTTAGTAGGGAGGGGGTTTTCACCGTGTTCACCAGGATGGTCTTGATTTCCTGACCTCGTGATCCGCCCGCCTCGGCCTCCCAAAATGCTGGGATTACAGGCATGAACCACTGCTCCTGGCCAAACGATAGCTCTTTCTTAAGTTACTTGAGAAATCTCCAAACTGCTTTCTACAGTGGCTGAACTAATTTACAGTCCCTCCAGCAGTGTATAAGTGTTCTCTTTTTTCTGTAAACCTCGCCAACATCTGTTATGTTTTTGACATTTCTATAATAACCATTCTGACTGATGTGAGATGGTATCTCAGTATGGTTTTGATTGGCATTTTTCTAATGATTGGTGATGTTGAGTACTTTTTTCATATACTTTTCGCTGCATGTATGTCTTCTTTTAAGAAATGTCTTCTTATGTCCTTTGCCTATTTTTTTTAATGAAATTGTTTGTATTGTGCTTGTGAATTTAAAGTTCCTTATAGATTCTAGATATTAGGCCTTTATGAGATACATAGTTGCAAGTGTTTTTTTTTCTTATTCTGTAGGTTGTCCGTTTGCTCTGTTGATACTTTTTTCTTTCTTTTGTTGCAATTGCTTTTGGAGTCTTTGTCACGAAATCTTTGCCAGGGGCTACATACAGAACAGTATTTTCTCGGTTTTCTTCTAGGGTTTTTATAGTTTTAGGTTTTATATCTAAGTCCAGACATTTTAAAGAATAATAAGCCAGGTGCAGTGGCTCATACCCGAATCCCAGCACTTTTGAGAGGCCAAGGCAGGTGGATCACAAAGTCAGGAGATCGAGACCATCCTGGCCAACATGGTGAAACCCTATCGCTGCTAAAATACAAAAAATTAGCTGGGCGTGGTGGAGCACGCCTGTAGTCCCAGCTACTTGGGAGGCTGAGGCAGGGGAATCGCTGGAACACAGGAGGCTGAGGTTGCATTGAGCCGAGATTGCGCGACTGCACTCCAGCCAGGAAACAGATTAAGATTCCGTATCAAAAAAAAAAAAAAAAGAAAGACAGAAAGAAAAAAAAATAGTAAAGTATGGGCCACTTGGAGAACATTTATTTCTACATTTATTTAGTTTAATGAATTTTGAATGGCCCAAAGATGTGCAGATCACCTATAGTTTGTGTTAACATTTTCTGCTGCAAAAAACAAATGAAAAAACAGATCCATCATAATAATTCTGTAAAATGTAATATTATGTTATTTTGCTCCAGAAGCAAATGGGAAAAGGTATATCTATATCTGTATTTACACACACAAAAAAATGGGTGGTTGACATAATTATATATAATGTATAAACATATGCATGTTTTCATGTGTAGTTGACATAAGTGTGTGACTGTGACTAAGAAATACAGTAAAATCAACTATAAAATATATAAATTCATTATGAGATAAAAAATGAATGAAATTGCATCTAATAAAATCAAAATATTATTATACCTAAAGAGATAAATATGATAGCTTATATAAAAGAATTTACAGCTTCCAAAATTAAAAAGCTAAAATAATTCATACCTAGCAGGTATGCACCTTATAAAATATTAAAGGAAGTTCTTCAGGTAGAAGCAATATTATAAACATTGATTAAAACAATGAAATTAAATTTCAGCATTAATGTTGAACAGAATTGTTTTCTTTTCTTAAATGATACTTGAGTTTCTTTGTGTCTCTATTAGAGGGAGACTGCTCATTTACAGTAAATGACACATCTCCGAAGGAAGATGGAGTTGAGATTAATACACTTGCTCTCTGTGGATTACAGACTATTACTCCCGAAATGCCCATAAAATACCAAAATATCTGATCTTCAGAGAGTCATAATATTTCATACAACACCCTGTCTCCCGGTTCTCTTATGACCTCAGTGTCACATTCTTTACTCTTTAAATAGTCTACTACATGTTTTACTGTTGTTTTCTATTTTATGTTTCATGTTTACTCTGCATTGATTAAAAGTTTATAAAAGTAACCTCTTGAAAATGATAACTACCTAAGTGTCCTTAATAAGATCATTTCCAATATACTTAACCGCTTTTCTTCAGTCTCTTCAATTCTAAAGGAGACTCAAGGCTGTTACAGAATCACCTTGCTTCATCTATTTTTAAAACATTATTTACCTTTGTTTTTCATATGTCTCTCAAACTTCTTTTTTTCCCTCTAAACATGTTCTTAATTTTATGGAATATTATATATCTTGGCAATTGTATCTTTTGTGTTTCTCTTAACATTGTCTTTCTGGCACTTCTAGTGAGATAAAGTTAGGCCACACTGTTAACCCTTCTCTTGCCACGTTTCTTTCTCTTTCTTAACAATTACTTGGATACATTAGGAAACTTCTCAGTGTGCCTGACAAGATTTATTTTAATTTATCACCATTTGATGTTGAACCTACAATATTTTGGTTGCCACTTTTACAGTTTCAACTGCTCTTGCAGAGTTGGCAATATTTACGTGTTGCTAATTTTTATGTTTTATCATGTTTCACCATTCTATATTCTATGATGACACAGTGTTCTATGTGCTGTTTTAAAGATGTTTTTCCTTTAGTGTCTTTGATCCTTTCTTTACAAGGTTTGACCTCTATTTCTTTTGGTGCTCGTTTCAGACTCCTGTCCAAGACATGTAACTGTGTGATGTCTGTGTCTTCATATGCGCACACACACACACACACACACACTCTTTATCAAGCTATTACAGAACACATTTTTGCATTGAACATGTCACTTAAAGAGAAATTTGAACCATAATGCTTTGATACAAGAAGCATTTTAAAGAAAAGTTTAAGATGAAAGACTTTGGCTCAAGATACTTATCTTAACGTTGATATTTGCTACGTACTAATCATCGAACTAATATCACTAAGCATCTATTTCCCATCTAAGGAATTAGAAACTAAAATACTCTATACAATGCTAGAATGAAAACTTAAGAGTGTGTAATATATCTGATGCTTATAAGACATATAGGAAATATCCCTGCCTTAATAACTATTTGGCTCTGAATATGCTCCTACTAATAACAAAAGTATATAAACATAGAAAATGTTCTATCTTAGAAGTAATTTTGCAGGTTTTATGAGAGGTTATTCAATGCAACTGTGCTTTTGTGCGTCATCTGAATTGTTTGCTCATTTACCAAAAATTACATATTTAAAGAGATTCTATCCATTTTATGGATATTAGGTTTGAAGTGATTATTGTTCAACATTGATATAATGAATTTAATCTAAATCTCAGATATTGTCCTGATGCCATTTAAAATTATTAGAGAATATGAGTATTTTATCCTTATAAATTCATTTAGATATATAGTGTTATCTATACAATGTCTCTTTTCATTATTAGCATGATTTGTTTATAATTATGAAATATGAGATGAACACACTCCTGTCATTGTCAAATACTATAGAGCAAAATCAATACAAGTGTAGAATGATACATAAAATTCTGCTTCTATATTTTACATTCAAAGTACATAGATAAGAAGAATTTAATTAGATTAGATAATTTTCAAAGAAATTTTCATATTTTGATCATTTCAATATATATATCTTAAAATAATTTTTTTCTTGGTCAAGAGGACTTTGTATGATAATGCCCTATAGCATGGATTCATGTATGTGTCATAACATATTTGACTCTCACTGTACTGATTACACATTTAATCCATATATATGAATGTTTGTGGTACATATATATGTGATGTGTATATGTGTATATCACTGCTATACATATACATTGCATGTAATATTTTATTATAAGTGCTAGTCTGTTTCCTTACATATTTAGACATACTTAATGGGAAAGGTCTTTTCCATATTTTTGGTTTGTAATAAAAGTGTGTAAGATAATTTCCTCTTTATTATAAAATGATATACCTTATGCAAGACAAAGGCTAGGACTTTAAATAGGATAAGATGTTAGAGTCATTGCTGTGAATTTTTGAAACGTATAATATATATGTTGGTTTTATTATGAAATATATATTTTTTGATCAGTACATGTTCGCCTTCCACTTTGAAAGCCTGCATACTGTTGACAGAGGAAGATTTTTACTACTTGCTACTTTTTGAGTTTTACTAAAAGCCCATCATCATGTTGCTTTGAGGTATTTCTAGGGCTATCACTCTGCATGTGCCTCTCTTCTATCTTTGATCTTATTCAACCTTGTCGAATCTCCCTTTGTCTCTAACCCCCTCTTTCTCCTTTTGAATTTTTTTGTTTACATTACCTGTTAATAATAATCGAGAAGTTTTATGTCTAGTAACATGCATCATGGAATTGTATCAGTTGTACAGGATCATATTATTCAAGGAAAGAAATATAATGAAATATATTCAGGCAAATATTTAATCTCAAATTTGGCCCTGCTGTCATTATATTTTCTGATTAATGTACCTAACAAGTCTACAAACCCTGGAGAACGAGAAGTGTAATAGGCATGAAATCTTCCTACTGTTAAATAACAGGAATCATAGCACTTACGTGTAAGAGTTCACATTTTATTGGTTAAATGTTAATACTTATGATGATTATCAAAGAATAAATTTTCATATTTATCATTAAACTACCACATTACAAAAATGCGAATGTATCTATGGCTACAGAGTTAATGAACATTTCCATGTTTAAACATTAGCTTTAGAGGACAAAAAAGCAAAACAGCTGTTCCAGGTAACACCAGTTGAGTAGGTAATTTGTAATTAATTATGGACACATATGGTCATTGCTACTCATGCACAGACCAAGTGTTTCCTTGCTAATAAAAAAGGCAAGTGTTAAATTATCTGTAACCATTAAAGAGTATTTTCTTTGCCATATTGTGAATTCGTTTGATGTAATAATCCATCCTAGATTTTATATATGAATCAGTTTACAAAACCGATTGTTTTGATTTGGCAAAAAAATGCCCATGTCTATAGAGAAAAAGTGAATTTCTTTTGAGAAACATTTGAACATTTGAGAGGTAGTTTCATGATTAAAAAAAAAAATCTAAAGGTGTTTCTTTTTTTTTTTTTTTTTTTTTTTTTTTGAGACGGAGTCTTGCTCTGTTGCCCAGGCTGGAGTGCAGTGGCCGGATCTCAGCTCACTGCAAGCTCCACCTCCCGGGTTCACGCTATTCTCCTGCCTCAGCCTCCGGAGTAGCTGGGACTACAGGCGCCCGCCACCTCGCCCGGCTAGTTTTTTTTTTTTTTGTATTTTTTAGTAGAGACGGGGTTTCACCGTGTTAGCCAGGATGGTCTCGATCTCCTGACCTCGTGATCCGCCCGTCTCGGCCTCCCAAAGTGCTGGGATTACAGGCTTGAGCCACCGCGCCCGGCCAAGGTGTTTCATTTATCTTACTAAAATGTAGCTAAACTTATTGGTGAGAAAGAGATAAAGGTGATATCCAGGTCATTAAATAAATCTCTACTGTTGTGAAACAAGTTGTAATTAATGCCTACATATCTATTTCATATGTCTTCATTTAAATACTCTTTTTCTTTGTTTCCTGTCCCTTATAAGTATTCTAAAATAATCCTTGATACATCATGGTTATTCTCATTCAAATCATTGACATTTCCCCTCCTTTTGCTTTTCTTGGCTGTGTTTGCATACTTTGACATAAGACTATCACTAAAGAAAAGCAAATCTAATTGTTTTACTATTTTATTACCTCAAATCATAAGATTATGTGTAAGGTGTCAACATATCTGCATTTCTCTATTTATTAACTTAATAACTCAGAAGGTTTAAATGAATTATTGTATGTTTATGGCTCAGAAATAGAAAACACACATTTTTAAAAATTCCTCAGTTCTCTCTGAAGAAAAAAACAGTTATTTCCAATTTATTCACTTAAAACTGACATTAATTATTATTTTAAAATATCTGTTTTTCACTCCTTTATAAATGACGACAATAAAAAACATACTAATGCCTATTGTGTTAGAAACGGTGCCTTGTACTGAACAGAATATAGTTTTTACTTTTGTTTTTAAATTAATTTTCAATTCCATTTTATCAAAGGACTCTGAATATGCTAAAGTTTGATTTGCCTATACTTTTCCTTGGATTTCATGAATTCTTTGAATGTTCAAAAGAATAATATTAATCATAATTTATATACTTGATTTGTGGCATAACTGTCACTTGATGTAATGTGAAAAATAAATATTATAAATAAGGACTTTTCAGTTTTTATATAGTTGAAAAATATATCAGATGTGGTGCAGAAAAATTTTGGGCTTAGATGGTTTAACTTGCTTGATGCTTGGTTCGTTATCAGTTCCACATCCACATTTGAAAATCTGTATATGCTCTGATATCTCACACTTCTCCCCAGTAAGGTAGGATCACAATCAAATTTTAAGATCAGTCAATATGATGTCAAAATTTCTCACTAGGAAATTATATACAAAACTAAAGTGAAAATTAACAGACATACATGGATATGGGAATCTATAGCACAAAGCTCTCTGGTCCTGTTTACTGCATTTTGGTTATATACTGATCCCAATGATTCAGCTTCTGCTACACTATGCTCATGTCTTTTTAAAAATATTAGTTTTACAATGGAAAAACATATACTATAAAATTTACCATTTTAACAATTGTTAGGTGTACAATTTAGTGGTATTAAGTATATGTGCATTGTTGTGCAACCATCACCACTATCTATCCTTTTTGCCGGATGCAGTGGCTCACTTCTGTAATCCCAGCACTTTGGGAGGCTGAGGTGAGAGGTTTGCTTGAGTCTAGGAGTTAAGACCAGGCTGGGCAACATAGCAGGACCCCGTCTCTACAAAAAATACAAAAATCAGCCAGGCGGGGTAGCATGCTCCTATAGTCCCAGCTACATAGGAGGCTGATATGGCAGGATCGCTTGAGCCCAGGAGCTCGAGACAGCAGTGAAACTGTGATCATGCCACTGCGCTCCAGCCTGGGTGACAGAGTGAGAATCTGTCTCAGAAAAAAAAAAAAAAGTATTTTTTTTAATTAAAAAAAAATCAACATCTCTCCTTATTTACAACTCCATTCCCTTTTCCAAATTTCACATACTGATACGCCTCAGAAAAAAAAAAAAAGTCAGAACTCTTTATGAGGTGACCATAAAATTAAATTTAGAGTTAACATGAAAAGTGCTTCACATACAATCTACACTATGTGCTATTTAAATACACACACACACACACACACACACACCAATACACACATGCAATGCATGAGAATTAGGAATAACTTATATGGATGTTTCACATATAACTTCCTATGCCATAGATAATACAGTAGGTGTTAAACCCATGCACTTACAAATTAAGCAAGTTGGCTTCACAGCCATTTTTTTTTCATTTTTTCTAATTTTAATTAAATATGCACTTATTTCAGCATAACTAATATTTTACTTGCTGCTCTGTTACTTTTCTTCTTTACTTCTTTCCTTCTTTTCTCCTTTTCACCCATCTTACTTTTCTAACTTCATTCATTCTTTTATTTTCTTCTTTCAATAATATTATATGCTTCTAAGGAAAATATGAATTGAAGAAGAATGGAAATAAATAAATTAGTGGTATCTGTAAAAATAGTTTTATCAAAATTAATATTATTTCCTAGTCTAAATATATAACGCATACAAAAATGAAAATTGCCATATAAGATATTAATATGTTTTTATTGTATATTTTTTCACAAAAAATGCTGAAATAAATTATTTTAAACAGAGTAGTAGCATATAATGTGAAAGTTACTTTTGCCTGGAAATTTTCATTCTTACAATTTCCTTGTACTTATAAAGATATAAATAATAAATCCAGATGTAAATATAGCTATATTTATATCTTTATTACACTACAGATATCATTTATATTTTTAGCAATATGCACATATTTAAAGTATAAAATGCATATGGAAAAGTATAACATTAATAATTGCATATTTTGATGAATTTCCAAAATGTAGCATTTTTATAACCAAGACACAAATCAAGAGTCACAACATTACCAGCAATAGAGAACACGGGTTCTCTCAGATTCTCCCCTATAATCTTCCATCAGGTTTATCTGTTAACATTGTGTTTATCTTTAGTTGATGTTAATATTTATAGATATAGTTTATTGTTAAATATAAACACAATTCTCTCAGAGGAAATTTTACTAAATTGTGATACTTAGTAACTTATATTTTGCTTATAGATATTTCAAATTTTTACTTTAAACATGACTGCAATAATCACATTTATACATATGTCTTCATACCTGCTGAATATTATTTTGGTGCAAAAGTAATTGCGGTTTGCCTTTACTTTTAAATGGCCAAAACCACAATTGCTTTTGCACCAACCTAATACTTTCATGTTATGTATTCTCATTCTTGGAATTACTAAGTCAAAGAATAAACACCACACCAGTTGTTACTGAAATTAAAATAGAAAGAGAGCTTCTACCTCTAGATCAAAAGTAGTAGGTTTATAAACCAATGTTTCTGCTAAAAGGGTTAGAAAATATCACATTCATTAAATACATATATATGTCATATGTATATATACACACACACATATGTCAGAGATCTGTGAACACATTAAAGTCTAAATTAATTAAGATTGCCAGGAAGGGAAAACAACTCTAAGGAAAGATGATGGTAACTGGTCATTTTTTCACTTGTGGAAATCTGCTTATATTAATTATAGGCTAAAAGTAGGGCTTGGCCAAGGGAGACTCTCCCAAATGGGGCTAAAAGAAACTGCAAAGCTTTTCTTTATCGCATAAACTGGGAATATATCTTTGAGAGACCATAAATGAATATTTAACTAACCCCAAAGGTCCACCCGATAAGTTTGTGGCATTAAAGGGTATAAGGTGCTGACTTAAGAGCTTCTAGAAGAAATTTTGCAACATCTTACATTGCATGGTGCATAGGTAACAAAGACTCACCAGGAGAAAGGTCCCAAATTAAGCATGAGGTTAGTTTCTGATTATAGAAGCTGTTCTGAGTAGCTCTGAAAAATAGAACTACATTTACCAAAGTTTTAGTGTTGATAAGAAGGGTACCTGATAGGTTTTCATTCTTAGTTATGAGTTCACAGACACGACTAGAGGTGAAATGAGTCTTATTAAAAGACTCATTTCTTTTAATGAGTCTTGGCCCAGTTCAATCACAGAATAAATTGAGATATTCAACTCCTCAGCCTCTCCTTCTAGCGAATGAAAGGGATTCTCTATGATTTGAAAATAAAATCGCTCTATCTTGAGTGTGTGTGTGTATGAGAGAGAGTGTGTGTGTGTCTCTGTGTATGTTTACACATATGAAGAGTAAAGAATATACAAATAAGAAAAAAACATATATTAGGTGCCATCCCAGAGATAATCAGTATATTTCAATTATCAGATATTATAAATAGGATAATCATGTTAAAATTAATTAAGGAATAAATGGGAAAATAGGGAAATATTGTCAGAAAATTTGAATCTGCATACAGAAATCATAGGTTCTTTTCTGAAACAAAAATTATAACTCCAATTTTTTAAAAGAAAAGTTTCATTACATTTTGCAAAAATCAGATCATAAGATTATCAAACATCAATGTAAGACAAGTTAAATCACCAAAAAAGAAAAAGTCAGACTAAAAAAATTGAAATAATGGAAAAGAGTGTATGTAATATTTAGGACATTTGCACAAGTTTTGTAACATTATTATTGAAATCCCAGAAGAATAAAAGATAAACACAGTCAGACAAACTATAAAAGAGATAGTGTCTAGTAATGCCAGAAAATCACAAGCAAGATGAACATCCAAGTAAGTCATACCTGTCGACATTAAAATAAAACTGATGTGAACAGAGACTCACCCCACCAAAAAAAAAAGGCATTATCTTACATGGAACAACAACAGAAATAATGGCTACCTTTTTATGCAAAACAATGAAGCCTAGGAGACAATGCAATAAAATCCAAAACATACTAAATAAAAATAATAATAATGATAACTGTAATGTAGAAGTCTATGTGAAAGAAAATTGTCCTTCAAAAATGAATATGCAGAAACAATTGTTTTATCACGTAAAAAGTAGGAAAATATACTGCAATCAGACTTGTACTACGAGAAAGCATAAATTCATTTATACAAAACAATACTAATCTCATAAAATATAGAAATTTAGAGAAAATGAAGATCACAAATGGATGAAAAGGTGAGAAAATATAAATAAATACCAGCAACACACTATAAGCATGCTAGTGTCTTACGTGGTTTAAACTATTTGGAGAAATAAAATGCATGACAATAATGCAAAAAAGGAAAACAAAAAAAATTTCAAGGACTCATAAGTTCTAACAGTATCACGAACTTGGTAAACATAAACATTTTTAAGTTATGATAAGGTAAAACTTCTGATTTTAGTTCTGACAGCAAAGTGCTTAGAAGTCATCCCTGTGGTCCTTACCAAAAGAAAGGGTGGACCAACTGAAATTTTCTCCTCAGAGAACTCTGGTTGAAGGAAAAACTATGACCCTGCTCTGGAGACACAGGCACATCCAGAAATTCACAGCTGAGATATGCTCATGTGGATCAAAAGACACTGGAGTCTTCCTAGCAGGAACAATTAAAATTTTAATATTTGCAAATTGCTGGAGGATAAGTATGGACTAGCATTAAAGTAATAAATTCCATAGAACCACAATATTACAGGGATCCCCAAACTCTTTTTTCTTTTTCTTTTCTTTTTTTTTTTTTGAGACGGATTTTCACTCTTGTTGCCCAGGCTGGAGTGCAGTGGCACCATCTCAGCTCACTGCAACCTCCGCCTCCCGAGTTCAAGCGATTCTCCTACCTCAGCCTCCTGAGTTGCTGGGATTGCACGCGCCTGCCGTCACTCCAGGCTAATTTTTTTTTCTTTTTTCTTTTTGTTTTTGTATTTTTAATAGAGATGGGGTTTTGCCGTGTCAGGCTGGTCTCAAACTCCTGAGCTCAGGTGACCTCAGGTGATCCGCCCGCCTCAGTCTCCCAAAGTGCTGGGATTACAGGCATGAGCCACGGTGCCTGGCCCCAAACTCTTACAGACTTTATTTCCAGGAACCTCACTAGGTTTTCATGAGGAAGATCCAAGGAAATTTCCGTTATTGCTTTGACAAGGCGATGACAAAAGTAATGGCTAATCAATGTTCCCAAATCCTTCTCCATAGTAAGGCATCCTGTCTGGGGAAAGACTTTACCTGGGTCTTTTCCTAAGAGGAAGAATGGCAACCCTCTTACCCCAGGTTCCTAGAGCCTTCCTGGCTTATGTTCTTGGAGGTGGTGGGAGCAAAACAGAGTCAATAGAGTCAGGGATTCAAGGAAATAAAGTTTCAATGATGCTAGATGAAGAACTTCTAGAGATCTGCTGTTCAACATGGGACCTAAAGTTAACAATATGGTGTTATGCTCTGAAAAAGCTATCAACAGAGTAAATCTCAGGTTAAGTGTTCTTACCACAACACAAAGCAAAGCCAAACAAAAACTTAAATAAAAGGATTTAAGGAGTCCTTGGGAGGTGTTGGATATATCTATTATCTTGATTATGGTCATTGTATCATGGGTGTTTACATAGGTTCAAACACATGAAATCGGGTACATTAAACACGTGGGATTCTTTGCATATCAATTATACCACAATAAATTTAGAAAACAGAATTCTGCAGACATGAAACAGAATATGAGGCAAAGGGGGATAAATAGTTATACCAGTGGAGAAACACTTGCAAAGGTCATAGACATGAGACCGAGGCCCACTGAAAGACTGAGATTTAATTGGAAGATTATAAAACCTCCTCCCCTATGCCTTTCCATTGCATACATAGCATAATAACAATGACTTCAGCTGAAAGAGCTACAAGATACAAACCCACTTATTAGTTTTTGCAGAGGCACAAAGTCAAGACAAAAGATTAAAACAAGAATGCTAAAGAAATTTGAAGACTTTGGCACAACAAAATTAGAGTAGAATTAAATAACAAAAATAATATATTAAGGGTATAGGTGCTAAATTAAGAATATTATTATTTAATAATAAAAAAATCCACTTAATAACAGATGGAATAACCAGACAAATTTAATCAAAAATATAAAATACCTGAACAAAAGGACAAAACTGACCCATATATTACATTGCATACATGTTACATGGCAAATAACAATGATAGAATCTAAATTAGTTTTAATGGCATATGGATGATTGATTAAAACCAATCAAGAGCTGGCCTTCATATGTTTTCTGGTTGCAGAAAAGGCAAAAATATATACAGCAAAAAGATAACTACAAAATTCTTAATGAATCAAATAAAATAATATACTTAGACACATTTCATAGGAAAAAATAAAATATCAAATATTATTTTATTAAAGCATATCAAGGCCTAATATATACCTTTATTTATTAGGTCTTATTTAATGTTTCAGATTTCTATGTACAGTTTTTGTACTTTTTAAGTTTATTATAAGGTACTATACAATTGTTTATGCTATTGAACAAGACACATTTCAATTTCCCTGATTTTAATTAGTTATAAATTCAAAATTTCTATTTGAAATTTCTTTGTTGAACTTATATACTGCCCTTTGTTAACTTTTTAGTAATAAACTTTATCTTTAAATAGTTTTAGATTTACAGAAAATTTGTGATGAGAGTACAGGGATATGCCAGAAAGCCTGCACTCAGTTTCCCCTATTATTAATGTCTCACATGAATGAAGTACAACCATTATAATTACTACAAGCATATTGATACATTGCCATTAACTAAAGTCTATACTTTATTCATATTTCCTTGGTTTTTGCCTAATGTTATTATTCTCTTCCAAGATCTCATCTGTTACCACTTTCATTTAATCATTGTGTCCCACTAGGTTTCTCTTGGCTGTGACAGTTCCTCAAACTTACCTTCTCTTTGGTGACCTTCACAGGTTTTAGTAACAGGCCAAGTATTCTATCGAATGTCCCTGAAGTTGAATGTGTCTGTTGTTTTTCTTTTTATCATCATTAAACTGGGTTTATATTTAATTCGTAGGAATGCAACAGAGATAAGGTGCCATTGACATTCTATTTTATCAAGGGTACATATTGTCATAGTCTTGCCACGGTTTATATTAAACCCAACTGTCCAGATGAGATGCTGTTTGGCATTTTTATTTTGATTATAAAAGTCAAGGTACTCTTATTCCTCCATTTCACACTGTACCCGTGAGAAGGAAGTATCCATGCATAGTCCCAACTTAAAGAGTAGGGAGTTATGTCCCATCTCCAGGAGGACAGAAAATGTATAAGAATTATTTGCAACTCTTCTGCATGTGAAATGTCTCTTCTTCCCACTTATTTACTCAGATAATTATGGACTTGTAAATATTTATTTTATTTTATATTTTGTTTTATAAACTAATACTAATTTATTTATTTTACTGCTCAAGTTCTTCTGGGAATTCTTTCAGTTGACTCTTGTGCTGCTTTGATCTATCCTTCTTAATTGCTTGATTGCTTATTTTTGAGGAATTTCTTATTTTCTGGCGCTACAAGGAATCTGAGGTGCTCCAAATTCATTGTGTATATGTGTCCTTTTCTGCTAGAATCAGTTATTTATCCCAGAAACACTGGTTGCTTTAATTGGAGAAAGATATCACAAAGCGGGAACTGGGTACTAACTGTACTCCTTGCTACTGGGATATTTGCTCCAGGCCTCTCAGCTGACAGAGAAAGGAAATATATGTTTGTATACTAACTCTGGTATATATATGTAATATGGTTTGGCTTTGTGTTCTCACCCAAATCTCATGATGAATTGTAATTCTTAATGTTGGGAGTGGGACCTGGTGGGAGGTGATTAGATGATGGGGGTGGATTTCCCCCTTGTTGTTCTCATCATGACGAGTGAGTTCTCATGCTTTGAAAGTGTGTAGCACTTCCCCTTTCACTCTCTCTTTCTCTTGCTGTACCATGTGAAGATATTCCTGCCTCCCTTTTGCCTTCTGCCATGATTGTAAGTTTCCTGAGGCCTCCCCAACCACACTTCCTGCTCAGCCTGTAGAACTAAGAGTTAATTCAATTTTTTTAAAAAAAATTACCCAGTCTCATGTAGTTCTTTATAGCAGTATGAGAATAGACTAAAACAACATATATGTGTAAACATTTCTATATATACCTATCTGTAGTAAGCTAGATATAAATTAATACCGAGGTCTCCAATTGCAATCCATTATTTCATAGAGGATTCTAGCCTTCTCTTCGTGCTTATCCATGAATTCCTGCTCAAACTGAGAAACATGACTCTCATCACAAATGATTCATTTATTTAATTGTACAATTCCAATGTACATAGTAGCTCTATCAATGTTTTTAGCTATAACCCTTTTAATACAACTTGATAGCTGATAAAGTTGTGTTAAAAACTTTATAGCTGATAAAGTTGTATTAAAAGTTGTATATAGTTTTCCTTGTCTTAAAATCAACTCATTTGCAATGCTATCTGGTCAGAAACTTTTCTCTCCACTCACTACACTGAGGTTGTTTTATGGATTTGCAAACGCTTTTTCTTGTCACAGTCTGCATTTCATGCAGGGCTTCTGCTGACTTCTTAAATGACTTTCAAAAAGTACTAATTAAGATTCACTCTGTGCTGTGTTTTGAAGAATGCATAGTGTTACATATTCACAATTACAGTATCATATAGAATAGTTTCAAAACCCATATAGAATAGCTTCAAATCCCATATAGAATAGTTTCAAACCCTGTCTCTCACTTGATCACCCCTCTCTACTCCCCATCCCTGTCACCTGGCAACCACTGACTTTTTAATCACTTTATACTTTTCCTTTCCTGGAATGGCATGTAATCAGATATACAGTATTTTACCTTTTCAGATTGACTTTGTAATTTAGCAATATGCATTTATTATTTATTCATGCATTTTTTGTGGCTTCATAGCTCACTTTTTATTGGGGTAAAATATACGTTAACATAATATTTCCCATATTAATCACCTGTGAGTGTAAAATCCAGTGGCATTAAATACATTTACAGTGTTGTATAACCTCACATCTATTTGACTCTCTCCATTATCATCATGGTTTTGCTATACATTCAATTCTCTGAGGCCTTCCCTAACCACCTTATGTAATATTATATTCCACCATCACAGTGCTTTCACACCAAAAACCTCCTCAAAATGCACTACCTTTTTCTTCTATCCTTGGCATTCACAACTTACTAACACACAAGTCAATTTGCGTATTTATTTTCTTTTTGTTTATTTTCATTGTTTCCTGCTAAATATAAGCTCCACGAAGGCAAGGATTACTGTTTTGCATGCTGATACATAGAAAGAACTTAAAAGACTATGATACACATATAAGCTTTCAATAAATATGTAAGTTAATAATTAATTAATTGAAGGAAGCAATACAGGAATCTCTGTGTGAGTCACTGGGACTTAGACAAAGAAATATGCTTAAATAATATTTTGGCTGGGAGCTGACTTGAGAGCTGGCGACCCACTAGATGCCACTTTTGTTTTTCTCTAATTTTTACTCCTGGATGAATTTTTGCAGCAAGGAGTTTTAAATTTATGGGGGAGGAGAATGAGATGTCCAGTCTGGCTTTCTATCGGGTTTTGTAAAACACTCTATGACCAATTTTATAACTCTCCCTCAATAATGTGGAACTCAGAGTTCTTGCAGTTTCTTTTTCAGAAATTACTTTCACTGATAAAGAATAATTTCCTAAAGTTTTTAAAATTGAGAATACGCTTTAAATTCACCAGTCGGTTTTCATTCTTTTCTATTTCAGTTTCCAAGAAATTCCTCAAATATGTTGCCTACTTATGGCACACTTGCAATGACCTGATGTCTTATGGATTTAGTTGGTTTTCCATTTAATGTCTGTTTTTAGTTAATTCAGGTTGGAGGTCAGATACATTTATGCAGTTATTTATGTCTGGAAGACCCTAGGAGTTTATTATAAGTGATATGCACATCTATAAACTCATAGGGTATTGGATGTAACCAAAACAAATAATGCGATTCACAGACAATTTTATAATGATTTTTTTGGCTACATAGAATGATAGTATGAATTAAAAAATGGATAGTATTCAAAGGTATTAATACATTTATTGAAGTGTATGTGTGCATGTGTGTGTATGACAATCAAAGACAGCCTCATTATGAAGTAGCTTTATTTTTTTTGTAAAAAGTAATTTTTATATTAAAAGTAGGCAGACAAATAATAGAATTCCTAATTTCTATGAACATAAAATTTAGGCTACATTTACAAAAATTTGATATAATTGAATAAATTTACTTCTATATATTTTTCAATAAAAATTAAAACTGATTTAGAAGGCTGGGCATGGTGGCTCACCCCTGTAATCCCAGCATTTTGGGAGACCAAGGAGAGTGGATGACCTGAGATCAGGAGTTCAAGACCAGGCTGGCCAATACGGCAAAACCCTATCTCTACTAAAAAGAAAAAAATTACCCAGGTATGGTGGCATGCACCTGTAATCCCAGCTACTAGGGAGGCTGAGGCAGGAGAAGTCAGAAGAATTGCTTGAACTTGAGGGCGGAGGTTGCAGTGAGATGAGATTGCTCCACTGCACTCCAACCTGGGTGACAGAGCACGACTCCATCTCAAAACAAATAAATAAAAATAAAATAAAACTGATTTTGAGAAATAATTAGAATTATAAGAACATGTTTGAGTATACTATTTTAATATATTACAGATACATTCTAGTATCAGAATATATATGCACTCTATATATGTATATATTTCAAAAGGAATAAAGAAATTGAAAAGTATTAGAGATTTAACAGTATTTGATCAATTAATACTCTAGGCTGATAGAATATAAAACAGCAAGTCCACATAGTACTGAAATAAATAACTTTATATAGATATTTAAGATTTGGAGAATGAATTTTTAAATAATGTGTCTTTACTAGTTTATGTTTTATAGGAAATTACAACCTTGTATGTTTGAATGAAAAGATTATTACAGAAACAAAATAATTGAACCGAACTCATTTGATGAGTTAGTGTAAAATTATCTCCTTTCATGAATTCAAGATGCTTCTTAAAATATCCGTTAAACATCTTATATTACCTGATATTGTTCTCATTTTTTAAACACATATGTTCTAGAGGATAATTTTGGGATTAATTTGTAATGTACTATGATAAGAATAATACATCTACTGAAGAAATGTGCTAAGTATAATTAATGTATTGCTTAATCAGTTTGAATGCTTTGATAGTCATTATTTTTAAATTAAGTTTTAATAATTTTTTATGCTTAAGACAGTTTTGGTTGCTGGAAGCAGAAAATCATTCTATAGTTTCTCTCAAAAATATTTTCGAGGTGACCACTGATAAATGGTCCTTTGGTATTTACTTGAGCATCACTCAAAAACATTCATTTCCTTTCATGTGTATCACGTGCTGTTTTTGGCCTGGAACTGTGCCAGACTGAAAGGTCAACATTCAATGGGAGTCTTATCCTTAAGGAATTTACTAAGTAACTAATAATTTACAAGTAGCTAATTAGAGCATTACTTCTTAGTGAATTACATGCAATGGTTGGCCTTTCCAATCAAAATTAAACTGTATTAATTAACTTTTATTAATTAAAAAATTTCTTAATTAAAAGTTGTTATTAATGAACTTTTATTAAATAAAAGTTATGCTGATCCATAAAGCACATTATTCAGTTACAAAACACATTGAGCAGGGAAAAACATAAAATAAAATTCCAAATACAAGAAATTTCGGCCAGGTGCTGTAGCTCACGCCTGTAATTCCAGCACTTTGGGAGGCCAAGGCAGGTGGATCATCTGAGGTCAGGAGTTTGAGATCAGCCTGGACAATATGGTGAAACCCCATCTCTACTAAAAATGCAAAGTTAGCTGGTCATAGTGGTGCACTCCTGTAATCTCAACTACTCAGGAGACTGAGACAGGAGAATTACTTGAACCCGGGAGGTAGAGTGTGCAGTAAGCCGGGATTGCGCCACTGCACTCCAGCCTGGGGGACAAAAGTGAAACTCTGTCTCAAAACAAAACAGACAAACAAATAAAAACAAAACCAAACCAAAAACAAGAAACTATGACTAGAACATTAAGGTTGTTTAAAGACATGGTTAGCCAAACAGGTAGATGTCTAAGAGACTGAGATTATAACAGTCATTGGGGAATAGCTGTTAGGCCCCTTTAATCACAGAAAATTTAGGATCAAGAGTCTTGCATAAATGGTTAAGCTAGCCAAAATTTGTACAATATGCAGAAAACGTATTCCAAGATTTATTTAACAGAACAGTAAAGATAGAATTAAGATACTGTGTGATATATAAGATATCCAAAAGCCAAGAGGTTTTATTATCCACACACTCTCTGAAGGAATAAGTAAAACATGAAATTAAGACTAAAGGACAGTTTTTTTTTTTTTTTTAAAGCGAAAGGGCAAGATTTAAGAAGCAATAGAAAGGAAATAAAATGATGGAATATATCAGTAAATTTAAGGAAGTATTAAAAACAACAATAGCAGACAGAAAAGCATTACTGATAAATACATTTCAAAAGTTTGATGGTGTTGTATCATTTAAGTGACAGACAATAAAAATATAAAAATTAGGGTAATCAGGGTGTTTTAAAGAAGAATAGAGAATTCTATGGTTTATGTCTTGCTAAAAAAATATTCATTAGCCTTATGCTTTATAAGAAAACTATGAATTATGCAAGCTAAAATTTTAGAATAAGCACTAAGAGAAGAACAAAACAGTGAGTAGAAAAATAAAGAAAAAAGATTCAGGTGAAAAGGGTAATATAGTTCTTAAGATTGTGCATGATTTTACACATTTTTGTGCTAGATTAGTTAGTTAACTGAAATATTTCTTTAACATAAAATCTCATTGGATTATAAATAAAGGTAATATGTTGGTATTTTTTCTTTCGATTCTTCTGTTTTATAAATGGTGCAAAACATGCAGAAATAGGATAGTATTGAGCAATTTATAATTAAAAGCCTAGGCTCCAAATCGGAAACTTGGACTGTGGAATAAAGAGCGATCTTGTATCTGACTGTGACAGCTCTGCGATTATCTCTCGAGTCTGCTTCTGACCCTTGGCCAAGGTAAGGATGAGATATGCTGCTTGTGATAAATACTGTGCTGTTTAAAGTTTGAAACTCCCCTGGAGGTACTTTGGTGCTAGATTTTCTATACTGTTTTTGAAATATATGCTGTAGATTGTGAATACCCAAGTACAAGTCAGCATTATCCATTATTTGAATTATTGGTGAAGTTTCCACAAAAAAATTTCCTGTCTTGCTTCATTGCTTTCTTCATTTTTAAGCATTCTGGCCAGTGTGTTATAAGACTTTCCTGCCCAAAAACTTCCAGTAGCCTCCCATCTCACTTAAAGTAAAAACAGATCTTTACAAGTGCCTACAAAGGCCCTATGTAATCTGCCTTCAGTTGCCTGTCTCACTTCACCTCCTACTCGCCTGATTGTACATGCTCTGCTGACTACACTGGCTGCTAGTACATGGAACAAGTCAGGATGCTCCATCTCAGTAGACTTAAACTTGCTCTTTCCTCAGTCTGGAACGTTCTTCTGCAGACAAAAAGCAAACCCTCTCAATTCCTTCCTATTTTTATTTGCTTCTTGCAAATTAGGTCTTTCTGACCACTGGATCTCTCTCTCTCTCTTTCTCTCTCTCTCTCTCTCTCTCTGTATTTTAAATATCCTACTTTTCATTTTTATAGATTTGGGGGATACTAGTGCTGTTTGTTTACATGGATATATTGCATAGTGTTGAAATCTGGGTTTTTAGTGTACCTATTACCCAAATAGTGTACATTGTACCCAATAGCTAATATTTCATCCCTCACCCTCCTCTCACCCTCTCACCTTTTGGAGTCTCCCAGGTCTATTGTTTCACTCAATATGACCAAGTTTACCCATTGTTGAGCTCCCACTTATAAATGAGAACATAAGGTTTTTGATTTTCTGCTTCTGAGTTATTTCAGTTAGGATAATGGCCTCCAGTATTATCCATGTTGTTGCAAAGACATCATTTATTTATTTATTTGGAGACAGAATCTCACTCTGTCACCAGGCTGGAGTGTAGTGGCACGATCTCAGCTCACTGAAACCTCCGCCTGCCTGGTTCAAGTGATTCTCCTGCCTCAGCTTCCTGAGTAGCTGGGACTACAGGTGCGTGCCACCACGCCCAGCTAAGTTTTGGATTTTTAGTAGAGACGGGGTTTCACCATGTTGGCCAGGATGGTTTCGATCTCTTGACCTCGTGATCCGCCCACCTCAGCCTCCCAAAGTGCTGGGATTACAGGTCATTTTATTTTTTTTTTAAAGAATGAGCAGTATTCCATAATATTTTACATATATGTGTATATATATATAGTCTGTATATACAGTGTGCATGTGTATGTGTGTGTGTGTGTGTAGTCTCTTTCATCGTTCTCTATAGCATTATCACCATCTGGCTTAATATATATTTACTTATTTAATCTATTTATTTTGTTTATTACAGGTATACAAGGAAATTCAATTTTTTTTTGGCTTCTGTACCATTTCGGTTTAGAAGAGTCCCTTGCACATTGTAGGAGTGTAGAATAGATTTGATGTACAGCTGGATATCACTGGGATCTCCTGAATATCTGGGTTTGTGGCCAAGTCAAGGGTGGTGGGCCTTATGATCCATAAAGATTAAAAGTTAATTTTAATCCATAAAATTAACCATCCCAGTGGCTGTCTAAAGTCGGAAACACCATGGGACTATTTGTTTACTGATGTTTTTAAACTGGCATACTTATTAGACAAGTTGGAATCTCCACATGATCAAAAAGGAATAAAAATCACCACACCAGTGGGAAAATCTCTTTTAATATCTCCCTAAGCCAAAATTCTTTGTAGAGACCTTGATGATCAATGTCAGAATAAAGACACCGGAGATTTGCAATTGACTATTTGTGACTCCTCAATATTTGCTTGCATTTTATTGACCTTTCTGTTCCTGACCCTATACCTTTAAAAAAAAAAAAAATGTCTCCTGTGATTATGCTCTGTGGGGTCTTGTGAGGCTTTTGAATTATCCAAACATCTGAAATTTGTATGGAGGTATTCAATAAATATTTCCCAAATGAATAAATCAATCAATTACCCTTTAGTCCTACTGTATGAATGTCTTAGTCTGTTCAGGCTGCTATAACAAATATAATAGACTGGGTGGCATATAAAAAAGCAGAAATTTATTTCTCACAGTTCTGGAGGCTTGGGAGTCCAAAATTAAGGTGATATCAGATTTGGTAGCTAGTGAGCACTTGTTCCTCATAAATGGTCCTTTCCTACTATGCATTCATGTGATAAAAGGGATGAGAAAGCTTTCTGGGGCCTTCTATAAGGGCACTAATCCTATTCATGAGGGCTTCATCCTTATGAACTAATGACCTCCCAAAGGCACCACCTCCTAGTACCATCGTATTGAGTGTCCGTATTTAAACATATGAATTTTGGGGGAAAACAAACGTTCAAACCATGGCAATGTGCATAAAGATTCTGAACTACTTCACAGCAGAATAATCCAAAATATGGGTTCCTTGGGATTATTTAACCTCAAACCTATTTGAATTATATTCTTAGTATAGCTAAATTTAAACTCTTTGTCAAATCAGGATAAAAGCAAGAACACCAGATAGCCTTGAAGTATTCTAATTATGTTGCAGTTCAGTTAAGCTTCGGTCACTGGAGCAATCACGGGTTTTTCTCTTTAGATAGAAAGGGAGATGGCTTAACATAGGAACAAATGTATGCACTTGCATCAGCTGCTCACTAAGGCTAATTGCCCAGACTAGATCAGTTCTGGGTTCCAGATCAAACGACAAAAGTAAGAACATTCATTATGAAACTCAAAAGTGCAAACTTTTAATATTATATATATTTTTTAATCTTAAATTGCCAATAAATGTCCCTATCTACAGATACAAATTTGCATTTGTTGTTTACTAATTTTATTCCATCATGATCAGAGGATAAAATGATTTTTCTTAGTGAGATTTTTATTTTTCCTGTTTCGCGAACAATTTTATTATGCTCATTATTATGGGCATATAATGCGTATGTTTTACCCTGGAAAATAACTAATATTTTGTTCTCTAGCCTTAGCTTTGCTAATCATATTAGTCAAATTCTAATTTCCCTTGCTTGGTTTTTGCCTTTTCTTTCATTAAGAGATTGTTATCTTTCATTATAAGATTGCTAATATTTCTATTTTTCTTTGAGTCTTTTTCAATTTTTACTTAAAAGTAAAAATGTAAACTGAAAAGCCTACTGTAAGTGCATACTATTCACGTCATAAATATTTTGCCTAATTACAAGTGTGAAATATATCTCTGGATCATGCCCAGTGCTATTGATGTTAGTCTATATTTGCCAATGTATAGACTTACTTTAATTCTTAGCATTTGTCCTTTTACCTATTTCATTAGTTTCCAAATATATGTCATGCTAAATTTTTAATAAGTTCAAAACTATAGCTCATATTCAGGAAATACAATTTTTTAATATAATTACTTAGAGGATTTTATTTATTTGTTTATATACTATACTGTCAACTTACATATATTTATTTCTTTCTATTTTGTCTTTTCTTCTAATTGATTTTTTTGTAAATTCTACGTTTGGAAGAGATACTGAAAAATAGGTTGTGTATTCTGTCGTGTTTGGTTACTCAAAGTCACACTAAGTCAAAATTACTCTCACAATTTATGTTTAGAAATTCATGTCATATGAAATATAATGCTGAGAGCCTCATTTATGGTGGCAATATTATCACACTATGTGAGCTCATAGAACTAAGGCCAACTGGAGAGAACAGAGATTTAAATCTCTGAGTCTCATTGTATGTTTTTTTCCAGATTATATGGTCATGAGTATAATGAGAGTGTATGGCCTATATTTGTAAATTTAATTTTTGTTTCACTCTATTTGTTTGCTGAATGTAAGCTGTCATTATTTATCCATTTTTATAATATTATAGAACAAATGTCTTCTTTCACATTCCATGTATTCCTAGACTTACTTCAAAGGGAGGATATTTTGATTGTCATTATCTAAGGGGAGACTTTTTTTTTGTGGAAACTCACAAAGAATTGCATAAATTCGGGTGTCACAAACTAGTCTGCTGACTTGTAAATCTATTGATTTCTATGTCTATTCAAACATACAAAAACGATGTCAACAATATCATTAGCAAAAATTTATTTCTTCCCTCTCCCTGGCAGCCTTTGAAGAAAATAATAAGCTCTGCTAATGATATGAAGGCTAATCAATTAAAATAGCTTCTGTTTTCAAAATCAGACTTGTCTTCCAAACTTTTGTGTCATCTAACAAGTTTATTTCCTTCTACACTGTAAAAGTACTAATTATATAATACTACTATAACATCACCACATAAATGGACTTTGGTTGCTACAGAAAAAGGGAGTGGTAGCTATGAGATCAACCTATGATTTTTATAGCAGATAAAAATTTCCATATGAATTATTTTAGCAATAAAAGATAATGTTCAGTTAGAAATTAATTCAGATTATAATAATTAAAATTTGCACACCTGAACTATTCACAGAAGTGAATTACAAATTATCATTGCCAACTTCCTGACTGAGATTCAATTTATATAGTGTGCTAACTATAATTTTACAAGCTCATCCACCTAAATAAGTTTTACAGTCATTTTTAGTAATCACATAAATGGATAATACAGTTTTTAAGAGTTAAAAACCTATTCATTCCTTTTGCTCCCAATAAAATCAGCATTCCTAAGAATATGACAATATTCTCAAATTTTGAAGAACAAATGAACACTTTATTTTTGTTGTTAGAGTAGTTACAGACCATTACTGCCCTAGTCAGTTTGGGCTGCTAGAACATAATACCATAATTGCGTGGCTTACACAATAGAGATTTATTTCTCACAGTTCTAGAGCTGGAAAATCTAAGATGAAGGCAATGCTGGATCTGTTGTCTGTTGAGGGCCCATTTTCTGGTTTGTAGACTGTTGTTATCTCTTTGTGTCTTCACATGGTGCAAAAAGAGAGATCATCTCTTTCAAGTCTCTTCATATAAAGACACCATCCCTTTCATGAAAGCTTCCCTCTCATGATCTAATTGCTCCAACAAAGGCTCTACTTCTAATAACATCACACTGGAAATGTAGGCTTCAACACTTGACATTTTAGGAAACTCGAACATTCAGTCTATAGCAAAAAAAAAAAAAAAAAAAATTGACAGTTTAGTGATGCTAATAACCATATTTTCCTCTTCAGATTTCCTAAACAACTGAAAAGAAACATGTGTCCAGTGATCCAAAATCCAGAGATTTGGGATACATTACAAAGAAAGACAGTACTTAAATACACTTGCTCTTTCTCTGCCCATTCCTTTTTCAAATTCACATATTTTGACCTATTTGTGAGAGAGTTAAATATTATATTTTGTTTAAATCTGCAGGAAATATAAACATATTTTCTGCACCCAGAGAATTGTGTGTGCATGTGCTTGTGTATGTGTGAATTTCTTTGCATCCTGTAAGCACAGAAGGATCAGTTAGATCCTATGTTTCCATCACTCACTGGCCAAACGTAATATCCTATTTGATGCCAACTTCTTAGCAGATCCACCAATCCTCTTAACCATCTCCCCAATGCTATGAGCAAGGAGGTAAGCAGAAAAGGGAGACCAGAAGATCTCTCAGTTCTTCCCACTGCAGTGACTCAGAACTCACCTTCTATGGAAAGTTAGTGATAAAAGCTAAGCAAATTGTTACTAATAACAATCTACAATTAATTCAGTTTTAAATATGGCCTTGAGTAGATTTGTGAAGGATGTAAAAATATTATTTATTTTCCTCCATCATTCATGCATTGGTGTACTTCCCTTTTTTAATGATATAACCATCATCATCTCAAAGTCCTTCATTTGGTAAATCCCCTTCGCATTTGCTACCTGCAGAGCCTCACATGATATAAGTCAATATTATTTTTTGAATGTAGTTTCTGTTTTTGATGTGGATACTACATAAAAATGAATAGCTATTATTTAATATGGAGTAAACACTATATAAAACTTGATTTAGTTTTATTTTTGATAATAAGAAGTCATATACTCTCAAGAGGTGAAAATGTAGAACCAAACCTATAAAGGCATTAACAAACAGAGGAATTAGTTTATAAGATGTATTAGCAAACACCTATATATTTACATAATCATGTATTCCAAATAATATATGTGATTTTCACACACTTGGAGTCAAACCAGTAAGAATTAAGTTTATTATCAAAGAACTAAGAACAAAACACTGATTGTCTCAGATCCCAGATTTCTTCCTTCCAAAACAATAACATAACCATATAGAAATAAGTATATGGAATTAGCCGGGCGTGGTGGCGGGTGCCTGTAGTCCCAGCTTCTAGGGAGGCTGAGGCAGGAGAATGGCGTGAACCCGGGAGGCGGTGGAACTTGCAGTGAGCGGAGATCGCGCCACTGCACTCCAGTCTGGGTAACAGAGCAAGACTCCGTCTCAAAAAAAAAAAAAAAGGAAAAGAAAAAGAAAAAGAAATATGTATATGGGAAGTCTAAAAGGGAGAAGGACAATGAGATATCCCATTAAATAACTTATGCTGCTCGCCCAAGGAGGTACTGGAAGGAAACTTGACAAGAGTCCAATAAACGTTGTGCCCTCAACAACGGGATAAAAAAGAACGTCATCAATATCTTTGGGTATTAATGGATATTTTTGTATAATATGCAAGTATCACACAGAGATCTAGTAAGTAATCTTGTACTATTACTTCAATGTTTTCGCATGCCTTCCAAAATCAACTTGAACTCTACCAAAATAGGACACTAAATTAATATATAATTGTCTGTTATGATATTATTTTGTTTTTCCTTCAATGTCTCTAGAAAACCCATACACCTTCTGGCTTTTTTAAAAGTAGCATACTCCTATGAAGATGCATACATCCTTCATATTAGTGTTGGCCTAGCTGATTTTTGTGGCTCATTAGTGAAGCAGAAACCTAAGTAAGTGGATTGTGCTCACAGTTTTTAAATTTACATTTCAGTATAGAATAGACTGGAAAAGAACATAGCAGAGTAAAACAGTACAATAGAATAGAGTGCCATAGAGTTAAAGTATCATAGGAAATTACTCAGGTGCTTTGCAAGAATTACACATATTGCAACAAGTGCTGTGGAAAATTTTTAAGTGTGAAGTAAGAGAGTCAGTAAATGAGGTGATATAATAAATTTGTTTCCTGACATGTCATGTTTTATCATGTGTGATACTTCCGGGTGAGGTCACCTTAGATCCTCCAGTTCATCCACCAGATTACTGTAGCTGCAAGTGGGAGCCTATGAGACCAGTAGAACAGCCTCCCAGACAATGCACATACATTCTGAAAATAAAGACATAGACAAAATACTGGGAAGATTTACTCATGATATTAAATGTACTTTACAGAAAAAAAAATTACCCATATGTCTGAAACTTCATTAAGCTTTTTAATTCATGTTGTCTTCAATTAAGTAAATGTTGAAAGACCTACTTTATATGATGTGGTCATGGTAAATAGCATTAATAACAATAAACTCAGAATATTATTGGAAATTTTTCTTATAGAATAATCTAATTTGATGACATATAGTTAAGTATAATTATCCATCTTAACTAATTGAATAATTAAACTGCAAATATGTATTTTCTTTAGAAGGCAAGTTTAAACTAAAAAAGTCAGATTTTAAAAAGCAAATGGATCTTATATCAAAATGTTATTTCTTAAAATTTTCAACATTGTCTACTGGAAATTATATTTACTATTTTTAGATAGAAAACTGAAGTATTAGAGTAACTTTAACCATGAAGTTGTGTTATTCTAATTGTTCTCATTAGTAATGTTCTCTTCAAAATATTTTAGCAATATTAAGAATATATGAGGAATTACTTTAAGTCTTGCTTTCTATTGTCAATAATTTGAAGGTTTTGGGACATTTTGGATTCTTTGCTATATTAAATGTGTTGAAAAATATCATTTTTTTCTCCATGTAGCTTCAATTTTAGCCTGTTAAGTATTCTGAAAATACCAGATGGGAACATGACAGAAGAACTCCAGTGCCAGCTGGAAGAAGCTGGCTTTGGCCAAATTTGGGACAATTTAAACATCAAAAATAATAGTGATATTGATGAATTTTAACACATGGAATTAAAAGTTGGAAAAGGCACAACATTTTTGTGAAGTAAAATAATGATATATTAATCTTCTAAAAATATCAGCTGAATTTTAATTCAGAATGATAGATTTGCAAATTTGGAAAAGTCAGCACTATGTAAGATTAATGAGTTCTTGTCGGCGATACACTCTCTATGTGGCTGCTTACTTTACCTTCATGTCATCTGTTGCTATGTTGGAAATTTTAATAGTTCAAAAAGTTAACTCACTTATATATATTCTGAAGTAATCTAAGAATACTACACAAAACCACACACAAAGTATTGTTGCCTACTCTAAATATACAATGGTTACTTGCATGTATTCTAATAATGAAAATTACATATTTATGTAAACTTCAACAAGTAAATTTGTGGCCATTCATCAAAAACTATTTAATAGTCGTGGAAATAAAATTTTAGGTAAATAACATTTTATTCTAGACAACAAGGACTTGCTTCTTTAGTGGTTAAAAGGAGACAGACTGCTGGGTTCGAATTGTGATGTTACTGACAAATATATAAGTTAGATATTGACTTACCTGCGTTTTTAATTTGTAAAACAGGGTTGATCATTGTAAGTAGCTCAAAGTGATCTAAGAAGAATAAATGGATCAATACCTTCAGAAACATAGAACAGGGGTTAGTATATACTAAATTCTCAACAGTTAGACCAACCTAATAACAATGATTTATCTTTATATGCCAGGAACTGTGGTAAAATCTCTACAAATATTAATATTACATTTCATTTTCACTCCCAGCTCTGTTTAGTATCAATGGCTCTATTTCAGTTATATGTGAAAGAGAGAGAAGTAAAGCAGCCTGCCTATTTTTAAGTAATGACTAATTGCACAATATGAGGTCCCAACTCACTGGTATATAAAAGCAAATTTTGCATTGTAATTAGTATGAAAATGTTCCACATGTGATGGACTTAGTTTTAATTATGATGGTTTGAGTTGCTTGTAGGAGAGTCAAGTACATGTGGTGTCATGGTAATTTGTGAAACAAACATATCCCAGTTCTTAAAAATCACAACTAATATCTCAATTTTATTTGCATATGAGATTTATTGGAGTTTGGTCGCTTTGAACCAGCATTACTGAAAGTACTACACATTTTTTCTAAAGGAAGTGAACATGAGAATGCCTGGTTTCTCTGGGTATTACCAACTGCCAGCTTGAAAAATCAATGTGATAACTAAAATTGTAAAATGTAGCATTTAATTTGCTCTTATGGACTGTTGATCAAGACATTCATCCATGACAAAACCTACCTGTCCATGGCTAATATTTCTTTAGCTACCCAAGATTACTGAACAAGATTCAACCATCCATAAATCATTTTTTCAATCTATGTGGATTTAAATGCATCTACTTAAATAGAATATTTATTCATACTTAAAGCTAAATTGTCATGGGGAGAATGTCTTCACAATGATGACCATTTCAGATTATATGAGCAGAAATGATCAATTTTCTTGTTCTAAGAAATATCACATTATATGGTTAGTTAATAAGCTCACTGAGTTAAGGAAGATTTTGAATTTTCTTTATCATGTCCAGTACAACATTGCAAATGGAAAGAATCCCACTCATAATGCTTTCCATGAGTTCAACTTGTTATAATACTATTTTTGCTCAATTCAGGAGTGACCTTTCTAGATTGTTTAAAGAATGTGTATACCCTTTCATGTTTAAGCAATCCAATTACATTATGTAATTACAATGAGCCTACAAATGTATATTTCTAAAGATTGTCAATAAAATGTCAAGGATAGTTTAGTTTTTAAATAGTTATTCTTATTTTTCATTGCACCATTTAGACATTTTAGGCATTACTTGTGTTAAGATAAATCCGCTACAATTTGTGGTAAATTTTATCATTGAACATCCATAAAAGTTATCATAACATCTAAAAGAGGATGCTAGTAGGAAGTGGATGTAATGGTATATTTTTATGCCATTCTGTATGAAATAGATTTGCTATTATTATTCTGTGAGAGTCTGCTTTACACTTGAGTCTTTTCTTCCCACATACGGAGATTATATTTTTGGGATATTTCTTTACTCAATATTAATTTAAGCAAAAAATAAAAGTCTGCAGCATCCTGACAAGTTGAATTCCCAATAGGGGAAATTCACTGGAATAAAAACCACAAAGCATTAATTGGATTTCTATGTTTCACATGAGTTAAGCTGAATTTTACTTTAAAAGGCCCAGAACTATATTGTTCATAAATATTGAAACTTAAGAAAGAATGTACACAAAGTTATTTGGAATTGCTTAGTTCTAAGCTATTTTAAAAAATAGTTATAGGATTGATGAACTAGATTGTGTTATTGCTTGCTTTTTTTTTATTTTCTTTTTTTGTATAAACACCCATTCTTTTGAGGCATAAATTTTTCAGTGGCTCCACTTATGAGTAGAGCATGATTCTTTGTCCTGTTGATGCCAGACATGTCAACACCACAGACATGAAGCGCTGGTGTACATGATGAGATTAATATTGTTGGTTTTTACTCCTGAACTCTGTTGTTGCACCGCGAACATAATACACCCCAGATACTAATTGACACTGACAATTTTCTTCAGCTCATACGCTGAAAAGAGACATGAATTCCACTGCCAGTCCAAGATCAGCAAAACCACAGCTGAACTTCAGATGGTTGTGTGAACCTTTTTTTTTTTTTAAGAAGTATACTAAATAAAACTTTTGTAGAGAGATACTGAAACTTTATAGGTTATTTTTTCCTACACAAATTGCTTATATGGGTGATTTAATACAAATTTATTTTTAGTTATAAAATATACTTCTGTGAGACTATTTGTTTCAGTGTTATCTATCTACATGATCACCATATTGTCAATATTCGTTCTTCTTGTCTTCTCTCTTTCACTGATTAATTAACTGCTTTCTCTATATAGGCCAATACCTTAGAAAGATCTAACACTACTAGAGCATTTTAAAGATTATTACTTTTTGGTGGTTATGAGTATTAGTAAGTTGAGAGAAAACACTGGAAATATGTAATAACATTTTTATTCTTAATATGACTCTTAATAGTAATAATTTTTATTTCAAATTATATTCTTTATATTTATTTCAAATTATATTCTAGAGCATTTTAAAGATTATTACTTTTTGGTGGTTATGAGTATTAGTAAGTTGAGAGAAAACACTGGAAATATGTAATAACATTTTTATTCTTAATATGACTCTTAATAGTAATAATTTTTATTTCAAATTATATTCTTTATATAGTATCTGAAATCCATTTCTGATACATCTCATTAGAAATGAACAGCAGTAGTTACATTCCTTTCAGTAATACATCACCAATCTTTTATCTGTTTCTAGAGGCACAAGTTTGAAAGAGGAATTCATCAATATATGAGATGCTATTTTAAGTTTTAATGAATACAGTTTTGTGAAACTTAGCTACCTCACAAGAGCAATAAATATTTAATCAAATTGAGATAGAAAAGAGTAAAAAGCTACATGTATTCCTTGGGGAAAGATGAAATATAAATTAATAGGAAGATAAACCTATATCTATACATTAAAATCTTTTTGTAAACATACTTGAATTTATTTATCAGTTGTTTACAGTTTGGCTTAGGGATTTACTAAAATCAGCTATAGTTCCGAGGAAAACAGTAATCATTTTATTAAAACAAGAAAAAAATCTTGAAATACCTTGAACATCTAATGTTTCTTTCTATGTTTATAATTGTGAGAAGTAGAATAACTTCGACACAGGAATAGCACTGCATAAATGGATGTCTCTTCAGTGAATGGCATGGATAAAACTGTTAACTCTGCATGCAGGGGCTCATTTACAAGGTCCATTGCTGTCTGCATAGCTCATTTAGAATTATGGGCTCTCATGTTGCAACTTAGTGGAGAAAATACATCTTATTTTTTAATTATCAGTTATATAAAGATATAGATTATGCAGAGTCATATCAATATCTATCTATAGACATATATTCATTTATCTTCCTCTGTATATAATATCTCCTTATGTTAGTACAAAGTAGTAATTTTTTTACTATATTTCAAAGAGTAATTATGGTAATCCTCACAGTTATCTAAGTTAAGCACAATATTAACAGGAGCAGCACTACATTTTTCTGTACACTGAAACCCTTTGGGAATTTTTTTTTAGTTTTTAGAGGGAAAAGTTGAAATTTTAAAGTGTCTTGTAGTCAGTTTCCTTTTCATATAATTTTGTCAATAAATTGGTTTACTTTACATTTGAAATTTTTCCTATGTCAAGTTTATTTTTTCACGCCTGACTACTGTATTTCTTGGAAAGACACAAACATAAAACTTTCTCACAGAAACTTTTCACAAATTCATTATATCTAAACTTTTTACTCTTTTTAGTAAACAATTTCTTAAACACATGTCACACAGCCCAATTTATATTTACTATGTTATTTTGGTTTTTTGGCATTGAATCACCACTGTTTTCCCTATTTCCTTTTTAAATGTGACAACTGGACCTGGATGTTTCTAATAGGCTTACCACTTCCATGTATTTAAAAGTTCAGTAAACATGAAGGCAGAAAATAAGTCAGAGGCTCATTTTTCACCTTAAGCACTCCCGTCTTAATGTGACATAGGTAAGTGATCATTTCTAGCCAGATGGATGAACTTCCCTACTCTACAGGCTTCTATACTTACATTCCAGGAACACGAAAACAGAGAGTATTGATTATTGCAGAGCTGATAGGACTAATACCACAAGTTTGCTTTCAAGTTTTAAGAGCTAATTTTCAAAATGAAATGGGCTGAGGACAGTTATTATTATGACTAAATATTAAACAATTATAAAAGAATACTGATAATTCCTAGGGCTAGATAATAAAGCCAACTTGCTTATTTGTAGTCTCAGTTTAATAAACAAACCAGCTATTGTCCTTAACTTTAAAGCATATTTTATATACATATTTATCAATTAACCCCAATGATCTGCCTTTTCTCAGGTAATTAAGCCTTGTGAAGAAATGATATTACTCATAAAACATAATTAAGCCTTGTGAAGAAATGATATTACTCATAAAACAATGGCATTCTCTTGGTGTCTTTCAGGACTGGCATTAATGGCATTTGAGTTTTTGGAGTTATGTTCAATATCTACTTCTGAAGTAGTAGAAGCTTTTTACAATCTCTACTTCTGAATACATACAATATGACTAACGTTGTTATGAGTTACGTTAAATCCATTTCCATCACACTTCAATTTATTTGCTATGCAAAATTGAAGAATCTTAAATTGGAGGAATAATATAATTTGATTATTATACTATAAATATAATTATTTGTTTTATTAAACTAGCATTAATCTACAGTGATTTCATGTATCTCAGATTTTCTCTGTGAATGTCCAATATGCAGCATGCTTTCAAGACTCAATTTAAAAAAAATAAAAATAAACATCAATATTTCATGGGTAGAATTATATTTGTCTACATATAATTTGGTCAAAAAATGCTTAGACTAAATGTAAAAGTAGACAGAATGCAAGATTTTATGTATGCTACATTACCAAATTTTGAATTTGGCACGAAATTTGACACACAATGTTGTCCCATCTATTTTTTTCACAAATTATTGAATATAATTTTAAAATGATTAAAATAATATTAAGTAATTATTGAATTATTTGTGAAATAAATGTGTGAAAAGTTCTGCTTTTAAATTTTGCAATTCTTGTAACTAAATGTTTAAACATATTTGTAGCTTTATATTATTTTCAAACAAAATGGTGTTTAAAAGAATTTAAAATTAGGATTGATTCAGACATCATCAAAATAAATTTTGAAGCCATCAAAGTATTCTCTATTATTTTTAATTGAAATCAGAGATAATCAATAAATTACTTTTGGTGTGCTGCACCCATTGATTCGTCATTTACACCAACATGGCACATGTATACATATGTAACAAACCTGCAGGTTGTGCACATGTACCGTAGAACTTAAAGCAAAATAAAAAAAATTTTAAAAATGCTTTTATCAGATATATTTTATTATTTATTTAAACATTAATTTCAGATTTATATAAAATAAAACTATACACATTGAATTTAAGCAATTAAAAATATCAATTCTAAGTGGAAATTCAAAAATGTTTATTTATCATTTCTTTTCTGAGCTTTCCAAAATATTTTCCACTTTCTTAGTTCATGCATCACTCACATTGTGAGTTGTTATTCAGCTCATCATTGAATAGAGAGCTACTGTTATAAAATATAGGTAAAATTCTGCTTCCAACTGAAGTATTACATTTAGAAATATTATTGAATAATACATTTTTCCATAATAAAATACGTGATTGTCTTGGAGTCTATTAGATAGATTTTTCAGTCTTTTAATTTGGAAATATTTCCCATATATTTTATTTTGTCTGAGGGAAATTTTGACATTAGTCTTGTCATCTTTTCTGCACTTTTGTTTTCTTATCTGTGAGTTGCTAACCACCTGACAAATTTTGAATTTATTTGATTTAATTTTAAATAAATCCAAGACTGTAGTATAGTCATTATGCACAGAGTTTTAAGCCAGACAACTGAGTGCAAACTGAGATTTTAAAACTAACTAGGTATTCCACCTTCAATAAGTCATTTGACTCTCCCATGACTCAGTTTACTCAACTGTTCACAGGGGATAAAAATGAGAATAAAATCTACTTCAAAATATTTTTCTGCAATAACTGAAATTAGTTTATATGAATACTTAGGGAAGTATTTTGCACATATAAATAAATAATACAACTAATAAATTTTAATCTGGTTGAATACGTCAACAATGGATATTGAAATAATAAGCAAGACAAACAAAAATTTCATCAAAGCTGTATCAAGAGAACATCAATCTTGTAAAAGTGATGGTTAATAGTGTGAAATATGTTAGCTTAAATGTCTCTAGAAACTGCATTAGAATGTGTTACACCTTAGCATACAATTTAGAATTAGATTCAATGATTCTTCATTACTTAAAATGAACAATATGTTTCCTACTCACTTTAATGGGCAATTATGTTTAATATATAAATCTTAACTTTATAGTGTTTATAGCTCTCACGCAATAAAAATGTCTACAGTAAATTTTACTCTGTATTACAAGGGGAAGTTCTTGCTTGACATATTTAATTTCAAGATAGTATAGCAGTTAAGGTAGCAAAATAAGTTTTAATGTACAAAGCTCTGTAAATTAACAATGACAAACTAATTATGGTGGTAGATGCATTGCCCTGACAAAGGTTATTCTGGCACTCTATAAATCTGTAGTTAATAAATTCTTGTAATTTAGATTACAAGTCAATAACAGAAAAATTATTTATGGTTTTACTATTTACCTCCCCACTCCCATTACTGAGTTGTTCCACACAGCTTCAGCTCCCCTAAACATCTGCCTGCCCTTCAAACACACCAAGGATGCTCCCATTTGAACTCTCCACAACTGCTCCTCCTACTGTGACAATCTTCTTTCCCCAGAATTTGAATCTTTTGCTCCTTCACATCAATCAAAAATATTTGCTCACTTTCATTCTTATCCATGTGCCAGGCGTAAATAAGTAGTCTCTACCATAATTCTTCTATAAACCAGGATTATTATTGCAGCAAAATTGTATCTTCCAAGGAGGATTTCATAAATAAATGTTTCTCAGTTATGATTCTAGATAATATTGTAAATGTCTATTAAAATTAAGTGTTCACTGTTCACGAAGTTTAAGTTACCTTAAACAATTTGTTTGGTAGAGAATTTCTTAATATGTTAGCAATAAGAGGGTTAACATACCTAACTTTTCAAACTTGTATAGACAGAATACTTCCTTTCAGAAAGCAATTGCATTCAACAATGTTTAAAACAACTATAAGGAAACATATATCAGCCATTGAATAAAGCATAGGAAAGTACATTCAAATGGCTATTAATCTGGGATGATAAACAAAGGGTATAATTCACTTTTTAGCCATATAAAGTTATAACTTCTTCTCTTCTCTTTATAATGTCATAATGTCATGATAGTGTAAATGGTGTATGTTAACCATAATGAATAAAACAATTCAAAAACATAGATGAAGGATATAATATTCAATAATGTTTAGAACAACTATGGGGGAACCCTGTCAGAATTAGAAAAAAATAATGGATTAGTGTATTGTCTAAGGGACAACATTAATTATATAAGAAAAAATGTATTTTGGCTCAAAATTTATCTCTTGCTGGATTTAAAAAAATTTTTTTTTATTATACTTTAAGTTCTAGGGTACATGTGCATAACGTGCAGGTTTGTTACATATGTATACTTATGCCACGTTGGTGTGCTGCACCCATCAACTCGTCAGCACCCATCAATTCATCATTTATATCAGGTATAACTCCCCAATGCAATCACTCCCTCCTCCCCCCTCCCCATGATAGGCCCCAGTGTGTGGTGTTCCCCTTCCCGAGTCCAAGTGATCTCATTGTTCAGTTCCCACCTATGAGTGAGAACATGCGGTGTTTGGTTTTCTCTTCTTGTGATAGTTTGCTAAGAATGATGGTTTCCAGCTGCATCCATGTCCCTACAAAGGACGCGAACTCATCCTTTTTTATGGCTGCATAGTATTTCGTGGTGTATATGTGCCACATTTTCTTAATCCAGTCTGTCACAGATGGACATTTGGGTTGATTCCAAGTCTTTGCTATTGTGAATAGTGCCGCAATAAACATACGTGTGCATGTGTCTTTGTAGTAGAATAATTTATAATCCTTTGGGTATATACCCAGTAGTGGGATGGCTGGGTCATATGGTACATCTAGTTCTAGATCCTTGAGGAATTGCCATACTGTTTTCCATAATGGTTGAACTAGTTTACAATCCCACCAACAGTGTAAAAGTGTTTCTATTTCTCCACATCCTCTCCAACACCTGTTGTTTCCTGACTTCTTAATGATTGCCAATCTAACTGGTGTGAGATGGTATCTCATTGTGGTTTTGATTTGCATTTCTCTGATGGCGAGTGATGATGAGCATTTTTTCATGTGTCTGTTGGCTGTATGAATGTCTTCTTTTGAGAAATGTCTGTTCATATCCTTTCCCCACTTTTTGATGGGGTTGTTTGTTTTTTCTTGTATATTTGTTTGAGTTCTTTGTAGATTCTGGATATTAGCCCTTTGTCAGATGAGTAGGTTGCAAAAATTTTCTCCCATTCTGTAGGTTGCCTGTTCACTCTGATGGTAGTTTCTTTTGCTGTGCAGAAGCCCTTTAGTTTAATTAGATCCCATTTGTCAATTTTGGCTTTTGCTGCCATTGCTTTTGGTGTTTTAGACATGAAGTCCTTGCCCATGCCTATGTCCTGAATGGTACTACCTAGATTTTCTTCTAGGGTTTTTATGGTATTAGGTATAACATTTAAGTCTCTAATCCATCTTGAATTAATCTTCGTATAAGGGGTAAGGAAAGGATCCAGTTTCAGCTTTCTACTTATGGCTAGCCAATTTTCCCAGCACCATTTATTGAATAGGGAATCCTTTCCCCATTTCTTGTTTTTCTCAGGTTTGTCAAAGATCAGATGGCTGTAGATGTGTGGTATTATTTCTGAGGACTCTGTTCTGTTCCATTGGTCTATATCTCTGTTTTGGTACCAGTACCATGCTGTTTTGGTTACTGTAGCCTTGTAGTATAGTTTGAAGTCAGGTAGCGTGACGCCTCCAGCTTTGTCCTTTTGACTTAGGATTGTCTTGGCAATGCGGGCTCTTTTTTGGTTCCATATGAACTTTAAAGCAGTTTTTTCCAATTCTGTGAAGAAACTCATTGGTAGCTTGATGGGGATGGCATTGAATCTACAAATAACCTTGGGCAGTATGGCCATTTTCACAATGTTAATTCTTCCTATCCATGGGCATGGTATGTTCTTCCATTTGTTTGTGTCCTCTTTTATTTCACTGAGCAGTGGTTTGTAGTTCTCCTTGAAGAGGTCCTTGACATCCCTTGTAAGTTGGATTCCTAGGTATTTTATTCTCTTTGAAGCAATTGCGAATGGAAGTTCATTCCTGATTTGGCTCTCTGCTTGTCTGTTACTGGTGTATAAGAATGCTTGTGATTTTTGCACATTAATTTTGTAGGCTGAGACTTTGCTGAAGTTGCTTATCAGCTTAAGGAGATTTTGGGCTGAGACGATGGGGTTTTCTAAACATACAATCATGTCATCTGCAAACAGGGACAATTTGACTTCTTCTTTTCCTAACTGGATACCCTTGATTTCTTTCTCTTGCCTGATTGCCCTAGCCAGAACTTCCAACACTATGTTGAATAGGAGTGGTGAGAGAGGGCATCCCTGTCTTGTGCCAGTTTTCAAAGGGAATTTTTCCAGTTTTTGCCCATTCAGTATGATATTAGCTGTGGGTTTGTCATAAATAGCTCTTATTATTTTGAGGTACGTTCCATCAATACTGAATCTATTGAGCGTTTTGAGCATGAAGGGCTGTTGAATTTTGTCAAAAGCCTTTTCTGCATCTATTGAGATAATCATGTGGTTCTTGTCTTTGGTTCTGTTTATATGCTGGATTACGTTTATTGATTTGCGAATGTTGAACCAGCCTTGCATCCCAGGGATGAAGCCCACTTGATCATGGTGGATAAGCTTTTTGATGTGCTGCTGAATCCGGTTTGCCAGTATTTTATTGAGGATTTTTTGCATCGATGTTCATCAGGGATATTGCTCTAAAATTCTCTTTTTTTGTTGTGTCTCTGCCAGGCTTTGGTATCAGGATGATGTTGGCCTCATAAAATGAGTTAGGGAGGATTCCCTCTTTTTCTATTGATTGGAATAGTTTCAGAAGGAATGGTACCAGCTCCTCCTTGTACCTCTGGTAGAATTCAGCTGTGAATCCATCTGGTCCTGGACTTTTTTTGGTGGGTAGGCTATTAATTGTTGCCTCAATTTCAGAGCCTGCTATTGGTCTATTCAGGGAAACAACTTCCTACTGGTTTAGTCTTGGGAGAGTGTAAGTGTCCAGGAAATTATCCATTTCTTCTAGATTTTCTAGTTGATTTGCGTAGAGGCATTTATAGTATTCTCTGATGGTAGTTTGTATTTCTGTGGGGTCGGTGATGATATCCCCTTTATCATTTTTTATTGCGTCTATTTGATTCCTCTCTCTTTTCTTCTTTATTAGTCTTGCTAGCGGTCTGTCAATTTTGTTGATCTTTTCAAAAAAAACAAATCCTGGATTCATTGATTTTTTGGAGGGTTTTTTGTGTCTCTATCTCCTTCAGTTCTGCTCTGATCTTAGTTATTTCTTGCCTTCTGCTAGCTTTTGAATGTGTTTGCTCTTGCCTCTCTAGTTCTTTTAATTGTGATGTTAGAGTGTTCATTTCAGATCTTTCCTGCTTTCTCTTGTGGGCATTTAGTGCAATAAATTTCCCTCTACACACTGCTTTCAATGTGTCCCAGAGATTCTGGTATGTTGTATCTTTGTTCTCATCGGTTTCAAAGAACATCTTTATTTCTGCTTTCATTTCGTTATGTACCCAGTAGTCATTCAGGAGCAGGTTGTTCAGTTTCCATGTAGTTGAGCGGTTTTGATTGAGTTTCTTAGTCCTGAGTTCTAGTTTGATTGCACTGTGGTCTGAGAGACAGTTTGTTATAATTTCTGTTCTTGTACATTTGCTGAGGAGTGCTTTACTTCCAATTATGTGGTCAATTTTGGAATAAGTGCGATGTGGTGCTGAGAAGAATGTATATTCTGTTGATTTGGGGTGGAGAGTTCTATAGATGCCTATTAGATCTGCTTGCTGCAGAGATGAGTTCAATTCCTGGATATCCTTGTTAAGTTTCTGTCTCGTTGATCTGTCTAATGTTGACAGTGGAGTGTTGAAGTCTCCCATTATTATTGTATGGGAGTCTAAGTCTCTTTGTAAGTCTCTAAGGACTTGCTTAATGAATCTGGGTGCTCCTGTATTGGGTGCATATATATTTAGGATAGTTAGCTCTGCCTGTTGAATTGATCCCTTTGACATTATGTAATGGCCTTCTTTGTCTCTTTTGATCTTTGATGGTTTAAAGTCTGTTTTATCAGAGACTAGGATTGCAACCCCTGCTTTTTTTTGTTCTCCATTTGCTTGGTAGATCTTCCTCTATCCCTTTATTTTGAGCCTATGTATGTCTCTGCATGTGAGATGGGTCTCCTGAATACAGCAGACTGATGGTCTTGACTCTTTATCCAGTTTGCCAGTCTGTGTCTTTTAATTGGAGCATTTAGTCCATTTACATTTAAGGATAATATTGTTATGTGTGAACTTGATCCTGCCATTATGATATTAACTGGTTATTTTGCTCGTTAGTTGATGCAGTTTCTTCCTAGCCTCGATGGTCTTTACATTTTGGCATGTTTTTGCAATGGCTGGTACCAGTTGTTCCTTTTCATGTTTAGGGCTTCCTTCAGGGTCTCTTGTAAGGCAGGCCTGGTGGTGACAAAATCTCTAAGCATTTGCTTATCTGTAAAGGATTTTATTTCTCCTTCACTGATGAAACTTAGTTTGGCTGGATATGAAATTCTGGGTTGAAAATTCTTTTCTTTAAGAACGTTGAATATTGGCCCCCACTCTCTTCTGGCTTGTAGAGTTTCTGCCGAGAGATCTGCTGTTAGTCTGATGGGCTTCCCTTTGTGGGTAACCCGACCTTTCTCTCTGGCTGCCCTTAAGATTTTTTCCTTCATTTCAACTTTGGTGAATCTGACAATTATGTGTCTTGGAGTTGCTCTTCTGGAGGAGTATCTTTGTGGCATTCTCTGTATTTCCTGAATTTGAATGTTGGCCTGCCCTACTAGGTTGGGGAAGTTCTCCTGGATGATATCCTGAAGAGTGTTTTCCAACTTGGTTCCATTTTCCCCCTCACTTTCAGGCACCCCAATCAGACGTAGATTTGGTCTTTTTACATAATCCCATACTTCTTGCAGGCTTTGTTCATTTCTTTTTCTTCTTTTTTCTTTTGATTTCTCTTCTCATTTCATTTCATTCATTTGATCCTCAATCGCTGATACTCTTTCTTCCAGTTGATCGAGTCGGTTACTGAAGCTTGTGCATTTGTCACGTATTTCTCATGTCATGGTTTTCATCTCTGTCATTTCGTTTATGACCTTCTCTGCATTAATTAGTCTCGCTGTCATTTCTTCCACTCTTTTTTCAAGATTTTTAGTTTCTTTGTGCTGGGTATGTAATTCCTCCTTTAGCTCTGAGAAGTTTGATGGACTGAAGCCTTCTTCTCTCGTCTCGTCAAAGTCATTCTCTGACCAGCTTTGATCCATTGCTGGTGATGGGCTGCACTCCTTTGCAGGGGGAGATGCACTCTTATTTTTTGAATTTCCAGCTTTTCTGCCCTGCTTTTTCCCCATCTTTGTGGTTTTATCTGTCTCTGGTCTTTGATGATGGTGATGTACTGATGGGGTTTTGGTATAGGTGTCCTTCCTGTTTGATAGTTTTCCTTCTGACAGTCAGGACCCTCAGCTATAGGTCTGTTGGAGATTGCTTGAGGTCCACTCCCGACCTTGTTTGCCTGGGTATCAGCAGCAGAGGTTGCCGAAGATAGAATATTGCTGAACAGCGAGTGTACCTGTCTGATTCTTCCTTTGGAAGCTTCCTCTTAGGGGTGTACTCCACCCTGTGAGGTGTGTGGTGTCAGACTGCCCCTAGTGGAGGATGACTCCCAGCTAGGCTACTCAGGGGTCAGGGTCCCACTTGAGCAGGCAGTCTGTCCGTTCTCAGATCTCAACCTCCGCGTTGGGAGATCCACGGCTCTCCCCAAAGCTGTCAGACAGAGTCGTTCGCGTCTGCACAGGCCCCCGCTGCTTCCCCTGTTGGTCTTCAGCTGTGCCCTGTCCCCAGAGGTGGAGTCTACAGAGACCGACAGGCTTCCTTGAGCTGCTGTGAGCTCCACCCAGTTCGAGCTTCCCAGTGGCTTTGTTTACCTACTTAAGCCTCAGCAATGGTGGGCACCCCTCCCCCAGCCTCGCTGCTGCCTTGCGGATAGATCGCCGCAGACTGCTGTGTTAGCAATGTGGGAGGCTCCGTGGGCATGGGACCCTCCCGGCCATGTGTGGGATATATTCTCCTGGTGTGCCTGTTTGCTTAAAACACAGTATTGGGGTGGGAGTTACCCGATTTTCCAGGTGTTGTGTGTCTCAGTTCCCCTGGCTAGGAAAAGGGATTCCCTTCCCCCTTGCGCTTCCAGGTGAGGCGATGCCTCGCCCTGCTTCAGCTCTTGCTGGTCAGGCTGCAGCAGCTGACCAGCACCGATTGTCCGGCACTCCCTAGTGAGATGACCCCAGTACCTCAGTTGAAAATGCAGAAATCACCGGTCTTCTGTGTCGCTCGCGCTGGGAGTTGGAGAGTGGAGCTGTTCCTATTCGGCCATCTTGCTCCGCCCCCTCTAAAAATATTTAAATGAAGATTTTTACTAAAGAGGTAGCAGTGTGTTTATCCTTTTAAACACAAATGTGTTTAATAGGTTTTTAAATAATGAAAATTATCCTGTCTAATAGCTCAATTTCAAACACTATATTCTTAAATAAAGAGAGAACATATTTTAAAAAGTAAGTCATATCAAAAAAAGTTGCAGACTCTACTGCAGGTGCAAAGTCAGAGTAAAATGCCATACAGCCACCAAAACCTAAATGCATTTTCTGATCTGTATCTACTGACATTTTTTTGATGTTATTTACTATGACTATTCATCTTATTTACTTGTATTAGTTATCTACTAGTGCATAAAATCTTGCCCCCAAATATCAGTGGCTTTAAACAACACACATCTATTATGTTATAATCTATTGGCCTAGAATCCAGACAGTTCATCTGACTTCTCTGTTTCAGGTTTATTCACACAGTTACCATCCAGTTGTTAGCCAGGGCTAAGGTCTCATCTGAAGATGTGATTAATGAAGGATCCACTTATAAGCTTACTCGTGTGCTTTTTTACAGCTTCTTGGAGCTGGTGAACTGTGGCTATCAGTCTATTGCTATCTATTAGCTAGACTGTGCTCAGTCTCTTGCCAAATGGTCCTCGCTATTGCTCTGTCCACATGATAGCTTGCTTCATCAACACAAAGATGACATCTCACATGTACATACAAAGAGAGACAGAATCACCGTCTTTTAAAATCTAATCTTGGAAGTGGCATCTTACCACCTTTGCCACATTATATTTATTTGAAGCAAGCTACTAAAGAAGTGGAGGGGATTACACAGGTCATAAATACAGGAGGCGGGGATGATTGAAAGTCATTTTAGAAGAATGTTCAAAGGAGCTAAAAGTAGAACTACCATTTGATTCAGCATTCCCACTGCTGGGTATCTACCCGGGGATAATAAGACATATGAAAAAGACACTTGCACACGCATGTTTATAACAGCACAATTCACAATTGCGAAAATATAGAACCAGCCTAAATGTCCATCACCCAATAAGTGGATAAGGAAAATGTGATATATATACCATGGAATTCTACTCAGCCATAAAATAATGCCATAAAATAATGAAATAATGGCATTAACAGCAACCTGGATGGAGCTGGAGTTATTATTATTCTAGGTGAAGTAACTCAGGAATGGAAAACTAAACACTGTATGTTCTTACTTATAAATGGGAGCTAAGCTGTGAGGACTCAAAGGCGTAAGGATGATATAATGAGCTCTGGGGACTCAAGGAAGGGTGGGAGGGATGCGAGGGATAAAAAACTACACATTGGATACAGTGTACACTGCTTGGGTGATGGGTGGATAAAAATCTGAGAAATCACCACTAAATAGCTTATCTATGTAACTAAAGCTCACCTGTTCCTTCAAAACTATTAAATAATATAAATAAGTAAATAGATATCCATTGAAAAAAAGAAGAATGTTGCCCTCAGCTTCAGCTCCTCTAAACATCTGTCTGCTCTTCTACCACATCAAGGATGCTCCAACTTGAAGTCTACAACCGGTCCTCCTACTGTATGAATCTTCTTTCCCCATATTTTGAATGTTTTGCTCCTTCATATCAATCAAGAGGTTACTCAAATTTTACAAGATCACAGACCTTCCTATAATATTATACTTAAAATTATATCTAACATAGTATCTGCCAATCCCAACCATTGCTTCACTCTTTCTTGTACCATGTCATAGTTTCACAGTACTTAATACCATCTTATATATTTTACATTTACCTATAAACAGCAACTCTAAGAGCATAGAGAACAAATGACTAAATGAACAAACGAAAGAAAAACCTTTAGCAATAATTAGTCTGGGATGTTATACAAATGGTATAATCCAAGCATTTTTAGATATATAAAGTTAACATCTTTTCTCTCTTCTTTGTAATGTCAAATCTTCATGATTGTTTAAATGTTATATGTTAACCATAATGAATGCAACAATTCAAACACAGATAAGTTTTACTCCTGAGAACTTTACACAGTAAATCAAACGCAAACAGTTATAAAACTGTATGTAGAATTATTATTTGATTACACATATAAGAAAGGTATATATGAAGATATATGTTTTTAAACTGGCTTATCTGGAAGTTTTATCATGTTTGCTTGCTTTTAATGGTCTGTGTTTTCCATTCAGCCTAGAAGATGTATCATGTTGCACTGGATATTGAAATTAATAATATGTACCTGTTAGTAGTCTTAAAATTATTTTACATGTTTTACTGGTTATAATTTTTTGTATGATGCAAAATGGAGGAGAATAAAAAAGGAATATGAAAATAAAATTTTAGAATAATACTTATCAAATATCCTTTATGTCATGAACATTATGTTATGTATTTTATATGCATTATTTCTTTTAAATAAAACCACCAAATTTAAATAAATATTACCTTCTTTAAGTTTGGGAAGAAATTGGAGTTTGAACAAATTGAGATTTATTTTTCCAATCTGGTAAAATAACACAATACTTTTTATATGTTACTTTATTAATATACTAACTACCTATATTAGTCAGAGTTCTCCAAAGAGACTGAATCAACAGGAGAGATAGAAGGTGGATGGATAGGTGAATAGGTAGATAGATGATAGACAGAGATAGATAGATAGATAGATAAATAGATAGATAGATAGATAGATAGAGACAGATGATAGATAAATAGATAGATAGATGGATAGATAGATATAGACAGATGATAGATAAATGGATAGATAGATAGATAGATAGATAGGGGATTTATTAGGTAAATTGGTTCATGTGATTATGGTGGTTGAGAAGTTCCACAACACACTGTCTGCAGGCTGGGGAACCAGAGAAGTTGGTAACGTGGCTCAGTCCAAGTCTAAAATCCTCAAAATCAGAGAAGTTGATTTATCACTCTCAGTCTGAGGACAAAGGCCTGTGAATCTGGGAGAGGGAGGGGGACTGGTGCAAGTCCAAGAGTTCAAAGACCAGAAAGCTGGAGTTCTATTGTCCAAGGGCAAGATCCTGAAGAAGGGTATCTCAACTCCAAGAAAAAGAACATTTACCTTTTTCTTTTTCTTTCTTTTTTTTTTTTTTAATCTTGCCTCCAGTTGATTGTAGGTGCCTGCCCACATTGAAGGTAGGCCTTTCTTACTCAGTCCACTGACTCACACACAAGTCTCTCCCAGAAGCATCCTCATAGACACACCCAGAAATAATACTTTACAAGCTGTTTAGGTATCCCTTAATCCAGTCAAGTTGACACGTAAAATTTACCAGCACAGTACCTAATATTTTTATATCTCTATTGACTCTCTTTTTGTAACGTTGAATTTATAATTTATTCAGAAAATTGACGTTAAACTAAAATATGTCAGCCATTGATTAAAGCATAATAAAGTTAATTATAAATTGAATAAATGCTCCAATAAAAAGAAAACGATTTTCAAGTTGAATAACGAAAACCAAATTTTAAACTTCTTTAAAGAAACACATTTAAATATAAAGTTACTGAAATTTGATTGAAGAAGAAATAATGAAAAAGGATGCAGTATATTTATTGGTTAGAGTCTAGAAGCAATAGGAAATGACTCAAGATAATATAATCACAAATTTAATATAAAGAATTCTTAACTAGGTATAAGCCTATTCATTGGTTAATTTGATAAAACAAATAGAGAACAAAGATGTATCCTGGAATTGGTAGCTGCTAGAAGGATCAAATCTCTGCACCTTTCATGATAGAAGGATTCCAGTGTAATAAGCCCACCATCACATGATACTCTGGTCTCCCTGAAAAATGGGGGCTCAGTATTTTTCTCTGCTTTGAATGGATTAATCAAGAGGTGGCAGTTAACTTTGGTGGCGAAAAATACACAATTTTCAACCCTTGCATCTTTATCAATGTGACCACTTTTCACATAGGCATACTGAGTGAGCCCAACATAATTGGAGAAACAGGGTGTTGTTCTGCCATATAATGAGTCATTTTATTCACCTGATTATTCATCATTCACAAAAGACACAAATATGTATGCATTAATTATATTCTGAGAGGCGTATCCACATATAATTTTTCCAGAGCTCTTTGCTGCATCTCTTTTAAACTTATTGTTTCCAAAAAACGGATCATCCAATGGTTCAAGAGTTAGTGTACATCCGTAAATGTGGCCATCTTTTGGTTTAGGAAAATGATATTTTTGTGTGTGTTCATTATTATATTAATAAATAAAAAATAAAATGTAGAAGGGTCTTTTAATACATTGTATAATGGACAATGGAAAAAATGGAGCTCTGGAAAAATTATATGTGGATACGCCTCTCAGAATATAATTAATGCATACATATTTGTGTCTTTTGTGAATGATGAATAATCAGGTGAATAAAATGACTCATTATATGGTAGAACAACACCCTGTTTCTCCAAGTATTATGATTAATCTGGTTTGATGAACTTAAGATCCAATGTAGAAATTTTTTTAAAAAAACATCTGTGAAGAGGTCTGTCTGTAAAGAGGACACCGTTAAAAATATGCTTTTGTTCAAGCAGTAGTTTAGCTTGCAAGCATCATTTTAATTATATTTTAAAATGTTGCCTTAGATCATTGCTTTTGTTTTACAACTGCTGTCATTTCTGCCAGACTTCAAAATCTCTGAGAAACAAGATTAATGTAAATCAAGTGCCCACTGATTTGAAGAGATTTTTTAGATCACAAGCTGTGTTTTTTCAATAGCGTTTTTTTTTTTTTTCCTTCAGAATGTCATGAGTACAATTGTTTGAAATTTTTGGCTTATGCCAAATTGTAAAAAGAAAAAGAAAAAGAAAAGAGCCTTGCTCTCTAACAAGAGGATGTGAGCTGTAGAGGGCAAGGTGACTTTGCAGAGAATGGGTAGACCTTTCAACCTGCCAAATGATCAACAACTTACAACTTCGTGGGGTCAGAACCCCATAGCTGAACTCAGTGACTACCTCTTTCCTTGTAGCCATTCATGAAATGCTTTATGACAGCTTGTTTTCAATACTCCTGAATATTCATTTAGGCGATTTTCTCTAAAAATATAATAATCTTGGAACTTATTCATGAAGAGCTTTCAAAGGGCCCTGAATACAAATGAATCTTCAACTAGTGCTACAGGCTTTGATTCAAAACTTTATTATAAAATGAATACCATTCAGTAATCATGCAAATTTATGTGAAATTTCTTTTTTTCTGGCTTTCAAGTTCTCAGTAATTGTTATGTTTTCCTAAACTCTCTTTAAGTTAAAAACAAGTTGAATATTCCCTGACCCACCATTAAAATAATAATGAAAGTTGTCATAAAGAACAACACAGGGTAAGAGGACAAGGTATCATTGCTGGCTCCACTTTTCTGTAAATGGATGACAAAACAGAATTTTTAATTTGTTTTGTATGATTTTACATATTGTAAGGTCCTAGTAGAAAGTCTTACATACTATTTAGTCTGAGGAACTGCTCATTTTTAATGTCTGTATTTGAGCTGACATAGCAAATTACAAGGAAACACAGCTTTCTCTTAATATCTATGAAGAAAAGTTTGTAAAAATTGTTGATAAATTGTTTTTAACTGCATAGTTCTAAGAAGTCTGTTTTATATTTGTGATCACTTAGGGTTATTCTACGTGTTTATGGGACGTTTGGATATCCTTGTTGTTGTGAAGCGCTTGTGAGAAACTTTGCTCTTTCTCCATAGGGTTGACTGATGTCATTTTCTCATTATTCATAAGAACGATTTAAAGTACATAAATTGCTATGGGTATAAATTGCTATTCCATAGATGCATACACATACATAGGTGATATGAAACTTGCTATATATAAATTTATATATGTATAATCAGTTATGTTCATTAAGTTGTCTCCTATTTTAGTCTTTTTATGATGAATTTTGATAAAGTTCTTAGTTCTAAAGTAGTTCAGATTACCAGTCTCTACTTGTAATGAAAACACTTTCTCACCTTTGTGGTCTGTTTAAGAAACTCAAAGCAATAAAGATATTTTTCTATAGTTTTTTCAAAAAGCTTTATTGTCCCACTATTTACATTTTGAATTATCATCCATACAGGACATTGTTTCCATACAATGTGGTAGAGGACAGAATTTTTTTTCTTGGATACTCAGTCTTTTCAGCATCGTTAATCAAACAGAAACTTACCATATATTATAACTTTCATTATTAATTGAATATTTTTAAACGTGTGGAATTTTATTTTAAGTCTCTATTCTGATCTACTATTATAGCGCTAGAATTAGATTGCTAATACTATTTTACATTTACACTATTAAATATAAATAACAAAATTTTCCTTTATTTTGAAAGTTTATGCTTTTGAATGATGAACGTGGAAATCTCATTAAATGATTTAAAGTGTTTTCTGTAATTGTTTCCTTACAAGAATTGATACATGATTTTTTATTTTTTTGGTCTTTCTTAGATGCTTGGAAGGAATTCAAGAATTCATAAGGTATTTGAAATATTTTTTAGAAATTGCACAAATATAAATGTATATTTTTTAACAAATATGGAAATTTCAAAGTTTTCCACTATTTTTGTATAATCGTCAGTAGTTGTTCTTGTCTAACAACTCTGTCACTTAATCTATATTTCAAAATATACAGGCACAATTTTTTATAATAACTTGGTTGCATGTTTAAATCTTTAAGATCTACAGTGACATTCCCCTTTTTTTCTGTTCCCTATTTATAAGTTATCAACTTTTACTAAATACTGTTGCTAAGCATTTATTATTTTCATGATGCTTTTGAGAGATCTGAATTTTGATTTTATTGATTCTTTGCAATACATATTTATTTTCTATTTAACTCATTTCTGATATTATATTTTTTGCTTTTATATTGATTTACTTTGCATTTAATCCATGATTTCTCTTCAAACTTTTTTGGAGAGATACTGATTTATTTCATCATTTTTTCTCATTTTGCATGTGGATTTATGACTATACTGTTTTTAAAGTTTAATTTTAGCTTAAAATCATATATTGAGAATTCTCATTTTGTTTGTTTCCTATTTTTCTCATTGAATTATGTATTTGATTTGTGTTACTTACAGAATTATTACCAGGTTTCCAGAAGTGACTTTTTATTCATCATTTTGTTATTAATCTCTTATAAGGAGTTTTATGACTCATTCTTTATTCTCTTAGTTATAAGACACATAATTCTCTTCCTATTCTTTTACATAAAAGATGTAAAAGTAAAAGAAAATAATAATTTATGTTTTAAATATAAAATAAGTATTTCTGATGTTATAGAATTTCAAAACTTATAAATATTAATTCTTCCAAAATCTTATCTCAGATGACTTTCAAATTTTCAGGTGATTTTATTCTTCTTTATGAAAGCAATTAAGTAAAATTAAATCTTAATTACTTTAGATTAATTACAGTAAAAATAAATATAAAAGTATCTCCACTTTGGCTCAAACGTCATATATCTTAGTTGGTATTAATTTAAAACTCTTTCGTCAGTAGTCATTACAGTCATATTTTATTGATTATAAAACTTACGCAATAGAAGACCTTTACATTCGTCATTTTGGGAAAACAGTGCAGTGTTATACTTAATTTAATTGTTAAAATGCTCGATATTTTATTTTTAGTATCTCTCAACCATCATGAGTCAATCATAATAAACTGGAATTAACTTACCACAATAAATAAACAAAAAATTTCTCACACAAAATATAAAACAACAGTTGCTACTGGAGAGGGCACTGAAGAAGATTCAGCACAGAATGTGATCCCCAAGAGAAAGAAAACTATTGAAATGAGCTCTATGGTGATTTTCTGCCTAGAAACACATTTTGGGTCATGGGATGGGGAGTAAGACATGGTGGTCCCATTTATTTGATATGACAGAGACCGCATTTTGTGAAGAATGACTGTAATTTAGTAGGCATATAACACAAAGAAGGGTCACATGCAACGAAGGAGCTCCAGAAATCAGTATGATGTTCTCCTTGAACTTATGCTAAGTACTAAGTTATTGTGAAATTCCTCCTCCGTACCATTGTTTATTTGCCCATATTCTCTTTCTTTCTCTCTCTCTCTCTTTTTGTTTTTTTTTTTTTTTTTTGAGACGGAGTCTTGCTCAGTCTTCCAGGGTGGAGCGCAGTGGCCCGATCTCGACTCGCTGCAAGCTCTGCCTCCCAGGTTCAAGTGATTCTCCTGCCTCAGCCTCCGAAGTAGCTGGGATTATAGGTGCCCGCCACCACACTTGGCTAATTTTTTTTGTAGTTTTAGTTTCACAATGTTGGCCAGGCTGGTCTCGAACTCCTGACCTTGTGATATACCTACTTTGGCCTCCCAAAGTGCTGGGGTTACAAGTGTGAGCCACTGCATCCAGCTCTTTTCTTTCTTATTATTAGATATGATGCCCTACCATCCATAGTAGGAATGCTGAAATTAGACAAGATCTATAAAATGCTATTGTTAGCATGATTACTGCACTAATGTGTGTAAAAAAAAAAAAAAAGCTTAGTTTTAAGAGAAATAGCTATCATTTTATTTTTTTATTTAAAAGCAATTATTTTATGGTAAATTGATGATTTATAACTGTATAAAATATACGGGGTGCAAAGTGACGTTATGGTTTATAAATATAATGTGGAATAATTAAATTAAAGTCATTAACACATCTGTAACCTCAAATATGTAACAACTTTTTGCAATAAGAACATTGATATTTACCACTGTTAGCAATTTTTAAATGTACAATATTATTACTAACTATATTCACCACACTGTGCAACATAACTCAAAAATATATATACTTTCTGCCTGAGATTTTTTATTCCTTCACCATCATCTCAATACATTTTTAAAGCAGAAGCAACAATGTATTTGAAGTTTCTAACATAGGCAAAATATTATCTAACAACTATAGTATAACTGACAGAAGAGAAATAAAAGAACTTTGTTTTATTGTCTTATATTAAAGTAAGTTAGGAAAATATTAATTGAAGATATAAAGTGATAAGATAAAGATGTAAATGATAAATTGTAGGTTAGGCTGGGTGCGGTGGCTAACGCCTGTAATGCTAGCACTTTTGGGAGGCCAAGGTGGGCAGATCACGAGGTCAGGAGATCGAGACCATCCTGGCTAACATAGTGAAACCCCCATCTCTACTAAAAATACAAAAAAATTAGCCAGGCGTGGTGGTAGGCGCCTGTAGTCCCCGCTACACCAGAGGCTGAGGCAGGAGAATGACGTGAACCGAGATGGCGCCACTGTACTCCAGACTGGGCAAGATACACCTCAAAAAAAAAAAAAAAAAAGTAGGTTAAAAAATGAAGAAATAAATTATATATTGTGATGTAGCAAAAGAGGTAATAGAAAAAATTAAATGGAATCATATATATATACACACATGTATTTTATGGGCCAAATTGTATCCTTCCAAATGTTGACGTTGTAACCCTCACTACCTCAGAATGTGACTGTATTTGGAGGTAGATCATTTAAAAAGGTAAGTAATTTTAAATAATGTCATTATAGTGGGCCCTAATCCAATATGACTGATTCCGCGTAAGTAAAAATAAAAACACAAACATGCCCAGAGGTAAGATCATGTGAAGACACAAGGAGAAGATGGATGCCTATAAGCCGAAGAGAGAGGCCTCAGAAGGAACTAGTACTGCTGACACCCTGATCTCAGACTTCTATCCTCCAGGACTGTGAGAAATAAATTTCTGGTGTTTATGCCAGCTAGTCTATGATACTTTGTTATGGCTGCCATAGCAAACTAATACAGTATTCATTCAAAAAAAAGTCAGGAGGAGAGGGAAAAATAGAAAAAGATTGGATGGTTACCTTGAATAATAATAGGAATAATGTCAAATAAATAATATCAATATTTACATTAATTATAAATGCAATAAACACTCTAATTAGAAAACAAAGATTTTTAAATTGGACAAAAATGAATACTCCAAAATGTGTGGTTTTCAAGAACACCATATTAATTAAAAATACACATATTTAAACATAAAATAATGGAAAACATATATTATACATAATCATAAATAAGCTGGAGTGCCAACATATTATAAAAAATACATTTTAGCTTTTCCCAGATTACAAAGGATTTGAGAGGCAGTCATGTTAAGTGGGTGAATTCATCAAGAAAATCAACAATCTGAAATATTCCAGCACTTAGGCTTATAAATACAAGAAACAAAAACTAATACAATTGTTTAAAGGAATGCAAAAATTCACACAACTAGCTGGAAATTTTAATTGTCCTCCCTCAATAATTGATAAAACAAACGGATCAAAAATTAATATATATAGCTGAGCTTGGTGGCCCAGGCTTGTAATCCCAGTGCTGTGGGAGGAAGGTTGCAACGGGAAGTTCTCCTAGGGTCAGGCATTTGAGACTAACCTAGGCAACATAGTGAGATACTGCCTTTACAAAAACTTTTTAAAAATTCTCTCGGCATGATGGTGCCTGCCTGTGTCCTAGCTACATTTGAGGCTGAGATGGGAGACAGCCTGACCCTAGGCATTTGGGGCTGCAGTGAGCTATGACCATGCCATTGCACACCAGCCTGAGTGACAGGGTGAGACTCTGCTGTGAAATAAACAAACAAACAAAATTAGTATATGTATAGAAATCTTGAACAATATTTTAAAATGACACGACCTAATTGACATTGACATTTGTAGAATATTCCGCCCAATAATATCAGAATACGCAAACTTTTTAAAGAAAACAAATGACATTTACCGAGACTGACTATATGATGTTTAATAAAATAAGCTTCATTAAATTTTATTAGCTTGAAATAATGTAAAGTATATTTTTCCCAACAATATTCTATGACAGAATAATTAAAAATTAATTACCACAAGACATCTGGGATAAATCTTAAATACTCTGATATTAAATAAGACATATTTAAATAACCCAAAGTTAAAGACAAAATTACAGAATAAGTTAGAATACATATTGAAGTAAATATAAATGAAAAAACATCAAAATTTAAGTCATAGGAAAGAATAGTCCCTAAAAAATAACCTAATTTTCGCCTTCATACACTACAAATGCAAGAGCAAATTAAAACATTCTACATAAAAGGAAGAATTATATATGTATAATATACAAAAATTTATTCTATAATTATATATATATATATATATATATATAATTTGTTCTAAAAGAAAACGGGATACATGTGCAGAATGTGCAGGTGTGTTATATAGGTAAACGTGTGCCATGGTGGTTTGCTGCACCTATTGACCTGTCCTCCTAAGTTCCCTCCTCTCAGCCCCATCCCCCAACAGGTCTTGGTGTGTATTGTTCCCCTCTCTGTGTCTATGTTTTCATTGTTCAACTCCCATTCATCAGTGAAACCATGTGGTATTTGGTTTTCTGTTCCTAAAGGACATGATCTCATTCATTTTTATGGCTGCATAGTATTCCATGGTGTATATGTACCACATTTTCTTTGATTGTAGTCTATGATTGTAGGCATTTGGGTTGGTTCCATGTCTTTGCTATTGTAAACAGTACTCCAATAAACACACATATGCATATGTCTTTATAGTAGACTTCATGACAAAAACACCAAAAGCAATTGCAACAAAAGTCAAAATTGACAAATGGGATCTAATTAAACTAAAGAGCTTTTGCTCAGCAAAAGAAACTATCATCAGTGTGAACGGGCACCCTACAGAGAGGGAGTAAATTTTTGCAATCTACCTATCTGACAAGGGTCCAATATCCAGAATTTACAAGGAACTTAAACAAATTCACAAGAAAAAAATAACCCCATCAAAAAGTGCCCAAAGCATATGAACAGTATTTCCCAGAAGAAGACATTTATGTGACCAACAAACATGAAAAATAGTTTAACAGCATTGATCATCAGAGAAATGCATATCAAAACCAAAATGAGATACCATCTCATGCCAGTCAGAATGGCGATTATTAAGAAGTCAGGAGACAACAGATGCTGGTGAGGCTGTGGAGAAATAGGAACGCTTGCATACTGTTGGTGGGAATGTAAATTAGTTCAACCATTGTGGAAGACAGTATGGAGATTCCTCAAGGATCTAGAATCAGAAATATCATTTGACCCAGCAATCCCATTACTGGGTATAGACCCAAAGGAATATGAATCATTCTACTATAAAAGGAAGAATATTATAAAGAAAAGGGTAATCAGTAAAATTCAAATTAAAAAATATCATAAAAATCAAAGAAACTTAAAGTTGATTTTTTATTATTAAATAAGATTGATCCTTTAGTTTCATTGACTATGCAAAAGCAGAGAAGAAACAAATTGTCATAGTATGAAAGAAAGAATGTTCTTACAATCCTTACACATTAACAGGCTAATGAGAAAATACGAACAATTTAATAAATTTAACAACATTGAAGAAATTGAAAAGTTAATCAAAAGTTGAAACATTTTAAAAATGGCTATAGAATAGAAAATCTCAAAAACCTATATCTATTATAGAATTTAAATGTTTATTTAAAATTATTCCCATAAAAAAAGTAATAGCCGTTGATGTATTTGCTTGTGAATTTTGTCGAATACTTAAGAAAGAAATGATACTCACGTAACACAAGAATGTCCCCTATGTTCTTGAATACGTCCCCTATATTCAAGAACATAGGGGACGTTAAAAAACCTCCCAGATCATTTTAAGAGGCAAGTGTTTCATTTATATCAGACCTAGGCTAAGAAATTACAAAGTAGAAAAAAAAAAATAGAGTACTGCCAAAAAGCCTTTACAGAATTTTATCAAATGAAATTCAGTTATATATGTAATTGAAGAAAATAGTGATTAAGTAGAGTTGCTTTAATATTAAAAATGCAAGTTGCTTTAATATTAAAAATCAATTACTGTATCTTATGCCAGAATGGCTATAACTAAAAAGTCAAACAATAACAGAAACTGGTGAAGATAAAAAGAAAACTGAATACTTACACACTGTTGGTGGGACTGTAAGTTAGTATGACCTCTATAGAAAACAATATGGAGATTTCTTTAAATACTAAAAATAGAAGTATCCTTCCATCCTGCAATTTCACTAGTGGGTTGTCTATTCATAAGAAAAAAAATTGCTATATTAAAAATATACTGCACTTACATGTGTATCACAGCTCATATGCTGTATTAAAAACATACCATACTCATATGTATATGTTTATGTTTTGCTTCACAATAGCAAAGATTTAGAATTAGTCTTTGATTCTAAGGATCCATCAATGCATAAAAAGATAAAGAATATATGGCGTATATATTTAGTTTGGTGCAAAAGTAATTGCGGTTTTTGCTATTACTTTTAATGTTATGGCAAACCACAATTACTTTTGCACCAACCTTATGTATTCTATTATATATGTATTCTATTATACATATATCTATATAATTGAACACTACTCGACTATAAAAAAGAATAGAATCACATCTTTTTCTGCAACACGGATGAGACTGGATGCCATTATTGTAAGGGAAACAACTCAAATGGACACCTCATGTTCTCACTTACAAGTGGAAGCTAAATAATATATGCACATGAACAAAATGAGGAATAATAAATGCTGGAGACTAAGAAGAGTGGGAGAGTGGGCAGGGGAAGAAGGATAAAAATTTCTTAAAGGTGGCCAGGCACGGTGGCTCACACCTGTAATCCCAGCACTTTGGGAGGCCAAGGCGGGTGGATCACGAGGTCAGGAGATCGAGACCATCCTGGATAACACGGTGAAACCCCATCTCTACTAAAAATAAAATAAAATAATAAAATAAATTATAAAAATAAAAATAAAAATTAGCCCGGCATGGTGGCGGGCGCCTGCAGTCCCAGCTACTTGGAGGCTGAGGCAGGAGAACGGCGTGAGCCCAGGAGGCGGAGCTTACAGTGAGCCGAGATCGCGCCAATGCGGTCTAGCCTGGGCGACAAAGCGAGACTCCATCTCATAAAAAAAAAAAAAAAGAGTTACTTAACCCGGTCGGGCGCGGTGGCTCAAGCCTGTAATCCCAGCACTTTGGGAGGCCGAGACGGACGGATCACGAGGTCAGGAGATCGAGACCATCCTGGCTAACACCGTGAAACCCCGTCTCTACTAAAAAATACAAAAACTAGCCGGGCCAGGCGGTGGGCGCCTGTAGTCTCTCCCAGCTACTCGGGAGGCTGAGGCAGGAGAATGGCGTAAACCCGGCAGGAGGAGGTTACAGTGAGCTGAGATCCGGCCACTGCACTCCAGCCTGGGCGACAGAGCGAGATTCTGTCTCAGAAAAAAAAAAAAAAAAAAAAATTACTTAACGAGTACACTGTACCTTATTTGGGTGATGGTTACACTAAAACACTGGGCTTTATCATTTTGCAATATATTCATGTAACAAGAGCAATTATACTCCTAAAATGTATACAAATAGAAGAAAAAAATGGAGACAGTTCAACATATTAATGCAATAAATGAGAAAGAATTCTTAGAATGATCTAATTATAAGTATATATAAGTATAAATTCAGCATCTGATTATGATGCTAAATCCTAGCCAATAACGAATACAGTGGAACTTCCTAAAGCTATTTAGAATGCTATAAAAAGCTAGGAGCTAACATTAAACTTACTAGTGAAAGATCGACTAGTTTCTCTTGAGATCAGTAAAAATACATAGTAATAGCTATCATTACTGATGTTCTATATGTTATTGAAAATCTTGGCTATTGCAGTAAGTCAGATAAAGTAAACAAAAGCTATACATATTGGAAAGAAGAATTATATGATTGTGCATGTAGAAAATCTTTAAAAAAAAGCAGAACTTGTAATTGCAACTAAGTTATTAGTTAACACATTATTATATAAAATTCACTTATTTCTCTACAATAAAAGTAAAAAGTTGGAAAATAAAATTAAAACAATGCAATGTAGAGAACTATTTGAAAAATATAATACTTTAGGATAAAAATAACCAAATACGTGCAATAAATGAATACTGAAAATTAAGAAGCATTACTGAATAAAGTTAAAGAATATCTAGATTAAGGAAAAGTTTATATAAATACCATCGTTATTAAATCAAGTCAGTATAAATAAAATGTCAATATTCCCTACATTAATCTATAAATTTCAAGCAATCCTAATCAAAATTCTAGCAGGCTTTTTTTAAAGAAATTCTATACCATGAGAAAATTAAATAGATACCAAATTAACAGTTTTTATTTCCATTTTGACCTCATTCAACAAAATAAAACTGTTAAAAATCTTAATAATCAGATCTATTTCTTATTAACTCCTCTGAGGATGGCACATGCAATTAGCTATGTTCTACTGCTTATGTTAAAGCAAAACTGGGATAGCTCATAAAGGTATTTGTGAAAGGACAACTAACAATCTTAACTTTCCTTCTCAGCTAGAGCTGCACAACATGCTCTAAGGCATGTTATGTTTATTAAATGATGCTTTGACTTTATTAGTAAAAAGCAAGAAAAAAGTCTATCAAGAATTAAAATATATTCCAAGGGAGTTCAGTCACATCACTACTGATGCCAGCTCCATGTAATGGAAGAGAAGCTCCCTAAATTACACAGATATTCAGTTTTAGGATGAGAAGAGGAAGTTGCTTCTGGTTTGTTCATTGCCTACTGTGAGAACCCAGGCGTTGCAGTTTCCTAGTCGCATAGTCTACAGACATGTAGACGTTAGGAAAGAGCAGCTGCTGAAACACCCACTCTTTTGCCTCCACATGTCTGCCTGGGATGGAAGCTATTGAGGCCCAGGAATTCTCTCTCAGATCTGCCCGCTCCAATCCTTTTGCTTAGTTGTTACTGAGCAAGTGATATGGACCCCACACGTCTTACTTGATGAGGTCTTTCTCAGCTTCTCTGCCCTGCCCCAGCCTTTGACGATCTGTGACATTGCATCACATGATAAACACCTGGTCACCTGTGCACAGGATTCTCCAAGCCTTCCTGTCCTGCCTTCAGCATGTGGTGCACAGAATCCACACACCGCTGAAAGCCCTGGGAAAGAACTGGCAGGTGGAGGTGGACATGCTATGTACCGTTCTCAGAATCTTGCCCTTCACAACAGGCTATATGTAGCTTTAAAAAGGGCACTAACGTGTCTGCCCCTCTGCTCACCCAGTGACCACAGGGATGAAAGCTGCCACAGATTTCTGTCCCAGACTCTGCACATCTCACTTTAGAATTTATTGATTTATTTAGGCTTCTTTGAGTCTTCATCATTCCAATGGTAAAAATAAACAGATGCATACATAAATACATTTATAAAAATAAGATTTTGTAAATTATGTTGCTTTTACTCTTTCTTAGAATGAGAGGATTGACTCTTGCAACATTGTTACTTCTAACCAAAACTATAAAGTTCTTATTAATGCTCTTATTTCTGTGTATTGGAATTTGAATTTAAAATGTGTGTGTGCATGCACACACAAACACACCCTACATTTTAATTATATAACAAACCTATATTTTAATTATATATACAAAATATCCAGAACAACATAACATTTTCTGTATAATTTTGTCCATGTCCTTCCTCCAGCGTTTAAATTGAGTACCCTTCATTTATTTTATATACGTACATATGTGAACATATTAAACTCTCCTGGAATTTCTTAAGTCATATTTTAAATTATGCTCATTATCTTTACTAGTCTCATAATACTGTGATTCCAATTTGATGCTAGCTAATTTAGAAAGCCGTATATAATTATTTAGTCTTAAACGCTTGAATCAAACATTAATTAAAGTTAATTTACTAGAAATTCAAGATTGGATTTTTAAGATAATTGAAAGAAACAAAGTCATCTTTTTTGAACAAATCCGATTCTGAAACTTCTTTTGTTAAATATACGCTTCATTTTCTCTGTAATTCGCTTAAGTAAACATGATAGAAACAATTATTTTGGCAAGACAAACACAATCAAATCTTGATTACTAAAATCTTGATTTAGTAAAATCCAGTAATTTAGTAATCTGCCAAAATGTTTAGTAGTTACTTTTAAGGATGAATTAGAGAATTTTGGAAAGAATTGACAGATGATATTCTGCAGATTGCCTTTATCAAATGACTTGCAAGATTAAGATGGACTATTTATCAGTAAACCCACACACAGCAAGCAGAGGGGAGTGGAAATTCACGATGTACGGGATGTCCTGCCAACACTGCACGGGATGGTCTGCACATCTCTGATTGCAATAACACAACCAGTTAGATAATATTCTGTACACGGACTCATAGCGTATTTTATGGCTTCCAAAATAATAATAAAATACTAATGAATAACGTATTTGAAAAAACTGAAGACATAATATAAAAGTAATACTATGTATTTTATTTATTGCTCTAAAATAATTTTATAAATTTGTCTACTCATGTTCAGCAGTGGAGTTCTGAGATTAATTTTATTTTCCTTTCATAAGTCAGGACAATGGGGAATTTAATTCTGTCAAAAATCAACATCCTTCCTCTCCGCTTCATTTGATCATTTTCTTCTTTCATGACTGAATTCCTCTTGTTCTTAGCATGAGTCCCACTTTGTACTTATTCCACATTGATCTCTGCTGCGAGGCCATTTCCTTATCAGGGTCTCCAAACTATTTTCAAAATATCACTTGTGTCATTTTTGGTTACTGACAATTCACTTGAACTACAGAGTCTTAGGCAACTGCATCAAAAGGAGGCTCTATTTACTTCAAATACATTAAAAATTCTTGCTACAATATAGACATTAAAGTTTTCAGGCTTTTTTTGGCTGTTTCCTCTGTATCCTTTCATCTCTCTTTAACTCTCTGATAATAAAATATATATTGATTTCATTATATACACCACTTAATTTTAGATGAAGTGTATCCCCACTTGGGTGAAAACATAGATTCTTTAACACTTCCTATATAACACAAATGCGTAACATCTGTAGCCACAGCTTCTTGGGGCTGTTTCTAATGTTTATAGGTTTTTCACTCACTGAATTTTGGAATATGCTAAATCTTTTTGACTACTAGTTCTACTCGTGTAGGTACTCTAATACGCCCAACATATAAATACATGCCAAAAATGAATCAAGTATGGTGTGAAAAAAATGATGTCAGAAGTTTTGTTTCTTTTTTCTTTATAATATATATAATGATTAAAAAGATAAATTAATGAATAAATGACATGTGATATGAGATATTACTAATTCTAAGCACTCATTTAATGTAAAAAAAATTTGCTACTTACTGAATACTTCCTAGAAGTGAGTGCTTTCCTCATCTAGAGGATGAAGACACAAACAAAAAAGACAAAAATCACTGTTCTAATAGTGCTTACATTCCAGAACAGGAAGATAGAAAGTCAAAAAGTGATTGTGCAAGACTATGTATACTTCCAGGTGGTGCTGAAAAAAATAAGTCTAAATGCTCGACACAATAATTCCACCAGGAACAAGTTTAAAGTGCTGTATTATCAGAATGCCAGCAAGCTTATTACTGAAAGTACTTTCATGGTAGGTGTCCTGTAGAACTAAAATATGTTTTACTGACAAAGTCTTGAATTTGGGATAATAATAACTGCAAATTGGGGAGGACACACACTTTAGTTTGGTCTAGGTGAGTGATTCAGAAGTCTGTTCAGAATCATTCTGACTTATAAAGGACAATATTCACCACTGATTCATAAAGATAAAAATAAAGACATTATTTTAAGTGTTTCATAAAGTTATTTGATTTATTGTTCTGTATATTTTTTTCTATATTTTTGTTGATAGAACATTATATGATTAATGAAATCACACTGATAGTAGGACTTTTAATATTTCTGACTGAAATAAAATAGAAAACCCTATGTCTGGTGCTTTTCAAATTCAGAACTCTAGAAATATTCTAGCGGACAAATAATGATGCTCCAGCCAGTATTTCAGAACCTGTTAAATTTTTTAAACAACATGCTAGCAATATCCAATAACAGTCCTGAAGAAATAAAACACTGTGTGATTATTTGGTGAAATATTGGCAATTATTCATATTACCCATTGAAGTCTAATAAAAGGAATATTTTTGGCTGGGCGCAGTGGCTTACGCCTGTAATCCCAGATCTTCGGGAGGCTGAGGCGGGTGGATCACGAAGTCAAGAGATCGAGACCATCCTGGCCAACATGGTGAAACCTCGTCTGTGCTAAAAATACAAAAAGTAGCCAGGCGTGGTGACGCGCACCTGTAGTCCCAGCTACTTGGGAGGCTGAGGCAGGAGAATCGCTTGAACCTGGGAGGCTGAGCTTGCAGTGAGCTGAGATTGCACCACAGACCTTCAACCTGGTGACAGAGGGAGACTCTGTCTCAAAAAAAAAAAGAATATGTTTGTGTCCTCAGAATATGTGAACAAGGCAGGGCAAAAAATAAGTGACAAGAGGTATTGCATCTCTTTTCATGGCATGAAATTTTATATGTATCCTGTCATCTATATTCTGTTATTACAGCTAAAAAATGATTAAAAATGTCTAATACCAAGAAACATGAGTGCTGACAGGAAAGATTTTTTGGTTGATTTTATTTGTTTGATTATTTTTAAAATATATTATTCATTAGCTTGTATCTGAGGAATAAGTTTTCTGTGTTCAGAAACTCTATGGAGACAGTTTTTATAGGAAGGAGATGCAGAATTTGAAGCCATGTGCATCTTACCCTAAGTTTCTTACTCTCTCCTTGTTATCAAAATTTATACTTTTGCTGCAAAGTTGAACTATACAGTTGTTTCTTGAATATGAGCCCGTTACATCAAAGATAAACGTTATTGTGTTGTAAGTATCTAAAGGGCATATAGTATGTAAAATATCTGAATGATGGATGTTCAGTTAGAAAGCAATAAATATACGACTTTGCTTTTCTCATCCTGGTGAATTCTGCATAAATCATGATAGAGCCTTTTGCACGTGGATTACAACTAAACAGAGAACAAATTTGACAAAGAAGTTGAGCACAGTACTCAGAAATTGTACTAAAGTTAGAGAAGAGAACAACAACAACAACACAAAATACTGAGGCATATCCTTTCCTCATATTTTCTGTAAAGGAATGGTGTGAATTTAATTTTAAATTTGTTACTACTCCATTTACAAGAACATATTGCTATGAGGTAAATGTAATCTTGTATTCACAGGTTTCCATTAAGGGTGAGATTTTGTGTTTGTCATTTCTGCAAAAACCTAAAGTATTATATCCCCTACATGTCCATGCAACCTTTTATTAGAAAATGACTAATTCATAAAATCTTTTTAAAATACATTTGTATTTGGCATTGATTATCTGGAAACTAAGGAATTAACTATAAAATTATAATACTCAAGAGTATTTTATTTTATAAATTTTGTTTTTTTAATTTTAAATTTTGATTTTTGTTGTTACATAATATTTGTTTATATTTTTGTGGTACATGACATACTTTGTTACAGACATGCAATGCATAATAACCACATCAAGTTAAATGGCATATTCGTCTCCGCATGTATTTATCCTTTGTGCTACAAACAATCCAACTATACTCTTTTAGTTAGTTTAAAATGTACATTTAAATTTATTATTAAATATGGTCATCCTGTTGTGCTAGCAAATGCTAAGTCTTATTCATTCCTTCTATTTTAATGTGCCATTGACCATCCTCATAGTGCCCCCTCCTGCAACACACACACCTCCATTATCCTTCCCAGTCTCTGATAACTAACCCTATACTCTCTGTCTCCACGAATTCAATTATTTTAATGTTTAGTTTCCACAAATAAATGAGAATATATGAAGTTTTTCTTTTGATGCTTGGCTTATTTCACTTAACACAATGACCTCTAGTTCTGTCCATATTGTTGCACATGACAGGATCTCATTTTTTTATTGGTGAATAGTAGTATTCCATTGTGCGTATGTATCACAGTTTTTTTATGCATTCGTCTGTTGATGAACACTAGGGTTGCTTCCAAATCTTGGATACTGTGAATAGTGCTGGAATAAACATGGGGATGCACATATCTCTTCTATATTATGACTTTCTTTCTCTTACCTAGCAGTGGGATTGCTGGATCATATGGTAGTTATATTTTCAGTTTTTTGAGGAATGTGCAAACTGTTCTCCATAGTGGTCATACTAATTTACATTCCCATTGACAGTGTGCAAGAGTTCATTTCTGTCCACTTCCTCACTAGCATAAAAGATATTTTAATTAGGATATAATATCTCTGTAGTTTTGATTTGCGTTTCTCTGATGATCAATGATGCAGAGCACCTTTTCATATGCGTGTTTGACATGAGCATATCTATTCAGATTTTTGGCCCATTTTTGGATCAGATTGCTAGATTTTTTCCTATAGAGTTGTTTGAGCTCCTTTTATAATAAATTCTGAATATTAATCTCTTGTAGATAGATACTTGGCAAATATTTTCTCCCATTCTGTGCATTGTCTCTTCACTTTATTGTTTCTTTTGCTATTGAAATACTAATGACATTCCTCATTTTCACAATTTATAGAAGTTTTAAATTGATGTGATCACATTTGTCCATTTTTTGCTTTGGTTCCCTATTCTTATGGGTGTTACTCAAGAAATCTTTGCCCAGAACAATGTCCTAGAAAATTTCCCCCATGTTATCTTTTAGTAGATTCATAATTTGAAGTCTGGGATTTAAATCTTCAGTCTATTTTGATTTGATTTTTGTATATGGCAAGAAATAGGGGGTCTACTTTCATTAATATGTGTACAGATGTCCACTTTTACTGGAACCATTTATTAAAGAGACTGTCTTTTCACCAGTGCAGGTTCTTGGCATCTGTCAAAAATGAATTCAGCATAGATTAATGGATTTTTTTCTTGGTTCTCTATTTTGGTCCATTGGTCTGTGTGTCTGCTTTTGTGACAATACCGTGTTGTTTTGGTTACTACAGCTCTGTAGTATAATTTGAAGTAAGGTAATATAATTTTTCCACTTTGTTCTTTGTGTTTAGACTAGCTTTGGCTATATGGGATCTTCTGTGGTTTCATATAAATTTTAAGACTTTTTTTTTTCTATTTCAGTGAAGAATGTCATTCATATTTTGATAGTGATTTCATTGAATCTGTAGATTGCTTTGGTTAGTGTGGACATTTTAACAATATTGATTCTTTCAACACATGAACATACAAAATTTTTTCAAAGTTTTGTGTCCACTTCAATGGACACAAATGTCTGCTTCTCCTTTGCCTTCCACTATGATTGCAAATTTCCTGAGACTTGCCTGGAAGCTAAGCTGTTGCCAGCACCATGCTTCTTGTGAAGCCCACACAACCTCGAACCAATTAAACTTCTTTTCTTTATGAATAGTCTCAAGTATTTCTTTATAGCAATGCAAGAATGGCCTAAATAGTTGGTGTCTATGCATTCAAGATTTAGTGTTTATTGTAGTCTTCCAAATCTGGGCTTTGCAATCTGTACCCATTTTTCTTGGGAAGACTTTCCAGGTATTCAAAGGGACTTGTGCCCCAAGCCCAGTAATGCTGTGGTTCTTGAAGACCTATAGAGCTCCCACCTTGATGATCCTGGATAAGATCCAGATGAATTATTTGGATTATCAAGCAGAGACTCTTGTTTACTTCCCATACATTTTCCCAAACAAATGGTCTCTCTCTCTCTCTACTGAGCTGCCTAGAGTTGGTGGTGGAATGACACAAGCACCACTGTGACTACCACCTTGGAACTGCACTGGGTAAGACATGAAGCCAGAACAGCACTGGGTCTCACTCAAGGCTCACTGTAACTACTACGTGTCTACCACCTGTGTTCATTCAACTCTGGGGCTCTATAATCAGCATTTGGCAAAATCAGCCAGTTTTGTGCCCTCCTCTTCAGGGCGATGAGTTATCCCAGGCCTTGAATGGGTTCACAGATGAGGTCTGGAAGCCAGAAATTAGAGTCAAAAATCCTAGACATCTACCTGGTAGTCTATTCCACTGTGTCTAAACTGTCACTCAAGCCACAGGGTGCGCTCGTTCCTCTTCTCCCCCACTGGCCCCCGCTTTACACAGGCAGTGGAACTTTGTCCTTTGGCCACTACCACCACCGTCCCATGAGGAGTTCTGCCAGGCCACCACCAAAGTTTACTTGAGGTCAAAGGGATCTTCAGTCAGATTGTGGTGAATACACAGGCCTAGGACTCAACTTTCAGGGTAGTGGGCTCACCTCTGGCTCAAGGCAGGTCCAGAAATTCTGTTCAAGATCCTAGCATGTACTCAGGGGCTCCAAGAGCCTGCTTGGTGCTCCAGCCCACTGTGGCAAAGCGGGTACTTGATGCCAACACATATTAGAGACTCAACCAATGTCCATGGCATACTACCTGCCTATTGTTGTTGGTTATTTGGGGCCCAAAAACTGTTTAGTCAGCAAGCAATGGATCTTACCAGGCCTGTGTCTTTCCTTTCAAGATTGTGGGTTCCAAGCCTGTGGGATGTCTACAAATGTAATCTGAAAGCTTGATCCTAAAATGGAGGCCTCATGCCTCTACCCCATGCCATAGCCTACTGTGATTGAGCTGGTATCCATATTGCAAGATAAAAATCCTCTGACTCCTCTCTTTCCTCAAGCACAAGGAAGGAGTCATTTTGTCATTGCTGCAAACTGTGCTGCCTGGGATTGGAGGACAGGTGTCCTAAGCACTCCCCCAGCCACCCCATCTGGTGTCTCACTAGGTCACAAACTGCTCAAGTTCACTAACTTTAAGCTCAGTATAACATCAAGATTTGCCTAAGAATTGCACTGCTTGTGACCCAGACTACCTTTAAAGTTTATCTAGTACCTCAAACCACTTTGATTTTTAATTACAGTAGTGAAGATTGAAGATTGCTGAAACCCAAGTTCCAGCTGCTTGGATGAGTGCTTCCCCTCTGGCTAGGGTTGGCCCAAATGCTCCATCCGTGGGCCAATACTGGCTGGAGTTCAGGAGGGTTTTGTTTTCTGCTTTGACAAGGTAACAGTGAGTTCAGTGTAAAGTCAGTCCTCCAGCCACTCTGCTGTCCCTCCCCCAAGTGCACAAATTCTCTCTCCATGCCAAGCAGTTGTTGGCAGGGTAGTGGAGATAAGTGGTGTTGAGGATTCAAGACTCCTTTTCTCCCCTCTTCAGGGCCTTTTTCAGCAATATGAAGTTAAAAACAGGTACTGTGATTGTTCACCTGATTTTTTTGCCTTATAAAGGTGTTTTTATATGTGCAGATAACTGTTAAAATTTGTTATTCCTGTGAGAGGGATGGTGGGTGGAATCTTCTCTTCCACCATCTTGCCCTTCTTTTATAAATTTGATATAACTGGATGTTTAGTAATTTGCCTTTGCTCTTTTATTAGATATTTAAATTGTAATATATAATTAGCTAATTACTATTACTGAATACATTTGTAAGAAGATGAAATTTAACATCAGCGCTTGATACTCTTTCATTTAATCCCGGTTATCTTAGTACTAACATAGATTTTAAAGTATTTGTTGTAAGAATTTGATTGCTGATATCTTAATATGCTAATGATTGATTAATATCGAGTTTGTTATTTGTACATTAAGAATAAAATTCTGTTGTTAAAGAGTAACCAAAAAAATCATTTTAATATTGTTTTGTAGAGCTACAATAGTTATCAACCATGTTTTGGGAGACGACCATCCTGTGTGCTGTTCGCTTGTCCAGTTACCCAAATGTTAACCAGACATAGTCGCTATTTTCAATTCTTTTTGGCTGGACTCATATGCGTAAAACATGCTACTTGAAAAAAGAGCCAAATTCAGAAATTCTACAGCTAAGTTTGCATGAAAAACAGTTGTAAATAATCACAGAATATTTTAGTTTAAAAACAATACTTCTTGGTAATTCTGTTGGCTTTATAACTGTTTAATAACACAATGAAAAATATGTTTGTGTTATTTTCTTTTAATATCAAACTTTAAGGTCATATGATCTCCACTTTTCCCTAGATAAGGGGAAAAGCCTACATACACAAAACAAATTCCATAAAATATTTTTTATAAATTACTGTGGAAAATGTAGTATATTTGAGTATTTTGGTTCTGATTAGGTGTATATATTTAATGACAAATCTGAAATTAATATCTCTATTTCATTTATTCTTATTTTTCTCCTGTATTTGTCATAAAATTTTAAATATCTTTCTTGGGTTGACTAAATCAAGGAAGCCTCACTCACTTAACTTGCATAATCATGGTAAAGATAAGCATTGTTACCCTTGATATTACCAATTAGCAGAGTATTACATTAAAAACATGTTTATTGGTTACTAGAGTTATTTCTTCAATTATTTTTCTGAAACTATTTTCTCATTTTAAACTTTTTACTTTTGGAGTAACATTAAGCACAAAATGCTTACCAATAAATGGTAGATTCCTGAAAATGCCTTCATGGATGCAGAATAATTTCTTACATTTTAACATATATAGAGTGATTATTTTATAAACTTGGTATTTGAATAATAAATGCACTGCATATAAAACATTTATACCTGCTTTCATTGAGTTTCAAAAAACAATGTTGGTACATTTGCATGTTACTTGTTTTTCTGTGGTTTTTGAAAAGTCTGATGACAGAAGCAATTTTGTCTTCATAAGTTTTTAAATCACTGTGCCTGAGCCTTGAATATATTTTCTTTACGTTAAAATCTAACAGTTGTACTAGAAAAATACCTTGAAGTTGATTGTTCTGTTTAATTTTCCCAGGCCCCCAGTAGAACGTTTTAATATATATACTCAGGTTTTTACTAATTTTTAAGTGTTTTTGGCCGGGTGCAGTGGCTCAAGCCTGTTATCTCAGCACTTTGGGAGGCCGAGACAGGTGGATCACGAGGTCAGGAGATGGAGACCATCCTGGCGAACACGGTGAAACCCCGTATCTACTAAAAAAAATACAAAAAACTAGCCGGGCGACGTGGCGGACGCCTGTAGTCCCAGCTACTCCGGAGGCTGAGGCAAGAGAATGGCGTAAACCCGGGAGGCGGAGCTGGCAGTGAGCCGAGATCCGGCCACTGCACTACAGCCTGGGCGACAGAGCGAGACTCCGTCTCAAAAAAAAAAAATGTTTTTAGAGGATAAGTTTAAATATTAATTCTGTGTCATTGTTTTATTTTTCTTTTTCAGAAAATCCAACAATGTATACGCAATTATTTCTTTCTCTATTATCTACTTGCCTTACTTTTTTCTGAACCATTTTACTACTTTATTTCTATTGTTGAATTAATTTCTTTTCCCATTTTTTTCAATGTTCCTTATTAGAATTTTTTTGTCTATTTTCTCTTGAGTACCTGTATTCTTACACTTCTTCCCTCAGTTAATCAGTTTCCTTTTTCTTTCCTCTTTTTTTTTTTTTTTGAGATGGAGTTTCAGCTCTTGTTGCCCAGGCTGGGGTGCAGTGGCCGGATCTCGGCTCACTGCAAGCTCCGCCTCCCGAGTTCACGCCATTTTCCTGCCTCAGCCTCCCGAGTAGCTGGGACTACAGACGCCCGCCACCGCGCCCGGCTAATTTTTTGTATTTTTAGTAGAGACGGGGTTTCACCATGGTCTCGATCTCCTGACCTTGTGATCCGCCCGCCTCGGCCTCCCAAAGTGGTGGGATTACAGGCGTGAGCCACCGCGCCCGGCCTTTTTTCTTTTTTTTCAGTAGAGACAGGGTTTCACCATGTTGGCCAGGCTGGTCTTGAACTCCTGACCACAAATGATCAAGGGATCTGCCCACCTTGGCTTCCCAAAGTGCTAGGTGTCACAGTGCCTGGCCTCTGATACATATTTATTTTAAATGTTTCTTAAATATTATTGTTTTCAGTTAGAAAGAAAAAAATATTTTGCAGAATTACCATACACTAAAACCTCTATATGTGTTGTCATTTACTGCACAGAACAATCTGGCAGAGTATGTCTTATTATTCTGGATATGTACATCAAGAGACTGTAAATCAACAGCAGAATGGATTCAGCATTTGAACAAAACTTTTATATTATTCGAATTACCATGCATGTTTTTGTTCCATCAAAGTTTTAATTCAATTTCAAGTTCTTCTTAATATTATACTGTTTATGAAATTGTTATTCAAATAATAGAGTCATTTAACCACAGATCACTAGAATCAATGAGTGCAAATGTATACAAGGAAAAGAACTGGGTCATATATTTGAAAAATGATTTGCTAATCTTCAAAGGAAGAATAACAACAACAAAAAAATTAAGATAATCATTTGTGGGATTAAATAAATCAATGAAATGCTATTTCCAATTTTTATCAAAAGAGATATAATTACTATCGGAGAGTATGGATCTTACTCTACTATCATTATTTAATAGATATATTGCTCTAGATTTAATGTAGTCTAAACATTAATCATGCTTCTGTGATCAAAGCAATACCATAATATTGTAAATATTTTGTAAGACTCAAAAGCACTTTCAGAGAAAAAAAATATTTATATTTATATTAAAATCAATTATATATCTATTAATATCCTTTAGGGTCAACAAAGTGTCTGTGAAACAGCAACATCCACATTTAGTAGTAATTTTTTTCTTTAAAAGACTTTTTCTTATTATTTTTAATCATTATTTGTGTATATGTAGATATTTTATAGCTTCTCTACTATATCAAATATGAATAAACAACAGTACCATTATGAAAATATATTTTAAGTTGAATTTTTAACTTAAACTTTAATAAATACATTTACTAATAAAATAAATTTCAAATCAATTTAATCAAATTAATTTTAAATACATTATCTCTGAATTTAAAAAATGATTTAAGCAGAAGCCTAAATACATAGCCCATTTTATTTAAAATGTTTCTAATCATACTGTATGAATTAAGAGAAAATAATCTTTATTATACTACTGACTGGGTAAAGAGAGTAGTGAAAACTTTTAAGTAGAAAAGAAAGGAATGCCATATGAAGGTCATATACTAAAACTGATTCTATAAAATGGATTTGATTTATGTTCGCATGCTGACCATTCCCAATATAATTACACACTACAGCCTTGACCATCACAAAGGCCAAATAAATTGACTAGATCAGCAAAGAATTGGACTTGAGGTAATCGAAGTACAGATATTGGCTTTTTGGAACAAAGCAGACTTAGAGACAGTGGAGTGTGGATAATATCCACTTTGCTTATACAGTTTTCCTCAAGGTCTTGGCCTACATAAAAGGAAGTGGATGTGTCCTAGTGGGATTGTGCATTCACAAAGATATTTATTTAAATTTTATGTTCAATGTACTATGTAAAATTTAATGTAGACAGCTTAAAAACATGCTTAAAAGTAGCACTTACTGATTAAAAAAATACTTGATTGTGTCTAAGCACAGGTATTTCAAACAGTGTAAGTAACTTATCACTTCGAGACATATTTGTGAAATGAATGAAAGTAAATTTCCAGATCTTCCAGTTTACAGTCTCTGTGCTTTTTTATTTTTAACCTCTTCTTCCCATTCTCTCCTTTCCCATTCAAGTGAGAAAACCAGTGCTAAAAAAATAAAATTAAATAAAATAAAACCTGGCAGCACCTTTGCACAAAATGTGACTTTCTTGTTGTGAATACATCACCCTATTAGGTGATACTAGATTGAAATCTCCAGAAAAAAGTTTTATCCTGAATTATACAAGATCAAATGTAGAATTATATTTAGATCAAATGCACTTCAGAATGTGGAAAGAAAAATTAGGAAAAGTTGTATGAAGAAAGAAGGACAACATGTATCATTTGCCTATCATGTGTTTGGCAGAGAGTTAGCAGTTTAAATACGTGAATTTGTTGGATCAACTATGGCTTTTATTATTCCTCACCACCATTTAAATAACGGAGTCTCAGTGAAGCTTAGAACAGTGTTTAAAGCCACAGAGTTGTTTGACATATTCCTTAGAATAGCTTCATAAAATGTGCACTGAGTTAAATACTGGGCTTCTGCCCAGGATGACAGGAGGCTAATGAACGTAGGGAAACAGTTCCTAAACTGTGTGCTAAGCAACACAGAGCACTACATGTAACTCACAGGGACTCTGCAGAATATTTTACATTTTTGGCGGAAACCATTCAACATCTGTCAGGTAGCACACAAAATACTAGTATGAGTTCACAGTTACAATATTTGATTAGCCTACATTCTTTTGCTGATGCCATATTTATGAGGTTGAGTTTCTGTAGTTTCAGTAATAAAAGGCGAGTACTGCATGAAAATCAGTGTAGAACTGTAAATCAGGATAGTGGGAGTCAGTAGAATTTCAAGTCATTGGGTCCTGATGGGGGCACGCATCCCATAAGTAAATGTGGTTATTAAAGACAAAACATACAATTATGGTTTTTTTTCAACTTACATGTTTGTTCTTTCGAATGACTCTTAAATTGTTAAGACATAAATACTTGCTAAGGATTTTGGACTTACTATGTAGTTAAAAATAGAAACTCATAGATATTTAAAAAGTAGCAATACATTCAGAGCTTCATGAACCAAAAACATTTTTGAATCTCCGGCATAGGAGTTACACCAGTGTCCTCAGGTTGTAATCTCAGTTTAATCGACCTGAAACGAGTTAGGGAAACTCTCAGTTTTCTTACTTGGAAAATGTGAGCCAAATATTAAGTATCTCAGGGGTTATTTTATTCTTTCATTATTAAGTGCTTTAATGTAAATAAAGCATGTAAAAGAGAATAAGGTACATGCTAATACTAGCTAAATAGGTCTTTTCTAGAAGCATAAAAACACACTGCATGAACCATGTTTTGGAACTTAAGGAACTGACCATTTTTAAATAATAAATTGATAACTGCTCTAGTAGCCATATATCAGAATGTATATGTTTCTTTATAGTGTTATAAAGTTACATGAAAACACAGAGTAAAATGTGCACAGTTTATATTTAAGGTAAGTAATACTTGTTTATTTTGTTTAAGGAAATCTCTGTTCATCAATCACAAATATAATTGAAAACACTGATTAATAAAACTATATGAAATTATTTAGACTATTAGCATGTAAATTTTAATCTACATTCTCATAAAACCTACACAAATAACAGCTAATCTAAACGGTTTGGTATTTTATGGATGCAAAGATAGATGTTGGTATACTTTTTCAAATTGTAAAAGAATGATCAATATCAAACTGGGTATACTGTTTGTCACTTTGTTGAAGAAAGAAGGGACTATGTTTATGGATTTCACAAAGGCCATCTAGGGTATAGATGACATGTCTTACAATGGGTTGAGCATACTGATGTTCTTTTTATTAATTTTATAAACGTGTACTTATGTATCTTATGTTTTATTAATTTTCAAAAACACTTAAAAAAGAGACATCATTATAAAACATAGCCCTTGCTTTTGAAATGCAGAGAAGCTTAGCAATATACCTACATTTTACATTTATATTTACATTACATTTCTTTCTGATATCTCAGCACCACTGGAACATAGGAATTTAAGGTGCAGAAAACTGTGAAAGAAATTGCATCTCCTGCTGAAGTCTTACCTAGAGTGAACGTTAGCTTTTTCTGTTAATAAGCACGAGAACATTTATTTGTCTTTAAAAAATTACACTGACTAAATTACCATCATATTAAAATATGAAACAGTTTTAATTATGCTATTATACTTTAAAATTATCTCATACAGTGAGATTTCTAAGAAAGCAAAAACAAGGTGGTAACATTTTGGATGAAACGTTATTACTATCCTAGTGACCCTCACCAATTTTCCTACTGTGAAATTGCATGGCAGAGTGTTTGAATAACACCGTTAATCCATTTGAAATATTAAACCTAATAAGATTTTCCTTAAAGTATGAAAGTCAAGCTTTGGGGCATGAAATAAACTACAAACTTGGAAAATGGCAGAGTCTTTCTGATTAGTCTGACAGGGCGTCAGTCCTGACAGATACTTATTCTTGGCACTATCATTCTGAAATAAATTTGTCAGAAAATAAGCCTACTTGTCAAATTTCATAATGCTGGCAAGCTTATTTCTACTTTTGCAACAATCATTTGTGATTAAAAGCTAGGTTAAAAAAAAGGTTGATAGAATGTATTAGTTCTAACATTAAGTCACTGAAAAATTGTATGTATGTATATACATGTTATTTATGAAACTTACTGATATATCAGTATGAACTTACCTTTCTGTCTATCCTCTCTATTAAGCCGTTGTGCATCACTAAGTTATTTTTAATATTGTTATTTTATAAAATAAACACAATCCGTTATTAATTTTTATTAGATACTTGGATTATTCTCCTCTTATTTTTATTTATGTATTTATTTATTTATTTTTGAGACAGATTCTTGCTCTGTCACCTAGGCTGGAGTGCAGTGGTGCAAGCTTGGCTCACTGCAACCTCTGCCTCCCAGGTTCAAGCGATTCTCCTGCCTCAGCCTCCTGAGTAGCTTGGACTACGGGCGCACACCACCACATCCAGCTCATTTTGGTATGTTTAGTAGAGATGAGGTTTCACCATGTTGGCCAGGCTGGTCTCGAACTCCTGACCTCAAGTGGTCTGCCCCCGTTGGCCTCCCAAAATGCTGGGATTACAGGTGTGAGCCACTGCGCCCAGCCTCTCCTCTTTAAACCACATGTGTATTTCTTTACTTTTCTTCTCTTGGTCCAATGTACCATCTTGAATATCCTTGGAGTCTATTATTTGTAGAATTTTTAAATGAAGCCTTTACCCAAGTATCTTCTAGTTTAAAGTATAATTGACAAAAAAAGGGACATCATGCTGAGAAAAAAGCTCCTCTTGAAAGACATGTATTACTCACTTCATATAACACTCCCTAAATTTGAAAAAAATAATAGAGCTATAAAATAGACTTAGTGGGTGTCAGAAGAGAGGGACAGGGAGGATGGCTGTTATTACAAAGGGGTAGCATAAAGATCTTTGTGGTGATGAGATAGTTCTATATTCTGATTGCTGTGTTGGTAAAATGAACTTATACATGTGATAGGTGACATGGAACATAAACATTTTAAACTAATGTCACTTTTCTGGTTTGATACTGTTTCATCTGTATGTGAATTGTAACTAATTGGGAAAACTATATAAAGCATAAATAAAACTTCTTTGCATGATCTTTACAATCTCCTGTACACCTAGAACTATTTCAAAATTAAATGGATAAAAGTGATAAAATACTATTTTTAAAAATAATTCTAATATAAAACAATCTTAGTGCTTAATTTGAGCAACAGTTAAATAGGGTTTGAGAGAATTTTTTTTTTAAAGTTAACAGGTGATGCAGCTATGAACATTGAGAATAAAACCTCACCTTACCAAAACTAATTAATTTAGTAAATTCAGTAAGTGCAAGTAGTAATTTAAGTGAGAAAATATAGCTTGACATTAATTTAAAAATATATTTATTAAAGACTTGTGCATGTATTCAAGCTTACACTGTTCCATAGATTTTAACACGGTTATGCTTCCTGCCCTGAGAAACATAGAATTCTGTGAAAAAATTTGAACCGTACATATATAAAATGAATAGTAGAAAGATGAAATGTGTATATCTGGTTTCCCAAGACTTGTCAATAGTAAAGCCCTGAAAACTAGACATTGGTAGAAAGATAAGAAAAGGAGACAATGATGGCAATGAATCTTAAAGCCTAATAAGAGGGAAAACAATTATCTAGCAGTAGTATTTGAAAAATTCTGAAAGTTTCTTAGAAAAAAATATTAACATTATTTTAGCAATATTCTATGTTACATAATTGACAAAACACTCAAACCTACATATCCAGAAAAGAGTTGGAGATATATATATATATATATATATATAGAGAGAGAGAGAGAGAGAGAGAGAGAGAGAGAGAGGAAGTCTCAGATTGTAAAGTGTTATAAAAAATAAGTTATAGTGTATGGACATTAAAATTGTTTTCCCTAGAAATGGTCTGAACTACCAGTGATGGTATTTAGAACATTAGAAACTTCCTTAGCCAAGTGGATTGTTCTTAGAACTTCAAGTTGCTGGTAAAAAATCAATGATGTCACCAAGACAGCTCATAGAAAAAAAACACTACATGAATAACTAGAAAGTGAGCTGAAAAATAAGACAAGTGTTTTAGTTTGTTGTTTTTTTGTTATTTTGCTATGACAGAATATTACAGACTGGGTCATTTATAATGAACATTAATTTATTTTCTCACAGTTTTTGAGGCTGGGAAATCAACATCATGGTGCTGGCATCTGGAGAGGGCCTTCTTGCTGTATCAGCACATGACAAAAGGCAGAAGGCAAAGAGGTGAAAAGAGGCCAAACTTGCCTTTTCATAAGGGCACCAATTCCTCCCAATAGGGTCAGAGTCCCCAAATCACTATAACTACCCAAAGTTCTCACTTTCTAATACCACCAAAATGGCAAGCAAATTTCAGCATGAATTTTGGAGAGGTCACTTGAACCATAGCACTAAGGAACTTGGAAACAATATGCCTTTCAATAAATGAATGGATAAACAAACTGTAGAACATTCAGGCAATGGAATATTATACAGAGCTAAAAGGAAATGAGTTATCAAGTCATGCAGAAACATAATGGGACCTAAACTATAGTTTGTTAAGTGAAAGGAGTCAATCTTAGGAACCTATAGTCTACCATAAAATTCCAGCTATGTGACCTTCTAGAAAAGAAAGAAATATGGAGATGGTTAAAAAGTCAGTCATTACCAGGGATTAAGGGCTTGGAAGGGGAAGGAGGGATGAACAGGTCAAGGACAAAGGCTTCTTAGGACAGGGAATTTATTCTGTATACTATAAAGGTAGATACATGTCTGTGTACATTCTCCAAACACATGGAATGTACAACACAAAGAAGAAACAATTGATGACCCAATTAACTGATGACACATTGTTCTTAAGTAAATAATGTGTCAATATTGGCCCATGAATTGCAGCAAATATACCACACTAACCTTTGAAATTAATATTATATTGGTGCAAAAGTAATTGAGTTTTGTGTCATTACTTAAAAAAAAGTCAAAAATTGTAATTATTTTTGTACCAACCTGATGATAGAGGAAATTGTGTGTGGATGAGAGGTTGTATATTAGAACTGTCTATATATCATTCAATTTTTCTGTAAACCTAAAACTGATCTAAAAATTTAATTAATTAAAATAGTCTAAGGAATAAAGGAGTTTAGATAAGTGGAGTAGTCTTTTTTTTTTCTTTATTTAACAAATGTTTATGAAACGATGTCTATGGATCAGGCACTGGTGCTGATTATTGAAGAAAATAATGAAAACTGTAAGCTTCACAAAGCTTACAGTTAATTGCTTCCACTAAGTCCAGTGTGGCATTTAAAAATGAGACAATGGAATTAGCACTATATACATTTTTTGTTTTTGCTATATGTACTTAATACACCATGTAGTCCCTTCTCCAGCACTCACTTAAATTTGTAATTACTTATTATCTAAATTCCGTATTTGAATATAATCACAAATGTCAGAAACATTATTTCACCACTGTGTAGCTACCAGCTAGCCTAATACCAATACCATAGCTGACACATGCACAAATACGTGTGCATGAGTATATATAAAGTCTAAAATTATGTATATATCTATAAAGCATTGTTAAAGCACATTCTAAAGAATAACAAAAATAAAAATGAATTCAAACAGTGAGAATTCTGGAAGCAGATATTGTGTAAAAATATTTACTTGAAAGTGAAGCAAAATATAACTGTTCAGTAGTGATGTGAAGAAGTCATAGTGTTCAGAAAAAGGTAGTTTAGACATTTTTAAGAAAATGAAAACTCATGAGTATTTTTGTAGGTGGATGTTACAAGGAACTCTAGTGGGTGAAGAACAAACAGTTCAGGGACTAAATCTAATTTCAAGAGAGTGCATGTTTTACGTAATCTGGTCCAAACTTTACCATATTTTAAAAAATTCTTAAAATACTATTTTTATTTAAATTCCTTCAATGTATTTCAATGACAATTTATTTTAAAAAGCAAAAAACGGGCCAGGCGTGATGGCTTACTCCTGTAATCCCACCATTTTGGGAGGCCAAGGTGGGCAGATCACGAGGTCAGGAGTTCGAGACCAACCTGACCAACATGGTGAAACTCCATTTCTAGTAAAAATACAAAAGCTAGCTGGGCATGGTGGTGGGCACCAGTAATCCCAGCTACTCAGGAGGCTGAGGCAGGAGAACTGCTTGAACCTGGGAGGCGGAGGTTGTAGTAAGCCGAGATGGTGCCACTGCACTCCAGCCTGGGTGACTGAGTGACACTCCGTCTCAAAAAAAAAAAAAAAAAGCAAATAACCACATTATTTATTTTATTTAGAATGTTAATGGGGACAACAAATGAACAAAGATTTCTAACTGCTGTTTTAAAATGTGTTTTGATTTTGTTACTATAGTTGGCACTCTATAATGAGTAAAATATCCAAGTTTATTTCAAAGAAAAGTCACACTACAGAAAATGAATTAAAATTAAACTTGTTTTACACGAAAATGTTGAATGGTATATTTCTAGTCTTTCTATTTGTTATATCCAACTGATGTAAAATATGTTTTGCTAATGAACTGTTATTTATTTACAGAAACATGGCAATCGTCTGCAAAGATAATTTACTTTCTTCTTATTAAGTATTTGGATGACATGTTATTGATTATCAAGTATTTCAGTTATTTGAAATGTTTCATATATGTAGACTAATATCTATAAGATCAATATTGAACAATCAGCTTATTTTACTGATCGAAAATATGCCTCTGCAGATATCAAAGCTTTAGAATCATTATCATGTTCATCAATTATAATAAGTAGTAAAAAGGTCATTAATAATTGTGACTAAAAGTATATAATTTTGATGAAATAATTTGAAATACATGCAAATATATTTAATATATTTATTTGATATGTTTTATTTATTTAATTAAAATATATATATATATATGAGCTTTTTATTCACCAGATTTACTGTACATACATGTATACATGTCCAGAGGATGGAAAAGTTTTTGGCATTAATTTAATATATGGTGTGATTGATGGCTTCTAACAAAAATGATTTCATGTGGAAGAGAATTGTATATTAGTTATTGTATTTTGTTAGTAACCCAACAATGAGACTCTTGATGAGGTGAAATAGGGATATAGTCTTTGGCATCCCTAGTGAATGTAATTTAAAAACATTCTGACTTCTGAGAAGTCAGGTGTCTAGCAGTAAAGAGCTCAATCAACAAATTTTTTACCAGTTCAAAAAATAAAAATAAAACCTCCAGCAGATGACTTACTAACTAAAACAAAACGTGGACAGAGAATATTATGACAGTGATTTAGATTAAAGTGCGACTTTTGGCTAAATAAATAACACTAACACTCTTAAGGCACTTCAAAATGGGTCCGAAAACAATACTGGAGAAAACAAATAAAGAGGAGTTCAGGAAATTCTGAGCCATTTCAAGAATAGCCAAATATTTTGAGAGTAATGAGGAGAGGGGAGTAGATCTGAAAACTGAGAATAAAATCCTAAACCCCTCACAAACCGAGCAATTTTCTCTTGGCCAACAGGGCTCCAGAGAAACCTCAAAAACTGAGTTTCTGGCCATGATAGGGAAGCTAGACAAGCCTCATGACTCATTATATCCCCTCCCTTTGGGAGCTGAAGGAACAGCAACTGACCAGATTTAATTAAAAACAAACAAACAAACATATATATACAAGTATATATGTGTGTTTATATATATATAATGAGTGTGTATATATATATATAATGTGTGTGTGTGTGTACATATATATATAAAATGAGATTAAAAAAGCAGAGTCTTTGTGGAAATAAGATATTAAATTATAAAGAAAGACCTAAGGCCATGCAAGGCAAGGCCATCAATCTTGCTACATAGCATCCTTCTCTTAACATAAAACATTTCTTTCTACTGACTTCAAGTTTAGACAGAGACGACTTCGACTAACTGCAAATTAAAGAATGGTCAAATTCCCTTGTGACTTGTAAGAACCCACTTCAAGATATCCTGCTTTGTGGGAACAAACCAGTGTTTATGTTTCATATATTGGTTTATGCTTTTGCCTGTAACTTCCTCCTCCCTGAAATGTAAAAAGCTAAACTGTGATCTGACTGCCTCCGCTGCCCTTTCTCAGGACTCCTTGAGACTGCTTCCCCAGGCTACAGCCACTCATACTGGCCCAGAACAAAGCTCTTTCAAAAACACTGTGCAGAGTTAGGTTTTTCCACTTGCAAATAGAAATAGCATCACAATCAGGGAATACACATCAACGGTAGAAGCTCATATGTAATCTCATAATATTCTTCAGATAACTACTAGGGCTTATCATTTCTAGACCTTCATAGCCTTTGGGGCGACTTTCTGCATTTAAGGACATGCTCATGAGACAAAGACAGATATGTTTAATTAGAGATAACCCCAGAAGGGCAGTCTACCTTCTCACACTCAGGCCTAATATATGTGGTTAAAAATATTGAAAAAATAAACCCATTTTCATGCTAAAGACAAATATGACTCATATAAGATGGGAAGTTTCAAGGAAATCTCTTGCCCATTTTGTCAGAGAAAAGAGAAATTTGGTCATAGCTGCTCACGTTCAGCTCTAGAATGGTGACTAAAAAAGGTCAAGACAGGAAGTAGAAAAATTTGAATAAACTTAGAGAACATGACATAAAAAGTTGTAATAGAAAAACAACACCAAAATAATTATAACCCATGGGAATGCAAACAAATCTATAACTCATATACAGCAATATGAAGTGATATAAGAATAAATTTACTGATGTGAAAACTCAGTATATAACCTTTGATAATGTAAAATGTTGAGATAAGACACAAGATTTCAAAGATATCAAATAAAACAGTAAGGATAAAATAACTTGAATGTAAGCTAAAATAATACTCAATTATAAATTGAATACATTGGCCTAAAAATAAATACACATTGTGAAAACAATCTTGAGGTTATCATCAATAATGTTAAAATAATTAAAGAGGATAATAAAAATAATTAAAGAGGATAATAAAAATAGGCTACACAGATAATAAAATATACATATATCTTTTCTTTGTATCATTTAGGGTCATCTGAATTTCTATATGTTTATTGGTTATTTGCTTCATTTCCTTTCTCCACACAAATAAAATAAAAGCTCCACATGGGTGGGAAGGTGTTTGGTTCATTTGGTTCATTGGTGCATCATCGCTAGTGACTAGAAATTGGGTAGCTACAGCAGGTATTTAGGTTCTGTGTGTCAGTACTTATGGCCTAGTTTCCCAAATTTTTCACGTAGATAACACACACCGGTGTATAATATCTCTCATCCGCATGCTCTTCTAGAACCTTGCCACTGTCTCCTCAAGAGGAAAATTCGAATCCCTCTCTGTTGAGTTTGAGCTGGCCAGATTATTTATATCCAAGAAAATGTGATGATGTTTGATACCTAGTCAGCATGGACTGCTGTAAGAAAATACCACAGACTGGGGGCTTGAGCAACACAAAGATATTAGTCACAGATCTGAAGGCTGGGAAGTCCAAGTTTAAGGTGCCAGCAGATCCAGTGTCTCATGAGGCCCTACTTCCTTGGTGGCAATTGTCCATCTTTTCATTTATCCTCACATGACTGACAGCAGGGTGAGAAAGCTCGCTGTAGCCTTGTTTTATAAGAGCACTAATCCCATTCTGGTGGGCTCCACCCTGATGACTGAAAAACCTCCCAAAGGCTACTCCTCCTAAAATAATCACACTGGGGATAGGATTTCAATGCTTGAAAATTTGGAGTGAGGACACAAGCATTCAATCCATAATGTGTGACTTCTAATCTGAGTCAGTAGAAGATATGCAGCTTCTTCCTGGCTCTTTTAGAACACTGGTTCTCAGGTTACTCCCTCTTGGAACACTGCCTCTCAGAACCTGCCATAATGCGTGGGAGCTCAAGACACAAGGAAAATCCACACTCCTTCCAAGACTGTTCGACAGTCTCAGCTGAATGTAGCTTTGGGTCATCCAGTACCAATGCCAGATGTGAATGAAGGCTCTGGGAATTAAAGCTCAAGCCTTTCAAACCAGCCTAGCTGAGGCGCCAGACAGTGTGAAATCACGAGAATCTCTTTCTAATGTGCCCGGTTGTAACTCCTGAACCACAGAGAAAAAAAAAGGTTGATTATTTTGACTACATAACTAAAAACATACAATTTAAGTGAGACTAAAAGCAACAAAAAAGAAAAGAAATAGTACTTGAGAAATATATAAAATGCAAATAATCTGCTTTGTTATGTCTTATTATATAAGATTTTCCAAAATTTAATAAAGAAAAAGGAAAGCAACATCAAAATGGACGTAAGGAACAATTTACAGACGATGGAACTCACCTACACAATACCTATAAGAACATATCAAATTGTATTTAAGTATGGAATTTTCCTCAAGATAAAGTTTAATTATAAAAAACAAAATCAAATACAAATGACAGAACAATTCACACTTAAGAGGGAATCTTCAATTGCATCTCTAAAATTAATTTTTTCACATTATTACTAGTAAATATGAGAACTTGTTTACAAAGTAACAATTTTGAGTTTTGTATGTATTGGGGCTGGCTCCATTACTCTATTTTTTGATGTTGTTTTGATACACTGAATATTTAATTAAAAGAAATCGTGTTGTTCTATCCCATGCCATTGAACTTTAATTGGAGATCTTTACAGTCAGTGAAATTAGAAAGAATGTATTGTAGCAGTAAAGCACAAGTTTCCTTTTCCAGCAATATTCAATACCAAATAACAATGAAGTGGCACCCAAAATTTTCTTAGGAAAAAATGTAGCTTAAAGGTATACTACCATAGCACATTACAAAAAAAAAAAAAAAAGAAAACATAAAAATAACAAAGAACACTCTGGAACATGAAAAAAAGATGAAAGATTTCAAAATCACACCACCTATGAGTCAGATATGATTTGAATAGGTGTACCCTCTAAATCTCATGTTGAAATGTGGTCTCCAGGGTTGGAAGTGGGGCCTGGTGGGAGGCCCCTTCAGCATTCATATGTTTACTGCAGCACTGTTTACAGTAACAGGTATGAAATTAACCTAAGTGGTTATCAACTGGTAACTGGATTAAAAAACATTTTTAAATGTTGTGTGTATAAGTGTTATATATATGTGTATGTGTATATATGCACATATACAGTATATATACATTGTGTGTATATATACTATATAGTATATATGCATAGTAATATATACATAGTATATATACATGGCATATATACATATATACATATATAAATGCACATACTATATAGTATACACATATAGTATAAACTATGTATATATACCATGTTTATATGTATATATGTATATATAGTGTATATATACTGTGTGTGTACATATATGTGTATATGTGTGTGTATATATGTATATGTGTGTATATATACAGAGTATACTGCATGTATATTTATATATAGACACACACACATATATATATGTGTATATACATACACACAATGGACTACAACTCAGCTATAAAAAAGAATGTAATGGTGTCTTTTGCAGCAGCATGGATGGACCTGGAGACCATTATCTTAAGTAAAACAACTCAGAAAAATAAAATCAAGTACTACATTTTCTCACCTATAAATGGGAGCTAAATAGTATATACACATGGACATAGAGTGTGGAATAATAGACACTGGAGTCTTGGAAGTGGGGAGAGTGGAAGGAGACTGAGGGATGAGAAATGTCTTAATGCGTACAATGTACACTATGTGTGTGACAGCAACACTGAAAGTCCAGGCTTCAACACTACACAATGTATCTATGTCAGAAAACTGCACTTATACCTATAAATCTACAAAATTAAAAATTTAAATAAATTTAATATTTTAAGCATGGGATATTCTTTAGAACAGACTTTTTGGTAAGCCATAAAACAAACCTCAATAATTTTTAAAGGGTACAAATATCTCATGCTTTCATAAAAATAGTAATAATAATAACCTATCACAATAGTTAATTAGATTTTCAATTATAAAATATATTGTTATGTATAGCCAATGCAGGCTTTCCTAAATTTTAATCTATTAATCAAACTTTTATGTATTTAATCAAATTCCACTTCTAGAGATGGAGATCAGGAAGCTCATGTCATCTTATAAAAAACTTAGCACAAGTGAAAACTGTAAGAAAAAACTTTATCAACTTGAAACGGGGAATGAAGAAAACTACAGTGGAAACTGCAGATCATTAAATTGATTGCTGCTTAGTATAATAGCCCAGTGTTCTTTAACCTGCTTTTCCCCAGTGAATATAGGGACACTTTATAAGAAATCAACTAATGTCTAGCATGTATGATCATTTTTTTTTCCTTTTCTAAGATGAAACATGCTACAAAACTTTAGAGCATATATCTGAGTTATATTCACTTCTTCATATCAATAAAATCATTACCCATGAAATAAACTGTTTTGGTGAGTGATAGAAACTGTTGGAGACCACCTTGCTCTATTCGGATTTCTAAATCCACTTTTTACATTCATATGAATCATGGCTAATGTACAGGGTGAAGAGTCTGGGGAGAAAAATGTTAAAATCAGGAAATATGAAGTGTTGGTTGCCGAGGTTTGTGGAGAATAAGTAGTTGGGATTTGGGGGTAGGTTATTTCACAAAACATTGATTGCGAACAAAACCCATGAAAAGAAGAATATTGTACTTGACTGAACATTGAGAAGGTAATTTTTAGAGAGAGAGAATAAGAATATCACTAGGTATCTTGTATCCTTTCAAATCTGTAGTGAGTATGTAGTATATACATAGTTTAAAGAGAGGCTTTTGTAAAAAAACAAAAACAAAAAATTAAAGTGTAACCCTTTCTATTCTCTTCCAGGAATACAACTGGTAGGATCTTTCCACAAAGATCAAGAGTGCAAAGAAGCAGGAGGCTCAAATTGTCCACAGTCAGGCATAATGAAGTTGTGTAGAAAAACCAAAACTCAACACTTATTTGAACACTGGACTTAAGTGATTTAAAAAGTTCAAGGTTGACTTCACTGCCAATAGTAAGGTTTGATGTGTGTTTTTCTATGTGTAGCCTATTCTCTTCCCTTCATACATTTGAATAAAAGCAACATTCTCCTTCTGTCTTCAATGACCTCCCCGACCCCTTTCCTGTGAATTCATTTTCAGTCGTCTTTAAAACTTAGCTCAAGGCTCGCTATCTTATTTACAACAATTTTCTTAGAAATAAGGGCACATCAACTCTTCATGTAAATTTTGGTATTCACAGTAGTGTACTGTATGCCTGTTACTGCAATAGAAATCGGCCTGAAATATAGATTAAGCATTTCCATAGATAAGAAATTAATCAAGAGATTCTGAATGTAATCTTTCATGGCTGTCAATAGTTTCAAATGCCTGTAGTTAATTACCAAATTAATTTTAGTAGCTTCCAGGTTTCCGAGATGACAGGTATGTCTGTGTGTGTATGAAAGTAAGCTACCTGTGCTGGCCTAAGAACTTTATGTGCGGGGAAAGAGATGATATGACAGCAGAAGTTGAGGCAACTACCAAGATGGTTATTTACCTTTACCTTGAAAAGGAAGTCTTAACTAGAAAATATGAATAGAACAACATTTTCTCATCTAACTTGTATTATAACAAGAATTCAAAAAATATAAAATTTTTTTTGCGTATCAGTAACTGAACACTATGGAAGAGCAACACAGCATGTGCTTCTATCAGTTTAAAGAGCTTAGCATGTGACATGCATGCAGCAGCCTGTGAAAATATCTGGTGGCAGTTCAATGACGGCTTCACAGCAAGTGAAATATTTCCAAATACATGAAGGTTGAGAAGGCTTCGGGAAGCATGATTTTTCAATTTCAAATGAACAGACTATGTGTGAATTGTAGCTGGTGAAACAAAATAAAAATATCTTTTCACAGACAAGTGACAATGTTTCAAATCACAGATTTGCAGGATGAAGAATATAATCTTGAAAGAGTTTTACAAAACAAAAAAAAATGGAAAGAATGACATATAAGGCAAGTTTTGTATGAAAGTATACTTAAATAACTAACATCAGGGTAAATATTAAGGAAACTAACATCGTGACATTGTGTGTGTGTGTGTGTGTGTGTGTGTGTGTGTTTGATGAGTATCTGATGTATTACGATTTTGAAAAAAATAGGACTAATTGTATATATGTGAAATAGTGTCTATGTGTATATATACAACCAAACACCCTCTATAAAAAGAGTACATATAAAGTATAAAACAAAATATAGATGATTATGTGTATACATATACACACACACACATACACAGAGAGAGAATGAACAAAAATAATAAAAAAAAAGGGTGAAATGTCAGCAATCAATAAACCTGGGTAAAAAAATACAGTATGTATGTGACTTCCCTGTGAGTATAACAAATAAATTATAGTAATCATGACAAATAAAGGTATTTACATAGCAATAATAGCAATAATAAAGGATAAAAATAAGCATAATTATAGAAATAATTAGAGATCCATCTCAGAGGAAGAAGGAAAGGCTCACCTAAGAAACTGATATGTAAGTTTAGGCTTAAATTAGAAAGTGGCCAGAAGTAAAATATATATGAATACTTTATATTTATATATTTGTATACTTATATATACAGTTTTATATACCTATCATTTTATATATGCATACATACATATATTTAAGTATATACATAAAAGTATATACATAAAAACATATGCAAAATCCTGAAGGTGAGAAATAAAAGTAATCTGAGGAAACCAAGATGGTTACAAGTGCTAAAGTTGAGATTGGAGGGTGACCAGGCAAGAAAGGCAATCCACAGAAGTCTCACATAGTTCCATTCTCCATCACTTGAACAATCACACTTTATTTGCTGGGGTTAAAGTGCTCTTGAAGTTTTCAACAAAGGAATTCCTTGGAAATTATTTTAGTTCAATATTTGGAGACAATTAAAAGTTGGCAAGTCTAGATTAACAAGACAATTTAAGAGATTGTTGCAGTAATTTAAGTGTGAAACATATCACTGATTTGTACAAGTATACTGGCAGTTGGAATGCAGAGAATGAAATGTACTAAAAACAGAATTTGGTATAGAGGTCACAAGAAAAGAAGTGAGGTGTCCGGGCATGGTGGCTCATGCCTGTAATCCCAGCACTTTGAGAGGCCAAGGCGGGCAGATCACCTGAGGTTGTGAGTTCGATGTGTCTATGTGTATATATATAACCAAACACCCTCTATAAAAAGCGTACATATAAAGTACAAAACAAAACATAGATGATTATGTGTACACATACACACACACATACACAGAGAGAGAGTGAACAAAAATAATAAAGCAAATAGGGTGAAAAGTCAGAAATGTCTCGACTGTTGGGAGTTCAAGACCAGCCTAACCAACATGGTGAAACCCCATCTCTACTAAAAATACGAAATTAGCCAGGCGTGGTGGTGCATGCCTGTAATCCCAACTACTCAGGAGGCTGAGACAGGAGAGTCACTTGAACCCGGGGGGCAGAGGTTGCAGTGAGCCTAGATCACGCTGTTGCACTCCAGCTTGGGCAATGAGAGTGAAATTCCACCTCAAAAGAAAAAAAAAGAAAAAAAGAAAAAAAACAAATGACACAAAGATATAGTTAGATATAGTTATTGTGTTAGGGTTTCAGGTACTCTAGCAACTAATATGGGTTAGAAACAAACACACAAATAAAACACATTAAATGTGATTTTTGGATGGCAGTCTGCAATGTTTCCCACCCTAAACACCCTGACATGGCCCTGCGTGACTAACTAAAAATGAAATATTCAGGATACAACACAAATTCTCAGTTACGTGACACCTGTCTAACAGCCAAGTTTCAGAGTTACATATTGGACAACTTGGTCACTCAAAAATATTCTATTTCAGAAGTCTTTAATTGAAACCCCTGACTCTGTTCTCATGCTTCCCCGTTGTGAACTTTCTGACTCAGTTCTTCCCATCACATCTGTTCCTAAACTTTACTGAAAATTCCTAATCCAAATCTATTTATTTATTTATTTATTGATGTTTTTCTGTCTTCTCTTGATAGCATGGACTCTGGAGATAAACTACCTGGGTTTATAATAAAACTGGTCTCCACTTACATTGTGGAGCAAGTCTGTTAACTTATCTGCACACTGTGTGCACATTTTTTTTTTTTTGAAATGCAGACAAGGATCACATTTGCACTTACTTACAAGGGTCCTAAGGTCCTGGCATGACAGCACTATGCAACTGAGACCTGGATGGATGGATGGATGGATGGATGGATGGATGGATGGATCGATGGACAGATGAATAGAGGCATGAATGGATGGACAGGTAGGTAGGTAGGTGGGTAGGTAGGTATGTAGGCAGATGGATAGATAATCGTATTCTGTATTACCCTTCCTCATATCTTCATTAGCTTTTGAATCTTGCTCAGAATGAAATGGAAGCCTTTTATTGTGAATGACCTATCTCTATAAAATACAAGTTTAGCTCCCTAAACAGTATGTGATTTAGTCAAATCTTCGAGTAACACTCTTGCAAAGCATAGATTTAAGTGAATTATGATTAGTCCATATCCTTTAGTAGATCACAACTCCTTTGATGAACTCAAACTACATTTTTACCTCAGAATCTGTAGAATCTCACATTTTCCTGGACAGATAGGTGGCTAATAACTGTTTATTAAATAGATACGTTGCCAATTTACAGTAAAATCCATCCTCCATAGGCTAATCTTTATCTAGCTGACTAGTCCCAAGTAATTGCTTCATGTGTTGTAATGACTAAGCCTTTAAAGAATGCTTGGCATCCCAGTATGTCTCAGGATTAAACTTAATGATGTCAAGAGAACTTCTACAGTGGCATATGTGTATGTGTCAGTCTTCTTCATTAGATTGTAAATCCCTATATTGAAGAAACTGTATTTGATTTACTTCTCTATGCTTCACAGCATCTTAGCACAGTACCTTGCATTTAATCAGTCCTCAGTACAAATTGTGTTAAACTGAGTTATACATTATTTCAAAATCCAGCTCAGATGTCACATCGTAGGCAAGACTTCCCTGAGTCTCTCATGCAGAACCAATCATTCCCTATGCTATAGTAAGGATTGACTTTGACTGTGAGAAGGATTAATCTGCCTTTTAAATATGAAAATTTCTCACCTACACACAAAGTGGATATATGACTAAACAGGGCAAACTATAGTTCTCTTCTCCTGGGCAGAGGGATTCATTGATTTGTCCAGAGCAGGCATTTTACCAAAGTCAGGTATCTTGGAGATCTTTGCAAGAAGGCAAAGATAAAAATAAATAGTAAGAAATTCAATAATTTGATAAATAAATTGCAAGAGACAGAGAAACAGTATTCAATTCCTTAATGTTTCTGTTTCTTGCAATTGTGACTTTATTTCTATTCACTGTTCAGAATAAATTAAATTTATTCAAATGTAGCTTTTGTAACTTGCAACCAGTAAATTATAGAACAGTGCACTTTGTCTTACTGATAAACCAATAGGGTTGTCTGTCTTTCCTTTCTTCTTTTTCCCGCCATCTTCCCTGTTTTCCTCCTTCCTTCCCTCCCTCCTCCAAACTGGTTTTCCTCTCTTCATCCACCAATCTCATTTTTTCTTAGTTCCCCCTTTTGTGTGCTTCATCTTTCTTAAAATGTCAACAAAATAAAATCTGTTCCTATTTATTCTACCTCAAAATAATTTCCCCAACCTACCCATATACATCGCTCTCCAATTCTCCCATTCTAGATGAAAGGAAATCCTGAGTTAGATAGATGGATGGATGGATGGATGGATGGATGGATGGATGGATGGATGAATGGATGGATGAATGGATGAATGGATACATGGATGGATAGTCAGAGAGATGAACGGATGGATGAGTGGACAGACAGTTGATAGATAGATAGATAGATAGATAGATAGATAATTGTATTCTGTATCACTCTTTTTAAAATCTTCATTAGCTTTTTAATATTGCTCAGAATGAAATTGAATCCTTTTACTGTGAAGTGCCTATCTCTACAAAATACAGGGTTAGCTTCCTGCCTAACTTTAAAACCTCATCTACTTTCTGCCACTCTTTGTTTAAAGTGATTCAGGCACACTGGTCTTCTCTTGTCCCATAAGCACACTAAGTTCTCTTCTGCCACAAAATTGTCACACTTTCTGGCATGGTTTGGCTGTGTCCCCAACCCAATCTTGTCTTGAATTGTAGTTCTCATAATCCCCACATGTCATGGGAGGAACCCAATGGGAAGTAATTGAATCGTGGGGGTGGTTACTGCCATGCTGTTCTTGTGATAATGAGTGAGTTCTCATGAGACCTGATAGCTTTTTAAGGGGCTCCCCACTCCGCCACCTTTGCTCTGCACTTCTCCTTTCTGCCACCATATGAAGAAGCACATGTTTGCTTCCTGTTCCACCACGATTGAAAGTTTTCTGAGGCCACCTCAGCCATGCTGAACTGTGAGTAAATTAAACTCTTTTCTTTATAGATTACCCAGTCTCAGGTATGTCTTTATTAGTAGTGTGAGAATACACTAACACACTTTCTCTGTGACATGCTTTTCATAGTTAACTTACTCTCTTATTCACCTTAAACATCATCTTCTGAGATATCTATTCCCTAAACTCCCAACATGAAGGACTTCTTCCACTCTTCCTATGACATCGACTTGTTTACATTTTCATCATGGTTCTTATCTCAATGTGTTGTTTATTAATTTGCTTATTTTCTATCTTCCTTAACACTTTGTAGGGTAGAAATTCTGATTATCTTGTTCACCAGTAATTGTAAGACAAAGCAAAATGACAGGGTTATAACAGGTCCTCAATAAATATTTGTCGAATAGATTTTCCAAAGGGAAACAAAAACTAAAGGCAAAAGATTAAGATTTGCACTGAAATTATAGTAAAGGTTTATAAAGAATTTCAAAACAAGTATTATTTTCTGCAAAGCATGCTTCCTTTAGATTTACCTAGCTCTCTAAAATTGTTATTATGGAAATGCATGTAATCTTTAAAACATATATATATTAATTTTTGAGGGTACACAGTAGTTGTGTATCTTTGTAGGTTACATGAGATATTTTGAAACTTGCATGAAATGCATAGTAATCATATTATGGTCAATGGGGTATTGATATGTTTTGACTCTATCCCCACCCAAATCTCATCCTGAATTGTACTCCCATAATTCCCACGTATTGTGGGAGGGACCTGGTGGGAGATAATTGAATCATGGGGGCAGTTTCTCACTTACTGTTCTCATGGTAGTGAATAAGTCTCACAAGATCTGATGGTTTGATAAGAGGAAACCCATTTTACTTGGCTCTCATTCTCGCTCTTTGCCCGTTGCCATACACGTAAGATGTGACTTGCTCTTTTTCTTGTAAATTTATTTAAGTTATTTGTAGATTTCGGATATTAGCCCTTTGTCAGATGGGTAGATTGCAAAAATTTTCTCCCATTCTTTAGGTTGCTGGTTCACTCAGATGGTAGTTTGTTTTTTTGTTTGTTTGTTTGCTTGTTTGTTTTTTTTTTTTTTTTGCCATGCAGAAGCTCTTTAGTTTAATTGGATCCCATTTGTCAATTTTGGCTTTTGTTGCCATTGCTTTTGATGTTTTAGTCATGAAGTCATTGCCCATGCCTATTTCTTGAATGGTATTGCCTAGGTTTCCTTCTACAGTTTTTATGGTTTTAGGTCTAACATTTAAGTCTTTAATCCATGTTGAATTAATTTTTATATAGGTGTAAGGATGGGATCCAGTATCAGCTTTCTACACATGGCTAGCCAGTTTCCCCAACGTGATTTATTAAATAGGAAATCCTTTCCCCATTTCTTGTTTTTGTCAGGTTTGTCAAAGATTAGATAGTTGTAGATGTGTGGTGTTATTTCTGAGGCCTCTGTTCTGTTCCATTGTTCTATATATCTGTTTTGGTATTGGTACCATGCTCTTTTTGTTACTGTAGCCTTGTAGTATAGTTTGAAGTCAGGTAGCGTGATGCCTCCAGCTTTGTTCCTTTTGCTTAGGATTGTCTTGGCAATGTGGGAACTTTTTTGATTCCATATGAACTTTAAAGTAGTTTTTTCCAATTCTGTGAAGAAAGTTATTGGTAGCTTGATTGGGATGGCATTGAATCTATAAATTACCTTGGGCAGTATGGCCATTTTCACAATATTGATTCTTCCTATCCATAAGCATGGAATGTTCTTCCATTTGTTTGTGTCCTCTTTTATTTTATTGAGCAGTTATTTATAGTGCTCCTTGAAGAGGTCCTTCAAATCCCTTGTAAGTTGGATTTCTATGTATTTTATTCTCTTTGTAGCAATTGTGAATGGGCGTTCACTAATGATTTGGCTCTCTGCTTGTCTGTTATTGGTGTATAGGAATGTTTGTGATTTTTGCACATTGATTTTGTATCCTGAGACTTTGCTGAAGTTGCTTATCAGCTTAAGTAGATTTTGGGCTGAAATGATGGGGTTTTCTAAATATACAGTCATGTCATCTGCAAACAGGGACAATTTGACTTCCTCTTTTCTTTATTGAATACCCTTTATTTCTTTCTCTTGCCTGATTGCCCTGGCCAGAACTTCCAACACTATGTTGAATAGGAGTGGTGAGAGAGGGCATCCTTTTCTTATGCCAGTTTTCAAAGGGAATGCTTCCAGTTTTTTCCCATTCAGTATGATATTGGCTGTGGGTTTGTCATAAATAGCTCTTATTATTTTGAGATATGTTCCATCATACCTAGTTTATTGAGAGTTTTTAGCATGAAGTGCTGTTGAATTTTTTCGAAGGACTTTTCTGCATCTATTGAGATAATCGTGTGGTTTTCGTCGTTGGTTCTGTTTATGCGATGGGTTATGTTTATTGATTTATGTTTAACCAGCCTTGCATCCCATGGCTGAAGCTGACTTGATCCATTTCTTCTAGATTTTCAAGTTTATTTGTGTAGAGGTCTTTATAGTGTTATCTGATGGTAGTTTGTATTTCTGTGGGATCAGTGGTGATGTCCCCTTTATCATTTTATATTGCATCTTTTTTATTCTTCTCTCTCTTCTCCTTTATTAGTCTCTCTAGTGGTCTATTTTGTTGATCTTTTGAAAAAAACAGCTCCTGGATTCATTGATTTTTTGAAGAGTTTTTGTGTCTCTATCTCCTTCAGTTCTGCTCTGATCTTAATTATTTCCTGCCTTCTGCTAGCTTTTGAATTTTTTGCCCTGTTCTTTTCATTGTGATGTTAGGGTGTCGATTTAGATCTTTCTGTCTTTCTCTTGTGGGTATGTAGTGCTACAAATTTCCCTCTACCCACCACTTTAAATGTGTCCCTGAGATTCTGGTATGTTTCATCTTTATTCTCATTGGTTTCAAAGAACATCTTTATTTCGGCCTTAATTTCTTTATTCACCCAGTCGTCATTCAGAAGCAGGTTTTTCAGTTTCCATGTAGTTATGCGGTTTTGAGTGAGTTTCTTAATCCTGGGTTCTAATTTGATTGTACTGTGGTCTGAGAGACAGTTTGTTGTGATTTGTCGAGGAGTGCTTTACTTCCAATTTTGTGGTCAATTTTATAATAAGTGCAATGTGGCACTGAGAAGAATGTATATTCTGTTGATTTCTGTTCTTTTACATTTGCTGAGGAGTGTTTTACTTCCAATTTTGTGGTCCATTTTAGCATAAGTGTGATGCAGTACTGAAAAGAATGTATATTCTGTTGATTTGGGGTGGAGAGTTCTGTAGATGTTTATTAAGTCTGCTTGGTGCAGAACTGAGTTCAAGTCCTGGATATCCTTATTAACCTTCTGTCTCATTGATGTGTCTAATATTGACAGTGGGGTGTTAAAGTCTCTCATTATTATTGTGTGGGAGTCTAAGTCTCTTTCTAGGTCTCTAAGAACTTGTTTTATGAATCTGGTTGCTCCTGTATTGGGTGCATATATATTTAGGATAGTTAGCTTTTGATCCCTTAATCATTATGTAATGGCATTGTCTCTTTTGATCTTTTTTTTTTTTCTTTTACCTCTTTCAGTTTTTAGTCTTCTAAAAATCTGGTATAATTTCTCCCCTTCTTGAATGGAACTAAGTCGAAAAACACTCTCCAGAATATACAGGGGAACTTCCCTAACGTAGCAAGGCAGGCCAACATTCAAATTCAGGAAATACAGAGAACACCACAAAGATACTCCTCAAGGAGAGCAACCCCAAGACACATAATTGTCAGATTTACTAAGGTTGAAATGAAGGAAAAAATGTTAAGGGCAACCAGAGAGAAAGGTTGGGTTACCCACAAAGGGAAGCCCATCAGACTAGCAGTGGATCTCTCAGCAGAAACCCTACAAGCCAGAAGAGAGTGGAGGCCAATATTCAACATTCTTAAAGAAAATAATTTTCAACCCAGAATTTCATATCCAGCCAAAATAGCTTCATAATTGAAGGAGAAATAAAATCCTTTACAGACCAGCAAATGCTGAGAGATTTTGTCACCACCAGGCCTGCCTTACAAGAGCTTCTGAAGGAAGCACTAAACATGGAAAGAATCAATCAGTACCTGCCAATGCAATAACATGCCAAATTGTAAAGTCTGTTGATGCTATGAAGAAAGTGCATCAATTAATGGGCAAAATAACCAGCTAAAATCATATGACAGGATCAAATTCACACATAACAATATTAACCTTAAATGTAAATGGGCTAAACACCCCAAATAGAAGACACAGACTGGCAAATTGGATAGAGTCAAGACCCATCAGTGTGCTGTATTTGGGAGACCAATCTCACATGCAGAGATACACAGAGGCTCAAAATAAAGGGATGGAGGAAGATCTACCAAGCAAATGGAGAGAAAAAAAAAGCAGGGGTTGCAATCCTAGTCTCTGATAAAACAGAGTTTAAACCAACAAAGATCAAAAGAGACAAGTAAGTCCATTATATAATGGTAAAGCTATCAATTCAACAAGAAGACCTAACTATCGTAAATATTTATGCACCCAATACAGGAGCACCCAGATTCATAAGATATGTGTTTATCGGTAACGTGAACATGTACTAACACAGTAAATTGGTACCAGTAGAGTAGGGCATTGCTGAAAATATACCTGAAAATGTGGAAGCAACTTTGGAACTGGGTAACAAGCAGAGGCTGGAAAAATTTGGAGGACTCAGAAGACAGAAAAACGTGGAAACTTTGGAACTTCCTAGAGCTTTGTTGAATGGCTTTGCCCAAAATGCTGACAGCAATATGGATAATAAGGTCCAGGCTAAGGAGGGCTCAGATGGAGATGAGAAACTTGTTGGGAACTGGAAAAAAGGTGACTCTTGTTATGTTTTAGTAAAGAGACTGGTAGCATTGTGCCCCCTGCCCTAGAGATCTGTGGAACTTTGAACTTGAGAGAGATGATTTAGGGTATCTGACAGAAGAAATTTCTCAGCAGTAAAGCATTCAAGAGGTGACTTGGGAGCTGTTAAAGGCATTCAATTTTATAAGGGAAACAGAGCATAAAAGTTTGGAAAATTTGCAGCCTGACAATGTGATAGAAAAGAAAATCTCTCTTTTTTTTTTGAGGAGAAACTCAAGCCAAGCCAGCTGCAGAAATTTGCATAAATGGTGATGAGCCTAATGTTAATCCCAAAGACAATGGGTAAATATCTCCAGGACATGTCAGAGGTCTTTGCAGCAGCCCTTCCCATTACATTTCCTACTGACCTGGAGGCCTAATAGGGAAAAACGGTTTCATGGGCCAGGCCCAGGTTTCCCGTGCTGTATGCAGGCTAGGGACTTGGTGCCCTGCCTCCAAGCTGCTCCAACCTTGACTAAAAGGGAGCAAGGTATAGTTCAGGCTGTGGCTTGGGAGGGTGCAAGCCCCAAGGTTTGGCAGTTTCCACATGGTTCTGAGTCCGTTGGGGCACAGAACTGAGGTTAGGAAACCTCTGCCTAGATTTCAGAGGATGTATGGAAACATCTGGCTATCCAAGCAGAAGTTTGCTATATGGGCAGGGTTCTCATGGAGAACCTCTGCTAGGGCATTGTGGAAGGGAAATGTGGGGTCAGAGCCCCCCCACAGAGTCTTTACTTGGGCACCACCTAGTGGAACTGTGAGAAGAGGGCCACTATCCTCCAGACCCCAGAATGGCAGATCCACTGACAGCTTGCACCATGAGCCTGGAAAAGCCATAGACATTTAATACCAGCACATGAAAGCAGCTGGGAGGGAGGCTATACCCTACAGAGCAACAGGGGCAGAGCCACCCAAGACCGGGGAACCCACTTCTTGCATCAGCGTTACCCGGATGTGAGACATAGAGTCAACAGAGATCATTTCGGAGCTTAAATATTTGTCTGCCTTGCTGGATTTTGGACTTGCCTGGGGCCGATAGCCCCTTTGTTTTTGCCAATTTCTTCCATTTGAAATGGCTATATTTACCCAGTAGCTGTATCTCCATTGTATTTAAGAAGTAACTAAGTTGCTTGTGATTTTACAGGCTCATAGGAGGAAGGGACTTGCCTTGTCTCGGATAAGACAGTGGACTGTGGACTTTTGAGTTAACGCTGAAATGAGTTAAGACTTTGGGGGAGTGGTTTTGAAATGTGAAGACATAAGATTTGCCAGGGGTCAGGGTGGAGTGATGGTTTGGCTCTATGTCCTAACACAAATCTCGTTTTGAATTGTATTCCCATAATTCCCATGTGTTGTGGGAGAGACCCAGTGGGAGATAATTGAATCATGGGGGCAGTTTCTCCCATACTCTTGTGGTGGTGAAAAAGTCTCATGAGATCTGATGGTTTAAAAAGGTGAAACCCATTTCACTTGGCTCTCGTTCTCTCTCTTTGCCTCTTCCCATCCATGTAAGACATGAGTTTCTCTTCCTTGCCTTAAGCCATGATTGTGAGACTTCCCCAGCCATGTGCAACTGTAAGTCCAATTAAACTTCTGTCTTTTGTAAATTGTCCAGTGTCAGGTATGTCTTTATGAGCAGCATGAAAATGGACTAATATAGGTATCCATTACCTAGAGCATTTATCCTTTGTGTTTCAAACAATCCAATTACCCTTTTTTTATTTGAAAATGTACAATTAAATTTTCATTGGCTATAACCACCTGTTGTGCTACCAAATACTAGGTCTTATTTATTCTTTCTAACTACTTTTTTACCCCTTAACCATTCCCATTTCCCACTTCCCCCACCCCGTCCAGTCACCCATTACCCTTCCTAGCCTCTGCTAACCATCCTTCAACTCTCTAACTCCATGAGTTCAATTGTTTTCCTGTTTGACACCCCACAATAAGTGAGATCATGTGAAGACTGTCTTTCTGTGCCTGGCTTATTTCACATAGCATATTGATCTCAGTTCCATCCATGTTGTTGCAAAAGAAAGGATCTCATTCCTTTTATGACTACATAGTGCTTCACTGTGTATGTGTACCACAATTTCTTTATCCATTTATCTGTTGATGAACATGTAGGTTGCTTCTAAATATTGGCTGTTGTAAATAGTGCTGCAATAAACATGGGAGTGCTGATATTCCTTTGATATCCTGATTTACTTTCTTTTGGGTTTTCACCTAGGAGTATGTTTGTTACATAGTTTGGTAGCTCTATTTTTAAGTTTTTGAGGAACTTACAAATTGTTGTTAATAGTAGTTGTGCTAGTTTATATTCCCACCAATAGTGTATGACGGCTCCCTTTTCTTGACATACTCACCACTGTTTGTTACTGTCTGATGTTTGGATAAAAGCCATTTAAACTGAGGTGAGATGATATCTCATTTTACTATTAATTTTCATTTATCTAATAATCAATGATGTTGAGCATCTATTCATATGTCTGTTTGCCATTTGTATGTCTTCCTTTGAGAAATATCTTTTCAGATCATTTGCCCAATTTTGATCAGATTATTATTATTTTTTCCTGTATGGTTTTTTGAGTTCCTTATATATTCTGGTGACAAATCTCTTGTCAGATGCGTACTTTGTAAATATTTTTTCCTACTCTTTGGGTTGTCTCTTTGCTTTGTTGAGTGATTCCTTTGATGTGCAGAAGCTTTTTAACTTGACATGATCCTATATGTACATTGCTGCTTTGATTATCTATGCTTGTGGGTTATTACTCAAGAAATCTTTGTCCAGAGCAATGCCCTGGAGAGATTCCCTGAAGTCATCTTGTATGAGTTTAATAGTTTGAGGTTTTAGATGTAAGTCTTTAAACCACTTTGACGTGATTTTTGTACATGGCAAGAGAAAGGGGTCTGGTTTCATTTTTCTTCATGTAGATATCCAGTTTTCCCAACACCATTTATTGAAGAGATTGTCTTTCCTCCAGTGAATGTTCTTGGCACTTTTGTCAAAAATGAGTTCACTGAAGATGTATACATATATCTCTGGATTCTCTATTCTTTCCCACCAATCTAAGTGTGTGTTTTTAATGCCAAGACCATGCCTTTTTTGTTACTATAGGTCTGTAGAATAATTTAAAGTCAGGTAATGTGATTCCTTCAGTTTTGTTCATGTTTCTTAGGATAGCTTTGGCTATTCTGGGTCTACTGTGGTTCCATATAAATTTTAGGGTTGTTTCTATTTCAGTGGAGAATGTCATTGGTATTTTTATAGGAATTGCATTCAATCTATAGATTACTTTGGGCAGTATGAACACTTTACCAATATTGATTCTTTCAATACCTGAACATGAAATAACTCATTTTTTTGTGACTTCTTCAATTTCTTGTATCAATATTGTATGTTTTCATTGTACAGTTCTTTCAGTTCTTTAGTTAATTCCCAGGTATTTTATTTTATTTTTTATTTGTAGCCGTTGTAAATGGTATTACCTTCTCAGATTATTTTTCAGATTGTTCACTGGTTGGCATGTAGAAATGCTGATTTTTGTATATTGATTTTGAGTCCTGCAACTTTACTGAATTTGTTTATAAGTTCTTACACTTTTTTTGATAGAATCTTTTTGTTTCAAAATATAAGATCATATAATCTACATATAAAGATAATTTGTTTTATTCCAATCTAACTTGGATGTGCTTTATTTCATTATCTCATCTGATTGCTCTAGGTGGGAGTTCCAGTACCATGTTGAAAACAGTGGTGAAAGTGGACATCCTTGTTGTGTTCCCAGTTTCTGAGAGAAAGGCTTTCAATTTTTCTCTATTCAGTATGATACTAGCTGTGGGTCTGTCACACAAGGCTTTAATTATATTGAGGTATATTGCTTCCATACCCAGTTTTTTGAAGACTTTTATCGTGAAGGGATGTTGAATTTCATCAAATTTTTTTTCAGCATCAATTAAAATAATCATAAGAGTTTTGTCCATTATTTTGATATGATGCATCACATTAATCGATTTGCATATGTTGAACCTTTCTTACATCCCTGGTATGAATTCCAGTTGGTCATAATGAATGATCTTTTTAACGTGTTGTTTAATTTGATTTGTTAGTATTTTGTTGAAGATTTGCGGGTTATTACTCAAGTTCATCAGTGATACTGGCCTACAGTTTTATTTTTTCATGTGACTTTGTCTAGTTTTGGTATCAGGGTAATACGGCCCATATGGAATGAGTTTGAAAGTCCTTTATTCTATTTTTCAAAATAGTTTGAGTAGGATTAATATTAGTTTGTATTTAAATGTTTTGTAGAATTCAACAGTGATGCCTTAGGGTACTGGGATTTTCTTCACTACGAGACTTTTTTTTATTACAGCTTCAATCTCATTATTTGTTATTAGTCTGTTCAGGTTCTGGATTTTTTTCATGGTTCAATCTTAATAGGTTGTATATGTCTGGTAACTTATCCCTTTGTTCTAGATTTTCCAATTTATTGGCATATAGTTTCTCATAGCAGCCACTAATTATCCTTTGAACTTTTGCAGTATCAATTGTAATATCTACTTTTTCATCTCTGATTTTATTTAGTTCTTTTTATCTCTGGTTTTATTTATTTAGGTATTTTCTCATTTTTTTTCTTAGTCTGGTTAAAGGTTTGTCAATTTTGTTTATCTTTTATATGTCAAATTTTCACTTTATTGATTTTTTTTGTATTGTTTTCTTCATTTTAAGTTTATTTATTTTTGCTCTGATCTTTATTATTTCTTCTACTAATTTTGGGTCTGGCTTGACATTGCTTTTCTTCTTTTTTAAGATGCATCTTTGAATTGTTTATTTGAAGTTTTTCTTATTTTTTGTTATAAGTGTTGTAGGCACTTATAACTATAAACTTCCCTACTAGTACTGGTTTTGCCATATCCCATGATTTTATAATTTTGTATTGTTTTGTTTTGAGACATGGTCTCGCTCTCTTTGCCTAGGCTAGAGTGCAGTGGCGTGACTACAACTCACTGCAGCCTTAACTTCCTTGACTCTGGTGATTCTCCAACCTCAGTCTCCCAGACAGCTGGAACTACAGGTACATGCCACCATGCTCAGCTAACTTTTTGTATTTTTATTAGAGATGGGGTTTCGTCATGTTGCTCAGGCTGGTCTTGAACTCCTGGGGTCAAGCAGTCCACCCATCTTATCCTCCCAAAGTGCTGGGATTGCAAGCATGAGACACTGTGCCTGGCCCTCAAAACGTTTTGATATGCTGTGTTTTGTTCATTTGTTTCAAGAAATTTTTAAAATTTCCTTCTTAATTTCTTCATGGACCCACTAGTAATTCGGGAGTGTATTGTTCAATTTCCATGTATTTTTATAGCTTCCAAAATTCCTCATTATTAATTTTTAGTTTTATTTCACTTGTGTCAGAGACAATGCTCAATATTATTTTGATATTTAAAATATTATAATACTTATTTTGTGACTTAACACATGGTTTATTTTTATTTTATTGTAGTCCTCACAGCCTGGGCTTGTTTATACTCATCTTTCTTAGGAAGGCCTTCCACTTATTGAAAAGGACTTCAGTGTTGCGATCTAAGCTGCATCTGCATAAAGAGGGACCAGAAGCCCAGTAATGCTGTAGTTTTGCAGTCTCCTAGAAGTAGGAGAATTAGATAATTTCTGAAAGAACTCTCTGAATTACCAGGACAAGATTCTTGTTTTCTTGCACTACTTTTTCCCAAATGGAATCTTTCTGTCTGTTCTGAGCTGTCTGGAGCTAAGGGTGTGGTGGCACAAGCACTCCTGTGGCCACCACCACTGGCACTGCCCTGGGTCAGACCTGAAGCCAGAATAGCACTGGGTTTCACCCAAGGTCTGCTGTAACCACTACGTGGCTACTGCCAATGTTCCTTCAAGGCCCTATGGCTCTACAATCAGCAGGTGGTGAAGCTAGCCAGGCTCGCGCTCTTCCTTCAGGGTAGCAAGTTCCCCTAGGCCCCAGGTGGGTCCAGAGGTGCCTTCCAGGAGCCAGAGATTATAGTCAAAAACTTTAGAAACCTAACTGGTGTTCTATTGTACTCCAGATAAACTGGCAATCAAACCACAAAATGCAGTCCTTCCCACTCTTCCCTCTTCTTTCCATAGGCAGAGGAGCCTCGCCTGTGGCCACCACCGACACAGACCCAAGGGGAGAACTTCCAGGCTATTGGTGATATTCTCTTAAGGCCCAAAGGATCTTTGGTCAACTTGTGGTGAATGCTAACTCTCCTGTTACTCATCATAGGCCCAAGGGGTGTACTGCCAGGCTATTGCTGATATTCCCTTGAGTCCTAAGGCATATTCAGTTAACTTGTGGTAAATACTTCCTGGCCTGCAACTAACCCTTCAGAAACTTGGGATCCCCTCGAGGTAAGGGCAGGTTCAGAAATGTCATCTAAGATACAAGGCCTGGAATTGGGGACCCTATGAACCTGCTGGATCCTCTACACCCTGTACCAGGCTGGTACCAAAGGTGCAAGACTAACTTCCCTTTATATTTCCCTCTGGTTTTCTCAAGCAGGGTCTCTCTCCATAGTCACCACAACCGGGAATGTGTGGGATACACCTGGAGCCAGCACTTTTCAGAGTCTCACCCAAGGCCTACATCAAACTACCTGGATATCACTGCTGGTTATTCAGGGCCCAAGAGCAATTTTGTCAGCAGGTGATGAGTACTGCCAGGACTAGGTCCATCCCTTTAAGATAGTTGGTTCCCTTTAGCCCAAGGTGTGTCTAGAAATATTATCTGAGTTCTAGGTCCTGGAAACGGGTTCTCATGACTCTGACTAGTGCCCTAATCTACTGTGGCTAAGCTGGTATTTGAGATGCAAGACAAAGTCCTCTCTACTCTTTCCAAATCAAGAAGAAGTGAGAGGTGAAGCCAGCTGGATTTCCTGGGTGGAGTGGGGACTTGGGGAACTTTTCTGTCTCACAATAGGTTTGTAAAATGCATCAATCAGTGCTCTGTAAAAACACACCAATCAGCGCTCTAGAGCTCTGTAGCTACCTATAGGCTTGTAAAATGCACCAATCAGTGCTCTGTAAAATGGACCAATCAGCAGGACATGGGCAGGGACAAATAAGAGAATAAAAGCTGACCACCCCTGCGAGCAGCAGCAACCCTCTTGGGTCCTCTTTCACGTTGTGGAAGCTTTGTTCTTTTGCTCTTTGCAATGAATATTGCTGCTGCTCACTCTTTGGGTTCGTGCCATCTTTAAGAGCTGTAACACTCAACACAAAGGTCCGCAGCTTCATTCTTGAAGTCAGCAAGCCCACGAACCCACCAGAAGGAGTGAACTCTGGACACAGAAGGAAGGGGTCATTTTGAAGCCATGAGCTGCAGCGTGGGATTGAGGGAGAGGTGGTTCAAACACTCCCTTAGCCACCCTGGCTGCTGTCTCAGTAGGTTGTATCCCGCCTGCATCCACTGGCTCTGAGCCCAGTTCAGCACTAGGACTCACCTAGCCGTTGCAGTCCTTGTGGCCTACACTGACTTTTGAGTTTATTTTAAGCCCTAGAGCACTTTAGCTCATGATGGTGAGGCTTGCCAGAACTCGTTTCAACCACTGGGATGGGTGATTCTTCTCTGGCTGGGGCAGCTGGTTTGAATACCTCCTCCATGGGCAGGCATCAGCTGAATTAGGCTGGATATTCTTTCTGCTATGAAAATGCAACATGAGTTCAATGCAATATCTTACAATTGTTGTGGTTATTCAGGACCCAAGAGCTCTTTAGTCAATAGGTGATGGATATGGCCACGACTGGGACCTTCCCTTTAAGGTAGTAGGTTTCCTTTTAGCCCAGGGTGTGTCTAGAAAGGTTGTTTGGTCCCTCGGTCCTGGAAAGGGGGTCTCATGACTCTGACTGGTGCTCTTCCAAGTCCACAGACTCCGTGCCATGAGGCACTGCCAAGGAACGGGTGAGGGGTAGCATCAGCAATTAAAGACGGTCTTTCCCGCCCTCTTCACTGCCTCATATGTGATGGGAAGTTACGACCAGGTACTATGATTGCTCACCTGATTTTTGGTTCTTATGAAGGTGCGTTTTGTGTGTAGATAATTGTTAAATTGATGTCCTTGCGAGGGGGAGTGATTGTTGGAGCCTTTTATTTGGTCATCCCGCTCTGCTCCTCAACACATGCTTTCTTATATTCCCATGCCAACTCCACTCCTTTCTTCTGTACTCATTATATACCAGCTGTCAAAAATAACATCAGAGAATGACATATAATTCGAGCATAATGCCTTGCCATGGGGTGTGCTGAGTGCTCTGAGTAGCCTAGAAAACCCACAACTGACAGTTCTAAATCCTGCTGTGCGATATTACTGTATAAGTAATTTACCTAATTAGTAAATTTAGATTTACTCCACATTCATATAGGCACAGTTTCTACTTGTGGTTCCAAAAATAAAATCTTTGGTAAAAAAATTATCATTTTATATTATTACTGTTAATACATTAGCCTTTATTACTAAACAAATACAAAATCAAGAAAAACTCACATCTTTGAAGATTATAAAAGAAGTTAAAATCACAGACTTGAAACAGAGAACTAAGCAGGGCTGTTGAGTCTTTCACTTCTAGACTGTGTGACCTTGAGAACATTACTAAAATTTCCAGGTCTCTCTGTTTTCATTTCTATAGTGAGAATGATAATATTAACAATGTCATAAGATGTTTATAAGAATTGCATATTTGGTGGTAGACTTGTTAGTACTAAGTCGACAATTGCTTGGACCTGCATTATGAAGGGTCCAAGCAATTGTAGACTTAGTTTGTGACCCCCTTGCACCCCCGGAATTCACATGTTGAAGTCTTGACTCCTGATAGTGTTGAGAGGTGGGCCCCTTGGGATGTAATTAGTTTTAGACGACGTCATGATGGTGAAGGCTACATCATGGGATTTGTTTCCTTATGAGAAAATACCAGAGCTTTCTCTCTTTGCTATGTCAGATTAGAGAGAGAAGGAAGCCATCTGCAAGCCAAGAAGAGAGCTTTAACTAAGAACTGAATCTGTCATACCTCGACCTTGGACTTTCCAGCTTTCAGAACTGTGAGAACTAAATGTCTCCTATTTACGCCACTCGGTCTTTGTGTTTTCTTATGGCAGCCCAAGCTAGTTAAGATCATCTTTTTAGGATTTCTGATCACATTTCCAATAGTCAGTACCATATCTTAGTATGTGGGATATCCCTGACTAGCTGAAACCTACATTGTGTGCTCTCCTACAGGTGAGCCAGAAATGACTAGAAAATTATGTCCCTGCAGAGAATATCCCTTCAGCAATGCCTGGAAAATATAGGGTTATTAATATTTTGATTCCCATTCCTCTTGGCCATGATATATCAAAGGCATGTGTTCTCTGTCATGTCCCAGCATGGTCTTGCAGGATTATTCCAAGGTAGCCAGCTGTCCAATATATCCTGTTGGCTTGCATTACCTTTCCTGTACTATCGCCACATTCGCTTGCCAGTGTGGATTGATCCCAAGAAATAAACTAAATCTTAGTTTCTGCTCCTAGGAAGAAGTGGACCCAAGAAAAAACTAAAGCTATGAAAAGATTACAATGCAGCAATCTCTTGTAACAGCCCACCACCACTACCACCCCAGCACATCCATCCTGTTAAAATATTGATTTTCTTTTTATTAATTCTGTGAGTTTAGGAAAATCATCAAATGTCACTGAGTTGTTAACTTATCTTTAAACCAGAGCTATTAATGTTAAAAACTACCATGGTTTCAATCTTTAGAAAAAAAATACATACATAAAAATTGAGCAAGAAATGCTTGAGGTGATAGATGCCTCATTTACCCTGATGTGATTATTATGCTTTTAATGCCTAATTCAAAATATCTCATGTACCCCATAAATATATACACCTTCTATGTACCCACTTATAAATCTCTACTTGATGTTTCATAAAAATGTTACAATAAAGAAAAAATCCTAAGTGTTCTAGTGATAGCATCAATAAAAATGAGAGAAACTTTCATAATGTAAATTAAATCTGTGTTTGCTTAGGAACACCTGTTGCTGATTCTCTGTCATTGCCCTACTCATTTTAATCAAGTGTCACCAACTGCTGAATCACACCTGCAGAATAACAGGTACAGCAGGGAGAATACTAAACTCAGAACTGTCCAATAAAAGTTTTAAACCTGAAACAGGAAACTCCCTCCATGCTCATGTCTAGGTGTGAACATCTAGCTGTCTAGATTTGGGGAATGATTGCTTCTAGACTACTTTTTCTAACTTCATGGAATTACCTGTTTATTTTTATCTTTCTCTTTATTAAAATAGGTCTTATTTGGCAGCTCTCTATTCAACATCTCATGATGTTATAGAACGTAATATGTGAAGACTTCTGAATAATCTGATGGCTGTTTGTCCATGCTACTCCTAACCTAAACATTAATTGCTCACACTGTTCATAGCTTTGTTGATGATTTCCCATTATTTTGAGCTTGATTCTCGTTGTAAAACTGACAGAAGCAAGTTTACCTTGCACCAAATACTCTATGACTTGCACAAGTCAGGTGAGAGAACACTCATACAACATATTAAGTGAAGCAACTTTATTACTGACAAATAAGCAACAAAGGACAATAGAAGGGTAGAATTCATAACAAGCCACTCCCTCAAGGCTCAGGAAAGCTTTCTAGGAAAGACAGAATCTCATCTACATGTACCCTGCCTCCTCTTGCAGCTGAGGGACCCCACTAACACTCTAACCTCAGTTTTATACTCTGGAGGAAACTAGGGACATGGAGCTAACACATTGTGGGGCGCCCTGTTCTAGGAGACATGGGAACAGAGCCCAGCTATTCCAGACAGTTTCTCCTTATCTCAGAATAATGCATTCCCAGCACATTCTGCAGTTTTTCTGAGAAATGCAGGCAAGAAAGTGGGGCAAGACCTGGCTTAGCCAAACCAGCCAGGGACCTGTCTTGCACATGCTGCAAATGAACTTGTTCCCTTAATAATCTTGTATTATTTATCAGTTGACTATGGTACCATATTATTTTTAAAACAGTTATTATAAACCATGAAACACAAAAATCAAACACTCTGAACATGAATTCAATTATCTGATCATTTCTTTATGATTGATTAACTAACAGGACAATAATTGTCTAATCACCAGAATTTCTTCTCTGTTTCTGCCTAACAATTTATTCACAAATTTAATATGTATGAGTTGCTGATTTTGTATGAAACAAACAAGGATAGATACAAGATCACAATTAACTTGTATCATAATAGTATGCAAACAATCAGCTACAAATTTGTCTTAATTTTTTCTCTCTTTCAAGAATGAATGCTTGTCATTCATAATTATAGGATGTACTAATTCAGTTGGGATAAAGTTTCACTGGAAATTATACTATTTATATTTGCCTTTATGTATCCTTGCAAATTTCTCCTCTTTGTAAAAAACTCCAATCCCAAGAAATGCTTTTTAATTTTTAAAATTGTAATTAGTATGTTAAAATAAAAAGAAATCTGGAACTTTGACAGTAAACTGAAATAGGGAAGGGCAAGAATACAAGAACTAGGTCTAGCTATGTTTGTGAAAAATGATTTAGTTCTTTATAATACACTTGGACTTGCCATCAGTCTTGGCAAAATATAAGAAATATGTGGGCTTGATGGAACTCAGAACTGGTATTAAATGTAATGAATATACATAATAAATGGTCTCTATTAACATGTAAAAGCTGTTAGATATTTAGCCTGAAAAAATGGTAGCTGCTTTACTGAAATAAAAGCTAAGCAGCTAGAATAAGCATTATATAATTAAGTCCATAACCAATAAGTATTATATAATTTCAAAAGTAGCGTATGATAGGACCATGTGAAGTTACCGTGCTTACTGGTTAGCAGGAGTTAAATATTTGCAATTTTATACAGTTCAAACTAAACATTCAGGTAATATTCAGTGAAGCGATACATTGATGAAGAGAGGAGTAATTGTTTGTATATAGGAAATGTCCAGATTGAAAAATCCCATGCCACAATAGAGTGCTTATTTGGGAATTACAAAGTGATATGTTGTGCCCTGTGATATAAATGAACTTTTCCCTGATACAAATTTAGACATCTAATTTACAGAACTTGCATTAATTAATGATTTTCTTTTGTAAGGCAATGAGTGAAAATTTAAGACATCTCAGTCAGGATAAAGGTTTTTAGCAAAGTTCTTGTGTCAGATAAGATAATAATAACAGCTTTAATGAAAAACTTTCAGCATTTTAAAGACCTATTATAAGAGAAGATCTCTTTTTTCACTTGTGTTCAAGTAGACAAGGAACTTGTGTTCAAGTAGACAGAGAAACTGGTTTTAGTTTTGGTAATCTTTACCATATTACCTTGCTTCCTAGATTGTATTTGGTGACAATTATATGTTGATTGCATAAGGTTCTCAGTCACCATCACGATCATGATACATAATCTCAATCACTTCAAAAATACCTCCTTGTGCGCTTTGTAGTCAGCCTCTTCTCCCACCCCCGACTCCTGGCAACCATTGATCAGTTCTTTGTCTGTGTAGTTTTCTTTTGCAAGAAAGTCTTAGAACTATAATCATACAATATTTAGGATTTTTTTTTGTCTGATTCTTTTTACTTAGTCTAATGCATTTGAGATTTATCCTTGTTTTGTGTGCCCCGGGAGTTACTTATTTATTTGTATTACTGAGTGGTATTATGTTGCGTTGATGAATCACCATCTGGGTACCCATACATGAGTTGAAGGAGTTGGCAATTAGGAATAAAGCTATTATAAACATTCACGCACACATTTTTGCAGGAATTTGAGTAAACGAAAAGGATCGAGGTTACTGGTTAATACATTAAGTACCTGCTTAGCTTCATAAGAAACTCCCAAATGGTTTTACATAATGATTTATAGTTTTTATAGGTGATTATTTTAATGTAAAACACTAAAACACTGGAGAATATATTATTTCAGTGTAAAGTTTGCTATTTCTTAAATCAGCTTTGTTAAATAGGCAAATCATATTATTTTCCCCCATATTCCCATTTAGTTTCTGTGCTGATATCTACTATTGGGATAGAGCTTTATTTTAAAAACAATTGAATTCATTTGTCTTTTTAATTTTTTTGAATTTTTAAGAGTTTGTTTAGTTTCACTTTTTCTCTTTTAAAAATATTGTGTCAATAGAGTGGGACCTCTGTATCTGCAAGTTTCACGTCCCTGGGTTTTACATTTGTAGAATCAAACAACCATAGTTCCAAAATATTCAGAAAAACGTCATAAAAATAAAAATACAACAATAACAAGTAATACAAATAGAACACAGTATAACAATTATTTACATAGCATTTGTATTGCATTAGGTATTTTAAATAACCTAGAGATATTTAAAAATATGAGGTGATGTATGTAGTTTACATGCAAATTCAACACCATTTTGAAGATTTTGGTATCCACTAGGGGTGGAAAGGTGTCCTGGAACCAATACCCTATGGATACTGGGGGGATGATGAAGGTATACATTACCTATATAAGAAGAAAAACAATTGGTTTTCTAGGCAATTTGAAACATTTTTTACAGATCAGTCACAACCACATAAAAAAGGGGTATCACAGAAATAAATAAACCAGCATTCATTACAATTAGTCATAGTACAAATATTACTATCATGTCAACTTAGATGTTTATCAAACATCTTAGAAACTAAAATGTCACTCACAGTACACATTATCCTAGCAGGCAAATTCACTAGGGCTGTTCGTGGTGTCTCACTAATCAAGGAATGAAGAGCCTCTGTCATATTTATAGCTTATTTCATGAGTCATAATAAGAGAAAAAAGTCAAACATGGTTGTGAAAATGATGTAGAACAGAGATAAGAGTCAATTACATAGTTTCAGGTCACTTTCTTTAATTGTTTCTTTAAGATAAATTTATGAAAACTGGCAAAGTTGTATACAGAATTACTCATTACTGCTTTAGCCATACTGACCCCCTTGCTCTTCCTTAAATCATCCAAACACATTCCTGCCTGAGAACCTTTGTAATGGAAACTCCCTTGGTCTGGACTCTTAATCTGATAGGGACTTGGCCCACATCCTCACTTAAGACATGGCCTTGCTCAAATGCTACCCTGTCAGAAAAGTCTTCCATTTATGCCAGTACATATAACAACACTTTCTTTAACAAATTATCCGTCAATTTATATGTTTTTATTTTACTTCTCAGCGTGTCTTATGCCTTAGCAAATCTGACTTTATGAGTTTAGTTTGTTGAGCTACAATGCAAGCTCATGAATTACACACTGCTTTGTAGTTCATTTTCTAGAAGACACACTTGAATAAATGCACAACTACACAAGGTAAATATATAATCTATTGATATAAATAATTCCTAGCTCTATACAAAAATAGATTCACACAAAACAATTATGGATACTCCATAGTTAAAATGTAATTACATTTTCTGGTACAACATATTCTTGTCCCAAGGCAGCCATTGAATGAAGGACTTTTATTAATATTTTAATTAAATATATATTTATTGTTATTAAATGTCTGTACTATGTGCCAGATACTGGTAGTTCCAGTGAAAGATAGTTTTAAACAAGGAGTCCCAGTTTAGTCAGAAGACAATTACATTGATAATTAGATTATTATAAATTTTAAAAAATTGTTATAAAAAGAAACATTAAAATTGTTATAGATTTTGAGGATGAGGCAGAGCAAGATGGGTAAATAGAATACTGGACCAATTATCCCTCTGCAGGAACACCAAATTGAGCAACTGTCTATGCAAGAAAGTACCTTTATAAGAATAGAAAAATCAGGTGAGTTATCTATCATAGTACCTGATTTTTCATAATAACAAGAATATATGCGTTGAAGAGGGTAGGAAGGACAATTTTGCATTACCTACGCCTCCCCTTACTTGATTCCAGCAAGGAAAAGGTATCTGCATGCTTGAAGGTGAGAGAGGAAAGTGAGTGTGAAATTTTGTGTTAGAACTCTGGGCTTCCCTGTTATAGTGGAACACACACCAGGAATAATTCTGCTGGTGCCCATAAAGAAAGCATTTAGATGACATCTGGGCTGGAGGGGAATCCTCTGTCCAATGAGAGGAACTCAAGTCCTGGCCTGCTTCACCACTGACTGACTAAAGCGCCTCGGGGCCCTGAATAAATTTGAGTGGCAGTCAGAGCATAGCAACTCCAGTCCTTGGGTAAGCCCTGATACTGAGCTGGTCCGGAAGACTGTGAGTTTGCAGTGTGACACCAGCTGAAGCTGCCACGGGAGCGGTTGCATTACCACTACCCAAATTTCAGGCAGAGCAGTACAGATAGAAACTCCTTCTGCTTGGGGGAAGGAGAGGAAAGATCATAAAGGATTTTGTCTTACAATTGGATACGAGCACAGCAATAGTAAAATAAAGTACTGGGTGGAATCCTGAACCTCTAATTGTGAACATTTGATCCCACAGTGTTTCTAGACCCACTTTGGGGCTGAGGGCCCTCTGCTGCCCTGGTAGGATGGACTGAATTCTAGTAGGATTCACTATATGCTGACTAAAATGTCCCTGGGACTCCAATAAACATCCTCAGTAGCCAGGCAGTAGTGGCCAAGGCTTTGGGTGAGCCCTGTTGTCATGCTCGTCTGGGAGGCCATGGATTTGGGGTATTTCCAGGCACTGTGCCAGCTGTAAGGACCACAGGAACGACCATGTCACCTCTCCCCCAAATTCATGCAATGTAGCACAAAGGGAGACTTCCTCATGAGAGGAAGGAAAGAGAAGAGTATAGAGGACTTTGCCTTAAGGGTACCAGTTCAGCGACAGTAAAATGAAGCACCAGACAGAATCTTGAATCCCCTGATTCCAGGTGCTTACTTCTGGATGGCATTTTTAAATCCACCTTGGGCCAGAAAAGAATCTTCTGCTATGGTAAGATGGACCAGGTCCTAGCAATATTTACCATCTGTTGATCAAAATGGCCTGGGGCCTTGAATAAACATCAGTGGTAGTCTGACAGTAGCAGTGCTACCCTTCCCTCAATTCCAGGCAGTCCTGAGTGAAGAAAGTCTTCTTCTACTTGACGACAAGAGAAGGAAGGAATGAGAAACTTTGCCTGGGAACCCAGGGAATGCTTCCTTATCATCCCCAAGTTCACCAACACTGTATACCAAGGACACTGCAAGAGCTGTAGCATATCTGGGCTTATGGTGCTCCCTAGTAATGAAATGGCTGCAGTGGCCACAGGCTTAGGTAACAACATTCAATCTCCTTTGAGTTTGTGGAAAGCCCTTTCAGGAAGGATGGATACAAATAAGATCAGACTACAAAGACTGTATAAAAAATTATTCAATATTCAGAAATTGGTGGACATCCACAAACAGCAAGAACATCCAGAAAACATGACCTCATCAAACAGACTAAATAAGGCAACACTGACAAATCCTGGAGTAATGGAGATGTTTGACCTACCAGACAGAAAACTTAAAAATAGCTGTCTTAAGGAAGCTTGCTAAATGTCAGGACAACATAGAGAAGAAATTTAGAAGTCTAACAGAGAAATTTAACAGAGAAATTAAAATAATTTAAAAAATATTACATGGAAATTCTGAAACTGAGAAATTCATTGGACAAACTGAAAAATACATCAGAGTGTCACAACTAATTAATCAAGCACAATTAATCACGAAGAACAAATAATTAGTCAACTCAAATACAGATCATATGAAAATAAATATTCAGAAGATAAAAAATAAATAAAAATGAAAGAAGCATGACGTATGTCTACAAGATCTAGAGAATGGCCTACAAAAGGCAAATATAAGACTTATTGGCTTTAAAGAAGGTGTCGATAAAAGGATCAGGGTAAAATGCTTATTCAAATAAATAATAACAGATAACTTTCCAAACCTAGGGGGAGATGTGAATATCTTGATACCAGAAGATTCCAACTTAAATAAGACTGCCTCAAAGCATATAATAATCAAACTCTTAATGGTCAAGGACAAAAAAAAAAAAAAAAAAAAAAAGGTCCTAAAAGTAGCAAGAGAAGAGAAGCAAAGACTCTGTAAAGAAGCTCCTACATGTCTGGCAGAGCAGACTTCTCTGCAGAAATCTTGCAAACCAGGAAGAAGTGAGATGACATTCAAAGTGCAGAAGGAAGAAAACCCAAAAACATTAAACCTAGAATAGTGTGTCTAACAAACTTATATTTCTAATATAAAGAATAAATGAAAATTTTCTCAAACAAAAGTTGAGGAAATTCATCAACACCTGATCAGTCTTACAAGAAATACTAAAGGGATCTCCTCAGTCTAAAAGAACAGGATGCTAAAGTGCAACAGGAAACTAACTATCTAAAGGTATAATACTCATTGGTAAAAGTAAGTAGACAAATAAAACAATACTCCAATACTGCAATTATGGTGTGTAAACCACTCATGTCTTTTGTATGATGACTAAAAGATAAACCTATAGAAAATAACAATACAACAATCTTTAGGAGATGTTCAGTGTAAAAATATTTAAATAAAGACCAAAAAAAAAAAAAAAAAACTCAAAAAGTCAAGGGAAGGGTCTTAAAGTGTAGAGGGTTTTTTGTTGTTGTTGTTTTCTTTTTGTTTTATATTTTGTTTTTAAAAAGAAATAATAATGTTTTTAACCAGTTATTTTAAACTAATGTCAACTTAACTCTGATTACAGGGCTGCTATTAGTTTAAAATAATTGGTTCAAAACATTTTTTGCAAGCCTCATGGTAACCACAATAAAACTAGAAACCAATAAAAAGAGGAACTTTGGGAACTATAAAAATACATGGAAATTAAACACTATGCTTCTGAGTAACCATTGGGCCAATGACAAAATTAAGAAAATGTTTTAAAAATTTCTAAAGCAAATACAAATGAAAACAAAATATACCAAAATCTATGAAATACAGTAAAGACAGTACCAAGAGGGAAATTTATACTAATAAATACCTAGATCAAAAAGTAGAAAGACTACAAGTAAACAACTTAATGATGCATCTTAAAAAATCAGAAAAGCAATAGCAAAATTAATAGGATAAAAGAAATAATAAAGACCAGAGCAGGAATAAATGAAGTTGAGACTAAAAAGTACAAAAGATCACCAAAATGAAAAGATAAGTTTTTGAAAGGATAAACATAATTCAGAAAATTTTAATGGGACTAAGAAAATAGAGGATCTCCAAAAAAAACTACAGATAAAAAAGGAGACATTACAACTGATACCACAGAAATTTAAAGGATGATTATAAAGTTTTATAAGCAACTATACACCAATAAATTGGAAGACCTAGAAGAAACAGATAAATTTCTAAGCACATACAACGTACTAAGATGTAATAATGAAGAAATAAAAAAAAAAAAAACCAATAGCAAGTTATGGGATAGAAGCAGTAGTAAAAAGTCTTCTATCAAAGTGAATTCCAAGACCTAATGTTTTCACTGCTGAATTCTACCAAATATTTAAAGAACAAGTACAAATTTTACTCAAATTATTCTGAAAAATAGAGGAGGAGGTAATACATCCAAATTCATTGTATGAGGCCAATATTGCCCTGATGCAAAACTATGGAATTGTAGAAAATACTTGCAAACTACAAATATCTGACAAGAGATTAGTAACTACAATATACAAGGAACTCAATATCAATGCATATATTCATCTAATTCATTTAATTCATATAACAAGAATTTAAAATGTGCAAATGATCTCATTAGACATTTCTCAAAATAAGACTTACAAATGGCCAACAGGTGTATAAAATAATGTTCAATATCATTAATCATCAGAAAAATGCAAAAAAAATTGTGAAATATCTAACCACAATTGAAATATTTTTTATCTAAAAGACAAAAAATAACAAATGCTGGTAAGGATTTGGAGGAAGAGGAACATTGGTACATTGTTCACTGGAATTTAAATTAATATAACCGCTATGAAAATCAGTATGGCGTTTCCTCAAAAAACTAAACATAGAATACCAAAAGATTCAGCCATTGCACTTTTGGGTATATATCCACAAGAAAGTAAATCAGTATATCAAGTATATATGTGCACTCTCATGTTTATTGTAACACTATTCACAATAGCCAAGATATGGAATCAACCTAAATGTTCCATCTAAAGATGAATGAATAAATGAAATGTGGTACATATATACAATAGAATATTATTCAACCTAAAAAAGTATTAAATTATTTCATTTGCAGCAATATAGATGAGGCTGGAGAATATTACATTAAATGAAGTAAGTCAGGCACAGAAAGACAAATGTTGTATATTCTCTCTGATCCTTGGGAGCTAAAGAAAAAATTGATCTGGTGAAAGTAGAGTAGAATAATGGTACCAGAGGCTCAGAAGGGAAGTGGGAAGGTGGGGAAAGAAAGAATTAATTGATACAGAAATATAGGTAGATAGTAGGAATAATATCTAGTGTTTTCTTCTACTAGGGAAGTCATAGAATGCAGTATCCCTTTTCCCCAAAGCTAGCATAAAAACAAAGGTTGTTATTCTAACTTTCACCCATCTTTCTGTGTAAACATTGACCACGAGTAAATTCTCTGACCACTACATGAAAATATAAAATATTACATATATTTTGAATTAAAAAACATTCAAACATAAAAATTACAATATATTTTTAAAAACACATGTACCCACCACCTAGGTTCCACAAGTTTTAGCACGTAGTACATCTCGTTTCATTTATACTTACATGCATAACACCCATCCCACAAAAGGACTGATATGAAACAAACCTCGGAAAACATATTCCATCTTGTATCTTTTAGTATATAAATCAAATTTTGTTTCAGAAATTTGACACATTATGACTGAAAGTAAAACATATATAGAGATCTTCCTAGTTTCCTAGATAAATATCTGCATGGCTCATTCATTCTTTTGAAAAAGAAACATAGTACCTTAGGTTGTAACAAAAATATGTTTATTATTTCCAAAGGGATCATAGAACACTATTTTTTCCCTTCTCAATACGTTTATTTAAGAATAAATATTTAAAGGTCAAGTATATTTAAGATAAAGCTTACTGAATATGGTATATACTATCTAAATGTTATAAAATGTGAGTCTTTTAGAATATGTGAAAAGTACTTTTTTTTCAAGGGACTCTGGGTTTATCTTTAAACACTTTCCAAAAACTGGTCTGACAATTATGGACTACATTCTATTTTTTCAATATAGAGAAGTGCATTAATGAGTATATTATTAAGTGAAAATTATAGAATTACTGATTTTAATAACATGGAGGACAAGATAGTATCATTGAAGATGCCAGAAAAATAACTTCTATATAAGTATTGAGAGACAAAATGTAAAATTTTGAACCAATAGAAGAATATATAAAATGTAAATGGTTCTAACCATCAAATTCTAAATATTCATGTAAACTAGGAATCATTTTAAAATTCAAAGGATGCAATTTTTTCTGATTATTCACACTGGTTGAGAAATATGGATGTTGTCATCAGCGGTCAGACATTCCATTTTTCTGGAACAGAAATAAGTCTCCTTAAAGAAGTATGTGATGTATTAAAATTAAATTATTATAGAGGCGTACAAATGTAGTATTGTAAAACAATTTTCTCTTACATTTTTTCTTTGTTATTTTTTTCTTTTAAAATTTCATGTCTCTAAAACAATCCTATCATCTAGTTTATCCTCCATGCGCTTGTTCCTGTAAGTATACATTTACTCAACATAATATATGGTCAAATATGTTCGATAATTTTCTGTCCTCCCTTGTCAATAAGCTCTGGTTACATATACACTGGCTGAAAAAGATCAGTTATATTAATTTTTAACCCAAGCCAGATTTGTCATTTTAATATTTTAACTTTAATATGACCTATATTATCATTATAAAAATGTATCTAATTTTTTTTCAGAAAAAAACCCTTTGTTTGCCTAATAACCTCAATATCATGTATAAAATTGTTATAAATTATGTTTTCAGGGTACCATAAAGGTGAATTTAGGATTTATTTTGCTCTACAAATATCATTAAGATATGAATTATTAAATTTGGGGAATCCACTTTTACTGATTGACCTTTTAATTGGAATCAAGTTGAATTGGTTTCTCATGTCCCTTCAGAGTTCTGTCTGTCTGTAATGTAGGGTACTATGTGTCAACTGGAGCTCGCTGGGAAGACTGACTCCTTAGGTATAAAAATCGGAAAAAATAAATTGCTATGAATATACCTTTTACTTTAATCATAGAACTCTAAAATACTAAAATCAATATGACAAAGAATCTTTCTTTAACCCACTTTGGTCAGGATCCTGTAAGCTCTTTTCTTGATGAGGCCGTGACCTTGGTCCGATCCTTCCTGGGCCTGCATAGCCCAGTTTTAGTGAAAACCCTGCTAACAAGGTTTATAGCGAATTCTGCCATGATAGCTGAAGAACCTGTACATCTTATTAATCTCTGTATCTGATAACTCTGCCTGCCTTCAACAAAATTTCTCTTAGGTCAGTTCAGCAAGAATTTCTCTTTCCTTGGTATGTCCTCTTAGTAATTTTCATCCTACCAACTTCCCCAAGCTGCTCCCCAGCCACAATTTCCCACTTGTTCTTGTATTCACAGTTGATCCCAATGTTTCTTTTCTATTGCTATAGATAGCTATCACAATAGTTCTGAATAAAGTCTTTTTTACTGCTTTAACAAGTGTCAGAAATTTTTAACATAAAGGATCTTAATCAACAACTAATGCATACATAGAATAAAGATATAAGTTGCATTATTATTTTATTATTATTATTAATATTAGTAGTAGTATTTAGTATTCCTGTATTACACATGCATTGCTCAAAGGTTACTGAAGAACACGTTAACGAACAAAGCCAAACAAAATGCCCTCTATGAAGAAAAATTGTTACAAATGAAGCAATCACAAATATTTTAACGCCTGGCAAGTCCTAGTCCCTGTGCTAAGAACTGAGGAAATATGAACTAGTAAAATAGATCTGCAGGTGTGCAAGAGTCCTTCACATTCCACTAAATGGGACATTTTCATTTCCATTTTGTTTAATTATTATTGTTCATTTTCTTAATTATAAGTTTTCCTGACTCCATTCTAAGGTCGTAAAACATCACGAGTCTTACATATAATGGCTCAGTATGCCCTCTGTGTTAACAACTCTTGCAATTGTCTGCATCTGCTGAGAGGTTAATTACTTTGGTACTTTATCTTAAAGACAGGAAATTATCTATTTAGGGAAAAATCTTCCTACTTGTCTCTCTTCTAACTTTTGCTCTCACTCTCAAATTCACTTTCTACCTCTTAGCTCTTAATGATTACAAAAATACAATTTAGTCAAATCAGAGTTAAACTGAAAGAAGTTTTACTTATAAATTATTTCTTCAGAAAATCATATATTTTGGCCTCAGTATTCTTACCTGAGAAAGGAAGAAAAATAATGACTGTTATATGGAATCATTTTAAAACCTAAATTAAGTAATATCCATAAAAGGACCTAGATACATAAATAGGATCCCAAATAATAAAGTTCTCTTTTCTTGTTACAAAGTTAAAATCCTTTAAATGAACCTGATGTCCTTATGATAAGCCATTTTTTTTTGTTTGTTTTTTTTTTTTGTGTGTGTGTGTTTTTTTGGGCAATTTTATTACAGTGGGAAGGTGCTAGATTGAGGGTAAAAAAATTAAAAAGAGACAAAAACATATATTCTAAATGCCTAAATGCATACTGTGTCCTAGCATACTATGTATGCTTTTCCGTTTGTAACTTTATGACCTTGATCAAATAAACTATTATATCTGAATCTAAATTTACTTTTATTCAAAATGAGCAAGTTAAAAGCAAATTTTATGTTCTGATTAACATTCCATGGGACACTACAAGATGTTAACATGGAGTATTGAGATGGAGAGAAACAAAGTTTTCCATAATCAAGTAATTTGGGGGATGATAGATTTGACCAAATTAAGTGTTTTTTTTTTCTTTTATTTTTTGATTTGAGGACAGACAGATTACTGGCTCCCCACTTATTTGCTACATAAAGTTGGGCAATTTGCTTGTTGTAAGTCTCACTTGGGCATTAAAAAAGAAAACAAGGACTTACAGTAAACTATTGGGCAGAAAGGAAAGAATATGACAGAATCTCTAAAGTGCAGAGAATGGTTAGAACACAGTTAACCCACAATAAATGGTAGTTGTTCTTGTTATTACTATTAATATTATGATGATGAATCTTTTCCTCTTCAAAGGCATATAATATTTAAGACAAAGATGCCTTTTTTCTCTCTCTCTCTCTTTTTTTTTTCTGAAACAGATTTGCAGCTTTTCTAAGAGCAGGAGGACAGCTTTTTAAGAATATACGAGATTTCCTCTTCTTACAATTTAAGTGTATATGTCGCATCTCAGCAGGAGAAGCTGTGCAAACACCATAGGCAGCCTGGAACCACTTCTTCCCAAACACCAATCAAGTAGGAACCCATTGCCCTAACAGCACAGAGGGGAACAGACAGCTAGTACCTTAATAGGTCTACATGAGGAATTAAAACCAATTAGTTTCACGTATCTAATTGCAATATATTTTTCCCTGTACAGTTTAGTACGTAAATAGGTGAATAAAAATTCATAACTCTTTAGAGGAATATTTTTACTAGAATATATAAATTTCTAATCCAATAAGATGGATATAAATGTATAAATAATTTTCATAGAACATAAAGTATCCAATTCAACAATTCCAAAAGATGATTAACAAAATTACTTGAACAAAAGTTCATCAGTGGAATACACATATACTTCTCAGAGTGACAACATGGAAAGGAAATTAGAATACAAATGTACATAAACACATAATATGTTCAAACATTAGAAGGATTTATTGTATCTCTAATTTTTATGTTTGTTTATTTATTTATGTATTTATTTATTTATTTTAGAGACAAAGTGTTGCTCTGTCATCCAGGCTGGAGTACGGAGGCACGATTGATCATAGCTTTCTGGAGTTTCCAATTCCTGACCTCAAGCAATCCTGCCGCCTCAGACCCCTAAGTAGCTGGGACTACCGGCATGTGCCACCATGTCCAGCTTAGTTTTGCATTAATTTAAATGAAATGTTCTTAATTATATTTGATCAATGACATTGATTTTATTTAACTTCTAAATACCTTTAGCTCTTCTCTATAGCAGAATAATTCTTAAAGAATATAGTTGCTAGCATTTAGATTCATCATAAACAATGCTAAGCGTACCTGAATGCAATGAAGAACTGAAATTGTTTTGAGCAATGAGATCATCACCAGAGTAAGTGTCCAGACACACAGATGCCTCACTTGAAGGAAAGATGACTTTGAAAGCATGAATCACATTATGTTTCTCTTAAAATAAGTTACATTTCATTGTTACATAGTAGCATGGAAAGGGCTCAGTGTGTTGGAATCAAGTCTAAGTGATGTGAAAGCTTTCTATAGCCTTCTGAGCAGCAAACTCCTAGTATTTCAGATGAGCATGATGATATCTAATTTACAAGGTTGTGTGCTTTAAAGAATGGTAAGATATGCAAAACACTTGGTGTCCCGACCAGCGGGATCATTAACACAGACCTTGAAGGAGGGGGTGGGAATTATGAGAGACAAGAGACACAAGAAATGGAGACAAGACAGTATTCTGATCAAGTCTCATTTAATGGCAGAGGTGTAATGCCTTATATAGGCTGCCAGGTAAGAGGAAGGGCTCAGAGCAGGAGGGGAGGGGAATAATGAGAGACGTCATCAGACGCATGCTCGGTAGACTTAGTCATACCCGGACGCGGGAGGTAATCTACTCGCGGGCGGGAAAAGTTCGCGAGCGCGGGAAGAGTTGATGATGAAGAACCAGGAAGTGCGCCATCTTGTCTTTACAATGTGGAGTTTAAGCAACAGAGGCTGCAGCAATTTCCAAACCTCACAGCTCCGGACAACTTGGCACATGACTAGTAAGCCAAATATTTCTACTTGAGCAACTGTTTAGATGGTGATGGCATTTGCTGAAAAGGAAAAAAACGGGATGAGAAACAGGTTTCGTTATTAAAAACAAGAGGTACACTTCTGTATAGGTTAACGTTAATGTATTCACAGAACAACAAATCAAGATACGTAACTGATTTGCTATGAAAAGAGATGAGGCTGGGCTTGGAACCATCTATTACATTAATGAATCACCATCAACAGGTAGATGACATGTAAAATATGCAATAGGATAAGATAGAATAAAGAAAATAGGTAGATGAAAGAGATGTAGCCCATGTTTGAGGCCTGAGAATAACCATAATTGGAGGTCAGGAGCATAAGACACCTGCCAAAGTGACTGAGAAGAAGCATACAGAAATAAACAACTAGAACCAGAAAAACAGATTCCCAGAGAAGCCCCGAGAATGGCATGGTTCATGTGAAATAAAGTGGCCAGTAATGTTCAATACTTCTGAGAGTTGAGAAAAGTGGGTTGAAAAATGAATGCAATGCAAGTAAGAAAAAGAGTTTAATAATTTGGATTTGAATATTAAAGCAATGGAGTGATAACTGGAGAATTACGATTTTTTTTCTGTCTTTTCTGGGCATTTAAAAATTTTGCATATTTGCTTATCTATTTACTTGTTATTTTAAAGGAGATACATTGTAGAATATTTTCATGCTGTTGAAACAACAAAGATACAGAGATTGATGACATGGAACATAGAGGAAATATCAAGAAAAAAACTCTAGATTTTTTAAATAATGTGATTCTCAAAATTATGGGATCCACACAGGTGAATTCTTACTCTTTGGTAGAATGAAGTACACATGTCCCTTTGGAGATATTTGTAGATTTGATAGTGGGAAAATAAATTATGTTGAGGGAGGAAGAAATTGTAAGAGTAAGAATATTGGGGGAAGCAATAGATATCTTGAAGAGTTTAAAAGCAAGCTTTAACCAAAAAATATGGTAGGTTTTCCAGACAATATTGAAAGTGTATTTGGAGACTGAACTCATACATTTGAAGATAAATCAGCTATATAATTTTCTCCAACTATTTTTACATGAGGAAATATGAATGCAAAAGTTCAGCACATAAAAATTATTCATTCAGACAGACATAAAATAACATCTATGGGAATGTAATTCCAGAAAGAATATTGAGCAACAGGAATGCTCATTCATTGTTGAAACTTACATGCAAATTACTAAGTGAAAGCAGCCAATCTGAAAGGGCTACATATTGTATGAGTCCAACCACATGACATTCTGTAGGTACGTTGGTATTCCAAAAAATATAGTAAAATAATGGTTGGTATGGGTCGGGAGAAGAAAGGGATGACCTGACAGAGTACAGAGGATCTTTAGGACTGTAAATCTATAATGTATTATTGTAGTCGTTAAACATTTATAAAAACCCATAGAATGTACAACATCAAGAGTATATCCTCATGTCAACTATGGACTTTGGGTGGTAGTAATGCATCAGTGTGTGTTCACTGGTTGTAACAAACATCCCATTCTGGTGTGTGATATTGATAATGAGGAAGGCTGTGCAGGCAGGGTGGAAGGGAGGAAATATATGGAAAATCTCTGTAATCTCTGCTGAGTTTTGGTGTGAACCTACAATACTCTAAAAAATAATGTCTTTTTTTTTATTTTAAAAAAAGACAATTTTAGGTTACAAAGAATGATGATGGAAGTTGGTATGTTACTTAAAGTTATGCTAGGTTTTATAGGAGATAGAACATTTTCAAAATTTTCAGTTCTAGATTTTTCATTTGGCACCTACTTACATTTTCCCTTTAGCTGTGTTATCAGCTGTATGATGGTCCCCACAGATGTCTATGTCCTAATCCCTAGATCCTGGGAATATTGCTTCATGTAGCAGAAGAGAATTTGAAGACGTGATTTAGTTAAGGATTTGAGATGGAGAGTTATCCTGGATTACCTGTGTAGGCCCTAAACATAATCACCTATGTCCTTATAAGAGGGAAATAAAGAGGTATTTGGGATATTACAGGAGAAGGTGATATAACCTTAAACAACGAGATTGGAGTGATGCAGCCAAGAATCAAGGGAGGCTGGCAGCCTCTAGAAGTGGAAGGGGCAAGAAACACAATTTTTCTATTGCATACAGAAGGGGCCATCCCTGTTGACACCTTTACTTAAGTCTGAAGATAATGATTTCAGATAAATGATCCTTCAGAACTATAACACAATAAATCTATGTTGTTTTGAGGCACTGAATCTTTGTTAATTTGTTCCAACAGCACTAAAAACAAATATGAGTTTTCTTAGCTATTCTCTTCTTATATCCTGTTTCTCTTAAATTCTTTCTACTTTATAAGTATTTATGTGTGAAATTCATAACCTGAGGGCATATATAGAGTCACTGTCTATTGACCACTTTTTTTCTGATTTATTATTCATTTACTTTTTTTTGAAATAGGGTCTTGCTGTGTTGTCCAGGCGAGAGTGCAGTGTTGTGATCCCAGCTGATTGAAGCCTCAAACTGACCCAGTGCAGTGTCTCACCTGTAATCCTTGCAATTTGGTAGGCCAAGGTAGAAGGATCACGAGGTCAGGAGATCGAGACCATTCTGGCTAACACGGTGAAATCCCGTCTTTACTGAAAATGCAAAAAATTAGCTGGGCATGGTGGCATGTGCCTATAGTCCCAACTACTTGGGAGGCTGAGGCAAGATAATCGCTTGAAGCTGGGAGATGGAAGTTATAGTAAGCCGAGATTGCGCCACTATACTCCAGCCTGGGCGACAGAGTGAGACTCCATCAAAAAAAAAAAAAAAAAAAAAAAAAAAAGGCCTCAACCTCTTGGTGGATTCTACAACCAAGCGATTCTACAATCTTAGCTTCCCAATTAGCTGGGACTACAGGTGCATGCCACTGCACTCAGTGAATATTTTGTATTTTTTTAGAGATGGGGGTTTCACCATGTTGCCCACGTTTGTCTTGAACTACTGGAATTTAGCGATCTGCCTGTCTAAGCCTCCAAAAGTGCAGGGATTACAGGTGTGAGCCACCACACCTGGCTTTCTTCTGATTATAAGTGATAATTTCTGTATCTTTTCATGTCTAAGATTTTCTGGTGGAAAACAACATTGTAGACAACAAAAAATGTTGATGATTCTGGATTGTATTTCTCTATGAAAGGTTGTATTTTGTTACACTAGACAGTGAACAGAATCTTTTATCCTGTCATGTACAAGAACTGCTGTCTGTATGTGGCTATTTTGACTTCATTTTAGACCTCACTTTGTGGGGATTGCCCTTGCAACATCTCAGTCTACTAATAAGTTAAGGATTTGGGTAGACTTTCAGACTTTCCAATACAGACCTTCTTAGTTCCTTACAAGAACTAAGAACAAACTGATTGACATCTCAATCAGGAACACATCTACTTGTTTCCACCTGTTCTGTGCATGGGTTTATGTCTACAAGCAGGCTTCTGGTGTCTCATGCAAAATGCAAAATACAACAGTCAGACAGAAATTGGAATAGAGTTTATACTCTAATTTTGAATCTCAAACTGTCTGTGACTGTCTGACTTCCAGAATGTTCCAGCCATATCCTATGGCTCAGCTGTTCTGAATTCCATCATTTACTACTGGAACTTATAAGGTTACAGTTTGCCACCTGAGGGAAGTCTTGTACATAGCACACACCTGATATACCAGCAATCTTTCAACACCAAATTCTTTTCATATTTTGCCCTCTCTTTGGCCATTTTCAGAGTCTTTCAAATATTTAAGTACTTTTTTCCCCCAATTTTAATTGTCTTCTAGAGGAATAATCACCTAGTGTCTTCGTGTCCCATTAACAGATAATTTCTACCAACTTTTACAAAAGTATTTAATGGTATTGTTGACATAAATTCTAAAATAAGGTCATATATTTTAAGATTAACAAAATTATTATTACCTTAATACCACTATTACCAAAAAGAGTTAGTCTTCTTAAATATGTAAGGATATTAACAACTAGTTTAAACTGTTTACCAGCATAAAATTTATGAACACTATTTGTAGTATCTTACATAACCTATTTTGCAGGAAAATTGTATTTTTGTAAAGGCAAAAAAAAAAATGGGTAGGGTTTGAACAACACCTAAAATTCTACTATTAATTTTACACCACTGACAGCTAGATTTTGCAACTAATATTTCAGACAGGTAGACTTTCTTCATAAAAAGCAATCACCAATGAGAAGGTTACATAGTTCACTCATGTCCAGGAACTTAATCTGTTTAGTATCCTCAGACTCACTTATTCAATTATTCTCAGTCATGAGTCGCAATGGGATGACTTCCCACCAGTCTCCAGATGCCATGATTATATTTATCTTCTTTACATCTAATTACATAGCATACTATTTTACTTTCCTACTGTTAATTCAAAAAATTTCAAGCTGTGGAATACTGAATGCCTTGGAGAATAAAGAGATGTTAATAGTCCTAAAGATATATTTCTGGACTTCCAGCATTTACCCAAATTAACATGCTTTCGTGATGATATGATATTTGACATAGCCCACTATTGCTAAGAAATAAATAGTATTAGTCAATTGTACTTCAATCATATGAGTAAATTAATGGTATTTTTGGTATTTGTAGTCATGCCTCTTACAAAGGTGTAGAGTAAGTGCTACTAAAACATAAACAAATAGTTGATACATTTTTGTCACAACCCTAAATAGACACAAACTTTTTTCAATTATTGTGGTTGAGACTCAAAATGAGATAGAATAAAGGAATTACCTAATATGTTTGAGGCCACAATTCCTTTATTTCAAATGAAAATCAGTAAACTACTGCTGCTTTCCTTTCAAACATTTTAATTTTGATGATCTTAATTCATATAACAGTATGTTGTTTATAGAACAAACCCACAATTTGAAAAATATGAAATATCATATTTTAATAAGTCATTTGATCTCAGTACTTTACATATTTGAATTTTTTTTAAATTAAATCTATTGTGAGTTACATAAGTCTAGGTTTATAACATCTACAATAATTTTTTTTTTTTTTTTTTTAGAAGAAGTCTCGCTCTGTCGCCCAGGCTGGAGTGCAGTGGCGCAATCTCTGCTCACTGCAAGCCGCCCCTCACAGGATCACGCCATTCTCCTGCCTCAGCCTCCTGAGTAGCTGGTTCTACAGGCGCCCGCCACTGCTTCTGGCTAATTGTTTTGTTTTTTTTTTTTTCAGTGGAGAAGAGATTTCACCATGTTAACCAGGATGGTCTCTATCTCCTGACCTCATGATCCGCCTGCCTCAGCCTCCCAAAATGCTGGGATTACAGGCGTGAGTCACAGTGCCTGGCCTACAATAATGGTTTTTACTGAATTAATTAAAATGCATATGTACTGTTATATTACATAACCAAATAGCAATAGATTAAACAGTAATCAAACACTTTATGCCTGTGTGCATACTGTAAGTGGAATTACATATAGTGACATAACTATTTAGAATATGTTGATAACTTATAATGATATAACAGTATTTCAGTTAGCTAATCTTCACAAATTGAGTGCATAACACTATATATACATTTAAAGAGAATAAGGTTTGCTAATGCATTCAAGTCTACTCATTTCAGCACTGCTCTGATATTTTCTTTCTAATTTTTATTTAACATATTAGGTAAATAACCTAGCAATTCTAATATCGTTGAAAGCTTCATATAGACCTCTCAAGGTACCCCTTATTTCCTATCGCTCCGAGACTCAATCATTTTTCAAACCATTCAGCTATTTTAAGTAGTTTCCCCCCCATATTCATATATTTTGTTCTCTTGACTCAGTTTTATATTTACCATTTTTTATTATTATGGCAGTAAATATTTTAGTTCAAATAGGATAAGCCCACTGATTTTCATTTTTATTAATTTGTAGAGAGGAAGAGAACTGATTAAAATCTCTATCCCAGTGTGCTGTTGTCGGGGGCGCAGGTGGAGGGGCTGAGAGCATTCATTTTTTTTTCCAATATAAGGCAAATAGTTATTCTATCAGGTTCAGTGCAGATAATGGAAATCCATTCATACATACAAACATTTACAGAAATTAGGTACTTAATATCGTGTTTGAAGGTCTGGAGAAAAAGAGGGCAGCTTCACATTTTAGATGGTTTAGTACAAAGAGCATGATAATAACCGCAATATATATCAAGAACTCCTTGCTGTTGTTACAACAAATATGCATATCTATAGTGATGGTGATTAGATACTCTGCCCCCAGATCAGAAGCCTACAACATATTCTCAATAATTATATTTCATCACTAATATTGGCCATATAGCATCAACACCAGAAAGATAATTTCCACTGTCCAGATTTTAGTAAATCTTGAAGTCATATTTTATTTCAGAACCTTATCTATGAGGAAACCTGAGGAATGTGGTTTTTGAATGTATAAGAGAACAGATACACACTATTTTACACAGGTAAAACAATACAGATAAATTTTGCTATAAGAAAACGCAAGGTATTATTTATTGATCTTTTCTCTTGAGCAATTTAGAACATTCAGAAACATCCTCAAAATTCTTGACTACAAAGCTTTAGTCTTGCGTAGGGTAAGATAGTTTGTTTTTTTTGTTTTTGTTTTTGTTTTTTTTAACCAATCTTTCAAGGTCACTTCATTCTTATTTTCATAATGACACATTAACAGTGTTTTCTCAGAGCCTTCTGTTTTTCCAGAACATCAAAGTCTACTCGCTTGCTCAGTAGAGAAGCTTTTCCTCACTCAATTGTACAAGATTTAAGTGTGATTATAAAGGTCAACTTTCAGGCTCTTTCAAAAATCTCTCCTTTTCCACTACTTCACTCTCCTTATCTCCATTTTCTATGGTGCATTATTCCTCCAATTGTTGAAACATCACCCAGTTCCACGGTATAAACCAGTTTACACACATACCAGTTTTACCTTTATCATCTTAGTGATACTGTTTTCTCCCCCATCCACTTTTTTGATCTTTATGCACTATAACTTGGAAAAGCAGGCAGGGCGCAGTGGCTCGCACCTGTAATCCCAGCACTTTCGGAGATCGAGGTGGGCGGATCACGAGGGCAGGAGATTGAGACATCCTGGCTAACATGGGGAAACCCTGTCTCTAATAAAAATACAAAAAAAAAAAAAAAAAAAAATTAGCCGGGCGTGGTGGCGGGCGCCTGTAGTCCCCTCTACTCCAGAGGCTGAGGCAGGAGAATGGCGTGAATCCGGGAGGTGGAGCTTGCAGTGAGCTGAGATTGCGCCACTGCACTCCAGTCTGGGGGACAGAGTGAGACTCCCTCTCAAAAAAAAAAAAAAAAAAAATCTCTAATTGTTATAAAATATGAAACAAGTGTTCCATTTTATTTTATATTTTATTTGTTGTAGGATGTTGAAGGAAAAGCAATGTAAAATTTCTGGTTTGCCATATTAAACTCAGAAATCTGCTAAATTATTTTCCGATGAAACTGGCATTCTATAAAACTGGTAAGTGAATTAGTCTAGAGGAATCTACATGTACTTTCAAATTCAATTCAGTTATCTCTTTTACTCATGGATAGTGATAGCTCTGATAAAGGGACAGATATAGTAGTAGAATTGTTTGTAAGACATCATTTAATCATCTTTTGATATAGACCTGAAATATCAAGTGGTATTTATTTCTGACATGCATATTTGAATTTGTTCAATTTTTGAATATGAGATATAATTATTTTTTAATATACATATATACAAAGTATATGGTAAACATGTATTTACCAAAAGCATTAAATTTTTATTATAATTTTCAATAAAGTCAGTAGAAATTTGAAACTATTACAAATTAATATAAAGTACAAAATGCTCATTTTAAATAGGCATTTAAAATTTGGTAATACCATTATATTACATGTGAATAATACATTTTCATAATTAACATAGTAGTTTAAATTTCATTTTGAGTTGCCTTCATGAGGTATTCATTTTTATTAAATAAAAGTTTGATGATTTTTGTTGCTAGGTTACTATGAGATAAAATTGTAGCCAATTTTCTTTGAAACTCTTTGTAATTGCTTTATCTCTAAACTTCCAAAATTAATAAATCAGTAATTGCATTTTTTCATATTTTCTCTCACCACTTGCTAATTACATTTTATATTGGTAGAACAAATATCATCCCAAATAGTCAAAATGGCATTTGAGTTGATTGATTGAGTCCATATATTATTTTTCTTTTGATTGAGCTTCCTCTGAATTACATAACTTTCTTCTTTCTGGGATTTTAGCACTCTAGGTATTGTTTAGAGTTGTATATTCATTTTGTAAAGAATGCATAATATGAGGTTTCAAATTCTGAAAGATAATTCCAGAAGAAAATAGTTTGTTATGGTTTTCCCATGATCTTTCTGACATAATTTATTCATCACTTTTTAACTGGCTTATTTAATTAAGTAATTACAAATTTTATCATATATACGCCGATTTTCCCTTTAAGAATTATTAGTTTGTTTAAGCATTCCGTTTTCTCTGCAGCCTTGCCAGCATCTGTTGTTTTTTGACTTTTTAGTAATAGCCATTCTTACTGGTGTGAGATTTCTCTTTGTGATGGCCATGGCAGGCCATCTAGAATAGCTGCTGGGGGGACGCCACCTGCAGTGGAGGGAGGCGTGACCAGTGCTGCTTACTCCACGGAGCTGTTGGGGACCAGGAACAGGCAGGAACTGTGCCTCCTACCAAGTTTGTTGGCAGGAACTTCTGGGCACAGCTGCAGCCACCCAGTCATGGCTCTGTACCTGGGCATTCCTGCACTTTCTGGTGCCCAGGAAGGCCCCTACCCCTGCAAGCTCAGAAGTGTCTGCTACCACTCCCTGGCTTCTCCCCACCCACAGCACCTGTTCCAGGGTGGATCAAAGTTGTGGCTGACCCCAGGTGCTGTCGTGACCTGGCTGGGTGTGCACACCCTTGGGTGGCACTAAAACACTAACCCCCTGCTGTCTTGGCCCCCTCTGGACTTTGGGTACAAACAAGCATAGGAGAGAGGTCAGGAAGGTGTTGAGGGAAGCTCTGTGTGGGCCTGCAGGTGCCTCTCAGCACAAACAGCCTGGGCTGTGGATGGCATGTTGATGTCAGGAGGCAGACAGGTTCCTGGGCAGAAAGGGGCAGGTCGTTGGTGAAACTTTACTTTCAAGCCAGGGACAGCCTGAAGCCTGGGGGCCTCGCTGCCAATTCTTGATGGAGTCTGTGGCCTGAAGTGAAGACTTATGGTGCTTTTTCCGGGCCCACCCATACCAGCCCATGAACCAACCAACATACACTTCCTCCCTTCTGAGCCCATAAAAACCCCAGATTCAGCCAAACACAGATGTTAGGACTACCAGCTGTGGGAAGGAGCTTCCCACTGTGAGTCTCATCTCCAGTGAGGGCTGGACACTCCTCAGGATAACCTGCCTGTGGAAAGGAGCTACCCACTTTGGGGCTCCTAAGAGCTGTTCTGCTGCTCAATGAAGCTCCTCTTTGCCTTGGTCATTCTCCAGTTATTCACATACCTCACTCTTCCCGGGCATGTGACAAGAATATGGGAACTGCTGAATGGCAGGACTAAAATTGCTGTAACAAACAGGGCAAAAACATACTCCACCAAACATGCGCTACGTTGCAGGCAATGGGAAGGAGAGAAGAGCTGTGACCCTTCGCAGAACCCAGACCTAGGGGCTCCCAGAGCCAGGGCTTTGACACCCTCTTTTGGACTCTGTGGTTCCCGGTGTCTCCAAGCTTACAGGTGCCACTGCATTCCCCTTGTCCAGACATGGAAGTCCACAGCAGAAGCCATGTGCCATACATCTGGTCCAGCCACAGCCTCACATGAAGATAGCACCTGTGTTAGTGCCTGGACCCGTCTGTCTGACCGCAGCAGCCATCATGCCTGGCTGTGCACAGTGGCAGGACCCCATGCTTACTCACTCACATACCCCTTTCCACTCCACACTTGGCTCGTTCTTGGCAGGTGTGGGATCTAGGCCAGTAGTATGAGCAGAGTGCAACCTGCCAGGATGAGTGGGAGGTATGAGCCCAGCTGCTGCGAGCAGTACTCAGGCAGAAGGCACTGCTGGCCACAGAGGTTTCTTGCTGGTGAATTGACAACCCCAAGAATCCTGTGACAATTGTGGCTTTGATTTGCATTTCTCCGATGATTAGTGATGATGAGCATTGTTTCATACGTTTCTTGGCCACTTCTATGTCTCCTTTTAAGAAGTATCTGTTCATGTCTTTTGTTCATTTTTACTGTTTTTTGTGGTTATATGTTTAAGTTCATTTTAGATTCTGAATATTAGACCTTTGTTGAATACATAGTTTGTGAATATTTTCTCCCATTCTGTAGATTGCCTGTTTACTCTGTTGATGTTTGATTGTGCTGTGCATAATCTATTCAGTTTAATTAGATCCCACTTGACAATTTTGTGTTTGTTGCAGTTGCTTTTGGGGACCTGAACATAAATTCATTCCCAAGAGTGATGTCAAAATGGGTATTTCCCAGGTTTTCTTTTAGGATTTTTATAATTTGAGGTCTTACATTTAAACATTTAATCCACCTTAAATTAAAATTTGTATATAGTGAAGTTGCATAATTTTGTTCTTCTGCATATGGCTAGCCACTTATGACAGCACCATTTATTAAATAGGGAGTCCTTTTTCCACTGCTAATTTTTCTCAGCCCTGTTGAAGATCAGCTGGTTGTAGATGTGTGGCTTTATTTTTATTTTTCTATTATGCTCTAGTTTTCAATTCTGTTCTATTGATGTATGTGTCTGTTTTTGTATCAGTACCCTGTTGCTTTGGTTACTTATAATATAGCCTTATAATATAGTTAGAAGTTGGATAGTGTGATGCCTTTAGCCTTTGCTTAGGATTGCTTTGACGATTCAGGCTCTTTTCTGGTTCCATATGAATCTTAAGAGTAGTTTTTTCCTTATTATATTAAGAATGATGTTGGTATGCTTGCTAGGAACAGCATTAAATCCATAAATTGTTCTGGGCAGAATGCTTATTTTCATGATATATATTCTTTATGAAAATTATTTCAGGCACTGTGGAAAGCAGTTTAGAGACTTCTCAAAGAACCTAAGACAGAGCTACTATTCAACCCAGCAATCCCATTACCTGGTGTATACCCAAAGGAAAATAAATAATTACAACAAAAAGACACATGTACTTGTATGCTCATCACCAAACTATTCACAATAGCAAAGACATGAAATCAATGTAAGTACCCATTAATGGTGTATTGATTATAGAAAATGTGATATATATACATCATGGAATACTATACAGCCATTAAAAATGAAATAATGTTCTCTGCAAGAAAATGATGGAGCTGGAGGCCATATTCCTAAGATAATTAATGCAGAAATTGAAAACTAAATATCACATGCTCTCTTGTATAAGTGGGAGCTAGACATTGAGCACACATGGACATAAACCTGGGAACAATAGACACTGAGGAGTACTAGAGTGGGGAAGGAGTCAGGTGGGACGTGAGCGGAAAAACTACCTATTGCATACTTTGCTCACTACCTTGGCCCAATACACGCATGCAAAAATCCTACACATGTTCCCCCTCTATCTAAAACAAAATCTCTCTCTATATGTGTATATATGTGTGTGTGTATATATATGTGTGTATGTGTGTGTGTATATATGCATATACACACACATACATATACACACACACAGACATACATATGTTAAATTGTTTGATTTACCTATTCCATAATATATATCAAAACATCATATTGGCTGGGCGCAGTGGCTCATGCCTGTAATCCCAGCACTTTGGGAGGCTGAGGTGGGTGGATCACCTGAGGTCAGGAGTTCGAGACTAGCCTGGCTAATCTGGTGAAACCCTGTCTCCATTAAAAATACAAAAAAAAATAGCTAGGCATGGTGGCAGGCGCCTGTAATCCCAGCTACTAGGGAGACTGATGCAGGATAATCACTTGAACCTGGGAGGCGAAGGTTGCAGTGAGCCGAGATTGCACCATTGCACTCCAGCCTGGGCTATGGAGTGAGACTCTGTCTCAAAACAAAACAAAACAAACCCCATCATATTGAACACTATAAATATGTAAAATTTCTTAAACTGCTAGAGTAGAATGAAAAAATTTAAATATGTTTATTTTACTCACTAATGTTAGAAAGAGGCAGGGCCAGTAATATAAGTATCCTTGTAGTAGTGAAACCAATTACAGTGTTTAAAGCAGTATTTTTTTCAAATCTGTCTTTAACAATTTCATCTAGTAGAAATGTGGAATTTTTTATTTCATTTAAAATTCAGTTTGCCATTTATGCCTTCCTACAACTTTAATCATAGGGTATAACTCTTAAAGAATTTTGGATTAAGAGTCTCAAAGTCATCCTCAAATCATTGTATTGCCTATTGTTTTCCTTTTACTTAATTGGATTCTCTTGAGTTTAATTAGGTTTAAAGCATAGTGATTATAAAAATACTCTGCTTGTTTAATGCACACATTTCTCCCAAGTGGTCCTTTCAAATTTCCCAACTTTTTTTTAGGGGATATTCAATCACTTACTAATTACTGAAAGGAAATAGCTCACAGCACATTCCCTCCCGATGTCTGGTGAACACTATCATCCTATTATAGAAAAAAGCCAGCATACTTAAGCTAAGAAGTTAGTCAAGCTTACAAGATCATTAGTATACAATATTTTTAAAGAAATGTGGTAATATCCCACTCATCTTGCACTTATGTTCTTGTCCAAGAGTAAAATCAGCTCAACTGCTAGCATACTTCCAGAAAATCAACTCCAAACAAATAAATCAAAAAAATCCAAATGACCTACAAAATTATAGTTTTTTTTTTTTTTTTTTTAATGGAGAGTCTACATCCAGTTGAGGCTTTTTTTTTACATATTTAAAATGTATATAAACAAACACATGAAATAACCGTTGGCAGACCATGCATATCAGGCAGCACAGAACAGTGATCCCTGCGACAATGGCAACAACGCAGGTGAGGTCTATGATTGCTCAAACCCACTTTTGAAAGATGTTTTCAGCCTAAGTCCAAGAAAGAGGGCACTGAAGCCAACCCTAATCATCTCCCTGAATTGAGAAGATGAAGCTTGGAGTCAGGGCAGAGAAGTAGTTGCTGCTGTCTTACCTAACAAAACTGAAAAGCAAGCCTTGAACAGATCAAAGTGTTTCCATGTGATTTATTGCATCTCACAACAAAGCTCAATAACATTTATCAGAATTCAAAATATGGAAATAATCAGCATCCAAAAGTTGAGATTCGCAATCTCTGGCATCCCACCAAAATTGCTAGGCATGGAAAACGTTAGGAAAATATGACATATATTAATGAGAAAAAATCATTCTTCAGAAACAGGACCTAGAAATAACAAGTAATAGCATTATTAGATAAGGACATTCAACATATTCCAAGTGTTCAAAAGACTTAAACCGAACACCTGTGGATAAATAATACAACATGTGAGATAAAATTTACATTGTATGAGATTACCGTCATACACTAAACTGGAAAAATTAGCAGGATAAACTATACAAAATTAAACACAGAGAAAAAAATTTTAAAAAATGTAATAAAACATCATTAAACTGTGAGACAAATTTAAGTAGGCTAATATCTGTGCAATAGAAACTCTGAAAGATGCAGATGGGAGGAAAAATATGTAAAACTTAATAGTCAAATTTAAAAAATGATGAAAACTATAAACCCACATGTGCAAAATGCTCAGTCAATTCCAATAAAAATATGAGACGACTTCAACAGGTACATTTTAATGAAATGACTTAAATCTAGTGTTAACAAGAAAATATTATAAACTGGCAGAATAAAAAAAGATACATTAGATACAGAAGGAAGACATAGGGATTAAAGCTGATTTTTTTTTTTTTTTTTTGAGACAGAGTCTAGCTCTGTCGCCCAGGCTGGAGTGCAGTGGCGCGATCTCGGCTCACTGCAAGCTCCGCCTCCCGGGTTTATGCCATTCTTCTGCCTCAGCCTCCTGAGTAGCTGGGACTACAGGCGCCTACCACCTCGCCCGGCTAGTTTTTTGTATTTTTTTTTAGTAGAGACGGGGTTTCACCATGTTCGCCAGGATGGTCTCGATCTCCTGACCTCGTGATCCGCCCGTCTCGGCCTCCCAAAGTGCTGGGATTACAGGCTTGAGCCACCGCGCCCGGCCCGGGATTAAAGCTGATTTCTATCGTAGAAAATATCAGAAGACAACAGAAGTTCATCTTAAAATACTGAAGGACAAAGAGTTGTCAACTTAGAATCCTAGTGAGAGTATAATTCAAAAACAAAAGCAAAATAGAGAATTAATCATCGGCAGGCCTTCCCTAAAACAAATGTTAAAGGAAGTCCTGAAGGCAGAAGGAAAATATTATATGGAAATCTTAAGCTGGACACACAAGAGTTAAGAACACTGGAAATGGTAAATATGTATATAAATATAAAATATATTTGATCCTATGATTTGAATCTTTTTAAGTGATAAATGCCCAACAGAAATAACTGTTACCTTGGAATTCTGCCAGGTACATAATCATTCCAATACTAATATAAAATAAACAAATTTTTAGGGAGAGAAAAAGACAGTTTATCAACATAATGTCTCATTGATAGAGTACTGAAAAATTTACTACAATAAAGAATAAAATTAATCTCAGAACACCAAAATTATGTTTAACATATACATCTGAACAGAAAAGATGAGATTTTGATATACTGAAGTAATAATTTATTATAAGATGATGAGTAATACTAATTTGAAGACAAATTATACACTGAATCAGATATAGTACTCCATACTATTCAGTACAATCATGGGCATTTTGTTCATTAATTTGTTTCAAAAGTGTTAATAATGATTATATAGTAGTGAATAAAACAAAACTAAATGTTTCTCCTTCATGCTTCTTTTAGCCAGAGAAGATAAAATAAATTCCAATAAACCCATATAAAGATAAGAAATAATTTGGTAATAAGTGCTAAGGAAAAAAATGGAGCTGGGTAATGATTGTGCAAAATGACAGGCATAGGATGGTCTAGGGTGACATCTGTGGGGAGGCAGCATTTGGACGGAGAAGTGAAGGAAGAGAGAGGAGAAGCTTTGCAGAAATAGGATGAACATTTCAAACAAAAGGAATATTAGATACATAATCTGATGCATCCTAAAACATGACTGGTTTGACAAATTTGAGAAATAGCAAAAAAAAAAAAAGGAAAGAAAGAAAAGAAAAGTGGGATGTGGAGAGAGAGGAGTGTGTGAAGGGGTATGGTCAGGAATGTAGATGTGTGTGTTTTAGAGGATGGAGGAGGGAAGAGGGAAATATCACATGGCCTATTGACCATTACAATGACTTTAGGTTTTACTTTGAATAAAGTAGGTAGCATTTCAGCACTTTTATCAGAATTATGACAATCTTGTTTATGTGCAGAGTCACTTTGTATTTGGCCAGGAAGGATATCTGATTTTCGACATATAATACTCCGGGGATGGCCACTGGCTCTAGGAACGCAGTTCAGTTCAGGTTGTATCCGAAGCTATGGTGAGCAGTCTCTGCCAAAACTTCCACCTTGTACAGAGAGATTAGAGTTTGGGATGTAAATGGTAAGTCCCCTGATCCTCCTTTCCATCTACACCAAGGTCTCCTCCCAGGACTTCTCATTAACTAACTCTAATTCCAAGACAGAGGATAAGGATGCCTGAATGATGAATCCTGTAGAAATAATCTTTACAAGGCACTGAATGGAGCAGAGGACAGATGGTGGATCTGGAAGAGCAAGTGGAAATTATCTGGCACAACTACAGTTGACTACATGCTCCATGACAGCAGACATATCTACCATATTCATTATATTCCCAGTTCCAAAGACAATGCACAATCAATAGGTCATGCCAAACATCTCTGTATTCTGTGCCTTAACCATCCTCTTTTCATCTACCTGTCCAAATTCCTTTTTTATACCTGGAGATGCAATATAAATGCCACCCCCATTTGAGGTTTTTCTTACTTTCTTCTCCTTTTCCATTCTTCCTCACATCATCCATGACCTCTCTTTGTGGACATGGGGTGAATATTTGTTCTGTTTTTACATGCAGCCTCATCATTACTTTCACTGTTTATGCACCCCTTGATACACTATAGGACAGTTCTTAGAGGGAATTTAGTTTGCAGCCCATTTTGAACTCCTTTAGCAAAACAAGAAAACTGATTTTTTATCTTTGTATTACCAGGACCTGGCATAGTTTCTTAGGTAGAGTAGAAGCTCAATTGATACCTAGTGAATTGTGTGTATTAATGAATGAATAAATGAGTTACTGGATCTAGAAAAAATTGATATAATTAAAAATATCTAAGGACTTTCTGACTCCATATCCTTCTTCTGATTCTACATATAATATGCTTGCTATTTGCTTTCAGGGGATTTTGTAATCTAGCATATTCTCTAGAGAATCCAGTTTGATACTCTACCTGCAGAACCATACCAAATTAAAATCGACCTCCTTATTTGACATTCCTGCCCCTTTGCCCTGGTCCATCTAATGCGATCATGAAGTTGCTATGAGTGGGTGTGGTATGATCGATTGGGTTTATTCTGCATAGCAAGTGTCCACCCACATACATATGCCACCACCTGAGGAAAAGCCAAGTGACTAAAGTAGGCATGAACATTTTATTCTACCAAAAATCATCATCTATAATGGACAAAAGTGGAACTGAAATTATGTATGAAGACAAAACAATGTAAATACATTGACAAGCACTAATTCCCACAAAATAACATAAATGAGAGTTTTACATTATTAAAAAAAGTTATATTTTAGAATAATGTAAGTACTAAGGTCATTTCATGTTACAAAGGTTATTAGCATTATTTACTCCCAGATATCCAACTGATCTACTTTGAAAACAAAATCTCTGTAGTGAAAGAAATCAAATGTTAAGTAGGTCACCAGGATTTTCATTACCTAAATGCATGGATATGTCAATATCTGTAGTTCTTTAGAGCTAAGACTGCTTAGAATCTAAGATAAAGGAAGTACTACCCTTGAAAGTCACTTTAAAAACTATGTAAACACTAACAGAAGAATCATGTAATAACAAAAGCTTTTTTTATCCTTTGCTGAAAATTGTTATTTTTAATGTAATAAAAATTAAATATTCTATGAAAATTGAAAATAATGGCCGGGCGCGGTGGCTCAAGCCTGTAATCCCAGCACTTTGGGAGGCCGAGACGGGCGGATCACGAGGTCAGGAGATCGAGACCATCCTGGCTAACATGGTGAAACCCCGTCTCTACTAAAAAATACAAAAAATTAGCCGGGCGAGGTGGCGGGCGCCTGTAGTCCCAGCTACTCGGGAGGCTGAGGCGAGAGAATGGCGTAAACCCTGGAGGCGGAGCTTGCAGTGAGCTGTGATCCGGCCACTGCACTCCAGCCTGGGCGACAGAGCGAGACTCCGTCTCAACAAAAAAAAAAAAAAAAAGAAAGAAAATAATTATTCCATTGGAAAATTTTCAGTATCACGTCTATAGTACAAATTGAGTATTTTTATTTTGTTATTGAGTCTTAAGGTAGATTTGGCTCTGACCAGACAGCCACACATCAACTCTGAATCTTGTTATTCTGCCTATATTGAATGTTTTTTTATGTGTAAATATGGGAGAGAATAAAAGTTAACACCTGCACAGAGTCAGAATTTACATTCAATTTAATAATGTTTTGATTTCAACTAATACAATAACTGACCAATAGTAGATACCTCGTAAGTGTGTATTTCCTTTCAAAGTAACACATTTATTGAAATGGACTTGAATTGTATTTCCCTAGATTAGTATTTTACCTCTGCAATTTTTATAACCCTTTCTGATATTTACATTGTAATATCATAGCTTTCCTCTTCTCCATTTTCAAATAGAGGTCAAATAGTAATTACTTTTTTATTTAAGTAAATAATCTAAGTTTATAATCAAAACATAGCATATTGATTAAAAAATTGCTTCTGAAATTATTTTTATTGAGTAACAGTGACTGGTCACAGAATATTTTAAGGTAACCCTCCTTCATTTTTTGGTTATTATTCTGTGATTAATTTTTTTAAAAATCACCCATGTGTAACAAGTACTTAAACACTACAGAAGCAGATCTCCAAAGTAAGTTATTTTAAATATTACTATCATTACGTAAATCATATATTTTGATGATTGCTATAAACCTCCTAATAATACTAATTTCATTTGGAAAACCTAGGTATATAGTTCTCTTTCCCACATTACATCATTGCCCTTGGATTTTGAATTACTTCAACACTAAAAATTATGCAAATTGGGGGCTATCACTCTCATTATAAACCTAGAGAAAACATTAAAGTCATAAAAAACATAAAGAAATAAATTAGAAATGTAAATACAATTATTATTATTAGAAATAAATTATAAATGGGCCGAGCATTCTCCTGTGTGTTTAGTCCTAACCGCCCTTTGAGGTGGTTAAGCTTATTATCCCCACTTTACGCATGAACTGTGACACAGAGAAGCTACACACTTAAAGTCACATCAGATTTTCCTATTAGAGTAAAGACTGCAGATTTAGAGTGTGTAGCTCCAGATTTTATTATTTTAACTTATATCCTTTTAACATAAGTTAGCGTTTGCCATGCTTCATCCCACAGACTCTTATACTATATTTTCTTTTATTTTCACTACTAATTTCTACTAGGTAAATTCAGGTTGTTCATTTGTTTGACTCAAGGACTTATAGATTTAATGCATGTGATGTAGTTGCATTGGTAATGTGAAATCAGATGCCTTCCTGATGATGGCAATAGAACAGCCAAATCCCCAGTGAAGTGAATAGTGGACAACGAGTTTGAGAGCAGTATGCGTACTGTCCAGAACACTCAGCAGAAGACCGCAGAGGAAATGTCTACACACATTGGAGTCGTGTCAACATGCAGTGCTAGAGACATTCATGTCAAAACACTAGCCAGATTATCTTTAGACTTCAGGAATGCACTTCTGTGCTGCTATGCCAACCGGGCAAAATGCCCTCCTCCCAACTAAAGCAGCGATAATTAGAGCACTCTCAATTACTTCCTCTGACAAGGAAAGGAAAGGGCAGGATAGGGGGATGGAGTCTGCTAAATTCCGGTGAGTTCCTGTTGGGCAACAGGGAACAGGGGTTTATCTTTATGCTCTGCTTACCCTCAAAAACAAACTTCGTAGTTGAGACATCACTTCACCAAACAAGCTTCAGTTGGATTTACTACACGTTCTCATGCTCTGAGTCTCTTGAAGAAGAGGTCTCGGGGGCTTGATCATTAAGTCAGCCAAAATATATGGGTCCTCAGACACAAGCCTTTCCTCACCCCACCTGTGAAATTTCATGTCAGGCTCTGGAACCTGCATTCTTACATACCAGACAGGTGGAAGCCCAAGTGAACAGGTATTGATTCTAAAAAGGTTGGGATACAGTTGTCTTAGAAAGCAAAATATGAATGACTACTGTATTGAAGTTTTTTTTTTTTTCTTTAACTTTTATTTTAAGTTCAAGGGTACATGTGCAGGATGTGTGAGGAACACAGTTACATAAGTAAATGTGCACCATGGAGGTTTGCTGAACAGATCACCTCATCACCTAGGTATTAAGTCTAGCATCCGTTAGCTATTCTTCCTGATGCTCTCCCTCCGCCCACACCACCCCCAGCAGGCCCCAGTATGTATTGTCCCCCCATCAATGTGTTCACATTCAGATCCCACTTATAAGGGAGACTATGCGGTGTTTGTTTCTCTGTTCCTGTGTTAGTGTTCCTCAAAGATCTAGAGACAGAAATACAATTTGACCCAGCAATCCCATTACTGGGTATATACCCAAAATAATATAAATCATTTTATTATAAAGATTTATGTGTGCGTGTGTTCATTGCAGCACTATTCACAATAGCAAAGACATGGAACCAACCCAAATGCCCATCAACAGTGGACCAGATAAAGAAAATGTGGTATATGTGGTATATATACACCACGGAACACTATGCAGCCATAAAAAGGAGCGACATTATGTCCCTTGCAGCAACATGGATGGGGCTAAAGTTGTGTTATGCAAAACATCTGAATCACCTTCCATTGCAAAGATTAGGTGTGCTGAAGCAATGTCTAGTCTTTAGGTTTGGAAATATATCCTTATTTTTCTGATTTTATTATTTGCCTGGTAATGGTATTGGTATTGAATTGTTTCTGTTACTTACTGATTTCTTAGATATGATGGTTAGAAGGCATAGGTTTGCCCTTTACTGTTTGCTTCTGGTAGACATTGGGTAACTAGGTGGCTTCCTTATTTATGTTCTATACGCCTGAGGCTATGGGAAGATGGCTTCTCAGGGGAGGCACAAGACGTCACCTCATTTTCCTGCCTGCTGTTGTACAAATGAAATAATCTTTTAGAACATTTGCAATAATGACAAAGTAAAATGAGAAATTCCAAACTATTTGTCATATTGTGGGTCATGACACTGGTAGAACAATTTATGATAGATTTAGGTGGTATTCTACCTTTTCATGGCATAGCTATAAAGAGAGCATGGGAAAAAAAACATAAATACCATTTGATGCAGTAACAAAAAATACATTTTTTGGCATTATATCCAAATTCAGAAAGCAGTAAGCATTTCAGATTATGGTGATGCAAAAGACTGGCAAAATACAGATGTGTGGCGTCTATTATACCTCAGTAGGTATTTGATAAGTATGCTATGCCAGGATTTTAAAAGTGGTTTATTTCTAGGATGACTTTGGTTTTCATGTGTAGGCTTTAATTTTATTATCAAATGCACAGAGTTGAAGCTCCCATCTTATGTCACCTGGGTTACATCAATTTGAAAGTGTCCGAGAATGGGGTAGAGATTTGCTTACAAGTTTTGAGGTATTCAGTTAACACAAAGAGCCCAACTAAGGGTAATAATTAAGCCTGTATTCCCCCTTGCAATGATCCATGCAACAGATCAAAAAAGCAGCCATCTCTACTAAAAAATATGAAAAAAAAAAAAAAAGCCAGGTGTGGTGATGGGTGCCTGTATTCCCAGCTACTCTAGAGGCTGAGGCAGGAGAATAGCCTGAACCTGGGAGGTGGAGCTTGTAGTGAGCCAAGATCGTGCCACTGCACTCCAGAGCAAGACTTCATCTCAAAAAAAAAAAAAAAAAAAGCAGATTCCTTGGCTTTTGGCTTCCTCAAGGTTCCATTTTTCTCCGCGCAGATCAGAGAGTATCAGGGAAGATGAAGGAAGGAGACTGTGACTCCCTGACTTGGTTGGATCTTGTCTGAGACAACAGAGGTCACCGGGCACATGTCTCTGTTGTTTTACAACATTTAGGTTGATTCCATGGTCATGGCAGAGCATCCTAAGAGCAGCAAGAGGCGATGTTCCCATATGTAAGTGAATGTCAATCTTTTTCTGGTGTCATGTATCCTAATTTCCCGTTGACCCAAAATCATTGCACGGCAATTCAAATTTAACAGGTGGAGAAAGATTATATCTGTTAAAGGGAGAGAAAAAAACATGGAAGTTTTTAATTTACCATAATGGTAAATGACCGTCAATTAGAAAGACGTGAGTGGGCAGATCCAAAATTATTTGACCAGTATTAAAGGGGAATATATTGGAAAAGAAGTTAATAAACCACCTTGACTGTAACCAGTAGGGAAGTGAGTTGATGTAGAACTAATGCCCAAAGTACCTCCCTCATAACTCCAAGTGTTAGGAAAAAGCTGAGTGTTGGGAGGGAAACTGAGGCAGGGCTTGCATAATAATGTCCTCTGGAATGTGTCTAGACTTGCTGACTCCTTACTTCTAGCCCTCTTAGGCTCCTAGGCTCCTATTCACATTATCTCAAGTAGCAGAACGTGTTCCTTATAAACGCTAAACCGTCACAGCTGTAGATCATTCACCTGCCCTTTTTAAACCTCCACATTCTCACCACCTGTTTCTTTGTTGGAATAGCAATAAATAGTGTGGGCTCCCAGAGCTCAGGGTCGTCACAGCCTCCACAATCGTGATGGCCCCCTGGTGCCCACATTTCTCTCTCAAACTGCCTTCTTCTCAATCCTTTGACTCTGCCAGACTTCGTCAACCCCATGATCTGGTGTTGGGTCTGATCACGCCAGCATCCAGGTGAGCATAATTTTGTTTATGCAGAAGGGTAAAATAAGTGATTCTCTCTATCTGGTAAGAGCCTTCTTTCAATCACTCATACATAGCTTTGGTTTATGAAGCAAAAGGAAATAAATTAAGTCCTAACACTTTGTTTAGCTTCCTCATCTTAAATTTCAACAGCCTTATTGGGCTCTACCTTTTCTTAAAAAAATCCAGGACATATAAAAACCATTGAATCCTAGGTATCGGTTTTTAATCCTCCATCAATAGAGGCATAAAAATAAAAGTTATGCTACTGTTTCTTAGGTTTGACTGAACATGGATGAAATCTTCTCTTTGAAATTTTGTAAAGTCATTAACTGAACTAAAGATTTAGAAGAATGGAATACTATGAATAACAATAGTTCTCATTTCTCATCTTTTGAAATTATTCAGAATAAATACTGAACACTTTAGGTACTATTATTTTAGGGATAGTGTCTTGCCATTTACCCTGCCTTTAATAATGACCAAATATCAATGTATTGCGGTACATCTGATAACTAGAACAAAGTTTTTCTTTTAAGAGATGAGTTCGGGATTTCTGTATATATGTGGTGGTAATTTTCATCCATAAAGTGTGCGTATTCTGTCCACAGAATTACTAAAGTTAGTAACACAAAGGACTAGAAGTGGAAGGCATTGATATGCATCAGTACCGTTTGCCTTTTTGCTCTCAGCCATCTGATAACATATTTCTCGACCATTTTGTACCTCATATTGGCCATTTGGCTTAAGAAGTAAAAGATGAACATAAATCATCTGTGTTCCTTCCTGTCTGAAAATGTAATAGGCAGCACTTGAGCTGCTATGTCCTCTTCCTATCTTGTGGAAGCATTGCAGAGATGAAGCGTCTTTTATTGTGGTCACCTGAGTGACTATGGTGTTCAAATCCTCTTGCTTCTTTCACCCCTCTTGCACCAATTTTAATTCGATGTTTAGTTTGCTACAAAAGTAAATTTGCCGCTTTTACTCCCTGGGATTTTGGAGGGTTTGTTACCATAGTATATCATATATCATAGCCCACACAACAGAAATTAGCACCTAGAAGTCAGGTATTATAATAGCAACAACAACAACAACAAAAAATGGGTAAGAAACTGCTATAAAAGGCTTGAGTAATGGTGACTAATACAATGCAGTATTTATATATTTGGTAAAATTGTCAATAGTGATAATTAGAAAAGTAAAGAATATACCTAATAAGCTCAGTGAACCTGTAGATTCAGGCTGGAAAGTAAGAAATTGTCAGTGTGCATTTGTTGCTGTTCTTGGCAAGGTATTGCAAGAGAGAGATAAGTACTCGAAATAATTAGCTCATTTGCAGGCAGAGATGTAAAGAACTACAGATTGTACATGCCATTCAATAATTATGAAGCAAGAAGAGGCAAGTATTACCTTATAAAAATCAGTAAAATATAAAATTGAATAATATTTGTAGCAAGCAAATCAAGAGTATGGCCATTACACTCACTGTTTTCATGACTACATTGATCACGGTGGTATTTATTCAATACTTTCATTTGAAAAACTTGACTCACAGAGAAGTTATTAAAAGTGTGGTTATTGCTTTGATAGGCAAAAGATACACATAATTAGGTCAAAAGATACAGTGTAATATGAAAGTCACAAAATTTTTGGAAGTAGTTTCAGTGAATATGGTGTGGCCATTGGCTATGGAAATAGAATGAAATCAAATTATTGATAAAGTCTTATTAAGTGACATGGTTTGGCTGTGAACCCACCGAAATCTCATCTTGAATTGTAGCTCCCATAAATCCCACATGTTGTGGGAGGGAACCGGTGGGAGGTAATAGAATTATAGGGGTGGACCCTTATGTTCTCATGATAGTGAATAAATCTCCCAAGATCTGATGGTTTTATAAAGGAGAGTTCCCCTGCACACGCTCTCTTGCCTGGTATCATGTAAGACATGACTTTGCTCCTCATTTGCCTTCTGCCATGGTTGTGAGGCTTCCCCAGCCATGTAGAACTGTGAGTAAATTAAGTCTCTTTCTTTTAGAAATTACCCAGTCTCCAGTATGTCTTTATTAGCAGCATGAGAACAGATTAATGGACAAATTCACAGTGACTTTGAACAAACAGAAATTAGAAAAACATAATTTTGAAACAACATATAAAAATGAATAAATAAACAACATCAAAACCATCTGTAAATGTTTAATTCTTATAATAATCCCTAGATCCCAAGCTCCTAGAAGAAGGAAGGCATGAAAAGGCAAACCACTCAGTAAATGTGCACTTCAGATGACTTAATATGGATAGAAAATGAATTTTCAAGAGAGTGGAGTCAAGAATATGGAGGAAAATGACTAGCAATCCCTACCAGGTATAACTTACACTAGAAACTGCCAAGATACAGGGCCAAAGAAACATCTTTCCACTTGGATTTCAATTTCCTTTGAATCAATAACTGTAATGCATCCTAGTCCTGTTTCATTTTTTATCAGTTAATTTTGTATTTGGAGAGAGACTGTAGGGTGAATATAGATATTTGTCTTTTCCATTCATGAATATCCAAGAAGAGGTATAGTATGACACAATATAGAGGCTGCTCTTTATTTTCCCTGATCTAGAAACTATGCGCATCATCCAGAGATGACTTTGATCCTGATGATTTGGGAGGATGGGAAGATCACTTGTGGGAAGACATTGAGTCTACTTTTTTATAGGATAAAGAGTGAACTAAATATTTTGTGCATAGAAATGTAGACAATGATAAACATTACCCAGGAATATTGTCCAAATATCTTAAGTTTCTTCTTTTAGGCAGGCAGTGGTATTGCATTTTCCTGCCTCCCTACCCTTGAGTTTCAGAACAATCATGTAATTTGATTTTTAAAGTAAGATTGAAAGTTGTCTTAGCTGTTTGGGCTGCTACAACAAAAGGCCATACACTGAGTAGCTAATAAACAAGATAAATGTATTTCTTACAGTTCTGGAGACTGGAAAATCCACGATTGAGGTGCCAGGAAGATGGTATCTTCTCACTGTATCCTCACATGGTGGAAGAAATGAACAAATTTTTCTGGGCCTATTTTACAAGAGTACTAATTCCACCCATAAGGACCTCATCCTCATGAGCGAATTGCCTTCCCCAAACATTAGCTCATAATATCATGATCTTGTGGTTAGAATTCCACCACATCAATTTTTTTTAGGGGAAACAACAGTTCAAATAATAGCAGAAGGGATATCTTTTATTATGCTTAGTCTTATGAGCCACTGGTTGACTTACTGTTGCTGGTTCTATCCTGACAGTGATCATGAACTATGATCAAGGAAGTACTGATTGAGAGGATGGATCAATCAATCAACCAGGACACTGACTCTCTCCCATGAGCATGATAGAAAAAAATACTACACTGTACAATGAGATATGGATGTGATCATTTCTACAGAACAACCTTGCCCACAATTTGTTATTTGACAGAGCTATACATTAGAACAACATTTAGCAAATGTCAAATTCTCCAAGCTTAATTATGTGAACTCTAAATTGAAGAAAAGAATGTCTGCCCCTGTCTCTATGAGACGATGCCTGTGAAACCTTGTTCTAATTTTAATACTATGAAAATAATGTCATGGCTATAGAATGGTTCATTCAGGAGAATAAAAATAGGCAAGAAATGAAGTTTTACAAATCATCATTTAAAATTTAAAGAATTCAAAACTGCAGCCACATTCTTGCAATAAAATTTTTCTAAATCTCATAATCTGGTTGTATAAGAGTTCTGTCATGAATTCCCCAAATCTGGGTTATTTGAAAACCAGTTACTTCATCTTTTAATTTGAAAGATTTCTAAAGTGGGAAAAAATACAGTGTTGCAAAGTAATTACACATATGAATATCTAGCTATTTGAAGTAAAAGATATAAATTATTAATTAAAATTATAAAAACATATTTAAGTATGAGTAGAATATATTTGGATGAAGAAGTCTTTGCAGAAATATATTCTAATTACCATATGATTTTAAACCAGATTTACCATCTAATAAATATTTATGTGAATACTACGATATTCAAAGTTGTTACTATCATTAATCACATGATCTTGGCTAACACGCTTAATATTATTCTTTATACAACTGGCACATTCCCCATTCTGAGGAAATTATTTTGAATCTGTGCAGAGAGGCATTTTTCTAGTTTGATTTATTATTGGCTCAAATGCATTCCTTAGGCATTATTTGTACCATTTTGAAAACAACAAAAGAGTGTATCACCCTTTCTTGTACTCTAAATTTTAGATATGCAATTCTAATGTACAGATCTCAAATTTTTAATAATTTTCTGAATACATTTAAAATATATATGCACATAATAAATTATATGCATATGGTAAAGAAGCAGAGAAGAAGGCTTAACTAAAATTCTTCCAACTTCTGAGATAATTTTGAATAGTTTTACCTTACTAAAAGCATAACCGGTAGACGAAAAAACAACATAATGACTTTTGGAAATTTCACTGTTCTATAGTCAGCCTTTGACTGTGTACACAGGAATGTGTATGGCCTTACTGCAAAATTTCTTCACAGATCTATCCTTCAATATAGTATTCAAAAAGATTACTTCACTTCAGACCTATAATTTGAGTGACTAAGAAAATATTCCAAGAGAAAATACTGTATGTGAAAAATATCAATTGTATACAGGTTATGTGTATCAAGACTTAAGAAAGTACTTGAGATTGAAATTCTTTAGGAAGAGCAGATGTAGCAACTTTGGTTTTCTTTAGAAAAACCTTTAGGATTACTTCTGTCTCAAGAGAATTAGACAGATACTACTCTGCCTTTATGCCTTAATCCTGACAAAATTAAGAAAATTTAATAAAATACATTCAACCCAAACTTAATATTCAGAAGGTGTAGAAATTATAAAAATAAAATTGCTTGTGTGTTGTCCACAGTGAGTCTTTAATACTCAAGATATTTGAGTTCCTAAAGGTGACAATTTCAGACTCATTTTAATCCCTGTTCAATAATTTCTTTCCTTTGAAAATGGAATCATTGGCAGCTCTTTCTCAGAAGCAAGCTTCTATGAGCAGGCACGGAATCAGCTGTCTTTGGACTCCCAGTTGAAGCGGAGTGTAATCAAGCTGTTTTGCATCTGTGAATATATTCTGGCCCTTTTTCACAGCCACAGTTCTTTGTTTGTCAAATAGTCATTTTCCGTAATAAGGGAGCAGGGTATAAACATGCTTTTCAATAATTTCTGTTTCTTTGGATATTTGCTTTTTTATCCAGAGAGGAACATGAAATTCTGATGAGTTGTGTGACTGCACAGTGTGTTTCCACTTAGATACATAATGAAAGGAAAGTGAAGCCTCACAGCGATATATTAGACAGTCTTGATTTGATCATTTTTCTGGCATATTTTCTTTGCTTTGACATTTCACTCAGGGATATTTTATTCTGTAAAAAGACTACTTTTTAATCGTACCTACACAAGTTATAGTTGCATTAAGTGTTAATGGATGCTATTTATACATCTAACTTGATCTTTAACTTTGCATCATTGTTTTCAGTAGAATGTTATTTTATGTAAGTTCTAGCTTATACACCCTTGATCAACTTCCCATAAGAAACAAAATAAAATCCAAGATCTTACCATAACCTTCCCTGGCCTACATAATTGACAGTGATGTTTTTTCTCCAGCATCATCCTATTGTTCTCACCTTTGTTTGACTCTTGACCTCTGTCACTCTGGCCTTTGCAGTTGCTTTTTGCCCCGCCTAAATTGTCCTCATCTCTGAAATACGTGTAACTTGCTTTCTTATATCATTTGGGCTTAAACAGAAAGATTTGGGTGTAACCTTAAAAAACAATGCCCATCCTCCTGCAATTGAAAGAGATATTCACTATATTTATTCCCTAGGTGGTTTTACTTTTCTTCTTAGTACATCATGAGAAGAACTGTGTCTCCTCAAAATTCATATGTTGAATTCCCGAAACCAAGCACCTCCGAATGTGACTGTGTTTGATGATAGGGTCTTTAAAGTGGTCACATAACGTCATTAGAGTGGTCTCTATTCCAATATGACTGATGCTCCTATAAGAAGAGGAGATTAGGTCAGACACACACAGAGGGACAACCCCATGAAAACAGAGAAGATGGCCACCTACTGCCAAGTCTGTCCTTCAGATTCTGGCTGAGCAACAGATGAAAGAAGTACGCTGCCACATGTATTTTGCCTGACAATGCGGCTAGGGGACCGCACAGCTCAGCACTGCTGACGAGAGTGCCGCTGCCCCCCTAAGCTGGCCCCACTCACATTTACTTAGTATGGATTTAATGACAAAGGCTTGGAGCAAACACAATTTGTGGGTAATAAACATTGTCAACTGCCAAGTAGAGAGCAGCCCTGCACGCGAATAATCAAAGGATGGTTTCTGGAGATAGGAGTAAACTTACCTAGATAAGTTCCTTTACATTCCCTTGTTATCTGCCTTTTGCTTTCAGTCTCCGGATAAGACAATTTGGCTGCCTTCAGCCATAATTCTGTCCCAAAGCTTTTGCAAAACCTCCTGGCCTTCAAAGTAGGTTTGTGTCTTTCCCTATAACTTTTTCTTATAACTTTTCCCACCACCCTGACCGATCTCCTACAACCTACAAGACAAGAAAAGAGACTTCAGAAGTTGTTTAAGCCTGTTGAAACCTTGATCTTGGACTTCTGGCCTCCAAGGATGTGAGAAAATAAATTTCTACTATTTAAGCTTCTCGGTGTGTAGTATTTTATTATGACAGCCCTAGCAAACTAATACTATACTTAATCATTACGTGACAATTTAGCTATACAGTTAGTTGTTTTTCCCATTTTCCTGTCACTGGAATTTCCTAAAAATGGCATTTTGGTTACACCTGTATACTCAACATCTAGATAATATCTGGACAAAACTTGATAATCAATGAATATTTGTTGAATGGCTACATTAATTAATGATATTTAATGAGCTGAACACAGGCTACAATGACTCCACTTGCTCAGTCTTTGTACAGTACCTCTAGTTGATACTGTATGCAACTTTTAATCATTCATTATGATGAATAATTTTATTGGGTTTCTTTCTGAGACTTGTTTGTTAAGGGACAAGCAATAACAACTCACAGAGGCACCAAAAAATATTAAGGAGTACTGAAATAAAACTGGACTCACATAAATCTTACCTAGTTGGAGAAAGACATTGACTCTGTATTATATTCACCATCTTCAAATAAACTATGAGTGCGTTTGTGTTTCTGTGTTTGTGTGTGTGTGTAAAGAAAGAAGAAAGCCTAGCAAGTACATGCTTAAAAGCAATCATTGCATTCAGGTCATAGAATTTTTGATAGGATGTTGTCCTGTGGACATGAAGAGCAATGTAGAATCCTACTTTGTTAACTACAGCAATAATGGGGCCATATATTCTCTTTTTTTTAAGGGTTGATAGATTTTCAGATTTAACTTCATTCAGTATGTTATATATTAGACTTCGTAGAAATGTATCTGAAATCTTATTTTTAAAAGAAATCAAGATTATATATATATATATATTTTTTTTTTTTTTTTGAGATGGATTTTCATTGTCACCCAAGCTGGTGTGCAGTGTCACGAAATCGCTTCACTGCAACCTCTGCCCTCCAGGTTCAAGTGATTCTCCTGGCTCAGCCTCCCAAGTGGCTGGGATCACAGGCACTTGCCACTGCACCTCTCTGTTTTTTGTATTTTTAGTAGAGATGGCATTTCACCATCTTGGCCAGGCTGGTCTGGAACTCATGACGTCAGAATCCACTCACCTCAGCCTCCCAAAATGCTGAGATTATATGCTTGAGCCACCGCGCCCAGCTGGAGATCAAGATGTATTCTATTCCAGGGAAAAGATAACTGTTTTAAACATACCAAGTAAAAATACATAACTATTATCAATACCAAAGATAATTACTTTTAATTCTGCATGGATTTCATAGACAGAATATTTAGAATGTGTAATTGTATATGACAAGAGACAAAACTATTATTTAGATACAGCCTATTTCAATAAGATATGCCAATATGTTTCATTTTTAACTTTTCCTAAAAATTATATAAAGGAAGATAAACATTCCTTACCAACAGTAATTTTTCTTTCAGCTAGATTCTCAGTTAGACTGGGAATATAAAATTCCTGGGTAACGCACATTTTTTTCTTCATTACTATGTTTTCAGAGCCTTTAATAACAGACAGCACTGGGGATAAAACATTGCATAGTGCCTAAGAGAATTTTACATAAAGTTCTAAAATTTCATAAAGGAATATACTTGGAATTGTGACATTGCATGCACAAACACAAATTTCTACTGGAATGAGGAAGCACATTATAATGGAAAGAGCAGGAGCTTTCAATACAATTCACTTCACCCACTCACTATCGCTTGAACCCCACTCTGAGCTTCAAGTCTAACATTAGAGAGATGGCAGTGAACAAGGTGGAATCCCTCCTGGATTACAGTCAAAAGATCAGACTTCTTTTGTATTACTTATTAGATGTTTAATTTTCTGAAGATAACATTCTCCTTTGGTCTCAGTTTTCTCTGTGATGTAATAATGTTTATAATTTTTTAATTGTGATTGCAATTTAGAATAAAATGATGTGATAATGAATTTCAAACTGCAAACACTGTGCAAATATCAAGGTGCTCATCTTAGAACATTTTTAGAAGATACACCAACTCTGGAAAGTGGTTTAGAGACTGCTTTTTAACCAAAAATTTAGAAGTTATATTCAATTTTAGTTACATTTGTAAAGTTACCTCAGATATATAAACATTAATTCAAAAGATTATTTACAATTTGACAGCACATACACCATAAGAACTTTTTTATTGTTTTCCAAGAAAAGTGAAAAAGATAACAGAAATATAAATAAGAGAATATAACATTGTAAGAAATTATTAACATGGCAATTATAGATGTACTTTTAGAAATGTCAAAAGGAAAGGGACTTTTTCTTTAAAAAGAAAAAGAGACCTCAGTCTAATTCTTTATCTACAAACCAATTTTCATCTCCTTGTAACACATGGACATGAATTTACTTTGCTAGTAAACTCATAATTGAGTATCTGGCTTGCAGTAGATTATATATTGCTAATCAAAGCAGATTACTGTTTTTGTGACCTTGAATAGTTTATTTGACTCTCTGTAGCTATTTCCCTGAACTGGAAAATTAAATCTAAGTAGAACCTTGGTGCCAAACAGATGCTACCTTTGGCTTAAATTGTCTTGGGTAAATTATAAAATAATAATTAATAACTATGAGTCAGTGCCCAGAAATTATTCAGGCATATCTGTTACCTCTGTACATAAACAAAATCAATTTTCATTAAATATGCTAATTCCACACAGCATTACTATCAAAGCTTTGCCAATACCTGAGTAGATGCTATGCCTTATTTTCCAAATCAAGCAAAACCATTTTTCATTATTTGTTTTGATTATCTTCAATATGGCCTATCCTAAGTGTGTTCGGAACAGGTGCATTTGTGTTGCTAAAGGAACCAAAATAACAGTCTGAACATAAAGCTTTTATACGCCATGTGGTGCAATTATTTCATCGGGATACACAGTGGGAAGTATTCTACTGATAGTATCCTTACTGTAATTAAAGGCCAAATGAGGAATAAAAAGAGAGCAGGGGAATTATTAATCATAATTTTCAACAGCATCTTCCAACCTAATCAATGGATGTTAATACTTGTAGTAGATACTTGAGATTTTTAGAATAAAACCCTGGATTTCTTAGAATATTTATTCCTACTCCACAATTCTATTTTTTTCAGATAAAACATATTTTATAAGGGATGCTTTAATTTCAGTCTTTAGGTCATTCCATTAATACGTGCTGCATAATTAATTGAATTTTCTTGTTTTTAGAATTATGATGGCTATATAACCAGGGAGGTAAATTGAAAGAGATTAATTAGATTCAGGCACTTTTTAAGAAACATAGATTTGAATAATGGAAGTAATTGATCTAGCATGTGAACACTATAACAATATGCTAAGTGATTTACATCTCATATAATCCCTATATCAAATATGTTAACTGATGCAATTGTTACTCACATATTAAAACTGAGAAACTAAAAGTTCATCTAAGCAAACTAAATGTTACTCACATATTAAAACTGAGAAACTAAAAGTTCATCTAAGCAAAGTAATTTATCCAAAGTTAAAGACTTAGTAAGTTGATGGAAAGGAAGTTTAAAATCATTCTCAAACAGCAAAGCTTGAGCTCTATATTCTGTACATATATATCCTTCATAGTGGAGTAATATTGCATGTCTTAAATATTGCATGTCATTTGGAAAATAAGAATTCCTAAACAGAGGTTAATATTTTTGTCAATGTTGTTTACAATCTCTTAAGTGCCTTATCAGTTATAAATTATTTTTCACTGGAAAGGTTCAATGTCCAAATATATGTTTAAAACTATATTAAAATTTTACTTAGGATAATAAAGAAAAAGAGTGGACATTTGAAACCCTCATCTTGGCACCTGTTTCAAGTCCCTCTTCTCCATGCGAGTAATATGCCATACAAGTTAAGTAACTTAATTAAATAGTCTTCATTTTACATACTTAATTCATTTTGCGATTCAAAATCAAAATTGATAATAACTGGTATGTTTGACATAACATGTTTACTTAAAGAATGAGGTGAGTCAGTTTGCTACAGATGCACATATCCAGTTCAGGAAAAAAATTAGAAAATCCATTTACAAAGAAAAATAAGATAGATACAGCCTTTATTTATTTTTGTGGAGTACTTAAGCTGGCAAAGGGCAATTAGTTTCTAAAAATTGTTCAAAATAACATATATTAAAGTTAACATTTCTAAAATACGTACATACTATTACAAGATTTGTTTCAATTTGTTATAAATTTAAGTTTCTTGATGTTTTTCCCTTCTATCCCCTAAATATCATGAGGTAATGAAACTGTGATTTTGGTTTTCTTTTCTTTCTTTTTTTTTTTTTTTTTTCAGGCTGGAGTGCAGTGCCATGATCTTGGCTCACTGCAACCTCCGCCTCCTAGGTTCAAGCGATTCTCCTGCCTCAGCCTCCTGAGTAGCTGGTATTACAGGTGCGTGCCACCATGCCCAGCTAATTTTTGTGTTTTTAGTAGAAACGGGGTTTCACCACGTTGGTCAGGCTGGTCTTGACTCCTGAACTTGTGATCCACCCGCCTCAGCCTCCCAAAGTGCTGGGATTACAGGCGTGAGCCACCGCACCCATTTGGTTTTCTTAAAATACACAAAGGCTATCATAGAAAGTGCAAAAATCTCATCTTATTTTAGAATTCATGTTTAATTTTACACTTGAATTCATAATATATCAATATTTCAAATATATAATAAAGATTATAATATACATCAGAATATTACTGCTTCAGTAAAGATACACTGTCATCTCTCCTAACGTAGGTACAATAGTGATAAGCACATATCAGGAAATATCTTAAGGTTTTCATGTATGATAATTTTAAAACATCTTCAATATCATTGTAAATGTGAGAGAACTTATCTCCGTTTCATAGATGAGGTCACTAAAGCTGTAAATAATTGCATGACTTTTCCAGGCCATACATAGAGCTTGTGGTAGTCAATGTGTTCAATTAGTTTGACAAGCTCCACATCACATGCTTGAAATTATTAGACTTTGTTAATTTTTTTGGTTAACCTACATGCTGAAGCATATTTTGGTTACATCAATAATGGTACACTTATGAATTTATATCACTGAGTTTATAGTCCTTTAAACATACCATTTTCAGACTATAAGTAAAATCATTTTATCATCTCATAAATAGCCCATTTATAACTTCAAATGAATAGTACATTATAAAAAAAGGCTTTTATTTGTTAATTCCAGTGGTTTTTAAATAATTATTTGAAAAAGAAAGAATGAAGATATTCTATAATCCGCTATTCGATTAAGATTCCTTTCTATTATTATTAAATGAATATGTGCTCAGTAAAAAAAAATAATAATATATACAATGGCAAATTACATATTTACTTAAGAAAGTCAACGTTGTTATTTTAACAGTATTGTTATTTGAACTGTTTATTGTTATTTTAACAATATTGTTATATTAACTCAACATGTGCCAAATTGCAATCTAGAAACTGTAGATTCATGGGATAATAAAGTAACAAGGGGCTTCCATTTGGAAGCCTTCTAGTAGCTCCCATCTGAATCTGGAAAATATAGGAATAATGTTAGATAATAATAGAGGCTCTGAGTGGGTCAAATAGAGTAAATGGTGGACAGAGGTTGAAAGAGTTGTTGCTAATATAGGCAGAGGAGTAATGGAAGGTTTTACAGGGAAGTTGACATTTGCATCAACACCTAAAATGATGAGAGAAAGACATTCAAGGGAAAGGAACATTTCAATCAAAACAGCATAATAAATATTTTCGTGGTTTTATAATTACAATATTAATTTCAGGAAGTCTCATGATGATGTAAACAAAAAAATTTTCTAATTGCAATTTAAACAAACTTCATATTAGATTACACTGTGATGTCTGAATCTTATTTGGACTTAGTCTATTTAAGGAGGGAGAAATTCAATTTTTTTTTCTTTTTATTAATTAATTTATTTATTTTTTATTATACTTTAAGTTCTAGGGTACATGTGCATGACGTTTATATCATGTATAATTCCCCAATGCAATCCCTCCCTCCTCCCCCCTCCCCATGATAGGCCCCAGTGTGTGATGTTCCCCTTCCCGAGTCCAAGTGATCTCATTGTTCAGTTCCCACCTATGAGTGAGAACATGCGGTGTTTGGTTTTCTCTTCTTGTGATAGTTTGCTAAGAAGATGGTTTCCAGCTGCATCCATGTCCCTGCAAAGGACGCAAACTCATCCTTTTTGATGGCTGCATAGTATTCCATGATGTATATATGCCACATTTTCTTAATCCAGTCTGTCACAGATGGACATTTGGGTTGATTCCAAGTCTTTGCTATTGTGAATAGTGCCGCAATAAACATACGTGTGCATGTGTCTTTGTAATAGAGTAATTTATAATCCTTTGGGTATATACCCAGTAGTGGGACGGCTGCGTCATATGGTACATCTAGTTCTAGATCCTTAAGGAGTCGCCATACTGTTTTCCATAATGGTTGAACTAGTTTACAATCCCACCAACAGTGTAAAAGTGTTCCTATTTCTCCACATCCTCTCCAACACCGAGAAATTCATTTTTTAAAGGTAACTTGGGAGGCAGAGGATTACAAATCTTGGATTGTCATAGTCTAAATAAACAAAAATTGTTTTCCTTTAAAAGATTTTTTTGTTCAAATCATTCTATGATATACTTTCTTAATATGGTTACTTTGCTTTTACATTTTTAGCTAAACAATTTTTATTTTAAATACATTTTAACTGTAGCCATGTACAATCAGTAGGATTTAGTCCATAATTCAAATAATGTTGCAAATATGCAACCTTGATAAATAAATTTCTGACATTTAAAATAATTGACACATTTTATTAAAATGCAAATATCTATGAATTAACATTTTTAAAACTACACATACACTTTACATTTAACAATTACATCTTCAGTAGTCAGCAGATTAAGGAGAATTCATTCCAAACCATGAGATAATGGTGAAAAAGAGAGGATTTGAAAGGTGGGAAATCAAAAGAAAACTGAAATGGTTGATAATGTAATAATAGATAACTTAGCAATGGAATCATTTAGCAAACATAAATTAACCAGGTTTTAATGGTAGTTTCTAAGATGAGTCACAACAAGAATACCCAAAGAAAGCAGAAAAAAATGTACTTGAAAAACCTGAAATTTGATTTATAATCATTTAAGGAGGGAACTAGCTATCACTTAATAAAGGGCCAGTAGAAGTGTATTAGAGAACTAGCAGGGAATAAATGGGACTATATGGATCGTTAAAAATCACTTTCTCTTAGCCACTTGTTTTTATGTCTAAATAATTTTCTATTCCTTCAGTAATTCAAAAATTATTAATTAAACATATGCTCCACTGAAGCTTTGTTGCTAAGCACTGGACTAAGTAAAGCAGACCTGATTGTATAGTTTATGAAGTTTATTGTCTGACTGGGATTAGAGCCAAGAAGCAAATAATGGTGTGTACTTATGAAATGACTAATACTATAAAATGAGATATGATGCTAAGGGATCATATAATGATACGCATAATAGTTTAGAAATCAAAGATGTATACTTAAAAATTGCTTATTATGCAGAAATCTTAAATTAGTACATGAATTATCAATCAAAGGAAATGTATTCCTCGTAGTTGAAAGTGCGTGTTCAACATGTAGAGTGTTAGGAGAAAAATGTGCATTGTTAAGTTTCATATAGCTATAGAAGAGTGTGTTATTAAGTGAGACAAGGTTAAGGCAAAGAGCTGAGAGGGGCTAGATTATTGAGGGCTGTGTAAGTGGCTTAGTTATAACACTTGTTTCAGTTGCAGGAAGCAAGCAATTGACATTATCTAAATTTGTCCCTTAATAATGATTCTCTCTGCTGTGTGGGAATTATACTATATACATTTGCAATTGATAGTGGAAAGACAACATATGGAATATTTCACCCTGCTTAGTTGAGTTAAGCTGAAGATTAGGAATGATGGGTGAAGTAGACTTCATCATCAAAGATAACTGAAAGTGAATGATTTTTTTTGTATTTGATGTTGGCAGTGAAGAGTAGAAAAATGTTCTTGTTAAAACTATTTACTGTGGTCCAGAGAGCTGTGGCACATTACGTTCAAGTAAAAAAACGGAAAATAATTGACCAGTAAAGTAAGGTAACTTATACAAGTTTGAAAGAGAGAAAAGTTGATATACTCAAGAGATGTATTTCAGGTAGAAATTGCAGATAAAATTTTCCAAGATCCCCCAAAATTTTGAATTTTCTAACTTGAAAATCATGGTGAATGATCTTAGTATTTTTTTCATTGTGTTCATTATGGACATTAAAGCATCTAGAAGAATATTTGGCACATAGTAAGTTAAGTGACTAGAATGGATAAATAGATAAATGTGATAGTTTTTGTGATTGTGATCGGGGCATAGAAACACACATACATGAACTGTTTTGTCAGACCCTGTTAAATATTATGACTCTAAAGATGATATATAAATAAATGTAACTCAATGAAAAGACTGCATGCTAACAAAGTCAATATAGAATGTTGATTTATATAATGGAATTAAGTAATGCTCTTTCACATGTCAATTTTTTTTCAAGTCTTATCTCTCCAAGGCAGATTTGAAGCTGTTTATGTTTGTTTGTTTATTTTTCTAATAATCAGTTATGATGGTTAATTTTATGTGTCAATATAGCTGAGCTACAGTGCCCAGATATTGCATCAAACATTATTCTGTATAGTTTCATGTGAATATTTTGGGATGAGTTTTGTATTTAAAAAAAACCATCTTTATTAAGGTATAATGGATGAATAAACATTTATATCTCTACAGTAAACCACATGATATTTTGATATATGTATACATTGTGAAATGATTAAATCAATTTAATTAACATATCTATCACTTCATACACCGTTCTTTTTATTGTGGTGAGAACCTTTAAGATTCAAACTCTTAGCAATTTTTATGCATATAATATATTATTATGAACTACAATCACCTCCAGAACTTATTCACTTTGACTAATTGAAAATTTTTACTCTTAACAAACATTTCCCCTTTCTTATGTTAAATTAACTTTGATCTAAAGGTGTCTCTGTGAATAGTTTGGACTAAAGTTTTCTCCATGCATACTGAATTGTAATCCTCCTTGATGTGTAAAGAGACTGTAACCTACTCTTGTAATAAGCCAACTCTCAGTCAACCAAGGCAGGTTCAAAGCAGGTTCACATAAGGCAAACGCCCAGCTGTACCCAGTCCAGCTCTTTACGTACCTCACTTCCATTTCCTGTATGCCACTTTCCTTTTTCTGTCCATAACTATTATCCAAACATGTGATAGACACAGCATCACTTGAACCTATTCTGGTTCTGTGGGCTGTCTGATTGGCAAATCATTCCTTGATCAATTAAACTGTTTAATTTGCATGAAGTTTTTATTTTAATGGATGGTATCAGAAGTGGGATTTGAAGTACAGTTTCCAGCAAACACCTGGAAGCATCAAGTGACCAAGTGAGGTACCCAGTAGGCCCAGTGTGTTCATTGCTTTCTCACAGCAAGAGAGGATTGTGGGTAAGTCCTTTCTTGGATTCTGAAGCTCTACTAGTTTGTGTTTTGAGCTGTCTGAGTTTGCTTTGGAAAATGTTTGATCTGGACTAGGTTCAGAAGTTGCAAGAGAAACTAAACTTGGTCCAGGCTTGGATTGGATATGGTAATTCACTGGATTGGATCTAGTTAGAGGCCTTTAATATCCAACTAGGTCAGGCAAAAACTGGCATTAAATGCCAATTAATATCAGAGTGTGCAATCTAGCTCTCAGAAATTTGTAGGGATTCTGTGTTCTATCTCCATTTTTTCTTTTTCTTGCACATATAGTTAGGAAAACTTTATTGACTAAGTTGATCAAGACAATCTGACAGTCAGTGAGAATATTTAATGTAAACATAGAATCCTTAATTTCAGAACTGAGTACTTGACCTTCCATCTATGCATACCTTCACAGGTGTAAGTGTTAGGCCCTAAAAACAGCAAATGCTTACAAAAATAGCAAAATCCTACTAAAGATAACTTAAAATTTAAAATTGTAGTGGAATGTTCTAAATGAACAACACTACCTTTTAAGAATTTAATTTAAAAATGAGAGCTCCTGAATTAGGCTAACGAAGAAATACCTATTGATGGTGTGCAGAAACGTCTAAAAAGATTTTAATATTTTTATTGCCTCTTTTAAAAAACTCATTAAAAAGGCAAATACAGTCCTTAAGGAATTAATTGCCACCAAAAAAAAAAAAAAAAACTGAATCTGCTAATCTTTTGGGTTAGTTACTATCGTGCCCCAAAGGTGAAAAGAAAACTGGACAAACTGTTTATAAAAGTAAGCCCTTAAATCAAGTAAGCGTGCTTCTTTTTCAGAGTTGTCTATTCTGAGTCTCTGCACAGAGCATGTTTTGCTCTATTTATTAATGCTCTCTTCCTTGATCTCTGTGGTCCAGTCTGAAAATGAAGACTGATTTGGAAGCTCCATATCTTACAAAATTGGTCTTGCTATAAAAGCAAGACCTGTAGTGAATTCCTGTGATTTTATGTTACCTTGTCATGTGTTTAAAATAACTTCTGTGTCTATTCTAACTGAAACACCCAGAGTTCTTGGAAAAGCTTAGATTCTTTCTCTATGCTTTGGGATGTAAAATTACTGCCCTGTTTTGTATAAAACTCAGTGAGGGCTTTGACCACTTGAGATGTATAAATTTTAATACGTTTACAGAGCCAAAGGTTAATTAATCTGTCCCTTTAGAGTAGTAAGTTTTATCTGTACCATGACTACATTTAAAAAATTAAAGCTATACAATTTTGATTTATGTTTGCCTGTATTTTTATGTGTACATATATGGGTTTGTATGTTGTTTGTATGGTATCAAATTGACTTAAAAATACTTGGGTGCTCATAAATTAAGTAAATAGCCCAAATGCTTTTCAAATTCTCATGAGTGGTAATCCTTGATTTCTTTAAAAAAAAGTTTAAAAATTGTTAGTAAAATAGAAATATCTTCAGAATTGTAAAAATGTGTAACTGAGTCTACTGGACAGACAAATTCACACTGTCTTACATTTTCTTAAGGTTATAAAACGTTGCTTCTGTTTTTTGTTTTGTTTTGTTTTGTTTGTTTGTTTTGTTTTGTTTTACTAACTTGATTTGCCTTTGAACTTGTCTTTGGGTTTGAGCTTTTAGATTCTGTGGCCTAGACAGGTGGTCATAGTGAGGCCTGTGGACATACGTGTGTCTATAGTGCCTGGATAACAAGCTGCAAGGCAGAGGTAAACCCAGCGTGGCCCTGTCCTGCCTGGCTCAGCTGTCCCTTCTGGCCATGTTAGAAAGGGTCAGATTCTTCAGGCATCATCTTAACAGCCTGTCGTCTGTCCTGGGCTCTGCATCTGATACAGTAGAATTATGATTATTTACCTTCTAGGTTTTCACTGAAAGTTAGAGTTACTAAGAGTAACATAGAGTTACTAAGTTAAAACTGTAGTTAATATATGTAATAAATACTACTAGGTATAAAATACATAATTATGTATGCATAATTGTAAGGAACAAGGATGTGTGTTTGCCAAAGAAGGTTATTTAAAAGACAGAAGGATGTGGAAAGTAATTTACTCCAGTTTGCAGATTGTTTAAATGTTGTTTCAAATTGAAGGAAAAAAAAATCGTATAAATAACACAAAATATATATAAAAAGTTGGGGAAAGAAAAAACAGAAAAATATTGTAAGATGTTGAAAAACATTTATGGAAATATAATTTTTTGTGGTATGAGATTGAAGCTGGCAGAGATTGAATGGATTTATTTATAAGGCTTTATTAAAATTATATCTAGTATTAATTTACTGATTCGAACGTGGAATTTGGTTTTCTATTTTAAACAAGATTTTCATATACTTTTAAAAATAAATAGTAAGAATAGATTTTTGTTCATGTTTTGAGTAAACTACAAACATTAAACCGAAAAAGAAACCAAGTCAATTGTTTCTTTAACTATAGACATTTTAAGTCTTATTTTCCACAGTTAATTGATTTATTCTGATGCTCCTTCTAGAAGTTCTTTGCACGTAATCATAATCATAAAGTGTTACCTCTTCAAGAAGTTTCATGAAAAGGATCAAATAACCCTTACAAGGCACCCCTAAATATATGTCTTCAATACCATTAAAATCATATATTTGAACTGGGTAAAAATTCCCAGAACTCTAATGAAGAGACTGATTGTTACTACATGCAATTTGAATAAACTCCATGATCCAAATCAAATTACATATAATAATGCATTTAATAAACAGTATTATGCACCTGAATTGGAGAATGAAAATTGGTAATTAAGATGCTGTAAATATAATGTTAAGCGTGGAATCATGGAGAGCCTGAATGGCTGCTGGGTTCTTCCTGAGTCCTTGAAGTTTTCTTTATTAAAACTCTACACTCTAAGACTTACCATGGAAAGGAAAAATGATCATATATATATATATATATATATATATATATTTAAAATGTGGATTATATATAATGTGGAGACATATATATAATGTGGATATATATATATAATGTGGATATATATATATAAAATGTGGAGATATATGTGTGTGTGTGTATGTATATAACCATTGATATAATGACTTCTAAATTACTAAAATGGTTTCTAACCAATGTTTGATTTATCAAACCCAAAATTTGGAAAGACAATAACAATTCTAGGTACATTTCTGCTACCTGATGGATAATTTCAATATGAGGGATTTTACTCAATTGACATTTTAAATGTTTTCTGGTTGTATAGAAGCTTCCCGATGCAGGAAGGCTGAGGCTATAGCACTATCTAAGAGGTTGTAAGAGGTTGTAAGGAAATGTGTTTTCTTCATGGTAAAAAAACATAAATAAGTACAATAATTTCCACAATAGAGGTACTTGTTTCATTAGATAAGCTGCAAGGCAGTTAAATAAGATATTATAGATAGAATAGTCATAGGCAAAGCTAACTGAATTGACTGTATTGCTTTGGTCAAAAGTATAGCAGATTGATGATAATCAGACACACTTCCAAGGGAAAACATAAGTCAACTGCTTATGAGTTAGTCACTGGAAGGACTATAATCCTAATAATAGAGCCTCATGTATCTTCTGCTCCTAAATTCTGATACGGCTAAATGCTACCAGACTTTAATGTATTATGCCAAAATGCATTTTTACCAGCTAAAGGAAGAGTTTCATGATCCACTGACTGAGGAAAATCAAACTCTTCATGATCTAGAATCCAGACGTTTGGTTCTCTGGAAATGACATCAGAGAATAATAGCTCTTGCCACCCACATTGCAGCAAAACTTTGGGACCTCAAAACTTGGGTCCATAATCTCACAACTAAGAAAATCTTCTACAGACTCTTGAAACTTTAAGGATTGGAATCCTTAAAGTAAAGCTAACCAGAGAAATTTCTTCCCAGAAGCAGACAGCATCCCAGACATGCACAACTTTCTCTAGATCATGAATAAAGTTTTCTGTGCCATCATAGAGCCACAACCTCTTTTAATTTTTTCCTCCCTACACCTCTTAGAAAAGTAGAATTCACCAAAAGCTCTCCAGTTCCAGACTATCCATGGGGTAAACTTTTATTGATGGAGGATTTTAGAGGCAACCTCACACATGGGTAGCCTTATACCTCAATGAGGAAAGATGAAGGACCAATGTGGGCTGGGAACTTTAATGGTTCCTTTATTGTTCCACAATCAGTAAGAAAGAGAACATTGGTCAACTCTTTTTAACCATGGGATAAGTTAAAGAATACATTGCTGGAAGGTCTTCGTTCTTCTAAATAAACAGTATTTTCTGCGTCCCTTTTTCTATGGCTTGAGGTAAATATAAATAAGGTGATGATTAGACATTTCTTCTGATAGCTCTGTAGTAGATTCTACAACAAAGATTATGGTTTCAAAATAGATGTCTTTTAACTGTCTTGCAAAGGTTGTGCTAGATAATAAAATTGCTGTGGATTACCTTCTAGCTGAATAGAGAGAAATTTGTGTAATTGTTCCCACTTTTTATTACATATGGCTGAATACACTAGTTATTATAAAGATTCAGTTGCAGGGAATTATCTACAGGCTGCTTGGTTAAAAAAGGGCAACTCCTTGTCTGGTTCATTATTTGGTCTGCTCTATTTTGGTTAGTTTGTCAGTGGACCCCAGCTAAAAAGCATACTTCAAATTCTTGATATTAACCTATGATTGCCATCATGGTTGTCTCCTTCGTGCACTATATTCTCTCAAAAGTTTTAAATGTTTGCTTGCAGCCATCCATAGAATGTCAAATGGTTTCTCTTCAACTGGAATGACAAAAACTCAAATAAATGTGTAATCATGAGGACACTGTAACATATGATGGATATGTTGAGACTGAAACTCAAAATGATGACAAATGAGAGTAGTGCTAAAACCCTAAATATTAGGTGAGAAACTGACCAAAAAGCAGAATTGTTAAACTCAATTGTGGGAGGTCATGGTTTGGACTGAGCTCCTGCACCAGACCCCAACAGACTGGACCACACTAGCATGGAGCCACTAATGCTAAATGCTACATAATCAAACTGAAAGCATATAGATCCCCAAAAAGATGGGAGCTAAGACTAAATAAGACTTGCAGATTTCATCATGAGACAAAATAAGTCAATTTACAATAGTGACAGAGAGACATCACTGGATTAATGCCTAAACTTTTGATCAATCTCCCAAGCATCCATAATCATATGAGCCAAGTCACTAAGATAAATCTCTTTCTGTATATATACACATCATAGTTGTTCTATTTCTTTGCAGTACCTAAATCCAACAATTTTGGCCTCAGATTCCTGAAGCCCCTATCACTTTGAAATAAAGTCACATTTGCTTTATCTTACAAACAGAATTTCATTTATATCTGCCAAACTTGACCTGTCTGCTGATTAATTAAGACATAAGTTGTCGCCTTTCTGCTGCTAGAGATGTTCATTGTTGGAGGCTCCACTAACTTTATAAACAAATCAGAACACAACAATTGCAAAAAAAGAAAGAACAAATAACTCACTCAGTATACAGTTCTATTTGACAAGTATTTATTAAATTGACCCTGCCTGCTTTGTTGCCATGTACACTTATTGTTACCTTACTCATATATATTTAGTAACCAGCTAATACTATGGGTTTGGTTTATAGTAAAACTTTGTGTATATCTCTCTTGCTCTGTCTCCTTCTTCTTTTGTCTCAATATCTATTCAAATTTTAGCTGTTTTTCTGGACCTGAATTTTCTAACTGCTCATGTTTTCACTACCAATATTTTCCACAGAAGTTTAAGAAGCACCCTTGGTAAGAAAGTTGCAATCACAAACTTGTCACTAATTTCCAGAGCAATTTCCCAAAAGTAAATACTCCTCCATTTCTTATTTTTTGATATTTCAATGTCTTTTAATTGTTGTTTCATATTTTGTACACATTTTATAGTTCTTATAACTAGAAGTATTTATCTAGCTGCCTCAGTCTACCCCCATGACTGGCAGATCTTCCAAATGTGCTTTTTCACTACGTTTGTTCAGCGTTTTTATAGATTTTCATCATTCTTTTGATACTCCTAGTATAGTTATGTTAGTTTTTTGCTACTCTTTTTTATCTATTTCTTTAGATTATTTTATTTCGTTTTTATTAAAAATAATTTCCTTTTTATAGTCTTCTTTATCTTGTGGCATTATCCACTGTATTCATTTGCATTTTTGTGACTTTCATTCTTTTTCTTTATTTCTGAAATAATTTTTCATTTATAATGTATACTAACGTCTGTTGCTATTTTTGTTTTCACCTTTTTTGTCCAATAATATTATTATTGTTTTCCCAATTCTGAATTACAGCTTTGTTCTGATTTCTAATGTCATTTCCTAAATCTTGTATATATTCACAAAGTTGTCTTTTTCCTCCGTTTAATAATTCTCTGAAATTCTTATGTTATTTGTAATTTTAACTGTTTACTATTACTTTTATATTTGATAACTTTAATTTGAGTGAAATTATTACTTTACTCATGTTATAATGTGGTAGATTTTACTATGTTTTTAGTAGGGGAGAGTTGGCGTGTATGAAGGGTCTTCCTAGTTTTATATAACTGGGCTGAATCTTCTCAATTATCTTAAACTATTAACAAATATGACCTATTTTCTGAGATTTTCTCTTCTTTCATCTCTTACTTCTTTTCTGAAATTACCCTTTGTTCTCTCTTTCATAGTTATCTCGGCCTTTCCAACCTAAATTCTATATCCTGAAGTTTCCTTCCATTGCAGCTGAGGATGTATTCTGCTAGGAATCAAGTTAGTTTCAAAATTTCTTAGCACCAAGTCCAGCTTAGCATGATCCCCTAGTATTTACCCACAAGTAGAAGTTTGTGAAGCTCCTTTTTAGTTATATCTGCAAAAATTACCAAAACAAGTGAGGACATCTCCTTTGGCATGACTAAGTTGGGTAATTTTTCGCATTTCAGACTCCACATATATTGGATGTCATTTCGCTTCTGTATGCTTCTCCTACAGAGTTAATGAGGCCACATGTGTTAACTTTCTGTGAGAGATTTGGCACAACTTGCTTATATTATGAATTTCATAGGCATAAGTTGTTTGCTTCAGCACTACCACTGAGAGAGAGGATACATCTTTTAACTAATCTTAAGGTCTTAAAATTTCAAAAAGATGGGGTCACACAGAAAATAAGCTACCTCCCTCCTCCTGCTCCCTGAATCACATGTTTGGAATAAGAAAGGACCCTTGGCCGGGCGCGGTGGCTCAAGCCTGTAATCCCAGCACTTTGGGAGGCTGAGACGGGTGGATCATGAGGTCAGGAGATCGAGACCGTCCTGGCAAACACGGTGAAACCCCGTCTCTACTAAAAAAATACAAAAAAAAAAACTAGCCGGGCGTGGTGGCGGGCGCCTGTAGTCCCAGCTACTCGGGAGGCTGAGGCAGGAGAATGGCGTAAACCCAGGAGGCAGAGCTTGCAGTGAGCTGAGATCCGGCCACTGTACTCCAGCCTAGGCGACAGAGCGAGACTCCGTCTCAAAAAAAAAAAAAAAAAAAAAAAAAAAAAAGAAAGGACCCTTATGTTGGCCATAGTACACAACAGGTAGAAATAAGCGGCCCTATAGAATTATGGAATGGTCCAGCAAACAGTTATAGTGCCATTGCAAAGGAACATCTTTGGGGTTTGAGGTATTAGAAAATACATAATTTGCCCTGAATAAGTGATTCCTCTAGAGCCAGATCTGAGATTGCATGCTATAAGTGAAGCTGGTACCTCTCACCATTGCTGGTATTTACTCACTGAAATTTGTTTCCAGAATTCTAATTTTGAGATATTCTGGTTTAGAGTTTTTATTAAGCAAGATCCAACAGAGAATACAAGAATTTAATGATGTTACAAATTTAAAATGGATATTTCTTTTCTTTCTTTCTTTTTTTTTTCTGAGACAGAATCTTGCTCTGTTGTCCAGGCTGGAGTGCAGTGGCCGGATCTTGGCTCACTACAGCTTCTGCCTCCCAGCATCAAGCAATTCTCCTGCCTCAGCCTCTCGAGTAGCTGGAATTACAGGTGCACACCACCACGCCTGGCTACATTTTGTATTTTTAGAACATTTAGTAGAGATGGGGTTTCACCATGTTGGCCAGGCTGATCTCAAACTCCCGACCTCAGGTGATCCACCCACCTTGTCCTCCCAAAGTGCTGGAATTGCAGGCATGCACCACCATGCCTGGCCTAAAATTGATATTTCTACATGCTTATTTTGAGGTGTTTAAGAAAGAGACATAAACAAGATAAAGAGTGACTTGTGAGGGGACAGAGTCAAGATGGCTGAAAAAAAGCAGCTGGTATGTGCTACTCTAATAGAGAGGAGACAGAGTGATGAGTCAACACTAGCCCTTTAAGTGGATCCTAAAGGAGGCCATGCTGGGATTCAGCAAGGAAGCAACAGCAAACCACAGAGAGCAGAGAGGAGTGAGACAGGGTAGCTGCCCACCCAGGACTGGCACAGAGTCAGGGGAGGCTCTCTACTGTGGGGAAGGGTTGAGCGAGTGAGAGCCACTGGCAACCCAGACTCCTGCCATGGATCCTTTAGAAGTGGTGAACCCATATGGGTCTGCAGAAACCTCAGTTCTTGCCTCCTAAAAAGAAGTAATTTGACTGAGGGTCATAGGCGGAAGGAGAGATGAAGGCAAGTTTTAGAGCAGGAGTGAAAGCTTGTGAAAACGATTTAGAGCAGGGATGAAAGGAAGTGAAGTGCACTTGGAAGAGGGCCAAGTGGGCAACTTGAGAGATCAGGTGCACGGTTTGACCTTTTGACTTGCTTCTGGGGTTTTGCATCCCTCCTCCCCTGATTCTTTCCTTGCAGTGGGCTGTCCACATGTACAGTGCTAGCACTTGGGAGGTGAGCATGTTTAGTGTGTTTACTGGAGTCGTTCTCATGCCCACTTGAGTCATTCTTCCCATACCAGTCAAATGCCCCTGGTAGGTCATATACCAGTTAAACATCTCCGTTTTGCCTCTGAATGTGCATGCCTGAGCCCACTCACTGAACTCCTGAGATGTTATTGGGAAGCTGCTGATCATCAGTTTCAGGTAATTCTGTCTATTGGGAGACTGCTTTGCCTGGCACTGGCTGTGATAAATTATTTTAGAGAGACAGCCTGACCATCACCTGATGGTCTCCTGACATTCCTGGTGGGGTTGGGGGAGCCCTCTCCTGTCCTGCTCATGCTTGACTAGATACCTACTGTAACAGACCTTTGCAGTCCTGGGCACAGAAGATCTCCCCACCACAGTCAATATGGGACCTCCATGCTGACACAGAGAGCTACCTGGAATTTGAGCAGACCTGCTGCCCAGGTCCACGTGAAGCTCCACAGGACTTGGAACCTTGAACACCCTGGTGCCAGCTGCTATAGCCCACACCGAGGGAGGCCAGGCTGTCTCGTGTGCCCCCAGGGTAAGAGCCACTTCCACAGTGCTGAGGGACATATGAACTATGGGCCCCACCTCGCCAGGCAAAGCTCAATCGCCTGGGACCCCAGCACAGCCACTCCACCTCTGCCTGAGCACTTTGGCTGGTAATAGCTCTCCATTTATCTGGAATAGAGCTCCCAGAGGTCGTCTACTAGGCCCATCGCAATTGCCATTGCCACAATTTACAACCCTGCTGTCCTCAGGCTGGGTGGGAGCAAAGAGTCTAAAAACTGTTGCAGACCTTCAGCGCTTTGCAGCCACTGTATGGAAAAGCATGTGGACTGTTTTGCTGGTGGGACTCTACACTGTTATTCCTCACTAAGCAGGGCCTCTGACTGCAGCAGCCCTATGGAGAAGCCCTTTGGAGCAGCCCTATGGAGAAGAGGCCAGTCCGTCTTCCTGCAAGATCCCCACCCCCTGGTCTTCACCAGACAGGGCCCCCAGCTTTCTCTGGCCCACAACACAGCCACCTCACCAACAGTTGATTATTCTGATTGGAAGCAGTTCTGTGGTTCTCTGGGGTTGAGCTTCTGAATACAAGTGACTGACAGGCTGCCTCCCATTGCCCTGGCTGAGGTTCCCACCCCTGCTCCTTCAAAGCTGGGGAGGGAAAAAAGAGCCTGAAACTTATCCCAGGAACGCAGTGCACAGCTTGAGAGTGGCAAGTCAAAAATCTATGGCCAGCACTCAAATGGAAGAGAAGTGCTCCTCTCAGAGTACTGAGAGGAGTGATTTGTGCTGGGTTGGGGGGCTGCTGCAGGAGCAGGGTGTGCCTCTGCAGGATTGGACCAGAAAAGATGTGGCCTCTTTCTCTGCCATGGCCCCTGCAGCCTGGAACGCTAAAAGGGGCGCAGTTGTGGACTTCGTGATGGAGTCACCTTTCTTCCCGGCCCCCTGGCCTGCCCTGCAAAGCCACCTCCCTGTAAAACCAAGGGCAAGAATTCAACCACAAATAAAGACCCTGCACATAGCCTAGGTCCTCTGAAAACATCCAGAAACAAAGCTAACTGACTATACTCAGCTTAATCCACAGTTAAAGGCACACAAATCCTACTAGATATAAAAGAACCAGCACAAGATCTGTTTAAGTTCAAAAAGCTAGAGTATCTCTTTACCTCCAAACTGGCCTAGTAGCTTGCCAGATATGGATCTTAACCAGTCACAAATGATTGAAAAACAGACATAGATTTCAGAATTAAGATGGCAAGGAAACTCACTGAGATTCAGGAGAAAGTTAAAACCCAATCCAAGGAATACAAGGAATCGAGTAAAATAATTCAAGAGCTGAGAGACAAAATAGTCATTTTAGGAAAGAACTAAAATGACCTTCCAGAAGTAAAACATTTCATAACACAATTGGAAGCATTAGCAGAATAGACCAAGCTAAGGAAAAAAAAAAATCTCTGAGCTAGAAGATTGGTTCTTTGAATTAATTCAGTCAAGCAAAAATAAAGAAAAAATAATTTTTAAAAATGAACAAAACTTCTGAGAAATACATAATTATGTAAAGAAATCTGTGATCACTGGCATTCCAGAGCAAGAAACAGATAAAATGAACAACTTGGAAAATATATTTGAGAATAGAACCCAACACAATTTCCTTAATTGCACTAGAGAGTTTGACATTTGATACCAGAAATACAGAGAGCCCGCATGAGAACCATCCAAACAAGACAACCATCTATACAAGACAACCATCCAAAGGCACATAGTCATCACATTCACCAAGGTCATCATATTTACCAAGGTCAACACATACAGAAAAAGTCTGAAAAGCAGCTAGAGAGAAGAGTCAAGTTGTGTACAGAGGAAACCCCATCAGGCTAGCAGCAAACCTGTCAACAGAAACTTTACAAAGCCAGAAAAGATTGGGAACCTATTTTCAATGTCCTTAAAGAAAAGAAATTCCAAGCAAAAATTTCATCTCACCTCATTAATCATCATAAGTGAAGGAGAAAAAAATCATTTTCATACAAGCAAATGTTGAGGGAATACATTTCAATTAGACCAGCCTTACAAAAAGTCCTTAAGGGAGTGCATGGAACTGAAAAAAAAATGACATCAACTACCACAAAAACACACTTAAGCATATAACCCATAGGTCCTATTAATATAAAACAATCACACAGTCAAGTTTGCATAACAATTAGCTAACAATACAACGACAGGATCAAAACCTCACATGCCAATACTAACCCTGAATGTAAATAAATGACCCACTTAAAACACATAGAGTTGCAAACTGGATAAAAAGAAAAGATCCAACTATCTGTTGTCTTCAAGAGACCTGTCTCATATGTAGCAACAAACACAGGCTCAATGTAAAGCCATAGAACAAGATCTATCATGCAAGTGTAAAACAAAACAAGAAGTTACTACTCTTAGATAAAACAGAGGTTAAACCAACAAAAATTAAGAGGTACATTTCATACTGATAAAGTCTATTATATAATAAGAATACTTAACTATCCTCAGTATGTGCACATCCAACATTGGAGCACCCAGATTCATCAAACAAATTCTTCCTGGCCTACAGAAAGACTTAGACAGCCATATAATAATAGGGGGAGACTTCAACACCCCACTTACAGTGTTAGACAGATTATCCAGGCAGAAAACCAGCAATTAAATTCTGGCCTTAAACTTGATACTTGGCAAATCAGACCTTATAGACTTCTATAGAATACTCCACCCAACAACCACAGAACATGCATTCTTCTCATCTGTACGTGTAACATATTCTAAGATCAGCCACATGCTTGGTCATAAGGTAAGTCCCAATAAATTAAAAAAAATTCATACCAAGAACACTCTCAGGTTACAGTGAAAGAAAAATAAAAATTGCTATCAAGATCTCTCAAAACTACAAAAAATGTATGGAAATTAAATAACTTGCTCCTGAATAACTAATTTTGTAAACATATAAATTAAGTCAGAAATCCAAAAATTCTTTGAAATTAATGAATGTAGAAACACAACCTACCAAAATCTCTGGATGCCGCTAAAGCATTGTTAAAATGGAAGTTTATAGGACTAAACACCTTCATCAAGAAGTTAGAAAGATCACAAATTAATGATCTAACTTTGCACCGAAGGGAATAAGAAAAAAAAAAAAAAGAGAGAGAGAACAAACAAACCCCAAAGGCTACTGTAACCAAAACAACATGATACATGTACAAAAATAGATATATACACTAGTGGAACTGGTTAAAGAATCCAGAAATAAAGTGACACATTTACAACCATTTGATCTTCAACAAAGTCAGCAAAAATAAGTAGTGGGGAAAGGACTCCCCAGTGATAAATCGGTCTGGGAAACTGACTAGCCATATGCAGAAGGATGAAAGTGGACCCTATACAATAATTAACTTATGACAGATTAAAGATGTAAATGCAATACCTCCATCTATAAAATTCTAGAAGAATAAATACGTTTCTTAATGTTGGCCTTGGCAAAGAACTTTTAACTAAGTCACTATGAACAATTGTAACAAAAACAAAATTAATAAGTGGAACCTAATTAAACTAAAGAGCTTTTGCACAGCAAAAGAAACTATCAACAGAGTAAACAGGTAATGTAGGGAATGGGAGAAAATATTTGCAAACTGTGCATCTGTTAATGGTCTAATATCCAAAAACCTATAAGGAACTTAATAAGTAAAAAAATCACACCCTTAAAAAAATGGGCAAAGGACATTAACAGGCACTGCTCAAAATAAGAAATACACACAGTCAATGAGCATTTGAAAAAAATGCTGATTATCACTAATCATCAGAGAAATGCAAATCAAAACTATAGTGAGATACCCTCTCACCTGAGTCAAATTGGCTGTTATTAAAAAGCCAAAATACAATAGATGCTGTTGAGGCTTCAGAGAAAAGGGAATGCTTGTACACTCTTGGTGGGAATGTAAACTAGTTCAGCCACTGTGAAAAACAGTTTGGAGATCTCTCAAAGACCTTAAAACTGAGCTACCATTCAGCCCAGCAATGCCATTACTGGGTGTATACCTAAAGAAAAAATATAATTATAACAAAAAGATACATGCACTCATTTATTCATGTCATGCCATTCACAATAGCAGAGACAGAGAATCATCCTTGTTGCCCATCAATGATGGATTGGATAAAGAATATTAGATATACAAATACCACAGAATATTACACAGACGTAACCAAGAATGAAATCATGTGCTTTGCAGCAATATGGAAGTAGCTTGAGGCCATAAGTCTAAGTGAATTAATGCAGAAACAGGAAAACCAATACCACAAGTTCTCTCTTATAATTGGGTGCTAAACATCAATCACCCACAGTCATAAAAATGGAAATAATAGACACTGTAGACTGCTAGATGGTAGTGGGAGGGAAGAGTATTCCTTAAGTTAGATTTTATTCCATTAGGTAGATGGAGGGAGGTGGGATGCATCAAAAAGCTACCTATTGGGTACTATGCTCACTGCCTGAGTGCAATATACCAATGTAACAAACCTGTACATGTACCTCCATGTATGTAAAATAAAAGTTGAACAAGTAGTGACTTGTGACTTTGTAGTGTGTTCTGAATTTTTATTACCGTGATAACAAGTGACTTTGCCTCTACACAATCAGTTCATGCTGCAATATAAATGGAAGCTGAGAGCTTTCTTGAGACGGCTTCCTTGGTGAATATGTACAGTGTTATAATTCAATGGAAGACAAGTGAATTTCTGTATTAGCAGAATAAGTTCATATTCCTCAATAAGATTAGGATCACTCCAACGGTAAATTACTATGTGAAGGGTTACTTGAAATCAAGGGAAAATTTGGAATGGTTATTGGAGGAGGCAATACATAAGTTTGGCTTTGGATCCAATTGCTAACATAAAGAATATATGCTCTACCCACAGCCTCTATACTATCCATGTAATCGTATGCATATGTATTTAACTAATTTTTTAATCTATTATTTTCACTCATTATTTATTGTACATTCTCAATATAGGAGCAAAATTAAACCAGAAGGAAATAGTAATAGCTGAGAGAAGTAAGGCTTGGAATTGGATATAGTAACTGAAAGAGAGTTAGAGTGTAGTTTTTTGAAATCAGACTAATTGAATTCTAAGTAAATGTATAAATTTTGAAAATTTGGGAAAGTTGTGATATTTTGGAGTTGAGCAACCACAGTGAGGTTGTTGTTGAGGCTGTTAAAGATCCATTCCCTCACATTTTGGTAACTGACATTCAATTTGTACTTCACTGTTTTTCATAAAATAAATTGTTTTCACTCCTAGCATCTGGAGGTGGTCTTAGTATGTCCTACAATACTGCTTATCAGTGTTGGATCAGGAATGAATAGATGACCTTATTTGAGACAATCAGAAAAAACGGAGAGAGCTGACATAGTTCCCCAAACAGAAAATATCCAGAATATGTTCTCTATATTTCTGGATAGGAATGGGGACACGTGCCCAGGACTTACTGAATATCTCGCTTTGAAACCAGGAAAAACGTCACCCGTTTTTGGAACTGATCTGGCAAAAGCAGAAGGAAATCTGGCCTTGGTGATAGTGCTAAACTAGTGAAATATGGCTTGCTTGAAGCCTGCATTACCTCTGAGCTTTTCCGTTTTTAATTTGCATAAACCAATTTGTATCTTTCTTTTTAAGTCTATTTTAGGTAGGTTTTCATTTAGTTGCAAAATAAAGAAGCAATTTAGAGAAGAGCAGAGAAATTCCAGAGAGTCATAACACATCTAGGGTTTACCACACTCCCATCCAAAGCCTTAATGTGGAAGAAACAGAGGGGAGTAGTGGTTTCTACAATTTTGTATCAGCTTTATGTTATCTTTTTTCATATAATTTTCAGTACCAGGAAGTTTAATTTTCTCTTTGCAGTAGTGGGGGTGGGGAGGAGTGTTTCTCAAGTTAGATTTTTGTAGGTCTTATTCTCTCATTTCTTTAAAGATATATGTAACATATCACTGATCGAATTTTGTTTAAAAAGCTGCCTTTTCAATAAGTCATCAAGTTTATTTAATAGAGAAAAATAGAATGCTTACATTGATGGAAAACAAGAAGTAGAAATGGAAACCACATTAAAAATAAATGTACAACTGAAACCACGTTTTCTGTTCCCAATGTGAAATGGCAAAATGAGAGACTGAAATGCTGAAGAACTCTATCCATATGGATGTTACAGAACCAGGAGACTTTTGTTTTGTTTTGTTTCATTTTCTGCTTCATTTTCGTCAAGGATAAATAAATAGGTAAAAGTTAGGAAATTGATCAGTTCACATCATACTGTTTTTATATGTTCTTTATCAGATTAGAAACTGGGCCTCCGATAAAAATATTCTGTAAACTGATGAAGATTCTCTCCTTTATCAAATTTTAGTTAAGCTCCTCTGAAACCTCAGCTCACCTAGACCTGAGCTTTGGTCTTCTTCATTCATCTCTGTATTATCCATTTTTATCAAGTATACTGTGAAGTCAGTATAGCTAGCCAGAATCTCCCACCCTTGATATCTATCTGATCACCTTGAATATCTGAACAAATTTCTCATCCCTCACCAACCCCCAGTTGATACCCAATCGCCATGGCCAGCCTTCAGCAAGAATCCTGTCAAGTAGGTTTAGCTAGCACCCTCTCTTACTCCAGATTGTCCTCTTAGTATTTTTTTCATCCAGTGACCTCTACCCTATTCCTTAGCTATAAATTCCATACCTTATTGTATTCAGAGTTGACCCCAATCACTCTCCTTTACTGCAAAATCCCACTGCAGTAGTTCCTATACCTATCAAAATAGTCCCGAGTAATGAATGATAAGGCAAGCATTTCCATGGGTCACAATAATTTTTTAACAATTACATAAACACTGAACTTGGAATTATGAATACTGAATATCATGCAATTCACTACAAAATAAGAATGAAGCTTTTCCCTACACTTTTTAAAATACAAAGACTATGTACTTTCTTCCTATATGATCGTTTTTAAATTTTTTTTTAAGACACTTGGGATATCTCTTGGAAATGCCAGTTAATTAATTGACTTAAAGAAAAAACAAAAAACCAAAGTATATGCATATACAATCACCATGCGCAATATTAACTTTTTCAAACTTGCTTACTCCTACATTTAAATGTATACTTTATTATTTAAAAATGAGTCAAATTTTTGAAAAGACCAAGTGGTTATGCAATTCACATCTAATATTATTCTAACCCCTGATGTTAATTTTTCATCCCTATAAAAAGCCACTTTTAACAATTTACCTTTTTTCTTTTGAGATGGTTTCTATGCATATATCTTATAATATAAATGTAGAAATATTATATAAGGACTCCTCAAACTTTTCAATTGGTGTATGTCTTTGTTTTCATTCTTGATTTTTTTCTACCTTGAGTATTATTTGACACTAAATAATAATCAAATATGAACAAAAATATAGACATAAATATTTGAATAATTGAAATATATATTTAATATAGATGTTAAAATACTAAAATCTAGATAAGTAACATATAGATATAAAATATAAATATAATACATATTAAACTAAATATAGATGTAAAAACTCTGTGTGCATATTTTATACAAATGAAAACTAGTGAACAGTATTTGTTGTGGTTTATTTTTAATTATCATTCCATATTAGACATTATTAGAACATGTTTAATTATTCAATACTGTTGATATCTGTACATTCATTTGCTATGTTAATTCAACTATCTATTGGTGAATATTTAAGTGATTTCTATTCCAGTTATTATAAAAAATGCAATGTCAATATTTTTGACCATCTTGTATATATTAGCACTTCTTCTTTTTTTCTGTTTTTTTTTTTTTTTTTTTGAGACCGAGTCTTGCTGTGACACCCAGGCTGAGTACAATGGCGTGATCTTCACTCACTGAGACTTCTGCCTCACGGATTTAAGAGATTTTCCTGCCCCAGCCTTCTGAATAGCTGGGATTACAGGCACCTGCCACTATACCGGGCTAATTTTTGAATTTTTAGTAGAGACTGGGTTTCACCGTATTGGCCAGGCTGGTCTCAAACTCCTGACCTCAAGTGATCCACCTGCCCAGCCTCCCATAGTGCTGGGATTACAGACATGAGGCACTGGGCCCAGCCTACTGGTACTTTTTCTAAAAGAGAAATTGCTGGTTTTATTTTAATGTTATAACTTTTTTTTTTTTTTTTTCTTTTCTGAGATGGAATCTCAGCCTGCACTCCCAGGCTGGAGTGCAATGGTGTGGCCTCAGCTCACTGCAACCTCTGCCTCCTGGGTTCAAGTGATTCTCCCACCTCAGCCTCCCCAGTAGCTGGGACTACAGACGTGTGCCACTGCACCTGGCTAATTTTTGTATTTTTAGTAGAGACGGGGATTCACTATGTTGGCCAGGCTAGTTTCAAACTCCTGACCTCATGATCCGCCCTTCTCGGCCTTCCAAAGTGCTGGGATTACAGACGTGAGCCACCACGGTAGGCTAACATTATAACTTTTAACGTTGTAGCATGTTATCAAATTTTCCTTTAAAGGACTTTTTCAAATTGCACCAATTTCTTAAATTCTTAGAAATACTATAAACTACTCTTGACCTGAAGAATGAATAAATAAAATATATGAATTTTAGCTTAACATTTGTATTTTTAATTATGAAAAATCTGATATTCTCATAGATGTTAAATTTATACATACTATGAACAATGGTTTATTGTATTTATTCATTATTTTAAGTATTTATAATGATCACAATGATAAGGAACTTAGCCATTGCATATAACAAATTTCAAATTTGCTTTTTAAAATGATTTACTAGACTTTCTTTCTGCTTGGAATGCTATTTGTATAGTAATCCACATTGCTTGCTCTTGAATTTTCTTCCACTGTTTTTTCTCAGGTAATATTAAGGAAGTCGTCACTAAACCTGCATTTAGAATTTTCATATGTAATCTTTTGTTGCCTGTCCTCCGGATTCCCCCTACACTGCTGTGCATTTTCATTTTTTATACCACTTGTCACATTCTATCTTGTATACTTTTATGAGATATTTATTGCTTATCTTTTTTACTTCCTACTGGAATTTAAACTCTAAGAGGTCAGGCATCTTTATCTATTTTGTTAAATCACATAACCCAAGTTCTGGAATAGTGCCTGGCACATAGTGGGCACAAATAAAAGTATTTGTTGAATAAATGTATCTTTTTTTGCTTAAGGTAATAGTTGTCACTCTAAAGAGCCAATGAAGACTCTAGGATGTATATTCCCTTAGCGTACTTACTGTCTACTATACAGATAGTAATATGAACATTTAGGGGTACATTTAGGGGAACATTTATGGGTACACAAAATTCGCATAAATAAGGCAATAATTATAATAGACATACACATAATCTGCCCCAGCTTAAATTTTATTTGACCTTTTATCCATCTCAATTTGGATGATGTATGTGTTAGTCCTAATTATTCTCTATTTTGAATGACTCCTTGCACTTTATTAAGTAGCTCAGATAAGGAAAACATTATTCATCCTTTAGAAAAGCTGTTTCTGTTTCACTTACATCTTTTATTGAAAAAGTCATTCTAGTAGAAAATATGGTAAAACAACTCTTGCTGGAAACTATTCAGAAATGTCTATTGAAATTAGAAGGAGATGTTCCAGGAGGATAGGCTGTTAATTTAGTGTGTATTTTTTAATAAACTCAGACTCACTTGTGTGTATGTCTGTGTGTGTGTTTTGAATGAATACTATTTTACTTCCTTTTTTAGAGAAATGCAGTAGTCTATAATGGCTCTTTCATGTTTTTCCCCATAAGCTACTAGATCTATTCTTGATATTGTCTCAAACTTGGCAAACACAAATTATAAAGAGGTGATCGCTTAACACTTGGCAGGCTTTTCATTTTATTTATAGCATGAATTTTAATCTTCCTTGGGGTTCATGGCACAATAACTTTTATGACAACTGGTGGTAACTAAAGATAGTGAAAGTAGAAATAACTCACCAGCAAGTTAGTGAAATAAACCATAAGACATTCAAACAGTGATATTTTTTCTATTCATTGAACTTGTCATGATTCTGAATATGTCATTTTACAGACACAATATTGTAACCAAAATTCTGTTTTAAAAATCCGGTGTAAAGTAGTTTTTCTAACAGCAAAATCTGTGTTCTTACCTATTCTGCTATGCTGATTTTACCAGCTGGCTCCAAAAATATTACACTTGCCAAACCAAATGAGAAAAATTGACAAATGACATATCTTAAATACAAAGCAATGTAATTCAAAATAAAAAAATACAGAATTGTCATATTTTAGTAAATGTCATATCAACTGATTGAAAGTCATTCTTTTCAAGGATTAAAAAAAACTTGGAAGCCTGAATATACTGTGTACAGAAATGTCACTGACAGTGAATAGCAACCACCACATTAGATCAATCAGTGTTTAGTCCTCTAATTGATTCTTTTCTTTTTTTTTTTTTTTTTTTTTTGAGACGGAGTCTCGCTCTGTCACCCAGGCTGGAGTGCAGTGGCGCGATCTCGGCTCACTGCAAGCTCCGCCTCCCGGGTTCCCGCCATTCTCCCGCCTCAGCCTCCGAGTAGCTGGGACTACAGGCGCCCGCCACCTCGCCCGGCTAGTTTTTTGTATTTTTAGTAGAGACGGGGTCTCTAATTGATTCTTAATGTTGGTTTGAGACTTATTAATTGGCAGTGATGTAGTCTGCTCTACACCTGAATAATCGTCTAAGTTAGGAGTGGTATAGAAGTATTATAGAAACAAAAGAAATGACTAAAGTAAAAGTAAAGGTATGGTTGTGGATGAGATTGTTTCAGACAAAATTTAAAAACTTGTAAAATAACCTGTGTTCCTGAGACACGTATATATAATTTATGTGCAAAGGAGTAAGAGAAAAATAATTGTGGACCATAACTTTGAGGTTTTGTAATTGGCTAGAGTAAACTATTTTTCACAATTCTATTTCATATATGTTTCACACTAGGGTAGGGGAAGTGTTGCGCTATTTGGAGAGCAACTGTTTTACAGCTCACACATATAATTGCTGACCTACTGACTTACTTCACTAGAATAAAGAAGTATCTGGGCTACCTTCTGCTGGATCCTCCATCTTTTGCAATTACTCTATCTTCTGCTGGGACCTTCATCATCCTCTCTGACTTCTAGGTCAGTATGTGTGGCTAGCTTCTTGACAAATGCTTGACTTTTGCAGGATACTCTCATTCTTCAGGTCAGAGACAACACAGGTGAACTGTTTTCAGTTTATGCTTTTGAGTTGCAACCTGCTCGTGATCTATCCTGCTGCACTATCTGTCCTATGGACATTACTATACAGCATCAGATAAGAAGAGAATAACTTTGGAGACATCTTAGCCAGTCTCAGAATTGTATAAACCATTTCCTAATTACAAATTTCTTAAATGAATGCGGATTCCCCTTTTTCATTGAACCCTGAATGATAGATGCTTTTAGACAAGCTTTAAGATGCAGGATGCAGATAGAATGCAGCATGTGACTCTTACTGGTCATATGAAAGATCTTGGCCATTTAATTTTTTAAACTTTGTGAAGGGATGAAGATCATCATCAGGTTTGCAGTTTGTAAAATTATTCTGCCTGAAACATATAAACTGTTTAAGGAAGAACAACTGGGGAGAGATAATACAAAACTATTGCAAAAGTCAGACAACAGTTTATGGTAACTTTGTCTAGGTAGATGGTTATGAAGAAAGACATAGAGACGGTAACGGTAAAAATCACAGCAATTGGTGAGATGTATTCTGGTATTAAAAAAAGGAAATACGAAGAATGATTCTGACTTATTTGGAATGAGTAGATTTAATTTATTTTATCACTGAGGAGAATTTTTATGAAGGAATACATGAGTTCTGCTTTGTCATAGTTTGTCTACTTTGAGGTAGTTTTGACTTAGCAATCGAAAATATTAAGTTACTAAATGTATAAGATGATTGCTTAGAGAAGTCAGAAAAAGTGTGTACAATTTTGAGTCATCTATGATTATGGATGGTGTCTACTAATAAAGAATGCTGAAAGAGAATAGACTTTGGCATTAATTGCCTAAGAAGTTTCAAGATGTATTAGCATTATAAATTCTGGAGTGTAACATTTTAAGGTATTTGGAATTTATTTGTTAAATTGTAAATCACTCCTCTAATCATAAAATTTATGACATATTAATAATTATAAATTAGACAAAATATTTTTTACTAAAAATGTGTTCAGCTGAATATAATGAAGTAACAATTTTGTTAAGGTTACATTGATTGGAAGGTTGAATCTAGTCTCCAAGCATAGATTATTTTTTCTAAAGTATTCACTGAAAACTATTTAACTATGAATATGTCTCTTAAGTATTATATTCCTCATGTATTTTTAACTGAAAAATATATACATGTAATTTAATTACTAATAGTTCCACATAATTATTATAGGTAATATAATTTATAATTCTAAATAAAATACTACATTCAGAATCCTGTTAAAGACTCTCATGGTTCTTCTTACTTACCAAGGAACTCAATAAAATATTTTATTGCAAAAGTATTTAAAAGCATATTCAATATACAATTTTACTGGAAAAATTGCACATATATGTGTTACTACAGATGGTCGGGAAGACAGTGTGTGAGATATAAATTTTTTATACAAAAGAGAGTTGAATAATATTGACAGGTGAAATGCTAATCTAAGTCAGAGTCATAAAAATCTAATTTTTTAAGAAACACATGGAAGATTGCATTGGCATTGTTGTTAAAAATTCTTTTCGAGAAAACCCACAAGTACTTCTTGCAGGCAAGACTGTACTCCAATATCTACACATCTACCAAACCGCCTGAATTGCCCATCATCATTGATCCCTCACTTGACCTCTTCTCATGGCAATGTATGGGTGACTTTGTGAGGTGAGTATATCTAAAGCATTTTATTTTATATACATCACAGTCTAAATCTCTTTATGTAGAGTGAAAGTCATTGAAGCATGGTTTTCTTATGTTGTACTCCAGTGCACTTTGCTCTATGAAAGTCTGTAATAATTCATATTTTCTTGTTTATTTTTTTTTTCCAAGATGGAGTCTTGATCTGTTGCCCAGGCTGGAGTGCAATGGCATGATCTCAGCTCACTGCTACCTCTGCCACCTGGGTTCAAGTGATTCTCTTGCCTCAGCCTCCTGAGTAGCTGGGGTTACAGGCACCTGCCACCACGCCCAGCTACTTTTTTGCATTGTCTAAATACATATTTAAACCAAAGGCCTATTGTGACATCAAAATCAATGTCACTTATAAAGCCATAAACAATTTAGTATTTCATAGAGACAGTACAATAGAGTTCTAAGTCACAGATACAAAATATTAATTATTTTCATGCTGCAGATAGTACTTTTAGGTGGAAATTTGGTCCTGATTTATACCTGATTGCTTGTAATTTTTGAAGAACTAATGGGCCTATGGTCTGCCATGGGTAGCAGAACACCAAGGAGGCAGTGACTCCTCACCTAACTTATACATGCTTGAGAGCCTCTTTCCACCTTACTGCAGATATCATGTGAAAACAACTACCTGCTGATGTGGTATCTTTAGAATATTCTATATGATGACAGTCACAGTTGTGCAACTGGAAATAATTATAATTTGCACTGCTGTAGTTATAGAAGTGTATGCAATAATTTGCTATTTGACAGGAATCCTTATAATAAGAGGAAAAGCAATCATGTGGACAAAAGCTGTGGCAGATTGAAAGTAATATTGGACCTGTTCTTCTCTGATAAGAAGCAGGAGTTATAGACTATTTCCATTTCTGTGACTCTAACTTTATAATCAATAATATTTGTCAAATAAAAGCAAAAGCTTTTTGAAGCTACTGAAATTACACAACTGGGGACACTCAAATAAAAATATGAGAATATGTTCTTTTTAACAATTGGCTAGGGCATTCCTGCCAAATAAAAACAATCATAATGAAAAGAATTAAGGCATTAAGGGAACATCCAGTTGCTAAGTATAGCTAAAGATTGTGGCCATTATATTAGGAAGAAATGTATGGAGGCTCTGAAAGCTAGAAAGAAGACTGCGATTCCATGAGAATGAATGATAATACTCAAATACATTGCATATATTAACTATGTGAATGACAGAGGAAAGATAATTTGCATCAAAACAACAAAGCTATGTGATTCTTTCTTTTTTCTTTTGGAAACAAAGTCTCGCTCAGTCGCCCAGACTGGAGTGCAGTGGCAGGATCTCGGCTCACTGTAAGCTCCGCCTCCCGGGTTCTTGCAGTGAATTCTCCTGCCTCAGCCTCCCGAGTAGCTGGGACTACAGGCACTGCCACCACGTCCGACTAATTTTTTGTATTTTTAGTAGAGACGGGATTTCACCGTGTTAGCCAGGATAGTCTCCATCTCCTGACCTCGTGATCCGCCTGCCTTGGCCTCTCAAAGTGCTGGGATTACAGGCGTGAGCCACCGCGCCCAGCGGCTATGTGATTAAAAAAAAAAAAAAAAGGACTTCTATAAGAAAATCAATGATTGATAAGTGTATATGAAACAGATGACAGAGAGAGAGAGAGAGAGAGAGAAAGAAATGATAAGTTGATATGTAATTAAATATAGAACAATACTGGACCGAACACAAAAAGCCTGACATTCAGTTAAGAGTCATAGCTTTTACTTAAGTGACAAGATTATTGCATGCTCACTGCTCTAAGCGGTTGATATGTCCAAACCTATTTGCATATCTCATATCAGAAGCCAAGCTAGTGCATGACTGACAACGCTTAGGAAAGAAGACAAATATTGACCACCAGCCCAGCTAGTTTAGACTGTTTTGAATGGCACTTCTTCCCAGGGCCTTTAACACAGGAAGGCAAGTGAAGGTCTGCGTGTCCTAAAGTGAACCATACCTGGAGCTGTTTTTAAAATAACTTTTGTATCTGATAATTCAAAATTGTTGTGAGTTAAGATGCCGTTCTGTATACAATAATATGATCTGTTGAATTTCCAAATCTTGGAATATATTATTTATAAAATATTGTGAACGTATTTTTAAAACTTTCTGGTTTGCACCATAACTCATAAACACATTCTGACTGATCAACATTTAAAAGACTTCAACAAGCTTTCATTTGATTTCATGTGTCTTATAAGGCATATAATTACATAACGTCTTTTGTTTTTTGTTTGTTTGTTTTTGGTGGGGATTTTTTTGTTTTTTTGGTTTTGTTTTGTTTCTCAGATGGAGTCTCGCTTTGTCGCCCAGGCTGGAGTGCAGTGGCACAATCTTGGCTCACGACAGCCTCTGCCTCTCGGGTTCAAGTGATTCTCCTGCCTCAGCTTCCCAAGTAGCTGGGATTACAGGCATGCAACACAATGCCGGTCGAACTTTTGTATTTTTAGTAGAGACAGGGTTTCACTGTGTTGCCAAGGCTGGTCTCGAACGCCTGACCTCAGCCTCCTAAAGTGCTGGGATTACAGGCATGAGTCACTGCACCCAGCCTCATAATAACCTCTTAAAAATCCTTGTGACCCTGTATACCTCATATTTACAACCTAAAACCTGCATTTTAATCAGTCATTTATAATGATATGTAGCCACATTAAATATTAAGTTAAAAATGTTTTCATAATGCAGAATAACATAAGCCTCCTAAGCAAATCATGGAAGTGTATTTACTGTCTCCTTATTTTCCTTTCATCTCCCGTCGCTAATTCTTTCACACTTTCCGAAAGCATGCATCGTTTTTATAAATTGTTGACTTTGCCCAGAAGGCTTCACTTTCCTTTTTACTAGTACCTGAAATAATTACAATATTTAAATTATCTAACTGTAAAATTTTTCACTCTATGCTTTTTTTTCGACTTCAGGAGATGCTTCTTATATAAGATCCTGAGTATAAAGAATAACAAGATAAATCTTTTTTTAAAAAAATGAATCACTGTTGGAAACTTTCTGTCTCTTGTCTGGAGATTAATCTTTAACCATAGTGAGAGCTTCATAGCTTTCTGGGTATAGACTACCTGAATTTTAATCCCACTTGTAGCAATTATTAGCTGTGTGACTTTGGGCAAATTACATAAAACTTCTCTCCACCTCAATTTCTTCATGTTTAAAATGAGGATTATTATAAAACCCATTTGATGATGGTATTTTAAAAATTAAATGAGTTAGTAAATAAAAATATTTTGGCTAATATCCAAAACACTGGCAATGTTGCTATCATGGCTTCATAAGTTTTGTCCCAGCCATACTGAAATAATTTTAGTTTGTAGATCATCCTTCTGTTTCCTACATGTTAGATTAAGTACATGGTACTTTCCTTGCCTTCCTATGACTAATTTTTAATTTTACTTTTCTTTCAGTTCTAAATTTTATAGTTTTCTATTGCAGTGCAGCAAACTGTTGCAACCATCACATGTTTTCTTTCTTTTTTTCTTAAAAGAACATATTAATTGTTTCTCTGTGTGGGTCAGGAGTCCAGGGACACCTTAGCTGGATCCTCTGCTCAAATTCTGTGAGTCCTGCAAACAAGATGTTGTCCAGGATGCTTTTTATCTAGACCTTTGGGACCTCTTCTAGGCATAATCATCTTGTGGGTAAAATTTAGCTCCTTGTGGTTACAGGACTGAGGAGATCAGCTTCTGAAGGCATGGCCATTCACTACCTTAAGGTCAACAATAGTGTCTCCCTGACCTCTAAGTTCCCTTTTAGGGATTCACATAATTAGGTCAGGCATACCCAGGTTAATTCCCTTTTGATTAACTCAATGTCAAGTTATTGGAGGGTTTTTTAAAAAAATCCCTCTAAATATAACAATTCCCACCCACAATCAAGGGTGAACATTATACAAGAAGTACAAAGGAAGAGGTAACGTAGGGTCCATTTTAGAATTCTGACTACTTCAGTCTATTTTCTAGCACTGATAATTTAGTTCTCTCCCATTTTCAAAATACATTTTCACCTATCAAAACATGTCCCAGAGTCTCATCCCATTATAGAATCAACTCAAAGTCCAAAATCTTATTATCTAAGTCATCTATGTACAGGTGCCTAGGAACAATTACTTTCCATCTGTGGACAAGCCCAAAGGCCCCTGTAATTTATAGCATTCAATGGTAAGACAAGCGTAAGATAACAATTAGAAACATTTGGTTCAAAAAGAGAGAAAACAAAAGGAAAAAATAAATCACTTGATCCTAAGACTTCTGAAATCCACCAAGACAAGTGTTGAATTGTCCTTGATTCGCTTTTAAGGTCTGGGAATAATTCCTCACAGTTCTTGACTTCACCTCTGGGATTGTGGTTCCATTTTCGGAATCATTGCTCCTTTTTCTTTTCCTTCATGAAAGGTAATATGTGTTTTCAGTTAAGCACTTATGAGGTTTCTACCTGCCAAAAGAATTTTGTGAGACTGACAGCTTTATTTCATTACACACTATCTCTGTCCCTTTTACTCCCAGCTGCCACTAGTTCTGTGGAAACAATTTTCTCAAGGACTCTGTGAGCCTTCATGGCTTTCAAGGGGATTTAATTCATCAGACAAACACCACAATCACAAATCTTTTGGAGATAATCTTTTCTCTATCTTTGGCTCCTGCTGAGATGAATGAGAGACAATATCTCTAAGCTTCCTAGAGACCCTCTTGTTTATTTGAAAGGTTCTGTGATTTACACCCTTAATCTCTTCGATGGACTGTTTGTGTCACTGTGGACTCTGACCTTTTGATCTTTCTGAAGTTTCAGCAAAAGGTTGTGTAGCCACACATTTATCCAGTTCTCTGTGCCAGGCTTTCGGAAGTCATTTCCACATTTTAGCATCTTTTGCCTTTTTGATGGACTGAAAATTTTAAAAATCATTCAGTCCTATTTTCTTTATGTTTAGCAATCATTTCCTCACTTTCTCTCTTTTCTCTCACATTTTATGGTAAATAGTAAGAAAAAAAAAAAAAACAGTGAGTACCTTCAACGCTTTGCTTTGAAATCTCCAAGTTGTATCTACAATTTTTTCTTATAAGCTTCTCTTTCCATATAACTTCAGGACATACTTTTGTTAGTTTTCAGCCTCTGCATACCAAGGATCTGACCTCCTCTAATTCCTCAGTGGGATTCTCCCTACTTTCTTCTAAGTCTTCAGTATGCTCAATATCCTGATGTCTGTCTTCAGTCTGTCAAATTAACTTATACTTTCTCCATCATACTCCCTCAAAGTCTGTCTGATTCCATCACCTGGTTCCAAAGTTTCTCCCATATTTGAGATGTTAGTTGCAGCACTGCTCCATTTCTTGTATCAAAATCAATTAGTATTTTTTTAATTCTGTGTGACAAATTATAACAAGATAGTTTCTTAATAAAACACTCGTTCATCATCTGACAGTTCCACGTGCTGAGAGTCAAGGGATGGCTGAGCTGGAACATTGGTTCAGTCTTTCCAAGGGCTACATTCCAAGATGCCTACAAAGTCTTCATTTTTACTTGAAGCTAAGGGCCGTCGTTCAAGTTTCTTTAGATTGTTGGCGGAATTTAGTTTCTCATGGTGGGATTTTTGAGATTCTTACCTTATAGAGGCTCTCTGTCTCCACTGAAAGTTCCTAACAGCAAAAATGTCTCTCTGACTCTTAGTCTTGTTTTCTAGGGCTCAAATTGTTGCATTCGTCCTGTTCAAAAAGGTCAATCTTGACTAATTCAAAGTGAATAAGGGCCTTTACTTGCAACTGTAAAAAATTTCCTCTCCTTTGCCATATAAAGTAATACCATCTCGGTAATACTACCCATTATAGTCACAGATAGAACCCTCAATCAAGGGGAGGGAATTATACAGAGTATGGAAATCCTGGGGGTCATCTGGAATACTGCCCACTGTATCAGTCAAACTGTAACTTTCCATATGCAATCACTCTATGTCCTTCTAGAGTACTCTGAAATCTTAATATCTGTAATCCGTGGAAATGAAGATGCAGTGACTCTGCTTTTTTTTTTTTTTTTTTTTTTTTTTGTATAATTTCCATGTTTCTTAGTTAATAATCTTCACACTTAGGTTCTTCGCATACCAGTTGGAGATAATACAACCCTCATCTTTCACAAGAAAAAACTACGGTAAGTTTTTAAAATATGATATTTTAAAACTACCAGTGAGGTCTTCAATAAAAATGCTCTCATATCTTCACTGAATGAATGTTGATAACATCACTATTCATAATAGACACAAACTGGAATGATGCAAATTTTTTCAACAGTAGAACAGATAAAGACATTGCAGTATATTTCTACGATAACATAGTAAGCAGCAATAAGAATAAATAAACTACAACTAAACTAAAAATATAGAGAAATTTAATGCACAAGCTATTTAGGGCAAAAGTTGAAAACAAATTTGTATAAATCATAGAATTATATGTTTTTAAAATGTTCCAAAACAAGCTGAGCTAATTTAGATTGTTCAAAATGAATATAACCCTGAAGGGAAGAGTGAAAATGATTTGAAGGGATATTCTGTGTTGAGGTTAGTATTTTACTTGTTGACCTGGATTTTTAAAATATGAGTTAGCTCAACTAGTGAAAATTCTTTGAGCTCTATACTAATGAATGGTACACAGTCCTACATGTGATCTATACATCAATAAAAAGTTCAAGAATATACAAAGGACATGATAACCACAAGAAAACTTATAGAAATAAAATATCCTCAAATAAAAGCAAACAAAATATAAATTATCATGTACATGAAGAATACGTTTTCAATAACATGCTCTCTTTTCATACAATGCTCTTGCCTTTTACATTATTTTATAAATGAAATTAAATTGCAGTTTAGAACTATCAACTTCTGCATATTGTAACACCAGCAAATTTTCTGAAATAAAACTGTCTGTTCCATTTTCCACAGATGAGGTAGAAGGAGGAGTTCACCCCTGGCACATTTTTTGCTGTCACCTACCTTTTAACAGAGACTTTGAAGTTTTTGTTTTGTTTTGTTTTAATTATACTTTAAGTTCTGGGATGCATGTGCAGAACATGCAGGTTTGTTATATAGGTATACAAGAGTCATGATGCAACTATCAACTCATCATCTGCATTAGGTATTTCTCCTAATGCTATCCCTCCACTAGCCCCCAACCCCCCAACAGGCCCCAGTGTGTGGTGTTCCTCTCCCTGTGTCCATGTGTTCTCATTGTTCAACTCCCACTTATGAGTGAGAACATGTGGTGTTTGGTGTTTCTGCTCCTGTGTTAGTTTTCTGAGAATTATGGGTTCCAACTTCATCCTTTTTTATGGCTACATAGTATTCCATGGTGTACATGTGCCACATTTTCTTTATCCAGTCTATCATTAATGGGCTTTCGGGTTGGTTCAAAGTCTTTGCTATTGTGAATAGTGCTGCAATAAACATATGTGTGCATGTGTCTTTATGGAAGAATGTTTTATAATCCTTTAGGTATATACCACCCAGTACTTTAATTACATAATTGTATCCATATGAAATATCTAGTGGAATATGAATCTCTAAATTTTACGTAATTTTTTTTGTAGCAGATTTATGTTGAAACTTGTCTTTTACATTCAACATTAGGTTTTAGAGATTTTGTTATACGTATTCCTATAACAATTTATTATTTTAGTTATGATATAGTATCCTGTTGTATGGAAACCTTGATTTTGTATAGGTTTTATATTTTCCTTTTGGTGGACACTACCATGTTTCCAAACTTTATGTCATTGTTGAATACATATTGCATGAAATCTTTGTATATATTCCTTGTGCACATTTGACATTTTTGTGTTTTGTTTACAGTATAGTTACAGATTTATAATTGTTATAACACTCATCTGAAATTCAATACATATTGACAAATTACTTTCCAAAGCACTTAACAACTTAGTTTCCTGAGTGTATGATATACAACGATATCTCCTTGTTTTTCTTCTTTGGCATTTATGTAATTACCATTATTCTTAAACAAATTCAACAATCATCTTCCCATAAATGAATTGCTTGTAGAAAACATATTTTTTACTTGGGTGCGTAAAACATATTTTTTTTACTTGTTGATGTTTAAAGTTTCTAAAAAGGGTTGCATATACATTGTTTGTAAATTTGAATTTTTATCAGTCTCCCTATATTTCTTTTTAATTTTTATAACTCATAGCCCAGTATATTTGAGATATAGAAATTATAGAAATTTTCCTCTTTCATAGTTTCATCAAATCACTTCTAAAACTACAATTTATATATTAATCAGCAAATTTTTATTTATAATATTTTATATTTTCTGAACATTTTTTCTATGGTAAGATATGATAAGCTACAGTAAGATTTTTATTGTGCAGTCTTGATTTGACTTGAAGTGTTTTTTTTTAATTACTTCTACTTTATTCACATTTTTATGGTTAATCTTGTCCATTTTCTGCCTTGATAAGTTGCAAAATTAAGGTATTATTTATATAATGTACATCAATTAATTTCTACTTAGCTTTTTAACTATATGCCACTTGTTTTTATATGACATATTTTTATTGCTATTTAGTTATAGGAGTGTAAGGTCCAATGTTATCTTACTCTTTAACCTCTGTATTATTTAAGAGTACTTTTATCTTTTAGTCCACATGTGTAAGGGATTTTCTCATTCTTCTTGTTGATTTATACTTTTTTATTGCACTTTCTTTAGATTATTTTTCTGCTCACTTTCACTTTTTAAAGTACTGATAATTTTTTACAACATATGTTTAATTTGGTAACTTTGCTGAATAATTGTAGAATGTGTGTACATCCTCTTTTTGTATGTTTGGTGCAATCTCAGCTCCCTGCAACTGCCACCTCCCAAGTTCAAGTAATCTCCTGCCTCAGCTTCCCGAATAGCTGGGATTACAGGTGCTGGCTACCATGCCAGGCTAATTTTTGTGTTTTTAGTAGGGACGGGGTTTCACCATATTGGCCAGGCTGATCTCAAACTCCTGACTTCAAGTGATCCGCCCTCCTCAGCCTCCCAAAGAGCTATTTTTACAGGTATGAGCCACCACGCCCAGCCAGGTTTGTTAATTGCACTGCTAAAATATTATCCTTTTTCTAATTTTGAATGTCTGTTATTTATAAAACTTTAATTCTTTCTAGGTATTGCAACTTTTATTTTTTTCTTTATGTTTCTATAAATGTATGATTTCTACATCATTGCAGTAGTTTTTACTATTACCATTCTCTAGTATTTTTCTTGACAAAAATTATTATTTTTAGGTACTTATATTAATAAATGTGCTTTTGTGGTTACTTTTTACCGGAAATATATTTCTTCTTTTTCAGTAGAATTTTAAATCGTTGTATTTTAGGTGAATTTCTTTTAGATATCATATTATTTGGCTTTGTTTGTTTATTGGATCAGAAAGATTCCATTTGGAAAGTCCTATTCAGTTGTATTTATTTAGTACTTTTATTATATTTTGATACACTGTTCTTCCTTGATTCTCTAAAAATATTTTTGTAAAATATTGATTCTCATTTCTCTGCATGTATGAGAGAGAGGAAGAGGGATGGAGAGAGAGCGGAGAGATATTAATCATATGCATGTGTCGCTATTTGAATGATGGCGTAAATGAAAATAGAACTAGATATCTACATTTAATTCTGCACACGCATGTCCATATCTATTCTTTACCACTATGTAGAAAAACAATTCTTTAATATGCCTTTGCTTTCTCCTACTTGTTAGTAAAGGCTGTTTTTACCTTTTAAGGTTAATTACATTTTGACTTTAAAATGCTATTTCTTTTTAATATTTTTATTTTTTTTTACTTTTTAAAAAATGTTATTTTAGGTTTGGGGGTACACATGAAGGTGTGTTACATGGGTAAACACATGTCACGGGGGTTTGTTGTACAGATTATTTCATCACCCAGGTATTAAGCCCAGTACCCAATAGCTATCTTTCCTGCTCCTCTCCCTCCTCCCCCGCTCCCCACTCAAGTAGACCCCAGTGTCTATTGTTTCCTTCTTTGTGTTCGTAAGTTCTTGTCATTTAACTCCCACTTGTGAGTGAGAATATGCAATATTTGGTTATCTGTTCCTCCGTTAGCTTGCTAAGGATAACTAAAACCAAATAATTTAAGAAGTCCTATTTTGATATTACATTTTCTTTTATTTTAAAATTTGATCTTTTTAAATCTCTGTAGACTTATTCTATAAACCCCATTTCTTACTTTTTTCTTTATTACGTCTCCTTAATAGCAGAATTATAATAATGATATATCTTTTTTTTTGAGACAAGGCCTTGCCTCTGTCACTCAGACTGGAGCGGAGTGGTGCAATCATGGTTCACTGCCACCTCCACCTCCCTGATTCAAATGATCCTCCCACCTCCGCTTCCCGAGTAGCTGGAACTACTGGCATGCACCATCGCGCCCGTCTAATTTTTGTATTTTTTGTGGAGAAAGGGTTTCACCAGGTTGCCCAGGCTGGTCTCGAATTCCTGAGATCAAGCGATCCCCCTGCCTTGGCTTCCCAAATTGCTGAGACTGTAGACGTGAGTCACCAGGCACATTCATGGTACATCTTTTGACTTTTAAGTAAGCTCACTGTTCATGGCGTAGAATTTCTATTGCGCTTTTATCAGAAGTAAATTTCTACCTTAGTAACTTTTACTGTTTATGAATATCATCAACACACAACTGTTCTTGATTTTCTCTTAATTCGTTTTCTGTATAGGATATTATTTTCATCTTAATTATCATACTTAGCTTTTTGTAATACTTAAGATTCATTGAGATAAATAATGTCCTACTAAAAAGTATAATTTGTTAAGAATAACAAACTTAGTAATTTAAAAATATTTAGCAACTTCCAGTGAGACATTTTACTTTAGAGAATGGCAAGATTTCTGAAGATCTGAAAATACGAGTCTTCTTGTTTTATGCTTGAATTGATTTCTAAATAGTATATATATATGGCTATTTTTCAGTGTTTTCAGAACTAAAACCGTTTCAATATTCTTGCCTTTATAGTTTGGGGGAACAACAGAGAGATAAAAAGAGAAAGAGATTCATTTTTTCACAATAAATTTTCTTTATGTTGCCATTTGTCCTGACTCAGTTTCATTGTCTTAATGAATCGTTCAGAGTGGCCTTGTGATTGAAACCAGTTACTTTTCTGATAACAAGGATGTAATTTGACAGAAAGTATATGGGGTTTAATGAACATATGTTCTGCCACTTTAAGTCATTTGTTGCTTTGGCAAATTTCTCAACCACTCTGTGTCATAGAACCTTGGAAATAAAATCCCTGATAAGGATGACATAAGATTATTGTGAAGACTACATAAAATAAGTTATGCAAAAATTCATTGAAAGATTATAGTAATATAATTGTTACATACTTATTTTCATTTCCACGGGGCAAAAAAAATTTTTTTTCTGACTTGCATTTTACACATTAGAGAATTGTACTAATAAAATTAAATTAACCATTATCTCTATAAAAGTAACTATTCAAACCTTAGCTTAGACAACAGATTCATTTTATCTACAATTACTTTATCTTTTCCTGTTAAACTCAACCATATTCTTATATTACATACACTGTCTTGGATAGTCACTGTATCCTCTAAGGTTTAGCACAGAATAATGAGGAAATACATTAAATATTTCATTATAAATGAGCTAATATTTTTTCTATAGTTCTATCCTAAACCAAAGAAATGTTTTACTATTATCATAAAGTTTTATTCTTACTTAACAGTTAAATTGACTTTCTATCTATATTCACGTTTATCTAAAAAACAGATTTTGTGGGAGATATTTTACGCCTATGGGTCCATCTTTGATTGAATCATGACTTTTTATATCTACCTTTTTTCTCAGAACACTTTCTACAAAAATTCTACTCTTAAAATATTTGCCACTTTACAATCTCTATTTAATTATCTGGATTTATCCATGAGGGCTACTCTTAGATGTCTTAATTATTTCCTTAAAAACATAGAACTTCATTACTTGCTACATGACAGCCCTTTGCAAGGTATTGAAATAAAAGAGACAACATGACTCATTCTAAAAGACATTACAGTTTAGTGTCTTTTACAGGACATTTTAAATACATTAACATGTGACATTAATGTAACACCTCCCCTACCCATGGTACTAGAGTATAGGTGTTACATTTTGCAACAGAGGCTGCAATTTTTCAACAGAACAAACTATGCAAAATATTAAAAGTGCCAGTAAATATTTTATATATGCTCACATATGTATATATTATGTACATACATATTATATTATATATGTACTTATCTATGTGTGTGTGTATATATGTTAGTTGGGTTGCAAAATATAGATCAACATAGCCTTTATGGAGAGTTGAAATGAGACAGATTCACAGATAATAATAATGTATCATTTAGATAGATGATAGGAGAAAATTCATTGTAGGTAAATAAACCAAGGAGAGCAAAGGCAGTGTGGTATTAAAGGGCCGTTCATATTTAATACAATGGAGAAGGGAGTGAATTATTTACAACAGACAATGTGCAGATAAGTGCTTGGCAGGAGCTGCATTTAAAGGACCACCAATGGACAGACCCTCTGCAAACCATATAGGGTCCTGTTGACTCTAACATATCTTTTCAAATTTTATCAGGTAGACTGATGTACCAGTTATCAAGTAATTGGTTCCCAGCTCCAACACCAAGCTTGTGTAACCTGCTTTGGTAAACTGACACGGAATCTGCAAACCACATTGTTTCTTTTTATGCGGAATTTATGTAAGTATACGCCAACAGTAAGTAATGGACCGAGACTGTAAGATTGGAAAAGGAAGACGCGATTTACACTTCCCATGTACTTCCCTTAGTTTCCTTGTGGGCTTCCTCATTCTGTGGGCAGCTGCCCACCAATGCTTGTTCAGCTTGGCAGCACCCGTCATTTTAACAGTTGCTCAATGAAGTCTTCAGTTTTTCCAGCGTTTGCACAACCAGCATCACTGTGTTCCACCTCAAAGTTATCTGTACCACCCATTAGGTATCCCAACTTAGAGGTCTCAGTGTCAGCTCCATGGGGGTGCGATGGGATTGAAGGGACTCTTCTCAGCTCTGAAACACTAGTGTAAAAAAGCATCACCTCTGCATCAGAGGTCTTAATTTTAGTTTCAGTGGCCCCTTCTAGAAGTTTCTAAATTTGAATTATTACAACCACTTCCATTTATTCCCTCAGCACAACGGTCAGTAGTTGTTTCTTGCAGTTGATACTTCCATGATATCTTAGAGTTCTCTTAGAGTAATTTTAACATATCCAAATAAAAACCTTGTAAATAGTTAAATTTTATTTTTCTAATTTGAAAAACTGTTGTGCTTTCTGTTTCTGACTTGCACTGACTGGAATAACCAATGCTTCTCAAAAGCAGGAAATTGTACTTTTAAAAACTTGCTGAATGTATTCCCAAAAGATCCCAAGGCTCTTTCTTGGAGATTTTAATTCTATACTTCTGGGTCTTTAAATATGTGTATTTTTAAGAAAAAGCCATATGATTCTGATGATTAATCAACTTTTGGAAGTGCTCCTATAAATCCACAGGGAGCCATTTAGGCACTTTTTAAGTGAATGATTTTAGAAAGATATTTTAACAATCCGTGACTATGTGAATTAATTTTGTTGGAGAAAGGCTAGAAGCTTGGTGTCCAGTTAGAAGATGTCATGTGAAAGATTTAAGTTGAATCACGGAATTTGGGCTTAGTGATTGGAGAAGCCATTTCCACATATTAGACTTAAGGATTAAGATGATAGTTACACCAGCACTCTGGGGGTCGGAGATGTGAGGGTCATGAGGTCAAGAGATCGAGACCATCCTAGCCAACATGGTGAAACCCCATCTGTACAAATAATACAAAAATTAGCTGGGCGTGGTGATGCACACCTATAGTCACAGCTACGTGGGGGCTGAGGCAGGAGAATCGCTGGAACCTGGGAGGTGGAGGTTCCAGTGAGTCGAGATTGCACCGCTACAGAGCTAGACTCCATCTCAAAAAAAAAAAAAAAAAGATAATAGTTACAAAAAAATTATCAGTAGATCCATCAGTGCCTTGGGAAAATAATCTTCATATCTAGATGATAACATTTTCTTCACAGTCTTTGTACATAAATGACTGTATTCTCATCAATGACAGATATCAGAGACTCTGCCTTTAGTTTTCCTAAAGATAAATACAGCTATATAGTAAACACTCAATACATATTCACTAGATTAAAGAAAAAGGCTGTAAAAAAAATCCATATACATCCACACACATGCACATACACACATATATGCATCTATAATCTGTTTTAATGCATAGTCTCATATTTATAATTTGAATATTTTAAATTAAATGGGAAATGTAAAACTTTTATTATACATCTATTAAATAATTCATGCATCATTGATTTTGTCTAGCCATGGAGACATTACATAATCAAGATTAGCAAAGATTCTACTTAAATAAAGCACATGTTCATAATATTCTATTTGAGATCTAATTAGATTATAAATATAATTCTAGCAGATACTCATTCTGAGTTTTTGTGGTCTTCCACAAACTTACCATGTGAGCCTATCCATTAACATTTTTCTTTAACTTAACTGTGTTAACATCATTCCTAATATATTCTCTTGAGCCAAAAGAGTCCCCTACTGCTTGTCTGTTTTAGTGTTTAATTGCTTCACATATTCCCAGATTGAATTCTGTAGCAATTTGCTCTCTTGGTAAAACAGTGTTATCTTCATGTCATGATTTCCATTTTTATTTAAATCATTAACTCTGTTAATAAGTCAAAAAGCAAGGGTTTCTGAAATTCTCTATCCTTTCACTTGATAGGGCAGTAATGGTGAATTATTTAATACAATAGATTTTTCAGTGTGTTTAGTATTATTTCAAGTAAGATGTTGTCTCTACATTTAAGCCACATCCAGTTCAGCATTTCTAAGACTGTACTTAAAGGCCTTCCTAAGATAAAGGTAACCACCTTGCATTGTAAAAATAATTCCATCAGTGTCATAAAATTATTTGTAATGATTTCAACCTACTCCTCTTTTAATCGTTTTTTCTAAAATACAAATAAACTAACAAAGATGCATTCCACTATGTTCTGCTTCTATAAACATCTATGGAGCACTGTAAGATCTGAGTTTTGAGTATCTATATGTCAACAAATTAAATAACTAATTGGTAAATGACCTTTCAAAATACAAATGGCACAAATTTTGTATATAATATAAATTCTCTGATTTTTAATTTTAAGGGCTGTCAAATAACAATTTTACATCGCGATGATGCTCAATTGAAAACAGTAGTGCCACAGTCAACATTCTAAATTGCTGCATATTCCGAATCAGTATCCAGCCTTAATAGGACAGTGACATTCTAAATTGATACTTAATAATTACAACTCATTAGAAGTAAAATTAATTTTACTAGCCTAAAGTCATAGTTGCCAATCAAGGTTTCAAGAGTAACTGCTAACACTGAGATGGACTATCATAATCTCTGCAAGTCAAGGTCTGCCATCTGCTGTACCAAAAGCAAACTAACTCGAAATTTGATTAAAATAAAGGGAGTCTCACTGGATGATTTTATGTAAAACCTTCCCACATAAAAATGCAAATGTAAATTTTAATCAGTAAAACTCCCCATGGAAAGTACATGTGGACTAAATTTGTAAATATTATATAGATAATTCTATAAACCAATACCTAATCATTAAACTCTTGCCCTTTCTAGTTCAATTTATTTTACTTCAGATTACAGGTTTTTATGATATTTCAGAAACATTAGGAACTCTTACTTTCATAAAAAATTATATTGATTTGCAGGCCTATTAGTGCTCTATTCACTAGAAAGTGCTATGATGGTGAACATGTTTTATATCTGCACTGTCATCTACCATATGTGACTGCTGAGAACTTGGAATATGGCTAGTGTAATGGGAAAAGTAAACATTTAATTCCATCTCATTTTAAGCAATTTAAGTTTTAAAAAATCTCATGTGGATCATAGACAATGTCTATAGGACAGCACAGCCCTTTAGTATTGTTGAACCTATAGCATTGTTGGATATATAGCATTGTTGATTGACTCTAGTATTCTCTTGTTCTTCAGAAGTTGCTAGAGAACATAGAATTTTTATTTCTCTCTTATTTTTTTTTTTGTTTTGTTACAGGGTCTTACACTGTCACCCACGTTGGAGTGCAGTGGCAAAATCACAGCTTATTGCAGCCTCCACCTCCTGGGCTTAAGAAATCTTCTCTCCTGAGTAGCTAGGACTACAAGTGTTTGCTATCACTTCTAGCCACTATGTTTTTCAATTTTTTGTGTGATGGGGGTTCTTCCTTTGATGCCCAGGCTGGTCTTGAACTCGGGCTCAAACACTCATACTGCCTTGGTTTCCCAAAGTGGCGGGATTACAAACATAAGCCAATGAGCCTGACTAGAACTTTTTTTTCTACTAAATTACATAAAGTAACATTTTGTGGTTTCTTTCCTAGTGACTTCCAAGGTTTTATGAATGAAGATGTTTGTTTTAGTTAAAAAAAAAAAAAGAAGAAAATAAAGGAAGAAAGAAAGAGGAAAGGAAGGAAGGAAGGAAGGAAGGAAGGAAGAAGGAAGGAAGGAAGGAAGGAGACTGAAAATTTGTTAATATAAAGTAACAAACATGTTATCAATGAAATGCGTTGCCTTGAGATTTTAAAAAATATTTTCTTCACATGGTTGTGTATATCATATAATTAATTAAAACTAAAGTCACTTCACGTAACTTTTTAAAAAATTGCATACATGTTGAAAATGCTCATAGAGAAAATATGAGGGGTTTTATCTCTCACACATGTAATGAATAAGATCTAGTATTTGATAGCACAATAGGGTGACTACAGTCAACAATAATTTATTGTGCATTTTAAAATAACTGAAAGAGTATAACCAGATTGTTTATAACACAAAGAAAGGATAATGCTTGAAGTGACGGATGTCCCAATTACCCTGAAAATGAGAGTCTCATTAAAATACTTTCTTTCACTGTATGCCTGTATCAAAATATCTCATGTACTTCATGAATATATACAAAAATATTTAAAAATACATAGAATTCTTAAATTTATATACTTATGTAAGGTTCTCAAAACAATTTACTCAATTCATTTATGAATTGTAGGTAATGGAAACCCAACCTCCAGATTTCACAACTGACTAAATTATTTAACCAATTGACAGGACTACTTAATTTCAAAGAGAGAAATTAAATCACATCCCTTCATTTATAATAGACTAGACATATCTTTCCACATGACATGCTGCCTTTCCGATCCAGAGTATTTCCAAATTTCTGCAGTAAAAATAATTTATCTATAATCCCCTCTATCCCTGTCCTGAACAATTGGGTTTAGGGTTTGAATATTTCTTGGAAAGTGATTTTTGGAAACATTTCTCATACCTTCAAAAGCTCAGACTCTAGACTCATGCTCCATGAACTGAATTATAATTAAGTTAAACAAAGTAGGCCTTTTGTTTATAAAGGAGGTGACTACACACAACACACACACACACACACATCCACATATCCATATACTACATACATACACAAAACATGTACATGTGCATATAAACCTAGGATATAGCAAAAATGATAATTCACAGTCATTATCATATAAAGACATTGATTAATATTCTCATTTTAGACAATCTTCACAGAATTTTCTTTTAAAAAAACAACTTAGCAGTATCTTTATTAAACTGGATTACCTATTACCTGAGAGTGGATGTTAACATTTAAGACTCCAATTTTTTCCCAATGTAAACATTAAAAAAAATCAGTTCATATATATAAAAGATTTGTGAACTTCTTTGAAGTATTGTGTTACTAAAAAATGATGAAAATCAATAATTTATCATGTATATATGCTTTGTCAATTATTCCACTAAAGAATCCAGAAGCAAGGGTACTTGATAATTATATATACCTTAAAATATGAACATGTTTGTCGTTTATTTAAATATTCAGTTGTTGATTTCAATGTTTTGTTTTTTATTAGGTTTTGTAAGTGAAATTATATTACAACTTAATTTGGGTACCTTAATTTATTTTTAAATCAATGCAAATAAGAAACAGAGCTTTTATTAACTCTGTAAAAGATTTTAAGTTATAGTCTTTCATTATGTGGATTCAAAAAGTGTTCGTTAAATTATTATATATTCATATCATCAAATATTCTCAATGTAATTCCAATTCATTTAAACAATCTCAATATTTCTGAATGTAATATTTAACAAATGTATATGGAAATATTGACTGTATTTTCCCTAAATATTATAGCCAACTGAATTATTACAAATTCTTATTGCAATTTTCTGCTCCGTTTCCAATGTGCAGAACTCCCATACCAGCATGCCCACCCACTCCTACCCTGGATTCTGATTTAGCTTTAACTTTACCAGAAATTATAGCTGGTCAATATGAAAAGCAGGAAATTATAACCAGGTGCAGGAATCATTTCCTACCTCTCTCCCCTTACCTTTCAGTTAGGTGACGCAATCTAACTATTCTTTTTGCTGGAATGTCAGTGGAAGTAAGATGGGCCATTTCTGGGCTGAATGGCTTAGATGTTGATGTGCCATTCCACACATTCCCATCTCAATTATGCATATTCCAACAACAATCTCAAAAGCTACATGTTTTAAAAGTTGAGTGACTGTTTGGAGCAAATTGCATTATCTTGAATACTATAGCACATTTGATTTTTCTGTTCATAATATCTTCAAAATACACTGTCAATTACACACAAATAATATTTTGTCTTATTCTGGTATTCTGTTTTGGCAACGAATACACGATACTTATAGAAAGCAGTTGGATAATGAGAGATTTGGCATAAAGAATGTGGAATAAAGCATACAAAATGAAGTATTTACCTAAATCAAAAACTATTTTTAAAAGACTGTATCCATTATTCTACCCAATTAAAAAATAAAGATAATACATTTGTTGGTTCACTTTTTGTTATTCAATGCAAAATCTTTTAAACTGGCTGTTTGTGGTTTAAATACATTTCCCAAATTTCATGTATTGGAAACCTAATTTCCAAATTCATATGTTGATTGGAGGTGGAGACTTTGGGATGTAATTAGCATTAGATGAGGTCATAAGGGTGGGGCCTCCATGATGGGACTAGCAACACTATTAAAATAGAAAGAGATTTGAGCTGACATGCATGTGTTTGCTCTCTTGCCATGAAATGATCTTCACCAGATGCTGGTGCTGTGGTTTTGGATTTTCCAGTCTCCAGAACTGTAAAACATAAATTTATTTTTTAAATAAATTACTCAGTTTATGGTATTTTATCATAGAAACAGAAAAAAAGAATACACATTTTTTAATGAGAACATGAAAATAATTTGTTGAAAATTGGTAGATCAAATAATAATTAAGTACATTAAGAGAAAATGGAACAAAAGTTTAAAATGTGCGTGTGTGTGTGCGCGTGTTTGTGTGTATGTGGGTGTTTGCCTTTTCTGACCTTATTTTTGAGACTTCTATTATTCAAATTGTGTAGAATTTATGTGTGACATTTGTATTTCAAAATTTCTTTGAAGCAAATTGGACATCTAACTGTGTTTGAAAATAACTATTTTAATACTTTACCAAAATAAGCATTCCAATTCTGCTAAATTTGCAAAATGATTAATAGTTAGAGTCTATTTTGCCTTTAACTTTACCAAAAAAATAATACTAGCCATATAAGAAACAGTAAGATTATAGCCTCTGTATTTTAATATGTTTTTAGAATATTATCTTCTTATTTACTACTATTAATTTGTGAAAGAAAGAACTATACATTTGGAAGAAGAATTAACACAAGTCTTTGGTGCCTCATACTTTAAGCTTAAAAGGTCATGTCAAGTCCTTCTTTTGGTTATTTTAGGTTAAAACATTCCAAACTTTCCAACAGGTATAAACAAAAGACAATGAGTGGAAATGTCCATGAATTCATTTTATTCAGAGATGCAAAATTATCAGCCATATCCCCCATTATCTTTGTCTCTGTGTTAGTTATTTCCTATTGAAAATAACCTTTTTTATTTTGACATATTTTATATTATAAAAGGCAGCCATTGACCCTGAGCTTGAACACACAGCAATCTCAAAAGATAATTGTAATTTACATACTGTATTATCATGTGAGTTCATATAATCTCTAAGCATGATCTGACTAGATGTTCTTACCCTTATCTTTAGCTATGAAATACACATTCTTTGGCCAAAACTGAAAAAGTCTCATTATAACATTCTCTTACACTGTATAATTATATAGTTTATTACTTTCTGTTTTTCTTACTTTATTATCATAACCTTCATCCATAGGACCACATATTTTACATCTAGTGTATAATAATCAAAAGGTCAAGAAGCAATAAATATTTATTAAATAAGAAATAATGAATAACTGTCTCTCAAGGAATTCAATGAAGAATTTCAATAGATCCCAAGAGCAAAATGTCACTAATGTTAATCAAGACATATTTATCAATTCTGCTTACCTTTAAAGAAAAATATAATAATAAGGAATATTGTCTTTGGTTTAATGACTAAGCACTAGTGTTATTACAGAAGTAATTTGTTATTTGTTAATACATATATTTAGAATGACAACTAAGAATAGTGAACTATTATAATTTTGTAGAATAACTATAAAGAAACATACTTGGGTGTAAGAACTTTGATCAGATATCTTATCACGACTTCTATTTAATCTAGTTTACACAGCAGAAATAGTGACCAAACTTAATACTGCTTTACAATAATAATCATTTTGTCAAATAATATATAAAAACTTATTGATCCATATGTTATTGAATCCCTAATCAAGAATAAAATTTTCTGATGTCTTAAAGCAAAAAGGGAACTCAAAATAAGGTTGATAAATAGGCATTGATACCAAATAAATCTGGGTATCAGAGACAGATAAGGATATTTTTCCTAATCTGACCAAAATTTCATTGGGCAAAAAGGACTGGAAAACTCTATTCCTTACCAGCTTGGGCGCTAGATTCAAATGCAAACTATGAATGTTTGGGAAGCACACAGCAAATACACTCATATAAAAAGTAAATCGGCCAGGCACAGTGCTTTACACATCTAATCTCAGCAGTTTCGGAGGCCGAGGAGGGCGGATCACCTGAGGTCAGGAGTTCGAGATTATCCTGGCCAACATGGTGAAACCCTGTCTCTAATAAAAATACAAAAAAAGTAACTTGGTGTGGTGGTGTGTGCCTGTAGTCTCAGCTACTCCAGAGGCTGAGGCAGGAGAATCGCTTGAACCTGGGAGGTGGAGGTTGCAGTGAGCAGAGATCATGCCGCTGTACTCCTGCATGGGCAACAGAGCGAGGCTGTCTCAAAAAAAAAAAAAAAAAAAATCATAACTGCTTAAAAAGTGGAGCCTTTATAACCGGTAAACCCTAGAAGAGATGTATTTACTTTCACAAGACACAAATTCTGGAGAATATTAGCTTTTAAAAACTTTATAAAAAATACAATGGTATGAGAAAAGGTCAACAAAGAAATGAGATGGACCGTTTAAAGTGCAATAACTATCAAAAAAAAAAAGCATTCTGAAAAAGTTAAATATATTTATGTTTTAAATGTTAACAGAGGGAATGCTGACACTGTCTAGGATAGAGTGTTCTGAATTGTACTAGCACACCCATTGACAACTGATGTAAAAGGTGCAAGGATGTGTGTGTGTGTGTGTGTGTGTGTGTGTGTGTGTAAAGGCTTTAAAAAGCTGATGAGACCTGAGGTACTCAATCTCCAAGAGAAGAAAACTGAGCACCCTGAGGACAGTTAGGGAACAGTGCTGTTGAATCATAGTAGAAAGCAACAGGGCCTCTAGTGCGCAAAAAGAGTTGGAGTTTAGGGTCCTCCAAAGTGACTGTGAGGCAAAAGACAAATTGACATGAAAGGAACCTCACAGAAGTGAGCAGATATATTTGTATACACTTTTACAAATCCTTTGCAAAATCTAAAACTTTGCATATAGAAGTCAACACAAAGTAAGACGCTCAGAAGGCTGTAATCTCTGGGAGGCTAAATAATTAAGGAGTATTAGCAATGTAGGATGCTAACAAGAACAAAGTTGATTTTAATCTGAACACAGTAGCACTGGCACTGACAAACCACTCAGAATTTCACCCAGTCATCCCGAAGGGTCATGTCCTGTGGCTAAGGGAAAAATAAAAGCAACCTTTACAGATCTCCGAAATGAACTCTCTAATCCTCGATGATATTGAATTGCTAACACTGAATTTGCTGTGAGGGGAAGGACAACAGCAATAACTTTAACCTTCTCAATAAGAAGATTTTATCCTCTAGAGTTTCTCTGAGTTCTAAGACATGAAAACAAAAAGAAAACAAATAGATAAAAAATTGTATGCTAAAATATCAAACCTAGAAATCAAACCCAGAGGAGGGGAAAATAGAAAAGGTCTATCAGGAAATGCAGATAAAGGCATTACGAGATAGACGTTTAAAATATACCATTTATATGTTGGGGAAAGAGAACTTTGGAGACTCTACAAAAGTGACTAAATGGAATTTCCTTTTATTTCTAGGTATTTCATGGGTTTCGATACAATTTTTACGGGATTTTTTTTCACTTTAAATTATCTTAGGTTTTTTATGAATTTCATATAACCTCAGATGTGTATTTTTTATAGGATACAAAATTGACTTGTATATTGAACTACATCTTGTAACCTTGGTATATTTGATTATCAACCCAATCTATCCATATTCTTTTGGGCTTTCTATGAGAACAAAAGAAACTTCCAGGATGTGGATATTTTCTGTGTGTGTATGTAAGTAAGTATGTAAATGTGTGCTGGTTATGGTAGTTTAAATGCAAGTGTCTTGCACATTGTTATGAAGGTTTATTCATCAAGTAACTCTTTGTAATTATTTAAAAACTACTTCATATAAAGTAAAAACAGGATGTATATGATTAAGTCTTTAAACAAATTATAGACATTCAAAAAGATGAACACACAAAAGCAAAGTCTGTGATTATTTTAGATTAAAAATCACATGTCAATAGAAGAAAAACATGGCAAGCATAAATATAATAAATACATAAATATAAGAGAAACATTGTGTCCAAACTGCAGAACCTGAATGACAAAATTTAAATTATAACAATTAACAGGTAGAAGGTGAAAATTACCCAAAAAACTCAATATTAAGGTGATAACACATTTTTTTTATAAGTAAAAGTAAGGGTCGAAGGACCTGAATTGATATATTCAAAGTATTTTCATAGGTATATATCCGCTCAGGTTTTTATGTAAATTAAAACTTTCATTCAAGAGTGAGAATTAAATCTAAACATTCTTAAGCATATAAACTGTAATTTTTTACTGTATAAATCTTAATTGGAATTTTAAAAGATTTTAAAAGCAATAGAAGAAAAGAATGTGAAGCAAGAAACACAACAGAAACATGATTTAATCACACATATAGGTCTTTGAAATTAAATATTTATATGTAAAATAATAACCACTTTTTGTGGTAAATGAGAAACAAGGAACTTTTTTGTAATGTCCATATTGGCTTCTATAACAAAATACCTCAAATGTGGTAGCTTATAAATAACGTACAGTTATTTCTCCCAGTTGTAAAGGCTGGGAAGTCTAAACTGAAGGCATCAGATTTGGGGTCTAATAGGCGTCGCCCAGTTTATTGGTTTATAGACACCTTTCTTACTGTTATTTCACATAGTAGAAGAGCCGGAGGGTCTTTCTTGGTCCCATTTATGAGGGCTGCATCCCCATGACTTAACTGCCTCCCAAAGACCCCACCTCCTACAATTTGCATGGGAGTTAGGGTTTCAATAAAGTAATTTGGGGGAAACACAAACACACAAACATTCATACTATAGCCTGCCACCCCTGCACTGTAATTTATGTTCTTCTCGCATGAAACACATTCATTCCATGCCAGCATTAACCCAAAAGTCCAAATCCAAAGTCTCATTTGAGACAAGGCAAGTCTCTTCCACCTAGGATCCTATAAAACCATAAACAAGTTAGTTACTTCCTAGATACAATGGAGGTATAGATATTGGGTAAATACACCCATTCCAAGTGGGAGAAATTGGCCAAAATGAAGGGGCAATTCAAGTCCAAGATTCAGCAAGGCAGTCAAATCTTAAAGCTCCAAAATGACCTCCTTTGACTTCATGTCTCACATCCAGGGCATGTGATGCAAGAGATGGGCATTCATAGTCTTGGGCATATCCACCCCTGTGGCTTTGCAGGGTACATCCCCCCTCCTGGCTGCATTGATGGGCCTGCAGCTTTTCCAGGCACCCAGTGCAAGCTGTCAGTGGATCTACTATTCAGGGATCTGGAGGACAGTGGCCCTGTACTCATAGCTCTACTAGGCAGTGACACAGTGGGGGCTCTGAAGCCACATTTCCTTTCCAACTTCCCTAGCAGAGGTTCTTCATGAGAGCTCCACCCCATAACAAAATTCTTCCTAGACATCCAGGCATTTTTGTAACTCCTCTGAAGTCTAGGTGGAAGTTTCCAAACCTCAATTCTTGATTTCTGTGCACCTGCAGGCCCAACACTGTGTGTAAGCTGCCAAGGCTTTAGGCTTGCAACCTCTGAAGGAGCAATCTATGTTGTACATTTGGACCTTTTAGCCACACCTGTGACATAGTGCAGCAAGTCCCATGACTGCACAAAGCACCAAGGCCCTGGGCCCGGGTTTTTCCTCTTAGTTCTAGGCCTGTGATAGGAGGGGCTACCCTGAAGACCTCTGACAGGCCCTGGAGACATTTCCCCATTGTCTTGGCAATTAACATTTGGCTCCTCATTACTTATACAAATTTCTACAGACAGTTAGAATTTCTCCTCAGAATTTTTTTCCTTTTCCATTGCATCATCAGGCTGCACATTTTATGCTCTGCTGTCCTTTTTAATGTAAGTTCCAATTCCAAAGCATCTCTTTGTGACTGCATAAAATTGAATGCTTTAAGAGCACCTAAGTCACCTCTTGAAAGCTTTGATGCCTAGAAATTTCTTCCACCATATACTCTAAATCATCTCTCTCAAGTTCAAAGTTCTACAGATCTCTAGGACAGGGGGCAAAGTGCTACCAATCTCATTGCTAAATCATAGTAAGAGTCACCTTTATTTCAGTTCCCAAAAAGTTCTTCAGTGCCATCTGAGATCACCACAGCCTGGACTCCATTGTCCATATCACTATCAGCATTTTAGTCACTGCAATACAGCATCATTAAACCTTAAATTTCACAAAGGATCTCCTTTGACTCCATGTCTCACATTCAGGACACACTGATGCAAAGGGTGGATCTCCACAACAATGGGTAGCTCTGACCCTGTGACTTTGCAGGATACAGCAAGCAACCCATTTGCTTTCATGGACTAGTGTTGAGTGTCTGTGGCTTTTCCAGGCCCACATTGCAAGCTGTCAGTGGATCTACCATTCTGGGCTCCACTTTGCAATGCCCCAGTGGGGACTATCTGTGAGGGCTCCATCCCTGCAACAAACTTTTGCCTGGATATCCAAGTGTTTCCATACATCCTTTAAAATCTAGGTGGAGGTTCCCACAACTCAATTCTTGACTTCTGTGCATCCACAGACTCGACAACACATAGAAGTCACTAAGGTTTGGGCTTGCACTCTCTGAAGCAATGGCCTGAGGTGTAACTTGGCCCCTTTTAGCCATGGCTGTAGATGAAACAGCATGGACACAGGACACTATGTCCTGAGGCTGTACAGAGCAGTGGGGGACCCTAAGTCCATCCTAAGAAATCATTTTTCCCTCCTAGGCCTCCAGGCCCATGATGGGAGGGGTTGCCTTAAAGGTCTCTGACATGCCTTGGAGACACTTTTCCCATTGTCTTGGTGATTAACATTCAGCTCCCAGTTATTTATGCAAATTTATCCTCTAAAATGTTTTTTCTTTTCTGTTTCATTATCAGGCTGCAAATTTTCCAAATTTTTATGCTCTGCTTCCATTCAAATGCTGTGCTGGTTAGAAATTTCTTCTGCTGGATATCCTAAATCATCTCTCACAAGTTCAAATTTACACAGACCGCTAGGGCAGGGGCAAAATGCCATCAGGCTTTCTGATAAAGCAAAGCAAGATTAACCTTGAGTTCAGTTCCCAACAATTTATTTATCTTCATCTGAGATTGCCTCACCCTGAACTTCATTGTCTATATCACTATCAAATGATTGTAAGTTTCCTGAGACCTTCCCAGCCATATGAAACTGGGAATCAATTAAACCTCTTTTCTTTATCAATTACCCAGTCATCAGTATTTCTTCATAGAAGCATGAAAACAAAACAATACACCTTTCAATTAGTTTTAAAACTAGATCAGCAAGTGCTAGTTATAATTTTGTTTCTTCTGGTATACAAATTAGCAAAGGATGTTACATTTTTCTTTTAAGAGCAAAAATTTTCTGTGATATAATGATCTCCTCCAATGGATGTCTTTGTAAGGTCAACATGTAGTATAGTAGCAGTTTCATTTGCAAAGATGGGAAATAGAAAAAAAATTCTAAAAATTACATGTATAAATTAAAGTATGTAGGACTAATTCAAAAATAATCCTTAAATACAAAAATGAGACATAAGAAATAAGAAAACAAGTTAAATGAGAATTTAACATATGAAATTAAAAAGATAAAATTCCAAGATGCTAAAAAAATGCCATGTTAATGCAAGAGGAAAAATGAATGAATGAATCCTAGCCAATATATAATTGAGAGGATAAACAACAGAAGGATCACAAACTCCCCTAAAAATCATACTCTGAATGAATGGTAAGTGGTTATAGAAATAATATGTTACATATAGTGACTCTAGAAAAATTGAAAACCAGACTTTAATGTAAATATCAAAAATATAAAAACCATCAAACAGAAACACACACACATATACAAATCAACCTGCACTATAGTATACTGTGCGTGCATATACAAATCAACTTGCTACTATACTATGTATTGACCTTACAAAGACATGCAATGGAGGAGATTTCTATATCATGGAAAATTTTTACACTTAAAAGAAAAATGCAAGAAAAGATGTTTCTATAAAGATTCATACCATGTCATCTGATTCTCATGAAGTCTAAGAGCTATAAAAAGACAGTGTTAACATCTCATTTAAAGTAGAGGAAGTGTAAGATCTCACTTATAAATATATTTGCAAAAATGCTAGAGATGTCTTGAACTATAAATTTCTCAGTTATTATAAAATCATCACAAAATAGATATATTCCAAGAATGAAGAACTAGCCAATCCTTGATATTCCATAAATAAAATTCATCATATTAAAAGATAATTTTTAATCATAAAATATTTTCTCAGTCTATGCCTAGGAATGTTTGCTTATGCACTAGATGTACATACGAAAATTTGTGAAAATAATTAGAGGCCCATGAAAATCACATCTTCTTCCAGAAGGGAAAGAAGATCAAAATGAATTTTTTTTCCTTTTAAGTATAACGCTAGTGGATTGCTAAATAATTACTTAGATTTAGGCTTGGTACTTTAAAAAAATATTAATAACATATGCATTGTTCACTGAGGGCTAAGTTAAATTATTTTTATTCTAATTAGAAACTTAGAAAGCAGTTGCACTTTCTTGGAAATCATGTGTCATAGAATTGAATCAAGGTCCACAGAGGACAGAAAAGTCTAATTATCTGGGTTTTGGAATCTATAATTTACTTTTATTTAAGCAATTTGACTTTTGAAATGCTGGTGATTCATGTCTGCTTACGTATACTTATTATTATTTGCTTTTTATTTTTATCATATATATTTAAGGTGTAAAACTTGATGTTTTGATATACATATATATGGAAAAATGATTACTATAGTCAGATAAATTAATCTATCCATCACCTTTCATTGTTAATTTTGTGTATGTGTGTATGTCTCTGTTAGGAGCATCTAAAACTTACTCTAATAGCATTTTTTTATATAAAATTATTAACTATAGCCCTCATACTGAAAAATGATATTGTTAGACTTCTTTATCCTATATAATTTTAACTTTTACCCTTTGACCTATTTCTTCTATTTCTTTCCCCTTTCTGCTCATGGTAAACACTGTTCCATTCTCAGATTATGTGTTTGCCTTTTTTATATATTTTAGATTCCACATATAAGTGAGATCATGCAGAGTTTTTATTTCTGTATCTATCTTATTTTACCTAGCATAATGTCTTTTAGGCTCATCCATGTTATCACAAGTAGAGGTATCGCCTCTTTTAGAATTGAATAATGTTCCATTATATATGTATATACAATATATTATATATTATATATATCTACTGTTATAAATAATGTTAGAATATAATGGTATATATTGGGCATAGATGAGATGTATAAAGGATATTATTACATATTTTGTAATATATATAATATGAGATCACACACATATATATATATAAAAGTTTATCCATTCCTATGTGGATGGACACAGGTTGTTTCCATACCTTCTGAATAATGCTAGAATGACATGAGAATACAGACATCTCTAGAAGGTGCTTATTATATTTATTTTGGGTATATATCCAATAGAGGAATTGCAGGATTATATAGCAGTTCTACTTTTAACTTTTTTGATGAAATTTCACATTGTATTCTAGAGTGGCTACATCAATTTATATTCACACCTTCTATAATAAATTCCTGGAAAATACAATTGACCAAGACTGAATCAAAAAGAAATAGAATGCCTGAACATATCAATAACAAACAAAAAGATTGAGGCAGTAAACACAAGTCTCTCCCCCAAAAAAAGCCCAGGACCAGATGGCTTCAAGGCTGAATTCTGGAAGACATTCAAAGAAAATTTAGTACCACTCCTTGTAAATTCTTTCAAAAAAATAGATGTAGAGAGACTACTTTGAAACACATTTGATGGAGCCTGCATCTCTCTGATACCAAAGCTGGACAAATATGTCATCTGTAATTTAAATTTAAATTAAATTTGAATAACATTTGATGTTAAGAAAATCAATGTAAGAAAAGTCTTAAACAGTGGTAGTACACTACCATAACTTTTATTTTATTTTTTTCTGAAAAGGACAACTAAAAGAAAATCACTGGATTGAAGTTTTTTTGTTTTTAATTTTTTTTTTTTATCAAATTAGACTTAAAGATAATGTAGAGAAAATATTACAAATGATTTAGTTAGCTCTTTTAAAAAGCAATAAATTTGAAAGTAATATATCTAGGAGAAGCAGTGCAAAATAATAAAACAAGAAGGATCTGATATAACATGTAAATATTTTAAAAAATACTTCTAAAAGAATCTCTTGAATTTAAAACAAAAAAAATCTAGACTGTATTAAGCTACACACATTACATAATATGTACCATTTGAATGGATGTTTTCATCAATTTTATGGACTTTAATGAAACAATAAGGTTGCTTTTTTTACGTTTATGGCACCAGTCATTCAGGGTTTTATACTCACTATCCTGGCAAATGCCACTTGCATACTTATGAGTGAGACAAAACTAAATTTTGCACCTTCATTGTACCTAATCTGAAGCACTTGGAAAGAAAGTCGCCTCTGGAACTACTAAACAAGGTCAGATTCAAAGTTTGTGTTACAAGTTTTATTCTCATAATTATAATACATGCACAAATCAGGTAATAAACAAAAAAAGATAAATATTTGTTATGTGAGTACAGCACACCCAACACAGAGAAGAATCAGATTTGAATAATAACTGCAAGTATGCGTTTCTGCCAAACTCACTGTGAGGGAAATTTAATTTCACTCTAGAGATATTAATGACACATCTGTAGTGTCATTAAGATCTGTGTTACCTTGATCTATTCGTTTTGAGGGTTCAGTTTTTCTCAATTGTGTAACCCAAGAGGATATTTTAAAATTCCTCTAACAAGGTTTCTAACATTAAATATCTGTGTTACTCCACATACAATAAATAATATAGAGAATGTAAAAAAAACTTATTGCAATAAAATAGTTGAAAATGAAAAGTAGCAAACCTCTATTAATAGCTTATATTCAAATTTTAGGCTTATTTCAAATATAAAAGAATATTCAGTTGCCCTATATTCTCCATGTCAACAAAGTTATCTTACTAAAATAAAATGAGCTATTTTGTAAATTGTCTTGCCATCCCTAGATTTTGTGACATTTATTTTCCAGTGTATAACAGAGTGTATGACTGTTGTAGCTAGAACTTTGATTATCCCTACCAGATAGTAAGAAACCTCTCTCCTCAGGTCAGGAAGACAGCATGGAAAACCTGAACTTACACAGTATCTGGTGGTAATGAAGCAACCCTTCTTGCTTTGTAGTGTCAGAGGAAGCTCAATGGAGCACCAAGACTTTGACCACGCTCTGTAGTAGCAGTAAACAGGCATCTTTCTCTCTCTAACCAATCTGGCATCCGTGGAGAATTAGCAAGGAGGCTGAACTCATTTGTACCCAGTGATAAAAAGGAGCCTCTCCCTCATCCATGTCAATGAAGGCCGAGGGGGTTACTCAAACCTTCACCTGAGAGTAAAGAGACACATCTCTTTTCACCAAATAAGATAGTTTGTTATAACATAATGCAAAAAAAAAAAAATCAGTTTTGTTACAAATTACTTACTATAGCTCGAGGTTGGAAAATCTGTAATTGAATGAGAGAAGACGGTCAATAGATGCACACTGAGATGCCCCAGATGTTAGAATCATCTAAAAAGAATTTTAAAATAGCCATCGTGAAAATATTTTAATGAACAATTCTCAACATCCTTGCGGTAAATGAAATGCTATGAAGAATCAGAAAAATGTGGACTCAGCACAAAGGAATATATAAAAAAGAATCAAATAAAAAAATTTGGAACTAAAATATCCAATAACCTGAAGAAAAATCATAACAGATTCAACAGCAGAATTGAAAGGATTGAGTAAAGAATGAGTTAGCTGGAAAACAGAAAATAGAAACGACCTAATCTCAACAACACAGAGAAATGAACTGAAAAAGAAAAGGAGCAGCGACACAGAGACATGTGGGAATATAACAATAATTCTAAATTTTTGTGATCATGAAATCCTGGGTGTGTATTTATTATCAGGCTATAAGATGCAGCCCAGATGTAAAATAGTGCTTATGCATCAAGAGCAGAATGATCTAAAATTTTGTTATGGATCTTGTACCTTTTACTGTTATGCTTGAGAAATAGCTAATATCATTTTTTTAGCTTATCAAAACATGTTTGTTCATGTCTGTTTCGGTTCTATCAGTTTGAAAAAATTCAAGACCACTTATGAAATACAAGAAGAAAATACAAAATGTAACTAGAGATAGAAATTTCTAGAGTAGATTATTTTAAATGGAAATTGTTTTATACAAGCATTTGGTATTACCTGAGTAATGATTCTCAATGTTCTTAATATATATGGATGGTTATAAGGATATCCATAGATGAGAACCAATTCTGCCATACTTTCTTCAAACACAGGCACAGAATGTCCAAGAATGGAGTAAATACTGGCCTTAGGAAATGTCAGCTATCATGATTTGATCTCAGCTCAGCAATTACAGGTAGGTAACAGTCTTCTTGAATTTTTTTTTTTTAACTCTGTAATAAGTGTGACAAAGATTAACCTGGCATATAAATTATATGTTCTTTTTGTTGTAAAATTCCTACATATTATGCAAGATTTTTAGTTGATGTAGTTCATTTTTTTTATGGGCTTTTGAACAAGCTTGCTAATTTTGTAATTAAAGTAATAAAATATCTAAATCATTGAAACTGCATAAAGGACATGACAATGAAAGGCTGTTATCCAGACAAGTGTGCTGAAAACACACGAACAAAGATGCACTTTAGCTGTCTCAAATTTAACGCAAATTTGAAAATATATTATCTTTCAGCCGGGCGCGTTGACTCAAGTCTGTAATCCCAGCAGTTTGGGAGGCCAAGGAGGGTGGATCACCTGAGGTCGGGAGCTTGAGACCAGCTTGACAAACATGGAGAAAGTCCGTCTCCACTAAAAATACAAAATTAGCCCAGTATGGTGGCGCATGCCTGTAATCCCAGCTACTCGGGAGGCTGAGGCAGGAGAATCGCTTGAATCCAGCAGGCGGAGGTTGCAGTGAGCCGAGATCGCGCCATTGCTCTCCAGCCCGGACAAAAAGAGCCAAACTCCGTCTCAAAAAGCAGAAAGAAAAAAATGTTATCCTTCAATGTTAACATTGTAAAGTATGTTTAATTCATTTCATACCTTTTCTATTTACTCAAATGAAATTTTAAGGAAATATCTGTAACTGTCATGTATTTACTACAAACATTTGAACCAAATGTAAAAGGGCTTCAGCAATATTTTTATCGCTTAACTTCCTTCCTGAGACACTGCTATGAAAATATTTGTACTGTTCTGCTTTAATCAAATGTTTTGTGAACCTTTTAAACATTAGTATTTCAAATTACAGGATGTATGAAAATGTAAGTGGATATCTTGGGTCTTCGTATGGAGGCCACTGTGTTACAAATTTTAAATTCATGAATACATTCATAATTGAAACTTTATGTATTAGATTTTAAAGAGCATTAATATATTTTCTAATTTTACCTAGGTGTCTAAAAACAATAAATTTTTTAAGGTTAAACATTTTTTTAAAAAGATTATATTAGTATAATTTAAATTAGTCTTAAAATGATGCTAGTGATTCTCTATTTTAATTAAAATTATTGATCAAGTATATTTATAATGCAATAATATCAACGCTACAGATAAAATAATACTTATTTTTTAACTTGCATATAACAGTGGTATTAAAAATTCTATAAAATATTTCCAGTTTATATTTCTAAAATCTAGTTAACTTGAACTTTCTTTCAGGAAATCATTTAATTGAATTAATTATATTTATAGTGCTCTGAACTGTTCTGTTTAAATTGTTATGTGTAAATTCTTAGGAAACTGAAGAAAAAACAAATCTATAAAATAAAATGTAATAAAGGCATTGTTTTTCAAGGCAGACAATTCTTAGAAAACTATCAAATGTTTCAGCTGGGTGCTTAATAAATTACAATAATTAATATTTTTTCAATGAATTTATTTTGTTTGGATTGGCATATAATGTTATTTTCTGGGAAAGAACAAAATGAAAAATTAAGTGACATATAAAAGAAAAATGTGATCTGGGAACTTTTCCAATAAGTTAAATTTTTCACTTACTCACGTTATAAATGTTTTCAAAAACTGAATCAATACTTTACTTTTTAAAATATTTAAATTTTATGAGTAAAATAATTTGTAATAAAATAAAATAAAATTATGCTATTTTTAAAGGAATCAGTTTACAATGGATTCATAAAATCCTTTTCACTTAGAAGATTTTCATGTTTCTTTAACTTCACGAGTGATCTCAACACTGACTTTGGAAATCACCTTCGTGGCCGGGCGCGGTGCCTCAAGCCTGTAATCCCAACACTTTGGGAGGCTGAGACGGGCGGATCACGAGGTCAGGAGATCGAGACCATCCTGGCGAACACGGTGAAACCCCGTCTCTACTAAAAATACAAAAAAACTAGCCGGGCGAGGCGGCGTGCGCCTGTAGTCCCAGCTACTCGGGAGGCTGAGGCAGGAGAATGGCGTAAACCCGGGAGGCGGAGCTTGCAGTGAGCCGAGATCCGGCCACTGCACTCCAGTCCGGGCGACAGAGCGAGACTCCGCCTCAAAAAAAAAAAAAATAAAAATAAAAATAAAGGAAATCACCTTCGTTAAGTTTTCATTGATCCATAAAGATTTAATTGCTCCATATGTTGCAAATTCACTGCTAACCGAAGTTTAATCAGTAGTTTGCATTTTTCTGGTTCCCATATTTCTTTGGGAATGTTTCATTAATGTTTTAAAATAATTGAAAACTGTTTTTAAATTCATAATGTTTCCCCTCATTCGTTATTTTATGGTCAGCAACCACTACTGTGACACACTATATTATGATTTCGAACCTGGGAGGACACTTAAATTCAACAGTTTTGTAAAGCTTTATTTGCTCAATTCAGAGGAATCCCACTTTAATTTTTCTCTAACAACTAAAATGACAAAAAAAATATTTTGTATGAGAATAATATCTCCCTGACATGCCTTTTTGCAATATTTCATGAGAAAATTAACATTATAGTACTTGTAGAACAAATATTACTGTCATTGTATTTGTAATTTCCAAAGGAGCACATGACTCTAGGTTCATATAAATAAGGAGCACCATATTGTAAAAATATTTTGGCAATGATTACAGTACCTGTTTATTAACCCCAAAGACAGTAATCCCAACAGATTTTTATATATAATTAGAAGTGATAATAATGTATTTAATTTATACATCTCCTTTTATGGTTGTTTTATGTAACACTTGCTCTGTTTCTTATTGCAAAATACGTATTTCAGAATATGTAACCTGAAGAACACAGAAAACTAAAGAAAGAAATATAGACGTTTACCTACAAAGTTGCCTCTTAAGAATGAATTCTGTTAAAAATGTGGTTTATATCTTTCCAGGAAAAAAAATCTTTCCTAAGTTTACCCAATCCAATATGCAAAATTCAAGAGTGTGCTATGGACCTTTCTTCAGCCAATATCCACAACACTGTTGTCAGGATTAAATACGGAACTCCAGATAAACAGCTATGTTGGAGATCTTATTTTGAAAAGTACACACTACCTACAGTTGCAGATAAACACAGCAGTTATTCAGGATTCAACATATCTTGGAAAGTTTTAGCAATCTAGTAAAATTTGCCATGAAATAATAGCTTCTCCAACAAAGAGACATTATTATTGCATTTTACGTCTATTACCACCAAGGAGAACACACAACCCCTGGTAACCCTCTGTAGATTCTGGAGTCATTAACACTTTGAAATACAGCCCTAACACACTTGGCATGGCTGCCAGGCTTGAGTAGAGTCTAGTGTAAGAACAGGTTCTGAAGCAAGTACAGGCTAGCGTGTAAGTCAAGCTTGTCTATCCTACGGCCCATGGACCACATGCAGCCCAGGATGGTTTTGACTGAGATCCAACACAAATTCATAAACTTTCTTCCATTATTATGAGTTTTTTGCAATAGTTTTAGCTCATCAGCTATCATTCGTGTTAGTGTATTTTATGTGTGGCTCAAGACAACTCTTCTTTCAATGTGGCCCAAGAATGCCAAAAGACTGGACACCCTTGAGAATAATACTATCTTTTTTACTATGTAAGTAAGCCAACTCTATAGTCTTAAGATAATTCTGATGGGAAAGAGTTTCATGAGTTCAAGTGTTGTATATGTTAATACTCATTAAAAGAAAAAAAAAAGTAAAGCTTAAGAGGTTTCTTTGAGGCCATGTTTCTGCAAAGAGAATTATAAACTATTCGCAAAATAACTTTTGGTGTGCCCCTGGACCCAATTATGATGGAACATTAGGCAATGCAGTGACATTGTGCTGGGTTCTCTCAGACCGACTGCATCATGAAATAAGGCAGAACCATCAGAAATCAGTTGCAGTAAAGTATTAATATACCATAGATTAGACATAAACCATGTACGAGAGATTAGCCAGGGAATCAATAAAGTTGCATAGGCAAGTGGCTCAGTGTGTGAAATGTACCATATTTGACCACTGCCTCTTCCTCATCGCACATGTATGACTTGAAGACAGCTTCCTTATGACAAGCTGATGGAAACTGAAAATAACACTTGGTTCATGTTCATGGGTGGGTCAATGGAGACTGTTACTGCAAGATGAAAATATGTGACTGCAATACAGCTATATTCAGGCATAGTCCTGAAAGCGCAGAGGACAAATTCTCCCAATAAGCAAGGTTTCAAGTAGTGTATCTATCTCTACACTTTCTATTGAAAGAGATGTGACATAGAATTAGAATATGTAAGTCAGATGTGCAGTTGTAAATGGCTTGACTGTTTGATCAGAACTGATGAAAGAGTGAAAAATTTTTGCAAAGAACGTTTGGGAGAGAGGGATACAAAGGGATCTGCAAAAGTGAGCATGAAGTGTGGATTTATTTGTATCATATCTAAACATGCTTTAAAGAATGTTTACTGTAGAAGAATCACAAAACAACAAGTAGAACAGAATAACACGGTGAGTTAATGTCAGCTAATCCCTGTTATTGGCTGCCTGAATATTTGAACCACAGGCTCGTGGATGCTTTATGTATGTTGGTAAAAAAATAGCTTATGGAGAGGCTTCCTAGGTTGAGTTCCCAACTCACTAACACTGTGTTAGCCACAGATAATCCAAATATCCAATCTTTCAGAAGTGAGACAAATCTAAGAGTACAAAATCACTTGATGAGACCAACTGGCCACTTGGTGAGAAGTTTATTATATTGAATATCTTTCACTAAGGGAGGACCATGATTTGTTTTTACTGTAAGTAGCACAGTTTCTGTGTAAGAGTTTAAATTTCCTGTCAAAAGAGCCTCAGGAAGCTTCAGCATCTGGAAACTTACCTAGTGTTTGATACACTGACACAAGATTTCACAAACATTACTTTATATCAAATAACTTATTTTAGAGCAAAGCAGTTTGCCAGCATGGATATACATGACATTTATTGTTCACATCATACATCACATCATCTAGAAGTTGCCAATTAGAGAATGATGGAGTCATTTTTGCAGGGATAGTTGAGGGAATGGTTTGGGGACAATGCCCTTGGAAAATGAGGATCCATATTCTAGGATATAGTGTAAATTATTTTATGAGAGCAATGGTAGAATATGACATATTAGAAACCAAGGATGAAAGTAGGAATAGTTGCACTTCCCATAACTCTAAATAACCCATTAGGGAATGTGGGTTTTCTTTCCCCACAAATCAATGTTCTGTGTATCTAAAGGTGCTGGTTCCCAAAATAGAAATGCTTACTTCATGGGCCACAGGGAAGGTCCCCTTAAACTAACTCATGATTACTGCCCTATTACTTTGTGTGTCTTGTACCAAAAGACCAGCTGGAAAGGAAAAGAGTTATCATCTGTTCTGATTATCTACTGCTGTGTAATGCATTATCCCACAGCTTCGTGGCATAAAACAATACAAATTATGCTCATAGCTGCTGCAGGTCAGAAATTTGGACAGAACATATTTGGGGTGGCTTATTGCTCCTCCATGATGGTAGGATTCTCAGAAGAAAAGCAGACTAGAGTCATTTGAAAGAGTGTTCATTTTCACATTTGATGATTGACACTGCCTAAAAACTGGGATCCTTAGATCTTCTCGTGGATCTTGCCATGTGGCATCTCTGTGTGGAATAGTTAGAGCTTCCTCACAACATTGTGACTGGTTTTCAAAGAGCCACCAGCATCCCACAAAGAGGAAAACTGAACTCGGAAGTCACACATTATCATTTTCATCATATATTCTTGGGTGAAGCTGTCATAAGCCTACCAGGTTTGAGAGGAGAAGTAGATTCTACTTTTTCAAATGGAAATTGGCAAGTTTCAGAAGAGAATGCAGGACTAGATACATAGTTGTGGTCATTTATTGGAAAGGAAAACTTCAGAATCATCCTGGGGTTTGGAGTCGTGTAATTGAAGATCATCATTAGGAACTGCTAGAGCTGCTATTGTCCAATGGGAACAGCAATGAATGTTATTTTTTTTTCTTTCTTTTTTTTTTTTTTTTATCTATGTAACCCACTGGCATTTTGCTTCAGAATCCTCCACGTATGCCTGACAGTATGTGGACAAATACAAAAGCAAGACCTGGGAAGTTATGTAATCAGGGACTTAGAGATCTCACAGAGGAAAGTATAGTTAGCCCTATCAGATAAGCCATATAGATCAGCACAGGTGCTACACAGGGATGATAGGGATCTAGAATGTTTGGTAGAAAAGGAATATAATGAGTATCAGTTGTGAACTTGAAATGGTTTGTCCCAGTCCCTTATTCATATCTTCTGAAAAAGACAGAAGGCTCTAAGGAAGTTTTCTAACTTAGCTATTCATGTGGTACAAAGTAGGTGGTTCTAAGTAGTACAAGAAATGAAATGCACTAGATTAGACTTCAATCCATGGCCTGCACCAGGATGGCTTTGCATTGTGGCCAACATAAGTTTGTAAACTTTCTTAAAACATTAGGAAATTTTTTTGCATTTTTTTTTTTAGCTCAGCTGCTATCGTTAGTGTTAGTGTATTTTATGTATGGCCCAAACAATTCTTTTTCTTCCAGTGTAGCCCTGGGAAGCCAAAAGATCTGACACCTCTGCACTAGATTTTAGTGGAATCTGTAGTGCTCTGTTTGGAACTCTTAAAAGACTATAACAATCATTCCTCCAGCTTCTGGAAATAAAGACTCTTAGCAGGGACTCTCCCTGGTAATTGCTTTCAACTGAAGAGAGCCCTTCATTCAAGAGCTCAGGTCAACACTACAGACAGACCAGATGTCATGATTGGATAATTTTTGAGGTACAAAACCCTTCCTAGCTTCCATCAAATTGGGAAGACACAGGTTGAGACCTCTTGAATGGTGATGGCATTACTATTCAATTTTTCTGTACACTCAGCTCTGATTCTATGGTATTTCAAAGATTGGGCAGTGCACTGCAACATGTTTCTTGCAAATAAACCTCATAGTCTCTTTTTGCCAAGGAAGACTGACTTTAATCTATAACTTTGATGTATAACACCATATTCAAAAAATAAGATATTAGATTAAGCCAAATAACACAGCTCTATAAGAATAGTATTACAATATTCAATAAGAGCTACAAGAGAAAGTCTTTGTCAAAATTACATGAATAGAATGATCTCAGTAAAATGCTATAAAATAAAATATACATGACTTCGTTGTGGGGGCTGTGAATGTGTGTGTGCGTGTGTGTGTGTGTGCATGTGTGTGTGTGTGCATGTGTGTGGTGTAGGCAAACTCATGAAATATTTGAGCAGAATATATATCAAACTCTTTGTAGATTGTATGTCAATTATCCAGAAAGGAAGACTAGAAAATTGTTTTAAAAAGAAACTTCCACTGTAAAAATAATGACCATGTGCTTTTAGTTTTTAATTACAGAAAGCAGAAAGAATCAAAAGTGTATACTTTTGAAGAAGTGATCTCTCCTCTTTAATCAAAATGCTTTCATTTTTAAAATTGCATCTTCCATATGCAATTGTGCTTAATAAGATCTACTGAGACTATGAAGTAGAAAGCAAGATTATCCTTTTCTTCATAGAGAACACAGAGTTAATTAAATCTTCTCTAGAATGTCATTTAAAAATACTAATGTAAAGGTAGTGATTTAAATAAAGAAATGATTATTATAAAAATAATGTGTTATATAGAAGCATTTAGGTTTTAATAATAATTATATAAACTATACCAGATATTCCAGAGTTTCTACAAGAATAATGTGATAGAGGAAAATTTAAATTGTCAGGAGACAAAAAAAGTTAATTTCAAATAAAAATGACAGCACCAAGTTGTGAAGATTAATATAAAAATAACAAGCCATTTTTCTCAATACTTTTGTATCAGTGTTTTGCAATTCAAAAGTTAACTTCATAAACATACACACACAGGCACATATATACCTACACACATACACACATATCTCTTTATTTTTTATTTTTGGGGTTTGCATGCTCTTCCAGAACTACCAATAAGTGAGAGTTGATTATATATAAGCTAATAAAATTTCATTCTCAAAGTAAACTGTTATTAATAATAACCACTTTTATTACATAATCATGTGGTGCACTAATTTTACAGTACATGTCACAGTTAGAAAAATGACAGGTGGCATCATGATCTGTGCTGCACTTGAATAACTAACCTACATAAGCACAGTAAGAAAACTCATTACACAACAACATATGTGGACACATCATTTCAGGATGCCATATGCTTCTAAGACACATATAAAATAATTATCACAGCTAGCCCCAGATCTTATCATGTGTGTTTCACTGAGCTTTAGCTAAGAGACTAGGAGGCTTAATTATTCCATAATCACTCCATTCTTTTTATGTCCCTTCCATTTCAAGTTACTTTGCTCTCATTATCACTGGTAACTTTATTTTCTACCAATAATCTTTTCTCTCTGTCCCTGGCCCTGAAGAAATGAAAAAAGCTGTGAGTTACTTATCTTTAAACTATAATTTCAATTTATTGTTCTCTTAGTTATTTTATTGGAAATCTTTATCTTTTTTAAATAAGTAAATAGAAGGACAAAGAGGAAACTATAATTACAACAATCACTCTATTAAAATTTACCAAACACTCAAAGCTTGGTTCACTGTTAAACTCAGTCCAAGAATTTTAGCATTATCATTACTTCACAAACTCTGGTCCTTTAAAGCTGGGTTCCCTCAAATTACAGTGTACAAATGCCTGTAAGTACCAGAAGACATCCTTCAGGTTTCACATACAAAGAATTGCAAGCAAATCTATTGTCAGTGCAAAACCTGTTTTCTCTCCTAATATCACACATGCTGAGAATACAACTGTTCTCTGAAAATTAGATCACATTCTGTATTTCGACCACCTTATGTTGATGAACCTTTCCTACTCTTACAAAGACACATCTCTAAGTTGTCCCAAATGTGATTTTGCTCCATCCAACTCCTATCTTGAGGTATAAAAATTCTGGTCGCAAAACTGTAAAAGTAAATAGTTGAGTAAAACTATCCTTTTTCAAACTTAATGATTTGTAATGTTTCAATGTCAGAAAAGTAAAAGTTCTTTAAGTTTATTGTCAGTTAACAGAAAATTAAATATAATTTTGATGATTCACTATTGATTTCTTGCTTTTAATTGAAACATGTTTCAAATAATTGGAATAATTGAATGTCATTGCATAACAAAACCCCTTTTTATTTCCATTTATTTATTTAAATCCCAGTGCCAACAGAACCAGAAACACACAGGAATTTAACAAACAGATTTCTTGACTGTTTCAGCAGGAGAAAGAGTGCTAAGGTAGTAATGGATTATCTCAAAAAATAAGAGTTAGAAAAGGTTTGTAAAGGATTTAGGAACTGGAGTTACTCACAGCTTGACAGGGATTGTTCAGAATTTACATACTGTTACTGAAAAGCAAAATAGTCATCTCTTCAAAACACATAGGTTCATGTAGAGTTAAAATTTGTTTTGGTCTTATCTTAGAACGTATGAATCTGAGGAAAGGAGGGTTAAACAAATTCAAGCACACCATGACTTGATTGGAAACAATCATTTTTGGGGAGGATAATTGATCAACCTGTTTGAAATGGATGGTTTCAAATCTCACCATTGCCTAACAGACTAACCCCCATACGGCCATTTTTAGTTTATCAGCATCTCTCTCCTTTCAGTCCATTTTCACCTTCTAAGTGATGATTTATTGCAGTTTTTTGTGGATATAAACTGTAAAGCTGTAGCATTGTACTGATCAGAATGTTGTTCAGAGAATCTTGTCTGTAGTTGAAAAAAAAATGGGGCACAGAGATTTCTGTTGTTTTTGTAGATTGAAGTAAAAAGAAATGGATACAGAGTAGTGTTTTACATCTTTAGTAATTAAATTCTTCGCAAATTCAACAAAGATGAAAGCTTACCTTTAGGGATTTTTAAAGAACTTTCTTTTAGGATTTTCTTTTAAGTTTGAAACATGTTTCATACATCTTATAATCTATTTGGAGATTCCTATATAACAAACTGTCCTAGTTCCTAAGTTGGGGTTATTAATGATTCAACTTTTTTAATGTCGGAAGAATTGGTTTCATATTTGGTAATTGTCAAGGACAAGAGAATATCATGGAATTATTGCTTTAAAGAACAAGCCTCATTGCTAACAGCATAGACCTTGAATCAGCAGTAAGGGAAGAAAATAACCAAGAGGATGAAGCAAAAAGCACATGTGAAAATGGACTGTGGTGTTCAGTATTTAGATGTTCTTTTCCTTCAATCCTATCTTCTTGGGCAGAAAGAGTCAGATATCTGCGTACATTAAAATATATTCCACTATACTCTTGTCAAAAAAAAAAATGTATTGTAAAAATTACTTTCCGGCCGGGCGCGGTGGTTCACGCCTGTAATCCCAGCACTTTGAGAGGCTGAGGCAGGCAGATCACGACGTCAAGAAATCGAGAGCTTCCTGGCCAACACGGTGAAACCTCATCTCTACTAAAAATACAAAAATTAGCCAGGCGCGGTGGCGGGTGCCTGTAGTCCCAGCTACTTGGGAGGAGGCTGAGGCAGGAGAAATCACTTGAACCCAGGAGGCAGAGCTTTCTGAGAGTCGAGATGGCGCTACTGCACTCCAGCCTGGGTGACAGGAGACTCCATTTGAAAAGAAAAAAACAATTACTTTCCAAACAATTACATATTCCTCAACATTAATAACATCTATTTATATTTTTATTTAATTCGATTAAACATTATTTTAGGCATGTTGTAGTTTATAATGTCTCATAAATACATAATTACACATTTGCCTCACATTATTTGGCATGATTCCCAAGAGTAGAATCTCTTAGTATCAAATAACACATATTTTAAAGTTTTTAATAAATTCCCACTAAAGTCATATCTGGAAAGGTTATTTCAATTTACACTCCTAGTAACAATATTTGCACAAAATGATACAAACTCCAACCATTGTTAATTAAACTTTGCTAATATGCTGGGCAAAATTATTTCAGGTTTGGTTTTAATTTTATTACATAGCTTTTTTTTTGTAAAACTAAAATTGGTTACTCTTTCTTCATAGAATTATACTAGCTTTGTATGGAATTTTATAATCTGAACTCTTTTTAAACTATTTTTGTTATGAGAATTTTAGCATTCTGCTTATTTTCAAGAGCTGTGCAATGCTCACAATATTCTTTAATAATTTATTTTCTATATATTTCCATTTTGAATTTTTATTCAAAATGTGAGACAAGTGATTATTTCCTTTTGTTCGTGCGTAGACAATTCTAATTTTCTTTTTTTTTTTTGGAGACATAGTCTCACTCTGTCACCAAGGCTGGAGCGCAGCAGCACAATCTCAGCTCACAGCAACCTATGTTTCCTGGGTTCTAGCTATTCTCGTGCCGCACCCTCCAGAGTAGCTGGGACTACAGGTGCACGCCACCACGCCTGGTTAATTTTTTTGTTTGTTTGTTTGTTTTAGAGACAAGGTTTCACCATGTTGGCCAGGATGGTCTCAAACTCCTGACCTCAGATGATACACCTGCATTAGCCTCCGAAAGTGCTGGGATTAACACATGTGAGCCACCAGGCCTGGTCGACTCTAATTTTTAAGTAGTGACATTTATTGTTTTACTTAAAGGTGCTTGATTATGACTCACTCTTAAAAATGGCTCCTTATCCATATTCAAGTAGTCTGTAACTACTTACCTGTTTCTATGATGTTGTAGAATAATATATAATTATAGTATAAAACATCAATATTTTTACGTATTTTCTATTGTGTGAATGATCAGTAAGCAGTATAATAGAATTTGATACAAGTATATATAAATAAAAGTGAAAAACAGGAAAGAATAAACAAATATCATTAGTGACTATCTCTGGTTTCTAAAATTATTAGTGACTTTTTAATATTTATGCTTTTATGTTTAATACACATTTACAAAATACAATGTTTTTGTAAAATGTAAACAATGAAACTATAAGACCATTAGTATGATATGATAGCAACTTATGGAAATATGAAGTCCCTTCCTTATTAAGTACTATTTTAGCCACTGACTATGTAGTGGTGAATTTGACTGACAAGACACCTGCATTAAAATAATATATATGAGTCTTTATGTTGTGGAGGAAAAATAATGAACAAATGCAAGAGTAAAATAATCAGAAATGTGTTGTATAGAAAATAAAACAGGTTTCTCTCTCTTTTTTTTTTTTTTTTTTGGTAGACAGAGTCTCACTCTGTTTTCCTGGCTGGAGTGCAGTGCTGCGATCTTGTCTCACTGCAACCTCTACCTCCCAGGTTCAAGCGATTCTCCTGCCTAAGCCTCCCGAGTAGCTGGGATTACAGGTGTGTGTGCCACCACGGCTGACTAATTTTTGTACTTTTAATAGAGACAGGGTTTCCCCGTGGTGACCAGGCTGGTCTGAAACTCCTAATATCAGGTGATCCGCCCACCTCGGCCTCCCAAAGTGTTGAGATTACAGGCGTGAGTCACCATGCCTGGCCAAAACAGGGTTATTTCCAATATCTGGTTAGGAACAACTTTTTCAGATTTGGTAATCTTTAAGAATTTTATGAAAGATGACATTTAAGACTAGATTTGAAAGAGACAAGATCCTCCTGTGGAAGACTTGGGGAAGACTTTTCTACTTTGTTTAAACAAAATTTAATATCACAGGTATGGTAAATATTTTTTTTAAATAGCAACAACTCCTTTTTCTCCCCTCCCCTCAGACTCCAGCGACCACCATTCTACTTTCTGTTTTTATGAGTCTGACTATTTTAGACACTTCATGTGAGTGGAATCATGCAGTGTGTGTCTTTCTCTGACTGGTTTATTTCACTCAGCATAATGTCTTCGAGGTTCATCCATGTTATTGTAAATGGTAGGATACCATTATTTTTTAAGGCTGAATAATATTCCATTTATATATACATGGCACATTTTATTTATGCATACATCTGTCAATGGATGAGTATGTTCCAGAGATCTGCTGTACTTCACAGTGCTGACAGCTAACCCTACAGTATTGTGCACTTAAAAATGTGCTAAAAGAGTGGAATTCATGCTAAGTGTTTCTACCACACAAATATGATAAAACAAAGCAAAACAAAAATCACAAAGCTGACACAGAAAACTTTTGGGGTGTATTCATCCATTCTCAAGTTACTATAGGTATATACCCAAGAATAGGTAATTTACAAAGAAAAGAGGTTTATTTGACATAGTTTCTGCATGGCTGTGGAGGTCTCAGGTAATTGACAATCATGGTGGAAGGGGAAGCAAACACATCTTTCTTCACATAATAGTGGGAAGGAGAAGTGCTGAGCAAAAGGGGGAAAAGCCCCTTATAAAACCATATGATCTCATGAGAACTCACCCACCATCCCTAGAACAGCAGCATGGAGGTAACCACACCCGTGATTCAATGACTCCACCCCCCCGAGTTCCTCCAGTGACAGGTGTGGATTATGGAAAACTACAATTCAAGGTGAGTTTTGGGTGGGGACACAGGCAAACCACATCAGATGGATATGTTTACTACCTTGATTGTGGTGATTGTATCACAAATATTTACAGATGCTCAAACTTCAACTTTATAAATTAAACATGCAGATTTTTTTCTATGTAAGTTATGCCTCAATAAAGATGATGGAAATTGATAATGTAGCTTTAGTAATTGTTCCATTGTGTAGTACGATAAACTGCATTGACAGTCTTGCTCAGAAAGAATAAAGCTTTCTGCTTCATATACACAAAGTCTCTTAATAATGTACTTTTTAGTATAAATTTATGTATGGTTCATCTGCATTAGCTGATAAAGTTCCAAGGTAAGACACAATTTTTAGTACTTAACAGTCTGTTATGGACTGAAGTGTATCCCCTTAAAATTCCTATGTTGAAATGTTAACCCTCAATGACTGTACTTGGAGATAGGTCTTATTTAGAAATAATTAAGGTAAAATGAGGTAATAGGGTACGCTCTAATCCAAAAGGACTGGAAGAAGAGGAAGAGATAGCAGAGGAAATGCCACGTGAGGACACAGTGCGAAGTTGGCCATCTGCAAGCTAAGGACAGAGGCCTCAGGAGAAAATTTCTCTGCTGAAACCTGGTCTTGGACTTCCAATTTCCAGAACCATGAAAAAAAAAATTTTTTCTGTTGTTTTTGCCATCCAGTCTGTTTTATTCTGTCACGGTAGCCTTAGTACACTAACAAATACCTCTTACATTAGCTAAAGTTATATGAAAAGTACTAAGTTCAGCAATCCCCCAGTGTTAATTTTCATTAATATTAATTTCTGAAGAGATCTATTAAGCAATTCTCTTCTGCAGGTACAATTTATAATGATTTATTGTCTCAATTTAATTTAGCTTTTAAACATGATCTTATATGAACTTTACAAAGTGTTTTCCTCATCTTATGAATAGGGTAAAAAAGAGAATAAATCTCTTTTTAGAAGTACCTCAAAAATCTGCTCAGAAGTTTTAGAACAGTAACTTAAAATAAGCGTTGCTTTACTTTAGTTCTACTGGTATCTCCTATTACTAGTTCCACTATTATGAAATAACATACACTTTATGTTTTATATTTCAAGAAATATAAAACATATTTTATATGATTGTAAAGACTTGCTTTACAACCTTTAATATAGTTCACTAAAATATATGTATATATTTTTGTTTATGGGATGGTTTTATCTCTGATTTTCTCTTTTGTCTCTAAAATATTTACAAAAGTTATTTAACAATACTTGCAGCTTAACTGTAATCTAAATTTTCCCTTTGTTTCTATTTCATTTTTCTATTGATTATAAGTCACATTTATTGTATCTTTTCCTGCCTTACAGTATGTATAAAAAGCCTTAGAGATTAAAGTCTAAGTTCCTTGTGTCCCAGCTTTTCCCTTAGGCCAATAGGATGAAGGGTCTAAACACATCAAACTGATCATTCATTGAGTTGAATCAAGTCTGAATGTGCTTTCTCAATTTTCTTTCACAATTTGCTTGATGGGCTTCACTCAATTCCTGGCATATTTGTGGTCCCCTGAGGTAGTGCTCCTTTTGTTTAGTAACAGCTTTATTGATACGTACTTCAAATATCATCATCTTACTCCCCTTAAATGTGAAATCCGGTGGGTTTTGATATATGCACAAAGTTGTACAACCAGCACCGATGTCTAATTCCAGAACACATTCATCACCACAACAAGAATATAAGTTACTTCCCATTTCCCACCTTATCCTATGCTCCACTCCTACCAATAGTCACTAATTTGTAAATTTCTGACATTACGGATTTTCCTATTATGTATGTTTTTATAAACGAAATCACTCAATATGTTATCCTCTGTGACTGGCTTCGTTTATTTTACCTAATGTTTTCAGGGATCATCTGTGTAGTAGCATGGAACAGTATTTCATTTCTTTATATTCCATTGTATAGATATAACACATTTTCTTTATTCATTCATCAATTGATGGGCATTTAGATTGTTGACACTTTGGGCCATAAGGAATAATGCAGCTATCAACATCCACGTACGCACCTTTGTTTAGACATGTTTTCATGTCTCTTGGGTACATATCTAGGTATAGAATTTGCTGTCTTATATGTGATATCATTTGAGGAACTGTCAGATTATTTTCCAAAGCCGCTGTACCACTTCACATTCCCACCAGTAATATAAGGTTCCAGTTTTTCTACATCATTATACTTGTTATCTGTCTTTTTTATTGCATACATATTCGTAGGTGAAAAAGTTCCATCCACCTTTGTGTTTTTGCATTGTATCTCCCTTATGATTAGCAATGTTGTGCATCCTTTCATGAGCTTATTCTTTGTCATGCAACTTTTTTGTGAAAAGTCTATTGAAATCATTTGTCCATTTATTTGTTGAGTTATTTGTCTTTACATTGTTGAATTGTAAGTGTTCTTTATGTATTCTGGATCTTTATGGAGTTTTGACAGAGAGCTTCATAGGTTTCCTTCCATGCTTCAGAGGTTTGAATTTAGCATTTTGAAAAGCTTCTTTATGTCAGCACCACAAGATTGCTGGGGATCGCATTCTGCCCAGCCCGACTGTCTTCTCCCAGTAAGGCTCTCTCAAACTCTTGAGAACTCTACATTTTCGAAAGTTTTGAACTTAGTTCTTTGCACTTTTGAAAAAAAAAATTCATGATCTGGCCAAATCCTTGAAAATCACTATCTTTTAATTTGTTTTGTAAACGTTTCCTTCCAACAGAGCTTTGCTTCTGAAACACTTCAAGATTTCATTTTTCACTCAAACTCTGCATTAATATTGATGAAGACTCAGCAATAAAAATAAATTTTAGAACAAAATGTTATTAATTTTGTTGTATATTTTTAGCTTGTAGCTTTTACGTGCTGTGCCACTTGTAGAAACATATCAAAATTTGTTTCTCCAGTCTTTTGTTGATAGATATTTGGAGTGTTTGCAGTTTGGTGCTATTAAAAATAAGACTCTAAAAGCACCTCATGTATTTCTTTTAGTATCTCTTGAGAATCACTTAGCGGTGCAATTACTGAGTAATAACTGAGACAAATATGAAGCTTTAGTTGATACTCTCATACAACTTAACACAGTGATTGTACACATTTTCCCTATCACCAGCAGTGTATGAGAGTGGAAGTAACATCACATCTTTATGAACATGTGATATGGATAATGCTCTGTTGTTTGTTTTAATTTTAGATACTGTGGTCAGTGTCTAGTACTATAACAACATGGTTTTACTTTGCATTTGCCTCTGGAGCAATGAGATTAAGAGCCCTTTAGGATGCATATTGGTTATTTAGATAGCCTCTCTGTGGGTGTGCCTCTTTAACCTGCAAATATTTGCTCAGTATGTAAGTTACATTTTGTCATCATGGTATGGTTTGGCAGAAAAAAAAATTATTATATTTTTGTGCAGTCTAATGTATAATTTTTTTTATTTACCTTTCCAATTTTTGAATCATGAGTATAAAACAATTGCTTACATTTTTAGGTCATAATGTGGTTCAGCTATGTTTTCCTCTAGATTTTTACAGTTTTATTATTTTATGTTAGCTATATTTTTATAGTTTTATTTTTTACATTTATATATGCCTGATTCCTTTGCTCTCCCAAACCCCTTTAGTATTTACCCTTGGCCATAATTCACTGCATATTGATATTTTTATTTTCCAAATGTTTTTCCAGTTTTCCCAGCCCTCTTTGATTCTTCTACAGTTTGTTAGCGAGACCCTGCATGAGTTTTCTTCATATGTGTGTGCGGTTTTAGTTGTTTTATTTTAGCATTCACCTGCAACTGAGAGTCTGTGAGGACTTTTCCTAATTAAGTACATTCTCATCGCTTTCTCACTGAGAAAGTAGAAATAAATACAGGGAAGGAATATGACTAATTTTATATGTATGTGTGTTTGTGTGTATCATTTCTGTGTTGTTGATCAGAATGAAAATGAATACAGAAAATGGGAATGAGTATTTAATTTGGTGATTTCTGAGTGACCTGCATGCTAAGTTTCCCTCTCACCTCTGCTTGTCCTTCCGGTCAGCCCTGTGGCACTGCTGCTGAATCTGCACAAGTGCTGTTCACAGGTAGTGCAGCTATGACTCATCCCTGCCACCAATAATTATTTTAGTAATATTATCCATGGTTTCATTCTTTTGCATTACTAGTTGCCTACCCTGGCTTTTGGTTATGATTGGAAGTGATTTTAAAAATCTGTGAATTAGTTTTCTATTGCTGCACAACTCTTTACCACAAACACAGAGGCTAAAAACAAGAGCCATTCATAATCGCACTATTTCTTAGGCCTGGAGTACAAACATAACTTAGCTGGGGTCTTTCCTCAGGCCCTTCTCAGGCTGTAATCAAGGTATCAGCCAGGCTGGGGAGTTATTTGAGGCCCAGAGTTCTCTTCCAAGCTCATGTGGGTGTTGGCAGAGTGTATTTCTTGATGACATAGAACAATTTCTCCAGGCTCCTTCAAAGCCAGAAGGAGAGAAATAGTCTCTGAACCAAAGAGCCCTCTGTCCCTGTTTTAAGGATTTTCACCTGGTTAAGTTAGGCCCACTCAGGATATTCTTCCCTATTATTAATCTTAAATCAATATTTTGACACTTAAAAAAGTTATACAAAATTCTTTTACCTTTTCCATATATTATTTACTAGAAACAAGTCGCACTTCCCTTCCACACTCAAAGCAAATGGATTATGAAATAGTATGATTTACTGAATTTCAAATTGAGGAGTCCAGTCCACTCTGTCTCCATGATTTTTCCAAGTCCAGATTAATCTCATACTTCATACAAGTATTCTCCCCCCTTTTTTTCTTTTTGCTAGGGTCTGAATGTTTGTATCTCTCTCAAACTCACATGTTAAAATGTTAATCCACAAAATGGTGGTTTCAAGAGGCAGGGCTTTCGGGAGGTGATTAGGGACTATTGCTCTTATGAAAGAGGCTCGGGTTCTTTTCACCATTTGAGAATGAATGCAGCTAAAAGGTACCATCTATAAATTTAGAAATGGGCTATTAACAAGCATCCAGTCTGCTGAACTCTTGATGTTAGATTTTTCAGCTTCCAGAACTGAAAGAAACAAATGTGTGTCGTTAATAAGACACCCAGTCTATATTTTGTTATAGCAGGCTGAATGAGCTAAGATAATCTTCATAGAATTGTTCGGCCATCTACACTTCACCCACGTTTACTTGTTATAGTCTCCGATGTTCTCTGTGGATCAGAACTCTAATAGCAAATTGCTAAATTTTTCTGAGCTCCCTATGGACCGCCTCTCTTTGTAGTTTTGTTAACCAAGCTAACTAATTTTACCTTCCTAACTCCTGTCAGCCTCTGACACTATTTCTATACATTGCTCTGAAACACAGATTTTTACCACTTTTGAATGGGGTCCTTATGGTTATTCCAGCTCTACCTTCCATATTATCCACCTAATCTACAGGAAATCCATGAATTGTTGATAAACAAGTACAGATATATCCCTAGCCCACTATACTTTTGTCTGTTTCTTGGCCCAGATAACTCTCCAGGTACCCCTACCCTCTTGGTCATGGAGTATGGGTTCATATAAGCAATTACCTTGCCCAATTAGACCGTTCTGAGGAATGCCATTTCTGTCCCCTTGTAGGGAATTCAATTTGCGTGTATGATTCTCTTTGAATTCTACTTAAATATGCAAATTAAAGGAAGAGACAAATTTCTTGGCATAAATACTGCAATCCCCTCTCCAAAATTCCTACATAGCGTATGAAAGGAATGCCATGGAATGACAAGCAATCATGTAGCATTTTAACAAGTCCCAGGAAAGCTGAAATGATTCAATATCTGGTTGATTTCATAGAACATGAGGTTCTAAGTGCATCTTGATTTTAACTGTAAGCTCTAATTCTAATGCCAGGACCAAAGAAAGTTCTACTTAACTTCCAGTTACAAGTTATGTATATAAAATCAATCTAAAAGGTTGATAAATTACAGTGCAATTATACATGAACATTGTTTAGAAGGAATATGCATTTCAAGATACTAAGTGTCATCATAATTTGCTGTATAAACCCTTCCTGATTTTCAGGATTCCACCCTTTCCTTATTAATGCTTAAATTTAACATTATAAGTACTACATGTTAATAAATTTAATTCACATTGTATTGAAACCACCAATATTTTTGTCTTTGGTTTTAATTTCTAGAAATCTCTGTCACGTGGCTATAGGAGATAAGGATTTTTATCAAAATAGTCATAATAGATTTCTGGTCTCGAATGTGGACCTTAACCTGAGAATTTTCTATGACCTGCAATTTTTTTCTCTATGTTGCTAAGTGTTCTTAGAAGCAATCCCCGAACGCCCTTATACAATTTATTTTCACTAGTCTATTATGTCAGAAACTACTTAATGTTTAACTTTACTTTCAGCATGCACTTGATTACAGGTATCTACAGAGTATAATTTAAGTAACTGTTTTTCCACTGTTTGGCATGGGCCTCCAATGACCCTTTAAATGCTGATGATAGAGACATCAGTGTCTTCAAATGTAATCAGATACGAGTACAAAGTAGAGATTCTCATCCTGAATTTTCAGTCCTCTGGAATAATTTCTGGTATCAAAAACTGTTTCAGTCAGGATCGAATCAAGGAAGTAGCACAATTTTTCTTCTGTATCTGGCAGTTGGCCTAAGGGAACTTGTGATGCAGAGTTGGCACTTGGGAGAAAGATCTAGACACAGAATGGTTGAGAACAACCAACATGATGAACCTTCAAGTATCTATCCATTATCTATCACCATGAAGGGGAGCAAAGACAACCTGAAAACTGACAGCAGCTCCAAATTTCTCTCTTGACTTATCTGACCACAATGGCCTTCAGAAACTAGTGATTACTGCTTTATTTCTGCCCTCCAAATTTCATGCAGTTCTCTTTCTCTCTCTTTCTTTTTTTTTTTTTCCAAACGCTCAGTAGGAAATAGGCAGGGAAAGACATTCCTGGAGAAGCAGTTCCAGATTACCCTAGTTGACATAGCATAAAAATGTGAGAGCTAAACAATTCATAACAATACATATTTTAATTTTTTCAATAAATCCATAAGTTATCAATATTAGTAGATTAATCTTTCCAGTAGATTGTTTAGTATAGGGTTACTTTCTTTGGTTTCTATGTTGTCTGAATATTTATATTCCTGATACAACTAGATGTACAGTTGTTCAATTTGGGGTGGGGTGATGCATAGGAAAATAGGACTTCAAACTTGAGATCAGATTTAACAAGGAAACTAAGAAACTGTGTATGAAAGAAATAATATTTTCAATACAATGAGGTCGACTGCAGGCATAAATAGAAATTGTAGTTTACAATGTTCACCTAATAAAAAGAAGCAAAGAACTGAATTGAGATTTAGTCTTGCAATTCTAATCTGCTTACACTTTCAAGAAATGCTGACATCTAATCAGAAACTTTGAGGATTATTATGTTTAGAAAAATATGCTTACATAACTTGTAATCTTCTATCCTGCTTTATAAGTAAGGTTTTTTGCATGAAACATATCTTTGTATCTGTATGGTTAATCTTTTGATGAAATCATAAAACACTTTTCACAGCAAGAAATTGTGTCAAAGTCACTTTTTATTTTACACTGGTTGAGGAATAATATAAGGATTTAAACATTTCTCAGAACACCAAGTTTCTTATGTTCAAGTTGATCTTTATCAGGGTGTTTTGATAGTGCATAGTTATGACAGTAGAACTCTTTTTAAATTCTTAAGAAAATATCCGAAATAAAGAAATGTAGAATCAATTGCCCCTTTGTGGAGTGGGAAATTTCCTTTATCTTTCAAATAACTTTGAGAAAACTCCATGGCCTATAGATAGTAAGTCAAATTTTCAATAAGTTAAGTGCCTTCTAATTTCAAAACCTATACATTTATCTGGTACTAGAAAAGAGCATCTTTTAACAAATTATTTTTTACTTTATATTATTTTTAAGCTTTAGGCTTTTCAAAAGACCTGATGTCCATTATTTTAGTCACATCTTTTTGTACATAATTAAAGGTGTATGAGTATAGGTGTTCTAGATTATCTGATGGTATTCTCAGTACCTACACCGTCAAATGCAGTAAAAATTGACTTAAATGTTCCAGGTGAGATCCATTCTAATGTGCTGAATTTATCAACCCATTGTTGATGACATCTTCTTTCTCATTAATTAGTTTTTCTTTTTCTATAAAACCAGCACACTGGCTAATTTCAAGCAATTAATGAATACTTGATGAATGAATTAATAAGTGAATGATTGACATAATCTAGAGCATCCACAGAGTTTTTAAATAACTGCTGTTAACCAAAAAGAGTCTTGTAAAATATTTTGTCTTAAAATTAAGGCCAGTGGACCTGTGTAATTTTTTACTTTTGTAAATATCCTATTCCTAATTGTCTTTTGAATCTAAGAATTAGTTCTTGCATGGACTTGTAACTTTTAATTATGCAACTTTTCTGTGAAACAGGTAAGAATGCTAAAAAATGTCACCTACGACAAATTAATTCTTCTCAGTCTTTCATTACAGTCATGTCATACTCAAAAAGGAGTTTAGAAATCACCCGACCCAATCCTATTCTTTTGGTATAAAATCTGTGATCTCATCCATTTAATATTTCCAGTTCTGAGTTTCCTTTCTCTACTTGTATATGCATTCCAGTGTCTCATACTCAGTTGAGACAGAGCTACCGATTAATATATTCACATTGATATAACATTTTAAATATTCTAGAATATAACCACATTTATACAATGTCAATTTATCTAGAGAGATATGCCGACTTTTTATTCTACAATTCAATAACAACATTTGATGCCACCACGTTAATAATTCCATGGCAAATTTAAGGTTTTCACGCATGGGGGTGAGCACACAGTACAGTTATTTTGCTTTTATATTTTAATATGTAAAGTAACAAGAAAAACTATTTCAAAAGAATTTTTTAAGAAAACTCTTAAAAAAGCAGTACTTCATTTCAAAGTTTGAAGTTTCTATGTTTTCTGAAATAATGTTTAGTGTTTCTTCCTATTTCTACATTATGATCTGTAAAGTTAGATTTGTAGTATCTGATCAATTTTGGATGTCAAGATAGGAAATAATTAATCCACTTCTTGTGTGTATATAACAACATGTACTTCTGTGATAGGAAATAACTCTATAAAGAGCAGTTTATATTTTTACATACATCACAATGGCTGAAAGCTTTGCCAGTTTCATAGTCAAAGTGGGGTTGATAAAAAGCTGCAGTCCTTCTGCTAGTGGCTCACCAAATTTTCTACAACAATATTATTTTACCTTAGTTTGTATTGTGCTTTCTGACCTTTCTCAAATTAGAGTAATATCTATTTTTGGATAAGTCTATGTAAAATCAATTCTGATTCAGGTTTGTTAAATATTGAAAGTGATTGGTAATTTTCAAAAACTCGTCTATAAGTGCTGTAAGTCAAGTAAATCCTTACAAGCTCTACATGGTGTACATGGATGGATGTTTCTGATCCATCCAGTGAGATCAGAAGACTCACATCTAGTGAGATGGAAGACTATGCTTTATTTAGGGCTTTAAGACTAAATTTAATATTAATATGTATTAATCTGTACAATTTTGCAGCTCCTACGTTGAGTACTGCAAGAATAGAATCTACAGAAGAAAAGTAAATATTTAAGTAAATGGTATTTTTATTGTTTGTAAGTAAAATCGTTTTATTAACAAAACTTATAAAATTTAATACCACAGACCCACATAAGCATAATTTAGTTCATGGGGAAATATGCACACATACACACACAAACACATAGACACAAACACACAAACACAAATATGTGTGTGTATATATATATATATATATATTTCTCATATCATAACTATGTATAATATTTCCTGGTCCTATAAATTTGTTTAGTAATCACAAATGCTTATTAGTTGACTAATTTGTGCCTGGGATCATTGCAGGCCCTGAGAATGTAGCAGTCTATTAGTGATCCATTCTGCTACAGCAAAGTACCACAAACTTAATGGCTTACATACAAGAGGCGAAATTTCCTATCATATAGTGCTAGAGGTCAGAAGTCCAAAATGGGTTTGTCTGATCTAAAAATCAAAGATCATTCTGTAAGCACTAGTGGAGACCCCATTTCCTCACGTTTTCAGACTTTTAGAGGCTTCCTCCACACCTTGGCTCATTGCTCCTTCCATCTTCAAAGACATTTAGCATCTTCAGATCTCTTTCTGATGCTGACCATCTTGGTCTTTTTCTTTCATATATAATTTCATTTCTTCCACTTGGATAATCCTGGATAATCTCCACACCCCAAGATCTTTAATCACATCTGCAAAGTTCTTTTGGCCCTGTTAGGAAGCACATTCACAGCTTCCTTGGCTGAGGATTTGGACATTCTTTGGGGACCACTATTTTGCCTGCTAGAAGTGGTAAATAAAACAGACTAAAATCTCTATGTTCATAAGTGTATATTTTAGTGAGAAAAGTAGACAAAAATCAAACCTATAATTTGTCCTGTTTTGTATTCCTATTTGTTTGTATCATCTTTTTATTTGTAGTTTTCTCAAGGAATTATCTATATTATTGCCCTCCTCAACTGCTCATTTTTTAGCTTTGTAAACTCACTCAATTTCGTACACATATGTTCATGTATATTTATCTCTCCTTCTACTTTATTTGGTTTAATTTTCCTATTATTTTCAAAACTTCATAATATGTATGTTTAGTTTAACCATTACTAGTCTTCTTTATTTTATTTTATTTTAAAATATCTATTTGTTTAGAGACGAAGTCTCATTCTGTTACCCAGCTGGGATTGCAGTGGCACATTCATGCCTCATTGTAGCCTCGAACACCTAGGGGCAAGCAATTCTTTCATCTCAGCCTCCTGAGTACCTGCGACTGAAGGTGCACATCACTGTGTAGGAATACTTTTAATTATTAGTAATTTTTGTAGAGAAGGGATCTCGTTTTGTCTCCCAGGCTAGTCAGGGACTCCTGGCTTGAAGAGACCTTCCCAACTCAGCCTCCCAAAATGCTGGGATTACTGGTGTGAGCCATCACACCCCACCTTCTTTATTTATATAAACTTTTAGTGTTAAAATTTGCCCCACAAGTACAGGTTTTATGATATTCCACTATTTTCAAATATGATCTTTTTATATTTAATTAGAATAAAATTTTGTTTAATTTTTCCTTGGATCACAACATAGTAAAAGTTTTGTTTGTGTCTATGTGTTTGACAGCAATTTTCAAAGGTTGTCATAATTTTCTTTAACTTTTTTTATTGTAGTAAAATATTTATAACCTAAAATTTACCACTTTAACTGTTTTTAACTGTGCAATTCAGTGGCATTAGTACATTCAGAGTGTTGTCTAACTACCATCACTATCCATTTCCCTTCCCCTCATGAATCCCTGTTCTACTTTATATCTCTCTGAATTTGCCTATTGTAGTTACCTCATTTAGGTAGAATCACACAATGTTTGTCCTTTGGTGTCTGGTTTCCTTCAATTTTTATAAAATTTCAAGATTCAATTAAAAAACTTGATTGAATTGAGTCTAAATATCCTTGATCTGTTACAGTACCACTCATAAAATACTTTGAGATATGCCTTTGTTTAGCACTTAGTCATTTTGTTTAGTATAACCCCTGGGTGTTTATGAGAAATATGATTCTCCTAATAGTGGGGATAGACTCAATTGTAATTGTATTTTTCAAATATTCCATATCCTTACTATTATTTTGGCCTTCAGAGAAAGAAATAGACCATACATACTGTAGCAAAGCTATAAAGAGGAAATGCAACCATTTCATGACTTACGGAAAAGAGCAAGGAAGGAGGTGCTAATATAACACCAGATTTTTAAGAAATATATACAGAATTCAGAGAGAATGATGCAATTATTTAAAACTGTGCTAATTGGACCATCTTTTATTTTTCACAGAATCTGTCTCGGATTGCTCTCCTTAAACTCCTACCCTTTTCTCAGATGTAATTTAATGTATAAAGTCACATACACACATACATTAGATGATAAGATCTCTCTACATCTGATATGGTTTGGCTTTGTGTCCCCACCCAAATCTCATCTTGAATTATAGTTCCCATAATCCCACATGTCATTGGAGACACCTGGTGGGAGGTAATTGAATAATGGGCAGTTTCTTCCAGGCTATTCTTTTGATAGTGAGTGAGTCTCATGAGATCTGATGGTTTTATAAGGAGCATCCCCCTTGGCTTGGCACTTCTCTCTCCTGATGCCATGTGTAGAAGGATATGTTTGCTTGACCCTTCTGCTATGATTGTAAGTCTCCCGAGGCCTCCCCAGCCATGCAGAATTCTTAGTCAATTAAAACTCTTTCCTTTATAAATTACCTAGTCTCGGGAATTTCTTTACAGCAATATGAGAACAGACTAATAGACCATCTTTCTCCAAAATATTCTGATTTTATGCATACAAACACAAGCACACACATATACATGTGTACAAACATAGACACATTCAAAAATGTATGGATACCTATTTTATGAAATAACTGCTTTGTAAATCTGTCTTCAAATATAAATTAGAATTCTATTTTGCCCATTTCACTTGTGTGTCTATGTCTAATTAAATTACATAAGCTTTGTTTTACTAAATGAGGGCTGAGGAAAACTAAGCATTAAATGTAGACATATTTGAAAAGCTCTAAACTTGAATCCTGATTTTAGCACTCCTTTCCTCACTGACATTGATGTGGCTTATTATCCTGGTAGGCAATATAATGCTTCTGCTGAAGATATCATTGCCCTAATCCTCAGAAATTGTGAATCTGTCATATTATACGGCATAAACACATTTGCACATATAATTAAAATCATAGACCTTAAAATAGGGAGATTTTCTTGGATTATCTAGGTGGGTCCATCTACTCACACGAGAGCTTACAAGCAGAGAACTGTCTCTAGCAAGAGAGATGTGGCAGAAGGAGATCAGAGATTTTGAATGTGAGAAGGATTCAATGCACCATTGCTGGCTATGGGATATAGGTTCCCACATTCAAGGACAAGAGAAAAACCTCTTGGAGCTAAGACCATCTGCCAGTTGACAGATAACAGGAAACGAAATGTCCTAAAACTGCAAGGACCTGGATTCTGCCAATAACCTGAGCACGTTAGAAGCACAGTTTTCCCAGAGTATCCGGAGAAAAGTCCAGTTGGCTGACACCTTGATTTTTGCTTTGTAAAATTCAGAGCAGAGAAATCATAAAGCCAGCTAGAACTTCTGATATATAAAACTGTGAGATACAGAATTCGTGGGGTTTTATTTGTTTGTTTGTTTTTTGTTTGTTGGTTGGTTTGCTTGTTTTTTGAGACAGAGTCTCACTCTGTCACCCAGGCTGGACTGCAGTAGCATGATCTCGGCTCACTGAAACTGCTGCCTCCTGGGTTCAAGTGATTCTCCTGCCTCAGCCTCTTGAGTAACTGGAATTACAGGCACACGCCACCATGCCTGGCTAACTTTTGTGTTTTCAGTAGAGACGGGATTTCACCATGATGGTCGGGTTGGTATCGAACTCCTGACCTCCTGATCCGCCCGACTCGGCCTCCCAAAGTGCTGGGATTACAGGCATGAGCCACCGCACCTGGCAGTGTTGTTTTAAGCCATGAAATTTGTGCCTATTTGGTATAGCAGCAATAAAAAGCAAGTACAGTTATCTTTTTCAACTCAAACATGATCTCTAGACAACTAGAGAAAATAATGCTATGTCACAACTGTGTGTATGTCACAGGTATTCAAAGTGATTAATAAGTAATTTTTGACATGTATTTTAAATTTAAACTATGGTTATATAAACCACATTTTTCCCCTTATGTGTGTGTGTACAAATGTGCACACTCATGTGTAAAACACATTGATCACATTTAATTATCGTTGGGAAAAGCAGCTACCATCTGATTACTTAATACTTTCACTGACATATCCAAATCCAATACAGGGAAGTGTTACAGTGAAAGTTCCTGATACAAAAACAATGATGAGGGTAAGTATCACTGTCTGATTCTAAGAAATAGAGGTATGCTACTCTGAAGGCAGACAGAAATGCTATCAAGTTTGCTATATTTCATTAAAATACGATACCCTTCTATGCAATCATCTAGTTAACTTTTTTATCAAAACATCTCTTGTCCTCTTGGTTTCTCTTGTCCTCTGAGATTTTTTAAATGTTGATTTTAAAAGGAAATATAATTTACACTTTATTTGGTATTATACGATTTTCAAATGGATATAAAATTTATATTCAACACTATAAAATTATAATTGAATGATTTCATGTTTCTGTAGAAAATATGACAGAAGAGAGATCATGTGGCTTGTAATAGATTTTAGGTGAGCCCAATGGTTCAATTTTATATTCACAGTTTGATTTTTTTTAAAGCAAGAATGAACATGGTTTTCATTTTTAAAGGATGATTATATTTTCTTTCTTGGAAATTAAATCATTTTGAGAATGTTATAGCAAACAGAGTTGAGAATGTTGTAGTAAAAACTTATAAGAGATAGTATTTACATGTAGTCATGCCATTCTGGTATAGAATGGTTTTACTTATTGATTTACTACAAATTGGACAATAAATTGTATATTACTTGATAGTATTATTCTCTCATTTTCTGTTGCTGCATATGGCACTGTCAAATAATGGAAAATTTGCCTGAGACTTTCCATTAATCCCTCACTGTCCAGATAATGTAATACTTGATTCTGAAATAATATAAATTTTGTTTTATTTCAAAAAATCATTGCAAAATATTGTGATAAAATATTTCAATACAAAGTTTTAATACAGTTTCTTTTGATTGAATTAGTTTTGAAATTATCAAATAAAAAGATTCATGGAGTACATAATTTTACTTTCTCTGTACTTTCTTCCACTCTTCCCATCCAATAATCTCATCTTAAATTTGAATTTAGTGGAAAGTGTTCATAGAAGTCCTCCCATAGTCTATACTTAAGGAAGAATGAGTAAAAGTCCTTGTAAACAATTTTCCAAAAGTCCTTGCTAACAATTTTTTCCAAAAGTCCTTGTTAGTCCTTGCTAACAATTTTCATCCCAGCATACTAGAGCCAGCATCCCCCTCCCAGGGGAATTTTTCCAGACTTTTGAACCTTTAGAAACCTCTTGTGAATGAATTGTTGAATTTTTGAGGTTCTTGAGATACAGGCATCTGCCTTTAATCTCCTCTATATCTTTCTTGAAGTTATGTTAACAATTATAGGAATAAATTGATGATTGAAGGAAAACAATCAGACACACAACATACATATATGCTTTACATGAAACACTGCATTCAAAAAGAAAATCTAATAAATCTACTTTTTCAATCTTTTGAATATTCAATAAATAATATATTTTCCCTTGTCAGAAGGAAAGTCTTAGAAATGTGAGAATTGGTTACTGAAAAAAAGAGGCCAAAATCTATACTAAGGTTTTGAAATTGACATAGGGTGATTGATTTAGACAACAAAAATGAGAAGACTAGCAAAACAATATACCACAGCAGAAAATAATAGAAAACTTATGTATTATTTATTCTGCAAGCATATATTTTTAATAACATATATGAACTAAATGAATAACAAAATTTATAACATGAATAAAATGTGTAGAAAGCACTTCATATATTTTGTTTATAATAATTAAAAGGGATATACTACATATACCTCTAGACATATTTCCCTCTGTTTTCCAGTTAGAATACTGTATGAAATGTAACATTCTCATAATAACAAATAACAAATGTTCTCAATGCTTATAATAATAAAAAACCTAATAAAAATATTTCAAATAAGTTAACAATATGCATAACACAAAACATTATTTCTATTTTATTGCAGATAACTTATACACGTTTTATTAAAATATAATTTACATCTAGTAAAAAGCACAGATTTAAGTTGTATAATACTATGAATTTTGAAAATGAATATGACTCACACAACACCATCAACCTGTAGAGCATTTATCATTCCAGAAATGTACATTGTACCTTTCAAATCAATCTCCTCAAGGGAAACCAAGACACTATTCTGATCTCCATTTTCGCAGATTAGTTTTCCCTATTATAGAAATTTAGAAATCCGAGTAAGCAGAAAGATATCATATACTATTTAAACTTCAGTTATTCTGCAGATAAACATATTTTTGAAAATTGTTTATAATATTGCACATATCAGTATTCTGTATCTGTTTTTGTTTCTGAGTAAGATTCCATTGTATGAATATATCACACTGTTTCTACCCATTCATCTTGGGTTGGATATTCTTTTTGTTTATAATTTTTGTTTTTTAACACCAAAAGTACTACAGATGTCTTATGAAAGTTGATATGTAGTAATATATTTTAATTTCTCTTTGGTACATAGCTAGGAGTTAAATTTCTAGATTATACACATGTTGAATTGTATATGTACATAATCAGATCATCTACTAATAAATGCAGTTTTACTTCTGGTTTTCTGAAATGTATGCCTTTTTCCCTATCTATGAAATCTTTAAGAAGCTCCAGGCCATGGATTTTTTTTCTAAATAACCTTGTAGAAATTTTACAGTTTTAATTATATTTTTTAATTCTATTAACCCACTCGAATGAATTTTACTATATGGTGTGAAAATGGCAAATGTCCTTGTGAGGTTCTTCAATATTTTTAAAAATGTACATTTAGTTGTCCTATTATCACTGAATAAAAACAATATTCTTCTTCTATAAGTTTGCCCTGTCATTATTGCAATAAAAGCAATTGACCATCTAAATCAATGATAATCTATTCCTGAGCTGTCCTTGTACTATCGATCTTTAAAGATATCCCTTTGGCGATACAACACTATCTTGATTACTATAGATTTAGGGCCATTCTTAAAATGAGTGAGTATAAGTACCACAACTTTTTCTCCTTTAATTTTTTTTCTGTTATTGGTCACTTCAATACCTATATAAATATTATAATCAACCTACTAATTTCCACATATTATGTTTTAGAATTTTGATTGGGTTTCCTTTGAATAGATAGAGATATATGTAGCTAGATTTGAGAAAATTATTTTCCTAAATATTTAACTGCAAAGGATATTCCAGGAAATGTATTAGTTTTTAAGATTTTTTAAAAAATCCTTTAGGCTTTGAGGTGAAAATATCAAGTTACTTATTAAGGTTAGAAAATAAGTTTGGCATCACACACCTCAACAAAATAATACAAGGTAATAGTGGAGCAACATTATAAAGAGACTCAAGAAAGATAGCATAAGGTAGAAATTTTGTATCTAAAATTATTTTCTTCAAATCTCTAGGTAATGGAAAAACTATTTTAACAATTCAACAATCCAGGAAAATTCCTTTCTGAGGTTTTGAGGTAGTGCCTAGCACAAACTTTTTGTTTTTTAAGGCAAATAGCACTGATTTTAGGCAATTCAGATCATAAGACCTCTGCTGCCTTTATTAAATTCTGCTGTTAAAATGTAAAAGCATGAAAGGTTGGTCAATGAATTGTCATGGCTTTGTTTTAATAAAACTTTATTTACAAAAACAGGAGACTTACAATATTTCCATATATAGTTTGATGATCCTCATCTAGGGCAGCAATTATCAACATATGGTTCTTAGATCAGGCTCGTCAGTAACACCTATGAACTTGATGGAAATTTACACTACCTCTTCCAGACCTACTGGATCAGAAACTTTGAGGAAAGTATTCAGCAATCTCTGTATCAGGGACCTACAGGTAACCTTTATGCATTCTGAAGTTTGAGAACCACTAATCTTGAAGATCAGTGTCATTCTAACAGGGGTTGACTGAAGGAATATCAACAAACTCACACCTGGTGACCAATGAATATAGAGGAATTTGAAGTCTTCTCTGCACTATGGTAAATGAAAAAACAAAGCCCAGATCCAACATAAGCACAACATAGATTGACTAAATTTCTTCATTAACAAGGTGTCTGAAAAAAGGCCTACCTACTTTGGATGTAAATGTTTATTTTGGCTTTTACTATTCTTTGATGTACAATGTCTGATACTAAATTTTGTAACTCATTTAAAAGTCAAGAAATTATGTTAATGAAAATAGTGGAAAATTGAACATGTTTGCACAGTTGGAAAAATTCAGCATAGAGATGGAAGTCACATAAAAGAGACAAATGAAAACATACTCATAAGAACTTTTTAAAAATTTTTATATAAACCAAATCAGTTTTCAACATAGTTGTACCAATCACATATTTTTACCAAGAATGTCTGAGATTTACTGGTTTGACATTCCTGGAAACACTTGGTTTTGCCATGGTATGTATGTATTTATTTACATGAAAATTTTCTGTCATCTGTCTTCTATGAAGGAATTCATCTTTTTTGGGAAAATGGGTTATACGATAAAATATTTTATTCCTGGGGAGTAATAGTCTAATATGCATCTGTCAAAAAGCCCTTGTATTGACTTTAAAATACTCAAGTAAATATTTTATTAGAGAGGTATATGAAAATAAAATTATTGGGCCAGGCGCAGTGGCTCACGCCTGGAATCCCAGGAATTTGGGAGGCCGAGGTGGGCGGATCACTTGAGACCAGGAGTTGGAGACTAGCCTGGTCAACATAATGAAACCCCGTCTCTACCAAAAATTCAAAAATTAGCCAGCCATGGTGGCACAGGCCTGTATTACCAGCCACTCGGGAGGCTGAGACATGAGAATCGCTTGAACCCGTGAGCAGAGGTTTCAGTGAACCAAGATCCCGCCACTACACTCCAGCCTGTGTGGCAGAGCAAGACTCCCTCTCAAAAAGAAAAATGAAAAAAAAAAAAAAACAACAAAAAAAAACCAGTTCTTATAAAAAGCCTGCATCTGTTAGATTAATTTGGAAGCATCAAGGTAAGTACCTGAAGCCATTTTTAGAGATTACAGCTTGAGGAAAAGAGCTTCAAATTACGGTAAAAAGACTTCCTCTCTCTGGAAATTCAGAGAGAGAAAAATTCAACCACTAAACTACTTAGATGGAGTTTCCAAAGAAGTAGGAGGCAAATCAAGTAAATGTGTCATGAGAGTCAAAGAAAGAGTTCAGAAGGTTACGATCAGCATTCTCCCATCATTTTAAATGTCTGAGACAGGGGTGCCAGCATAGTCAGATTCCGGTGTGGGCCCTGGTGTACAGATGGCATTCTTTTGTCTGTGTCCTTACACAGAGGAGAAGAGAGAGAGATAACAAGCTCTCTCATGTGTCTTCTTGTAAGGGCACTAATCCCATTCAATGAGGGCTCTGGCTCTAGGATCTAATCATCCCCAAAGACTCTACCTCATAATACCATTCTTTGACAGAATTTCATCATATGAATTTGGGAAGACACAAATATTTAGCCCATAACATAGGGAAATATGTTAATATTATGTAAATATTGTTCCTTGTCATGTTTTTTTCTCATAGTTTTAATATTAATTGATATTTTCTAACTCCATTATTATTTCTCTTTATTGGTTGGTGTTCTACTACAAGGAAGAATGTTTCTATTTAAAATTTATATGTATTATATGAGCTCATGATTCTTAAGTTGTCCAATGAGTTATAATCCACTACTCTGTCTCTTTCTCTATATATGTGTATGTATGTGTGTATATATGTATTATACGTGTGTGTATATATGTATATATGATACATATGATGTGCATCATATATAGATTTGTACATATCTATAGATACACACCTATAGATACACATATATATTCATTATATATAATATACATATATACACACACATATCCTGGCTCTTGCATCCTTTTGACATGTTTCTGTCTTAGTCTGCTTAGGCTGTGATTCTAAAATATAAATGACTGGGTGACTTAAATTATAGACATTGTTTTATCCTCACAGTTCTGGAGGTTGAACGTCTGACATTAGGGTACCAGCATGGTCAGTTTGTGGTAAAGGCGCTCTTCCTGGGTTACGGAAAGCTGCCTTCTTACTCTGTTCTTACATGGTAGATCAAGCTCTCTTTTTCTTCCTTTTCTCACAAGGCCACACCAATCCTATCAGATCAGGGTCCCACCCTTCTCGTCCGTTTTTGTTTTTAAACATAAGTTTATTTTCTATTAAGGTTTTCATGTATTTCTGTTTCCTTCTAAGATCTTTACATTTTGTATTTCTGGGATTTTAATATTCTTATATTTCATAATATAACTGAGTGATTATTACTTTTATCTAACAATCATGTAATATTTTAGTATGTGTTTCAAATTCCCTTAAATTCCATTAGTCAGTATTAATTTCTAGTATTTATGGAAAAATTCTTAAGTTTTATCACATAACATTCCTTAGTGCACTCTTATTAATTAATTTAGTTGTGTCCTAACATATATACTGTAGTTCATTGATAGCAGTATAGGCATTTTTAAAAGCTACATTAGTGTTTATTCCATAAGGACAGAATCATGCATATTCAAACGGAATTAAATAAGGGAAAATATGACAGTATAGTAAATGCATGTACTAAAATCAACATCTAAGTTTAGAGATTAATAAAAAATGCAATTATATTGGTCTACTATAATTTATGATTTACTCTTGCTGTTTATTGCTCAGCAATTGGTTATGATCCAGATGTTTAAAACTTTCTATTCCACTTTTTAATTTTCAGATTAGTTGGAATTTTTATCATATGGCCACTCTAAAGGAAGTGTGTAATTTCCTTTGAAGAGAAGAATAAATATTAGAAAACTGAAGCTGTCCTCTGAGATTTTCTTAATTTCATGATCAGTATGCCTATAGGCGATTTCACTAACAGTTGATAATATCCCACACAGCAATAACAGACACCCATAATCCCTACCATCTTTGGTTAATGGCCCTTTCTTTTGGATCCATGTGCATACAATCATTGCAAGACCTATTACAGATGTTAAAGTATTTGTATCTAGCTAGCAAGTAGGCAAATCCAGCAATTATAACTTAAATATAAACTACATATTATTTGAACATATATTATGGAGTAAAAAACTTGGAAGCTAAGAAAGAAATGAATGGTTATGTTTTTGTTTTCTTCTCTCTTATCCTGGAAAAAGAATCTCATTCAGACTACTTTATTGTACTTAATGATACAAAATATAAATATGAGCAGAGAAAACAATAAATATAACAAAAGAAAAGAGTAATAACTAATAGCAATTGGGTCAAGTAAAAGTATAAATAGAGATATTGGAAAGGTAGTAAAACATTTCCTCTGGCTAAGGAATAAAGACAGTTTTCAAGAGTTTAAGTTTGGTATGTATTTGGATCATTTGGGGTGTAGGAGGAGCACATATATTATGAAAATCAGTTTAATGATACTTAGAAAAAATTAAAAATTTACAATAGAAAAAATAATGGAATTCTAGCCATAGAGTTATGACACTTAAATCCAAGAGATCATGTATTTGTATAAGACGCAAAAGAAAGTAAATGTTACATGCCTTTCAATCAAAGGAACAAAATATTTTTGCATATGAAACAGAGAAAAGAAAACCCTCCAAAAATAAATAAGTAAAAGAGATTCTACATGTTCAGATGACTTTGTGAACACTACCTGAATAATGTTCTGAATATTGTTTTTATTTTATTTATTTATTTATGTATTTATTTATTTAAGATGGAGTCTCACTCTATTGCCCAGGTTGGAGTGCAATGACACCATGGCGGCTCACTGCAACCTTCGCCTACCAGGATCAAGCGATTCTCCTGCCTCGGCCTCCTGAGTAGCTGGGATTACAGGTGCATGCCACCACACCCAGCTAATTTTTTATATCTCTGGTAGAGATGAGGTTTCACCGTGTTGGCCAGGTTGGTCTCGAACTCCTGACCTCAAGTGATCTACCGGCCTCAGCCTCCTAAAGAATGGGATTACAGGTTTGAGCCATTGCCCCCAGCCTGAATATTGTTTTTAAATGCTAATATGAAAACAAACACTCGAACTTGATTCAGGCCTTTATTTAGGGTACACTATTGGACAATTTAGAGAAATGTAAATTAATCTCCTGAATTTTTACACTTGCGTTTGTGAGGAATATTGCATTGTAGTAATTTTCTGCAACATTTTGTATGTGTTTGCTATTAAGGTGATTCTAGAATTCTGGCCCAACAAAATTAATTTAAAAATGTTCTCTTCCCTACTCTTTTCAGAAAGAGTTTGAATATAATCATTGTTTTTCCTTCTAAAATGTTTTCTTTAATTGACCGGGGAAGTCATTTGGGCCTAAGGGTTTTTTTATGGTTTTTTTTTTTTTTTAAGTATGTATTCAATTGTTTAACAGATATAAGGCTATTCAGATTATTTATCTCTTTTTGTGTATGTAATTTGTATGTTTCAAAGAAATTGTTCATTTTCAAATATTTTGGCATAAATTTGTTCATCATATTCTCCTATTACCATTTTAATGTCCATAAGATGTATAAATAATATTGGCATATTCCTATATTGATAGTATTATTTGTGCTTTCTGTCTCTCTCTGCTTTTCATGATCATTTTATAAAGAATTTATCAATATAATTATATTTTCAAAAACCCATATTTTGTTTTCTTTCTGGTTTTCTAATATGGAAACCATTTACTCAATGATACATTTTCTAAGAATTGCTTTAAACTTATTCTACACATTTGATGTTATATTCTGTGCTTTTATTTCATTCTATTTAAAATATTTTAATATTAAATATTAAAATAAATTTTTTGTGTTTACTGAAATTATGGTTATTTGGGATGTTATTAAATTTCCAAATATTTGCAGATTATCAAAATTATCTTTCTCTTCTTGATAACTAATTATATATTGTCCTAAACCACACTATGTAAAACAATTTGTTCAAATACTCTGAATTTTGGAAGTTATAGGGTTTATTCTCAGATATTAAAAAAAAATAAAACTTTGCACACATACACTTCCTGAAATTTCTGCATTCTTCATCATTAGCCAGAACCTCAGATAAGAGATGTGCTGGTCTCATACCCCAATCATATTGCTATTCAGTATGGAGCACATGGGCATGTGTTGACAAGTAAAAATGATAGGGTAAGAAGCACACAAATGTGAAATCAAGTTTCTATTGTCTAATGACCACCTATGTGGTATCCAAAACAAAAATAAAGTAAGCATAATGTTTGGTTTTATTTTATGGTAATACTAATATGTGAATTCTTATCTCTAATACTTTGAAAACCTAATTAAATACACAGAAAATAATTTCAATGCCAAAATAATTATAAATGTTACTATAATAAATGAATTCTTAAAATGCATCCTGCAAGCATTTTCACCTAGAAATATGTATTTAAGTGTCCTCCATGTCTTTTCATGGCTTGAAACGTATTTCTTTTTAACACTGAATATCTTTCACTATCAGGCACCATAGTTTATTTGCCCATTCACCTGCCAAAGGACATTGTTTTCTTTTGTTTGTGCTGCTATATAGGAATACCTGAAACTGGCTGATTTATAGAGAAGAGGTTTATTTGGCTTACAGTTCTGCAAGCTGTATAAGAAGTATGGCATCCGCACCTCCTTCTGGTGAGGGCCTCGGGATGCTTCCACTCATGACAGAAGGTTAAGGGGAGCTGGTGTGTGCAAATGACCTAGCAAGAGAGGAAGCAAAAGAGAGAACAGAGGAGGTGTCTGGCTCTTTTCTACAAGTTTTTCTGGAAACTGAGTGAATGAATACCCATTCATAGCTGCAATAACGGCAGCAAGCCATACACAGGGGATCCACCAGCACAACCCAAACACCTTTCATCAGGCCCCACCTCCCACAGTGGTGAGCACATTTCAACAGGAGATTTGGCAGGGCCAAATAAACTATATCCAAACTGTCTGACGTTTTATCAATTATGAATAAAGCTGCTGTGAACATTCACGTGCAGGTTTTTGTGTAGACATGAGTTCTTTCACTCTTTTGAGCAAATACCAAGAACTGTAATTACTAGACTGTATTATTGTTTTATATTTGGTCGTATAACAAATCACCAAACTGCCTGTCAAAGTGGCTATACCACTTAGTATTTGCATCAGCGATGATTGGAAGTTCCTGTTCTACATCCTCGCCAGCGTTAAGCCTTATCAGTGTTTTGAATTTTAAAGAAATGTGTAGTAGTAGCTCATTGTTGAGATAAGCAAACTCTTGATATATACAGTGAAAGAAACATTTGTAAAGGCTAAAGCAACCTTTAGTAATGTGATTGTAAAAGGTGGGGTGGCAAAGAGAGCAGTGTTCCATAGTCCCATCAGCAGATTTAGTAAGTCTGTACCAGTGAACTGTGAACCTCACACATGCTTCTAAAATCCACCTGCCCCTCTTTGTTGAGAAAGAATGTCTAGAGTAAGCTAGAATTGTGTTTTTCCCTTCTCTGAATACAGTTAGGTTCTCATTAAACCTAGCAGGTTAGTCTCTGGTAAAAACAGTTTCTCCTGCAGGTAGGTCTTGTTAAGAAAAACAGATGCTCTGAAGTATTTCAAAATGGTTATCTTTCCCCTTCCCCTGCCAGAAAAATGAGGAAAATTTTCTCTGATATTTACTGTAAGGACCGGGTCAAGCTGGTAAGTTTCAAAAACTGTGGGAGCCCCCAGTGACTGAGTCCCCTTGGGGTTGTTATGTCTCAGAGATGATATTTCATCTCTGATTTCTGAAATTAGAGATGCGATTTGTACAATTTATTCCACCTGCAGGAGAAACTGTTTAACCAGAGACTAACCTGCTTGGTTTAATGAGAACCCAGCTGAACTCAGAGAAAGGAAACACACAATTTTAGCCTACACTATCTTGTCCACACGCCTCCAGAAATTCATCACTTATAACCCAAGTTTCCCTACACCAATATGGGTTGTCTTTGAGGTTCGTGCTTGAAGGTTTCTGCTCTGGCAAACCAGTACTTTTGACATTCACCTGTAGGTCTCTCCAGTTTGGTGAGCAGTGGTTTGCCCTGTGAACACATTTCCGTGACAAACCTAAGGAAATTTTTTTAGTTTGTTCAGTTTTTACTTGTTGTTTGGATGAAGTGATGATTTCTAGCTCCTTACGTACGGGACAGGAGAGCCCTAGTAGATGTTTTAAACATCCTTTTTATTTTAATTGATTTACTATGCTGTATAATTATTTCATTTCAGTGAGAAAATAATGGAGAGAAATATTCTCCAACATATATATTTATACCAGGAAAACTAAAGATAAATTATGGAAATCATAAAATGAAAGTTATTAACATATAAACTTTGATAGTGCTAGCATCATAAAATGAAACAAGGGCAATCAATCAACAAGCAAGCTAAGCTAATTATAAATGCTTCCTCATTATATTATCATTAGAAATTGAGATAAATTGGAAAATACTTAAAAACTTCCTACAGCAAAAGTCTTCTCCTTTGAAATTAATTGAGAAAACATAAATCTCTTTGAAAATTTCCAACTAGGAGCAATTTAAATTTCAACACTCAATTTTGAGTAAGTATGCAAATAATTAATGTATTAATAATTTCAATATTAATATTACACTTGCTTATAGATTAACTTATTTCAGTGGCTTGCCTAACATTTGAAACAACAATTAAAGAAAGAAAAATTCAGTCAGTCATCCAGGTGTGTTATTTTTAAAAATAAAATAAATATATGTGATGTGATAATGTGGTGTTTGGAGATACAGAATATAAATTAATTTGTGTATATTATATGTATACATATTTACTTTATATGTAAACAATTGGTTTATATATATACACATATACATATATTTTCAAGTGAATGTTAAGTTAGTTAGATTTACACTTATTATTTCCACTAAGGAATTAAAGTTTAACTGGTATTAATGTTATGTGTACACATAGTGAATATTCTCTCTTAGGAAATTTATTCAAACGGAAACAAAGAGAAAAGATGATGTTGTTCTAATGCAAACAATGACAATGTGAAAAAAGAACAATAATGCAAACTCTATATTCCACAATACCAGGATACTTTGACACCTTTCTTATGTAGTATGTAGGAAAATATAATGCCAAATAAAGAAAAGTTCAAGCAAGCATAAGGAAAGATTCTGAGAAACCTTTTTAGGGTTGCATACATCCCGCAAAGCCAACAGAGCACCTTTCCCTAAAGAATATGGCACATTTGAGGAAAAAAAGCTTCAAGTTGTATTCCATAGTCAATGTAGAGAAACTAAACCAGGTCGTAAGAACTGATGGTGAGGCTGTCTTTGACATCAGGAAGATTCAAAGAATCTTTCTTTGACATCAGGAAGATTCAAAGAAAATGGCCCCAAATTGTAAATTATATATATGAATTCTCATGAAATGGACCATTATTAAGGGATACTGGATAACAGGTTTTTGGAATTGTAAACTAACTTGAAACATATACTGCAAATTTATAAATACAACTCTGTGTATATGTATTATATCTGTAAAAATATGACCACATGGCATACCTAAGTTAATCGTACAATCTGGAGAATTACTAATAGCCTGTCACACAGTCCTTGTCTCTCCTTCACATTAATTCTCTCTATTTGCTTTTGTAGTTATTTGTCATCCTGTCATTTAAAAAATCACCAAACCTAAAAGAAATAATTACAGAAACTAGACAGTATCACTTCAAGCAAAAAAGAATAAAGGTAAAATAACAAGCAAAGCTTCCCAAACTTTCTGGAACTTTGTACAACAAATCAAGAGAAGTTGAGCATTTAGCCAAATGAATTGCTATGAATAATAATAATAATAACAATAATGAAGTAACCACACCACAAAATGAAGAACTAAAGAAGCTACAGGCCAGGCACGGTGGCTCACACCTGTAATCCCAGCACTTTGGGAGGCCGAGGCAGGCAGATCACAGGGTTAGGAGATCAAGACCATCCTGGCTAACACGGTGAAACCCTGTCTCTACTAAAAATACAAAAAATTAGCCAGGCATGGTGGCAAGTGCCTGTAGTGCTAGCTACTCTGGAGGCTGAGTCAGGAGAATAGCTTCAACCCAGGAGGCGGAGATTGCAGTGAGCTGAGATTGAGCCACTGCACTGCAGCCTAGGAGACAGAGAAAACTCCATCTCAAAAAAAAAAAAAAAAAAAAAAAAAAAAGCTACAAAAATACAGTTAGACAATATAAGGAAATAATTCCAAAGATGACAGAACAGAAGAAAAATGTGAAAGTGTAAAATAAAAGCGTCAGTAATGAAGGCTGCATTTAAAGCAGTGTAGGAGAGTAGACACTATTTAAAACAATGTAAATGATACAAAGGACAGGATTAATAACCAGAAAAAGATAAAATGGATCATGGTAGAGTTAATTTAAGGAGAAAAGAAGCTCAGAAGCCGTACAAAGAGGTTAGATCATGTCCCAGGAAGAGCGACCAAAACAGTGAAACAGACTAAAGGAAATCATCAACCCTGTATAGTAGACAGCCCCCAAAGGTACCCACTTTCAAATCCTCAGGACATATGAATATATGATGTTACCTGACAAGAAAGATTTTGCAGATATGATTAACTTTATGAACCTTGTGATGGACAGATTGTCTCAAATTATCCAGTTGGGTCTGAACTAATCACATGAATTCTTAAATGCAGGGGACCATTCTGCATTCTCTGTGGCTAGAGAAAGAAAAATGAGGAAAGAGGAAGGGTCAGAGAGATGTGAGTTCCTGGCTTTAAAGATGAAGGAAAGTGACATGAGCCAATTAATTAATTCAGGGATCCTCTAGAAATTGTAAAATGCACGGAAACAAAGCATCCCCCAGATCCCGCAGAAAGCAGTGCATCCTTGCTGATGTCTTGAATTTAGCCCAATATTACCACTGTCAGACATGTGAGCTAATTTATTATCTGTAGTTTTGTGTTACTTTAACCTGCCAAGGTCCTGAGTATGTGTATGATAGGGATAGAAAACCCACATAACATGAAGAAAACCAGACATTTCCAATGTTTGGAATATTGTCTACTGAGCATATACTTTCTTACTTGAACAATAAATAATGTAGAAATTCAGGAAAAAGAAATCGTGAATCTATAGATTGAAATGCCATACAGCATCCCAGGAAAATGTGATAGCGTAATCAGACTTAGTCATATCCTTGTCAGTTGCTTGCACTTCAAAGATAAAAAAAGAATTGTCAAGTACGTAGTTAAAATGGTATGCCACAAATTAAGATTAGAAAATTGGGTTGATCCCAGAATTTTCCAAGAAAAGTTATGAGTAGAAGAGAGAGAAACTTTTTTTACAAAATTTTCAAGAAAGAAATCCTGCAGATAAATGGGCAGATCACAGTGACTACCTGCCTCTAATCTAAGAGGTTATCTAAAACTCAGTTTATTTGTTATTGTAGTTCCACTGTCCCTTAGAGTGTTTTACTCATTTACATGATCAAATAGAATAATTCCTAGTGTTTCAATATTGCAGCTTGCAAAAGAAAGAAGAAATGAAATAGAGGACAAGTAATTTTCTCTTATGCATATGATCCAAATAAGTTGCTTATCTCTTTTCTGCATCCAGAGCTCAGAATAAGTTAGGTGACTACTGCCATTAGATCCAAGGGAAGCTGGGAGTGTATTAGTGCTATGTTGCCATGTACTTATTTGAAACTTGATGATTCTATTTCAGATATGGTTTGGCTGTGTCCCCACCCACATCTCAACTTGAATTGTACTCCCATAATTCCCACATGTTGTGGGAGGGACCAGATGGGAGGTAATTTAATCATGGGGTTGGTTTCCCACCCTGTTCTCATGTAGTGAATAAGTCTTTATCAGCACGGTGGAAACAGTAAATTGGTATCAGTAGAGTGGGGTGTTGCTGAAAAGATACCTGAAAATGTGGAAGCAACTTTGAAACAGGGTAATAGGCCGTTTGGAACAGTTTAGAGGGCTCGGAAGAAGACAGGAAAATGGTGGGAAAGTTTGGAACCTCCTAGAGATTTGTTGAATGGCTTTGACGAAAATGCTGATAGTGCTACAGACAATGAAGTCCAGACTGAGGTGGTCTTAGATAAAGATGAGGAACTTGTTGGGAACTGGAGCAAAGGTGACTCTTACTATGTTTAAGCAAAGAGACTGGTGGTATTTTGCCCCTGCCATAGAGATTTGTGGAACTTTGAACTTGAGAGATGATTTAGGGTATCTGGTGGACAACATTTCTAAGCAGCAAAGCCATTCAAGAGGTGACTTGGGTGCTGTTAAAAACATTCCATTTTAAAAGGGAAACAGAGCATACAATCAGAAAATTTGCAGCCTGACAATGCAGTAGAAAAGAAAAAACAAAAACAAAAACATTTTTTGAGGAGAAATTAAAGCTGGCTTCAGAACTTGCATAAGTAACAAGGAGCCGAATGTTAATTCCCAAGACAGCTGAGAAAATGTCTCCAGGGCATTTTCATAGGTCTTCCTGGCAGCCCCTCCCATCACACACTCAGAAGCCTAGAAGGAAAAAATGGTTGCATGGGATGAGGTCTGGGTCCCAATGCTGTGTGCACCTTAGGGACTTGGTGCCCTGCATCCCAGCCACTCCAGCTGTGACTGAAAGGGGCCAACGTAAAACTCAGGCTGTGGCTTCAGAGCATGCAAGCATCAAGCCTTGGCAGATTCCATGTGGTGTTGAGCCTTCAAGTGCAAAGAAGTTGAGAATTGAGGCTTGTGAAATTCTGCCTAGATTTCAGATGTATAGAAATGTCTGGATGCTCAGGCAGACGTTCACACAGGGGTGGGGCCCTCATGGAGAACCTCTGTAGGGCAGCACAGAAAGGAAACGTCAGGTCGGAGCCCCTGTGCAGAGTCCCTAATGGGGCACCACCTAGTGGAGCTGTGAGAAGAGGGCCACCGTCCTCCAGATCCCAGAATGCTAGATCCACTGAGAGTTTGCACCATGCACCTGGAAAAGCTGCAGACACTCAATGCCAGCACATGTAAGCAGCCAGGACGGGTTATATCTTGAAAAGCCACAGGGTGAAACTGCCCAAGACTATGGGCATCTACTTCTTGAATCAATGTGACCTGAATGTGAGACATGGAGTCAAAGTAATTTTGGAGCTTTAAAATTTGACTGCCCCACTGGATTTCAGCCTTGCATAGCACCCCCCTCCAGTCCCTTTGTTTTGGTCAATGTCTCCCATTTGGAATGGTTGTATTTACAGAGTGTTTGTACCCCCATTATATCTAGGAAATAACTATCTTACTTTTGATTTTACAGGCTCATAGGCAGTAGGGACTTGCCTTGTCTCAGATGAGACTTTGGGCTATGGGCTTTTGAGTTAATGCTGAAATGAGCTAAGACTTTGGGGGACTGTTGGGAAGGCATGATTGGTTTTGGAATGTGATTTACATGAGATTTGGCAGGGTCCAGGGGTGGAATGATATGGTTTGGCTCTATGTCCCCATCTAAATCTCATCTTTAATTGTACTCCTATAATTCCCACATGCTGTGGGAGGAATCTAGTGAGAGATAATTGGATCATTGGGGTGGTTTCCTCCATACTGTTCTCATGGTAGTGGATAAGTCTTATGAGATCTGATGGTTTTATCAGGTATTTCTGTTTTTGAGTCTTCCTCATTCTCTCTTTTCCTGCTGCTATCCATGTAAGATGTGACTTGCTCCTTTTTGCCTTCTGCCATGATTGTGAGGCTTCCCCAGCCACGTAGAACTGTAAGTCCAATTAAACCTCTTTCTTTTGTACATTGCACAGTCTCAGCTATGTCTTTATCAGTGGCATTAAAATGCACTAATACAATTTCTAAAAACAAAAGGAAACAAAACAAAAACAGCAGGCAAAAAATTAGGAACCAGTTAAAAATGTTTACCCTGGTATACTGACATTTCTATGTATGTCATTGTCAATAACTTTCTAAATAACCTACTACTTACTGAATTCATCTCATCATCCAAATGCTTGGGGGTAGGCCCTATACTTTTTAGCAAATCAAGATGATATGTCTTTTTATTGACTGGTGATTTTTATGCTAAAAGATAAATTGTTCGCTCCACCCAATATAAATTGGTGAAGTAGGAAGGATAATTGCAAAAAGAAAAAAATGTGAAGAATGGAAAGCACAGTGCAGTCAGTCAGTATTTCATATTAGTTATCAATTACGTTGCAAAAATTATTGAAACTTCCTTCTCTTTATGGAGAAATTTTCATCATTAGCTCATTGGACAACTCTTAATTCTACCCTTTTAAATTCTCTTATGTGTTATCCTCCATGACCCCTGGATTTCCAATGAAGAAAAACCTTTCTACTGCACTATCCTGTTTGGCCCCATCTAAAGTGGGCCATGAAGTTTATAGACTAAAGTTTATGTATCTTTGGGGATACAGACACCTTCGGAGGATTTTGGTCTCTTTGCTTGTCATGATTTCGACAGTAGCCAATCACATCTGGTCACAGTTCCTAAGATAGGTCAGCTGAAATAGCAGACATGGAGTGAGTTGGGGAGAGCAGCACCATTCATTTCTTCTTTGGAACTGAGCTGGCTCTCACTGTGTTTCACTTAACTGTAAACTTTTGCAAAAGACACTCAATGAAAATCCTATCTCCTGCTGCTTGGGCTTCAGAAGCCCTTGATTTTTCCAACTTTGAGGACCAACATTACCAAAAATTCAGTCAATTTAAATTGCAGGCCATATGCACAGAAATTTTCTCAGAGAGGTGTAGAATTTCCTTCAATTTCTACTAGCAAATTCAGATTTTTTGCTAGAATCAATCACTTTCTTGTATCACTCTGCTAGAAGCATGAAGGAGTATCAGTAATTGTAGTTTTTCTAATCACTTTTATAGAACTACAAGTTCAATAAGCACATGTTCTGTGTTCTAAGTTATCACAGGTGACAGTCTCGCCACCTGTAATTGCCAAGATGAATATGACCAACTTTCTATCTTGCACTATGTGTACTGCCTGTATGCCAACTGCTAAGCCAACAATGTGTAGACTTTTTGTTATAATAGCACACACTTTCAATGATCAATTTTACATATTCATGGAGTATAAGTTAAGCCTCTGTAACAAAGAGTTCCAACACAGGACAGCCATTTCTTTATTTTTATGTAATGGCACAGAGGATATTTTGTAGTCCAGAATGAGTAGAAACCTCTGCTCCACAAAGACATCTAGGTTCTTTCAATATTTCTAGCTTGTGAAACACTCCCTAGGTTGTAACCCTAGTGTGCATCACCAGGTGACTCAATATCTCTGCCTTCTAGCCTGTAGAATTGAAGATGTGAAGGGCAATCTTCTTTTTAAGGTGGTGGCCTATAATCTATACATATCATTCCCACAAGACTCATTGTCCAGAATTAGTTGTAAAGCCAAGCTCTTTGCAAACTAAGCTTAGAATGTGTTGGCAATAATTCAGTAATTTTACTATGAAGAATAGAATTTTACAAGAGAAAAAAAGGCAGCTTATTTTAGTAGAGATGGTATTTCACCATGTTGCTCAGGTTGGTCTTGAACTCCTAGCCTCAAGTGATCTGCCCACCTCTGCCTCCCAAAACTCTGTGATTACAGACATGAGTCACCATACTCAGCCAGTTTTTAGTTTTTCAATTTGTCTTCTTTCAGTTGATAAAATCTGCCTTACTTCCTTTGTCTCCTATAAGCGATGATAACTATCCCATCTATCCAACATCTCCCACCAAAAACAGAAGGAATTTTTTTTTTTGTTTTGCTAGATCCACAGTTCCCTCTTAGTTTTTGTTGTACTTATTTATTTATTTTTAATTTCAGTTTTCTCCCATAGTTCAATGAAAGACACAGGGGTTTTTGAAAAAAATGAGTAACTGACCTTTTTCTTACTGATCCAGGTGATGACCCTTACCTACTTCTTGAGTTCTCTGTTGCCATTAAAATAGAGTCAATCTTCCCTAAACAGCAATTTCTTTAAAAATAATTTCTCTGCCATGCCTGTAGAGTATCTATATCTTAACTATCTAACACATTTGTTAGCACAGTTTTAGCATACAGTATCACCAAAAACATCTATTAGAAATTTCATAAATGATGATCAAATACCTAGAGAAGAGTATTGTAACTCATGAAGTGAAAAAAATAAAAGGAGACAGAGAGACAGACATGAACTCTCTCCAGACAGATGTCAGGAGGACAGATAGGGACTTCAAAGTTTGGAAACCTTGCTGACATAAAGGTAACTGGCCCTAAATCCAAAGAATTGATATTGACCTTACTAGTACTATCTAATAATAAAACAAGGTTATGTCTAAACATAAGGACATACACATTTCTGTAGTGGAAATATGTACTATGTTTAGTAATCTGAAAGTTTAAATATCATTTTAAATTGGTGCATAAACAGAAAAAGTTTAAATTTTGGAATTAAAAGATAAATATAATTTTGATTATTTTTAATGCAGAAAGATGATTATATACTGATATTACTTAAACATAACAAATAGATATTTATGTGGCTGTAGTAATTATCCAAATAGAAAATGCAGTCAATCATACTATATGTAATATATAATATATATTTTCAGTGACCATAGAAGTTTTTAAATGGCAGTTCATCATCATACCTACAACTTCAATGAAATTGGCAAGGAAACCTATACAATATCCATTTCTTGCAGGTTCCACAGATAATCTGAGCTTTTACAACATGACTCCTATGTAACTAGTATCATAATCATAATCAAAATTATATGCTCTGTCATTAATAAAGACTGAATGTTTGTGTCCTCACCTCCTGCTCTCCACCATATGTTGAAGTCTTGGCCCTCAGTGTGGTAATATTTGGAGATGAAGTCTCTAAGGAAATAATTAAGATTAAATGAGGTTAGAAGAGGAGATGGGGGTGAGGGGCATAAATCCAGATCCAATGGAATTAGTGTCCTTTAAAGAAGAGACATCAGAGAGCTGGCTTGTTCTCTCCATGTGAAGATTGTGAAAAGGCCATATAAAGATGCAACAAGAAGGTGGACATATACAAGCTGGAAAGACAGCCCTCACAGAAATGGCACTGCAAGATCGGATTTCCAGCTTCCAAAACTATGAGAAAATAAATTTCAATTGTTTAAGGTACCCATATTGTAGTACTTTGCTGTGGCAACCTGAGCTAAGACAGACATTTATGTTATTCTCTTTCTTAAGTATATCATCCAAGCTAGTTGATGACAATAACATGACTCTTTTTAACAATCAAATATTAATATTAATACATGCAAGAACAGTATAAAATTATACAAAAGCTATTGAAGTTTAAACATTTAAATGTGGAGGAGGAAAAAAAAAACACATCCAAACATCTTTCATATACCATCTACAGCCTCCCCACTGTAAATCACAATAAATCCATAGGAGCTGCTAATATATACTATTTAAATACACAAGTGATATCTTTTCTAGGACATAGTTTACATATTAAAATAGTTTTCTACCTTATTTGTGTATATATATAAAACACTTATGATAAAGATTTGAAGATAACATTTGCTTGTGCTTAAGATTACTTAAGCATTGCTGTGCATATTTTATTAAATTCCTCTGCCAATACATCTTCGGTATGATGCAAAAACTCTAGGTAACCACATGCTTGTATACATACATGCTTTAATATATAGTCACTTTGAAAATCCAGAAATATGAAATAATGCTTCAGGGAACTCCATGTATGTCATGAATCTGATGAATTTTAATCCAAATTTGCTTTGAAATGCTCACATAATATTCATGTGTCTGTGATAGTTTTTTAATGCCTACAAATAAGAAGTAGAAGAAAATTAATTGTTTAACGATATTCACAATCTTAGTTTTAAGGTGATTGAGCCTTGCATACCGAGAGATTCTATTTTGATAATGTAATGTGAATCTGATTATTGAATTTTATTTACACTCTTTGAGCATTGAAAACTAAACACAGTAATCCAAGTGTGTGCTGTTTATTTTTCCCTTAAAATACAAGGAAGTCAGGATAGTCTCTTTTGCTTAGTATTTTCTCCCTTACTCTGACCCCATCTAAAAATGTTTGTTCCTGACTTTGTAAATACTAATATTCACTGTCTGATAACATAGGATATAATTCTACAAACAGTACAAAATTAGAACAGTAATAACACCATTGTCCTCTTTTATGAGGTAATAATTTGATTCCTACTAAATGAAAATAAAGACAATCTAATAAAACTAAGAATAAATGCTCAGAAAAACAATTATATTTATTATTTCACTGGCCTTACTTAGAGAATTTCTCTTCTGAAGGGAGCTTCTTAAGAAAGAAGTCTTGATGAAGGATTTGTGAATATAATTAGTAAACATCTCCAATGACAAAAATGGTCTTTTAGCCTTCAAAGGAATTTTACTATCTCCAAGATTGCTAAGGCTAATTTCAATTGTCCCTTTGTTTTATTTAGTCTCAACTCTTGCCATAATTCCAGAGAAGTAGTGCCTGATTAGCAGGAGTTTGAGAGAGGAATCCATGTACGTTATCTCCTCAGTTTAATAAACACAGCAATTCTAATCACAGCTTCTCTGTTTGTTGCTTGTCCTTAAGTTCTAGAATGTACTATAGACAATGTTTCTATGAGGTCATCATGAGGGCAGATATAGTAATTATGGCACCATATTAAATTTTTAGAAACTTTCTGGAAACTGGAGATAAAACATTGAAGGAGGAATAAAACAAAAAAAAAAACTCTGTTTTTATTTTTAGGGAGTGAAAGTCTAGAGATATTTACGAAAATAAGTATTATTTATTATATTAAAATATAATCAATACTATAGAAAAAAATAAGGCAGTGGAAAGAATAAAGATTTCTGAGAATAAGTTTTAATTTCATATTGGTTGTCCAGTGAAGGCTTCACATTTGATAGGTGAGTACATGCAGTCTTTCCCCTCTCTGGCTTTCAACTTCTTTTTATAGATCTGTTCCTATAATACCCAAACTCCAGTAACTCTTTGCTATGAACAGGAGTTCTAATCATTGGGCGTAAAATATTTTTCTATTTTTCGACTTCCTACCACTTATGTGATGATTTATATTCTTTCAAAGTTTGATTTTCATGAAAACCATAAGACTCTCCTTTTATTATAATATTCTGTCAACTCCTGTGCTGCTTACTTGCTTTTCTATTGTCCTTACTTGGAAAAGCTTTAATCCTGATTAAATTCAACAAACTTGCTATTCCTTTGCTATCATCCATTCAGCTGAAAGTGGCTGGAGAAAACTCACACGCGCACGCGTGCGCACCCACACACATACAAGAGAAACTGGTCTCACATTCAATTTATGACTATGGCCACAAGAGGTCTCCCCCTTTATTTATTTATTTATTTATTTATTTATTTCATTTTTTTTAGCTTGTAAACTAAATTTCTATGTATTTGAAGATATGTCACATCTATCTACCCATTTGTAACTGAAAATAATAATAAAAAGAAAACAGACAATTTGTGTGTTCTGCATTCTGTGAATATCTCAATTTCATAAACTCTCCTTAAAATTCACTTCCTATAATGTGTTTGCTCACTGTGTATTTTATAGATTGTTGATTTCCCATTAGAATGATAAATTTGGTCTCTGTTCACAGTGATTGGTATTTCATATTAATTAATGAAGATGAGAATACTCATTTGCTGAATAATATTATGATATTTAAAATGCTTTTGAAAGTGTATTTGGAAATTGATATACAAGTTATACATATTTTAGATGATGGGATAAAACATTTCACAATAGCTCATAATTACAATATCTTTACATTATATCTCTGTCTTTTTAAAGTTTTATTTTATTTTATTTTTTGAGACAGACCCTCACTCTACTATTTGGGCTAGAGTGCAGTGGTACAATCACAGCTCACTGCAACCTTGAACTCCTGGCCTCAAGCAATCCTCTACTGTGGGCCTCCCAAAGTGCTTGGATTACAGGTACAAGCCACTACACTTGACCTATCTGTAACATTTAAATTTACATTTTAAAAATCGCTGATACTGTTATTTAAAAATTTGCTAGTGAAGAATGATTTCTTAAACGTTTGAGATTAAAAACAAGGAATGACTATATTCACTGATGAGATCTATTTACATTTCTAAAGAAAGATTTTTTATGTATATAATCAACATACTTTTATCTTTTTGAAATTATCTTACTATGGAAGTAAGAATCCAGAAGGCAGGAATATTCTTCTCATTTATAACTATGACATTATTCAATGGAAAGCATAAGGCGAATCTTTAATCTCCTTGTTAGGGAAGAAACAGTATATCATAACAGAATGTTAAATATGTAATTTTGATAGATTGAGTAGGATTAATACCTAGTCAAGGAAACTCTGTGTTTGCACATTTAGCAGATCATTTGAACTATTAGAAAGTTTCATGTAATATATCATTTACTTAACTTGTCAACTCTAAAAGTTTTTGAGCGAAATCATTTAACTCTCAGTAATAATAAAGAATGAAGAAGAAAGTACAAATAGATCAGATGGTAAATTATTAACATGTGCCTATGTGAAGTTAGCTTTAGGGCCATTATACATCTTTGTTATGGTGTACATGAGAGAGAACAAATGCCATGCTAATGTCTCACTCAACACTCTGTTCAGTGTAACTCTTTTCTGATAATATACGGTTTACTTATTCTAAAAGTTGATAAAGGCTTATGCATAGAATTAGAAAAATAGTGTCTTAATTGGACTATCAGTTGGAGTTGGGAAGGAGAAACCTGGTTGGATGCTTGGATTAAAAATATTTGTGAAAGATAGATTAATAGTGAAACAAGATGAGAGGATAATGATAAATATTACTAAGATAAAATAGATAAATTATAAAATTTCTACCATGTACAATTTTAAGCCTTGAGGTGAAATTGGTCTGTGTTATTAGCTACAAATGTCTAGTATATGCTTCTTCTCCTCTGTCTATTGGAGCATCCATATTTCTTCAGCTCTTCTTAAACAAATTTCTACCCATTGTTTGTTGGTTAAAATAAGGAGGCAGTACAGTTTAGACTCTGTGACCATAGTCCCTGATACCAGAGTGCCCGAGGTAGTTTCCTCATTCTATTGTCTTGGGCAAGTTCCTTAAATTTCCTTTGCTTCAGTTTCCTCCTTTGTAAAATGGACCTAATAACAATTTCTACTTTATAGATTATTACAGTGATATTAAATAATCTTCTACTTGAACACACCGTAATCATTTTTGACAAGAGGTATACTTTTTAAAAAGAAATCCTATTTTGTTCCTTCAAAAAATGTAAAATAAGAAATTATTGTTTAGTTTTACTAATTTGAAAGTCTGTTACAGAGATTACAAATCCAAGCTATTTCAGAAAAGCTGGGTAGGTTCTGGGACAACAAGTACCAATAAGGTATATTATTTTCCAGCACCAACAACCTGGTAGGAAGTCCTTAGTCTGTGGCTCCATCAGAGTATTGTTTAACACTGTGCCCCATGGGCCCAGAAATTGGAAAGCATGTGATATTAGATGTGGTGCTCAGGGCTTTTTCACTACATGCTGACTTCAGTCAAGAACAAGTCAAGGTAACTTCCTCCATCTCATGGACTCTTCCTGGAGTTAGTAAGTGAGTTCGTGTTCTAGCAGTCAGGGAGAATGACACACAGACCAAAACATGCAGTCACTAGTGGAATCTTTGACCTTGTTAAGTTCAGAGGCAGCAGTCCTGTCCTTTTGTGGCTGAAGCCCCTTTTAATATAATCCAGACAAACTTCCAGGTTACTAGTCCACCAAGACACATATGTGCTGCAAATTGGGGATTCTAATTATTTTAAAAATTTTGATTTGAATACATTAAAATGGATTTAATGAATACATTAAATGGATTTAAATTCATTTAAACAGTCAAGGAAATTGGGGTGCATTTGGTCTCTCAAGTCACCCACTTGGCCCTCTTCAAAGTGTACTTTCCTTCCTTTCTTTTCCTTCTTTTCTTTACTGCTTTAAAGCTTTTTAATAAACTTTCATTCCTGGTCTGAAAAAAAAAAGAAAAGAAAAGAAAGAAATTGAAATGTTGCAGTTGCTCATAGAAAAGTAGAGAGTAGGGAGTCAGACCGAGATGGCTGAATAGAACCCACTGGAGATTGTCCCCCAACAGAACACCAAATTAAATAACTCTCCACCCAAGAAAGCACCTTGAGGAGAACAAAAAAATCAGGTGAGGGATCATACTACCTGATTTTAACATAGTATCAAGGAAAGAAGCAATGAAGAGTATGGGAAAGACAGTCTGGCATTGCCAACATTGCTTCTCTCCTATACTGTGTCAGTGCCTGGTGGGGAGAGAATCTGTGTGCTTGGGGGAGGGAGAGTAAAGTGAGTGTAGGGTTTTGCTTTAGAACTCAGCGCTGCTCTGTCACAGCAGAACACAACCCAAGGCAAAATTCTGCCAGTACTCAGGTAAAGAACATTTAGATCAGTCCTGGGCAATTCTCAACCCTAGCTGGAAGAACTCGCTATGGCTCAAATAAGGTAAATAGAACCATGTGTGAGCATTTAACTAATATCACTAAAATTAAGCTTTTAAAAATATTTGCTCTATAAGTGCCAGAGGCTCCATTTCTTCCCAGTTTTTTGATATTGTTCTCTACTCTTGACTTTGGTTTTTCTAAATACTCCTGCTCAGAGATTGTCTGTGAAGTTTAGCTCTTTCAAATTTAATATACTGTTATACTGAGTTTGGCTGTTGTCCAACAAAGTGTGAAGAATGATGAGCTATCTTTAATCTTTTAATCAAATCTCAGTATTTTGTGAGCCTATGTCTCAGGCTGTTACCTTCACAAGTGTTTATACAGTAGTATTGTTCTTTTTTCAACCTTTATAATCTACTATTTTCCCTGGCTACAGTATTCCACATAGTTTTCCTTCAAACCCTGACCCTGCACACTATATGCTTTTCCCTCTTAGGTGAGACAGAAAAGCCATGACTTGGACCTTAGTTCTTTACTTGATCTAAGCATGATCATTACTCTTTAGTGTGTCCTTTTTTCTTCTTCTTCTTCTTTTAAAGACAAGAGCTGGACGCAGTGGCTCATACCTGTAATCACAGCACTTTGGGAGGCCAAGGGCAGGTGAGTCACCTGAGGTCAGGAGTTAGAGACCAGCCTGGTCAACATGGTGAAACCCCATCTCTACTAAAAATACAAAATCAGCCAAGTGTGGTGGCGCACCTGCAATCCCAACTACTCAGGAGGCTGAGGCAGGAGAATCACTTGAATCCAGGAGGCAGAGGTTGCAGTGAACCAAGATTGTGCCAGCACACTCTAACCTGGGCAACAGAGTGATTGAAATGAGTGACACTACATCTCAAAAACAAAACAAAACAAAACAAAACAAAACAAAAGGCAGGGGTAATGACTTCCAAGTTTTCTACACATCAAAGCTGAAACTGGAAGACTCTCACCATAGTTTTTTAATTTCTCTTTTTAAATTGTTCTCAAAAAAATTATGACAAAAAAGACATAATTTTAGATTTTTTTTTTGGAAATTTTGCTACGAGATAGTTTATTGATTGGTACTAATCCTAAATCCAAGATATGTCATTAAGTATAAAAATAGTATTTTAATTGTGAGTAGCAATCCAAAATTTAACTGTTTATGTAAATTTTAAGTTTAATAATAGCTGTGTGTGTACATGCATGCATGCATTAATATTAAGAAACAGACTCAGCGAAGATAATATGTAGGATACAAAATGAGATACTTCTCAACAAACATTCACTCCTTTCTGGCTCCCTAATTTTGAGATTGGCTCTCTGGCTTGCTGTGGTCAAAAGAGAGTAAAGTGAGATATAAGCAAAGGGTTTAAGTATGAATCAGGAGGTTGGCCTGTCTTTTTGCTCTTTTGGATCTTCCATCAAAAGTCAGTGATTTAAGTAGTAACCAATGATTTAAAGAGAGTTAGGAAATATATGGAGGAGATTTGCATGTAATCTGCAGCTTAACATTAAGTCAAGATAATTATATATGAGTCTAGTAGAGCAATAGTCACCCTTCAAACATGGAAATATGGACATAAGTGTCAGAAGCCAGAGTGAATTAGTCTTTATTACACAGCAAGAAATGGCTTACTAAAAATCTAATGTTACTTACAATATGTAGAATTATGACCAAATTTATTAATCAACATATAACTCCATCATATGGGTAAAAAAAGAACTTGCATTATATACGATCAACTAATTTAAGATGTAAATACTCCTTTTTTTCTCTAATGTACGAAGTAAAGTCTTACATAACTCTCAATGACTGAAGATTAATAAAATTGCATAATTAAAGAAGTTTTCTAAGGTAATCCTTTCTTCAAAAAATTTATAAATGAAATACATTATTTAAGTATTTTGACGTAAATTATAAGTGATAAATGAGTTAGAAGAACTTTTAGAAGGGGCCAAAATTAGTTAAGCAAGATTTTTTTCTTTTTGCTAAATGCCCATCTCAGTTTTTTTTTTTTTTTTTTTTTGCTAAATGATAACTAAGCAAGTTTAAAATTTTTAAAAGATGTATAGGTCATGAACATAATTTTATTAATGTCATATGTGGTGTGAGATAAAATAATGTGAGGCATTTTTGAGTTGCATCCAGATTCTACACTTTCTGTTTCATGAACACTTTCAAATAAATCTTAAAGCATTATGAATATTTAATATTTTAAAATTGTGGAACTCATCAAAGATATAAATACTATTCATGTGAATTTTAGCTTGCTACTAATATATTCAGTGTAATTATTCACAGAATGATTGCTGTTTAGTGCACAACATATAAAACTGTTCATTGTAAGTTTTCTCTAGTAAGAGTTACAAGTTGTCAAATTATGGGAACCATGGAGCATATATCCAAGGAAAGCATACTGTGTGGATGAGAAACTTAATTTTGTCAAAATTAAATAAGTAATCTCTATTTTATTTTAAAAATGAAATCAAAGCTTTTGCTGTATCTCAATTTGTATTTAAAGTGTGATTCAAAAAAATCAAATATTTCACTTATATAGAAAATATTCACTAACAACAGTGCTACGATCTATCATGGAAGCCATAACATTTGCTTTGATTTCTGAGATATGTTACTCAATTAAATATGGTAAAATTATTTATTTTATTTTCGTAATTTTCACATCTTTTCTGTGCTACATTCTTTTGAATTTTGCATATCGTGAGTTTTTCTGTTAATTTTAGAACAGAAAAAGATGTGCTTATCTAAAAACATATTTTCCTTAAGCACCGTTTTACATTCCCTCTGCAAAGAAGTTAAAGAAATCCAGGCAAAAAAACTGACTCAATTATAGCAATAAGCACTAAGTGTGTATACAACATTTAGTGGCTATATATTTGTCATTTAAAAAACTACTTTAAGTAGGTAATGACAAGATAGTTCAAACATATTTGCCTTGAAATAGGAGTAAGGCTTTCAAATTTGTTTCCTTAACCACATTAATTATACGATTATTGATATTATTACCTCTAGATTCAAGGATAAATTGGGTCATTTCTTAATTAATGCCAGGAGAAGTAGATACATTTTCAATCATAGTCAAAAACTGTAAAACTCCCCTTTTTGTAACTCATAGATCAAGCAGATACAAAACCAGTGAAAATATAGATGACTTGAACAGCACAATCTAGCAACTTGACCTAGTTGACATTTATAGAGCACTCCACACAACAGCAGAATCTATATTCCTTTCCAATGTAAATGTCCATTTACCAAATGAGGTCATATCCCGGATCAAAAAAAGTTTATAAAATATATATATAGGTTCAGTCAAAGAAGATACTCTCCTCAGACCACGATAGTGAAATCAGGGAACAAAAAGATATCTGAAAAATGTGCCCAAATTTATGAAATCTACATAAGACACTTCAAAATAACTGATAAATCAAAGAATAAAAAAGAAAATGGTAAAAGATTTTGAAGAAATTAAAGTAAAATCAACATATAAAAATTTATCAAAAGTAGCTATAGAAATAGAATATGCTTTATCAGTTTGTAACATCTAAATCCTATATTAGAAAATTATCTCAAATTAATAAATTTGGTTTCTCACTAAAAACTAGAAAAGAAGAACAAGTGTAGCATAATGTAAGCAAGAAACAAGGAAATAATGGAGATCAGAATAAAAATAAAACTTACAAAGGATGTGAAGGACCTCTCAAAGAGAGCTACAAACCACTGCTCAACAAAATAAAAGAGGAAACAAACAAATGGAAGAACATACCATGCTCATGGATAGGAAGAATCAATATCATGAAAATGGCCATACTGCCCAAGGTAATATATAGATTCAATGCCATCACCATCAAGCTACCAATGACTTTCTTCACAGAATTGGAAAAAAATACTTTAAAGTTCATATGGAATCAAAAAATAACCTGCAAAGCCAAGACAGTACTAAGCAAAAAGAACAAAGTGGGAGGCATCACGCTACCTGATTTCAAACTATACTACAAGGCTACAGTAACCAAAACAGCATGGTACTGGTACCCAAACAGGATATAGACCAATGGAACATAACAGAGGCCACAGAAATAACACCACACATCTAAAATCACCTGATCTTTGACAAACTTGACAAAAACAAGAAACGGGGAAAGGATTTCCTATTTAATAAATGGTTCTGAGAAAACTGACTAGCCATATGTAGAAACCTGAAACTGGATCCCTTCTTACATCTTATACAAAAATTAACTCAAGATGGATAAAAGACTTAAATGTAAGACGTAAAACCATAAAATTCCTAGAAGAAAACCTAGGCAAAACCATTCAGGACATAGGTGTGGGCAAAGACTTCATGACTAAAACACCAAAAGCAATGGCAACGAAAGTCAAAATTGACAAATGGGATCTAACTAAACTAAAGAGCTTCTGCACAGCAAAAGAAACTACCATCAGAGTGAACAGGCAACCTACAGGATGGAAGAAAATTTTTGCAATCTACCCATCTGACAAATGGCTAATATCCAGAATTTACAAAGGACATAAACAAATTTACAAGAAAAAAACAAACAACCCCATCAAAAAGTGGGCAGAGGATATGAACAGACACTTCTCAAAAGAAGACATATATGCAGCCAACACACATGAAAAAATGCTCATCACCACTGGTCATCAGAGAAATGCAAATCAAAACCACAGTGAGATAACATCTCATGCCAGTTAAAATGGCAATCATTAAAAAGTCAAGAAACAACAGGTGCTGGAGAGGATGTGGAGAAATAGGAACGTTTTTACACTGTTGGTGAGAGTGAAAATTAGTTCAACCACTGTGGAAGACAATGTGGCGATTCCTCAAGGATCTGGAACTAGAAACACCATTTGACCCAGTGATGCCATTACTATGTATATACCCAAAGGATTATAAATCATGCTGCTATAAAGACACATGTGCACATATGTTTATTGCAGCACTATTCACAACAGCAAAGACTAGGAACAAGCCCAAATATCCATCAATGATAGACTGGATTAAGAAAATGTGGCACATATATATCATGGAATACTATATAGCCATAAAAAATGATGAGTTCATGCCCTTTGCAGGGACATGGATGGGAAGAAGTTAAAAAAAAAAGAAAAAGTACATGGGCATGAAAATGGGGAGTAAGTTTAACAGATACGGAAAATAGTGAGTAAATTTTGAACATAATTATTGTACATCGTAATTGACTGGGCATCAGGGGATCCCATCATTTTCCAAAAAGAGTTAGACCCCAAGAAGGACAAACTCTGTGGTACTATTGTTCTAACAATGGTTGGGAGATGTATCCAGAAAAGTACCGCCATACAAGTGAATGTAAACTGAGCCTAAGTGGCAGGTGGTTGTTCTACAAGTAGCAGGAGACTTGGCTTTAGCATTCATGAGCTGGGCCAGGCACCATGGAATCAGTGCCAGCCTCCCAGAGCAAAGGCCACAGAGACAGGTTGCTGGGGTAAACCCAGTGTCCAGTTTGAGTAAAAGAAACCAGAACTGACATGTAGGAGCCAAAAAGGGAGAAATTTCAAAGAGTTAAATCCTAAAAGACACAGTGTGGCAAAGACTGTCTCCTTGACTAACCTAGAGCTTGGCTCATCTGAATCCTCTCCTCAACATTGTCTTGACTTGGGTCTGCTAAGATCAGTTTTATCAAAAACTTTTGCTAAGTCAGTTTTATGAGAATCATCCCCACTTGACATCTTATCAAATGACCCTTTCCCCACTTTTGGTATCTGCATTGCTGGACTGCCTTTAGCTGGGATCCTGTTAAGCCAATTTCACAAGAATCCCCTACCCTTGGCATTTAATCAGGTCACTCGGGATAATTTTCCATCCCCTGAACTCTTTACTCTATGGGTTATAGTCCCCATCTGTCTGTCTGTTGTATTTGGAGTTGAGCTCAGTTCTAATTAGAGCAGCATGTATAAAAATCTGTCACAGGCCGGGCGCGGTGGCTCAAGCCTGTAATCCCAGCACTTTGGGAGGCCGAGACGGGCGGATCACGAGGTCAGGAGATCGAGACCATCCTGGCTAATACGGTGAAACCCCGTTTCTACTAAAAAATACAAAAAACTAGCCGGGCGACGAGGCGGGCGCCTGTAGTCCCAGCTACTCGGGAGGCTGAGACAGGAGAATGGCGTGAACCCGGGAGGCGGAGCTTGCAGTGAGCTGAGAGCCGGCCACTGCACTCCAGCCTGGGCGGCAGAGCAAGACTCCGTCTCAAAAAAAAAAAAAAAAAAAAAAAAAAAAAAAAAAAAAATCTGTCACAGTTTTTAACAGCTGTTCGGTGCAGACTTTTTATTTTATAAACTATAGGAATAGTGAAGTAAAGGGCGAGGAGGTATACCAAACGTTTCTGCTCAAAGCCAAAACCTTTAAAAAAGTGGAATGCTCTCTTTGAAGTGCTCAGGGAAAATACCAGAAATGTGACTCCCAAGAAAAGGAACAAATACATAATTTTACAGTCAAAGACAAAAGAAATAATAATAATAATAATAATAATAATAATAATAATATTACTATTATTTTGTTTTTATAAAAATTATTATTATTATTATTTTTTTTTTGAGACAGAGTCTCGCTCTGTTGCCCAGGCTGGAGTGCAGTGGCATGATCTCGGCTCACTGCAACCTCCACCTCCTGGGCTCACGCCATTCTCCTGCCTCAGTCTCCCAAGCAGCTGGGACTACAGGTGCCCACCACCACGCCTGGCTGACGAAAGAAATTATTTTAACATTAAAAGTCTTGTTTTTAAAAGAAAAATATATTTCAAAAGTAAGAAAAAGTAAAACAGAAGGGCAATCTGATTTCAGTATTTATTAGCAAAGCACAGTCGTGAGAAAGCTAAGTATTATCATTAAAATAATAAAATCAGCTATTTGATAGAATTTTTAAAAGATTGACCTAAAATATTGGACAAAATAAAAATCAACAAACAGAAATAATCAGAGCTAAATTATTACTAACGTTATTGATTCTATGCTTTGTTAAGTATATATACATGGTGTAATGTATCAACTATAAAATTAGAAAAAAAATGTAAATGAAAGACTAATAAGGCAATGTCCATTCTTTTTTTTTTTTTGAGATGGAGTCTCGCTCTGTCGCCCAGGCTGGAGTGCCGTGGCCGGATCTCAGCTCACTGCAAGCTCCGCCTCCCGGGTTTACGCCATTCTCTCGCCTCAGCCTACCGAGTAGCTGGGACTACAGGCGCCCGCCATCTCGCCCGGCTAATTTTTTGTATATTTTAGTAGAGACGGGGTGTCACCGTGTTAGCCAGGATGGTCTCGATCTCCTGACCTCGTGATCCGCCCGTCTCGGCCTCCCAAAGTGCTGGGATTACAGGCTTGAGCCACCGCGCCCAGCCGGCAATGTCCATTCTTAATAAAGAGAAAAAAATAGAGCAAATATTATCCTAAGTACAGAAAGTTTGAATCATTTCTTTTAAATTCAGTGACAAGAGCAATCTCATTGTAAACACTTTAATTTTGTTTAGTGGTCTTTTGCAATAAGACAAATAAGATACATTAAAAAATAGCAGATTGCTCTACGTGTTTGAGCTATTATAATAAAATGAATTTGAGTCACAAAGACTAGAAAATAAAAAATAAAATAGTGAATATTTACAAGTGATATACCCATTTAAAAAGAAAATGTAAAGAAACTATAGAAATAGTGACAAAAATGTTTTTTAACTTTTATTTTTGGTTCAGGGGTGCATGTGCAGGTTTGTTATATACATAAACTCATCACACAAGAGTTTGTTATACAGGTTATTTCATCACCCAGGTACTAAGTCTAGTACCCAATACTTTCTTTTTCTATCCTCTTATTCCCTGGTGTAAATATATCATATTTTCTTTATCCATTCTGACATTAATGAGCATTTAGTTTGATTCTGTATCTTTCTTATTGTGAATAGTGCTACAGTGAATATACACATGCCTGTCTTTATAGTACAATGATTTATATTCCTTTGGTTACATAACCAGTAATGGAATTTCTGGGTCAAATGGTAGTTCTGCTTTAGCTTTTTGGGGAATCCCCATACTGCTCTCCACAATGGTTAAGCAACTTTACCCTTCCAGCTATAGTGTAGAGATACAACCTTATCTACGCAACCTCGCTAGCATCTGTTAATTTTTTGACTTTTTAGTAATAACCATTCTGACTGGAGTGAGATAGTATTGCATTGTGGTTTTGATTTTCTTTTTCTAATGATCTGTGATACTGACCTTGATGTACGTTTGTTGACTGCATGTATGTTTTCTTTGGAAAAGTGTCTGTTCATGCCTATTGCCCACTTTTTAATGGGGTTGTTTTTCTCCTATAAATTTATTTAAGTTCCTTATAGATGCTGGATATTAGATCTTTGTCAGATACATTGCTTGCAAATATTTTCTCCCATTCTGTTGGTTGTCCATTTACTCTGTTGACAGTTTCTTTTGCTGTGCAGAAGCTCTTTAGTTTAATTAGATCCCATTAATCAATTTTTACTTTTGTTGCTGTTGTTTTTGGTGTCTTTGTTATGAAATACTTGTCAGTTCCTATGTCCATAATGGTATTGCCTCGATTGTCTTCCAGGGTTTTTATAGTTTTGAGTTTTACATTTAAGTCTTCAATCTATCTTGAGTTGATTTTTAAATATATATATATATATTTCAAAAAATTAAAAAAAAATATATATATATAATGAAAGAGAGGGGTCCAGTTTCCATTTTTTTGCATATGGCTAGCCAGTTACATCAGAACCATTTATTGAATAGGAAGTCCTTTCCCTATTACTTATTTTTGTCATCTTTATCAAAGATGAGATGGTTGTAGGTGTGCAGACTTATTTCTGGGCTCTCTATTCGTATTCCATTGGTCTATGTGTCTGTTTTTGTACCTGTACCACACTGTTTTGATTTCTGTAGCACTATAGTACAGTTTCAAGTTGGTTAGATGTGCCTCTAACTTTGTCCTTTTTGCTTATGATTGCTTTCGGCTTTGTTTATTTATTTCTAGTGAATTTTAAAAGAGTTTTCTTTTCTAGTTCTGTGAAGAATGACATTGGTAGTTTGACAGAAATAACAAATCTCTAAATTTCTTTGGTCAGTAAGGCAATTTTAATTATATTGATTCTCTCTATCCTCAAACATAGCATGTATTTCCACTTGTTTATGTCATCTTCTCTGATTTTTTGAGCAGTGTTTTGTAATTCTCATTGTAGAGATCTTTCAACTCCCTGGTTATCTGTATTCCTAGGTGTTTTATTTTTCTGTAACCATTATAATTTAGATGGCATTCCTGACTTGATTTTCAGCTTGGCTGTTGTTGATTTATAGCAATGCCAGTAATTTCTTATGTTGATGTTGTATCCTGAGATGTTGCCAAAATTGTTTGTCAGCTAGAGCTTTTAGCCTGAGACTATCGGGTTTTCTAAATACAGAAACATGCCATCTGCAAGTAGAGATAGTTTGACTTCCTCTCTTCCTAGTTGAATGCCCTTTATTTCTTCCTCTTGCCTGATTCTCCTGGCCAGGACTTCCAATAGGAATAGGAATGTTGAGGGAGGGCAGCCTTGTCTTGTGCTGGTTTTCAAGGGAAATGCTTCTTGCTTTTACACATTCAGTATGATATTGCCTGTGGGTTTGTCATTGATGACTTTTTTTTTTTTTTTTTTGAGGTATGTTCCTTCAATGCCTAGGTTATTGAAAGTTTTTAACATGAAGTGATGTTGAATTTTATCAAAAGTATTTTCTTCATCTATTAAGATAATTATGTGGTTTTTGCTTTTGGTTCTCTTTAGGTAATGAATCACATTTATTGATTTGCAGATATTAAACCAAATTTGCACCCAGGGAATAAAGCCTACTTGATCCTTGTGATTAGCTAGCTGTCTGATGTGCTTCTGAATTTGGTTTGCTAGTATTTTGTTGAGAATTTTTACATTAATCCAAGATATTGGCCTGAAGTTTTCTTTCTTTCCATATAATGAGTTGGGTAGGAGTCCTTTCTCCTCATTTATTTTGAAATAGTTTCAGCAGGAATGGTACCAGCTCTTCTCTGTACATCTGGCAGAATTTGGCTGTTCACAACTGGTCCTGGGCTTTTGTTAGTTGGTAGTCTATTTTTTACTGGTTCAATTTTGGAACCTGTTATTTGTCTTTTCAGGGAATCAATGTCTTCCTGGTTCAATCTTGGGAAGGTATATGAGTCCAGAAATGTATCCATCTCTTATAGATTTTCTAGTTTGTGTGCATAGAGGTGTTCCTAGTAGTCTCTGATTGTTATTTGTATTTCTGTGGGGTCAGTGACAACATCCTATTTATCATTTCTAAATTTGTTTCTTTAGATTTTTTCTTTTCTTCTTTATTAATCTGCCCAGCCACCTATCTACTTTACTAATTTTTTCAAAAAGTCAACTCCCTGATTTGTTGATTTTTTGAATTTTTTTGTGTGTCTTGATCTTATTCAGTTTAGCTCTGATTTTTTTATATCTGTCTTCTGCCAGCTTTAGAGTTGCTTTGCTCTTGTTTCTCTAGTTCCTTTAGCTGTGATGTTAGGTTGTTAATTTGAGATCATTCTCATTTTTTTCATGTGGACATTTAGTGCTATAAATTTCTTTCTTTTTTTTTTGAGATGGAGTCTCGCTCTGTCGCTCAGGCTGGAGTGTAGTGGCCGGATCTCAGCTCACTGCAAGTTCCGCCTCCCTGGTTTACGCCATTCTCCTGCCTCAGCCTCCTGAGTAGCTGGAACTACAGGTGCCCGCCACCTTGCCCGGCTAGTTTTTTGTGTTTTTAGTAGAGACGAGGTTTCACCGTGTTAGCCAGGATGGTCTCAATCTCCTGACCTCGTGATCCGCCCGTCTCTAACACGGCCTTAAATCCCACAGATTCTGGTAACTTGTATATTTGTTCTCATTAGTTTCAAAGAATTTCTGTTTTTTCCCTTAATTTCATTATTTAACTAAAAGCCATTCAGGAACAGTTTATTTACTTTCCATGTGTTTGCATATATTTGGACAATTTTTAAATTATTTATTTCTATTTTTATTGTGTGTGGTCCAAGAGTATATTTGGTATAATTTCAGTTCTTTCACATTTTCTGAGGATTGTCTTATGACTATATGATTGATTGTAAAATATGTGCCTTGTGGTGATGAGAAGAATGTATATTCTGTTGTTTTGGGTGGATAGTTCTTCAGAGGTCTATGAAATCTATTTTGTCCAGTTTTGAGGTCATGTTCTGAATATCTTCTGCCTTGATGATTTGTCTAAGTATCAGTGGAGTGTTGAAGTTTCCCCCTATTATTGTATGGGAGCCTAACTCTTTTTGTAGGTGTCTAAGAACTTGCTTTATGAATCTGGGTTTTCCTGTGCTAGTTGCATATGTATTTAGGATAGTTAGGTCTTCTTTTCAAATTGAATTCTTTACCATTATGTAATGCCCTTCCTTGTCTTTTTAAAAAATCTTTGTTGGTTTAAAGTTTGTTTTGTTTGAAATTAGGATTGCAACCTCTGTTATTTTTACTGATTTCCATTTACTCAATAGATTTTCCTCCATGTCTTTATTTTGAGCCTATGGGTGTCATTGTGTGTGAGGTTTGTCTCTTGAAGACAACATACCAACAAATCTTGCTTTTGTATACAGCTTGTCACTCTGTGTTTTTTAAATGAGACATTTAGCCTATTTACATTCACAGTTAGTACTGATATGTGTGGATTTCATCCTGTCATTGTGTTATCAGCTGATTATTATGCCAACTTGTTTAAGTGGTTGCTTTACAATGTCACTTGTCTGTGTACTTAAGTGTGTGTGTGTGTTTTTTTCTTTTATTGGCTGGTAATGGTCTTTCTTTTTCATATTTAGTGCTTGTTTCAAGATCTCTTGTAAGGTTGGGTCTGATAGTAACACACTCCCTCAGCACTGGTTTATCTGAAAAAGATCTTATTTCTCCTTCCCTTAGGAATCTTGCTTTGGCTGCTATGAAATTCTTCGTTGAAGACTTCTTTTTTTAATAAGCCTGTAGGGTTTCTACTGAGAGGTTCACTGTCAGTCTAATAGGGTTCCATTTGTAGGTTGCCTACCTTTTGTCTCTAGCTGCCTTTAATATTCTTTTATTTTGACCTTGGAAAATCTGACAATTATGTGTCTTGGAGATGATCTTCTTGTTGTAGAATCTTGCAGGGGTTCTCTGTAATTGCTGAATTTGCCTGTCAGCCTGTCTAGTGAGGTTGAGGAAGTTTTCAAGGATAATATCCTGAAATGTGTTTTTTAAGTTGTTTGGAAAGTTTAATAAGGCATCTGAACATAAAATTAATATAAATTGCTGGTGCCTTTCTATACATAATTGACAGTGAACATTAAATTGTTCATTTCTTAGAATACACAAAACACAATTGTTAAAAATGTGGAGAAATTCATCTATTTATATTAGAAAATATAATATAAAGTTATCAATTTTCCTCATTTATTCATACAGTCAATGCGATTTCAGTAAGATTTCTACAGAGTTTCAAAAATATCTATTAAGAGGATTTGAAATTTATTTGGTAGATTTTATGCCCAAGTATCTATCTAATTATAAAATTAAAAAGAGAAAATAGTAGATTTTACGCCCAAGAACAGGCAAAATACTGCTGCAGAAAAAATTGAATGTGGGATTTGCCCTAATACTTATTGAGATGTGAAGCTGTAGTTAATTCTTAGAAAAAGATAGGAAATATTATTAGTATAAGAATAGACAAGATAATAGTTCATTGGAATAGAAGTATATTAAATTTATTGGCTGAGCATGTTTGCTGACACCTGTAATCCCAGCACTTTAGGAGGTTCAGGCGGGTAGATCGCTTAATGTCAGGAGTTTGAGACCAGCTTTGCCAAAATGCTGAAACTCAATCTCTACTAAAAGATACAAAAATTAGCTGAGGGTGGTGCCACACACCTGTAACTCCAGCTGCTGCGGAGCCTGAGGCAGGATAATCACTTGAACCCAAGAGGTGGAGGTTGCAGCAAGCCAAGATCATCCCACTGCACTCTAGTTTGGATGGCAGAGCAAGACTCCACCTCAAACAAAGAAAATAAATAAATAAATAAATTTCCTTTATCTTGCTGATATGACAAAAATATTCCTATTAAGAATACATAAAGACAATAAGAAAGTGTAATTAAAACCAATAGAAAATGGGAAAAGTCAGGTATTTCCATTCTGGAGAGAGGAGTCACACATAGGTAAGCATCATTGATGATGAAGACATTAAAATAAAGGTCATAAGATAAAATTTCATGACCATTTGATGGAGAAAATTAATACATTTGAAAACATCAGATGTTGAAGTAGATGCTGGTGAATGTACAAGCATGCATTGATACAACTACAATGGCAAAGAGTTTATTACTGTATGATTTTATAAAGATGAGGAATTACGTGCTCTATACCTTAAAACACTCCTTCCACTTCTTTATACAAGAACAATTCTTGCTTGCATTAACTTGGAGATTTATACAAGTATATTCTTATCAGCTATCTGTAGTAGCAGAAATTAGGAAACAGAGAGGCCATCAAGAGGAGATTGTTACACTCAAATAATGTGATTTGCTACATTTATCTAAGTGAAAGAATTCCAAACAAGTACTCCAACATCAATAAATATTTATGTATATAACATTAAGTATAATATTAATCCCCTGGAAATTAAATTAGCATATAAACTCATATAAATATAACATAAAATATAATATATAATACACATATACCCTATATACAAATACATAAAAATTATATGGATAAATTCCTGGACACATACACCCTCCCAAGACTGAACCAGGAGCAAGTTGAATCCCTGCATAGACCAATAACAAATTACTAAACTGAAGCAGTAATAAACACCTACTAACCAAAAAAAAAAAAAAAAAAAAAAACACCTGCTAACCAAAAAAAAAAAAAAAAAACCCAGGACCAGAGGGATTTACAATTGAATTCTACCAGAAGTACAAAGAGGAACTGGTACCATTTCTTCTGAAATGATTTTAAACACTTAATATGCAGAGATTCCTCCCTAACCCGTTTTATGAGGCCAGCATCATTCTGATACAAAAACACAGCAGAGATACAACAACAACAACAACAAATTTAGGCCAATATCTTTGATGAACATCGATGTGAAAATCCTGAATAAAATACTGGCAAACTGAATGTGGCAGCACATCAAAAAGCTTATCCACCATGATCAAGTTGGCTTCATCCCCAGGATGTAAGGCTGGTTCAACACACACAAATCAATAAACATAATTTATCACATAAACAGAAACCACATGATTATCTCAATAGGTGCACAAAAGGCCTTTGATAACATTAAACAACCCTTCATAGTAAAAAGTCTCAATAACCTAGGTATTGATAGAAGATACTTCAAAAAAATAAGAGCCATTCATGACAAATCCACAGCCAATATCATACTGAATAAGCAAAAGCTGGAAGAATCTCCCTTGAAAACCATCACTAGACAAGAATGCTCTCTCTCACCACTCTTTTTCAACATAGCATTGGAAGTTCTGGCCAGGGCAATCAGGTAAGAGAAATAAAGTGTATTCAGATGGGAAGATAGGAAGAAAAACTGTCTCTGTTTGCAGATGACACGATCCTATATCTAGAAAATCCCTTCGTCTCAGCCCAAAAGCTCAAGCTGATAAGCAAATTCAGCAGTCTCAGATACAAAATCAATGCCAGAAATCACAAGCATTCTTATACATCAACAACAGACAAGTGAAGAGCCAAATCATAAATGAACTTCCAATCACAATTACTACAAAGAGAATAAAATACCTAGGAATACAACTAGCAAGAAAAATGAAGGACCTCGGCCGGGCGCGGTGGCTCAGGCCTGTAATCCCAGCACTTTGGGAGGCCGAGAGGGGCGGATCACAAGGTCAGGAGATCGAGACCATCCTGCCTAACATGGTGAAACCCCGTCTCTACTAAAATAATACAAAAAACTAGCTGGACGAGGTGGCGGGCGCCTGTAGTCCCAGCTACTCGGAAGGCTGAGGCAGGAGAATGGCGTAAACCCGGGAGGCGGAGCTTGCAGTGAGCTGAGATCCGGCCACTGCACTCTAGCCCGGGCGACAGAGCGAGACTCCATCTCAAAAAAAAAAAAAAAAAAAAAAATGAAGGACCTCTTCAAGGAGAACCATAAACCATTGCTCAAGAAAATCAGAGGCCAGGCACGGTGGCTCAAGCCTGTAATCCCAGCACTTTGGGAGGCCGAGAAGGGAGGATCACGAGGTCAGGAGTTCGAGACCATCCTGGCTAACACAGTGAAACCCCGTCTCTACTAAAAAATACAAAAAGCTAGCCAGGCGAGGTGGCTGGCGCCTGTAGTCCCAGCTACTTGGGAGGCTGAGGCAGGAGAATGGCGTAAACCTGGGAGGCAGAGCTTGCAGTGAGCTGAGATCCGGCCACTGCACTCCAGCCTGGGCGACAGAACGAGACTCCGTCTCAAAAAAAAAAAAAAAAAAAAAAAAAAAAATCAGAGCAGGCACAAATGGAAAAACATTGCATATTCATGGATAGAAAGAATCAGTATCATGAAAATGGCCATACTGCCCAAAGTAATTTATAAATTCAATGCTATTACCATTAAACTACCAGTGATGTTCTTCAGAGAATTAGAAGAAGAAGAAGAAAAAAAAACTGCTTTAAAACTCATATGGAATAAAAAAACAGCCTGTATAGCCAAGACAATCTTAGGCAAAAAGAACAAAGCTGGAGGCATCATGCTGCCTGAAATCAAACTATACTACAAGATTACAGTAACCAAAAGAACATGCTACTGGTACAAAAACAGACATATAGACCAATGGAACAGAATAGAGAACTGAGAAATAAGACTGCACATCTACAACCATCTGATCTTTGACAAATCTGACAAAAACAAGCTGGATTAGTCCATTTTAACACTGCTGATAAAGACAGAAGTGAGACTAGGTAATTCCTAAAGAAAAAGAGGTTTAATGGACTCACAGTTCCACGTGACTGGGGAGCCCCCATGATCATGGTGGAAGATGAAACGCAAGTCTTGCATGGCAGCAGACAAGAGGAAAAAAAGAGAACCAAGTGAAAGAGCTTTTGCCTCATGAAACCATCAGATCTTGTCAGACTTATTCACTACCACAAGAACAGTATGGGGCATACCGCCCCCATGATTCAATTATCTCCCACCGGGTACCTTCTACAGCATGTGGGAATTATGGGAACTACAATTCAAGATGAGATTGGTGGGGAGGGGACACAGCCAAACCATATCACAACCAATGGGGAAATGATTCCCTATTTAATAATTGGTGCTGGGAGAACTGTCTAGCCATATGCAGAAAATTGAAACTGGATCCCTTCCTTACACTTTATACAAAAATTAACTCAAGATGAATTAAAGACTTAAATGTAAAACCCCAAACTATAAAAACCCTAGAAAATAATCTAGGCAATACCATTATGGACTTAAGCATGGGCTAAATTTCATGATGAAAACATCAAAAGCAATTGTGGCGAAAGCAAACATTGACAAATAGGATATAATTAAAGAGCTTCTGCACAGCCGAAGGAACTATCATCAGAACAAATGACAAACTATAGAATGGGAGAAAATTTTTGCCGCCTATCCATCTGAAAAAGATCTAATATCCAAAATCTATAAGATACTTAAACAAATTTACAAGGAAAAATGAGTAACTTCATTAAAAAGTGGGCAAAGGACATGAACAAACACTTCTCCAAAGAAAACATTCATGAGGCCAACAAACATATGAAAAAAGAACATTAAATAAATGCAAATCAAGCAACAATGAGATACCATCTCACGTCAGACAGAATGGTGATTTTTAAATAGTCAAGAAACAATAGATGCTGGCAAAGCTGTGGAGAAATAACAACATTTTTACACTCTTGGTGGGAATGCAAATTAGTTTAACCATTGTGGAAGGCAGTGTGTTGATTCCTCAGAGACCTAGAATCACAAATACCATTTGGCCCAGCAATCCCATTACTGAGCATATACCCAAATAAATATACCATTTTATTATAAAGATACATATATGCATATGTTCATTGCAGCACTATTTACAATAGTAAAGACATGAAATCAACCCAAATGCCCATCAATGATAGACTGGATAAAGAAAATGTAGTACGTATACACCATGAAATACTATGCAGCCAAAAAAATAAATGAGAGCATGTCCTTTACAGAGACATGGATGGATCCAGAAGCCATTTTCCTCAGTAAATTAGCTCAGGAACAAAAAACCAAACACCAAGATTTCTCACTTGCAAGTGGGAACTGAACAATGAGAACTCATGGACACAGGGAGGGTAACAACACACATTGGGGCCTGTCGTGGGAGACTGGGAGGTGGGTGAGCATCAGGAAAATAGCTAATGCATGCTGGACCTAATACCTAGGTGATGGGTTGGTAGGTGCGGCAAACCACCATGGCACATGCCTACCTATGTAACCAACCTGTACATCCTGCACTTGTATCTCCAAACTTAAAATAAAACAAAATAAATAAAAAGACTGAACCAAAATTTAGGGTAGCATTTACCTCGACCAAAAAAATCTTTAATAGGAAATGAGGTAGAACTGAAAAGCAAATATAACTTCATATCTATGTTCATATTTTCATGGCATAAAGGTAGTTTGGGAGGGATGTTTAGTTCAATATTAATGAGTCTACAATATAAAATAAAGTATAAACATACATAGATAATGTATGAAAAATAAAGTTTTAGCATCCCTGGTCTTTGAACTAATAATATTTTTTATATTTTAAAAGTTTATAAAAACAAGAAATGTGTGGCTAGTGTATATGTGACCCGCAATACATAGATTACTTTATCTTTTGCAAAAATACAAAAAAATTTTTGCCAAACTTTTCTCAACATGAAGATAACTTTCTCACTGACAATTACTTATACATTTTTCTTCATTATTTCATAGATATTTTAGGTACTTGCAAAAATATATGTATATTTATTCATTTTTAATAACAAAGTGTATACTATAGTCGTATTCTGAACTGTACTTTTTAACAACTTAAGAATATATTCTGCAATATTTCAAATCATTTTATGTGAAAGTGACTATTTATAATAAATTTTTGTATTTCAATACATAAATACAATATGATTTATTAACATTGTTCTTTCTTAAAGGACATTTAGATTGATTTCCATGTTTTGGTGTTTTAAAGCAATGCTCCTTAAATTAACTATCACAGGTGAGATATTGTAAATACAAACACTTTTGGTAGAAGGGTTATGTGCTTGTCTAAATTAGATATGTATTAGCACACTGCATTTTTAGAGGCTATACAGATTTGCACTTCACTGGCAATGAAAAATAATGTCTATTTACACTATTTTATGACTAGTGTACTCATTTTCAGTAATCATCTCCAATCTGTTTGGCAAAGATAAAAATTCCTTGATTTTTTTTTTAATTGACAATCAATGAAAGTAGTTTAGATTGGTGCTGTTTGTAAAAAAGATAGCAGTTCTTCTGGTTTGGATTTGTTTTGATCATCTGCTTCTATAGCAATGTGTTTGATTTAACTTTGTTTCTATCTTTTAAGATAAGATTTGGTAAATTATATACTTTTAGAAAATAGATTTCATTGAAGTGATCAACTTCATTTCTATAGCATTATGAAACTGTTATGTCATGGCCAAGTGTAGTGGTTCATGCCTGCGATCCAAGAACTTTGGAAGGATTCTTAAGCCCAAGAGTTCAACACCAATCTTGGCATCATAGCAATACACAATTTCTATAGAAAAAGAAGCTGGGCATAGTGACCTGTGCCTGGAGTACCAGCTGAGGTGGGAGGATCACTTGAGCTGTGGAGGTCAAGGCTGAAGTGAGCCATAAGTATGCCACTGCAGTCCAGCCTGGGCAACACAGTGATGCCCTGTCCAAAATAATAATAATAATATAATAATAGTATATCACAACCTTTTAAATTTTCTTATTTTGTTTTTTAATCAATTATTACACATTAGGAATATGAATTTTTGTCAATATGTAATTTTTTAATCTATTTAAAGAATCATTATTTGGATTCTTTTTCTAATTTATAATTTGTTATTTTTATTTTTATTATGCTGTTTTGTTTATTATATATTTTCAGTATTATATTATTGTGTTTTTCTAAAGAATTTAATTGATTGCATGAATCATGTAATTTTCTTCCTAATTTATTCAGTTAATATTTAATAGTGTAACTTTTGCTTTCTTTTCCTAACTTTTGCTGTTTTTTAAGCCATTTATACACTTTTACATGATTTATTTTTTATGTTCTCATTTATGACGGAGTAACTGGTATCTGAATGACCCTCTTGGGAAAATAATTTATAAAATTAGAGAAATAATATTTGAAAATGCTTTTCAGGGATTATGCATCAGTTATCTACCTGTGGTTTCTGTGAGAAGGGAAAAATCACAAGATAAACTCCATATTTTCTCGGGCTCTTGACCTAGGGACTCTTCCTTAACCATACGCAGCAAACTGATTCCAGTAAGAGCATGATATCCCTGCTGAAGTAAGGAGACAAAAAACTAATGACGACTGAATCAGCTAGAATGCACGGAGTGCAGTGTTGAAGGTGAAAAGGTATGGAGAGGAGGCAATCTAGGGGCCCCTGCAACTCTGCAGCTTAGGTCCAAACTGAACATGCATGCACAAAGCGAGACTATCCAAGAAATACCAGAGAATGGCAACTCTGTAGTTGGAAACCGAACAGAAACACTACAGGTTGGGCAGCGTTGGGTTAGACTAGTGCCTAAAAGTATGGGATGTGAAAATTTTGGCCTACCAGAAGATCTCCTTAATATCCATTGCTCACAGACTTTGCAAATAAATTTGCTTTGAGTAAAATAGTGCCATATAAGTAAAATATGCTCTAGATATTAAGCAAAACGTTTCTAAGTGATCTCGGTTTCAACAAATAAATCAAACTTAGTCTGTTCTCACACTGCTAATAAAGGCATATCTCAAACTGGGTAATTTATAAAGGAAAGAGGTTTAATGGGCTCATAGGTTCATATTGCTAGAGAAGCCTCACAATCATGGCAGAAGACAAAGGAGAAGGAAAGGCACATCTTACATGGCAGGAGGCAAGAGAGCTTGTGCGGAGGAACTCTCATTTACAAAATGATCAGATATAGTGAGACTTATTTACCACCTTGAGAATAGTATGGGAGAAACTTTCCCTATGATTCAATTATCTCCACGTGGCCCCACCCTTGACATGTGGGGATTATTACAATTCAATTTGAAATTTGGGTGTGGACACAGCCAAAACATATCAACACCGAATAATAAAAATATATCATATCAATTTGGCTAAAACAGCATTCAGAAAATTTAGTAGCTTTAAGTATTTGTAGTAAGGAAAAAAGAAGAAAAGTAAAAAAAAAAAAAAAATCATCTAATTGAACAGAAAAATTAGAAAAGCAACTTAGTGAATAAATAAACAAGTAAATAAGCAGATGTAAGTAAATGCTAAAAATAAAGAAAAAATGAAAAACAAAACAAATGAACTAAGCCACAAATAGTCCTTGGAAAAGATGAATAACATTTACAACCAAATATATGGATTGATGTGAGAAATCAAAAGAAAATGTAAGGGTTACTAAAATCAGAAATTGAAGGGAGAATATCTCCGTAGAGTATTGAAATATTAAAATGTTAACTGACGATAATATAGATAGGTTTATATCACTAACTTCAAAAAATTGGTAGCTCAGAATAATCCCTCATTCTCAATGATACATTAAAACATTTGACAAAATTCGATACACCCATTCATGATAAAAACTCTCACAACAGTAGGTATTGAAGAAAATACTATCAAACTTTTAAAGGGCATCTCAAAAACCGTGTGGCAAATGTCTAACTTAATAGAGAAAAAGTGAATAACTTTTTCCCAAGATCATATGCAAGCAAAACATGATCTCTCTTCAAGGATATTCAGTCATTCAAGTAGGTTTACTCACTGTACCATACTGTAGAGAAGATTCTAGGTAGTCTACTAAGTTAAAAAGAAATTATACATCTTGGAAAATATAAACCTAAAATGTTCTTTATCTCAGATGACATGGCTGTTTGCGTAGAAATGAAAAACAATAATGATAACTGTATTTGTTTGTTCTCATGCTGCAAATAAAAACATACCCAAGACTTGGTAATTTAAAAAGGAAAGAGGTTTAATTGACGCACCATTCCACATGGATGGGGAAGCCTCACAATCATGGTGAAAGGCAAAGGCTCGTCTTACACGGTGGCAGGCAAGAGAGCATGTGCAGGGGATTTGATTTTTAATAAAACCATCTGATCTCATGAGACTTATTCACTATTACGAGAACAACCTGGGAAAAGCCTGCCCCCATGTTTCAATTGCCTCCTAACAGGTCCCTCCCATGACACACAGGGAACATGGGAGCTACAATTCAAGGTGAGATTTGGGTAGGGACACAGAGCCAAACCATTTCTATAACCAAAACAAGAAAATTCCTAGAATGATTAAGCAGTTTAACAAAATCACAAGTTATGAAGTTAATATAGAGACAATCAATTGCATGTTTCTACAGCAGCAGCAAATTATTGGAAAATAAAGTTTAAAACTGCCATTGACAATAACATTAAAATCAAAATGTTTCAGAACACATTTAATGAAGTATGTATAAACCTCTAAAATGGAAATCGCAATGTATATTAAGGGAAGTAAATGATATTTAAATAAATAGAAGTGGTAGCTAGATTCTAGGCTGCCCCTCAAGATTTATACCCACTGATACATAAGCCCTGTGTAATCAATCCCCTTCCCGTAAATGTGGGCAGGATCTGGAAACATGACGGGTTATTGCTCATGTGGGAAGATCATTATATATGGCAAATGTGAAGGACTTTTGTAGACTTAAGGTTCCAAATCAGGTGATTTTGACTCATTAAAAAGGAAGATTGGCTTTCCTAGGTGTTTCAGACTTAAACAGTGTAGAGTATTTAAAAGAGAGATTAGACCGTTTCTAAAGAAAGAGATGCTCTCCTTCTGGTCTTAAGGAAGCAAGGAGCCATGTTGTAAACTACCTGTGGAGCTGGGAAACCTCCCATTACCGAAGGCCTCAATCCAGTCCCAACCAGGAACTGAATTTTGCCAACAGCTGGAATGATCTGAAAAAGTCCCAAGCTCCATGTGCAAACACCATCTGTCCAACATTTTGATCTCACCCTAGTTAAGACTCTGAGCAGAAGACCCACATAAGCCATGCCAGGATTCCTGAATCATAAAAACTGTGAGATAATAAACATATATTGTCTTAAGGAAGCAAAACTGTGAAAATTTTTATGTATTACAATAAAAACTAATAAAATAGAGACATGTATCACACAATGAAGGACTTCATATCATTTTAATTTCCAATTTCTAAAAATCAATATGTAAATTAAGGCAATCCTAATTAAATTTCAAAAGGTCTGTTCTAAAAAGTGACAAATTGGACTAAAATATTTTGGGAAATTCAAAAAGCCTAACATTTCCAAAATCGTGTTTGGAATAGAACATACAAAATTGAGGGATTCAGCTTTCTGAAGTTCACAACTTACCGTAAATCTAGAACAGTTATCATAATATGTAATTCTCCCATGATACATAAATAAATCATTGTATAAATTAATGAATACAGAAATAGAATCCCAAAGACTCCACTGATTAACTTTCAACAGAGGCGCCAAAGTAATTCAATATACCTTGATACCTTAAAGACAGCAATGTACCTAATTAGGTAGGTGAAGATTGAAGTTCATTTTTCCACACAAATATCTACCTTTAAACAACTTTGGAACAAAATAGATTTTTGTGCAAAAAGATAAACTTCAATCTTCACCTATGGTGATACACAAAAATAATTGAAAATGAAGTGTACACATAAATTTTAAAACCACAAATATTAAACTACATGAAGCATGAAAACATAGGAGAAAATCTATACAATCTTGGTATAGGCAAAGGTTTCTTAAACAGCATACAAAAAGTATTACCAAAAAAGCAATTTTGATAAATTGCACTTTATCAAAATAGAACTTTTTGCTCTTCAGAAGATACCACACACACGCACAAAAGAACATGAATGGACAAGTCATAGTCTAGGAGAAAATATATAACACAGTACTTCCATCTATAATATTCAAAAACCTCCCACAATAAAAGAGATAAAAAAAAATCCTATGTAATGTAAAGCACTTGCATAAACATGTCCCAAAAATGATGTGTAACTGGAAAATATTTACCTGAAGAGAACAATGACATTATTGGTCACCAAAACACTACAAACTAACATCCTTGGGCTATATCACTTATATTAACTGGTATGCTAAACTTAAAACGGTATCAACTCCAACAGTTAACAAGGATGTAGAACACAGAGCTCTCGCACATTCCAGAGAGAGTCAATAGGTAAATTTATTTTTATTTTTCTCTTTGGAAAATTGGTTGAACCTCTCTAAAATGTAATCCTAAACTTATCATATGACACAGGAATCAAACATCTAGGTATTTTTCCAAGGAAAATGAATATATATGTTCATAAAATCACTTGTAAAGGAATGTTTGGAGCCGCTTTAATTATAATACCAAACACCATATGTAGACTCATGTCCTACTGCCCATCCAAAGAGAAATGAATAAATAATTTTGGTATAATCCCTCAATAATATATAACTAAGAAGAAATGAAACATAGAAATATTGATACCATGATAATATGGATGAATTTTACAGACATTGTTGAGAGGAAGAAGCCAGGTACATAAAGGTATTTGTTGTTTGCTTTCATTTATATTAAATTCTAGAACGATTGTAAAACCAATAATTAGGGATCTGTCACCCAAGATGGAGTACACACGTGCGATCTTGGGTCACTGGAACCTCCACCTCCTGGATTCAAATGATTCTCCTGCCTTGGCCTTCCAAATAGCTGGGACTATAGGCGTCTGCCACCATGCCTGGCTAATTTTTGTATTTATAGTAGAGGCAGGGTTTTGCCATGTGGACCAGGATGGTCTCAAACTCCTGACCTGAAATTATCGACCCACCTCGGCCTCCCAAAGTGCTGGGATTACAAGCATGAGTCATTGTGCCCAGCCTAAAACACACACACACACACACACTTAGCAATATCTGCGGTGTTTTTTGTTTTTTGTTTTTTCTGACTTTATTTTCCCTAATTTGTCAATACCAGATTAATTTTTGAACTCATATATAGGTTTAGCAACATGTAATGCAATCATTTCTCATTTGGACCTTGTGATAAGTAAATCTTCAAATGCCTCAGGAGTTTATAAGTCAAGACAAATATTGGTACATACTTCTTGAGTTATTTATCCTGTTATGATCCCATTCTCAGTTGATTTTTTACATCATAGCAGAACTTACAAGGTTCTTCATCTGTGTGAAAATTTTGCTGTCACAGCTTTGAATTTGTTCAGCTTATATTGAAGTTTTTCAGCTTATTCAATATTAAATATATATATACCAAATATTAGCCATTATGTCAGATTTCAAATTATTTATATTTATACATTTTAACTAAAATTATCATTTTTGTGGAACGAATCAAATATCAAATATTGAATTTGTTGCACATTTACCAAATGAATGTTACTATCATTTGACTCACTGTATTTACCATATGAGAAATTTATTTATTTTTTTCTTATAGTAAATGAGTCAGTTTTTCTTCCTTATATTCTTAAAAACACATCTGGAATTTTAAGTTATTTTAAAAAACAGGATCAATTTTAATTTATTTCAAAAAGAGGGGTTTTTAGCAAAAAAGTAAAATGGTGTCATTTCATATACCCATACACAAATTCTTTCTCATTATAAATGAAATCTTACAGTTGAAAGTAAATTTAGAAATCATCAAATAACAGCTGGTGAAATTGAAACCCTGCCTTAATATATAAATCCAACACCTATCAGAAAACATTAGCAAATTCAAGGTAGGATAGTGCAAAGGAAATATTTTTTAAAATAGGACTCCATATGAATTTTAGATAGATTTTTTCTAATTATGTGAAGAATACCATTGGTAGTCTTATAGGAGTAGAATTAAATCTATAAATGAATTAAATCTATAAATCTATAAAATGATGAATTTTGGCCTAGAAACAGAGCTCCTCTAAAGACTTGCTGGAAAAAAGCTAGGGTGAAATTCTATTTTGCTCTGTCTCTTTTACCTTCTGACATTCTCTCGGTGGCTGAAATCAACAGCTATCTTTATCCTATGTGTTTCTGTCATATAGATCAATACTCTACAACAGAAAGCAGAGTGGAAATTTAAAAAAATGCATCAGTTGCCTTAGAGAGGATCATTTTTCTTAATAATGACATTTAATGTTGCATACAAAACAGCAAAACAAATTATTTTGAGAACACATCAAAAATTTAATTTGTTCTAATTGACTATATATTAGATCACAAAATACTTTTCAATTCACATAAAATCATATCTTTACTCATGAATTTATTGATGCAACAAATACTTATCAACTGTCCACTCTACACCAAATATGAGTTTAGTCCAAGGGGATGAAACAGGGAGCAAACGCCCTCTGACTACAAAGTTGCTTCCCTTAAGCTTATACCGTAGTGTGGAGAGACAGAGAGTGGAATAGCTAATCTACAGGAGATCACTTAGAGATAGATGTGGGAAAAATTGGAGAGTGTTAAAGGGGTTTCAAGAGACAGGGTATGATGTGGTGGATCTATGTTTGTTAGATTGACTAAGGGATGCCTCTCTGATTAGATGGCCCACTAAGAGTGTATTAATTCCACAGCCCTGTCATAACAAATTATGACAACTAAGTTGTTTTTTTAAATAAACAGAAATTCATCATCTCCCAGTCCTAGAAGCTAGAAATTAAAAACAGAGGTTTCATTAAGGCGGTACTCCCTTTGAAACTCTGGGTGGAATGATTATTTGCCTCTTACTAGCTTGCTGGTTTGGGATGTCAATCCTTGGTTTGAAGATGATACACCACTTCAGTCTTTTACTTTGTTCTCACGTGGTGTTCTCCATGTGTGTCTCTGTCTGCTCACATAGTCTTCCCCTTCAGGGTCTTCACAATATCTTTGTATAAGGAAACCAGTCATATTTGATCAAGAGCCTACCCTGCTCCATTATGACTGCATCTTAACTAATTCCGACTGCAATGACCGTATTTCCTATGAGGTCATATTCTGAGATTCTAGGGGCTAGAAATTTGGGAGGTAGCCACAATTCAAATCATAACAAACAGTAAGCTTAAGTACAACAGGAACTGAGCCAGGAGAGGATCTGCAAAAAGAGCATGACAAGTTGGTATTATTGCTCCTAATGCAGAAATTCACTTGGGGTATACACATAGGCACCATTCATTATAGCTTTCCCAAAATAGTTCTAGTTTATTGTTGTGGTCTCAGTATAAATTTAATAGAAATCATTTAACAAAAAAACTGCATGCACCCTCATTGGACAAGAAATTACATGTTCTTCCTATGTGTAAAAAACACAAGAAGTTCAGTGTCACTGTAACAGAGTGAGTATGGAGGAGATTATTTTACAGAGATGGTGATTCAATTGTATATGATTTTGTTTTCCCAGGTAAGGTCTTTGTGTATAATTTTACACATCTTAAGAGGGGTTTTTAGCAAAAAGGTAAAATGGTGTATTTATTGTATTATAACACATGGAGAAAATCTGCAAAAATCATAACTATAGTTTAACAAATTGTAAAAAAGTGAACATACTCAGGTAATCATTGCTAAGGTCAAGAGATGGAGCATTACTAGCAATTTTGAGGTTTCTCCATCATCCCTTCCTAAATATTTCTCCCCTTCCTCACTTAAACACCAAATAATTTATAAATTTTAAACACATGAAACCAAACTGTGTGTATCACTTGGTGTTTGGATAATTTACAATCTACATAATTGTTAGATTAATACATATTGTTACAATATAATTTATGTATGTATATCACCATTGATGAGAATTTGTATTGTTTCTAATTTTCAGCTTTTATATGGCAATGTAAATAATCTTGTATATGTATTTGGTAAAATTCAGAAGTGAAATTTCTGAGTCACAGGGTATTGGTATGTTTAACTTTAATGAATGTCAAACAGTTTTTTGAAGTGGCTGCATCAATATACACACTCCACACAGTGTAAAGTAGTTTTGTAGTTTTATATTTTCGCAAAAATTAGTATTGCCATCTGTATTGTTTCATTTCAGATATTCTGATGTTTATGAATTATCTTATAATGACCTTAATTTGTATTTCTGTTTTCATAATTATAAGATGTTTGAAATATTTTGTTTAGTGAACATTTGACCTGGCTGATTTAGAAAATGTTACCTCATTTTTTTGTTGTTGTTGCTTGTTTTTTCTTTTTTTTTTTTCCACTCTTGTTTTGTGGTATGCCCGCTCTCTTTTTTAAAAATTATTATTATTATACTTTAAGTTCTAGGGTACATGTGCATAACGTGCAGGTTTGTTACATACGTATACTTGTGCCATGTTGGTGTGCTGCACCCATCAACTCATCAGCACCCATCAACTCGTCATTTACATCAGGTATAACTCCCAATGCAATCCCTCTCCCCTCCCCCCTCTCCATAATAGGCCCCGGTGTGTGACGTTCCCCTTCCCGAGTCCAAGTGATCTCATTGTTCAGTTCCCACCTATGAATGAGAATATGCGGTGTTTGGTCCGATAGTTTGCTGAGAATGATGGTTTCTAGCTTCATCCATGTCCCTAAAAAGGACATAAACTCATCATTTTTATGGCTGCATGGTATTCCATGGTGTATTAGTGCCACATTTTCTTAATCCAGTCTGTAACTGATTGGCATTGGGGTTGATTCCAAGTCTTTGCTATTGTGAATAGTGCCGCAATGAACATGCGTGTGCATGTGTCTTTATAGCAGCATGTTTTATAATCCTTTGGGTATATACCCAGTAACGGGATGGCTAGGTCAAATGGTGTTTCTAGTTCTAGATCCTTGTGGAATCGCCACACTGTTTTCCACAATGGTTGAAGTAGTTTACAGTCTCACCAAGAGTTTAAAAGTGTTTCTATTTCTCCACTTCCTCTCAGGCACCTGCTGTTTCCTGATTTTTTTTTTTTTTTTTTTGAGACGGAGTCTTGCTGTGTCACCCAGGCTGGAGTGCAGTGGCCAGATCTCAGCTCACTGCAAGCTCCTCCTCTCAGGTTCATGCCATTCTCCTGCCTCAGCCTCCCGAGTAGCTGGGACTACAGGTGCCCGCCACCTCGCCTGGCTAGTTTTTTGTATTTTTTAGTAGAGACGGGGTTCCACCGCGTTAGCCAGGATGGTCTCGATCTCCTGACCTCGTGATCCACTCGTCTCGGCCTCCCAAAGTGCTGGGATTACAGGCTTGAGCCACCGCGCCTGGCCTGTTTCCTGATTTTTTAATGATTGCCATTCTAACTGGTGTGAGATGGTATCTCATTGTGGTTTTCATTTGCATTTCTCTGATGGCCAGTGATTATGAGCATTTTTTCACGTGTCTGTTGGCTGTATGAATGAATGTCTGCTTTTCAGAAGTGTCTGTTCATATCCTTTGCCCACTTTTGAATGGGGTTGTTTGTTTGTTTTTTCTTGTAAATTTTGAGTTCTTTGTAGGTTCTGGATATTAGCCCTTTATCAGATGAGTAGATTGCAAAAATTTTCTCCCATTCTATAGGTTGCCTGTTCACTCTGGTGGTAGTTTCTTTTGCTGTGCGGAAGCTCTTTAGTTCAATTAGATTCCATTTGTAAATTTTGGCTTCCGTTGCCATTGCTTTTGGTGTTTTAGACATGAAGTCCTTGCCCATGCCTATGTCCTGAATGGTATTCCCTAGGTTTTCTTCTAGGGTTTTTATGGTTTTAGGTCTAACATTTAAGTCTCTAATCCATCTTGAATTAATTTTCGTATAAGGAGTAAGGAAAGGATCCAGTTTCAGCTTTCTACTTATGGCTAGCTAATTTTCCCAGCACCATTTAATAAATAGGGAGTCCTTTCCCCATTTCTTGTTTTTGTCAGGTTTGTCAAAGATCAGATGGCTGTAGATGTGTAGTATTATTTCTGAGGGCTCTGTTCTGTTCCATTGGTCTATTTCTCTGTTTTGGTACCAGTACCATGCTGTTTTGGTTACTGTAGCCTTGTAGTATACTTTGAAGTCAGGTAGTGTGATGCCTCCAGCTTTGTTTTTTTGACTTAGGATTGTCTTGGCTATGTGGGCTCTTTTTTGGTTCCATATGAACTTTAAGGCAGTTTTTTCCAATTCTGTGAAGAAAGTCATTGGTAGCTTGATGGTGATGGCATTGAATCTATATATTACCTTGCGCAGTATGGCCATTTTCATGCTATTGATTCTTCCTATCCATGGGCATGGTATGTTCTTCCATTTGTTTGTGTCCTCTTTTATTTCACTGAGCAGTAGTTTGTAGTTCTCCTTGAAGAGGTCCTTGACATCCCTTGTAAGTTGGATTCCTAGGTATTTTATTCTCTTTGAAGCAATTGTGAATGGAAGTTCATTCATGATTTGACTCTCTGTTTGTTACTGGTGTATAAGAATGCTTGTGATTTTTGCACATTAATTTTGTATCCTGAGACTTTGCTGAAGTTGCTTATCAGCTTAAGGAGATTTGGGGCTGAGATGATGGGGTTTTCTAAATATGTTGTTGCTTTTTTATTCAGTGTAAAGAGGTTTGTTTTTAATTGTGTATATGTAACATTAGACAAAATTATTTAAAGTCAATAAATTTTTATTCAAGGAATTCCAGGTTGTGATTTCTTCCACTGTCCATTAAGGTCACTTTAAATCCTCTGAAGAGCCGGAGTCAAAAGATTTATCTTGAAGTTAGCCTTTTTTTTTTTGAAATGAAGGGACAATTTGTCACTCAGATTGGAGTGCAGTGGTGCGATCTCAGCTCACTGCAAGCTCCACCTCCTGGGTTCACGCCATTCTCCTGCCTCAGCCTCCCGAGCAGCTGGGACTACACACGCCCATCACCACGCCTGGCAAGTTAGCCCTTTTTAATGAAATGATACTTATTTTAATCCAGTTGTCCTTTACAGCCCATAATTCTTTTAATTTGGTTTCTGTCATCTCCTTTTCATATGAGTATACTGATGAAGACTTCAAAATTCACCAAGAATCTTTGGGATCTAATTTCTTCAACCAATTTACTTTGGGGTCCTTTTTATTATAGATGGTGGGTCTGCCTGGTTTTCAATTTGACACCCTCTCTTAACATGTATGAGTTCAAATTATATTCATTCCTAAACAATCACACTCAAGAAGAGTATAGATGTGTGGAATATGCCAGTCCCTTTAACTCCAGGCATCATGTTCTCAAGATAAAAGTCTTTAAACAAAAAGCCATTGTATGTATGGTCAACATGGAATTGGAATGTAAAATTAATCCTGCTGAGGATTTCCCTCATATCCCATGCTCTTTATCTATTCTACAGTCCTAGAATCAATCTGTTTTTTTGTTTTTTTTTTAATTAAGAGACAGAGTTTGTCTTTGTTACCCAGGCTGGAGTACAGTGGTGCCATCAATGCTCAGTGCAGCCTCCAACTCCTGGGCTCAGTCCTTTTTCCTCAGCCTCTTCTTCCTGAGTAGCTGCAACTGCAGGCACATGCCCCAATACCCAGCTAATTTTTAAATTTTTGTGGAGATGAAGTGTTTGTTACTATCTTTCCCAGGCTGGTCTTGAACTCCTGGTTTTAAGCAATACTCTCACCTTGGTATGGGGATTGTAGGTTTGAGCAGGCTTGAGCCACTGCACCTGGCCTGGAATCAACCTTTATGGCTATCAATATCCCCATCAGTTAACTGCCTCAGGTATCATAATATCCCTTGTTATATGTATCAAAACTCATACTGAACAATTAGTCCTGAGTTGCAAAAGAAGATTTATGTTTTGCACCTATCCATAAGTCTTTGTCCACAAGACCTCAACATTTTTGACTATCATTGTAGTGAATACTTTATTACTTCCCAACTCTATGATTGTGCTAAAAGCTATTGACTATACACTTTAAACAGTTTCATTCTATAGTGTTTCAATTTTTCTCCAATAAATATGCTTTAAAATTATTTTCAAAATACAAAAAGAGGATGTTTTATTGGTATCATAGTAGACAGAGAAGTAGACTAAACCAGTAGGTACAAACCTGAACAAATAAAGATACGTGATTTATGACACAGTTGAAGCTACAAACTTTAAGGATACAGACCATTTGATGTCTACAATCAAATAAACTTAATTTTTCTCCTACAGTATAAATAATCAATTCAGTGTTTATATATATGTTGTTACAGACTGAATATTGTATATCTCCCAAAATTCAATATTAAAATCTAATCTTCAATATGATCCTCTTTGGAGTTGGATCCTTTGGGTGGTAATTAGGCCATAAGGGTAGTCCCTTAATGAATGCAATTAGTGCCCTTAAAAAAGAGGCCAGAGTGCTAGCTTGTCATCTTTCTGTAATGTGGGTAAGTTGAGCACACACAAACCTTCAGTTGTGGGGAAGGCAATAAATTTCCAGTAGGGAAAATTGAGCTCTGACATGCTTTCTTCTACTTGTTCTACTCTGTTGTTGAAACTTTCCACTGCATTTTGTATTTTTATAGGTATATCTTTCATTTCCAGAACTTGTGATTGTTCTTTCTTTATAATATCTATCTATCTAGAAAATTTTTCATTCATATCCTAGATTGTGTTTTCAAATTTCTTTAATTGATTTTCAACTTTCTCTGGTATCTCCTTGAGTAGGTTAATAAACAATCTTTTTAATTCTTTATATGACTTCAGAAATTTTTATCTTTGTTTGGATCTATTGCTGTGGAGCTAGTGTGATTTTTTGAGGGTGTTATAGAGCCCTGTTTTGTCATGTAAATACCCTAAATGCTCCACTTAAAAGATAAAGAATGGCAGAGGGAATAATTTAAAAAAAAAATAGTCAAATATCTGTTGTCATCAAGAGATTCATCTAACACATTAGGGATTCATATAAACTTGAAGTAAAGGTGTGGAAAAAGATATTCCATGCAAATGGAAACCAATAGTGAACAGAAGCAGCTATTCTTACGTCACACAAAACAGACTTTAAAGCAACAACAGTACAAATAGACATAGAAGGACATTGTACAATGATACAATGATTAGGTCAACACGAAGATATTACAATCCTAAATTTATATACACCTAACACTGGAGCTCCCAATTTTAGAAAATAATTGCTACAAGATGTGCAAAATGGAATAGACAGCAACACAATAATAGCGGGGGACTTCAATACTTCACTGGCAGCACGAGACAGATTATTAAGAGAGAAAGTCAGCAAAGAAACAATGGATTTAAACTATACCTTAAAATAAATGGATCTAACAAATTTTTAGAGAACATTCTTCCCAACAACTGCAGAATAAACATTATTTTCATCAGCACATGGAACATTCTCCAAGATAGATCATATAATAGGCCAATGAGTCTCATCTGAATAAATTTGAGAAAATTGAAATTATATCAAGTATCTTCTCAGACTGTTACAGTTGGTAGTTACTCAGACATAAGCAGGGAAGGAGAGGGTCCCATCCCCAACAGGGATGTTACATGACCATCTGGTGATGTTCATGTAGTTGTTAAACTGTCTCTCTAAAATAACAACTGATTGCAGCCAATGCCAGAAAAAAAGTAGTCTCCCAATAGACAGAAAACTGGAAACTGATGCTCAGCAGCTTCCCAATAAGATCAGAATTGGGTGAATGGGCTCAAGCATGCAAACTAAAAGCCAAATTGGTGTAGTTTAACTGGTATATGACCTCATTAAGGAATCCTTGACTCATGAGGGAAGAACACTTCGAGTGATTACGCGTACAACTTCAGTAAACACACCCTGCACGCAGCCCTTCCCAAGCGCTAGCAGGCCACTGCACATGTGAACAGCCCAACCCAAGGGAAGAATCAGAAGAGAAGGGATACTAGACCCCAGAATCACAACAATGTATAAAACGCCAAATCAAAGATCAAACCGTGCACTTGAATCCCTCAAGTTGCCTGCTTGGCTCTCTTCCATATGTACTTTATTTCCTTTTGTTCCTGATCTAAAACTTCTTAATAAACTTTCATTCCTGCTCTAAAACCTGCTTCTGTCTCTCCCTCTGTCTTATAGCCCTCAGTCAAATACATTCTTCTGAGGAGGGAAGAATTGAGGTTACTGTAGACCCATACAGAATTGCCACTGCTAACACACTTTCATACTGTGACTTCGATACATTCCCTTGTGCTAACAAGACCACAGTGGAATTAAAATTGAAAATGAACTCCAAAAGGAACCCTCAAAACTATGCAAATACATGAAAATTAAATAATCTGCTTTTGAATGATTTTTGGGTTAACATTGAAATCAAGATGGAAATTTTAGAAACTTTTGAAATGAATGAAAATAGTGACAAAACTTATTAAACCTCTGGCATACAGCAAAAGTGGTGGTAAGAGGAAAGTTCATAGAGTTAAATATCTACATCAAAACTTCTAAAAGAGTGCAAACAGCCTGATGTCATACCTCAAGGAACTGGAGAAACAAGAACACACTAAACCCAAAGCAAGCAGAAGAATAGAAATAACATATATCAGAACAGAATTTAATTAAATTGAAACAAAAAAGTATAAAAGATAAATGAAACAAAAAGCTGTTTCTTTGAAAAGATAAACAAAATTTACAGACTCTTAGTGAGATTTACCAAGAAAAAAGAGAAAAATCAAATAAGCTCAATTAGAAATGAAATTGAGACCCCTGCATTGACCAGAACCCACGGACATGTGAACCAGGTTATCAAGTACAAGCCTGCAGTTGCCTGGGAGACTGGACAGCCTCTCTCCATAGAGGAGATAGAAGTGGCACCCCCAAAGGTTCATGAAGTTTAAATCAAGATCATTGCCACTGTGGTTTGCCACACCGACACCTATACCCTGAGTGGAGCTGATCGTAAGGGTTGTTTTCAGTGATCTTGGGACATGAAGGTGCTAGAATTGTGGAAAGTGTTGGCGAGGGAGTTACTAAGCTGAAGGCGGGTGACACTGTCATTCCACTTTACATCTCACAGTATGGAGAATGCAAATTTGATCTCAATCCTAAAACTAGCCTTTGCCAGAAGAAAAGAGTCACAAAGTTTATTTTCTAAATATCCACGGGTTGGTAAAGATTACTGTCTTTAATTGTATGAAAATCCAAACTGCTAGGTATTTTGTTAAATTAATATGTGTATCTCATGTGTAGGCATTGTATTTTTGTTTCTAATTTTAAATTGAAATTGAGTCTACACACTTATAAGTGAGAGCTGACTGATGAGAACACATGGATATATTGGGTAGGGGAACAAAACACACTGGGTAACTGTAGGGACTTGGGGAGGGAGAACATCAGGAAGAATAGCTAATGGGTGCTGGGCTTAATACTTGGGTGGTGGGATGATCTGTGCAGTAAACCACTGTGACATGTATGTACCTATGTAGCAAACTTGCACATCCTGCCATGTACACCTGAACTTAGAAGTTGAAAATAAAGAAAAATAAATAAATTGAGTAGACAATTGTATTTACACACTTTGTAAAACCTATACATATTCCAAAGAGTGAATTGCTAGTCTTTTGGTATCATCATTAAGCTAATTCACTGACAATAAGTGAACATGAAATAAATAAGGCAACTAGTGGCTGGGTGTGGTGGCTCATGCCTGTAATCCCAGCACTTTGGGAGACTGACGAGGGCAGATCACGGGGTCAGGAGTTCGAGACCAGCCTGACCAACATGGTGAAACCCCATCTGTACTAAAAATACAAAAATTAGCTGGGTGTGGTGGTGTTTGTCTGTACTCCCAGCTATTCAGGAGGCTGAGGCAGGAGAATCTCTTGAACCCAGGAGGCGGAGGTTGCAGTGAGCTGAGATTGGGCCACTGAACTCCGGACTGGGTGACGAGCGAGACTCCATCTTAAATAAATAAATAAATAAATAAATAAATAAATAAAGCAACTAAAAGAATATCTACAGGGGATGATATTTAGAGTTTACATTTTAACAAGTCTTATTACTCACAGCAGTAAAAAATGCAAGCATAATAAGCCTAGTAAATTAGTAGTTTAAAAAGTTAAAATTAATTAATGGATTCAAAGCATATTATATACATGACATGTTATTTTCAGATCATTAAACATGACCATGATAAACAATTGCAGGTGCTTGAAATTTCCACAGTTTCATAAAACATTAATTAAACACTAAATGTCAGAAGAAAATCACTAATAGTGCTTCTCAAAGAAAGGTGCATGACCACCTGTATCTGAATCTCCTACCCGCTTGAGACTGCTAAAATCATTAATTCATGTCCATTATGAGAGGTTTATGAATTGCAACACTAACTACAGGTTTCTGGGATCCCAGCTATATACAAAATATCCCACATGATCCTATGCATATTACCATTTGAGTTGAACTGCATTAGGGAAGAAAGGCAAAAAGTCTTCATATTCGTTGTACTGTTTAATTTTGTGTATCAACTCAGCAGGACCACAGTGCCCAGATATGTGGTCAAATACTTTCTAGATGTTTATTTGAGGACGTTTTGGGCTGAAACTGAAATTTGAAGTAGTAGATTTTGAATAAATAAGATCACCTTTTAAACTGTAAGTCAGCCTCATCCCACAATACAAGACCTGAACATAACTCTGCCAACGGATGATCTTGGAACATGAACTAACTGCAACATGAAGTTTTCTGGGTCTCCAGCCTGCCAGCCCTCTCTGCAGATTTTGAACTTTCCAGCCTCCATAACCACAAAATTCTTTAAAATAAATCTACACACACACACACACACACACACACACACACACACATACACACACGCCATTGGTTCAGTTTCTCTGAAAAAAGCCTGATTTAATAAGTCTGTGATGCACTAATTAACCATCACACATTATATTTACCTCACATTAACTTGCATTCTACACAAAACAACCCAAAAGACCTTGACCCCGTTACTGTCCTCAGCGCTGGGCGGAACAGGAATGCAGAGCTGCCTCAACAGTAATTAACAAACTTCAGGGAAACCTTCTAGATCCTAATCCCTAATCTTGATTCCTGCTACCCTTGTTCTATTCTCCCTATAAAAGAAAAGCCTTTTTTTTCTGCTTGTTCCTTAAGAATTTTGCAAACCTTTTGTTTATAGATATTTTATTGCAAAATATTTTAAATAATTTTTATATTAATTCCAAATAAGTTTTTAGTTGATAATTTCCTGTTGCTGCAATTAGGATCAACACTGGGACTCAACTATGAAACCTTCTCATTCTGACCAGGTAATGGAAACTTGCAAATCCTTTGAACTCCTTTTATCCTAATTGGTAAAGTGAATTTTTGGTAAGTTCAACACTCAATTCAGTCTACAGATGTTTTGTCTCTTGAAACACAAGAAGGATTTACTTTAACTCCTTTAGGCAAAGAGACTTCTGTTTGGCCTTTCTGTGCAGCCTCTTCTGGTTTTCTTCAAATTTCCAGACTGGAATTTCATGGAAATATTTCTCTGGCTTATCAGACATAGGATTGTGCAAGGAAATGAACTGAGAGGGAATCTTTCCTAGTTCTTCAAAGTCTTATCTCTGTTTAATAATCAAGTCCTGTGCATAGCTCACTGTATGGGTACCCTTTATTCTCTTCTCCCACTGATTATATACTCTGTAATGCGCTACCTCAGTTAAATATCTCCAATGACACATATTTCTAAGAATAATATAGAACTGAAATGGCCTTTTTGAAGTTCTTGTGCCCTCCCCTATAATCAATGGTCTGCTTATTAATCAATAGTCTGCTTATTTGTTATGGAATGTGTAAACCAAAAAGCAACTTTCTCAGTGTAAGTTTAATTAGGACATTCAGCAATCTTGATCTACTTAATTTGAGCCTATTTAATCTCTCAATAATATTCTGTCTCCCTCAAATATTTAGTTATTTTCTAATTTCACAAATAACATTATATGTATTTATCATATAAATATATATGCTCTGATATATTTATATGTTCTGAGATAAATATATATATATATATAATAAAATGGTTAACTCTATCTAATTAACAAATGCATTACCTAACACAATTATTTCTGTGGTGAGATCTACTTTTTTGCATTTTTCAAAAAATACAGTATACTCTACTGTACAATAGCCCTCTTGAATTTATTTCTCCTGCTTATCCTTACTTGTGTATTACTTAAGTAGACTTATGTGTATTTACTACTCTTTTATTTCTCACTTACTCCAACCTCAAAGGCACTCTCAGCTATTCTCTTTTCTCTCTCTTTTTCTCTCAGGTCCTTCAAATCCATTCCAAGGTCTTCACATTACCTTAACTTTCCTACTATGTCCCACATACTGGGTCAACCTTAGATATTCTAAGGGAAAGAAACATTGGGCTAATGCCTACGAAAAAGGAAGATAATTTATCAAACTCAAAAGTCTCAGTGATATCTTTGAAGGATATGGTTCTATGTGCCCCTCAAAAACCCTTAAACTAACTGGATAAAAAATAGTCTCAGTCAATGAGCATCCCTCCACCTTTTTGACAGACACTAAAGCCATTTGTGCTACTTTTAAGACCTTATATGATCCCACCATAATCCTTGAGAATATATCAACGATCTTATTGGTGGGATGGGAAAACTTGCCACATAACTTTCCCCTTTCTCTACCACTTTCTGTATCTCTTTCACCCCATAATGTCCAGCGTAAGCGTTTATCATCCACTAGTCTATTAGACGGATACTAACTTTCTTATTGGCATGTAAATATTTCATGTTCACCCCAAAGGACTAACCCTTGAAGTGCTGGACTCTTCCCCAATCACTGTTATACTCTAACAACTTCGATAGATCAACCCAAATTGCTTACCCCTCTCCCAGCTCCCAAAACTCTTACCATCATCACATTCAGACATACTAACTGACTTTCCTGAGTCCCTCTGGGCTATGGAGTTTACAGACACAGGATGTATTGCAAACCATAATTGTTGAAAAGAAAATAGCCCCCCAACATACCCCACCCTAAGCTACCCCGGTATCTTTCAAGAACTGAAGGAATTGAAAGTCTCAAACCTATCTTTCAAGGACTTTTGTCAAAGGACACTTTTTTCATAATTTAGTTCTGGCAATACCCCAATTATTCCAGTAAAAAAAAATCTCATTATCTCTTATTAAGTCTGGATTTATTTTTATTTGTCAAATAAAAGTAAGTCACATGAGCCCTATGTTTTCTCAGGTTTCCAATCAGAGACACTTCCCAGACACTATCCCAGAGATGAATATCTCACTGAATTCAGATGGTAGAGATCAGATATTTGGAATTCTAAGGCAGGTGTAATTTGAGGGGCAGAGTAACAGAACTGAGAGATTTAAACAGATACAGATCCCAGATCCTGTAGAATATTTGGTTAAATATTAAGCTGGGTATGTTTAAAGTTCCATAATGCCAGTGGAAGAATGACTTATAGGAAACTTTAGGGAGAATGAAATTGGACTTTTCATAGAATTCAGAGATTTTGAATAACCAGAGAGGACAGAATTTAATGAACAACTGTAGTATTAAGTATTGAGCCCCCAAAGGCTACATACTTCAGGAGTAGTGCTAAACAAAACCTACAAAAAAGGGCTAGATTATCTATGTAACCATAAAAACAATACTAAGAAAATTGAATAATATACAAAGTAAATTAAATGCCAATTGGTGAAAGGCTACAAAGTTACAGTTAGATAGGTGAAACAAGTTCGTTGATCTATTGCACAGCAGAGTGACTACAGTTAATAATAATATATTGTATATTTCAAAATAGCTAAAAGAGGTGATTTAGGTGTTCTCATCACAAGAAAATGATTAGTATTTGAGGAGATAGATATGTTAATTACCCTAATTTCATCATTCCACAATGTATACAAGTATCAAAACATCACACTGTACCCCATAAATATATATAATTCTTTTATCTGTAAACTAAAAATAAAAAAAAATAAAGAGTTTTGTTTGCAAGGAAAAAAATAACACCATTTAAAGCAGGAAAATAAAATCCAAACCTGAGTTTGTTCTTATAAAATAAACCGCTAAGTATTCCTTCCTCTTATACATGTCCAGTATTTCTGAGGAGTTGCAGTTAATTCTTTAAACGTGGAGTGGTATTCACCAGTGAATCCATTTCAATCTGAACTTTGCTTTGTAGAAAATTTTTATTAATTCTTTAATCTCTTTATTATATGTCTATGCAGATTTTCTATTTCTTCTTGAGTCAGTTTCCGTAGTTTGTGTTTTTCTAGGAATTTGTCCATTATCTGATGTATTAGCATATAATCTTTCATCATATTCCCTTATAATCCTTTTGATGTCTGTAATTATTAGTTATGCCCCTTCTTTCATTCTTGATTTTAATAATTTGAGTCTTCTTTCTTTTTTTAATCTGCCTAACTAAAAATTTGTCAATTTTGTTACTCTTTCCAAAGAACCAAATTTAGTTTCATTAATTTTTCTTTATTTTTTATTCTCAATTTTATTTATTTATGATCTTGCATTTATCACTTCTTTAGGTTTACATGCTCTTTTTTTTTAATTCTGTAGGCAGTAAATAATTAGGTCATGTTTGTTGATCTAGTCTAACAATCTCTACCTTTTGGCTAGATTTTTAATTCTTTCATATTCAATGTTATAGACATGGAGAATTATATTTGCCATTTTACTTCTTGTTTTCTAAATGTTTTGTGTTCTGTTTCTATTTTTTATTATTATTACCTATTTGGGGTTAAATAAATAATTTTTGTATATAAAGTTTTAATGTGTCTCTGCTTGTATTATATTTTTAAGTCTTTTTTTTCTTTTGTGGTTGCCCTAGGGATTGCAATTAACATCTCAGTGTATAATAATCGAGTCCATATGAAGAGCAATTTAATTTTAATGGATACAAATCTTTTGCTCCTATACATTTCAATTCCTTTTCTCTTCCTTTATGGTATTATTGGTATATTAATTTCATGTTGATACATTATGTGCCTATTAATGTTAATTCATAATTTTGGCTTTGTAGGTTTAATTTTTAATCAGATAGGAAAAACAAATTTTTTACAAAATATATTTATCTCCCTTTCAATTTACTGGTGTGGTTATCTTTACCAGCATACTTCATTTTTTCATACAATTCAACTAACTGTCAATAGTTCATACAATTCAACTAACTTTTGTTTTACTAGTATTTCTTAATAGGGCCAGTGCTAGTGACACATTATCTCAGTTTTGTTATCTGATAATTTAATTACTGCTTTATTCTTTTAAAGGTAGTGTTGCTAAATATGGAATTTGAAGTTAATATTATTGTGTCAGCATTTTGAATATGTCAACCTACTATCTCCTGGCGTTTGTGGTTTCTGATGAGAAAATAGCTGATATTTTACTGAGACTCTTTCCTATGTAACGATTTACTACTCATTTGCGATTTTAAGTTTCTGTTTTTGCCTTGTGGCTCGGAATTGTTTCGATATGATGTGTCTCATTTTTATTCTCTTTGACTTTATTTTACTTGGAATTCATTGAACTTTTTAGATTGGTAGATTTATATATTTTATCAAATTTGAGATGTTTTAAGTTAATATTTCTTCATAGTTTTTCCTGTATCTCTCTGTTTCTTCTCTCCTCCTGGGACTCTCATATGTGTGTTGGTACTCTTGATAGTGCCCCACGAGCATCTGAGACTCTGTTTGTTTTTCTTCATTATTTTTGCTTTCTGTTCCTCAGACTGGATAATCTCAATTACACTGTCTTCAAGTTCACTGGTTGCTTCTCCAACCAATCACATTTGCTGCTACTGATCAATACCTGTGTCAATTTTTTATTTATTATTATTATTTGGAACTTTAACTCCAACATTTTTCTTTGGATTTTCAAAAAAATAATGTCTCTATACTTTGATATATTCTATCTAGTGAGTATTATGAGGTGATTTTTTTCCACCAAAATTCAAATGTTGAAATCCTAACCCCTCAGTATGTGACGATATTTGGAAATAAGGTCTTTAATGAAGGTAAATAAACTACAATGAAGCCATCAGGGTCAGGGCATGACAACGACTCCTTGACCTGAGAACCTCTTGGTAAGCTATATGGAAGAAAGGCCTTCTCAGTCATTTCTGGGTACCCACATGATTTTTTAGGTCCCTAATCAAATCTGCCTGAAGATTTTATAAGAAAGAGTAGATTTGAACACACAAGATGTACACAGGTCGAGGAAAGACTGTGTGAGAATATAGTACGAAGGTGGAGAAGTACCAAGGAGAGAGGCGTTAGACAAGTTAAACTTGCCCACACATTTGTCTTAGGCTTCTAGCCTCCAGAATCATGAGAGAAGAAATTTCTCTTTTTCAAGATACTCAGTCTGTGGTATTGTGTTACAGTAGCCCTAGCAATCAAATACAGTGAGACACTGTTTTCAAATTTTATTTTAGTTCTTTAGACATGATGTATTTCTTCTTTTTCATATATATATATACATATATATATATTATATGTATATATATATATATATTTGTTTTATGTTTTTTTGTTTTTTTCCTCCTGTTTTGAGACAGAGTCTTACTCTGTCAGGCTGGAGTGCGGTGACACAATCATGGTTCACTGTACTCCTGATCTCCCAGGCTCAGGTGATCCTCCCACCTCAGCCTCCTGAATAGCTGGGACTGCAGACACATACCACTACACCCAGTTAAGTTTTGCATTTTTTGTTTTTTGTTTTTTGGTTTTTTTTGGAGAGATGTGGTTTCACTATGTTGCCCAGGCTAATCTTGAACTCCTGGGCTCAAGCAACCTGCCAGTCTCAGTCTCGTGGAAGGACTGGAATTATAGGTGTGAGCCACCACACCTTCATTGACTATACTTTAAAAAACTGATGTATTATTTTTTGGGTTTTCTCTGGAACAGCTTCTGTTGATTGCATTGTTACCTATGTATGCATCATACTTTGCTTTTTTCTGCATGTCACATATACTTTTGTGGAAAGCCTGACATTTACGATAGTACAGTAGTACAATGCGGCAACTCTCAGTGTCAGATTCTGTCCTTTGTCTAGGGTTTGTTGTTGCTGTTTGTTTGGGTTGGGTTTTTTGTAATATTTTTCTTCTTTTTAATCTCTAAGTTAAGGAGTGCAGGTTTGTTTCAGTGGAAAACTTGTGTCATGGGAGTTTGTTGTACAGATTATTTCATCACCCAAGTATTAAACCTAGCACCAAATTAGGTATTTTTTCTAATCCTCTCCCTCCTCCCACCCTCTACCCTTTAATAGGCCAGGTGTGTGTTGTTCTCTATGTATCCACGTGTTCTCATCATTTAGCTTCTATGTATAAATGAGAACATGTGGTATTTGTTTTTCTGTTCCTGCATTAGTTTGCTGAGAATAATGGCCTCTAGCTCCATCCATGTCCAGGCAAAGGGCATAATCTCATTTTTTTTTATGGCTGCATAGTATTACATGGTGTACATATACCACATTTTCTTTATCCAGTCTATCACCAATGAACATTTAGATTGATTCCATGTCTTTGCTTTTGTAAATAGTGCTGCAATGAATATATGCATGTACATGTCTTTATAATTGAGCTATTTATATTCCTTTGGGTATATACCCAGTAATGGGATAGCTGGGTCAAATGGCATTTCTTAGTGACTCTCCTGAAATAATTATGTGAAGTCTCCATATTTTGTGTGTGGCGACTGACATTGCTGGAACCTGTAAATGTCATCTTATAAGGAAAGAGATGTTTACAGATGTGATTAACTTAAGGACTTTACCATTAGATGATTATTCTGGATTATGTGGGTGGACCATAGATCCAATCAGAGGTGTTCTTATAAGAAAAACGCAGAGGAAGATTATATGCCCATGTTAGAAGAAAGTGACATGAAGACACATGCAGAGATTGGAATGATGTAGCCACAGACCAGGAATTCTAGAAGCTTCCAGAAGCTAGGTTTCCAGATGCTAGGGTTCTCCCCTGCATTTTCTACAGGAAGCATGGCCCTATCAACTCTTTGATTTAAGCTTAGTATAATTAATTCTGAGTTCTTTGCTTTCAGAAATGTGAGAGAATATATTTCTGTTGGTTTAAGCCATGTTGTGCTTTTACAGGTTTTTGGTGAATTGTAATTTAAGCCATAGGAAATGAACACAACATGTCTGTGGCCTGCTGGATTCCCAGGAATACTTTGGAATGTACAAAATCCTCTATGAACATTCATACTCCAGATTTTGCGTTGCAGTTTTCTGTCAGCCTCGTGTTTGCCCAAACTGTTATTCACTTCTTCAGACAGCCATAATGTTAAACAATTTTCTGTAACTGTTTTTGACAAATAACCTAGAGGAAAAGGCTTTCATACAGGTAAGCTTCAAGTCAGTTTGTATAAAGACAGGCTTACCATTGGTGTCTTCGGGGAAACCACCAGCCAAGTCAATGACAGTTCTCTGGAAACATTCTTTTAAGGAGCTTCTGTTTTTCTCTTTAGTGGCTGCCGCTGTGGGTTTTCACTGGGATTGCAGGCTGCTGGTTTTCATTGGTACTGCAGAGATGGGGATGGAGGAGACATTAAAACACCACATAGTTTGCCATTCTTGCTGAGTTTCAGCCAGTTTTCTTGCATAAGATCTCTCTGTATTGCTGCAAGACTTAGATTTATTTCTAGAGTTTGAAAAAGTTGGTGCTGGAAATTTTGCTAGGATTCTTACTGCCTTTATACAGAAAAGAATTTTCAGAGATGCTTACTCTCTGAATATATGAGGTTATCAATTTTGTTATGACCTCATGTATTTGTATTAGTCAATTATCAGCAGCAAATCTATAAGGTGAATTTAGGCATTCTTTAAACTCAAATAATTATTCATTTATCTCTCTAAAGTTTTAAGTAAATACCTTGAATTTCAACTTACTAAAAATATCTATCAGTACTATGTGCAACATTGATATTTAACAAGTTCCTGAAATGATAATGCCTTAATAATTACTGTATCACTGTACTGAATATTTGGGACCGTGTTGTTCACTGGTAAAGTGACTTTTATCTTTCTTAAACCACACTTTTTTTTTTTTTACATCCTCTGTGGATTAGTTCCTACTTTGTCACAATGCAATCTGATAGGTCATATTTAGCCTCGCAAATAGCAATTAATACGTGAGGTCAGAAAGTACTTTTTAAAAACCTCAACTCTTTCTAATTAGATCTCTTCTCTCTAACTTTGTATTGCTCCTGTCTTATAAAATGTTCAAGGTAGAATAGAGGTAGCACGGTGTTCTTATCTGTTTGTTTTTCTTGTTTGTCAGCTTCTTCCATGTAATATATGGTGATTCCTGATCTCTCCAGTGATGCTGCCTCACATGAGGGGAATGACAAAAAAAAAGCACTATTTTATTAGGCTGACAGTATCTGAGTTTGTTGTTGCTGTTGTTGTTTTCTTCTGGAATTTGATGGACATTTAAATAGACACACACTCTTTTGAGGAGTGCTTTGTGTTTTTAAATTTCTTCTTAGTAACAACCATCACCAGCTCCTGAATTTCCATCGACCAAACCCTCTGTCAGATCATTCCATCTTCTCTTCACTTAAGTCCCTTTTGAGATGGAATCCAAACCAGGTTACTTTTACACCTAGCCCGTGGAAGACATACACTATTGTCTTGTAGACCATAGTAGCAACACAACTAACCCTTTCTTTCTCTCTAGTTTGTCATCTCAGATCAGTCTAGATACAGCTTGGTATCATTCTGAGTACTAGTCAAACCCCAGAAACAGGACTCATGCATTAGTTGGCCTCTGTGAATCCCCTTTCACTTCATTGATGAAAGGGAAATTATACTACGTCTTCTTTCTTTCTTTCTTTTTTTTTTTTTTTTTTTTGAGACAAGCTTTCACTTTTGTTGTCCAGTCTGGAGTGCACTTTCTTTCGTTGTCCAGGCTGGAGTGCAATGGCGTGATCTCAGCTCATCGCAACCTCCGCCTCCCAGGTTCAAGCGATTCTCCTGCCTCAGCCTCCTGAGTAGCTGGGATTACATGCCTGGCTAATTTTGTATTTTTAGTAGAGACAGGGTTTCTCTGTGTTGGTTAGGCTGATCTTGAACTCCCGGCCTCAGGTGATCCACTTGCCTCAGCCTCCCAGAGTTCAGGGATTACAGGCATGAGCCACTGCACCCGGATGGGAAACATACTATTTCTAATCACTAATTGCAAGGAATATAATACCTTGGTCCACAGAGATCCTCTCCGAGTTGGTTTCTATAAACTTTTTATAAGATAGATTGGAGAGATCATAAATTCTAGTCTTATAACCTCTTAATACAGTCTGCACAGATGGTTTAAAAACACACTTTAGAATGTGTGCACTGTTGGTACCTGTCATCATTTTATTTACTGAACGACCTTAGCTCAAAGAGATTTTATTACAAATGAAAGAAAGATAATGTGATTGGTGTAACAATTTTAAGGAGCAACACTGAATTTAAGAAGATAAGTTACATTTTTCCAAGTTCAACTTTGAAACCATGTAAATATTATTGACTGAATTGTAATTTACATATGACATCTTGAGTATACTTTTTTTTAGACTTGGAATACTAAAAAAAAAAAATGCTACTAACAAACTCTCTCTGAAAATTTTACTTGAAATTTTTCAAAAGAAGAGGAAATATCTGGGATGTAATAAGGAAAAAAGAATGTGATTTACTCACATACATTGTAAACTTTTAATGATGTTTTAAATAATCAGAATGGAAGATACCAGATAATAAGATGTCAGATGGTGAATTGTAGAACGTGTTTGGAACACAAGAAATAAAATAATGGTAATATTATTGTCTTAGGATTAATTAGTTCCACATATTTATTATGATATATTCATATTTCTGTGGCAAACATTTAGTGATAACCATTAGAAAAAAAGACATAAAATTCATAGCTTTAAACAACCAACATGAATAAAATGACAACGTTATCCAAGAGAATAGGAGTTAAGAAATTCCTACATTGCCATACAATTTGATTAAAGAAGAAGTAGGAAATGTTTACAGAGCAATAACAACAAAATTATCAAATTGCTGCTGACATATTCATGATAGATGCCTTAGTCAGTCTGAGCTTCCATAACTATACATCAGATAATAAAAGGTGACATCTTAAAAAACAATTTTTAGATCTAATAACAGTAGCAAACATTCATAGGAATAGTCAAATAAAAACTAATCCAGACATAGATAGGGAAAGACCCTATTTTAAAAGGCTGTTGTAATAGGAATAACTGGAAAATCTCAGGATTGCGAGCGTCTCACAATTAAACAGGGAAAAGGCTTTTCTACTCTAGCCCAGGTAAGTAGAACTAGTAGGAATTTTGTGGAGAGCATGATAAGCCAGCAAAGCTCTCAAGTGGAAAATCACGGTGCTTCAATAAGAAATGCTTCTTTCTATGGTCAGTAGATTAGTGGAATGAGCTGTGAAGAGAGATATTAATGCTTAGTGCTTGCTTAATATTAGGGTACGCCAAAGTTTAGGAGCCTTTGAGAAGAGAAGCCTGATTCACATTTAGTCAGGCCAACTCCATGGATTACTAGCGAGCATTAATATTTTTATTAATTTTAATAATTAATATAATTATCAGGTACTTTATAGGTACCTGGTACTATCCTATTTTCTTAACAAATATTAATGGATTTAATCAATAATGTTAAATTTTTGCCGGGAAAAAATAAACAGATGAATTTCATACAGGTTCAGAAAACTACTCAATGAAAAGCAATGTGTTAAAAATAGGTTGTGGGCTTCACTTTACATCAGAAAAGAATAGGGACTGGTGATCCTATATAAGACTGCTAAGTGAGAACTGGAAATAATTGTTGAACATCACAATTGATTACTTTGTGTACATATTCAGTATAAATACTTGAACATATATTATTAATACTACAGGGAAAGCAAGCACATTGATTAATCCGACCATAGAAAGACATTTATATCATAAAAAGTATTTTAACATAGACCAATATGGATTAAATTGTAATTTAATCATTCTCTTTTATGTTTCTATGTCATTTTTATAACTTAGATTTATAAAAGTGGGTGTTCTCTATTTAAAATAAAAAGACACATATATACTATGGAAATATAATATATGAAGTATTAAGACATACAGACAAGCAAACTTTGCCTGAAATGTGTGACTAGATGATAAAAAGGGGAAAAAATAAAGTGTAATATCTTTTATGCTTTTCTGTTTAAAAAAATTACAACTTAAAACCACTACATAGAACATAAAAGTGTACTTTATACATGCATAGACTAATATCGAAATAACACACACACAACACATATATATATATGTATGTGTGTGCATATATATATATATATATAGGTTTGTCAAGTGAAGCAGTGGAAGTGGAGAAGGAACAAATAACTCTGTAACTGATTATGATCAATTAGTTGTAAACACCACTGCACTTGGACTGGCCTAAAGTCACATTTTATTAAAATAGAAAAAAAATCCTCATCAGAACAAAGAAAGCAAAAGGTAATTATTGAGAAAATAAAATGCACATGGATGTTTTCTCAATTTTGGTAACTCCTGTTCCACCATCTACTGGTAGCTTTTGAGAATGCTTTTTGTCTGCCTCAAAACCAATTCACTTTTCCTAAAATATGTTAACAAACCTCTTTATTGACAAAAGTTGTTTCTTCAAAATTTCCTCTTTACACGCTTAGTAATTAACTCCAGAATAAATCTATAAAGGTATGTTTGTCCTTGAAATACTACCTTCTTTGGCAATTGCAATATGCATTAAACAGGTCAGAGTGTTCCAGTCTCTCTAAGTTTAAATAACATGCAGGTAAAATTAATGCTAATTGATAATTAAAATGAATTGATTTAAAGTCATTTTTATGAAATATCTTTTATGAATTTATATAGTATCAAAGATATTATAGTTAAGTTTATTTAACTTTGTTTCTCCTTCTCCCTCTGTCTCCTTTGATCGCTCTCTCTCTCTCTGTATTTCTGTATGTGTGTGTGTGTGTGTGTGTGTGTGTGTGTGTGTATCTCTTTTTCTAAATATTTGAATCAAGATTAGGTAGCTATGTGGGATAATGGAGACCATACTTTGTTGGTCGTTGTATTAGTCTGCATGAGCTGCCCTAATAACACAGATCGGGTGACTTAAACAACAGACATTTATTTTCTCCTAGTTCTGGAGACTGAAAATCCAAGATCAAGATGCTGGAAAATATAGTTACTGATGTAGACTGTCTTCCTGGTGGGCAGTCAGCAACCTTTTCACTACGCTTTCACGAGTCTTTCCTCTCCGCATGGAAGAGAGGCAGAGAAAGAACGAGAGTGTTGTCCCTCTTATATAAACATCAGTTCTATTGAACTAGAACCCCACTCTTATGACCTCATGTAACCCTGATTACCTACATAAAGGGCCTATCACCAAATACAAAATTTGGGAATTGTATTGTCCCCAAATTCCTGGGTTTTAGCTTCAACACAGGAATTTGTGGGAATACAGTTCACTCCATTATAGTAGATGTAAATTGATGCAACTTTTATAAAAAGCTGCCTTGTAATACATAACATTTGCTTGGAAGCCTTTATCTCCTTATCCAGTCATTTACTTCTGGGAATTTATTTTAATAAAATAGATGAAACACTGAAAGTTTGCTCACAAATATGTTCACCACCGTATTTTTATAACGTAAGACTTAAGCAACGATTCCCAGATGTTTTCAGGTTGCAGCACACGAAGCCCTCAGTGCCTGCAGCCCACTCAGGAGACCACACACTCACTGAGGGCATCTGTGTCTTGGTGTACCTGGAACCCATTTGTGGAAACCAGTGATCCTGGTTGTACTAAAAGGCTCTGATATAAAGACAGAATATCAGAGTAGGTAGTGGAGAGAACCTGATGTATTGGATTATTATGTCCTCTTCTTGTGAAGAAACAAGTGATCAGAGGGATTCCTGAAAGATGAAAAAGGTGCTAGCATGTATATTTATACCCACCCATTTTTTTGCCCACATATTCTTTAATATATTTTAAATTCATTAAAACATTGTTTTGGTAAAGCTTATTATGATAGAGAAATAATATGTTCTCTAATGTTAATTTTTAAATTTTTTTAATCTATAAAGTTAGCATCAATAGAAATATAATAGTAATGAAAGATGCTACCATATTATCTGCTCTTGGGGAGTAAGAATATAGATATGTTTGTTTATATTACATATTTTTACCTTGTTTTTACCAAAATAAACAGGATTTATTTAATGCAATGCTATAAAATCCTAAATTAAGTATGCATGATATGTTCACACTATATTTGACGTGGATGGAATCTTGTTCTCCCACAATTCACTTATTGAATCCTTAACCCTTCATGTGAGTGTATTGGAGATAGAGCCTTTAAGGAAGTGATTAAGGTTAAATTAAGTCTTAAGAACGGATCCTTGATAAGATAGAACTGATTCCCTTTTCATAAGAGAAAAAGATTCCAGAGTTCTCTTTCCACTGGTGAGGATATGGTGAACAGTCTGTAGCCAGGAAGAGACTCCACCACAACCCAACTGGGCTGGCACCCTTATCTCAGACTTCTTCTTTTTTTTTTTTTTGAGACAGAGTCTCGCTCTGTCGCCCGGGCTGGAGTACAGTGGCCGGATCTCAGCTCACTGCAAGCTCTGCCTCCCGGGTTTACGCCATTCTCCTGCCTCAGCCTCCCGAGTAGCTGGGACTGCAGGCGCCCACCACCTCACCTGGCTAGTTTTTTGCATTTTTTTAGTAGAGACGGGGTTTCACCATGTTAGCCAGGATGGTCTCGATCTCCTGACCTCGTGATCCACCCGTCTCGGCCTCCCAAAGTGCTGGGATTACAGGCTTGAGCCACTGCGCCCGGCTATCTCAGACTTCTAATCTCCACAACAGAGAGAAAGCACACTTCTGTTGTTTAATGCATCTAGTCTCTTGTATTTTGTTGTGATGGCCTGAGCCAACTAACACAACCTTATCACTTCGTAAGAAGCTCATGTCCCTTTATAATACACACACACACACACACACACACACGTTCACACATAAATTTGTATAAAAATATCAGTATTTTAAGAGGCATCTTATTCATAAGAATATATAATTTTCCAAGTCCTAGGACTCGTGAGAAGCTTAAAATTATCACTAATTGGCTTACTTTTTTGAAATATGTTCATGGTAATTTGCGGTAATTACTGCTGCTTTATCAGAAGTTCACACAAAAGGTTATGCTTTTGTGACACTGACACATTGCCACAGCTCTGCATTTTCCTGACATGGTTCTAAAATTATTTTGCTTCCTGAACTACATGAGTTCCACCTCTGCGGCTCACATTTCCAGGCTTGGGCTGGACCTCGTAAACAGCCCACTGAAATCTGTGGTCTACCTAATTCTGAACCTGAGAGGAATAGAGAATGGCGTCTCCATGAAGTCATCCTGGCTGTTGCTCCCATTTTTACTGTTAAAGTAAGTAGTTAGGCAGACGTGAGCAGGGCAGAAGAGGGCCTCCTGCCATGCTCCCACCAACCAGGAATGTCAGGTGACCATCAGTGATGGTCAGATAGTTGTTAAACTGTCTCTAGAATAATAATAGGCTGCAGCCAGCCAGGGAAAAGCACTCTTCTAGTAGGTAGAAAACACCTGAAACATGATCAGCAGCTTCCAGATAAGATCTCAGGAGTTGGGTGAATGGGCGTAAGCGTGAGCACTAAAGGCAAAATGGCAGAGTTTAATTGGTCTATGACCTTAGTTTAGGAACGCTTGACTGGTCAAGGAAAAATGCCTCAAATGAGCATGTGCACAACTTCAGTAAACGCACTACACATGCACCCCTCTCAAGTGCTGCCAGGTCACTGAGCATGCAGACAGCCCGCCCCAAAGGAAGAATTAAGACAGGAGAGATGCAAAGCCCGGAAGCAAGCCAAAGTATAAAAACCCCAAGTCAAGGGTTGGAAGGGACAGAATCAAGTTTGCTGAAGACCTATTGGATTTGCTGCTGCTAGCATTACCTCTCAACCACTATCTTGGTGACTGAGCTCTTCCTCTGGTTATGTAAGTTTTTAATTTATTTGCTAATTGGGTTTTGTTTCTGAATCCTTATAATCCCATGTTTCTATTGTATCATAGCTGCCTAGTCTTTTTCTGATTTAATCATAAGCACATGACACCAAAAATTTGAAATGCCCTCATTCTTCTTAGCACATTTATACCACCTTTTCTACTTAGACCAAACCATCTTCCAGTTGATGTACTTGATAGAGAGATAGATAGATAGATAGATAGATAGATAGATAGATAGAGAATATCTATCTATATATATAGACTCTAGTTTGAGATAGAGTCTCCCTTGTCACCCAGCCTAGAGTGCAGTAGCATGATCTCAGCTCATTGCAACTTCCATCTCCTGGGCTCAAGCAATTCTAATGCCTCAGCCTGCCAAGTAGCTGGGAGTACAGGTGCACACCACCATGTCTGGCTAATTTTTGTATTTTTAGTAGAGATGGGGTTTTTCCATGTTAACCACTTACACTGGTCTTGAACACCTGCCCTCAAGTGATCCACTCACCTCAGCCTCCCAAAGTGCTGGGATTATAGGTGTGAGTCACCATGCCAGGCCTTGATCCATGATTTCTAATGTCTACATTCAAACTTGCAAAACGGTGCTGCTTAGTCTTGATCACAATACTATCATAGAAGATTAGACTTAAAAATATCCGTAGAAATTAACCCATCCAAATGCAGTCATTTTACACACAGAGAAATTTCAAAATATTTTGGTCAAACTTACAGCAGGAGTAAATTAATTTCCCATTGTTGCTGTAATGAATTACCACAAATTTAGTGGCTTCAAACAACATATATTTATTATCTTAGAGGTTCTGCAGATCAGAAATAGAAAGATCAGTTTCTCAGGGCTAAAGTCAAGGCATCTACTGGCCTGTTTCCTTCTAGAGGCTCTAGGGGAGAACCCATTCCCTGGCCTTTTCTAGACTCTGGAAGTTGCCTGCATTTCATGGTCATGGCACCTTGTGTTGGCCTCACTCCAGCCTCTGCTTCTGTCATCACATCTTCTCTCTCAGTCCAACTTTACTGCTTCCCTGCTGTAAGCAATCTTGTCATTATATTGGGCTGTACAACTATAAACAAGTTTGGAGTCAGGTAAAAGGAAACCAGAATGCTATTTGAAAATATTACTGCAATAGGGAGAAATACACTAAGAATAAAACATACAAGTGTCTCAGGAGTCAGGCAAAATAAGATTTTTTTTTTTTTTTTGATGGGAGAAGTAAACAAAGATAGAGGGTGTGAGGAAGTGGAATAAAAGGGTAGTGTGCTTAGGTAGTAGATCAGAGAATGTTTAACCCTGAGGCCAGGGTATTTCCTAAGACAGCCCCTTAAGGAGGGTTGTGTTTGCTGAGCGTGGTCGAAGTTGAGGGTCCTGGGGAAAGAGAGAATTTTAACCAAGGTCTGCCTAAGAATGATTTTGTTCTGATTGATCAGTGTGGGCAAAACAGTTCAACTAATCATTTATGGGGTAAATAAGAACAATTAATAAAGTGTGTGTCTGATGTTGTTATGTGTAAACAAGGGGGTGTGATCTGTGAGTTTTGTCTAAGTCACATAGAGAAGAGGGATTTTTTGCAGTAGCCATTTTTCCAGAAAATAGAAATGTAGAGAGATTGTTTTAAGCTATCACTGTGTTCTACAATCAGAGGGCTTATGTAAACTTCAATACTGTCATGGCCCACCTGAATTATCCAGAATAATCTTTCCATTTTGTGTTCCTTAATTACACCTGTAAATGTCCTTTGCCATGTGAGGCAAAATATAGTTTTCAGGGATAAGGGACATGTCTGTCTTTGGCAAGGGGAAGGCATTTTTCAGCCTATCACAAAAGGTTAGTGGATAATCCTAAAAAGAAATGAAGATTTTTGTATTTCTAACCAGAGCATTTTTCTACCACTGACTTTAGAATGTCTGTCTTTCTCCAGGTGCCTGCATATACCCACCACCCATCTGAAAAACCATCTCTTCAGTTTCAACAAACTTCACAAATTTTTTATATACACACTGACTTTCTGCCTTAATTACTAACTCTGACTTTAAAGTGTACTCCACGTTTCAGCACCTCGCATGTGCTACCAATATTGATAGCTTTACAAAGCTCAGAGCCCTAGTTTAACCACTTAAGACCTTCGAGCACTGCCAAGCTTTAAATGAGTCCCTCAAAGTTCCTGTGTTGGAAACTTAATCCCCAATGCAACAGGATTGAGGGGCATGACTTAATTAGAGGTCATGTGGGCTCTGCTCTCATTAGTGCATTAATGTTGTCATTGTAAAAGTGAGTTAGTTATCACAGGAGTGGATTGTTAAATTAACTTCAGCCCCCTCTTACTCTCTTGTTCTCACAGTTTCTTGCCCATCCACCTTATTCCATGGGATGACTTAGATTCAACAAGAAGGTTCTCACCAGATGCTGGTTTTATGTTCTCGGACTTCCCAGCCTTTAGACCATGAGCCAAAAAATGTTTATTTTTTTTCTTTATAAATTACTCAGTCTATCATATTCTGCCATAGCAACACAAAACACACTAAGACATAGAGGAAGCAAGCTTTCCAAGTGTGCCCTGTTCCATTGCCATTCTTGCCCCACACTAATAAAATATTCCCAAGGATGGGAGCAAAAACATATACCTTCTTGCCACTTTTGTTGTGTGTGCAGATGGGCTTATATTTCCTGACTATCATATATGGTTCTCCCCTTGAAAATTATATATCTGCTTAGACTAATTATGTATCTACATTTTTAGACTACAAAAAATTATTACTTATTTTTTCATCTATAACTCCAATGAAATTACTGGAATAATTACACTTTCAAGGCATTCCAACTGTTCAGTATTTATCCTTCTGTGTATACAAAATAATACCATAGTCTGTTCAGTATCTTTCCATATAGAGCTCATCACCAATGCCACTTTTCAGATTATTGTAGTCATACATATTATCCACCATTTCCGGTCATCTATTTTAACTTGAATTTCTGCAATGGATTTCCAACTGGCTGTCCAGCTTCCACTTTCACCTTTAAGAAATCAATTGTGTACACAGCAGCTAGAGGAAAAAAATATGCATATATATATATATGTGTGTGTATGTATGTGTATATATGTGTGTGTGTGTGTGTATGTATGTATAGTTGTTCCTTGGTATTAGTGGAGTACGGGTTTCAGGAACCTGCAGAAATACAAAAATCCATAAACGCTCAAGCTTCATATATAAAATGTCACGGAGTTTGCACATAACCTACCCATACTTTTCTAAATGTTTTAAATTACCTCTAGATTACTTATATTACCTAATATATTATAAATTTAATGTAAATAGTTATACTATATTTGTATTTGTATTATTTTCTATTTTTTTATTTCTTTATTACTTTTGATCTATGGTTGCTTGAATCAGTGGGTGCAAAACCCATGGATATGACAGGCTGACTGAATGTACACAAACATACACATTCAAGTTTCTTCACACTTAACATATGGTAAACGTATAAAGCTGTCTCACTATTTTTGAATAAAGTTCCACATTATAAACTAAACTTGTTTTCCCAGGCACTTGTTAGTACAAGATAAAATTCATATGGTAGGTCTCCACATGAAATCCTACCAGCCTCTCAGTCTAATACCTTGTCATGATCAACTGTGTATGTCAATGTCATTCCAAAAGAGATATCTGGCATTTGGCCTCAGTTTCTTGTAGGTAATATAGTTCTTACCTAGTAAGAGTGCCTTTGTTTCAGGTGGGGATGGCTAAACCTCTATGTCTTTAGAGTTGTGGCTAATCATGCCAGAAAGACCAACAACAAGGCTTAGGTTGGGGGCACATGAGTCAACTCAGAGGCTGAGCTAAATCACATGGAAAAGTAATAAATCAATTATGTCTACCCAAGGGATCCCCAGTAAAACTCCAAAGGAAGGATTGAGTGATTCTCATCATTTGGCAGTACTCTGTGTGCATTGTTGCACATTGATATCTCAAAAGCAATGTGCTCTGCCTCTCCAAAAAGAGGACAACAAAAGAATTTCATTTGGGCACTTTGGGAGGCCAAGACGGGCAGATCACGAGGTCAGGAGATCAAGACCATCCTGGCTAACCCAGTGAAACCCCGTCTCTACTAAAAAATACAGAAAACTGGCCTGGCGAGGTGGCGGGCACCTGTAGTCCCAGCTACTCGGGAGGCTGAGGCAGGAGAATGGCATAAACCCAGGAGGCGGAGCTTGCAGTGAGCTGAGATCTGGCCACTGTGCTCTAGCCTGAGCGACAGAGCTAGACTCCGTCTCAAAAAAAAAAAAAAAAAAGAATTTCATTTGGAACATTTCTATATCTTCTTTAGTCTAATTTTAAACTGTATCAGAGCTTGAGAATAATTACTTTCAGTGAGTTATGTGACTAGTTCTAGCAAAGTATTAAAACTTAAGGGTCTTTTTGGAAACCCTCCAAATTTTCAGATGGCATTAGAAGTGAAAGCACTTCTGTGGAGGATTTTGCCCTCAAACTTTACAGTTTGGTTATCTGAGCATTTGCTATGAGAAATGGGGTGTGCTAAAAATAATCCTAACTTATTGAAATATGTGGTTTGCAAAGAAGGATGTGAGGGAAGGAAAGACAAATGTCTTATTCCTGCATGGCTTTGAGGTGTCCCATTTTGTGGAACTGTAGCTAGGCTGCAATCAGTTACTGGAGCAAAAGTTACCAATGAAATTTAGAAATGATGGGTCTAACTTCTGAGGAGTTGCCTCACGAAGAAAAAGAGCAAAATTTGAAATATCTGTTAAATGTTATCTATAATAACTAAAATAAGAGAATATTTGTGTGCAGCCTGATGATTGACCAACCTTGGATCTTGGCAGGTCAGAGCTTTGACCTCTAGCCTTAGAGCCATTACCAAAGAGAAAATTTATGCTAAGAAGACAGTGAACAAGATTGAGCAAATTTGCAAAAGAATGGAGAAGGCGAGATAAGAGAGTAAAGGGTTTCATCCATCAGCCTGGACATCTTCATTTTTAGAGTTACTAAGAAGAGGAGTAAATACAGTAGAAATTGATGAAATCAAAACAGATATCTTAATAATAGCACTCTCTGAAGTTGGATGGACAAATAGCCCCTTCTGATTTCACAAGGTTGAAGAAATCTAAACAAATTTGCATGTTTGCTCTACTTTAAAGAAATTTAAAGTTATAGGCAAAGATGGAAACCTAACCTTCAATTGGCTGGTACAGTAAGTCTGCAATCTAATCAAGATAAGAGCAGACAAGTAGTTATGGGCCCTTCACTGGAAATCGAAGGCTAACTGCATATGACTGGGTGAAATGTTAAGACAGGTAGAGGGTAGAAACAAATCTCAGACTTCTTGAAATGGAAATTCCATGTCCTGTGGTTACAACATTTTGATGAAGGATACAGTAATAAATAGATACAAATGGATATGTTTGAACAAACTTAGTGTAAAGTGGTTTTGTTTTCTTTCCTTAAATATATTATGGGAATGGATATTGGGTCTGACTGGTGAATGTGTCCCCTGCCTAGTATTATAAAGCAAAATGCGTGTAAACCAACCTTTTCCCAAATATCAATTGGCTATAGCAAACGGGAACCATAAGATTGCACAAGCCCTCCCAGGTTGTTACTTTGCTGTATAGTAACTCTGTGTGGAAGACAGACTAGAGATTACCGCAAAAGTCTGTGAGTGCCACTCGGAAACAACTCTGAGATTTTGGACCAGAACATTTCTATTTGGGAGGAAATTATTAGTTTGCTATTGAACATTAATTAAAACTGCCTCTACGTCTAAAGGACATAATGTAACCATGAAACTTATTATTCCCATAATGTCTTGGGTGATATCAAAGAAAGAGTCTAATAAAGAAAACAGTATCCATAAGTGATCCTTAATTAAGTGGAAATGGTGTACACCGGAACATGCTACCAGGAGAATACAAGAAGGTGCTCCTGAAGAGGCAAGCTCTGTTCCCTTAGGAATGATTCTGAATCCCCCTGAGGAGCTGTCAGACACAGTGAGCTTGGTCACTTAGACAGAAGCTAACTCACAGCTCTTTGCTGACCAACAAAATGTTGTTTGGTGTATGGTGGCAGTTCCAAGGTGAACAGGCAGTATGCTATTTGGAAACAGGTACTCTGATTTAAGAAGATAAAGGCAAATCAGCTTTGTGGGCTGTATTACATATGGTTTGCCCTTACGTTTTGGTTTTTACTGACTCAAGGCTGATAAGTGATGGACTGGTCATATGGTCATGCACAACGGCTCATTAAAGACATGTCCATATGGGACAATGCCCTATGGGAATCACCATGGGAATTTAAGAAGTGCTTGAAAGCAGGATATATTAATACTTATCAGAAACCCCCCTGCCAAGACCCCTGTACCACAGGGAAAGAACAATAGAGCCCTATGTTTGGAACCCTTATGAACTCTGCCCTTGCCTCTTTTTCTTTGGCTGATTTTAATCTGTATCCTTCTATTCTTTTATAAGCTGTAACTATGAATGAAATAGCTTTTAGTAAATTCTGAATCATCTTAACAAATTGTTGAATCTGAGAGTGGTTTGGGAACTCCCTGAACTTACTGTTGGTGTCCGAAGAGAGGGCAAGGGAAGGCTGTTTGGCCTCTAACTTTATAGTTGGCCTCGAAGTCTTTGAAACTACTTCAAGTACTCCAGTGTAATTATTATTATTATTATTTTCTGCCATTACATTGCTCAAATTCCTGTGATGAAAGCCTAGTGAACCTTTATCAGTAAAAGTAGAGATTGAATTCTCAAGTGAATTAAATTGACAGACACAGATTCTTGTGAATTATGGTATTTATACTTTGAAAAGATGTCCACATGCAATATATACACATATGCATGCATAATTAATTTGGTCAGTTCATTTTGGTATCAATAACAATTTTTATATATAAATTTTTAGCAAAATCTTTGGTCCTGTAGCTAAAAATGCACTTTTGTCTTTTTTGGTTTTTTGATTATGTGTGGATTCTTTTGCTTGGTGTTTTTTGCTCATAATACTTAAATGGAAGACATAGTTTTCACATACTGCTAATTTTAACTCATTTGATACAACTTGGGATTTCATAAACTTCTTTTATCGGGATGTTTACTGTTTTATTTCCTTAGGCACTATTACACCATTCATCCCAGATATACTTTCTTAACAAATATTTTGAGATATCATCTTTTCTTTTGTTAAGTTTGAATTCTGTTTCCAAGTGGTCATGAATTTGAACTCTTGCTTCCATCTCTTACTAAGTATGTAGCCGTGGTCAAGGTTCAATTTGTCTCACAATTATTTCTAGGATAATTAAAGCAATGTCTTTCAAAATAAATTATTATTTCTTTAATGATTGCTGTTATACCTCAGGGAAAGTCTGTGACAATACAGTTTGCAAAATGCTTACTTCTATACATTATATGGTATTTCCCATACCCAACCCTTTTTCCACAGTTGTGTAGCATTCCTATTATTTGTGCCAATATGAGGGTTACATTCCAAAAACTCCAACATTTAGGATTCTAGAATTTGCTTGTGTGTTCATTATCGTGTCTTCTTTATACAGAAACGTGATCAGAAGCATATTTTGGCAGAAGTACCTTGGTCCCCTGTTTGTAGCTACTCAAGTATTTTAGTGTTTAAAAACCTATACTCAGAATAATGAAGACATGAGCTCTTTTATATTTATTGACTGTGGCCATAACCTTTTCTGTTTTATAAGCTTATTGTGGCCATGTGTTCTGACCTACTTTAAATAACTTTCTCCCATAGCTTGTTGCTTACCTCCTGTTTTACCACTAGAGGGTACTCATATATTCTTGGTATATTTCAAATACACAACTTCATTTCTCTAATCAGTAGAATTTAAATAATTCAGGAATATAAATAACTCTAAATACCAACTTTAAATAAATTATACTTTTAAATGGCGTTTATTAAATTTAATTACAACTATATACATATCAAGTAAAAATCAAATGTTAAATGCAGATTTGTTTCTGCCTGTATTCCCTTTAATATGTTTTTACTCTATATGTAGGAATGTAAAAATATAAGAATGATAATAATATTTATTTTACATTAAATGTATATGTGAATACTCTCCTTCCAAATTTTAATTCTTTGTAGTGATAAGGTCTATATACCCCTGCATATCTTAATTATGTGCAGTTTGCCTTTCCATTAATCAGATAGCTTTCCAATGAAGCTATTGACTGTTAATTAGCTAATATATATGAGTATTTCTTTATATACACTAAAATCAGTTGGCTTAGTGTAATTCAAGCACTATACTAAATATTTTACATTTGTTAAATAATTTATTGTTGCACCAACCAAATGAGGTAGTACTGCTTTAATCCTCATATGAGAAAACAGAATTAGAGAAATTAAGTAACTTCTCCATAGCCACATAGCTAGTAATTTCTAGAGATTGGAAGCTGTCTCTTTGAAATCTCACAGTCGTAATTATTATACAATACTTCTAATACAATAACAATGGTGTGTTTATTATAAAACTTTCCACTTTTCTGTACCAGTAGAAAAAATAATTGGGCTTACATATACCTGTTCAAATAGAGAAAAGGAAATATCTACCTTTGAGAGCTCCATGGAAAGAAAACAGATTAATACATGTATACATATAGTTCTTATGGGGTTACAAATTGAATGTTAAGAATCCATGGCAGGATAATAAATTTTATTATCATGAATATAGCAACAGAATTTAATGCTCACCTCTTTATTTCTCTACTGCTTAATATGAATCTAATGTTTCTGTATAAACTTTTTAACCTTTGCAGTTGAAAAGAAAAAAAAAAGCAAAGACTAGTTGAAAATAAGAATGATAATAATAACAATTAATAATAATAAAAACCTGACTGTATCCATAGTATCTTTCTTGGCAGGTAGCTGAGTACAAAATTATGTTTTGAGCAGGTAGGCAAAAATTTTAATATTGTATGACTTTAATTTGATTATCAACACTCAAAGGGAAAAGATATACCTATTAACTTGCTTTATTAAAACAAATTGGCCAGGTTTGGTGGCTCATGCCTGTAACACCAGCAGTTTCAGAGGCCAAGGCAGAAACATCACCTGAGCCTAGGAGTTTGAGATCAGCCTGGGCAACATGGCAAACCCCGTCTCTACAAAAAATAACAAAAAATGACGGGCATGATGGCACACACCTGTGGTCCCAGCTGCTGCAGAGGCTGAGGAGGGAGGATCATTTGAGCCTAAGAGGTTGAGGTTGCAGTGAGCAGTGATCACACCACTGCACTCTAGCCTGGATGACAGAAATAGACTCTGTCTCAAAACAAACAAAGAAATAAACAGAATAAACTAAACTAAAATAAAACAAGTTTCTTAAGTTCAGTAGTGGGTTTTCAGTCATAGAGATTATAAATCAAAAGTAAATGGTATTTGAATTAGGAAATTATGGTTTTATATATGTAATGTGCTGTGAGAATGAAGCAGCTATTAGAAGGAGTAAATCTCATCAGTATGTAGGGAAAAATATTGAACCTCATATGGTTAGTACAAAAACAAAACTATCAAGAGCCATAAAGTAAAAATAATATATTAACTATATATATGTGTGTGTGTGTATGTGTGTGTATACAATTTTACAACTAAATATGTATATATATATGTATACAATTTTTTTTCAAATTTTATTTTAGGTTCAGGGAATAGATATGCAGGTTTGTTAATGGGCCAATTGTGTGACACTGGGATTTGGCATACAAATTATTTTGTTACTCAAGAAGTGAGCACAGTAAATGATAGGTAGTTTTTCAATCTTCACCCTCTTCTCACCCTCCAGCCTCAAGTAAGCTCTGGTGTCTATTGTCCCCATGTTTATATCCATGGGTACTTAAGGTTTAGCTGCCATTTAAGAACATGCCAAATTTGGTTTTCTATTCTTGCCTTAATTCACTTAGGATAATAATTCAGTTAATTCACTTAGGATGAAGTTTCTAGCTTCATCCATGTTGCTACAAATGACAAAATTTTATTATTATTATTATTATTATTATTATGGCTTCATAGTATTTCATAGGTTGTAGTTACCATATTTTCTTTATCGAGTCCACTGTGATGAGCATGTAGGTCAATTCTGTGTCTTCACTAGTGTGAAAAGTGCTGCAGTGAACATAAGAATGCATCTGTTTTATGGTAGAATGATTTATTTTCCTTTGGGTATATACCCAATAATGGTACTGCTGAGTCATATGGCAGTTCTGTTTAAGTTCTTTAAGAAATCTTCAAACTCTTTACCACAGTAGCTAAAATAACTACCTTCCCACCAACAGTGGAACTTTTCTCTGCAACTTTGACAAAACAATCTACTTTTATTTATTTTTATTTTATTTTATTACCTTTTAATAATAGCCCTTTTGACTGGTGTCATGGTATTTAATTGTGGTTTTGATTTACATTTCTCTAATGATCAGTGATGTTGAGCATTTTTTCATATGCTTGTTAGCCATGAATATGTCTTCTTTTGAGAAGTGTTTGTTCATGTCTTTACCCATTTTTTAATGGTTTGTTTTTTGGCTTGTTGATTTGTTTCCATTCTTTATAGATTCTGGATATTAGATAATAGCTGGATTCATAATTTGCAAATTTGTTTTCCATGTTGTAGATCTGTTTGTAGTTTATTTTGCTGTGCAGAAGCTCTTTAGTTTAATTAAGTCTCACTTGTCAATTTTTATTTTTACTGCAAGTGCTTGGAGTCTTTGTCACAAAGTCTTTGTCTTGGCCTATGTACAGATGGTATTTTATTTCCTAGGTTTTCATGAATGGTTTTTAAATTCTTAGGTTTTAACTCCTTAACCCATTTTGAGTTGATTTTTGTATATGGCGAAGGAAAAAAATCCATTTTCAATCTTCTGCATATTGCAAGCCAGTCATTGAAGCACCAGTCATTGAATATGGAGTCCTCTCTCCTTAATTGTTATTGTTGATTTTGTTGAAGACCAAATGGTTTTAGGCTTGTGACTTTATTTCTGGGTTCTCTAACTTATTCCATTGTTCTATATGTATTCTTTTCTACCATTACCATGCTGTTTTGGTTACTATAGCCTTGAAGTATAGTTTGAAGTCAGGAAACGTGATGCCTCCAGCTTTGCTCTTTTGTTTCGGATTATTTTGGCTATTCAAGATCTGTTTGGTTTATATAGGGGATTTTTAAGAACTTTTTTCCTAATTCCATAAAAAATGGTTTTGGTATTATGATAGCATGGAATCAGTGTATTGCTTTGGTTATTTGGAATATATTGGTTTTTCCTATCTTGGAGCATGAAATATTTTTCAATTTGTTTGTATCATCTCTCAATTGTTTGAGTAGTGTTTGGTAATTCTCACTGTGGAGAACTCTAACCTCCATGATTAACTCCATTTCTAGATATTTTATTCTGTTTGTGACTTTTGTGAATGGGACTGCCTTCTTGATTTTATTCAGTTTGGTGGTTATTGGTGTATAGAAAAACTACAATTTTAGTACATTGATTTTGTAATTTGAAACCTTACTGAAGTATTTTATCAGTTCTCAGCATCAGTGGGCAGATACCATGGGTTTTTTTCCAGGTATAGAATCATATCATCTGTGAAAAGAGGCAGTTTGATTTCCTCTCTTTCTATTTGGATGCCTTTTATTTCTTTCTCTTGCCCAATTGTTCTGGTTAAGGCTCCAGTAATGTGTTGAATAGGAGTGATAGTACAGGGACAGTTTACAGTGATAAAAATCGATATCAAAATGTTAGAAAGAATGAAAATTAATAACCTAACATCACACTGAGAGGAACTAGAAAAAACAAGAGCAAACCATACCCAAAACTAGCAGAAGAAAATAACCAAAGTCAAAACTGAACCAAATGAAATTAAGAAATTAAGGCAATAATCTATACAAAAGATGAACAGAACCAAAAGTTAGTTAGCTGAAATAATAAATAAGATTAATAGAGCACTAGCAAGACTAGTAAAGAAAAACAGAAGATTCAAATAAGCAGAATCAGAAATGACAAAGGTGACATTATCACTGACTGCACAGAAATACAAGGAGCCCTAATAAACTATTATGAACACCTCTATGCACACAAAGTAGAAAACCTAGAAGAAACAGATAAATTCTTGAAGGAATAAAACCTCCCAAAACTGAACCAGGAAGAAACAATATCAGGACAGGCCAACAATGAGTTCCAAAATTGAATTAGTAATACAAAATAACTACCAATCAGAAGAAGCCCTGGACCAGATGGAGGTACAGCTGAATTTTAACCAACATACGAAGAAGAGCTGGTAACAATCTTACCGAAACTTTTCTAAAAAATCCAGGAGGAATTCCTCGCAAATTCATTCTATGATGCTAGCTTCATTTTTGTATAAAAAACTGGCACAGATACAACCAATAAAGAGGACTTTATGTCAATATCCTTGATGAATATAAATGCAAAACTTATCAACAAAATACTTGGAGATCAAATATAGCAACACATTGAAAAACTAATTCTCTATGGTCAAGTAGGCTTTATTCCTGGGATGCAAGGTTGGTTCAACATACACAAATCAATAAATGTAACTCATCACATAAACAGACTAAAAACAAAAACCCCTTTACCATCTTAATAGGTGAAGAAAATACTTCTGACAAAATTAAATGTCCCTTTATGTTAAAAACCCTCAACAATCTAGGAATCAGAGGAACATAATGGAAAATAATAAGAGCCATCTCTAATAAACCCACAGCCAACACCATACTGAAAAAACAAAAGCTGGAAGCATTTTCCTTGTGAATGTGATAATGGTAGTGTCATCACCAGATGCTGGGAAGAGTTCGGGGTGTGGGGATGGTTTGTTAATGGGAATATAATACTTTTTTTTTTTTTTTACTATTTTAGTGGGTACATATTAGGTATATATATTTATCAGGTACATTAAATATTTGAATATAGGTGTATGATGTGTAATAATCATATGAGGGTAAAACAGGGTTTTTCTCACCTCAAATATATATCCTTTCCATGTGTTACAAACATTCCAAATATAAACTTTTAGTTATTTTAAAATGTATAATAAACTAGCGCTGACTATAGTCACCCTGTGCTATCAAATACTAGATCTTATGCATTCTATCTAGCTATATTTGCATAGCCATTAACCAGACCCACTTTCCCTCAACATTGCCCTTCCCAGCATCAGGTAAACATCATTCATTCTACTCTCTACCTCCATGAGTTCAATTGTTTTAATTTTTAGCTCCTACAAAGAAGTGAGAAGATGCTACTTTCTTTTTCTGTGCCTGACTTATTTCACTTAACCATGTCCTCCAGTTCTTTTCGTGTTGCTGCAAATGACAACATATTATTTTTGGGGGGTTTAATAGTACTTCGCTGTGTATATGTACCACATTTTCTTTATCCATTCAATTGCTGATGGACACTTAGGTTGATTCCAAATCTTGGCTATTGTGAATAGTGATGCAATATACAGAGAGGTATATTTCATATATACCTTTGATATATTTATTTCCTTGCCAGAATTTGTTGCTGTCTGTCTTTCATATATGTGCCATTTAACTCAGGTATATATACCTAATATGTACCCACTAAAATAGTAAAAAATAGTAAAAAAAAAAAAAAAAAAAAGGATTATATTCCCATTAACAAACCATCCCCACACCCCGTACTCTTCCCAGCATCTGGTGATGACACTACCTTAAGGTAGTTTTGATTTGCATTTCTCTGATGATCATTGATGCTGATCACCTTCTCATATACCTGTTTGTCATTTGTATGCTTTCAGAAATGTTTACACAAAACTTCTGCTCATTTTTAGTAGGATTCTTAAATGTTTTGTTATTGAGTTTTTTGAGCCCCATCTATATTCTGATTATTATCTCAGATAAACTGGTTTGCAAATAATTAGTTTGCTAATAATTTCTGTCATTCTGTGGATTACCTCTTAGCTATGTTAATTGATTCCTTTGCTGTGCAGAAGCTTTTTGACTTGATGTGATCCCATTTGTCCACTTTTGTTTTTGTTGCCTATGCTTGTAGGATATTGCTCAAGGAATCTTTACCCACTCAAATGTCCTGAAGAGTTTCAACAAGGTTTGCTTTTAGTAGTTTTATAATTTGATTTCTTTAATCCAAGTCTTTAATCTATTTTGATTTGATTTTTGTATATATTGAGATGCAGTGGTCTAGTTTCATTCTTTTGCATATAAATATCCAATTATTCCAGCACTATTTATTGAAGAGACTGTCTTTTTCCCCAGGGTATATTCTTGGCACCTTTGACAAAATGAGTTCACTATAGATGTATAAATTTATTTCTGGCTTTTCTATTCTGTTCCATTGGTCTACGTGTCTGTATTTACGGCAGTACCATACTCTTTTGTTTACTATAATTATGTAGTATTATTTAAGGTCAGGTAATGGGATTCCTTCGGTTTTCTTCTTTTTGCTCAGGATGACTTTGGCTACTCTAGCTTTTTGTGGTTTCATATAAATTTTAGTGCTTTATTTTTGTAATGAATGTGTAGTAGTTGGTTTTCACACTGCTATAAACTACCCGAGACTGGGTAACTTATAAAGGAAAGACTCACAAGGAAAGACTTAATTGACTCACAATTTAGCATGACTGGGGAGGCCTCAGGAAATTCACAATTATGATGGAAGGCAAAAAGGAAATAAGATACCTTCTTGACAAGGTGGCAGGAAGGGAAAGTGCTGAGCAAAGGGGAAAGTGCTCCTTATAAAACCATCTCGTGAGAACTCACTGTCATGAAAACAGCACAGAAGAAACCATCCCCTTGATTCAGTTATCTCCATCTGGTCTCTCCCTTGACATGACCAAATTATGGAGATTGCAATTTAAGATGAGATTTGGGTGGGAACACAAAGCCTAACCATAACAGAGTGTTATTGATATTTTGACACAGATTTCACTGAATTCTTAGATTGCTTTTGGTAATATGGATATTTTAACAATATTGATGATTTCACTCTATTAACATGGATTATTTTATTTTTTTGTGTCCTCTTAAAGTTATTTTTGTAGAGATATTTCTGTTCTTTGGTTAAGTTTATTCCAAGGTGTTTTGTTTGTATTTGTAGTTATTATAAATGGGATTACTTTCTTGACTTTCAGATTGTTTACTGTTGGCATGTAGACATGCTAATTTTTGTATGTTGATTTTGCGTCCTGCAAATTTATTGAATTTATCAGTTCTAATAGTTTTTTAGTGGTTCTTAGGTTTCCCAAGTATGTGATAAAATCACCTACAAGCAAAGATGATTTAAATTTTTCTTTTCCATTTTAAATGCTATTCGTTTCTTTCTCTTTTCCGATTGCTCTAGGCGGGACTCCCAGTACTTTGTAGAATAACAGTGCTGGAAGTGGGTATCATTGTTTTGTTTCGAATCTTCAATGAAAGACTTTTTGTTTTTTGTCATTTGCTATGATATTGGTTGTTGCTCTGTCATATATAGCTTTTACTGTACTGAGGTATGCAACTTGCACACCCAGTTTTTTGAGAGGTTTCATTGTAAAAGAATGCTTAATTTTATGAAATGCTTTTACAGCATGAAAGAAAATTATCATAAGAGTTTTGTCCTGTATTCTGTTGATGCGATGTATCATATTGATTGTTTTGTGTACTTTGAGTCATACTTTCATCCTTTGAGTAAATCCCTCTTTGTCATAATGAACAATATTTTTTATGCATTGTTGACTCTTTCTTGCTAGTATTTTCTTGAGGATTTTTGCATTGATACTTATCAGGTATACTGACTTGTAGTTTTCTTATTTTGATGTTTCTTTTTGTAGTTTCGATATCAGGGTAATACCGGTCTCCTACAATGAGTTGAAAGTATTCTCTCTGCCTCTATTTTTTCAGAATAGTTTGAGTAGAATTGTTATTAGTTCTCTTTTAAATGTTTGGTAAAATTTAGGAGTGAAGTCATTGAATCCTTTGCTTTTCTTTGCCTGGGAGATCCTTTGTTATGGCTTCACTCTCATTACTTGTTATTGATCTATTCAGGATTTAATTTCATCATCTAAATTTTGGCCAATTTTATATGTCTTTGATTTTATCCTTTTCATCTAGATTTTCCAATGTGTGTAACTCCAAGAAGTTACAAACTTTCCCTTATCCTCCTGTCTTCTAATGGCCCTTTCAAACTCATCCAATGTCTGTCCATTTCCCAGTTCCAAAGTTGCTTCCACATTTTCAGTTACCTTTATGGCAATGCCCCACTTCTAATACCAATTTTTGATGTCAGGCTGTTCTTATGTAGCATAAATATGCCTGTAACTGCATAAACATAAGTTCAAAGATTAAATATAAGTTTAATTGGCTTATGGCTCTGTGGGCTTTACAGAAATGTGGTAGTGGCATATGCTTGGCTTTTGGAGAAGTCTCAGAAAGCTTATAATCATTGTGGGAGGTGAAGCAGGAGCTGGTATAACACATGGTGAGAGTGGGAGCAAAACAGAGGTGCAAGGAAGGTGCCATATGATTTTAAACAACCAGATCTCAGAGAAACTAATTCAATATTGTGAGGACATCATCAAGGGGATGGCACTAAACCATTTGCAAGAAACTTGATGCCATGATCTGATTACATCCCACTATGCCCTACCTCCAATATTGGGGATTACAATTCAACATGAGATTTAAAGGGACAATTTCCAAATTACATCAGTTTCTTGTGTGGATAGTTATTCAATTTGATGCTCCTGTGGGGTGGGGTTGGTAATCACTGGATGATTTTCTTTGGCCATGTTGCTTCAAATCCTCTCTTGGAACATAATTCTTACGTAACTTTTACTGTTTTAGATTGGTGCAAAACTTCTCAATTGCTACTTTCTCTCCGCTAGCATGTTTGTTAATATTAGCTTAACTCTAGCTGAGCTGACATCTAACAGTATAACACAGATGCTCAATTTTTGGACAATCATGGAAGAAAAAGTACAAGTAGAACAAGAAGTATACCATAATAGAAATTACATATCCACAGAGAGTATTATATCTAGATTGTATTGTATTATAGCTAGAATTGACTAGGAACATAAAAATATGACTCTGTGTTAAGAATTCCTGAAGATAAGAAGAAGGCAATATGGTTTGAATTTGTGTGTGTCCCACCCCAAATCTCATGATAAATTTTAATCCCCAAAGCTGAAGGAGGTACCTGGTGAAAGGTGATTGGATAGTGGGGGTGGACTTTCCCCTTGCTGTTCTCATGATAGTGAGCAAGTTCTCACAAGATCTGCTTGTTTAAAAGTATGAAGCACCTCCCCCTTCTCCCTCTTCCTTCTGAGCCAGCCATGTAGAAAGTGCCTGCTTTCCCTTCACCTTGTGTCATGATTGTAAGTTTTCTGAAGCTTCCCCAGCTTCCTGTACAGCCTATATAATCACAAGACAATTAAACCTCCTTTCTTTATAAATAATCCAGTCTCAGGTAGTTATTTATATTAATGAAAGAATGAACTAATACAGAAAATTGATTCTGGGAGTGAGGCATTTCTATAAAGCTACCTGAAAGTGTGGAAGAGACCTTTGAACTGGGTAATCAGCAGAGGTTGGAAGAGTATGAAGAGCTCAGAAAAATGAGAGAAAACTGAGGGAAAGTTTAGAACTTCTTAGAGTCTAGTTAAATTACAGTGACCAAAATGTTGATGGTGATATGGAAAATGAAGTTCAGACTGAGGATGTCTTAGATAGAGATGAGGAACCTATTGGGCCTGGAGTAAAGGTCACTCTTGCTATGCTTTAGTAAATAGACTGTCAGCATTGTGTCCTGCTCTAGGGATCTGTGGAACATTGAACTCAAGAGAGATGACTTAGGGTATTTTTTGGAAAAAGTTTCTAAGCAACAAAGCATTCAAGATGTGGCCTCACTGCTTCTAATAACATATGCTCACATGCATTTACAAATCGATGGTCTGAAATTGGAACTCATATTTAACAGGGAAACAGAGCACGATCATTTGGAAAATTTGAAGCCTGGCATGTGGCACAAAAGAAAAAACCTGTTTTCTGGGGAGCAATTTAAGCCAACCATAGAAATGGGCATAAGTAAAGAGGAGCCCGATGTTGATAGACAAGATAATGGAAAAAAATGCCTCAGAGACATTTCAGAGACCTTCAGGGCAGCCCCTTCCATCACAGGCCTGGAGGCCTAGGAGGCAAAAATGGTTTTCTGGGCCTGGCCTAGCACTTCCCCTACCCTGTGCAACCTCAGAATGCTACTCCTTGCATACCAGCCACTAGAGCTCCAGCCATGGCTAAAAAGGCCCCAGATACATCTCGGGTCACTGCTCCAGAGGGTGCAAGCTGTAAACCTTGGTGACTTCCACATAATGTTAAGACTGCAAGTGGGCAGAGGACAAGAGTGGAGGCTTGTGAGTTTCTGCCTAGATTTCAGAGGATGTGTGGAAAAGCCTGGATGTCCAAGCAGAACTCTGCCAAAGGAATGGAGCTCTCATAGATAATCTCCACTAGGGTAGTGCAGAGAGGAAATGTGTCGGAGCCTCCACACAGAATCCCTACTGGGGCATTTCCTCATAAAGCTGTGAGAAGAGGGCCAGCATCCTCCAGATCCCAGAATGGTAGATCCACTGACAGTGGGCAATATGTGCCTAGAAAAGCTGCCGGCACACAATACAAGCCCTTGAGAGCAGCCATGGGAGCTTAGCCCTGCAAAGTAACAGGCGTAGAGTTGTCCAAGGCCCTAATAGCTCACCCCTTGCATCAGTGTGTCCTGAATGTGAGACATGGAGTCAAAGGGGATTATGTTGGACCTTTACAATTTAATGACTGCCCTGCTGGGTTTTGGACTTGAATGGGGCCTGTAGTCTTTTTGTTTTAGCCAATTTCTTCGTTTTGGAATAGAAGTATTTAGCCATTGTCTATAGCCCCATAGTATCATGGAAGTAACTAAATACCAAGTGCATTTTCATAAGGTCTGGTTGTTTAAAAGTGTGCATAACCTCCCCCCATCTCCTTCTTTCTCCTGCTTTGCCCATGCACAATATTCCTCCTTCCCATTTGCCTTTCACCATGATTGCAAGTTTCCTGAGGCCTCCCCAGCCGTGCTTTCTTTACATCCTGTGGAACTCTGGCTAATTAAGCCTCTCTTCTATATAAATAATCTAGGCTCAGGTAGTTCTTTGCAGCAATGCAAGAGTGGACTAATAGAGGGGATTTCTAAAATAAATGGAAAAAATAGCACTTATATGTGTAAAGAGTTCCCAACATTTAAGAACATGTTTTGCCTACATTGCGTGTGTGTGTACATATATATGTATATATGTATATATACACACACATATATAATTTTCTTATTAATACATAATATTTATGTATGTTATGTGATATTTGGTTACATGCAAATAATGTCTAATTATCAACTCAAGGTATTTAAGATATTCAGCATGTTGCAAATTTATCAGGTCTACATTTTGGGAGCATTTCAAGTCCTCTCTTCTAGATATTTTCAAATATACAATACGTTGCAGTTAACGATAGTCACACTGTTCTACTATCAAATATAATTTATTTCTTTTGTCTAACTGTATGTTTGTACCCATTGACTAAATTCTCTTCATCCTTCATTCTACCCACACACACTAACCAGCTTATGATATCTATTATTCTACTCTCCACCTGCATGACATTCAGGTTCTTTAGCTTCCACAAAGCTACTGTAAGTGAGAACATACAGTATTTCCCTTTTTGTGCCTAAGTTACTTCACTTAACATAATGACCTCCAATTCAATCCATGCTGCTGGAAATGATAGTTTTATTCTCTTTTGCAGCTGAAGAGTATTCTGTTGTATATAGATGCCACATTTTCTTTATCCATTTTTTCTTTAATAAACTCGTAGTTTGATTTCACATCTTGGCTATCATGAATAGAGCTGCAATATACATGGAAGTGCAACCATACCTCTGATACATTGATTTCTTTTTTTTTCTTTGGATAAATAATTGTGGGATGGGTAAATTATATAGTCATTCTATTTTCATTTTTTTGAAAAATTTTCATACTCTTTACCTTAGTGAGTGTACTAATTTACATTCCCATCAACAGTGTTTAAGAGTTCCCTTTTATTTTCATTTTCTCCAGCATCTGTTCGTTGCCTTCTTAATAATAGCTGTTATCGTTTGGTTGTGTCCCCACTCAAATATCATATTGAATTTTAGCTTCTATTATTTTGTATTCTGGGAGGGACCCAGTGGGAGAAAATTGAATCATAGTGTGTCCACAGTTGGTAGGTTCTTGGTCTCACTGACTTCAAGAATGAAGCTGCGGACCCTCACAGTGAGTGTTACAGTTCTTAAAGACGGTGTGTCCAGAGTTTGTTCCTTCAGATGTTCAGATGGGTCCGGAGTTTCTTCAGATGGTGGATTTGTGGTCTCACTGACCTCAGGAGTGAAACTGCAGACCTTCGCAGTGAGTGTTACAGCTCTTATACGCGGCGCGCCCATCTGGAATTGTTCGCTCCTTCCAATGGGTTCATGATCTCGCTGACCTGAAGACTGAAGCTGCGGACTTTTGCATTGAGTGTTACAGCTCATAAAGATAGTGCAGACCCAAAAAGTGAGCAGCAGCAAGGTTTATCGTAAAGAGCAAAAAAACAAAGCTTCCACAGCATGGAAGATGACCTGAGCAGGTTGCCACTGCTGACTCAGGCAGCCTGCTTTTATTCCCTTATTTGGCCCCACCCACATTGTGCTGATTGGTCCATTTTACAGAGAGTTGATTGGTCGATTTCACAGAGAGCTGATTGGTGTATTTTGATAGGGTGCTGATTGGTGCATTTACAAACCTTGAGCTAGACAGAGAGTGCTGATTGGTGCATTTACAATCCTTGAGTTAGACACAGAGTGCTGATTGGTGCATTTGCAATCTTTTAGCTAGACATAAAAGTTCTCCAAGCTTCCACTCAACTCTGGAACCCAGCTGGTTTTGCCTAGTGGATCCCGCACAGGGATCCCAGGGGAGCTGTCCACCAGTCATGCCCCAGGAGGCCACACTCCTTAGCCCTTGGGCAGTCATTGGGACTGATGCCACAGAGCAGGGGGCGGCCTCCATTGGGGAGGTTCTGGCCGCGGGTGGTGGGCTCAGGCATGGCAGGCTTCAGGTCCCAAGTCCTGCCCCACCCAGGGAGGCAGCTGAGGCCCTGCCAGAATTCTGGTGCAGCACAGGTGGGCTGGCAGTGCTAGGGGACCTGGCACACCCTCCGCAGCTGCTTGCCTGGGTGCTAAGGCCCACACTGCGGTGGCGGGCAGCGTTGGTGGGCTGCTCTAAGTGCGGAACCTGTAAGCCCTGGCCCACCTAGAACTTCCGCTGGCCTGTGACCACCTTGCTGCAGCCTCAGTTCCCACCCTCGCCTCTCCCTCCACACTCCCTGCAAGCAGAGAAAGCCGGTTCCAGCCTTGGCCAACCTGGAGGGGGGCTCCCATAGTGCAGTGGAGGGCTGAAGGGCTCCTCAAGTGTAGCCATAGGGGACGCCGAGGCTGAGGAGGTGCCAAGAGCGAGCCAGGCTTGCTAGCACTTTGTCACCTCTCAATAGGGGCAGTTTTCCTCCTACCATTCTCATGGTAGCAAATAAGTCTTATGAGAGCTTATGGTTTTATGAAACCCCGTTCACTTGGTTCTGATATTCTCTCTTGCTGCTGCCATTAATAAGTACCTTTTGCCTTCCACTTGATTGTGAGACTTCCCAGCCACGTGGAACTGTGAGCACATGAAACTTTTTTTCTTCACAAATTGCTGACTCAAGTGTGTCTTTTTCAGAATTGTAAAAACTAACTAATAAAATAGTCATTCTAATTGAGGTAAGATGGTATCTCATTGTGGTTTTGATTTGTATTTCCCTGATAATTAGTGATGTTGAGCATTTTTTATATACCTACTGGCCATTTGTACATCTTTTTTGGAAGTAGAAAAAGCTACTCTCACCTATTCCACACTTTTGAATTGAATTATTTGTTTGTTGAATGTTATTTGACTTTTTTAAAGTACTGGATATTAGTCCTTTTCAGATGAATATCTTGTAAATATTTTATCTCATTCAAGTGATTGTCTTTTAACTCTGTTAATTGTTTGCTTTGTGGAAGTTTTTTAGGTTAATATAGTTTCATTTGTTTATTTTTATTTTCATTGCCTGTGTTGTGAGGTTGTAGCCATGCAATCTTTGCTTATACAAATGTCTTGAATTATTTCCCCATGTTTTCTTCTACTAGTTTTACACTTTCATATATGAAGTTTAAGTATTTAATCCATCTTGGGTTGATTTTTGCATATGGTGAGAGATAGGGGTTCAGTTTCATTCTTCTGCATATGTATATCCATTTTGTTTTCAGCACAATATTTTGAAAAGCTTGTCCTTTCCTCAAAGTATATTATTGGTGCATTTCTAAAAAATTAGTCGCCTGTAAATATGTAGATTTCTTTCTGAGTTTTATCTTCTGATCCATTGATATTTGTTGGTTTTTGTGTCAGTTCCCTGCAGTTTTGATTACTATAGCCTTAAAATATTTTTAAAAGTCAGATACTATAATTCGTCTCGCATTTTTCTTTTCATTTTCTCAGAATTGCTTTCTGAGCAAAAGAGAAAAGTTTTTTTTTTTTAATACAAATTTTAAAATTGTTTTTTCACTTTCCGTGAAAAGTGACATTGATATTGTTATAGAGATTGAATTGAGTCTAAATTGCTATGAAGAGTATAGTTGTTTTAATGCTATATGCGATTCTTCCAATCTGTGAGCATGGGGTACCTTTCCACTTGTTTGTGTCCTCTAATTTTTTTTTTTTAATCAGCGTTTTGTAGTTGTGTGTGTGTGTGTGTGTGTGTGTGTGTGTTAGAGGGCTTTCACCTCCTGGGTTAATTTACCCCAAAGCATTTTGTTTTATTGTGGCTACTGTAAGTGGAATTGCTTACTTTCTGCCTTTTTCAGCTAGTTCATTTTAGGTGTATATAAATGCTACCAATTTTTATATCATTTATTTTATCTTTTGGTTACATTATTTACCCTCATTTTGTGTTCTGTAACTTTATAGAATTTATTTATCAGGTCAATTTTTTAATAGAAATTTTAAATTTCTTTTTTTTCTACATAAGTTTATGCTATCCAAAATGAAGGAAAAATTGCTTCAGCTTTTCCAATTAGGATGCCTTTTATTTTTTTCTCTTTCCTGATTACTGTAGCTAGGAGTTTCAATACTATGTTGAATAGGAGTCATGAAAATGGGCGTCCTTGTCTTGTTCCAGTTTTTAGAAAAAGGACTTTCAGCTTTTACGCATTCAGTATGATGTTAGCTGTGTTTGTCATATATGTCTTTTATTATATCGAGGTATGTATCTTCTGTGTCTAATTTTTTGAGAGTTTCTATTATAAGCAGTGCTGATTTTTATCAAATGCCTTTTCTGTATCTATTGAGATTATCACATGGTTTTTGTCTTTCATTCTGTTTATGTGATGTATCATAGTTCTTTATTTGAATAAGTTGAACTACTCTTGCATTTCTAGGATAAATCCCGCTTGATCATGAAGTATTATATTTTGATATCCTTTGGACTTGGTTATCTAGTAATTCATTGATAATTTTTGTGTCTTTGTTCATCTAGGATAATGGCCTCTGGGGTTTTGTTGCTGTTGTTTTTGCATTTTTGTCTGGCTTTGGCAATGCTTGCCTTACTAAATGAGTTAGGGAGAAATATCCCCTCTTTAATTTTTTCATATATATGGCTTGAGGAGAATTGGTGTTATTTATAGTTCTTCATTGTAAGTTGAATTCAGTCATGACACTATTGAGAACTGAAGTCTTATTTGTTGAGTGACTTTTGTTACTGATTCAATTACATTACCCATTAGAGGTCTGTTCATTTTTTCTATTTCTTCCTGACTTTATCTTGATAGAGTGTACATGTCCATGAATTTCTCTATTTCATCTATGTTTTCTAGTTTATGAGTACATAATTATTCACAATAGTTTCTGATGATTTTTTAAAGTTTTTATGGTATCAATTTTAATGTATCTTTTATTTTTGATGTTGTTTATTTGGATCTATCTTTTTGTTGGTTGGTTTTTCTAGTGGTTTATACTTTTCTATCTTTTCAAAAAAACACTTTTTTAAATCTTTTGTATTTTTCAGTCACTATTTTATTTAGTTCTGCTTTAATCTTTTTGTTTATTTTCTTTCACTAATTTTAGATTTGGTTTGCTCTTTCTTTTATAGTTTCTTGAGGTACATCATTAAATTATATGTTTGAAATCTTTCTACTTTTTGACATAGACATATTGTTATAAGCTTCTCTCTTAGCACTATTTGGTATGTTATGTTTTGATTTTTATTTGTTTCAAAGAATATTTTTTTAATATATTTATTGTCCCATTGGTTTTTCAGGCATTTGATGTTTCATTTCCATGTATTTTTATAGTTTCTAAAATGCTTCTCTTACTAATTACTACTTTTATTCCATTGTGATCTGTGAGGAAAATTGATACAATTTCAATTTTTAAAAATATTTTAAGACATGTTTTGTGGCATTAAATATGGTCTGTTCTTGAGAATGCTCCACATACTGAGGAGAAAGATGTGTATTCTTCAGCTTTAGGGTACAATGTTCTGTAAATGTCTGCTAGGTCAATTTGGTCTCGAGTTTTAAATCCAATATGTCTTTGCTAGTTTTCTGTCTGCATGGTCTATCCATTGTGAGAGTGGTGTGTTGAAGCTTACAACTGTTATTAAATTGAAGTCTGTCTCTCCTGTTAAACCTAATAATATTTGTTTTATATACCTAGGTGTTCCAATGTTGGGTGCATATATGTCCAGAACTCCAAATCCTTTTGCTGAATAGACATGCTATTGTTATATAATGACCTGCTTGCTTTATTTTTAGTGCGTTTGACTTAAAATCTGTTTTATCTGATATAAGCATAGCTACCTCTGGTCAAATTTGATTTCCATTGGTAGGAAATATCTTTATTCATCCTTTACTTTTAATCCCTATGTGTCTTTACAGGCGAAGATAGTTACTTATAGGCAAAATATAGTTTGATCATTGTTTAAAATCTCTTTGTAGTCTGTATCATTTAAGTGGAAAGTTTAATCTGTTTACATTCAATGTTATTATTGATATGTGACAGGTTATTCCTGTCCTTTTATTAATTAATTTGTGATGGTTCTATGTATTCCTTGTTCTCATTTTTCTCATTGTTTATCGCTGTGGTTTTGTGGTTTTCCTGTAGTGGTAACATTTGAGTTCTTTCACTTTATTAGTAGTGCATTTGCTCTACTCTGGGTTTTATGCTTTTGTGTATATTCATAAAGGTAGATATCACCATTTTATGTCCAGGTATAGGAGTTCCTTAAGAATTTCTTATAGAGCCTATTTGTGATTAATTACATTAGCTTTTACTGGTCTGGAAATAAACCTGATTTCTTCTTCATTTATGAGGGAGAAATTTGTTGGGTATAGTATCCTTGTCTAGCAGTTGTTATCTTTCATCCCTTTGAATATATCATCCCATTTTCCCTGGCCTTTAAAGTTTCTGCTGAAAAATCCACCGTTAATCTGATGTGGGTCTACTTATAACTGACTAGTTGATTTTCTCTTACCATTTCAGAATTCTTTGTCTGACTTTTGGCAATTTGTCTACAATGTGCCATTATAAAGATCTTTTTAAATTTTCTATTTTGACCTCTGAGCTTCCTGTATACAAATGTCTCAATCTCTTGGTAGACTTGAGAAATGTTCAGCCATTATTTTGTTACATAGATTTTCTATCTCTTTAATTTTTTTTCATCTCCTTCAGGGACACTAAAGATTAGAACACTAATTCCGTTATGATGCTCCATATGTCACATAAAATGTATTCATTTTTAAACACTTTTTTGTTTATTTTTTCCTTTTTGACTCAGTTATGTTCAAAAGCTTACCTTCACGTTCTGGCATTCTTTCTTGTTCTTGACCTAGTCTATTGCTAAAGCTTTCAAATGCATTTGTATTTTAGTCAATAAATTCTTCAGTTCCAGGAACTCTCTTCAGTTCTTTATTATAATATCTAATCTCTTCATAAATTTATTTTTATATCTTGAATTGTTTTTCTGATTTATTTGTACTGTTTATCTGTGTTTTCTTCTATTTCATTGACTTTTTATAATTATTCTTTTTTGAATGTTTTTCAGAATGTTATAATATTTTTAATTGGAATCTATTGCTGGAGACTTATTGTGTTTCTTTGGAGATGTCATATATGCTTGCCTTTTATTTTCTTCTCCTTTCTTATATTGATATTTGTGCATTAAGTGTAATAGTTGCTTCTTCCAATTTAAAACATTTGCTTTCATAGAGGAGGATTTTTTTTTTTCCTGAACACATATCTGTAACATTGGATGGGTAGAGTACTTTGACTTTGATTCTAGGTGGGCACAGTGGTGTCTTTATATAATTGTTTTTCAGCTCCAAAAAAGTCAGTGGTGTCTGTATTTTCCTCAGTGGTTTAGGCTGTGGTCATTATTGGGAAGCTGTGGTGAAGTCTTGCAAGGGGTGGGAATGCCAGTAGGCCAGTCCTAAGGCTCCAGTTATGACAATAACTGTGCACCAAGTATACTTGTCTTTGGGGTCCAGGGTGGCATACCCTGGTATCATTGTTATCAAGTTCAGATGGACCTCCAAAAATTTTGCTCAGAAGCCAGTGGTAGTAGTGGGCCAGGAGGGCTTGTGGGTATTCAGCCCCCTGGAAAGTACCCAAGGTATGGGTGATGGTGCTAACAATGATGAGAGGAACTTCTGGCTCCCAAATGATCCATCCTGGTATTTATAGTGACTGTGATGTGCTGGGTGGGCCTGTCGTCAGGCTTACAACTGGAGTGTGTGTGTGTGTGTTTGTGTGTGTGTGTGTGTGGAGGTTGTGGTGGTAGCAGCAGTTTGAGTGGGCTCAACCTCAGGCACCTGGGGAAAGTTCTCAGGTACCAATGCTGGTGGATGGGGGCAGGATGATCCACAGACCTCTGGATGGTGTGCTTGGGTACTGGTAGGAAAAAAATTGGGCTGGGTAGAACTGCTGTCAGGCTCCCTGATACTGTGTGTCAGCACTGGCTTTGGTGGGATAATCCAAAAGCCCTTTGCAAAATGCTTAGGTGGGACTACAGCAGCTGCTCTGCACACCAGCTGCTGAGGAAGATAGGGTTACTTTCAGTGATGGGAGTCATAGACGGGCAGCTTGGGAGTTTGGATCCTAGTAATAGCAGCCAGCAGTAGGAGTGGCTGAAGGTGGGAGAGTGTCATCGGAACATGTAAAAATGAAGCCCTGCTCTACTTCTGGGAGTGGTGGAGTCCCTGCCGATGGCTTGCAGTTTGGCACTGGTGGTAGCAGCCAGTTTGGTGGTAACTTCAGTTGGGGGATGTCAACGGGCTACAGGGATGTAGAGATGCAAGGAGTATAGGCCAAGGGCAGGAGGCAGTCTGCAGTGAGCTAGGATTTCAAAATAGTGCATTGCTGTGACTGCTTAGGAAATAGGGAAAGCATGGGACCCAGTGCAGGCTTCCTCTCTTGGAGCAGTGCCATCATATAGTCTTGGGAAGATCCCTATGTTAGTTGTAGAGATTGCAAGAGTTGCTGGGCTCCCTGATGGCTAGAAACGTAGGAGTTTCTGCTGGGAATGTGGGCCACTGGGGTATCTCACTCTTTCCCACATTGTGGAGGCTCTCTGGCTCCTAGTTGATCCCAGCTGAGAAGAGTGCCTAGCTTTTTTTCTCCTCTCTTGCCTTGGGTTTTTCCTGTAGTTCTCTGTTCAATTCCAGTATTCCCCTTAGAACATTTATTAAAAGTGTAATTACTTATGTTTTTGTTCTTCTTGGCAGAGGAGGCAAATACAAGATTCCTTTAATCTGCCATTTTGATGCCAGCTACATGCATATATATATAATCCAGCTCTTTAATTGTATTATTGTAATTTTTTCTACATTGTACAACTTAACATATCTCTGTTTCACTTTCTCAAATGACTTTATTAAAGAAAAAATTTTAAGGTGAGTAGTTGCAGTATCATATGTAGTAGGAATACACACTCACACACACATACCCTAAGTTTCTGTCATTAATAAACAGAAAAATTATGATCAATGCATTTAGTAAAATAATTTACATGGTTTGAAGCTCTAAATAAATTAAATGCAATGATACTGAATTATTGTAAAAAAATGCACAATGCAAAATAATGCCTTTTGGTATAGCATTTAAAAAACACAAAAACAAGGAATGTACGTAAGAACTCTCACTTGTATATGTGCTGATTACTCATAAGTGTATGAATAATGACTGCCTCCAATAAAAAGTTCTAGAAAACTTTAAAACTGAGGAGAAAGAGTAACTTATTTTGCACTGTTTACTCTTTTAAATACTCTTTTTAAACAAATGTCTATACTATCTACTCAAATCAGCAAAATACAAATATAAGAAAATCTAGTTATCTAAAACATAATAAAGACATTCATTTGACAAGCCAAACTGCTTCTGCTTTTCATGGACATTGCATGTGGCTTCTGAATAAAGATGTCAGTGTGTGGGAGAGAGATGGAAACAAGATAGATGGGCCTTCCTTCTAGATATGTATAGAGCTTTCCTCTCCATATGTCAGTGACTAGATTCTGACTTGCTTCTGTCTCTGATGCCACTGTTTATTCAAGGAGATTACAATGCTAAATCCCCATTTGTACCTACAATAGCATTAAAATCATCAATAATGTTTCTAAGGCTGGCAAGTATATATATAAGTATACATATATGTATGTATAAGTATATATACACATATATTTGAGTACATATAAAAGCATATGTATACATATATTCAAGTATATATAAGGATATAGGTATATATACACATATGTATTCATCTGGAAAGTACATAATCTCAGCTTTTATGTTGCCATAGATATGTGTAAAAGTTTTGTTCAGTCACTGAAGGATGGAGTGAAAATACACTTGATCTTTAGAATCTTCTAGAAACATCAATTTGTTCATGAGGTTCAGAACTAAACTTTTTCTAAGGACTGGTATGTTCCCCCAATTCATGTCTTGAAGCCCTAACCCCAATGTTATTGCACTTGGAGATAGGACATTGAGGAGGTAATTAAAGTTTTTAATCAGCCACAAGAGAAACAACCTAATCTGATAGCTTTAAAGCTCTTACATGAAGAGGAGAAGGGAGGGATCTTTCTCCATCTCTCTCCATCATACATGCAAACAACAAGGAAGCTACAGTCTGCAAGCCAGGAAGAGAGCTCTCACCAGGAGCCAAAATGGCCTACTCCTTGACCTTGGACTTCCCAGGCTCCAGAAGTGAGAAATAAATGTCTGTTAAATCATCCAATGGTATTTTGTTATAGCAACTCAAGCAGATTCATATAATTGGAATAAAACATAAGTTTATACTTGGCCAGGCACAATGGCTCACACCTGTAATCCCAGCACTTTGGGAGGACAAGGCAGGAGGCTTGCTTTAACTCAGTAGTTCAAGACTAGACTGGGCAATCTGGTGAAACCCTGTCTCTACCAAAAATACAAAAAATTAGCCAGTTGTGGTGGTGGGCATTTGTGGTCCCAGCTATTCATGAAGCTGAGGTGGGAGGATCGCTTGAGCCTGGGAGGCAGAGGTTGCAGTGAGCCAAAGTCACACCACTACACTCCAGCCTGGGTAACAGACTAGGATTCTGTCTCAAAAAAAAAAAAAAAAAAAATTATACTTTATCAAACTGAGAACAAAAAAGGATAAGAAAAATGTATAGTTCACAAAATAGTAAATGTATGTATATGAGTAAATACAAAATTAAATAATTTTAGTATACTTCCTTAAAATTCAAATGCTAAATATCAAATGTACTTACTGTTAATTGTGTATTACTTGAAAGATAAAACACACTGAGGCTAAGCAGATGACATTGTAATATTGTTTTTGAAATCAAAACAATATTTACAAAATCAAATAATCATAAAAGTAAGAATGAAAAATAAATAATAAATAACAAATTCATTTTATGGAGAATACTGTTTTTAGAATGTTAAGAAAAAGAGATATTTTTTATCATTACATATTATTCCTCTGATATCTGAAGTTTCAAATGACTTTCAAATTTTAAATTACTTGTAAAGTTACTATTTTGTATTTGGTGTATTTGTTTTCATATATACATTGTTTTTCCAGATAAAACATGTGGTATACATGTATATTTTTAAAAATAAAGTCATATATCTCATAATGATAAGTAAACATTATAAGAAATGCCTCATTAATTTCAATGTTGTTCAAACATAATAAAGTGTACTTACACAAATCAAGGTGATATAACCTAGGCTATATGGTACAACCTATCGCATCTAGGCTGCAAGGCTGTATAGCATGTTATTATACTGAATACTGTAGGCAACTATAACACAATGGTAAGCATTTGTGTATTATATAGAAAAGGTACCATAAAATTATACTATTACAATCTTATAAGATCATCAGTGTATATTTGCTTCATTATTGACTAAAATATTATGCAGCACATCATGTTTATACACATTCTTCACACACAAACACACATATATATGTACACACACATACACTTGTCAATACAATAATGGAATCATCATAGAGAAAATTTGGGGGCTTTTTGCAAAAAAATACCGTCGTCTGGTAAAGTCTAACAATAGACTTTGCACCATTGTTTATTGCTCGTGTTTGCTCTTACATTTTGACGGGTGTGCTATGATGTATCACAGAGAAAATTGATCATACTTCATGGATATTTAAAAAGCACGTCGTGATTTTGACTAAAGTCCTCTGGAATTAAAGAAAGTATTCAATAATTAATATGCAGCAATGTTTATGTACTAGTTGAAGCATGCTTTATTATACTTGGAAATATTTATCTGCCTTGATAAGTATATGGACACACACAAATGCACACATAAACTCATTTTTATTTCTAAACAGTAAAATAATTGGAGAATATTTTAGCACAATCACCATATTTTCAAATTTCAATTACCTACATTTATAAAATTAAAGATGGTTACTTTTTCAACTGTCTTGTTTTTCATGCCAGTATGTATTAGTCAAGGTTCTCCAGAAAATAAATAAAAATAAAAACAGTATCAATTAGAGATTATCTATTATCTCTATCTATCTATCTATCTATCTATCTATCTATCTATCTATCATCTATCTACTTATCTTAGAGGCTGGTAAATTCAAAATTTGCAGGGTAGAACTGTAAGCTGGAGCTCCAGGGAAGAGCTCATGTTGTATTCCAAGTTGTAAAGCCATCTGCTTTGAATTTCTTCTTACTTAGGGGAGTCAGTCATTTGTTCTGTTCAGGCTTTCAAATGATTGGCTATGACCCACATACATCACGAAGAGCAATCTACTTTGTAAAACAGACACCAACTTAATTCTTATTCTAATCTAAAAACACTCTCATAGAAACATTCAAAATAATATTGGACTGAATATCTTGGAACATCGATGAAGCCAAAGGGACATATGAAATTAACCAATTCAAATTCATATCTTATGAACTTAGCTCCTATACATGTATTCTTAAGCCTTATGTAAATTCAAAATTTTAAAAACATCAAAATATATATCCTCTTAAATTATTACAATTGTTCTGAATAGGACTGAAAATACAAAATCTTTCCCCAGAAGATGTTGCAAACTCTTCGGGTTATTTTTATTCCTCTCCTTGATGTCTGAAATTTAAATACTATGAGGTAAAGTCAACAATACTTAAAAACTTTGATGTAAAATTAACATATCTTATGCTACAATACAAAAATAGACCAAAATGTTTGCCATATTTTTGATAAAAATACATACAATATATGATGCATACACATTCACACACACACACACACACACACACACACACACACACACAATCTAAAACCATCCTCACAGGATTAACAAGAATTGTATGTTGTGTTCTGGTCAAAAATATAGTTATAATTAAGCATTAATCAGGCTGCCCTCTGGTTCATTTCCTTGTAACGGAGAGTCACGTAGCATTAGATACTGACCATTTGCATCCTCATTGTTTCTACAGATAGGATTTCTAATGTTAGATTCATATAACTTTCATTTAAGAATTGCTTAAGGTGTTTTAGATCCCAAATTCCAGTGGGTTGGCTGATGCCAATCAGGTTGAAGATACCCACAGAGAAACTGAATCAGCATGAGTTGCAGTTTCTTCATGTCCCTGTCCAGGACCTTCACCCTGTGATCTCAGACAAATCAATGATCCCTACACTTCAGCCCAGCATCTTTTTAACTTTTATTTTAAGTTCAGGGGTACATGTGCGTATTTGTTACAAGGTAAACTTATGCTGTGGGGGTTTGTTGTACAGATTATTTGGTCACACAGGTATTAAGCCTAGTAAATATTCATTATTTTTCCTGATCCTCTCTGTCCTCCCACCCTCCACCATCTAATAGGCCCCAGTGCGTGTTGTTCCCCTCTGTGTGTCCATGTGGTCTCATCATTTAGCTCCTACTTATAAATGAGAACATGTGCTATTTGCTTTTCTGTTCTTGCATTAGTTTGCTAAGAATAATGGTCTCTAGCTCCAACTGTGTCGCTGCCAAGGACATGATCTGCATATACCTAAAGGAATATAAATCATTCCCTTATAAAGACACATGTATGTGTATGTTCATTGCAGCATGATTTACAACAGCAAAGACATGGACTCAACCTAAATGCTCATCAATAATGGACTAAAGAAAATGTGCTACATATACACCATGGAATACTATGCAACCCACTCTTCACCTCTTAAAATTCTAGCTTCAAACTCTTCAGAGAGGCCAATTTGATGTTTCCTCCCATCTCCTTGGTTGGCAGCCTTACTAATACAATGCTCTGTCTGCTGTAATTCTTGATGTTGACTTATTGACTTGCTGTGCATTGGGCCATTGTCTTAGTCGCGTCCTCTAGAGGGACAGAACTAATACGATAGATGTATATATGAAGGAGAGTTTATTAGGAGGATTGACTCACACAATCATAAGGTGAAGTCCTACAGTAGGCTGTCTGCACACTGGCGAGTAAGGAAGTCAGTCTGAATCCCTAAGTTTCTAAAGCTGGGAAGCCAGTAGTGCTTCCTTCAGTCTGTGTCTGAAGGCCCAAGAGCCCCTGGTGTATCACTGGTGGTGTAATCACTGGTGGTGTAAGTCCAAGAGTCCAAAAGGTGAAGAACTGGGAATCTGATGTTCATGGGCAGGAAGCATCCAGCATGGGAGAAGATGAAGTCCGGAAGACTTAGCCTGTCTAGTCCTTTCACATTCCTCTGTCTGCTTTCAGCCTAGCCACACCAGCAGTTGATTAGATGGTGTCCACCCAGATTGAGGATGAGTCTGCCTCTCCCAGTCCATGACTCAAATGTTAATATTTTTCTTTGGCAATAGACACACCCAGGAACAATATTCTGCATCCTTCAATTCAATCAATTTGATGCTCAAATATTAATCATCACAATGGACTTATTTTGGTTGCACATCTTCATAATAAAATAACAGAAGAAACACTCTTGGTAATTGCAGTTCTTGTTTCTATAACTGGTCATGTGGTCATACCTAGTATTTATAACCGCCTTTTCCCACTACCCTTTCCACACTTCCTTTGCTCTCACCATGCACCTCAGCTGTTTTTGTTTCTTTACCAGTTGGAGTGACTGAAACCTACTAGCCTAAAATGTCTCAGCTATTAGTTCCTGGGCTACTGGTATCTGGGGTATTCGTATTCTTAGCTGTATTGGGCTGTTACGTTTTTTTTGTTGTTGTTGACTTTAATCACAGAACATAGTAATAGAGAAATCCTGAGTCATCTTCTATATTCCAGACATTCTCTTCTGTACCACCATCGTGGAGAAGTCATAATGCTGTTCCTTGGTAGCAAGGATCAATCAAACCAGCTAGCTCAGTATCTCCCTTTTGTTGCCTATTGATTCAGGGGAAGGAAGAGGAAAAAGTTTCTGGGTGGCAGTCTTAACTTCTATTCAATTGAATCATTATTGTTTCTCTTGTTAGGAACATTCTACCCTTTGAAACCAAGTCCTCTAAGCTGGCAGAGCTTAAGCTTTCAGGAAAAAGCCATCTTCTTCAGGATGATGGGTATATTAGTCTGTTTGGGCTGCTGTAACAAAATGCACAAGACTGAGTGGCTTAAATAGCAGAAATGTGTGTATCACAATTTTGGAGACGAGAAGTTCGTGATCAAGATACCAGTAAATTTGGGTTTTGGTAAGGAATTATCCCTGGCTTGTAGACAGCTGCATTCCCTCTATGTCCTCACATAAACTTTCCCTGTGCATGAGCATGGAGAGTGAGAGCGAGATCTCTGATGTCTCTTCTAAGGACATCAGGTCTTCCTACCCTGAGTATTTATTTATTTATTTATTATTTATTTATTTAGAGAAAAATAAGTTTTAGTTAGTATTTAATTTTTTTAAAAAATTTATTTTTTCCCTTGAATCTGGGCCTTATGCTTATGACCTCATTTAATTTTACTCCCTCAGAAGCTCGATCTACAAATACAGCCACACAAGATGTGAGGTTTTTAGCATATAAATATTAGGGTCATGAAAACATTCCACTCTGTAGCAGTGGAGATCCTGATAAGACAACTGAATTCCATGACAAGAGCCCATTGTTACACTGAATTTACTGTGAGGTGAATTCCTTGATTGGAAACAATATGTTATGTGGGATACGATAATGATAGAAAAGACATTCTGTAAGTCCATGGAAGGTAATTTTGGAAGAAACATTGAGGGAGGGAAGGCAAATCCATATGCAAAGTATATGCCTATTTCTGTAATAATAATAATAATAATAAAATGCCACTCCTTCCCTGATAGAAGAAGTTCAACGTAATTAACCTGTTGCCAGGTAGCGGGCTGACCATGCTAAGAATAGTACAGTAAGCCAAGGTAGGTCCAGCATTTCTAGTTCATTTATTATGGACCACCTTATTGCCGCTGTTTCATTCAACCAAGCAAGCAATCTCTTGCAGCCCTTTCTTACTCCCTGAGCTACAACATTAAATGCAGAGGTTTTGCTTAGTGAATCCATATTAATAAATTAGTCCTAATTCCACTTTATGCCTCCTCCACAATTATCTCACACCCTTAATATCCATTCCCACACATTTCCTAATTTTTTATCTGCATATGTTAGAAAAATCAAGTACTTCTTTTGCACCATAATGCATCTCATAATGGGATATGGGATACACTTTGTACCTCACCTTTATGGACCTGCTGGGATTTGTGTTTAGTAATAAGCCTACAAGCGAAAGAGGATAGTGAGAGTAGTAACTAAGAAGAATCAGCATTGTTTTCTTTTAAGCCATCTGTATCAGGGAAGGTCATTTCAGTATTCTCAAGCAATATGGGGTTAATATCCTTAGAGAGGGTACAGAGGCTACTTCTACTGCCCAAGGAGACTCATCAGAATTTAAGGGCTCACTGTCTCCAGCTTTATCAGGGTATTGCCAGTGTGTCCCCATTCAATACTCAGAATCTCATTTCTTCTCAGTCTATGTCTTAATCTTCACAACAGGCACACTGTGAGGCTGAGAATTCCATTTGCCTTGTAATTTAGCAATTAGATGAGATTCTGGGTTTGATTTGAAATAGTCTCAGCCTGTCATGTAAGAGATAAATATCTCTTTTATGGCAGATACAGAAGATTTCAGGTCGTTTGTGAAGCACTTGAGTTGGAAATTAGAATCCTTTAGCTCTGTTCTTTTCCTGCTTTAAAAGCAACATCAGGAACAAACAGCAAATTTCATTATATTTGTTAATTTGACAGAAACATGTTTAATGGTATCAGAAATATGATCATTCAGATCCTTACTTCTTATAAATATTTGATTTGGAGTATTCAATTGAGACGTTTTGCATATCTGTATTGTCACATCACAACATGGACTCTCAGTGCTCTCTTTACTACCGGAAATAGATTTGTTGGCATCATTAAATCTAATCTTATTAGAGAGCCAATTTCAGAAACCCCAGAATCAATTTAAAAACCTCATCCTTACAATTCTGTTCCTCTAGAACCACTTCTGGCACCAAACCTGTATCAGTCTGAGTTTGCCAAAGAAACAGATCAAGTGGTATGTGTATAAAGTCAGCCCTCCATATCTGCAAGTTTTGCATTCATATATTAAACCAACAGGGGATTGAAAATATTTGGAAAAAAACACCAATGAACAATAGCAATACAACAAAAAAGTAATGTAAATTAAAATATAGTATACAAATTATTTGCATGACATTTACATTATATCAGGTTTTATAAGTAATCTAGAGATAAGTAAAGTATACAGCAGGATGTGCATGGATTATATGCAAATGCAAATAACACACCATTTTATAGAAGAGACTTAAGCATTCTTATATTTTGAGATTTGAGGAGAACTAGTCCCTTAGAACTGTGATGGGACAGCTGTGTATATGTATACAAATATTTATTTTAAGGAATTGGATCAAACAATTATAGAGGCCGTCAAACCAAAGTCTTCCGGGTGAGCAGGCAGGTTGGAGACAAGGGGAAACTGAGAGGAAAGTTACCTATTGACATAATTTCTTCTCATTTGTGAGAGGTCAGTCTTTTTTCTTTTTGGGCATCTAACTGTTTGAGTGAGGCTCACTCACACTAATAAGTACAATCTGCTTTACTCAAAGTCCATGAATTTCAGTGTTAGTCTCATCCAAAAATACCCTTACAAGAATTTCCAGAATAACGTTTGACCAAATAACTAGGCATCATAACCTAGACAAGCTGACTTATAAAAATAACCATCATACCCTGCTTCAACACACAACATCAAATTTTCTATTTTTCTTTATATACCTAATGTATTTTTTATTTCAATAGGTTTTATACCCTGAGCATTTTTTTTTGCAAAGAAAAATAGGTTTTAATTAGTATTTAATTTTTAAATATTATTTTCCCTTTCTCTATTACATGAAATTATATTTTCTCTTTTTATGTAAAGGCCTTTAGCATATGTGTTAGTCAGCCTTTTACCATGGTATAAAAACAACCCCTAATTTTATTGGCTTAGAAAAAAAAAATGTTTACTTCTTCTCCTGAGGACTGAAGTTCTGTTGAGTTCTTGTTGACTCCACAATTTCTTTAATTGTAGGACTCTGGCCAGAAAAAGCGTCTACTGTCTGGGACATGATATTGTTCTTGAAGTGAGCTCGAGGGTCGAGCATATTATAGTTCTTCTTGAAGCCTTTGTTTAGGAGTGAGCACACTTCTCTTCTTCCCACATTCTGTTGGTCAAAGGCATTTACATGGACAAATCCAGAGTCAATGGGGTGGGGATATGTACTATTTCTAGTCTACTGGAAAGAAAGCACTGAAGAATCCCATAGCAAAGATCAAGGAGGTACAATACTATGTTTAATTAGTGGCTAACAGTGGATAGTAATCCATTCACTTAAAAAAATTATATGCAGAGCTTTAACATCTTAATAAGAGGAGGTTTATTAAGTATTTTCAAATTTACACTGGTTTTTCTTCTGAAAAAAATATTTTACATCAATTCATGATGGAAGCATAGAACACTAACATGATTAACTTTAATACAACATAAAATAATTAAGTCTAATGGGGGGCTAGGGGTATCTAAAGTCACATAATGATTAAAAATTATCATCAGTAATAGTCTTGCTTATTGATTATTTACATTATTTCTATCTCTTTTATAGGCCTAACTTGCGTGTTCTTATACAATTATCATAAAATTTATATTAGGCAATTACTTTTAATAGCTCAATTTTTAAAATGAAAAAACTGAAGCAACAACAGCTTACCTAAATGCTCATGATGAAGCAGATAGTAGCAGAATCGGAATTCAACTCCAAGCACGTAAGAGCCACAGTAGTACATTATTGCTGCTGTAATATAGTACAGGAAGTTATGAAATTCCATCTTATTTTGAATATAATAAAAGCCACCATATACTTTCACATTAGTTATGCATGATTAAAGCATGGAAAATACATACTTGAGATTTAGTTATTTTTTCTTAAAAGTATGGAAAATATAGATGCATCAAGCCCCAAGATAACTTTTTTTAAAGACCCTTGAAGACACATTTGATATAGAAGGAAATACACACTTAATTTAGAAGGATGTGTTTCACATAAGGATGAGATGCTGGAGTGATGGATCTTACATTTACAGTTTTAAATTTAGGCAATAGATGATTTGTCCTAATCAGAATCCATAGGAGTTATTTTTAAAGACATTCCTATCATTCATCTCATTAGTTTCTCTCAGGTATTTGTGTAATACATTTCTATCTGTCATGCACATTGATTAAGAGACGAAAAGTCACTTGTAAATGTGTTTTTAAGATTATCTTTAGAAAGTTGAATTTTAGCACATGTGTTAATGAGACTTTTTTAAAATCATTAGTTTTCTTTAAAAAGCTAACAGCAAGATATTTATATAGGTATCAAAATAAGACTTATGTAACAACATATGCTGTATGAATTTAAATCTGCTAAATTATATAGAAGATGCTATTTGAGTAATATATTGCTGGCAATGAGAATATAATAGCTTAAGTCTTTTAAATTGGAATGAAAAAATACTAAAATCTGGGTATTTTGGGGAAAAATGTATTAAGTCTATAGATACTTTAGAATGTTCTATTGGGAAAATAATAATGATTTCATTTGACATATCTGGTATATCCATTGACACTCCTAAATCATCCTATTAAACAATCAGCTGTATCTTCAACAGTCTATTCTCTTGTAGGTAGTCCATAAGTAAAGTATGTAAAAAGATATAAAATAAAAATAAATATATACTCAGTGATTATTAGTGACTTGCATAATGTTCCAAATTTGATAGTGGAAATGGGTTTAGAAAATGGAATGTTAATAAGCATATTATGTGTGGTATTGTTGTGTATACTACAAAGAAGAATTTTTGCCTACTTTTGAACACTTCTTAAAATACTCCTGATAACAAGGCTAACTTTAGTGTTCTTATATGCATGTTATAAATATTATTATATACTTTAACTGGGTTAAAGAAATTGTATGAACAACTCCATAACAGTGATCTCTTTTTATGCATCCATTCTAAATGATGAAGCATTTCAGCCTTCCTATAAAGGAGAAAGAGTAAGTTTATTTGATTGTTTGCAAATCAGTTTACACAAAGTTAACATTTGAGAAAAAAGCTTGCATTATATTTTATTATGTCAACTAGAGAAATAAATATCTGTGGAAAGAAGTCAGGAAAAAATGACTGATAGGAGACAAAACTAACTTTCAGTTCTCACTTGGATGGACACAGCAGCATGTAGAGATTCACATTGAGAACTTTTGCTCTAGAACTACCACTAAAACATACCAGGAAAGCCAAGAGAATCCACAGACCCTTCGAAGGAAGCAGCTTAACACTGCAGACTCCCTGAGACAACCAAAAAACTGTGATTGTCCAAAGTGTGGGAGGGGAACTGTCCACCCTTGAACACACATCCTCACTGGTGAACCTGAACATTGAGACCTGGGAGATAAATTTGACCACACCTGGAGCTGAGGAGAATTTAGGGAGCTGAGCAAAATATAGCGGTGGAGGAAACAGTGGGAAGAGTCTTCTGAGTACTCTTCGTTCCCAGGGAACTCATTTCTGACTATGTCTCAGAGGGGTTCTTGGGAAGGGCTGTCAGTGGAATTGGTGACACCAAAGGGAGAAAAAAATGTCAGCTCAACTTTGTAACAATTTAGACCGAACATGAAGTTTCCTGGAGAGAATCTGGGGGAGGAGGTGAATGGGGAGTGCAGATACAAGAACAGAAGCCATAGAAGGCAGGTTGCCTTCTCAGTGGAGAGGCCTGTAGCCTAGGGAAAATTCTCAGCCCTGCTTACTAGCTGCCTGGAAATAAACTCAGTTCCATTGGTGGGGCACAATGCAAGTGAGACCAGACTTTTGGGCTATGTGGGACCTGAGTGAGGCCTGTTACGGTTGGCTTTTCCCTACTTCCCTGGTGACCTTTATGATGCAGCAGAGGCAGCCATAATCCCCCTGGAAACATAACTTCATTGGCCTGAGAACAACTCCCTCTTCCTCCACAGTGGCCCCACCAAGCCCCACCCAAAGAGAGTCTGACCTCAGACAGAGCAAACACAAAGGAAACAATCTCTTGGGATCAGATTTCCCCTTCTCTGGCCACCTAAAAAAAACAAAAACAAAATAGTTATCCAAGGAATACCAGGGCAAGCTTGTATCCTCCCTGTGCTACAACACAGGGATGTTGTCTTGAAAGTGCCACCTCCTGGCTGGAGGCCAACGAACACAAGACCAGCACACTAAACAAAAATACAATTGTGGACCCTCGAAAAGTCCATTTCACTCCCCTACTACCTCTACCAGAGCAGGTGCCAGTATTCATGGCTGAAAGACCTGAAGATGATTTACATCACAGTACTCTTTCCAGACACTCCCTGGTACCAGCCTAGAGCTCAATAGCTTCACTGGGTGGCTAGATGCAGAAGATAAATAACAATCACTGCAGTTTGACTCACGGGAAGCCCCATCCCTTGGGGAATGGGGAGAACACCACATCAAGAGAGCAGTCCATGGAACAAAAGAAAATCTGAACAGCAGTTTGATCCCCTGCTCTTCCCTCTGACATAGATGACCCAAATCAGAAGGAACCAGAAAAACAATTTGGCAATATGACAAAACAAGGTTCTTTAACACCCCCAAAATATCACACTAGCTCACTAGCAATGAAGCCAAACTAAGAAGAAATCTCTGAATTGTAAAAAGAATTCAGAAGATCAATTACTATGCTAATGAAGGAGGCACCAGAGAAAGGTGAAGTCCAACTTAAAGAAGTTAAAAAAGTGTTGTAGAATATGAATGGGAGAATCTCCAGAGAAATAGCATAAATAAAAAGCAATCACAACTTCTGGAAATGAAAGACACACTTAGAGAAATGAAAAATGCACTGAAAAGTCTCAGCAAAAGAATTGAACAAGTATTACATTGATTCAGAAGTAATTGCAATTTTGTGCCAGCAAAATCGAGAAAATAACTTTTGAGCTATAAGACAAGACTTTTGCATTAACACAATCCAACAAATAACATAAAAAGAATCAAGAAAAAAATGAACAAAGTCCCCAAGAAGTTTAGGATTATGTTAAATTATCAAACCTGGGGAAAATTGGTGTTTCTGAGAAAAAAGAGAAATCTACAAGTTTGGAAAACATATTTCAAGGAATAATTGAGAAAAACTTCACTGGCCTTGCTAGAGATGTAGACATCCAAAGACAAGAATCTGAAAGAAGACCCAGGAAATTCATAGCAAAAAGATCATTGCCTAGGCATATAGTTATCAGGTTATCTAAAGTCAAGACAAAGGAAAGATGCATAAGAGCTCTGAAGGAAAAGCATCAAGTAACCTATAAAGTAGTAAAACCTATTGGGTTAACAGCAGATTTCTCAGCAGAAAACCTATAAACTTGAAGGGATTGTAATCCTATCTTTCCCTTCCTTAAACATAAGAATTATTAGCCAAGAATATTGTATCCAGCAAAACTAAGCTTCATAAATGAATGAAAGAGACAGTCCTTTTCAAACAAACAAATGATGAGAGAATTTGCCATTACAAAGACATTATTACAAGAACTGCTAAAAGGAACTCAAAATCTTGAAATAAATCCTCAAAATACACCAAAAATAGAATCTCCTTAAGGCATAAACCTCACAGTGTGTCCAGAATTGGTGGGTTCTTGGTCTCGCTGACTTCAAGAATGAAGCAGCGGATCCCCGCGATGAGTGTTACAGTTCTTAAAGCTGATGTGTCCGGAGTTTGTTCCTTCAGATGTCCAGATGTGTCTGCAGTTTCTTCCTTCTGGTGGGTTCGTGGTCTCACTGACTTCAGGAGTGAAGCTGCAGACCTTTGCTGTGAGTGTTACAGCTATTAAAGGTGGCACGTCTGGAGTTGTTCATTCTTCCTGGTGGGCTCAGGGTCTCACTGGCTTTAGGAGTGAGGCTGCGGACCTTTGCAGTGAGTGTTACAGCTCATAAAGGTGGCATGGACCCAAAGAGTGAGCAGCAGCAACGTTTATTGTAAAGAGCAAAAAGAGCAAAAGAACAAGGCTTCCACAGCCTTGAACGCTACCCCAGCGGGTTCCTGTGGGCTGGCTCAGGCAGCCTGCTTTTATTTCCTTATCTGACCCCACCCACATCCTGCTGATTGGTGCATTTTACAGAGAGCTGATAGATCTATTTTACAGAAAGCTGACTGATCCAGTTTACAAAGAGCTAATTGGTCCATTTTACAGAGAGCTGATTGGTCCGTTTTGACAGAGTGCTGATTGGTGCATTTACAATCCCTGAGCTAGACACAGAGTGCTGATTAGTGTATTTACAATCCCTTAGCTAGACATAAAAGTTCTCCAAGTCCGCACTAGACTCAGGAGCCCAGCTGGCTTCACATAGTGGATCCTGCACCCAGGCTGCTGGTGGAGCTGCCTGCCAGTCCCCCCGCCATATACCCCTACTCCTCAGTCCTTGTGCAGTCTATGGGACTGGGCGCCATGGAGCAGGGGTCAGTGCTTGTCTGGGAGTCTCGGGTCACGTGGGAGCCCACTGCGGGAGGGTGGTTCCTGCATGGCGGGCTGCAGGTCCCAAGCACTGCCCCGTGGGGAGGCGGCTGAGGCCGGGTGAGAATTTGAGGGCAGTGCATGTGGGCAGGCAGTGCTGGTTGACCTGGCACAACCTCTGCAGCCGCTGGACTGGGTGCTAAGCCCCTCACTGCCCTGGGCTGGCAGCGCGGGCCAGGGGCTCTGAGTGCAGGGTCTGAATAGACTGCACCTGCCCCCGCGGGAACTCATGCTGGACTATGAGTGCCACACGCAGCCCCGGTTCCCGCCCACGCCTCTCCCTCCACACCTTCCGGCAAGCAGAGGGAGCCGACTCCAGCCTTGACCAGCCCAGAGAGGGACTCCCACAATGCAGTGGCAGGCTGAAGGCCTCCTCAAGTGCCACCAGAGTGAATGCGAGGCCAAGGAGACCACAAGAGTGAGGGCTGTTAGCACATTGTCACCTCTCAATCCCCCCTCTAAACAGGACACCCCAACTGCTGTTGGGAATTTGGTTGATGATTACTCTAGCTACTTCCTGATGGATAGGGGAGATGAAGGAGCCCTGCAGTTGTAGTGTCCTCCAGAGGGGAGCTCTCTAGGCCAGTGAAAGTGCCAGCAGGTGGGTCCAGGGGTCCTCAGTAGAAGTAGTTAGTTGAGCTCATTTGGGGTTCCATTTGTAAGACCATCTGTAGCTTGATGGCCTCGATTCTAGAGGAAACAAATTTGATAAGAAGGTTAAATATAGGCCCAAAGATGAGTAACAGCAAGATGACTGCCACGGGACCTAGAAAGGGGAGAAGCCATATTGCCCAACTCCAGAGATTGGTATAAGAATTTGAAAGGTGTTGTCTGATTTCAGAAGCCTTTTCCTGTAAACACTGAGTGGCATCTTGTACTATGCCTGACTGCCTGACTGGTTAGTGTAAAAACAACACTCTTCCTCTAAGAAGGTGCAGAGCCCTCCTTTCTCAGCAGTGAGGAGGTCTAGGCCTCAGTGGTTTTGGAGAATCACTGCTGCTAAAGAGTCTATTTGGGATTGTAAAGGAAGGTTAGATTTCATTATTTCTTGCAAACTGATAAATCCTTTGAGAGTGTGTGGTAGTCGGATAATGAAGTAGATAAACCAGCTATTCCGGTTCCTGTAGCAGTAGCCATTCCTAACCCTGTTAGTAGGGGTATTAGTTGTATGGCTCTGCACTGATGGACTTGAACTTTGAGGGGTACTGATAAGGTCTGATTTCCTGGGGCAATATTAATGTTGGGACCTAGACTAAGGTGCAGGTGCCTGTCCAGTTAGTGGGGAGGCAGATACAGGTTAACATACCACATAAGAAGAATATGACTTGGCTAGGTAGACATTTAGAAATTTACCCTGGGGGCTTTTAAAGGAATAGGGTACACTATTTTTTACTTTACTACTTCCATCTCTCTTTCTCTTCGACTTCTTCTGTGTCTCTCTGATTCTCTTTCCGTCTTTCCTTCTTTGACTGTCTCTGTCTCTTCCTCTGTCTCCTTCTCTTTGTCTTTCTTGTTTCTTCCTCTCTCTTTCTCTGACTTCCTGTCTCTACAGGACCTATAAAACAATAACACAATAAAAAACAAAAGGCATTAGGAAAAAAAAATAGCACAATGCATAGAATAGTACCTCATCTCAATTTTAACATTGAATGTAAGTGACCTAAATGCTCAACTTATAACATACTGAAAGGCACAATGGATAATTCTCCAATCAAGCATCAGCTGCCTTCAAGAGACTCATCTAAAACATAACCTTAAGGGAAAGGGGCAGAAGAAGTTACCTCATGCAAAAAACAGCAAACACGAGCAGGAGTGGTTATTCTTATATCAGACAATATGATATTTAAAGCAACAACAGTAAAAAGAACAAAGAGGTACATTATATAATGATTTTAAAAAACCTAGTCCAACAGGAACATATCACACTTCTAAATATATATGCACCTCACACTGGTGTTCCCAAAGTTATATAGCATTTACTGTTTGGCCTAAGAAATGAGATACACAGCTACAAAATAATGGTGGGGGAATTCAATACTCCACTGACAGCACGAGGCAGGTCATTAAGACAAAAAGTCAACAAAGAAGCAATGGACTTAAACTATATCCTATAACAAATGGATTTAATATATCCTATACTCTAGAACAAATGAACTTGAGATACTTACAGAACACTTTTCCCAACTGCAGAATACACCTTCTGTTCATCAGTACACAAAAGATTCTTCAAAATAGACCACATGATAGGCCACAAACAAATCTCAATAAATGGAATAAAATAAAAATTATATCAAGTACTCTTTCACACCACAGTGGAATAGAACTAGATATCAATTTCAAAAGCAATCCTTAAAAATATGAATATGCATGGAGATTACATACCTGCTCCTGAATTATCATTGGGTCAACAAAAAACTCAAGATGAAAATTTAAAAAAATTTAAACTGAACAAGTATAGTGACACACCCTATCAAAACCTCTAGGATACAGGAAAAGTGGTGATATGAGGAAAGTTCATACCACTAAATGTCTACATAAAAAGGTCTGAAAAAGCACCAAAAGACAATCTAAGATCACACTTCAAGGAATTAAGGAAACAAGAACAAACCAAACCCAAACCCAGAATAAAATAAATAACAAAGATCAGACCAGAATTAAATAAAATTGAAACAAAAATTACAAAAGATAAATGAAACAAAAGCTGATTATTTGAAAAGACAGATAAAATTGATATAATGTTAGTAAGATTAACCAAGAAAAAAAGATAGAAGATCCAAATAAGCTCAATTAGAAATGAAACAGGAGATACTGTAAACGACACCACAGAAATAAAAGAGAACGTTCAAGGTTACTGTGAATGCCTTTATTCACACAAACTAGAAAAAAATAGAAGAGATGGATAAATTCCTGGAAATATACATCTCTCCTAAATTAAACCAGAAAGAGACAGAAACTCTGAACAGACCAATAACAAGCAGTGAGATTGAAATGGTAATTAAAAAGTTACCACCACCACCAACAAAAGTCCACATGGATTCACAAAAGGACCGCATGGATTCACAGCTGAATTCTATCAGATATTCAAAGAAGAATTGGTACTAATCCTATTGACACTATTCCAAAAGATAAAGAGATAATTCTCCCTAAATCATTCCATAAAGCCAATATTACCCTGTACTACAGCCAGAAAATGAGGTAACAAAAAAGAAAACTACAGACCAATTTTCCTAATGAACGTAGATGTAAAAATCCTCAACAAAATATGAGCTAAAAGAATCCAACAGCATAAAAAAACAAAAAACAAACAAACAAACAAAAATCCATCATGATCACGTGGGTTTTATACCGAGGATGCAGGAGTGGTTTAACATACACAAGTCAATAAATACGATACACCACATAAACAGAATTTAAAACAAAAATTACATGATCATCTCGATAGCAGCAGAAAAAGCACTTGACAAAATCCAACATCCCTCTATAGTTAAAAGCCTCAGCAAAATTGGCATAGAAGGAACGTACCTTAAGGTAATAATAGCCATCTATGACAAACCCGCAGCCAACATTATATTGAATAGGGAAAAGTTGACAGCATTCCACCTGAGAACTGCAACTAGAAGTATGCCCACTTTTACCACTTCTATTCAACATACTACTGGAAGTCCTAGCCACAGCAATCAGACAAGAAAAGGAATAAAGGGCATCCAAATTGGTAAAGAGAAAGTCAGTCTGTTGCTGTTTGCCAATTATATGATCATATACCTAGAAAACCCCAAAGACTCATCCAAAAAGTCCCCAGAACTGATAAATGAATTCAATAAACTTTCAGGATACAAAATTAATGTACACAAATCAGTAGCACTGCTATATATCAACAGCAATTAAGCTGAGAACCAAATTAAGAACTCAAACACTTCTACAATAGCTCCAAAAAAAAAAGAAAAGAAAAGAAAAGAAAAAAAGAAAAAAAAAAAAAACTCTTAGGACTACACCTAAGCAAGAAAGTGAAAGATCTCTACAAGGAAAACGACAAAACACTGCTGAAAGAAATTACAGATGACACAAACAAATGGGAACACATCTCATGCTCATGGATGGGTAGAATCTATATTGTAAAAATGACCATACTACTAAAGACAACCTATAATTTCAATCAAACTCCTACCAAAATATTACCATCTTTCGTCATATAATTGGAAAAAAATTTATTAAATTCATATGGAACCATAAAAGAGACTGCATTGCCAAAGCAAGACTAAGAAAAATGAACAAATCTGGAGGCCTCACATGACCTCCCTTCAAACTATACTATAAGGCCTTGGTCACCAAAACAGCATAGTACTGTATAAAAAATAGGCACATAGACCTATGGAACATAATAGAGAACCCAGAAATAAAGCCAAATACTTACCAACAACTCATCTTTGAAACACACACAAAAAACGTAAAGCAGAGAAAGGATAACCTATTTAACAAGTGGTGCTGGAATAATTGGCAAAACACATGTAGAAGAATGAAATTGGATCCTCATCTCTCACCTTATACAAAAATCAACTCAAGATGGATCAAAGACTTACATCTAAGATCTGAAATCATAAAAATTCTAGAAGGCAACATCAAAAATTTTTTCTTTGCATTGGCTTAGGCGAAGACTTTATAAACAAGAACCCAAAAGCAAATGCAACAAAAACAATAATAAATAGATCGGAATTAATTAAGCTAAAAGCCTTCTGCATAGAAAAAAAAAATCATCAGCAGCACAGCAGCAGAGTAAACAGACAATCCACAGAGTGGGAGAAAATCTTTGCACTATACATCCAACAAAGGACTAATATCCAGAATCTTCAAGGAACTCAAACAAATCAGCAAGAAACAAAAATCCCATCAAAAAGTGGGCAAAGGACATGAATAGGCAATTCTCTAAAGGGGATCTACAAATAGTCAACAAACATATGTAGAAATGCTTAACATCACTAATGATCAGAGAAATACAAATCAATACCACAATGCAATACCATCTTACTCCTGCAAGAATGGCCATAATCAAAAAAATAAAAAATAATGAAAAAAATACAGATGTTGATATTAATGTGGTGAAAGGGGAACACTTTTACATTGTTGGTAGGAATGCAAACTAGTACAACCACTATGGAAAATAATGTGGAGATGTTTTAAATAACTAAAAAATAGAACTATCATTTGATTCAGCAATTCCACTCCTGGGTATCTACCCAGAGGAAAAGAAGTCATATGAAAAAGCTGCTTGCACACGAATGTTTATAACAGCACAATTCACAATTGCAAAAAATGGAACTCTCCTAAATTCCCATCAATTAATGAGTGGATAAGGAAAATGTGGTCTATAAAAATAATGGAATACTACTTAGCCATAAAAAGAAATTAAATAATGGCATTCACAGTAACCTGGATGGATTTGAAGACCATTATTCTAAGTGAAGTGACTCAGGAATGGAAAACCAAATATATTATGTTCTCATCCATAAATGGGAGCTAAGTTATGAGGACACAAAGGTAGAAGAAAAATAAATGGATTTTGGTGACATGGGGGAAAAGTGGGAGGGGGTTATGGATAAAAGACTACACACGGGGTACAGTTTACACTGCACGGGTTATGGGTGCACCAAAATCTCAGAAATCACCACTAAAGAACTCATCTATGTAACCAAACCTCACCTCTTCCCCCAAGACCTATTGAAATAAAAAAATAATGATAAAATAAAATAAAAAATAGAAGAAGAAAAGAAAACAAAGAAGTCAATTGAGAATTGTAAAGTACTTCTTTTCCTCTGAATAGATACCCAGTAGTTGGATTGCTGGATCAAATGCTAGTTCTACCTTTAGTTCTTTAAGAAATCTCTACATGTTTTCCACAGTGGCTGTGCTAGTTTACATTCCCACCAACAGTGTAAAAGGGTTCCCTGCTTGCTGCATCCATGCCAACATCTGCTGTTTTATTATTATTATTATGGTCATTCTTGTAGGAATAAGGTGGTATTGCCTTGTGGTTTTGATTTGCATTTCCGTGATCATTAGTGATGTTTGAGAATTTTTCCATGTTTGTTGGCCATTTGTATATCTTATTTTGAGAATTGTCTACTCATGTCCTTTACCCACTTTTTGATGGGATCGTTTTTATTTTTCTTACTGATTTGTTTGAGTTACCTGTAGATTCTGGATATTAGTCCTTTGTCAGATGTATAGCTTGTGTAGATTCTCTCCCACTCTGTGGGTTGTCTGTATACTCTTCTGACTGTTCCTTTTGTGGTGCAAAAGCTCTTCAGTTTAATTAGGTCCCAATTCTTTATCTTTGTTTTTATTGCATTTGCTTTGGGGTTCTTGGTCATGAAATCCTTGCCTAAGCCAATATCTAGAAGGGATTTTCCAATGTTACCTTCTAGAATTTTTATAGTTTCAGGTCTTACGTTTAAGTCCTTAATCCCTCTTGAGTTGTTTTTTGCCTAAGGTGAGAGGTGAGGATCCAGTTTCATTCTCCTACATGTGGCTAGTCAATTATTCCAGCACCATTTGTGGGAAAGAGTGTCCTTTCCCACTTTATGTTTGAGTTTGCTTTCTTGAATATCAGTTGGCTGTAAGTATTTGCATTTATTTCTGAGTTCTCCATTCTGTTTCATTCGTCTATGTGCCTGTTTTTCATACCAGTATCACACTGTTTTAATGACTGTGGTATTATAGTATATTTTGAAATCAGGTAGTGTGATGGCTCCAGACTTGTTCTTTTTGCTTAGTTTTGCTTTGGCTATACAGGCTCTTTTTTGGCTCCATCTGAATTTCAGATTTTTTGTCTAATTCTGTGAGGAGTGATGGTAGTATTTTGATGGGGATTGCACTGACTTTGTAGATTGCTTTTGGCAGTATTGTCATTTTCACAATATTGACTCTACCTGTCCATGAGCATGGGATGTGTTTCCGTTTGTTTGTGTCATCTATGATTCCTTTTAGCAGTGCTTTGTAGTTTTCCTTGTAGAGGTCTTTTGACTCCTTGATGACGTATATTTCTAAGTATTTTGTGGGGGTTTTTTTGCAGCTGTTGTAAAAGGGGTTGAGTTCTTGATTCGATTACCCACTTGGTCACTGTTGGTGTTATAATTTTATTTTCTAAATAAATGTTGAATATGAATATAGCTAGTACTTTTTTATAAAATTATCACAAATACTATAAAAAAAGAAAAAGAAAATATTAAATAGTCAATGTTCTATAATAATTTCTCTATACTTAGTTACATTGAACTCAGCCCCCGTCTGTTTGCAATTTCATTCGCTCTCCTTTACTTTTAGTATGTTCATGTTCATAATTAATTCAAATCCTAATGATGGTCATATACATTCCTCTAGTTTTAACTCTTAACTTTAAGTCCTTTTTGCGGTATTGTCATTTATCCTATTCGTGTTTCAAGTGTAATAGAATGAGCTCAGCATATTCCAGATCATTCTACTGACCAATGAATGCAATGTTATCTTATTTACCCCATTTTTAGTACCAGAGTTTAAAAATCAGATTTTTTAAGCTTACTATTATAATTTATATTTTATCCTCTTTCTACTTATAGAAGCAATCTCTAAGTTGTACTGTGATAATTGATTTCATCTTAAGTTCATTGTTGCTTTAAGCCTAGAATAGACTGCCCTACTTCATTCTTCAATTCCTTTACAAGCCTCTTAAGCAGTCTCCTAAGTTTTTATTTCTTTATCAAATTCATACTAATAATTCTTCCAATTATTGTATCCTACTTCTATATTTACCAAAAAATATAACCCCTCCTACACACACACACACACACACACACACACACACACTTGCTTATAGGAAAATGTTTAAACAATACTGGCATTTACAGTTCTCCATGTTTTAAGAGCATTAAAAATAATAATTGATGTTTCAATTTTTTCTGAGATTTCTGCCATAATATTGCCACTGATAAAATTCAAACCTTTAGTTAGTGTATTGGTTATATATTTCTTTGTGGAAATGTTACCACAAACCTAGTGGCTTAAAACAATCCACATTTATTGAACTCAAAGACTCTGTGAGCCAGAAGTCAGGGTACAGCCTAGCTAGGGCCTCTGTTCCAAGGTCTCAGAGGCTAACTCCAAAGGTGTATCAGTGTTGCAATCTCATGTGAGGCTCAAACTTCCAAGCTCACATGGTTGTTGGCAAAATTCAGTAAATTCCAGGATGCTGGACTGAAGACCTTAGTTTCTTGCTAGTTGTTGACAGGAAGCAGCTCCCAGCTCTTTGCCCTGTGGCTCTTTCCGTAAAATAACTTACAGTATGGCAGCTTGATTCTTTAAAGCCAGCATAGGAGAGAAAATCTTCTAACTACATGAGTGATAATCAGATACAAAATAATCCTGCACAATAAATCACCATGTGCATCCTATCACATTCATCCTGTGCTATTGATTAGAAGGCAGTTCAGGTCTCATCTGCATCCAAGGGGAGGGGATCACAAAAGGGCATGAACATTAGGGAATGAATCTCTTGGAAGTCGCTCCAGAGTCTGCCTGCCACAGCCACCTTTACGTAAGTTATGTCCTTCCAATAATAATTCACTCATAATGTTTACAAATTCTGATATATTTTTTCACTTCTCCTTCTATGTGAGTATATCCATACCTTTTTCTTTAGGAAGGATCCTCTGACCAGTGTAATTTCAGAACTACTAAAAAAGTTATTGTTTGAGGCAGTTATTTGACAAGGTGACATTTAAATAATGGCAAGACTATTATATGATGTTTTAATCTGTCTACCATTTGTTTGGCCCTATTATGAGAAGAAAAGTGCTGAATTGATTAGAGGAGGAAAACGTCTTCATGCCATCTACCATTCTAAGATACAATTTATAATCTTTCCTCAGTGCCTAATAAAGGCAAGTTCAAGTGTTTATACTATAAGCAATTTAACCACAGAAACCATATCTTATCAATAAACTTCATGAGGGCACACTATTTTACATGTATCAATAATTCAAAAATATTTATAAATGATTAAGTCAAGTCTGAGTAACAGGGGATTGGACACAGAATGTAAAATTACTTTTAATTAAGCAATATAATTTTGTAATATGATCTACAAAATACTATGTAGAAAAATGCACATTTTAAGCATAGTTTAATGGCTACTCACCTAACGTGATAAAAATTGCTTTTGACATTAAAAAAAGCATTACTCAGTAAATATTTCTTGCTGATTAAATGAGTTCTTTACATTAAATACAGCATTAAATAGTACTCTTTCCCCTTTTTTCTCTAATAGTAATTTGCTCCAGAGTTTATTAGATTTTTTAAATTGCTATTGAAACTTAATCTAAGATGAGAGACTCATGTATCAGAATGTAAAATAATGTCACACAATATAAGCTTGGTAATAAAAAAGCAACTTTCAACTGAGAAAAAAAGTCACATTTAATAGCATCCGATATGAATGACGAGTATGGCTTCCAGATAAATTACTAACACTTCTATACTGAGCAGTGATACACATTTATCAGTGGTTGCCAAAAGATACTTATGTTAATGTACTGCCTTCAATTTCTTATTATCTGAAACTCATTTTTAATCATTCAGCATGTATTTACTAACAATTATTTGTCTGCTTTGGTACATGAATCAAATATCTGACACTTAAAATTGTTAATAGATTGAACGTACTGTGATTGCTAGATATGTGAAAAGCAGACTCGATGATTAAAACAATTTTTTACATGGTTAGATACCAAAATGAAATTCTTACAATAGTAATACTTCATTTGAATTGGTTTATAAATGTCATGTTAGCTACAATGCAATGAATTGTATAATGGATTTAGAAATCTTTTTTTTTGTCCAAGTCATGTAAAGTACTTCAGAGGTGAAATTTCAAAGTCATGTAAACTTTTCATCAGACTAATATTAGTGGAAGACACAACTAAGTTTTCAATACTTACTTGCTTTTAAATATAAAATATTAATAAATTATACCTGAAAAGTATATTGATTTTATGTAAAGAGGACAAGTTTTCAGTCACTTAAGTATTTCCTGAATTTTTATTTAAGTGTTTATATAAGAAATATAAATTTGAGGAATTGAAATTATTAAATTGATAGTTCAATAAGATAATTAGTATTGACCCATTAACTGGTGTGATTTAATAATTAGACTAAGTATATTAATAACTGCAATGGAAAAGCTTATATACTACATTCTTGGGATGTATGATGGAATGATGAATATGATATTTGTTTCTTCTTTCAGAATTTTAAATAAGAACTGGATTTGAAGTAATTAATGAAGATAGATATATTGCAAAACTCTAAAGACTGCATTCATATTACCGATCACAGTAAAATGCTATAAGAATTAAAAAGACAAAATATAATTTCTAGTTGAGGAAGTCCAGAAAATCTTTTTGGGAAGAAAAGTGTTTAAAAAGAAATATAAACTCCAAGCAAAAGTATGTGTGTGAGCAATATTTTGGAGAAAAGAAAAATCAGTTGTATCCACACCCTTGACCATATATATAACTTTGAAATGTCTACTAAAGGTGTTCATTATATACTTCATTTTGGCTCCTGATAGTTGATTTGTTTTCACTTTATTTCCCATACTTACTTATGCAATGCCATTAAAAAACGTACTTAGACAATGCTTTTGATCTCAGAAAGGAAATCAGAGGCACAAAAAGCAAAGCAGTCTCAGATGAGCCGCTTCAGCTTTTTCTGAGAACTATCTCCAGGCTCACCCACATACATGCACATGAACCTATCTGCGATTTCCAGAGTTGCCCAACTGACCCCAGCCTTCAACAGTTGACTTTGTGCTGACCTATAAATTAAAAATAAAATAATTTTTCCTTCTGGTCACTGAGTTTAGGGGCCACATGATGCATAACAATTGGTCATAGATTTAAAAATGAATACTGGCTGCATAGTATTCCATGATATATATGTGCCACATTTTCTTTATCCAGGCTAACATTGATGGGCATTTGGGTTGGTTTCAAGTCTTTGTTATTGTGAACAGTGCTTCAGTAAACACATGTGTGTATGTGTCTTTATAGTAGAATGATTTATAATCCTTTGGGTATATACTCAGTAATGGGATTGCTGGGTCAAATGGTATTTCTAGTTCTAGATCCTTGAGGAATCGCCACACTGTCTTCCACAATGGTTGAACTAATTTACACTCCCGCCAACAGTGTAAAAGTGTTCCTATTTAGCCACATCCTCTTCAGCATGTGTTCTTTCCTGACTATTTAATGACTGCCTTTCTAACTGGCATGAGATGCTATCTCATGTGGTTTTGATTTGCATTTCTCTGATGACCAGTGATAATGAGCATCTTTTCATTTGTCTGTTGGCTGCATAAATGTCTTCTTTTGAGAAGTGTCTGTTCATACCCTTTGCCCACTTTTTGATGGGGTTGTTTTTTTCTTGTAAATTTGTTTAAAGTCTTTGTAGATTCAGGATATTAGCCCTTTGTCAGATGGGTAGATTGCAAAAATTTTCTCCCATTCTGTAGGTTGCCTGTTCACTCTGATGGTAGTTTCTTTTGCTATGCAGGAGCTCTTTAGTTTAATTAGATCCCATTCATCAATTTTGACTTTTGTTGCGCTTGCTTTTGGTGTTTTAGTCGTGAATTCATTTGGTCCTCTCTATTCCATCCATTCATGCCACTCTTCCTCCAAATTCATAACAACTACTGATCTTTATACTATTGCCATAGTTTTGCCTTTTCCAAGATGTAACGTGGTTGGCATCATACAACAGCTAGCCATTTCATATTGGCTTATTTCACAAAGTAATATGCATTAAAAAACAAAGCCATACATATCCATGTCTTGATGGCTCATTTCTTTTTAGCTCTGAATAACATTCCATTGTCTAATGTACTGCAATTTATCCTTTCACCTGCTAAAGAACAGGCCTGTTTATTGCTTTCTTGTTTTGGAAAGTATGAATAAAGCTCCTGTAAACATCTATGTGGATAGAAGTCAGTTTTTGTTTTAACACTTTTGGGTAGATGTCAAAAAGCATCATTACTGGATCATATGATGAGTATATTTAGTTTTATAAATAAATAAGAAAGTGCTCAACTCTCTTCTAATGTGGCTGCACCATTTTTCCTTCCCACCAGGAATTAATGACCATTCCTGTTATTCCATATGATCACCAGCATTTGATATTGTCAGTCTTCTAGATTTTGGCCATTCTAGTAAGTATGTAGTGGTCTTTGATACCTTTTTTGTCTTCCCTTGTTGTCCATGTACTTTGTAAGAATCCTTTTCCATATACTTGGAACACTTTCTTATAATGCATACCTTCTGGCAATTATCAGTTGTACAGCAGATCTCTAGATCTTATTCATCATTCCTAACTGAAACTGTATATCTACTGAACAGCATCTCCTCATTTTTGTCTGCCCCTAATCAGTGGAAACCAAAACTTTACTCTTTGTTTCTATGAGTTTGACTATTTAGACATCTCAAATAAGTGGAATCATGCAGTATTTGTCCTTCATTAACTGGATTATTTCACTTACTATCATGTCTTTATGTTTCATCTATGATGTCACATATGACACGATTTCCTTCTTTTTTTTAAAGCGGAATGACATTCTATTGTATGCGTATATTACTTTTTAACTTATTTGTCCATCAATGAACATTTAGGTTGTTTCAATATCTTGGTTATTGTAAATAATGCCGCAATAAGCATGCTCTGAGATCTAAATTTCAATTATTTTGGGTATATAACCAGAAGTGGGATTTACTGGATCATACGGTAGTTCTATGTTTAATTTTTTGAGGAAGATTCATACTCTTTTCCATAATGGCTGCACCATTTTACATTCCCACCAAGAGATCTTTTTCTGTAAATAGTATTAGGATTTGTATAGGGATAGCATTGAATACATAGACCAATTTGAGTATTATTGGACATTTTAATAATATGAACTCCACTTCATGAATGTGAGATGTGTTTCCATTTATTTCTATCTTCTTTAATATATTTCATCAATTTTTGTAACAATATTATTAATCAGGGAATGCAAATCAAAACCATGGTGAGCCATCACCTCACAGAGTTAGGAAGGCTATTAGAATATGAAGAAATTAGAAACATGATGGTATGGCATAAATTCTGACATAAGTCAGTGGAACAGAATAGAGCAGACAAAAATAAACCCACACATATATGGTCAACTGATCTTTTATTAGGGTGCCAAGAAGAAACAATGAAGAAGCAGTGTCTTCATCAAAAGTTGCTATAAAACTGTATATCCACATGGAAAGAATGAAATTAGTCCTTTATCATACACCATACACAAAAAGCAATTCAAAATAAAGAACTAATCATGATACCTGAAACTCTAGAATTCTTAGAAGAAAACATAGAAGAAGGTTTTGATGCTGATGTTAGCAATAATTTCTTGGATATAAACCAAAGGCACAGGCAAGAAAAGCAAAAATTGACAATTGGAATTGGAATTACATCAAACTGAAAATTTTCCATATAGCAAAAGAATCAATAAAATGAAAAGGCAACCTAAAGAATGGTGAAAAAATATTTGCACACCGTATGTCTGCTAAGAGGTTAATATCCAAAATATATAAGGAATTTCAAAAAACTGACTAACAATGAACAAATAACCTGATTAAAAATGTTTAAAGGACTTGAGTAAACATTTCTCCAAATAAGACATACAAATGGTAAATATGTAGGCGACAGGAAATTTTATTTATTTTTAAGATTAAAGTTATATTTATTTGTCTCAGACTCTTCTGGTAGTTTTGTACTTTAACAATGGCTCTTTTTGTGAGTTTTCTCTGGAATTTCAACCTCCAGGTGAAGACTAGAGTTGACAAACATTCTTCAGGAACAAGCAGCTGTATATCATCACTTCACCGCTCTTGTAAGTTTTGAACTCAGTGCTGTTGTAATAACTAGGCACTCTCTGTCGGCAAGTTTTTGTTCAGACTGCAACCGTAAAACTAGAACACCAAAGTCTAAATAGTAGGTAGGTTTAAAAAAAATCTGAAATTATGGTCAAAAGAGAAATGTAGGCTTATTTTCTGCTACAAAGAGGCAGTTTTACGGTATGTTAATAGCACAGAATTTGCAACACCATAAGCTCAGTGTGAAACCTGGTTTATCCATGTACTTGCTGAGTATCTGTAGATAAGATTCTTAAACTCCTGTGCTTCACATTTCTTAAGTTCAAAGTAGGGGAAATAATAATAATATCTAACCTGTAGATTTCTTTGGTGATTAAGTGTAAATATGGTAAAGCACTTAGAAGAATGTTCGAACCATAATAGTAAGGCCTATAGACACTATTGTGAAGACATATGTGAAATTACTTTAAAGTATAAGATCTATAAAAGTGTTTGGCCAGTATCTTATTGGATATTCTGTTTTCCAGGATTCCACATAGTTCTTGGCACAAGGTAGGTAATGCTAATTTTTTCCTATTTTAAAGAATGAAATAAATGAGGTAGATGACTGAGTGATCTCATGAAATAAATGAGGTAGATGATATTGAGTGAATGTCATGCCCAGACTGAGGATGTGTACATAAATGATTTCACGCACACAATATTTCTAACTTCTCATGTAACTTTGATAAAATCTCAATAGTTACCTATCTCATTAATCTATCATTTATGTTTGTATGTATTCCTACTTTTTTTAAATTTTTTTTTATTTTTTATTTATTTATTTATTTTTTTATTATACTTTAAGTTCTAGGGTACATGTGCATGACGTTTATATCATGTATAACTCCCCAATGCAATCCCTCCCTCCTCCCCCCTCCCCATGATAGGCCCCAATGTGTGATGTTCCCCTTCCCGAGTCCAAGTGATCTCATTGTTCAGTTCCCACCTATGAGTGAGAACATGCGGTGTTTGGTTTTCTCTTCTTGTGATAGTTTGCTAAGAATGATGGTTTCCAGCTGCATCCATGTCCCTACAAAGGACGCAAACTCATCCTTTTTTATGGCTGCATAGTATTCCATGGTGTATGTGTGCCACATTTTCTTAATCCAGTCTGTCACAGATGGACATTTGGGTTGATTCCAAGTCTTTGCTATTGTGAATAGTGCCGCAATAAACATACGTGTGCATGTGTCTTTGTAGTAGAGTAATTTATAATCCTTTGGGTATATACCCAGTAGTGGGATGGCTGGGTCATATGGTACATCTAGTTCTAGATCCTTGAGGAATCGCCATACTGTTTTCCATAATGGTGAACTATGGAATGGTTTCCATAATGGTTGAACTATTACAATCCCACCAACAGTGTAAAAGTGTTCCTATTTCTCCACATCCTCTCCAACACCTGTTGTTTCCTGACTTCTTAATGATTGCCATTCTAGCTGGTGTGAGATGGTATCTCATTGTGGTTTTGATTTGCATTTCTCTGATGGCAAGTGATGATGAGCATTTTTTCATGTGTCTGTTGGCTGTATGAATGTCTTCTTTTGAGAAATGTCTGTTCATATCCTTTCCCCACTTTTTGATGGGATTGTTTGTTTTTTTCTTATATATTTGTTTGAGTTCTTTGTAGATTCTGGATATTAGCCCTTTGTCAGATGAGTAGGTTGCAAAAATTTTCTCCCATTCTGTAGGTTGCCTGTTCACTCTAATGGTAGTTTCTTTAGCTGTGCAAAAGCTCTTTAGTTTAATTAGATCCCATGTGTCAATTTTTGCTTTTGCTGCCGTTGCTTTTGGTGTTTTAGACATGAAGTCCTTACCCATGCCTATGTCCTGAATGGTACTACCTAGATTTTCTTCTAGGGTTTTTATGGTATTAGGTCTAACATTTAAGTCTCTAATCCATCTTGAATTAATTTTCGTATAAGGGGTAAGGAAAGGATCCAGTTTCAGCTTTCTACTTATGGCTAGCCAATTTTCCCAGCACCATTTATTAAATAGGGAATCCTTTCCCCATTTCTTGTTTCTCTCAGGTTTGTCAAAGATCAGATGGCTGTAGATGTGTATTCCTACTTTTTAATTAAAAACTCCTTACATCACTTCTCAGAGTGTAATGAAAAGTAAAAGGATTCAAATCACATGACATCTAGTTAAATACTTAAAGGAAGTTGAAGGAAAGAAGACAGGAAAAAGGAAGGAAAGTAATGAAAAAAAGAAAAAAGCTTGAAAATAATAGAATATTTTCATTGAGTGAAGAACACTACAAAATATTTTTTCAAGATAAATTTTTAAAAATATTATAAAAGCAGAATATACTAAATGCTTCAAACTACACTGCTATGTTGGTCAAAAACACTTACTTCTTATATAGATACTTCTTCTATGAAGTGATACATAAATTTTCAGAATGATTTACTGATAAGGTCAAGTAAAGGACAAACTCTAATTTATGTTTACACAAACTAACTTCATTTTTCCAACCAAAATGCAGCATTTTCCAGGTTAGTTTAATTATTTTAAATAAAGTTACTTATTTATATAACTATTTTACATTAAATGTATAATTTTCACCTTAAAGTAATACATTGTACCTAAGCACTATTGCTTAGGTTAAATACATAAGGTTGAAGACATTTTCATTTAATTTGTTATTGCTGCTTTAACAATATAACATTAACACCTGTCACACGACAGGAACAGAATGAATGCTTCTAAAGGTGAAGTTGCATTTTAACATGTACCAGTCAGAGTAACTGGATTTTTTCTGGATGATTAGGTACAATGAATGCTCTCCCAAGTAGCAATCAGTGACAGAGGCTTTTATTTAAACACTACTTGAGGAAAAAAGACCTAAACTAAAACAAACAAACAGAGTACCCTACAGAAAGCTCCCATCATTTAATGATTCCTTGTTAAAATTAGAATCATATTGTTTTTCAAAAGTACATTAAGTTGGGAATACAATATCTAACAAATGTATTTTTTGAAAGTTTGGTTGCAAAGAATTTTGTAAGTAATATTTGCTGTCTTTTCACTCAAATATTATCAGCATTACACTTCAGTTTTCCCTTACTTTCAATTCCATGGGTATCTATCAACAGAACATCATTAACATTACCTAAGTTTTCAGCAAGTGTGATAAAATTATTTTGTGTGGCTCACACTAATAACTGGTACAACCCAGAAAAACATAATTCAAGTTTATTTATTTAGTATTAGGAACTAGAGATATAAAATTAGGCTTTGCTTTTATAGCAATGACAAATAGCACTACCACCACCATCCCCACTGAATATGAGACATAGATGCTTCAGAATTTTATTTCTCATATAACTTTTATCTGTCAATACCAGCTAAAAACTGTTGACGGTCACAATTTCCTGTCTAGACATTACAAGACGATTCTTGACATGGCAATAATTATTTGTTTATTCAAATCCAGATGTAACTCATATTGTATGTCATAATGTGTCCTAACCAAACAGAAATCAGTTTTTTTTTTTTTAATTTAGTGAAGAGTAAAGTAGAAAGTTATGCTGTTTTGCATCTCCTCACTTACTACACCCTCATTTACTCCTAGTCCTTGCTCCATCCTGGATCTTCACTCATTGTTCTGATTTTATTTGAACTATAGAATATCTTGAAGATAATGGGATGAGTTTGGCTAACTGCCCATCTTCTTACTACTTCTAATTCTGTGTGGATATGTAGAATTTTGAAAATTGAAATCTGGGGACAGTTTGTAAGGAAAATATAATGTGGAATGGTAATTTTGAAGTCTTTCACTAAAAGATTCTCCAGAGTTCTAAATGAAAGGACCTATAATAGTCATGATGGGGTTCGATCCAGAAAACAGAAGATCTTCTTGTAGATACTTCTTATTTTATTAAGTGTTTTTTCTTTCCTCTCTCCACAAAAAAATTTTATTTTTTTTCAAGTGAATCTCCACCTTTAATCACAGAATTATCTCACTGTCTGGGTCTATCTCTATTTTCTGATCTATGAATGTCAAACCGACTGTGTCATTCTCTATAACAGACAAGAATTCAGCACTAAGGTCACTGTTGCTTACCAAATTCTGAGTATTCTGGCATGTCAGAAAGCATGTTAAAGCCTGGACACAGTCTAATGTCCTTTATAGTTTAAGTATTTCCGTGAGAGTATGATTGTTTATTTAATATTAAATGTTATCACTCACATCTTTGTAAGCACAGACATTCATTTTGAGGGCCAATGTAACATAAAGAAATAAGCTAGATATCTCTATTATCCTTAGCAAACCAAGAATCAAATTATTGTATAAGGTAGTATTTTGTGTATTATTTCAACTTGGAGTGTACTACCGTAATAAATAGTATACATCATATTTTAATGGATATTTTCCACAGAATGTCTCCTCTGTAAGTAAAGAATCAAATCTCTTTTCCTTTATTTTCACTTGGCAAGAGAAAGAGATAGTAAATTATTCCAGTAAGGCTGAGATCACCAACATCTGTTTACAAAGTAAAATGTCAAAGTGTGTAAGCTAAATAAATCATAACCCCAAAGTGTTTAATCATGCCAAAGTATAGATGATTATATTTAGTCATGATTTATATTCATTCTATCTGATCAGATCAATGGTAGTCTTATTTAAAATGATGTCTGAATGTTCTTTAGCTAAAACTAAGTGATATTTCTGATAAAAGTTCATTTTATTTACTTCATGTTGAAAAGTACAATTTATTCCCACAATTAGATAGGTTAAAATATGCTTTGCTGTTTTGTATTTCTAGCATACTTCTATTTTTCTACAGAAAAAAAAAAACAGTGATTTATAAAAGACGACAAGTTGCAAAATAGGCTTCACTAGGATTTATGAATTGCAAAATGCTCTCTTGATAATAATCAGTGGTAGAATCACTGTTTAAATTTTCTCATTTATTTGCAAGTTCATACATTACAGAGCTGGAAATAGAAGCCCTCTCCTCCAAACTTTCTGTACTAAATATATCTTTATTACAAAGAAATTGAATTAAGGGCTTAAAGTTGTAAACTTTTATATTACAGACTATTTATTACCCTTTGATAAAGTAAAGAGACGGCTTTCTGCACTTATGATTAGAATCTTAGAAGCATGGTCAGTGTAAGAACAGTTGGTGACTTTATAACACATAGTTGGCAGGGCATTTCTGGTTTAACCTAAATGGCTCAGATGGAAGTAAAACTGTTGTACTTAATAATAATCAAAATAACATAGTGTCAATCACTCATTTATTTTTCTTAATATATAATAATTTAATAGAAGATGTGTTAAATGTGATTGGTTAAATCTTTATATTAGGATTCTAGAGTCTGATACTGTATATCTTAATAATATTTATAAATTTGAAAAAGGTTGACAACAAAATTCAATTTATGCATTTATATATTATATCCAACCAAATTTTCATTTCTCATTGTCTCCTTTTTATGTTTTCTTTTTGTGAAACTACCTTCACATTCCTCTTTTTTCCCCCCAATCCTTTTGAACTCTGTTTTCTCTGCTTGCTTCTCCTATTGGTGTCCAAACTTCTCTTGACTTCACCTCAGTATTAGGTCATTGTTCAAGTTTGATTTCACCCTAAATAAATAATTTAGTTTTGCTTTTTATAAACAGAACTTCCGCTTGATATGCCTTTTAAAATGACTGTCCTTTTTAAAATACCTTCTTATTTCTATATGCTCATTGGAAAACGATTCTTTTGGAAAAGTGAATATTAATTGGTACTTTCTGCATTTCAAGCTATTAGGCTACTAAAATCCCCAGTATTTTTCTCATTGCTTTTTTCACACACATCAATCACACTGCATTGGTTCTACTGGTGTCAGTGGTTTGACCTGGTAAAGTTATATTCTGTGATTCATGAGAATGCCTTTCATCTAGTTTGTTAGAGGTGATTTTGTATATATGTGTGTATATGTGAGTGTGTTTTACATGAAGAAATTTGGAGTGAATCCAAAACTTTATCTTATTTACATCTAGATTTTTGTTTCCCTCATCTCACTGAAGTCCATTTTATAACTTTTAGCTACACTACTCCATAACTTTTTCTTGTCAAATTTGATATTCATCTTCATATTGATAAGCCTAATAGTCAACTTTCAGTTTTATCTGGCATGACCTATTAGCATATTTGACACAGTTGGCCTCTTTGTCCTCCGTCACAAACTATGTCCCCCACCAAACACACACACATGCACACACACACACACACACAGACACACACACTTGGATTCAATATTATTTTCTGATATCACTGGTTGTTTCTTGTTATTTTCATTTTCAGGATTCTTCTCTTTTAATTTTGTAATATTCTGAGACTCAGTCTTTGTGTTCTCACATAAATGCACCCACTATTAGTGAGATTTCATTTGTCTCGTGGCTTTAAGTACATCTATGTGCTGATTACTTCCAAACTACACATTCAAAACTCCAGACTGAAACATTCAGCCACTTACACAATATGATTATTTATATTTCTAATAAACTTCTCAAACGTAATGCATATAAAACTAAAATCATTGTCTTTTTTATCAATCTACTCAACCCATAGTTTTTCACATCTACATAAAGGGCAACTCAATCCTTTGTTGCTCAAGAAAACCAATGTTCTTTGACTCCACCCTTTCCCCCAAACTCCATATTCAATCTGGCAGGAAGCATTGTTAGTTTCAACTTCAAAATATTTCCAGAATCTGACTACTTTTTACCAAATCTACCACTGCCATCCTGATATCAACATGATGTCTCTTTTCTTAATTAATGGAATAAATTCCTAATTGAGTTCTCTGATTTTTTCATATGCTCTTCACTGTGTTCTACTTTCAGCATAGCAAGGAGACTGATACTTTTATAATTTGGATTACTTAGAACTTACAACATATCAGCTCAAAACAATTTATGTCTTTCTGTGCCAGAAAATATTATTTCTTTTTCTATGCTTTCTCAAGTACTGCAAAGGCTATAATACCTGAACCTTAATTTCTTAGAGTCTTTGACAATCAAACTTCAGGTTAAATGTTGCTACTAGCAATTACTCATATAAAATTTTGGAGGTAAAAGGGAATTAAAACCTACTTGTCTAATGTCTACTATGGGCAGGTATGTGTGCTATTCAACAAGAGAAATATGGGATCCTGTCAGCAGCTCCCAGGCATGTTTCTAATAACCATCCAGTATGATGTTGAAAGCAACTGACATCATTAATCATTGTTTCCCGGTGAGTCCTACAGTGTCCAATACCTAAAAACTAAAAATAACCTATTTGATTATTCATTACAACAGCTTTACATTATCAAAATTCCTCTATTAAATAATTCTTATCTGAAATACCTAGAGTGACTTTTTTTCCACACAAGTTTTGTCTGATTATTAGGAGTTTGAAAAGTTTTCACAGAACAGAGGATCATAGATTGTAATTGAAATTCTATATATGAGTTGGGTTGATTTCAAATAGTAATAGTCTTATCACGAGTGGGAAATTTGTTTGGCTATGCAAATAGAATGCAGTAGCAAAACATTTACTTAAATTATAATCTATCATTGACTAGAAAGAAGTTCTTATTGAAGTAAGGCTTTGAGAGGTTAAGTTGCACACACTATAGAACAAAATGTTGGAAATAATGATTATAATGACTATGTTTCTAGTCATATATATATAATGATCATAGTTTCTAATTACAGTGGAGAACTTGCAGAAAGTAAATGATCAGAAAATTACTTTAAATCTCATTTCAAGCTCAGATAGAACTACCAAAGACCTATGACTGTCTTAAAATAACTCTTACTTCTTTTAGCTCTGGAGACAATATATGCGATTTCCAATCTGTCTGTAGCTACAGCATCAATTATAAAATAAATAAAATTCAGCTTCTTCATGGTCATTTTTACTATACTTAAGTAATTGAGAAACTTGGGAAAGTATAATATGGGCACTAGGGTAATTCTAATGAGTCTGACTAAATTGAATATCTTTATCCCACTGAGTTTCGCCTCCAAGACAAAGTGACTTTCTATTTTTTGTCTGAAGAGATGAACCTCTCCATATTGGTTGAACCTATAACTTTCAAAAGCAATATTTGTCTTGCACGCAGATGCAAACTTTCCTGAAAACCTACCTAGCTACCTCTCATTGTACCCAGATCTATAACTAGAGTAAAATCACTCAATGACTAAAGAACGTGACAAAATTTTACTTGGAAGAGACAGGATAGCTATTAATGGAACTGCAAGATTTTTACTATTTATGTTGGAAGAACCCAAGGAATATTTCTGGAAAGAAATTCTAAGGTGTTATGTCATCGAAGAAGGTACTTAATACTGGACAAAGCTGGTCCTAACAGAGTATTTAGATCTATTGAGTTAGTTCCTGACGTAGAAGTAGCACAAATTGTAAACCTGATTGGGTGACAGAAATCTAGATTCAACAGTAGTCTATAATAAAAGTAGCTGCAGAATTTATTTTCTACAGGATAAAAATATCAAGACTTAGAAAGACAGAAATATTAGAACGAGTGGGAAGGCAGAGCAAAATAGCTAAATAGAAGCCCTCAGCAATTGTCCCCCCACCACTGGAACACCTAATTGAACAACTATCCACACAAAAAGGCACCTTCATAAGAACCAAAACTCAAGTGAGCAATCACAATACCTTCTTTTTTAACATCACATTAAGGAAAAAAGCACTGAAGAACATCACATTAAGGAAAAAAGCACCTGAGTCCTGAATAGTCAGCAGTGGTAGTCAGGCAGTATTTGTTGCAGACCTTCTATACTGAAGAGAGTATAGAAAAGACAGTCTTGAATTGCCTGTACTACTCATCCCCCAATCCTTGGCATCAGCTGCATGGCATGGAGAGAAAAATCTGTGCACTTGTAGAAGGGAGAGTGGGGTGATGGTGGGTCTTTGCATTGGAACTGAGTGCTGGCCTGTTACAGCAGAAACACCAGGCAGGCCTCAGATGGCACCCACAGAGGGAGCATTTAGACCAGTCCCAGCCAAAAGTAAATCATCCATCCTAGCAGTTGGAGCCTGAGTTCCAACATTCCTCTCCACCATAGGCTACAGTGCTCCGGAGTGCTAAATTATTTTAAAAGGCCATCTAAGCCACAATAACTAAAATTTCTGGGCAACTCCTTATGCTGTGCTGAGCTTAGAGCCAGTGGATTTGGGGTGGACATGAACTAGTGAGATCTCACCTGAGGTGGCCAAAGGAAATGTTTGCATCACCTGCTCCCCAAACCCAGGTAGCACAACTCAAAGCTCAGGGACAGACTCCTTCCCTCTGCTTAAGGAGAGGAGAGGGGAGAGTAAAGAGAACTTTGTCCTATAACTTGGATACCTGCTCAGCCACAATAGAATATGGTACCAGGCAGAAACTCGTGGTCCCCATTCCAGGCCCTAGCTTTCAGATGACATTTCTAAATACAACCTGGGCCAGAAGGAAACCTGCTGCTTAAAGAGAAGGATGAGGTCCTGGTGAGATTCATCATTTGCTGACTAAAGAACACCTGAGTCCTGAATAGTCAGCAGTGGTAGTCAGGCAGTATTTATTGCAGACCTCAGAGTCTTGCTGGCTTCCGGTGTGAACCAGCACATTCCCAACTATGGTTCCTATGGGGAGAGATTCCTGTTACTTGAGAAAGAAGGAAGAGTAAAGGGGGACTTTGTCTTGAAGCTCAGACACAGTGAGGTAGAGCACCAGCAGAGTCCTGGAGTCCTCAATTTCAGGCCTTAACTGCTGGATGATATTTATGTGGATCTACCCTGGGCCAGAGGGAGGTTCACTGCCCTGAAGTGAGAGACTCAGGCCTGGCAGCATACAACGCAAGCTCACTAAAGAGCCCTTAGGCCTTGAGTGAACATCAGTGGTGGCTAGGTAGTATTTACTCCAGACACAGGGTGGTAGTAGTCACGGGGAGAGAATCCTCTGTTTGAAGAAAGGGGAGGGAAGAGTGGGAGAACTTTGTCCTGCAGCTTCAGTACCAGCTCAACTTTATTAGAATATGGCACCAGGTAGATTCCTAAGATTCTCAACTCTAAACCGTGGTTCCCAGATCATGTCTTTAGACCCACCAGAGCAGGGGAAAACTTGCTGCCCTGAAGGGTAGGACACAGGCCTGGCTTGCTTTACCACCTGCTGATTGTAGAGCCCTTGGGCGTTGAGTGAACATAGGCAATAACCAGGGAGTGGGAGAAACCCAGAGTTTTGTTGGTTTTAAGTCTGACCAAGCACAATCCTAGTGGTGGTGGGAACAAGGGTGTTTGTGTCACCCCTCTCCCAACTCCAGGCAGCTCAGCAGAGAGAACGTGAGAGAGAGAGACAGAGAGAGAGAGAGAGAGAAAGAGAGAGAGAGAGAGAGAAAGAAAGAGAGTCTCTATTTGCTTAGGAGAATGTAAGAGAAGGGGGCAAGGGTCTCTGGTTGGTAATTCGGGAAATTTTCCCAGATTTTACCAAAGACCACCAAGGTAGTACCTCTATGAGTTTGCAAGAGACACAGCAGTACTCTGCTTGGGGTACCTCCATGCAGATAAAACTACAGTGAACAAAGACTTACATCACAACACCAGTGTATTGGATTGAAGTTCCTTCAAGTAATTGGAAAGCCTTTCCGAGACGGATGAGTACAAACAAGCCCAGAATTCAAGGGCTACACTAAACACCTAACCCTTCAATGCCCAAATACTGATGAACATCCACAGACATCAAGACCATGGAAGAAAATATGACCTCACCAAAAAGGCATCAGTGACCAATCCTGGGGAGACAAAGATTTTTTACCTTTCAGGCAGAGACTCAAAACTGTTGTGCTAAGGAAGCTCAATGCAATTCAAGATAACACAGAAAGGAGTTCAGAATCCTATCAGAAGAATTTTACAAGGAGACTGAAATATTAAAAAGAAGCAGAAATTCTGGAGCTGAAAACTGATATTAGCATACTAAAGAATGCAGCGGTCTCTCAAGCAGAAGGAAGAATTAGTGAGCTTGTATATAGGATATTTGAAAGGAAACAGAAAGACGAGACAAAAGAAAAAAATAATAAAACATGCATACAAGATCCAGAAAATGGCCCCAATAGGGCAAATCTAACAGGTATTGGTCATAGAGAGAGAGAGAGAGAGCAGAGTGGAAAGTTTATTCAAAAATATAACGACAGAGAACTTCTGAAACCTAGAAAACTATATAAATATTCAAATACAAGAAGGTTCTAGAATGACAGTCATATTTAACCCAAATAAGACTATCACAAGACATCTAAGAATCAAACTACCAAAGTTAGGAATAAAGGATCTTAAAAGCAGCACGAGAAAAGAAACAAATAACATACAAGGAGATTCAGTATTTCTATGATATAGTTTAAATATGTGTCCCCTCTAAATCTAATGTTGAATTGTAATCCCCAAAGTTGGAGGTGGCGCCTGGTGAAAGGTGATTGGATCATGGGAGCAAATTTCTCATTGTCTCCTTGGTGCTGTCCTCACAATAGTGAATCAGTTCTTGTGAGATCTGGTTGTTTAAATGCATGTGGCACTTTCTCCTACACACTCTCTCTCTCGTTTCTGCTTTCCCCATGTTACGTGTCCATTCCCCCTTTGCCTTCCAACATGATTGGAAACTTACTGAGGCTTCCCCAGAAACAGATACTGCTATACTTCCTGTACACCCTGCAGGACTGTGGGCAATATCAACCTCTTTTTTGAAATAAATTATCCAGTATCAAGTATTTCTTTACAGCAGCGCAAGAATGGCCTAACACATTCTGGCAGCAAACTTCTCTTTGGAAACCTAACAGGTAAGGCATGACATATTTAAAGTGCTGAAGCAAGAAAAAAAAAATTAGCTTTAAATAGTGCATCTACTGGAAATATCATTTAAACATGAAGAAGAAATAAAGACTTTTCCAGACAGACAAAAGCAGAAAGATTTCTTAACACCAGAACTGCCCTGCAAGAAATGGAAAAACGAATTTTTCAATCTGAAAAAAAGAATGCTGATAAACAATAAGAAATTCTTTGAAGGTACAAAACTCACTGGTAATAACAAGCACACAGAAAACCACAGAATATAATAACACTGCAACTGTGATGCGTAAAATACTCCTATGTTGGGTAGGAAGACAAAAGAAAAAACCTATCAGAAATAACAACTACAATAACTTTTCAGACATAGGTAGTATAATCAGATATAAATAGAAAAGTTAAAAAGCACTGGGATGAGGTTAAAGTGCAGAGCTTTTATTAGTTTTATCTTTGCTTATTTGTTAGTTTCTTTGTTTATGTAATCTGTGTTGTCATCAGTTAAAAATAATTGGTTTTAAGATATTATTTACAAGCTTCATGGTAACCTCAAATCAAAACACACACAACAGATACACAAAAAATATAAAACAATAAATTAAATCACAAAACCAGAGAAAATTATCCTTTCTAAATGGAATACAGGAAGGAAAGAAAGAAGAAAGATTGAAAACAACAACAACAACAACAAAAAAAAACAGAAAACAACAAAATAGCAGTCAAAAACCCTTACCTCAAAATAATGACATTGAATGTAAATGGACTAAGCTCTCCAATCAGAAGACATAGAGTGGTTATGTGGGTACAAAACAAGAGCCAACCATATATTGTCTACAGGAAATATACTTCATAATAAAGACACATAGAGACCAGAAACAAAGGGATGGAAAAAGATATTTCATGCAAATAGGAACCAAAAAAAGAGCAGAAGTAACTATACTTACATCGTGGAAAATAGATTTCAAGACAAAAACTATAAAAGGAGATAAAGAAGGTCCTTATATAATAATAAAACTGTCAGTTCAGCAAATTGTACATATATACTCACTCAAGACTGGAGCACCCAGGTATATAATAAAGCAAATTTTATTAAAACTGAAGAGAGAGACAGAAACAATGCAATGATAGCTGAAGACTTAAACACACCACTTTCAGCATTGGACAGATCACCCAGACAGAAAATCATCAAAGAAATGTCAGACATAATCTGCAATATAGACCAAATGTACCTAATAAATATTTACAGAACTTTCCATCCAAGAGCTGCAATACACATTCTTATCCTCAGCACATAGATTACTTGCAAGGATAGACCACATACTAGGCCACAAAGTAAGTTTTGAAACATTCAAAAAAATTGAAATTGTATCAAGTATCTTCTTAGACTACAATGTAATAAAACTCAAAACCAATAAAAAAAATTTTGGAGACTATATAAATACATGGAAATTAAACAACATGCTCTGGAATGACCAGTGGGTAAATAAAAAAAAATAAAAAATAAAATGGAAAAAAAAAATCCTGTAACTATTGGGCACGGTGGCTCACTCCTGTAATCCCAGCACTTTGGGAGGCCAAGGTGGGCAGATCATGAGGTCAGGAGATCAAGATCATCCTGGCTAACACAGTGAAACCCTGTCTCTACTAAAAATACAAAAAAATTAGCCAGGTGTGGTGGTGGGTGCCTGTAGTCCCAGCTACTCGGGAGGCTGAGGCAGAAGAATGGGGTGAACCCGGGAAGCGGAGCTTGCAGAGAGCAGAGATCGTGCCACTGCACTCCAGCCTGGGTGACAGAGTGAGACTCCATCTCAAAAAAAAAAAAAAAAAAAAAAAAAAATTCCTGAAACAGATAATAATGGAAACACAATGTACTAAAACCATTGGGATACAGCAAAAACAATAAGAGGAAAGTTTACAACAATAAGTGCCTACATCAAAAAAGTAGAAATACTTCAAATAAACAAACTAATGATGCATCTTAAAGAAATAAGAAAGCAAGAGCAAATCAAACCCAAAATTATTGGAAGAAAATATGTACTAAAGATCACAAATGAAATACATGAAATCGAAATGAAAAACATGCAAGATAACAAAAGTCAGTTTTTGAAAATATAATGAAAATCAACAAACATTTAGTCAGATTCAGAAAAAAAAGAGAGTAGACCCAAATAAAGTCAAAGATGAGAAAGGAGTTATTACAATCAATACCACAGAAATTCAAAGGATCACCAAGACTACTATGATGAACTATATGCCAATAAATAGGAAAATCTGAAAGAAATGGATAAATTCCAAGACACGTATACAACTTACCAAAATAGAACCACGAAGAAATCCAAAACTTGAACAGACTAATAACAAGTAACTAGATCAAAGCTGTACTAAAATGTCCTCCCGGAATAGAAAGCTCAACACCTGATGGCTTCACTTCTTAATTATGCCCATTGTTTAAAGAACTAAAACCAGTTCTGCTCTATTTATTCTGAAAAATAGAAGAGGGAATATATCTAGTCTCATTCTATGAGGCCAGTATTACTCCAATGTCAAAACAAAACAAAACAAAGACACATCAAAAGAGAAAACTACAGGCCACTATCCCCATTGAGCATGGATGCAAAAATCCTTGATGAAATATTCGCAAATATAATTCAATAACACATTAAAAATATCATTCATCATGAACCAGTGAGATTTATTTCAAGGATGCCAGGATGGTTCATAATACATCAATCAATGTGATACACAGTATCAACAGAACGAAGGACAAAATCTGTATGATAATTTCAATTAATGCCGAAAAACTTTTGATAAAATTCAACATTCCTTCATGATTAAAAGCTCTCTCAAAAAACTAGGAATAGAAGAAATAAACCTCAACATAATAAAAGTCATATATACAGAACCACATATACAGCCAAATACAGAAACACAGCTAGATTCAAACTAAATGTGGAAAAACTGAAAACTTTTCCTCAAATAACTGGTAAATGACAAGGATGCCCACTTTTACTACTGTTGATCAACATAGTACTGGAAGTCCTTTCCTAGCCAGAGTAATCAGATAAGAGAAATACATAAGGGAATCCAAATTGGAAAGGAAGAAATAAAATTATTCTTGTTGGCAGATAATACCATCTTATATTTGGGAAAACATAAGGAATCCCCCACCAACAACAAAAGCATTAGATCTGAAAAATTCAGTAAAGTTACAGGATATAAAACCAACATATAAAAATCCATAGCCTTTCTATATACCAACAGCGAATAATCAGAAACAAAAATCTACAAAGTAATTTCACTTCCAATAGCTGCAAATAAAATAAAATACCTAGTAGTAAAGTTAACAAAGAAAGCAAAAGATCTCTACAATGATAACTATAAAATATTGATCCAAGTACCTGAAGAGAACAAAAAAAAAAAAAGTAGGATACTCCATGTTCATGAGTTGGAAGAATCAATATTGTTAAGATGTCCATGCTACCCAAAGTGATCTACAGATTTGATGCTGTTTTTACAAAAATACCAATGGTATTCTTCATGGAAATAGAAAAAAAAAAAATCCTAAAATTTGTATAGAACCACAAAAGGCCCAGAATAGTCAATACCATCCTAAGCAAAAAGAAAAATAACTGGGGAAATCACATTACGTGACTCCAAATTATACCACAAAACTGTAGTAAACAAAACAGTATGATACTAGCATAAAAATGGACACATAGACCAATGGAGAAGAACAGAGAACTCAGAAATAAATCTATACCTCTACAGTAAACTCATTTTCAACTAAGTTTCCAAGAACATACACTGAGGAAAGAACAGTCTTTTCATCAAATGTTGCTAGGAAAACTGGATATCCATGTGCATAAGAATGAAACTAGTCCTCTACCTCTCCATATATACAAAAATCAAATCAAAGTGAATTACAGACTTAAGTCTAAGACCTCAAGCTATAAAGCTACTAAAAGAAAACACTGAGGAAACTCTTCAAGGCATAGGACTGAGAAAAGATTTCTTGAGCCCCTTTGTTCACAAGCACAGGCAACCAAAGCAAAAATGAACAAAGGGGCCCATATCATGTTAAAAACCTTTTGTACAGCAAAGGAAACAACAAAGTGAAGAGACAATCCAGAGAATGGGAGAAAATATTTTCAAAAAAGTTGACAAAGGATTAATAACCAGAATATATAAGGAGGTCAAATAACTAAATAGGAAAATATCTAATGATCTAAGTAAAAACTGAGCAAAAGTTTGGAATAGACATTTTTCAAAAGGTTTTAAAAGAGGTGCTCAACATAATTGGTCATCAGGGAAATGCAAATCAAAACTACAAATAAATATCAACTCATCCCAGTTACATTTTTTTAATCAACAAGACAGGCAAAAAAAAAAAAAAAAACAAAAACAAAATGCTGACAAGGATGTAGAGGAAATATAACAGCCCTACACTATTGGTAGGCATGCAAGTTAGCAAAGCTACTATGGAGAACAGTTTGGCGATTTCTTGAAAAACTAAAAATAGATCTACCATACGATTCACGAATCCCACCGCTTGGTATAATCCCAAAGAAAGGAAATAAGTGTATCCGAGATCTCTGCACTCTCATGTTTTATTGCAGCACTATTCATGATAGCCAAGATTTGGAAGCAATCTATGTCTCTCAAGAGATGAATGAATAAAGAAAATGTGGTACATATACACATGAGACTACTATGAGACATAAAAATAATGAAACACTGCCGTTTGCAAAAACATGAATGGAACTGGAGATCATTATGCTAAGTGCAATAAGCACGGCAGAGAACAACAAATTTTTCCTTGTTCTCACTTCTTTGTGGGAGCTAAAAATTAAAGCAATCAAAATCATGGAGACAGTAGAACAATGGTTACCAAAGGCTGGGAAGGGTAACTGGGGAGGAGGACATGTGAGGATGGCTAATAGGTACAAAAGTATAGTTACATGGAATAAATAAGATCTAGAATTTGATAGCATGGCAGGGTGACTATGGATTTATTGTGCATTTTAAAAATAACTTAAGAGTAGAATTGAATCGTTGGTAACATAAAGAAAGGAAAAATGCTTGAGGTGATGTAAACATTTACCCTGATGTGATTATTATGCCTTGTATGTCAGTATCAAAATACCCTTGTACCCCATAAATATACAAGCTCACCTACTATGTACCCAGAAAAAATTTTAAAAGTGAAATAACAAAAAAGTGAGATTAAATTTATAACAGTCAAATATTCTGAAGAATTTCTTCCACCTGCCATATCCCCCCAGTGCCCTTTTCTGAGAAAACCTAACCTGTGCTCCCTGTAAAGGAGAAGTGCTTAAAGAAATTCATTGATTCTTGCAGAGCAGATATTGATGGTGGAATGTGCAGCTGAGTAGAAATATATTCATATATGGCACAGGTGATAAAATGAAGAGGTTTGCCTGAATCTGACTCAGTGTCTCCACAGATACATTTCACACTATTTCTTCTGTGCCTGAATACACAGTTGAGAAAAGGCTGGCAGAATTTTTACATCAGCTCCCTGAACCACAGATAGGGATTTATTAAAGTAAAAAGAGGAAAGTAGAAGCCCTTGGAAATTTTATTTCCTAACAAAATAATAAAACAACAGTAATATACTGTAGCTGACAGATTTCAGATACTATTGCCACACTCAAAGACATAAAAAATGTGGAGATGTCTTTTCTATCACTTCCTCCTTGAATTTCCCTATTTGACCTCTGTGAAAAAACAGATAGTGATGAGTAAATGTGTATTATGGTTATTTTTATCATGTGTTGACTTCAATTACACCTACTGTGCTAGTTGTTTTAACTTTACAGAAGCTAACCAACCAAGCCTTTGGATCCTGGTGTACAAATGCTTTTATTTCTCTTTTATCAAATAGGAAATGACATCACAATCTATGTATTCTTATATTGAAGGGATGACCATACTGATGTATTACCTAAGCTCAGGGCTAACACAGTTCTACAGATCCCTGTCTTAATAAGGCACACTATTATCTTGATCATTTAATATATCTTGCTGCAGAATCGAGTTAGTGAGATGACGATTGGAGCTCATAAGCAGGAAGCAGCAAATGCTCTTGTAACTTATTAAGACAATATATTGGCCAAAAGGTGGAATAAAATCCCAGAGAAAATTAAGAGACCTGACACCTCAGAAGAAAGCTCAATAATTCCTGAGCTATTTAGATTTATGGAGGTAACATTGACCATACATGTGTGTGTTACTCTGAACTACTTACTGAGAAAGCCCACGAGGCTACCAGTGGGGAGTGGGAATCGCACCCTCAAGTCTTTGCTGGAAAGCCTACAGTGTGAGTCACACCACCAATTGTGCCTCCTAACTTCTCAGAAACAATTGTGCTTCAACAGTTTCTGGCAGCTCTAAATGTAGTATGGGAATTCTGGTAAACCCAACAGAAAAATTGCAATGCAGTCTCTTAGAAATGAAAAAAAAAAAAAAAGCATAACTTGACATTGGGTCCTGGTAGGGCCTGAACACCTAATGATGGGGAACCAACTGAACAGGTGTACCTCGACAGTCCTTGATGAACTAGGTATCTGATCCACTGAGTCATAACATTGGGTAGTGACACTAAAATCCGTAATAAACTGGAAATGGTGTCTATGAAGTTGGGTTCTAGCAGATTCTATGTAGGGCTCAATCAAGTGGCATAAATGCCCATGGCACTCACTTGTTCTTCTCTGCTATTCCTCAGCCCACATTTACAGCCTCATGGGGAGTTCTGTCTGCCTGACCATTGTACCTAAAACAAAACAAAACAAAATGTGAGCTTGTTTTATGAATCATTAAATATAGGATACAAATACTGAATGTAGACTGAAGCATTATAGCTCTACTAAGGGTGTCCCTAGTTGGAAAATGTAAACTTTGGTTCCTGGACTTCCCCACATTTAAGCATCCCATTACCTGTATCATATTCTTTTCTATTTCCAGTATACAGATGGCCTATGTTTTCTTAATGAAATCCTGGGTGATTCACTTCCCATCTCATCCAGAGTAACAGCCAAAGTTCTCATGGTGGCCTATGTGTCACCTTATAAGTTCTGGCCTCCATTTATTTCCTGGTTATTTTCTTTTTTTTTTTTTTTTTTTTTCATTTTTAGTACTCCACCCCAGTCACACTGGTTTTGTATATCCCAGGCATGACACTGTCTTAATACGACTGCGCCGAATGCTATGACTTTTGGAAATGTCCTTTTCCTATATGTACTTAGATATTCCTCTCTACCTTCTTTCTCTATAGGAAAAATTGCTCACGTATCACCCTTTCAGTGGAGAACGTCTTGCTAACATAATTGCAATGCCGAATCCCCACTTCCTTGAGCACTACTGATTTCTTCATCCAATATTTGTTCTGTTTAATGGTATTTATCATCTTGTAACTTTCTCTGTATATTTGACTATTATACTTACTCTTCAATGTCTGTCTACCTAAATCATATTGTAAGGTCCTGCAGTGCAAGATTTTTGTTTTCTTTGTTCAGTCACGCATTCAAATTTCCTAGAACTAAAAATATAAAAAGTACCCAGGGGCTGGCTCATACCTGTAATCCCAGCACTTTGGGAGGCCGAGGTAGGTGGATCTCGAGGTTAGGAGTTCGAGACCAACCTGGCCAACACGGTGAAACCACGTCTCTACTAAAAATAGAGAAATTAGCCTGGGGCGATGACAGGTGCCTGTAATCCCAGCTACTCAGGAGGAGAATCCAGTGAACCCGGGAAGTGGAGTTTGCAGTGAGCCGAGATCCCACCACTGCACTCTAGCCTGGGCTCAAAAAAACAAACAAAACAAACAAACAAAAAAACTACTCAGTACAGGCTGGGTGCGGTGGGCTCATGCCTGTAATCCCAGCACGAGGCAGGTGGATCACCTGAGGTCAGGAGTTAGAGACCAGCGTGACCAACATAGTGAAACCTCGTCTCTAATAAAATATACATAGGTTAGCTGGGCATGGTGAAGGAAGCCTGTAATCCCAGCTACTCAGGAGGCTGAGAGGCAGGAGAATCATTTGAACCTGGAAGGCAGAGGTTGCAGTGAGCCGAGATCATTCCATTGCACTCCAGCCTGGGAGACAGAGCAAGATTCCATTAAAAAAAAAAAAAAAAAAATAGTACATAGCTGAGTAAGCACTCATGAGATAGATCAATATAGAGACAGGCAGACAGATACACATATATAGTACATGTGCATGTGTTTATGTATGTGTTTGATGAAAAGGGTAGAAAGGTGACTGACTTGGGACACATCGAATATCGAACTGAATTTATAATGGATTAAGAAAATGTGGCACATATACACCATGGAATATTATGTAGCCATAAAAAAAGATGAGTTTGTGTCCTTTGTAGGGACATGGATGCAGCTGGAAACCATCATTCTTAGCAAACTATCACAAGAACAGAAAACCAAACACCGCATGTTCTCACTCATAGGTGGGAACTGAACAATGACATCACTTGGACTCGGGAAGGGGAATATCACACATTGGGGCCTATCATGGGGAGGGAGGAGGGGGGAGGGATTGCACTGGGAGTTATACCTGATGTAAATGACGAATTGATGGCTGCTGACGAGTTGATGGGTGCAGCACACCAACATGGCACAAGTATACATATGTAACAAACCTGCACGTTATGCACACGTACCCTAGAACTTAAAGTATAATAAATAAATAAATAAATAAATAAATAAAAGATTTAAATATGCAGTTTCAACGTATCATGCAAATATTGAATCAAGGAATTGTATGACTTAAACACATATTTAGAATGCAAGACATGAGATATCTGAGACTGTAGATGAACATATACGGAGCAAAGAAACTAAGGGAAAAGCTAAAATTTAGGGGAATGAAGATCAAATTTAATGATACCAGGTACGGAAAAATAACAACCAGTATAACTATATTTGAAAGAAGTGATTTGGATTTTGTACTCTAGAATTGACCAGTTTCAGTCTATGACACACCCCAGAACCTACATGTAGAAAACTGAATTTAAGGGGAATGACTTAAGTTTAATGTGGAAGCAGTATGTGTGGAATAAGGATGAGAAGTAAGGGAATTTTGTTGAGAATATTATTAGAAAAAATTGGACTATTGTCCCTAACATGTTAATAGGGCACACAGAGAAGTGGGGAGAATATGGTCTTTCAAAGTGAACAAAGACTTAACTAATCATGAAATGGCAGATATATTTGAAAACCAACAATTAGGAATATAGGATGCAGGTGGTATGGATCATGAAAGATGGCATTTTTTTTTTCATGATTGGTGACAAAATTGGGAATAAGTGTCATTAACATGTGAGATCTTATAACTTCTCAGGGATCTGACTAAACAGGATGTAAGAGAAAAAAAGCAAGCTGAAAGCAGAATTCAATTTCATTTAAGAGAACTAAAGAAGAATTCATTTATTTCCCATGTAAACATCTGTGTTTAAAAATAGAATTCTAGAAGGTAGGTTTGAATTAAATAAGAGAAGAAAACAATAATAGTATATAGAGACATATGGCCTAATAATTATGTCCCCAGATCCTCATTCATTTAATCTGTTCATTCGTTATCAGTATGATTGACATCCCTTTTCAGTATGCTGGGTTTTTGCTATTATATTGTCAACCTTTTCATGACATTTATTTTATAGTTTAATTGGTTGAATCTTGATAATATTTTTCTTATTTATAATTTATTGTTTAGTGTAGAAACCCTTTGTTAATGTTACCCGTTCTTTAATGCTCTATTAAACAAGTTTGCACCAGTCAGGAATATACACTCATTCTTTTATAATGTTTTTCGATATTGGGTTTTATCAGTTCCCTTTGTTATGTCAGATACTAGAAGCCAAGGTAATTTGCTTAAGGTTAATTTGTTAGATATAGTTTGAAATTTGTTCTAGACCAAGAAATAGGTAATCTATCTTGAAAACTGTTTCATCACACTATTATTATTATTGTTTTTAATAACAATTGTTTTGAAATATAACTATGAAAAAACTATAAAATTGTTTATCATTAAAATAATGTACCCTATATCAAATGTTCAATGTATACATGACTCCCATAGTTTGGAATTGTAAGTATTTTATGGAAAGTCTTAACTGCAATGAAAATAATAAGAGAAAAGTAAGAATTCTATGATTTAGGGAATAACTGCTGAGTTAACAGTTAACAAACAGTAAACAAACATTACCAGTGTGGCCATATAGCAGAAATAATATATAGAAATAGCTTTCTGCTGTCAGAAAAATTTGTATGTGTATATTTTTATAACTTTAGGTAAAATACTATTTGGGATTATGTGTGTGGAATTGTATTATTATTCTGGTTCATAAATACATATGGTTTATACCCCATTTTCCAAATTATAGGCTACTAATGATGTCCCAAGCTGCAATAATTGATGATGTTTTCAGGATTCTATAGACCAATATGGTGAATATAGCTAATAGTTAAATATACATTTCAATATCACTGAAAGAGTAAATCTCAGATGTTTTTATCACCAAAAATGCCAAATATCTGAGATAACTAACATGTGAATTGGATTGATCATTCTACATTGTATTAAAAATCACAATATCACTGTGTACCCCCATATATATGAGTGTAATTTGTCAACATATAACAAAAAATAAAATAAAGTGAATATAAAAACAATGAAATAGCACATGTATATGTTATATATATTCCAACTTTGAATTTTAAAAATATATTAATTTCTAGTAGCAAAATATTCTGAAGTATTTCTCTTTGCTGTGCATCAAGTAAAATTCAAAGATTATCAGAGATATCTCACAGTATTTAAGCCTACTTATTTGAAAATAATAAACATATAACATTTTGCCTTTTCCCATATACACAATGTCTAAAATCTACACATTCAATCACATTTGCTGACTGTAAAAGCAAAACAAAAGAAGGTAATCGAGAGATATACAGCCCTGAAGGCTATTTCTTCAGAGATCACAATGGCACTGATCTTAAAAATGTTACTACAAAATAAAACAGGGGAAGCAATTGGCAGGAAGTACATGAAGATGAAATAAAAGCTTAGTATTTTTATGAAATATAATATGACAAGTTCTGTACTAATATAAATTAATCCAAGTACCAGAGGGAGACAGACATATACTCCTCCTCCTGACAAATCGTGTGGTTGAAGTGCACAGAGGAGTAAATGACTTTTCCATGTCTTATAGGAAGTCAGGAATACAACCTGGGGAGAATTCTTAGATTTAAGAACTCAATAAATTAAGAACAATGAAATTCTGTTATATTTTTTGAGCAAAATATAGGGATATAGTTTGGAGAGTAAGGCTCTGGTTTTGATTTAATAGGAGTTCCAACATAAGCAATCTTAGGAGGCCCAAACTTTTCTATAAGAACTTTATACAAGGCAGAGAAGTTGCTATTTTATGTTCTTGATGGGCAGGAGTCAATCAATGAAAGAATACAGTTATGGCAGATTCCACATATTCACTCTTTCCTAGTAGAAAATTCCAGTGAGTTTTTCACAGTTATGTTTACCCTGCTCATTTCTTATGTCTGCTCATTGTCTATGCACTTACAATAAGCTTCAGAATAAAAATAATACATAAATTCCTCAATTACAGCTTATTCTTATCCCTTAACCCTTCTACTTCATACTCTTCACTCAACACACACACACACTCACGAAAACCCATGCATTTGCACACATTTTTCCTTATAGTGATAGATATTTTTTGACCTCTCAACCAAGATACATATATATATATCTTCCGAATAGCTGGATTCACATGTGTGCACCACCACTCCCGGCTAATTTTGTATTTTCAAAATTACAAATTTACACCATAAAGATGGTGTTTGGCCATGTTGCTCAGACTGTTCTCAAATTCCTGGACTCCAGTGATCCACCTACTCCGGCCCCCCAAAGTGCTGAGATTGCAGGCATGAGACACTGCATCTAGCTTGAAGAAGTCCTTTTTTAAGGACTAGAGTTAACATTAGGACTGTGGTTAATACTAGGCTGCTAGATTTGCTGTCATCTACTGTTTATCTGTGAAGTTCTCTTAAAAACTGTCACAAATGTTTCTATAGCAAATTTAATGATATGGAAATTGTCCCATTCTATGACTACTAGTAGAGTTTTTTACAATGCATATACAAATGTTTTAAAAGAAATAGGTAAAATTAATTCGGCAGATTATATTTTGTTTTGTTTAAGTTTATTTTTATATTTCCTAACGACAAATAAAAGACAATGTTCTTTAATTCTTAAATATCAAAAGGTCACTACAAATTTATGTCAAATATTATCAGTGCCTTCTTAATTACACTACTTATAATTAAAATATTAAAAAATAAATTCATGTACAAGTAAATAATTTTATATTTCATTAACACTCATAAATAATCTGCTTTTTAATCAGATTTTATTTTACCACGTATTGAAATCAATAATTTACTGTTTGTGACTTAGAAATAAACAAACTATAATCCTCTTAAAAAAACTATATTTTGTTCAATAGGACATATGTTTTCCCATTAATTAGCATTTTTTTCTTGTAGTATATCAAGAACACATTATCTAAAAGCATTGCAGCTTGTGATTACAAAACCTACAACTTTAAATTGCTATTGAACTTGAGGTTATTAATTTTATTTTACTCAGTTTTGTAGTGTGTATGATTTTTTGTGCTCCTGATCATTGTGCATGATCTTATTTCCTCCTGCCATAGTTAATAATAATAATATTACCTTAAATAATGTCTCTGAGGTTTGTAGGAGAAATGTCTTACTGCAAATAACAAAATCACTTCTTTGTTAGCTTAGAGATGGTAAAACTGTAGAAATATACAAAATAAAAATAACCTGCTAACCAACAAATTTAAAAATTAAAAATTAAGTCACCAAATTAAAAAAAAAAAAAAAAAAAAACCTTTGTAAATGTATCACATTGTAACTGAATAGTTTGTGCAATGGTTGAAGCCTGACACCATCCTGTACCCAAAACAGCGGGCTATGTTTTGAAAACTGTCTTATCACCAGCACATTAACAGTGCCCAGTACAAAGGAACCCCTCAATTTACTGACTGTATATGTGAAATAAAGGTTGACTCATAGAAGACTAATACTACAAAACACATGTGTAACTCATAATTAGGTGAATATATGAATCATTTTGCCTAGGGCAGTCCCAATCCTCAACTGAGGCAAGAGAGTTATGAACAGTGTTCCCCTTTCTCTCTCAAGATGTCTCCATTTGGACAACAAATCAGTTCTATAATCCACTTGTTCTATCCATATGTCAGCTTGTGTTCTAGATGTTTTTATTTGATTTTATGTTTAATATTTTTAACTTTTAAGTTCAGGGGTACGTGTGCAGGTTTGTTTCATAGGAAAACTTGTGTCATGGGGGATGGTTGTACAGATTATTTCATCATGCAGATATTAAGTCTAGCACCCATTTATTATTTTTCCTGCACCTCTCCCTCCTCCCGCCTTCCACTCTCCAATAGGCCCCGGTGTGTGTTGCTCCCCGGTACGTGTCTATGTGTTCTCATCCTTTAGCTCCCACTTTTATGTGAGAACATGTAGTATTTGGTTTTCTGTTCCTATGTTAGTTTGCTAAGTATAATAGCCTCCAACTCCATTCTTGTCCTTGCAAAGGACATGATCTTATTCTTTTTATGACTGCATAGTATTTCATGGTAAATAGGTACAACATTTTCTCTATCCATTTTATCATTGATGGGCATTCGGGTTGATTTTACGTCTTTTTTATTGTGAATAGTGTTGCTATGAACATACATGTGCATATGTCTTTATAATAGAATGATTTGTATTTTATATTGATCAACTTTAATTTTTAACAAATCCCTAGGCAGGAGGGAATACTGACATTCTCAATGGAGAGATGAAGAAGTTAAGTTAGAGAAGTTTGTTCAATCCTGATCATACTTTTTGAAAAGAGAAAACATAAGAATCATACCCAGGTTGTGTGGTACCAGAGCCCTTGTCCTTAAATCACTATGTAATGATGATCAAAGTGTTTTTATGGACATTACCCAGGGTCCTGATATGTATTGCCAATGAGATCAAATTAAAATTTTGAATTTTTCTACAACAGGAGTGGAGTTAACACATGGAGGTGACAGAGGGACCCTCAGTTGCAAAAACCACACTAGATTTTCTCTAGTATTCAGTCTGGGGCTGAGCCCTTGCCACCTGGTGAAATCTACTTCTGTATTTTCTGTTCTTGACTTGGCCAGTCATAGGTGATGCATCTTTAGTTGTTGACCCTATACTAGCTTTTATAAAAAAGCTTCATATTCTCATTGACGTCACCCTGTTTTATTTTATTTTATTTTTTCCCACATGACTGGGGTAATTCATCCAGAATTGTATCAGGGTCACAGTTTCCTTTCTTCTCCATTTCACTGTTTTCTATTACAGCATAACAGATTACCACAGACTTAGACTAATGGCTTAGAACAACATAGCTTTGCTATCTTATAGTTTCTGTCGGTTGGCCATCTGGACACAGTTTAACTGGTTCCTCTCAGGGTCTCAGAAGTCTCCAGTAAAGGTTTCACCTGAGTTTCATTCTCATGTGAAGGACTGAGGAAGAATCCCCTTAATCTCTTTCAAATTGCTGTCAGGATTAATTTCTTTGTGTGGTGATGACTGAGAGTCTCAGCCTCTTACTGGTTTTTGGCTGTGGACCACCCTCAGATGCTAGCGGTAACATTCCTAGTGGCTGCTTGCAGTTCCTTGTTACATGAACTTCACCACCACGGCTGCTTACTTAAGTAAGTCTGCAAGGAGAGTCTGCAAAATGTGTCAGTGTGTTACATGAAGTCCAATGTATGGTAACATAATCATGGGAGTGACATCTTAATATGTTTACAATGTTATTTTGATTAAAATAAAATTACAAATCCTTCCCACATTCAACAAGTAGTTGATTTAAAGGTTTGTAAAGAGATAGGAATCACTGGGGTTACTACAGGGACTGTAAGTCACATCTTTACATGCCTTTCTAAACTCACCAGATGCAAAACAGAATGAATTCTCCATCTTTTGTCTGAGGAATAGCTTTTTTCTTATGTTTCATACTGATCACTTCCTAACCATGTTTTTGCAAAAACATCACACTAATCTAGTAAACCAGGATTAAGTATTGATTCGAAATTATTGAATTACTTTTTCGGTCTTAATTCTGAATGTCAGAACTATGATTTGCTTATATAGTCAAAAATTTGACTTTATCAAATCTAAATATTGATTCTGTCATTCCTCTTTATATCCCTGTGGTTAAAAACTAAATTTGCTGAATACTTAAAGTTAACTAGGAGAAAGTTACATAAAGGAAAATATATAAGTAAAAAGCATATTAATAGATTTCAAAAAACATTGATTATATCCAGATTTCTATAATTAGCAACAATAACATAAACTTAGAGTACATGCCAATCATAATATATCATTGCCTCCAATGCCCTAACAATGGTGTGGGTAATATTTCTGTATTTTATAGAGGAAAAAATTAGAACCTTAGGCTATATGATTAAAAGGACAAGGTCACATAGAGCTGGAGTTTAAAACCAGGTATTTCTGATTAAAGTGGTCATTGTCTCTGCATTGCAATATAAACAAAATATTGGGAATGATCACCAATAAAAATGATCAATATTGGATATATCCTGAAATATGTAAGGTAATTAATGTTATGTATATCAACTAACTTCCTGTATTAGTTAAGGTTCTCTAAAGGGACAGAACGAATAGATGAATATATGAAGAGGAGTTTATTAGGAGGATTGACTCACACCGCTATAAGGTGAAGTCCCACAATAGACTGTCTGCAAGCTGAGGAACCAGGAAGCCAGTCTGAGTTCCAAAATCTCAAGAGTAGGGAAGCCGATAGTGCAGCTTTCATTCTGAAGGCCCAAAAGCCCCTGGCACATCACTGGTGTAAGTTCAAGAGTCCAACAGGTGAAGAACTTGGAGTTTGATGTTTGAGGACAGGAAGCATTCAGGATGGGAGAAAGATGGAGGCCAGAAGACTTAGCCAATCTAGGCCTTCTGAGAGACCGGACTAGCTGGATTTCCTACGCCCAGTAAGAATTCCTAAGCCTAGCTGGGAAGGTGACCACGCCCACCTTTAAACAGAGGACTTGTAACTCAGTTTACACCCAACCAATCAGGTAGTAAAAACAGCTCACCAAAATACCAATTAGGCTAAAAGCAGGAGGTAAAGAAATAGTCAAATAATCTATTATCTGAGAGCTCAGGGGGCGGGACAATGATTGGGATATAAACTCCAAGCATTGGAGCCAGGAGTGGGAAACCCCCTTTGGGGGGCAACCCACTTTGGGTCCCCTCCCTTTATATGGGAGTTCTGTTTTCACTCTATTAAATCTTGCAACTGCACACTCTTCTGGTCCATGTTTATTACAGCTCAAGCTGAGCTTTCGCTTGCTGTGCACCACTGCTGTTTGCCACCTTTGCAGACCTGCCACTGATTTCCACCCCTCCGGATCTGGCAGGGTGTCTGCTGCATTTCTGATCCAGCAAGGCACCCACTGCCACTCCCTTTCAGGCTAGAGGCTCGCCATTGTTCCTGCACTGCTAAGTGCTCAGGTTCGTCCTAAGCTGAACACTAGTCACTGGGTTCCACGGTTCTCTTCTACGACCCACAGCTTCTAATAGAGCTATAACACTCACCACAGGGCCCAAGGTTCCATTTCTTGGAATCTGTGAGGCCAAGAACCCCAGGTCAGAGAACAAAAGGGTTGCCACCTTCTTGGGAGCTGCCTGCACCATCTTGGCAGCAGCCCCCACCATCTAGGGATCTCTAAGAATAAAAACCCACCCTTAACACTTCCATGTTTCTCTTCCTGCTTTTACCCAAGCCATACTAGCAGCTGATTAGATGGTGTCCACCCAGATTGAGGGTTGGTCTGCCTCTCCCAGTCCATTGACTCAAATGTTAATCTCCTTTGGCAGATTACAGACACACTCAGGATCAATACTCTGCATCCTTCAATCCAATCAAGTTGACACTCAATATTAACTCTCATATTTCCTATTTTGTATATCAGTATTAGACAATTTTCAGCCTGCACTATTTTTCAGTAGCTATTTTTTGTTTATTTTCATTTTGTGAGAATGTAAAAACAAAAACAACTAGTTGTCTGAGGGAATGTTTTTATGACACACCATGCTAAGAGTTTATGTGATTTCTATTTTTTTTCTTTTGATTCTCATAAAATACAATATTGTAAGCAATCTTTGTAGAAGTTCTTTTACATTGACTTGCTTTTGGTAAGTGTAATAATCCTGTTTTAATAATTCTGTTTTTGTATGTAACCTTCTTTTAGGGTATACCTGAAACATTAAAAACTAACACCTGTAATCTTGCCATATATTTTATGAAATATCAAATATTTGTGGATATAAAATCTACATATGGCCAGGTGCAGTGGCTCACACATATAATCCTAGCACTTTGGGAGACCGAGGCGGGTGGATCACCTGAGGTCAGGGGTTTGAGACCAGCCTGGTCAACATGGTGAAACACCATCTCTACTAAAAATACAAAATTAGCCAGGTGTGGTGGCAGGCGTCTATAATCCCATCTACTCAGGAGGCTGAGGCAGGAGAATAGCTTGAACCTGAGGGGCAGAGGTTGCAGTGAGCTGAGATTGCACCACTTCACTTCAGCCTGGGCAAAAGAGCAAGACACCACATCAAAAAAACAAACAAACAACAACAACAACAAAAACAATTACATACAGCTAATGCTGTATATCTCATTAGCTGAGTGTTAGATGAATACTGAATTAAACACAAATGACTAATTTCCTGTGCAACTCAGGAAACAAGATTTTTTTATTATATTTAAACAGTTAAATCAACGTCTTTCAAGAAAAAACAATGAACATATGTTAAAAATATACTGATAATCTCAGGTGATTGATCTCTCTATGTATCACTTCCAATTTAACTCAAATATATTAATAGGCCATAAGATATTTGTAAACACAGTATCATTAATATGTTAATAGGTCATAAGATATTTGTAAACACAGTATCATTCTGCTTTCTGAATCAAATTTGCTTACATTATGCAGAAATATTTATTAATACAACAGCAGGATTATTTTTACTATCCATGTACAATCGTTAGACATTCACTCATTATAACAATAACACATATGCATGTATACAGAGAGAGACAGAGAAATTTAGACTTTGCCTTAATCTGAAGTTAGTGCACCCCTTCTGCCTCTAGTTAACAAAACATCCATCCTGTGGGGCAGGAAGACTGCTCACTAGACATCTGCACAATGTTGGAATCCAGGCTTTACTCAGGATGGCTGCTTTGGGCACCACTTTCTTCTAAGCAAATGCAATCACTTTTGGGAATAACAGTGAATTTTATTCCCTAAACAATTATCACAAAGTCACTGAACATATTTTACCACCAATAACTGATCTAGAAAACCCGTGTGTTCAATCTTGTTTTTGTATTCTTCCCATTCTTCCACTAGCTTTTTCATATATCTATTATTTTTAAAAAAAAAAAAGGAAAAGGGAAAAAGAGCCAGTATCAGTATGTCTCCAATTGCTGAACACAGCTGCTTCTTCCAAACAGAGAAAACAAACATCAACATATCTTTATTAGATTCACTAAGTTTGATTCCTTCATTTTACTGACAATTTTCATTTTGAGACTTTTATGTTCCACATTGGACTAATATGAGTGTATTGTTGTTTCTAAAGTGTTCAATAGTCAACAAATACCTTTCCTGAGGAAATAAAACTTAATCTTATGTCAAGATAGACTTTTCTGGGCATGAATATATTTTCTACAATTTTATTCTAGGTCTAGAGAAAAGATGATATGTGAACGCCCTGAGATAGTAATAAATTTTGCCTATTTGAGCAAACGAGTTAAGGCCATGAAGGTGGAATAATAAAACAAGGAGATGGAGGTCAGCAAGCAACTGCCTGAAGAGTCAGATGTTAACATTTTTTGTGAGGATTTTGAATTCTATTCTAAGAGAATCCAAGGCCACTGAACAGTTCAAGTAGATTAGAGGTGAGACAAAATTTACATTGATAACCTTATCTACTACTGTGGGAAGTCCTGACCATTTGGGGAAGCTATTATCAGTCATTAGGATAAGGAATTGTGGATACTCAGGAACTGAAATAAGAATGGCTAGAGAGAAATGAATCAATGTGACAATATCAAGACGGTAGAAAATGGGTGGTGATTTTTTCTCCGCTAAGGGAGGATGACCACAGAAGGGTTGAGATAATTCCTAGATGTCTAGCACAAGCATGTTCTTCAGTTTCTAAGCTATGGAATAATGCAGATAAAGACTGATTTCAGTTTTCAGTGGGTGGACTTTGATTCAACAAGCTTATGAAAAAAACTGATATCACAGAAACTCTATGAATTACAACCTAGAACAATTGTAGGTACTGCAGTCTTTAAGTTAATTATTTTATCATTTATAAACTTTCTGACATTTGTTTCTTTCCCATCTATTCTTACTCTAGCATTCCTGCAAGCTACTGTATATATCTCTAGTAGATTATAAAGGGAATGGTGTATATTTATGTGCTAACTCCAGGAAGGAAAGCACGTTACAGTTCTCTGTATAGTCTCGAACCAACCCAGTTGCCCCCACCTTCCTTGCTGTAGTTCCTACGGATGACTATAGAATGTGCTGAGAATAAAACATCTTAAAATAAGGGCAAGCTGGCCAGACAGTCAAGGCTCTGGTTCAGGGATATCCTGTGCAAGAGAAGGGTGCCCTTGTTAGTGCTTTATCCCAGAGAGTTGTTACCTCAGGATATAAAACTCAGGGCAGGCTGCTTTTCCAGGTACCTCAGAATCAGTATAAGCAGGGTTAAGATAGATGAGATGACATCTATGCCAGGAAGCTTTCTTGACCCTTTGGAGAATGGCTTGCAAGGAATCCCAGATTTTGTTGTCCCTCTCTGCTTACCCGTAAGTAATAAACCTGCCTCATGTAACTTGTGTGTTTGAGGTTTCTGTCTCACCTGATTCAGACATGTTGGTAAGCAGAGCACAGTAAATCTGCTTCACAGGAAGGGTTAAATTTCCATATGCATAGTACTGAAAAATATCAAGCTGAAAAAAATAAACGAATTAAAATTAGTCTACTTCCAAATAGACAGTGGTTTCCAGAAAAGAGTAGTGTAAAAATGTCAGGCTTTCTAATGACTTAGGCCAGTCTACTTTCTATATGAAAGTCTTTAAAGTACTACTTTGAATCTTAGACAATCTTATTTGAAACAACACCTTACAGAATATATGTGTTCTACTGGGATTTTGGAATTATTATAAACTGGATTTTTTAAAATTACTATTAATAATTAATAGTTAAGTTTTGTTGTTAAAACGTTTCAAACATTAACAGTCATTAAAGAGTCTCTGAACAAAGTTGGATCTTAATTCTTTGGGTAAGAATTAAACTGGAATTTTTTATGCCACGTTGATTAAATTAAAAGTTGCCTTAAACTGAGATTATTTTAAAGGTGGCATAATACTAAGAGTTTGATAATTATATTTGTCTAATTATTCTAAATTTTGGTTAAATAAAATGATATTACTACATCCTTATTGACACCCTCTTGTGTTATTCTCTCCTCTGATACCATTTTTCTAAAATAGTTATAATTCCTTCATTCTTTTATTATCTGCCTATAGTCACTCCAATCCATTCTCTCTCTCTGTGTATGTATATGTCTGTGTGTGTGTGTACACACACATGCTTCTAAAATGCCAGTTTTAGAAATTATGCTTCTAAATGTCAATCTAATTTTGCATTTTCATGCTTTATCCATAGTCTAATGATGAAGTTAAAAATGCTTGACTTGCCAGAAAATCCTTCCATGTCCTCCATTAAACTTCAGTAACCTTTTCTCTTGTGTGCTCCTTTAGTTCTACGACTATTCTTCATGATAACCATATTTTGGATTACCCAGGATAGCCTTAATCTGTCCCTGTTTTCCCAGATTCCTTTCTGGTATTTCCTATTTCTGAATTTGTTCCTTTTTAAATGAAGTATTACTTTGATATTTATATTAAAATAACCTATATGCATTTGATAAACATTTACATTTTATTTAAAGAATCTTCTGGCTGGGCACAGTTGTTCATGCCTGTAATCCCAGCACTTTGGGAGGCCGAGGCAGGCGGATCACGAGGTCAGGAGATCCAGACCATCCTGGCTAACACGATGAAACCCATCTCTACTAAAAAAAAAAAAAAAAAAATTTAGCCGGGCCTGGTGGCAGGCGCCTGTAGTCCCAACTACTCAGGAGGCTGAGGCAGGAGAATGGCGTGAACCTGGAGGGCGGAGCCTTCAGTGAGCTGAGATCAGGCCATTGCACTCCGGCCTGGGTCACTGAGCAAGACTCCACCTCAAAAAAAAAAAACAAAAAAGATTCTTCTATGTATTCATCTATTATTACCTGAAATGCATGCTTAAATGCTCAATAAACAGATTATATCTAGAAAATGATCACTGAGAATGCTTCTTTTTCTGATTGATTCTCTATTTTAGAAGCTACATAACTAACACTGCCTTTTCAAAGGCATTATGGAGGGCAATTCACTAATGCAAAATGTTTAGAGTCATAAATGATTAATAATATCTTAACTTTTTCCAGTAAGGGAGAAATTTCTATTTTCTTACTCACCATTTATGTTGCTATGGCCCAGTTTATGTTGCTTTGACTCATGACACATCCAAAAAGATCCAAGAAACCACTAAACCACTGCATGTCAGGGGCAGTCAGAAATATGGAGCATTCTAAATTTGGTGTAAACAGAGAACCATAGAAATTGGTGCCCCCTTTCCTTATCAAAATATATTTATTGAAATTCTGACCCAAATGGTATTTGGAGGTTGGTCCTCTGAGACCTGGTTAGCAAATAAGAATAGAGCCCTCAGGGATGGGATTAGTATATGTATAATAGACAACTCAGAGGGCTACCTCATACTTTCCACCAAGAGAGGACACAGGGAGAACTTGGCCATCTATGTACCAGGAAGCATGTCCTTACCAGACATCAACTCTGACAAATACTTGATCTTGAAATTCCCAGATTCTAAAACTTTGAGAAGTAAATTTATGTTGTTTGCATATAAGTTACTACATCTATGATATTTTGTTATAGCAGCCACAACTAAGTCAGAGTATATACAGAAAGAAAATAATCATAAAAGAAAGAAAAATAAAGGGAGACTACAAATGCACGTGTCTGGAGAGCAGTGAAAAGGTTTTCTTTTTCTTTTTTTTGTAATGGATAGGCATTATAACATAATTGAATATTGATGAGGATATTTCAATGGTGATGAAATGTATAATGCAAAAGCATCTGTATCTATATGATTTCTGTAACAATCGCCTCCGGCAGATCACATGGAAAATCAAGTGCACATAAAAAATGTTACTGTTAAAAATTTTATTCATAATTTTGGAGATAAGGTGGAATATATGGGTTCAGTTACAAGTAGATTGGTAGATAAATTGATGGGAACCTTGTGGAACGACTCTTCTTTTTTTTCCTATTTTGCTGTAGAAACAATAAGAAAAATTGATGATATATTTACCAAGCTGAAATAAAATTGAGACCCTACAATTGGTTTAAATTAATTGCAAGTTGTCTTCTTTTATGCATCAGTTCAGAAATAGACAAATATACCAGAATAAGTAAGTGGTTCCACTTCCTGTTGCATTAAGAGAGTTCCTTCCATTTTGTTTTTTATCACACTAGTTTTATCTACATTCTTCAAATAAAATTTGGTTCCAAGCACTGCTCTACATTTATTTTTATGCCATGGGACAAGGAAAGAAGAAAAGAAGGTGCTAGGGAAGCAAAAATATGTAAACTGTATGCTGCAGATAAACAGATGTGTGTTCTGCTGGGATTTGATGAAAAGGAAGAAATTATTACTAACAAAGTAGAGATATTAGACATCAGGAGACAGTTAAGAGAGTTAAGAGTTTCTGCCACACAAGGTCATGGATGGACTTTAAAATGCACCTTTGAATGTATATCCTAAGGAATGTATAATCCAGTTCATATATACACATTATATTGATATATGTACCAATGTGTTACCACAGTAGTTATAACACAAGCCATTTCAAGAGCAATATATTAAATTGGTACAAGTGTAACTATGGCTTTTGCCATTAAAGTAATGGCAAAAGATGCAATTACATTTTCACTAACCTAAAATCTCATTAACTATATATTATATTATATTTATTTAACACTTAATGCACTTAGTGCTTTTGCTTTTATATTCAATGTTTAGGGTTTTTTTGTTGTTGTTGTTGTTTTGTTTTTGAGAGGAAGTCTCGCTCTTGTCACCCAGGCTGAAGTGCAATGACCCGATTTCGGCTCACTGCAACCTCTGCCTCCCAGGTTCAAACGATTCCCCTGCCTCAGCCTCCCGAGTAGCTGAGATTTCAGGCACCTGCCACCAAGCCCAGTTAATTTTTGTATTTTTAGTAGAGATGGTGTTTCATCATGTTGGCCAGGCTGGTCACAAACTCCTGACCTCAGGTGATCCGCCCACCTCAGCCTCCCAAAGTTCTGGGATTATAGGCATGAGACACGGCTACTGGCCTAAATGTTTATATGTTTAAAACATTTTGTTTTAGTAGAATGTCACTGCTGAACTATTAAATTGCTTATCTTTTATTACATGTTAAAATTTCAATATTTTAACATATAAAAGAGTTCTTACAAAACAGCCAGGAAAGAGTAAACATAGCATATTTGTCTATGAATTCATAATATGATTTGAAAGATAGATCTTATAACATTAATAGACATTAACATATATTACAAACTGAACTGAGCACCATGCCCAAATCCATATGTTGAAGCCCTAACTCTCTGTATAGTTGACCATTGAACAATCCAGAGAGGCCTTAGAGGCACCAACTCCCACATAGTTGAAAATTTACACATAACTTTGGCTCTTTCAAAACGTAAATACTAATAGCCCACTGTTGATTGGAAGCATTACCAATACCATAAACAGTTGATTAACACATATTTTGCATGTTACATATATATTTTCATAGTAAAGTAAACCACAGAAAAATATTAAGAAAATCATAAGGAAAATAAAATATATTTACTATTGATTAAGTGGAAGTGGATCATAATAAGGTCTTCACCCTTTTAGATTGAATAGACTGAGGAGGAGGAGGGAGAGGAGGGGTTGGTTTTGTCATCTTAGGAGTAGCAGAAGCAGAAGAAAATCCATATAAAAGTGGACATGCACAGTTCAAATCTGTTATGTTTGAAGACCAATTGTACTTCAAAATGTGACTATATTTGGAACTAGGAAATTTAAAGTGCTAATTAAATTAAAATGAGGCAATCAGAGTGGCCCTATCTACGAACGTCCTTATAAACAGAGACTAGGACAGACAGAGGACTGCTAAGAGTGTGTTGTGTATACACAGAGACACCTGTGTGAAGAGGCAGCAAGAGATCAACCATTTGCAAACCAAGGAGAGAGTCCTAAGAGGAATCCAACACTTGGTACCTCGATTGTAGACTTCTAGACTCTAAAACTGTGAGAAAATAAATCTGCTTTTTAAGCCACTTAGTCTGTGGTATTTTGTTAAGGAGGCCCTAACAAACTAATATACCAGACAAATTTTTGTTCTCTGCAAGTATATGCACTAAAATCACAGTTTATCTATTGACTATGTTCAGAAACCTTTACAGAAAAGAGGAGATAAGTAAAGTTAAATATTGCCACACATAAACCAAATATATTTATCATGAAAATATAATCTGATAGAAAATGTTCCATCTGTATTAGCTATTCAGTTTTTCTAGTGAATAAACCATGATATAAAAATATATGAGGTCAACCGAGCATGGTGGCCCATGCCTGTAATCCCAGTACTTTGGGAGGCCGAGGTGGGCGGATCACGAAGTCAAGAGATAGAGACCATCCTGGCTAACACGGTGAAACCCTGTCTCTACTAAAATTACAAAAATTATCCGGATGTGGTGGCGTGTGCCTGTAGTCCCAGCTACTCAGGAGGCTAAGGCAGGAGAATTGCTTGAACCCAGGAAGCAGAGAATGTAGTGTGCTGAAATAGTGCCATTGCACTCAGGCTGGACATCAGAGAGAGACTCCATCTCTATCTATCTATCTATCTATCTATCTATCTATCTATCTATCTACCTACCTACCTATCTATCTATCTATACATCTGAGGTCTAATTATTTATTACTTAGTATTGATTTTCTCGGCCAGGTACGGTGGCTCACTCCTGTAATCCCAGCACTTTGGGAGGCTGAGTTAAGTGGACCACCTGCGGTCAGGAATTCAAGACCAGGCTGGCCAACATGCTGAAACACTGTCTCTACTAAAAATACAAAAATTAGCCTGGCATGGTGGCGTGCGCCTGTAATCCCAGCTACCCAGGAGACTGAGAGGCAGGAGAATCGCTGGAACCCGTGAGGCAGAGGCTGCAGTGAGCTGAGATGGTGCCACCACACTCCAGCCTGGGAAACAGAGCAAGGCTCCATCTCTAAGGAAAAAAAAAAATAGATAGATAGATAGATAGATAGATAGATAGATAGATAGATAGACAGACAGACAGATTTTCTCAATTAAAACATAGTGTTAAAATTCCTATTTGTCTCTTGGATGAATCTTTTAAGAAATATATACAGAAAAGTAAAATCTACTTTTAACTGTTTCATGGAAATGTGGGTACTGAAATTATAATCTATATTTTTAAAATGTTATTGGGAAAGCTATTGGGAGGAAAATTATTCTTTTAGAATACAGAAAGACAGACTAGATTTTTATTTTCCATAATAACATTTTTTTCCAGTATCCCATTTAGAATTATCAGAGTTCACATAGGTCATTTATTAATTTCCCATTTCTGTTGTAACCGATTACCACACATTTTGCAGGACAAACAACATAAATTTGTAATCTTATGGTTCTGTAGTTCAAAAGTACAAAATTATTCTCAATAGGCTAAAACAAATATGCTGACAGATGTGAGGTATTTTTTGGCTCTAAAGGAGAATTTGTCTTCTTCTTTTCTAGCTTAGACAAGCAACCTGCATCCTTTGGCTCATGGCCATGCATCCATCCAATCTCGACTTCCATCATCACATTTATTTTTCTCCCTCTGTTTCTGTTGTCACATCTCCTTCTCTTCAAAGGGTCCTGTGCATGACTGAATATTCTTATATTTGCATACTTCTGAGGCATTAGCAAAAGACTGGTTTTCTTTCCAGAGCACATTTTACTGACAATAACTCTTTTACATTTAGTGTCTTTTGCAATCTGAATAGGCTTAATTTATTCCAACTCATAAAAACCTGGTTCCCTTTTGCTTAAGAGTTGTTTCATCAATGATTCTCTTTACTCTTGATTTTTTTTTATAAGCAGTAAGAAGAAACAAAACCACATTTTTGAATACTTCATGTGGAAATCTCATCTAAATACCCAGATTCATTGCATAATAGATCTGCTTTCCTCATATATTTAGGATGCAATTCAACTAAGTTTTCTGCTACTACATAACAAGAATCACCTTTCTTTCAGTTTCCAGTGGCATGGACCTCATTTTCTTACAACAATCTTATTTTGATGATTTAGATAATCTCAAAAAATTAAAGGTAAAACTACTATATGATCCTGCAATCTCACTTTTGAGTATATATCCAAAAGAAATACAAGCACTATCTTAAATATATTTTTATATTCCCACGTTCATTGCAGCAATATTCTCAATAGCCAAAACTTGTAAATAGTCTAAATATTTGTCAAAAGATGAACAGATAAAGAAAATGTGGTGTATATTTGCACAATGGAAAATTATTCAGTCTTTAAAATGAAGGAAATCTTGCCCTTTGCAACAGCATGTATGAAGCTTGAGGACATTATATTAAGTGAAATAGCCAAGCACAGAAAGACAACTACTGGCAAAATAATCCACTTATATGTGGATTTTTTTAGTTGAATTTAGTAAAGAAATAAAAATAGTAATCATCAGGGGCTGGTAACCATATGAGGTGATGGATGGGTTACTTATCATGGTTATCAATTCACACTGTATACATATGTCAAAAAATCATGTTTTATGATCTAAATATATGCAACTTTTGCTTGTCACTTATACATCCATGAAGCCAGAAAAATATAGTTAAATCAATATTTTTAAAGACACTCTGTAAAATGAAACACATTTTTGTGGTTGTTATTTGTTTTTTTAACCATGTTTCTCATTTCTACCTGAACCTTTGCCAATGGTGTCTTTTATATTTATATTTACACCAAGGGTCTGCTCAAGTAAACTAGTTTGATTTTGTTCCTATGATGGTAGACAAAATTATTCCATTCTCTACTCCCTACCATAGTCTAAAGCCACCTCCAAATTTTCAAGTATTTGTTACAGCAGTTTCCCATTCCAGGTACCAAAAAACAGTATCAGTCAGGTCTCAACTAGAGAAACTGAATAAGTAGGAGATACATATTAAGAGATTTACTGAAAAATATTTTCTGTTTTGTACACATGCCAAAAAGGTAAGTGGAATGGGGATGTGGTGGTATCAACAATCTTGAGTCTTTTAAGCCTCTGATGGCGGTACTAATTTCTGCAGTCCCTCCAGGCATGAAGCATTGCTTTTGATTTAGTTTTTTGCAGGGTAGAAGCTGTTCTAGTGGCTTGCACCTGGCTTTTCCCTCCATAATTGCCCTCACTTTACAGGTCAAGGAAACATGGGCATTTTGTTAATTGCTGCATATATCTATTTCAAATATTCATTCTAATACTGAGGAAATACCACAGTATAGGTTGGGGTGTCCACTGAATGCACTGTTAGCTGGACCTGAACTAAAACTCCTCTGATCACCTGACCTATATAACAGCCTTCTATGACTTCTAGACCACAGAGGCTTTTAAAGTGTCCTGGAATTAGTATCATTACAGTGCCAGTGTTTAGAAATTTCCCAAAATTCTGATTATTTCCCTTCACAAGTTAAAATCATCCTGGTAAGCTATCATATGTCCCTTTGGAGAATTCTATGAGAAACAGGATCACAAATACTTAGTGTTACAAGTTCCTTGCTAAAGGACCCAGCCTCCCTTTCATTTAAAGGATTCTGGGTATGTAAACTGGCTCAAGTCTGAAAATTGATCGATGGGCCATGACTCTTGGTTTTGGTGATTCAAGTTAGGTTTCTGTTCATTCAACCTAGAACTATTGTCCTTATACAAATAAATTAAGGAATTAATGAATTGATTATTTATTATAGGATCAGTTAGCTATTTTTTAAAAATATCCCTATTTCCACACTGGCTTCTCCAAAAATTCAACATCTGATCACTTTTTCGTTTGTTTTATTTTGTTGTTTGTATTTTTATTGTTTCTCTCTCTCTCTCTCTCTCTCTCTCTCTTCTCTTTCTCGTTTTATAAGGGACACTTGACCCAGTGGGGTAGATTGCATAGTGAAGAATTTGGTTTTGCCAAAGAAAAGTTCTGGTCTCTGCACAGAAACCAGTTCAGTTTTTACAGAATGACAGTGGATTATCATGAACTCAACCAGGTGGTGACTCCAATCACACCTGCCTTTCTAGATTTGTTTCATTACTTGAACATATTACATACACTCTGGTTTTGGTATGCCATTCGTGATCTGGCTTTTATTTTTTGTTCTTCTTGTAACTGTTTTTAAAGACCATCAGAATCAGTTTTCTTTAAGCATTCAGGACTAACAATACATATTAACTCTCCTACTTTAAGAGTAATTCACCTGCAAGTTGTATAATTTAGTTCACAAGAAACTTGATCCCCTTCCCTTTCCGCAAGACATCATCTTGGTCTGTTATACTACTAAAATATGCTAACCAGATATAGTGAACTAGATATAGCAACCACTCTAGTTACATTGGTAAGACATTTGTGTATCAAAGAATGTAAAATAAATTTTACTAAAATTCAGGGAATTTTCACCTCAGTGAAATATCTATGGGTCTAATGGTGGAAGGCATATCAAATATGATGGTTAATACTAAGTGTCAACTTCATTGGATTGAAGGATACAAAGTATTAATCCTGGGTGGGTCTGTGGGGTGTTGCCAAAAGAGATTACTATTTGAGTCAGTGGGCTGGGGAAGGTAGACCCACCCTTAATCTGGTGGGCACCATATAATCAGCTGCCAGCAAATATAAAGCAGGCAGAAAAATGTGAAAAGGCGAGACTGCCTTAGCCTCCCAGCCTACATCTTTCTCCCATGTTGGATGCCTCCTGTTCTCAAACATTGGACTCTAAGTTCTTCAGTTTTGAGACTTGGACTGGCTCTCCTTGCTCCTCAAGCTTGCAGACAGCCTATTGTGGGACCTTGTGATTGTGTAAGTTAATTTTTAATAAACTCCTTTTTATATATATACATACATATATATGTGTGTATCTTATATTAGTTATGTCCCTGTAGAGAACCCTGACTAATACATCAAGACATCTCTTCTACGGCAAAGGATAATATATTGCATTTGACACGAACTGCAATCAAATTAAAGACACACAGTGCACAGTCTCATGGGCTTTTATTGGGTTTTGGAGGCATTGTATTCCTCCTCCGGGTGTACTACTGTGCATCTAAAAAGTCTGCATTGCCATTTGTCATGCAAGTTATCTTCCACTTGATCCATGTTGATACAGAAGATACAATTGTGATTGAAGTATCAGAGGCTGTTGGATCCACTGTTTTGGATCTTTGGCAGCCTTTTATAGGTGAATCAAGTGTAGACCTTTAAGATTTTGGAGAAAATCCTATCATTGAACAGATAATGATTCAAGAAACAGTTTTAGGCTTGTTACTGGAGCTTAGTAGAAACAAAACACTTAATTATGGACCCCCAGTTATCATGTGTGCCTAGTTAGTACAGACATTTCAATTCTGAGATTTATTTAATATAATGGAATGAGTTTTTAAAGCTTGTGAAAATATATGATAGAAAGTTTTGATATTTCTTCTTTGAAAAAAAAGTTAAGACCCCACATCAGCAATTATGTCTTCTTGAGCCACAAAAAAATTTAAAAACTTAAGAACCACATAACGTTTCAGCAAATCATTTAATCTAAATATAATCTCAAATTAGCAGTTTAGTAAGCCCTTGATTATTTTGAGTTTTATATTCTGTATGTCCACATTTAGTAGTTTAATCAGTAGCCTCCCCTAAGGATATTGCCATAAGAGATTATTTAGCCCCTTAATTGCATTTTAATGCCCCTCACTGAGTTGGCACCATTGAAGATGGTTTAGCAGATTAATCATATCATATTCTTTATTCTTAAAATAGTTTACTTCAAAAACTGTATACTAGCCATTTTCCTTCCTGCTTCAATTTCATTAGGTTAGTATATCCCTCAGAGGCTATTAAAAACAAATAGGATCATTTTCTTTCAGTTAGACAGTGTCTGTAATATCAGAATATCAGCAATCAGAACATCCAGTAATCAGATAATTGCAGACAATATTTTTCCCTTCTTTAATTGGGAGAATGAACTATTGTGTAGCAAATAGAAATAGAGTGTTAAACATTTTATCTCTGATACAGATTTGGTGGTATGACCTTCAATGAAAGGTTTATAGAAGCACCATGAGATCAATTGGCTTCTATTAAGCATTCTATCCCCCCAAACGAAATTAAATAGTTTAAACGTTTTGTCAAATAACGCATTGTACAGTGATTAACAATTATTAATGTGCTATTTATGGTAAAGAGTAATGGTCAAAATATTTAACCTAAGGTACAGTAAAATTTGGTGGTTTTGTTTTTGCTTTAAATTGGGTATAGACTTACTTATGGTACATAAAATATTTGTGTAATCAGATGTTATTGGATTTTTTTACTTCTTTATTGCCTAAGTTTATTGTTCAATCAAAAAAACATATATTTTGGTGCCCTTGTTGACAGGAAGTAATTCCAAATCCTTCATGCTGAAATTCCTCTTCATATTTTCTCCTACTGCCCTTATTGAAAGACAGAGGAGCTAGTCAGCAGCTTTTATATTTTCTCAATTTATTTTCTCTTTTCATTTTATCTAAGGTGAATCACTATTATGCACTTTCACAAACTTTTGACTATTCTGAATATAAGAGAGAATTAGTGAGATAAACATTACGACATTTTGTATGAGACAGATATTTTGAAATCTGCTGATTACTTTTAGTAATTTGACGTGAGAAAGGAATTAAAAGTAGAAGAAAGAGAGCTATGAAGATTCTTTGTCTCACTGAGTAATATTTTAAACAATATCAAATACAAAGAAGGTTAATTCAGCTTCACAATACTTCAGTAAAATAAGACTAAAGCTTAAAAATTATGTGTGTTTGCTTAAAAATGTTTAAGTATGCTCTATAAAATTTAACTTTATGTTAAAATATAAATGAGAAAGTAACTTATTCTTTAAGAAATAAAATATTAGTTAGCCGCCTTCTCATCATTTATGTACAAAGAGATTTTTTAAGGTTTATTATATTATCTGATAAGTTGTGATTTGCAGTCATCAAACAAGCAGCAGTCATTTATTGAGTACTGGAGAAGCAAAGGCATATATTGTCCTCATGGCTATGGTCAATTAAGTGTTACAAAAACAACTGCAATAACAAACTCTCAGTGATGTACCACCAAAACAAAATCTTTATTTTTTCATATAATAATACAGTATACATCATCTGAGAGATTTGTTTTTTATCATCCACCCAGTCATTCAGTGACTCAAGCTTCATTGTTCTTTTTCTCTTGTTTCTCCCAGAAGCTTCCCTGCATCCCCTCAATTGGATTGGTAGGCCAAGGGAAGAGAGAAAATGTGGAGGGTCTTGCAAGATGTTATTGTTAAATAAGCCTAGAAATGGTTTTATCATTACCCTTTCCACTTGTTTAGACAACACACATTCTCATGGCACACTTACCAGCGAGGAAGGCGGGGAGTATAACTGGGAGAAGCAAAGCAAAAAGATGGTTTTGGAGAATATGTAGTGAAGCGAAGGATTTGACAATCCCTGGTGTCACTGTAGATCTACTGCCAATTCTGGAAGAAATAAATGAGAAAATGGAAAAGAAATGGTAGGAAGACAAAGTGACAGAAAAGCATAGAATAATCATATGGTCCGCATGCACTGTATACTTACCATATCCCAGAATTTCTTCTAAATACTTTTAGTTATTAACTTCTGTAACACTCAAAATACCCTGTTAGTTAAGCACTATTTTCAATCCATTTTACTAATGAGAAAATATATAAAGACTAGTGTTTTTTAAAAAGAGTTAAAATAATCTGTTCCTGATCACACAAAATAGTTGGTCGTAGAAATTAAATATTAAACTGGATTTCTCCTGATCTCATGTTTCCAAACACTACAATATGAAAAACCAAACTCAGTCAGCATACTATACTGATAGAAATAATTGCAAAACAATTCTTTTTAGAAGCTAATTTAATATTCATATTAAGTTTTTTATATAATAGAAAGCTTGTGAAAAACACTGGAATCAAATTATACCAATGTATTTAACACAGATATCCTTTAATGCAAGTAAAATTGGTTTAAATGCATTGGGGTTAAATTGTTAAATTAAATCACATTAGAAAATAATTTATAATTTCAATCTTATGTAATTATAGGTAGTAACATATACAAGGGTAAATCTGAACAGAAACCATACAATTCCTCATTTGTATTTTTTACCATATTTATTCAGTTAGCATATCTTCTGTTAAACACTAAAATAGTTTACTACTGTGGCAGAGAGCAAGCTCACAGGAACTTTTTAAAAAGAAATTTATGGTCTGTGAGAAAGTAGTCAGATGGCTTTGCTGGGAAAATAACTGCTTGACTTGCAAGCCATTCAGTTCCTAACCACGTTTATAATCTTTTGAAATGTTAGCATTTGCTTTAAACTAGTGGGGTCCTTTTGTTCCTAACATGTATAATTTTGAGATCCAGTGTTTCTCCTCTAAGGAAGAATGTAAAATTAATGATAACTCTTTATTAATCCTGTACTTCTCTTGTGAAAGATTTAGTGAGGAGGTGGGTGGAATGTAACAATATAGTTGCAAATAAGACTGCTGGATAACCAAGGTTCACAGGTAGTCTTTTAATAACTAGCCTAGCAGTGCTCTAAGACTTTTAGAATTTTAATTATTTTCAAATTATAAACCACATAGATCTCTTACGACAGAGATTTGGCTTTAAAACCCAAATCAAACGTCAACTGTTTCACAAAGTCATTGTCAAACAGTATAGAAATGTCTAACTTTTTAAAAACCCTACATCTTTGGACAATTAGTCCTTGAGGCTATGAATTGTTATTTCTTTTTTTTTTTTTTTATCTTTGAGTCAGCGTCTCGCTCTGTCACCCAGGCTGGAGAGCAGTGGCGCGATCTTGGCTCACTGCAAGCTCTGCCTCCCAGGTTCATGCCATTCTCCTGCCTCAGCCTCCTGAGTAGCTGGGACTACAAGTGCCCGCCACCATGCCTGGCTAATTGTTTGTATTTTTAGTAGAGACGGGGTTTCACCGTGTTAGCCAGGATGGTCTCAATCTCTTAACCTCGTGATCTACCCGCCTCGGCCTCCCAAAGTGCTGGGATTACAGGTGTGAGCCACTGTGTCCGGTCTGTTATTTCTTTTATATAGGTTTTAATTTAATTTCCTAATATTGATCTAAAAGAGAAAGAGGATTTGTTTTTTCTCTACTTTGGTATCCCTTCAATGGCTGGAACTATGGAAGGAAGCACATTTTTGATCATTTTAAGATACATATTTGATAAATCATTAAAATTAACCTTAAAACTAGTGGATGTTCACAAATCAATAGCAATGCTACATGATTAAATTACAACTGTTAATTCTATATACTGATCTTTTTTAATATATCAAAGGTGATATAATACAACTCTTAAAAAATGAATTTCAATCTTGATAATTTATATACATTTTTCATATTTTAAAAATTATCTTTTCACTTCCAAGGTTATGCAGGTCCTTATGGTATTTTTTAGAAGGAAAGATTGATATCTAAAAGTTAAATATTAAAGCATTAAACAGCTAAATGTATGGATTTTTCCTTTATTACAATTATGATCAGAGTTATAAAGGAGTATTTTGTGTTCTGATTAAAATAGTTCTGATAGAGCTGAGTGCAGCAGTGAGACTGCATTAAGGAAATACATTGAGGCCTAAAGTGTGAATGGGAGTCACTTATGTCATGGGGTCAGAGAGTCCTTCAGAAAATAAAGGATTTGATTTGGGAGAGATTTTATTGGGAAATGGTACAGTAAAGACATGCAGAGAAAGCCAAGATAGAACAGAGTCATTGAAGAGTTAATATAGTTCATGATCTTGAAGGCTAGACAGAATTAAACTTATCTTAGTTCTATGACTTATAAGTTGTGTTCTTTAGACTTATTGCATCACTTATCTGAACCTGTTTTATCATGTACAATGCAATTGCAAATGTCTAATTGATCATTATAAATGCTATATACACAGGAGTTTAGCATATATAGAATATCAGCTTCCAATGTTCTCACTCATAGGTGGGAATTGAACAATGAGATCACTTGGACACGGGAAGGGGAACATCACACACCAGGGCCTATTGTGGGGAGGGGGAGGGGGAAGGGATGGCATTGGGAGATATACCTGATGTAAATGACGAGTTGATGGGTGCTGACGAGTTGATGGGTGCAGCACACCAACATGGCACATGTATACATATTCAACAAACCTGCATGTTGTGCACATGTACCCTAGAACTTAAAGTATTAAAAAAAAAAAAAAGAAAAGAATATCAGCCTCCATTGTTTTATTTTTTTTCTTCATTTTCTCAGAGAGGAAACTCGATGTCACTTCTTCCCTCATTCTTACTGCTTTTTGTGTGTTTGTTTTTTTTCCTGGACTTTCTTGCTGCATACGTAAAACTGTCCCACCTTCAGAAATAAAAGCTCAAGCAACTAACTGAGTCACGTTTGATGGTGTCTATCAATATAGCCTAATCCTATCAGCACACTGGTTTGGAGTTTGGACTAAGGGAATTTATTCCAGACTTGTATTAGGCTGGCCCTTTATTCCTACTCACCTCTGGATTGTATTTCAAGTGAACAAACTCTGGGTTCAGATTAGCTGAGAAGACTCCGCCACAGCGTAAGTAACCCTGTGTTTCGTGGCATAGCTGACATGATGGGCTTCTCAGGACTAACGTGCACATTCATTCATCTTTTTCCCAACTTGTACCTTAGACCTCATCTGCCACTGCCGCTGGCCCCATTTCACTTTTCCCTGAGACCCCAGCTCACTGTATGTATGTTTTCCCAGAGTATGTTTCAGTTCATGTAAATGGCTTCTTAGCACTAGATTGAAGCTTGTCATTTACTACAACCTTTCAGTGTCTTATTGAGTTTTTTTATAAAGAGGAAAGCAGCCCCTGCCACTTATGAACTATGTGTAAAAATTAGTCACTAAAAATTAGTGTTTTTAATTCAGACAAAGTCACTCTATGACCATGATGGAGAGAACCAGAAACATGACCACTCCATAATCAGGTCTAAGGCAGGGACAAAAAATGGCAGCCACAAATAATCAAACTCTCCCTTTCTTGGGTATCATGACTGTTGCTAAGTCTTTGCCAATTGCAAACTACCTTCACTTCATTTCTTCCGCCTTCTAGATAAGAAATAATGAGATATCGATCTCATGATTGTCCCTGCTTCTGGCAGCACCCTATCTAGAACAAACTGCTGCTTTCTTGAAAGCTCTTCAAAATCACCTAACATTTTCTGAGCATTATAATAGGCCTCTCCCAAAGCCCTCTTGTTGAGACTCCCCATGATTCCACACAATTTTTTCTTTTCCTTTTTCTTTTGCAACAATTATTGATGAGCTAAATGTTTTAAACTACAGATGTCTCCCTGGTGGTTTTTGTATAGTTGGCTTCTACTCTTCTTTATCAATTACAATCAAGAACATAAAAAAACAGAAAATTACATTCCCAATTTGAAGTTAAACTTATTAGAGTTCTACTACTCCACTAAGCGCAGATTTATTTCAGTAAAACAGTTCTTAAAACAGGGAAAATATTAAAATATGTTTTTTCAGTCGTTCCTTGTAATGAAGTATTTATAAAGACTAATCCATTCATTAAATATAACCTCCATAACTTTATCAGGCTAAAATTAGAATCAGAGTTACCAGATGTAGAATACATTCTAAATAACTTTCTATCATAGGATACAAAAGAAAGGTGACAGAAAAAATTAAATACTTTAGATGGACAAACATAATTTGTTATTCAAAGTTTCAGAAATCATTGTTTAATTCTGCTGCTGACAGATGCACACACAAACACAAAGACACAGGAAACCTGAAAAGACTACAGAAATCTAAGATGGTGCAGCTATAAAGATCATAAGACATTATTGCAATAATTAAAGAAAGAATGATTCAAGAAGAGTTTATTTATATTTTTATCATTTACAAAATTATTTTTAGAAACTTCCAGGGAAATAAATCTAGAAAATTGTCATTTTTGGTATACATAAAACGAATTGTGTTGAAACTACAATAATTGGGCAAAAGGGTCAAGATAGCCAATTAAAAGCATCTGCAATGTGTGGCACATGGAGAGGAGTGAAGGGGGCCAGTGAATACAGCACCTTCAACTGAAATATCCAGGTACTTACACTGGGACTGATCATGGAAACAGCTGGACCCATGGAGAATGTAGAAGACAGGGTAGGGCGACCTCCCACTTGGAATGACAAGGAGCCAGGGAAACTCCCACCTCCAGCCAAGGGAAGCCATGAGTGAATGTGTGACCCCAGAAAACCATGGACTTATCCCATGGATCTTTGAGACCCTTGGATCTCCTTGTGAGCCCACTCCACCGGGGCCTCGGGTGGGACACACAGCGCTGTGTGGAGTCTTGGCAGAGCAGCTGTTCAGGCACACACTGAGACCTAGGAGCTTTACATACTGCAGCCCCAGGATCCTCAACAAAAGTTACTACAACTCAGGCAAGGCAGGAGGTCCCTACTTGCCCCTAGAAAGGGGGTTGAATCCAGGTGGGCGAGAAGCATCAGTCTGTGGCCCCACTTTTATGGCAACTCACAAGACAACACTCACTGGCTTGGAATATCAGCCAACCATTGGAAACAGGGTGGAGCCTGCCTGAGACAGGACAGAGACCCTGGAGGGAGGGGCAGGCCTCCATCTTTGCTGTTTGGATGACTCAGGCTTTCCAGGCTGTGGGTTTTGGAGAGTCCAAAGGGTCTCTCCAAAAGTGGGAAGGACCCCCAGCACAGCACAGTTGTTTTGCCACAGCATGGCCAGACTGCTTCTTTAAGTGGGACCCTGATTCATTCCTCCTTACTGGGTGGGTCCTTCCAGTTGTGGTCTCCAACCACGCTTACACTTATACTATAGACAGAATTCTGATTTCTCCCTGGGACATGGTACCTAGCAGGAGGGGCAGACAGCCACCTTTGTTGTTTGGACAACTTGACTGTTCTAGCCTGTGGGCTTTGAAGAGTCCAGATGGTCTGGTTGAGAAGGAGACCCCCCACCACAGTACAGCTGCTTTATCAAAACATGGCCAGACTGCATCTTTAAACAGGACCCTAATCCATTCATTCTCACTGGGCAGGTCCTCCCACCCAGGCCTCTGGCCTCCCCACCTGTAATCTACTGACAGAGTTCCTATTTCTTCCTGGGATGCAGGGACTGTGGGGTGGGCCACCATCTTTGCTGTTTGAGTGACTCTCCCATTCCAGCCTGTGGGCTTTGGAGAATCCAAGCTGATTAGGCAGAGGCACTTACCCAGCATGGCATGGCTGCTCTATTGAGGCATGGCCAAACTTCTTCTTTAAGCGGGACTCAATCTATTCCTTCTTATTTGGCGGGTTCTCCCAGCCAGGACCTCTGGCCATCCCCACTCATATTCTACAGACAGAGTTCTGACTTCTCCTTTGGAAAGAGGGTCGGGGGGCAGGGGAATGCTGTCAACTTTGCTGTTTAGGCATCTCAATTGGTCCAGCGTGTAGGCCTTGGAGAGCCCAAACCAATCAGGGGTTGAAAGGATCCCCAGCATGACACAGCTGCTCTACCAAAATGCAGCACGACTGCTTCTTTAAGCAGCTTCCTTCTGACTTGGTGAAACCTCCCAAGTTGGATCTCCAACCACCTCCTACAGTTGCATTCAGATTGGCAACAGGTCAGTACCCACCTGGGATGGAACTCCCAGAGGAAAGGGCAGGCTGCCATATTTGCTGTTTCACAACCTTCACTGGTGATACCTCCAGGTACTAGAAAAACCAAGGTGACTAGGGTCTGGAGTGGACTACCAGAAAACTGCAACAGCCCTATGGAGGAGTGACCAGACTGTTAAAAACAAACAAACAAAAAACACGAAAACACAGATTGTCTGCCCATGAAAAAGTCAGCAACCTCAAAGATCGACGGTAAATAAGCAAACAAACATGAAAAAAATTCAGCCCCGAAACACTGAAAGCTCAAAAGTCAGAGTGTCCCCTTGTCTCCAAATAACCACAACATCTCTCCAGCAAGGGTTCATAACCTGGCTGAGGCTGAGATACCTGCAATGACAGAAGTAGGCTTCAGAATATGGATAAAAATGAACTTTGCCAAGCTGTAACCCAATACAAAGAAGCTAAGAATTATGATAAAACAATGCAGAAGCTGACAGTCAAAATAGCCAGTTCTGGGAGAAAACAACTTGAGAGAGCAAAAAAACATACTATTAAGACCTTCACAATGCAATTACAAGTAATAATAGCAAACTAGACCAAGCAGAGGAAAGAACCTCAGAGCTTAAGACTGTCTTTCTGAAATAACACAGGCAGGGAAGAATAGAAAAAAAAAGAAAAAGAAAAGGAACAAAACCTTCAAGAAATATGAGATTATGTAAAGAAAATGAATCTATGACTGATTTTGGATACCTGAATAAGACAGGGAGAATGGAACCAATTGGGAAAACATATTTCAGGATATCATCTAGGAGAATTTCCCCAACTTAGCCAAACAGACCAACATTCAAATCCGGGAAATGCAGAGAACCCTAGTAAGATACACCATGAGAAAGCTATCCCCAAGACATAAAATCTTCAGAATCTCCAAGGCGGAAATGAAAGAAAAAATGTGAAGGGCAGACAGAGAGAAAGGCAAGATCACCTACAAACAAAATCTCATTAGAGTCACAACTGACCACTCAGTGGAAACCCTACAAGCCAGAATAGATTGGGGGCCAATATTCAATATTCAAATAAAAAAGAAATTCCAGCCCAGAATTTTATATCTGGCCAAACTAAGCTTCATAAGCTGTATTAGTCTGTTTTCACATTGCTTGGTAAAACGAACCTGAAAGAGGGTGATTCATAAAGAAATGAGTTTTAGTTGACTTAAAGTTTCACGTGTCTGGAGAGGTATCAAGAAACTTATGATGGGAGGGAAAGGAAAGAGAGTGAGGGAAGAAACTGTCAAACGCTTTTAAACTATTCGATCTTGTGAGAACTCACTATCATAAAAACAGCATAGGGGAAATTGCCACTATGATCCAATCACCCCCCACCAAGACCCTCCCTCCACAAGTGGGGATCACAATTTCAGATGTGGTTTTGGTGGGGACACAGAGGCAAACCGTATCATCTCTCTCCTGCCCCTCACAAATCTTGTGTCCTTCTCACATTTCAAAATGCAAGCATACCTTTCCAACAGTACCCCAAAGTCTTAACTCATTACTCAAAAGTCTAAACCAAAGTCTCATCTTAGACAAAGCAAGTTCCTTCCACCTATGAGACTGTAAAATAAAAAATGAGTTAGTTACAAGATACAATGAAGGTACAGTCATTGGATAAATGCTCCAGTTACCAAAGGGATAAATTGGTCACAACAAAGAGACAACAGGTCCCATGCAAGTATGAAACCCACAGAGCAGTCATTAAATCTTAAAGTTCAAAAATAATTTCCTTTGACTCCAGATCTCACATTCAAGGCATGTTGATGCAAGGGTTGGGCTGCCAAGGCTTCAGGCATCTCTGCCTCTTTGACTCTGTAGTATACAGCCCCGACAACTGCTTTCAAAGGCTGGCATTGATTGCCATGACTTTTAGAGGTGCACAGTGCAAGCTGGATCTATCATTCTGGTATCTGGAGGATGGTGGCCCTCCTCTCAGAGTTCCACTAGACAGTGCCCCAGTGAGAATTCTGTGTGGGAACTCCAACCACACATCCCCCTCTGCAATGCCCTAGTAGTAATTTTCCATGAGGATTCCTCCCCTGTAGCAGAATTCTGCCTGGACATCCCGGTGTTTTCCATACATTCTCTGAAATCTAGACGAAGGCTCCCACACCTCAGCTCTTTTCTTATTCGCACCTGCAAGCCTAATGCCATGTGGAAGCCACCAGGGCTTTGGCCTTCCATGCTCTGAAGCAATGGTGCAAGCTGTATGTTGGCCCCTTTTAGCCATGACTGAAGCTGGAGTGGCTGGGATGCAAGGCACCATCTTGTGAAGCTGCACAGAACAGCAGGGCCTGCCCTGGGTCCAGCCAAGGAAATCATTTTTCCCTCCTAGTCTTCCAGTTCTGTGATAGGAGAGGATTCCATGAAGATCTCTTTAATATCCTGGAGACATTTTTCCCCATTGTGTTGGCTGTTAACATTCAGCTCCTCTTTACTTGTGCAGATTTTTGCAGCCAGCTTAAATTTCTCCTCAGAAATGGGATTTTCTTTTCTACCACATGGTCATGCTGCAAATTTTTCAAACTTTTACACTCTACTTCCCTTTTAAACATAACTTCTAATTTTAGATCATCTCTTTGTGAACACATATGATTGTAAGATTTCAGAAAAAGCCTGATCACATCTTGAATGCTTTGCTGCTTACAAATTTCCTTTGCCAGATACCCTAAATTATATTCCTCAAGTTTAAAGTTTCACAGATCTTTAGGGGAGGGGCAAAATGCCACCAGTCTCTTTGCTAAAGAACAGCAAGAGTTACCTTTGCTCCAGTTTCCAATAAGTTCCTTATCTTTATCTGAGACCACGTCAGCCTGACTTCATTGCCCATATCACTATCTGCATTCTGGTCAAAACCCTTCAATAAGTCTCTAGGAAGTTCAAAACTGTCCCATATCTTATCTTCTTCTAAGCCATGAAAACTGTTCCAACCTATGCCCCTTTTCCCAGTCCCAAAGTCACTTAAACATTTTCAGGTATCTTTATAGCAGTTCCTTACTTATCTTGGGACCAACTTTTTTATTAGTCTGTTTTTATACTGCTATAAAGAACTACCTGAGGATGGGTAATTTATAAAGAAAAGAGGTTTAATTGACTGTTCTGCATGGTTGGGAGGGCCTCAGGAAAATTACAATCATGGCAGAGGGTAAAGGGGAAGCAGTTAGACTTACATGGTGACATGAAAGAGAGAAAGTGAGAGGGGAAAATGCCAAACAATTTTAAACCATCAGATCTCATGAGAACTCACTCATTATCACAAAAATAACATGGGGGAAACCGCCCCCGTGATGCAATCACCTCCCACCAGGTCCCTCCCTCAACACATGGGGATTACAATTCAAGATGAGATTTGGATGGGGCTCAGAGCCAAAACATATCATAGCAATGGAGAAATAAGATCCTTTTTAGATAAGCAAATGCAGAGGGAATTAATCACCGCCAGACCTGCATTACAGGAGCCCGTGAAGGAAGCATTAAATATGGAAAGAAAAAACTGTTACTGGCCACTACAAAAACACACCAAAGTACATGGACCAGTGACACTATGAAGCAACCACATTAACAAGTCTGCAAAATAAACAGCTAGCAGAATGACAGGATCAAATTCACACATAACAACATTAACACTAACCTGAAATGTAAATGGGCTAACTGCCCAATTAAAGCGCACAGAGTGGCAAGTGTGATAAAAAACAAGACCCTGAGCTACACTATCTTCAAGAGCTCCAGCTCACGTGCAAAGACACGCCATATACTCAAAATAAAGTAATGGAGGAACATTTATCAAGCAAATGAAACACAGAAGAAAGCAGGAGTTGCAATCCTAGTTTCTGACAAAATAGACTTTAAACCAACTAAGATCAACAAAGACAATAAAAGGGCATTACATAATGATAAAGGGTTCAATTCAACAAGAGCTAACTATCCTAAATATATATGCCCCCAATGCAGGAGCACTCAGATTCAACAATGCAAGTTAAGAACTTGCTTCAAGGAGACTTAAACTCCCACACAATAATGGGAGAATTTAACACCCACTGACAGCATTAGATGGATAATCAATACAGAAAATTAACAAAGAAGTATAGAACCTGAACTCAGCTCTGGATCAAGTGGACCTGATATTTATCTACAGAACTCTCCATCAAAAAACAACAAAATATACATTTTTCTCATTGCCACGTGGCACTTACTCTAAAATTGATCACAAAATTGGAAGTAAAACACTCCTCAGCAAATAAAAAATTATTTTGAAACTATAACAACCAGTCTTTTCGACCACAGCGTAATAAAATTAGAATTCAAGATTAAGGATTTCACTCAAAACCATACAGCTATATGCAAATTGAACCACCGGCTCCTGAATGACTCCAGAGTAAATAATGAAATTAAGGCAGAAATCAAAAAGTCCTTTAAAACTAATGAGATCAACGATACAATGTATCAGAATCTCTGGAATGTAGCTAAAGCAGTGTCAAGAGGGAAATTTATACCACTAAATGACCAAATTAAAAAATCTAGAAAGATCTCAAATTAATAACCTAACATTGCAACTAAAAGAACTAGAGAATCAAGAGCAAACAAACCTTAACGCTAGCAGAAGACAAGAAAAAACTAATATCAGAGCTGAACTGAAGGAGATAAAGACTCAAAAAAAAAAAAAAATGAACAAGAAAACCTTTCAAAAAGAACAAAAAATCCAGGAGCTGTTTTGCTGGGAAAAAAAAAAAAAAAAAGATAGATCACTAGCTAGACTAATAAAGACGAAAAGACAGAAGATTCAAATAAACACAATCAGAAATGATAAGGGGGATATCACCACTGACCTAGCAGAAATCCAAAAAAAAAAAAAAGCATTGGAAATTATTAAAAACACCTCTATGTTCATAAAGAAGACAGGTTTAATTGACTGCTCTGCATGGCTGGGAAGGCCAGCAGTCTAGAAATAGAAAGTCTAGAAGAAATGGATACGTTCCTAGAAAGATACAGCCTCCCAAGACTGAACCAAGGATAAATTGAATCACTGAATAGAGCAATAACCAATTCTAAAATTGAGGCAGTAAACAAATAGTCTATCATCCAACAAAAAGACCACATCATCCAACAAAAAGAATTCACACCTGAATTCTATCACAGGTACAAAAGAGCTAGTCACATTCCTACTGAAACTACACCAAAAAATTGAAAATGAGGGACTCCTCCCTAACTCATTGTATGAGGTCAGCCTCATCCTGGTATCAAAACCTGGCAAAAATACAACATAAAAGAAAATGTCAAGTCAATATCTTTGATGAGCATCGATGCAAAAATCCTCAAAAAAAAAAAAAAATCCTCAAAAAAAAAAATCCTCAACCCAAAATACTTGCAAACCAAATACAGCAGCACATCAAAAAGCTTATCCACCACAATCAGGTAGGCTTTATTCTTGGGATGGAAGGTTGGTTCAACATACACAAATCAATAAAGTGGTTCATCACATAAACAGAAATAAAGACAAAAACCATAGGATTATCTCAATAGATGTAGAAAAGTCCTTTGATAGAACTCAGAATTGCTTTATGCTAAAAATTCAATAAACTATGTATTGAGGAAACCACAGTCAAACTAATAAGCACCATATCTGACAAACCCACAGCCAATATCATAATACATGGGCAAAAGCTGCAAGAATTCCCCTTGAAAACTGGCACAAGACAAGGTTGCCCTCTCCTACCACCCCTATTCAACATATTATTGGAAGTTCTGGCCTGTGAAATCAGGAAAGAGAAAGAATAGAAAGAAAGGAAGTCAAACTATCTTGGTTTGTGGATGACATAATCCTATATCTAGAAAACCCCATCGTCTCTGCCCAAAAGCTTCTTAAGCTGATAAGCAACAGCAAAGTCCCAGGATATAAAATTAATGTGCAAAAATCTCTACCATTCCCATACACCAACAACAGGCAATCTCAGAGCCAAATCACGAATGAACTCTCATTCACAATTGCCATAAAAGAAATAAAATACCTAGGATTATAGCTAACAAAGGACCTGAAGGGTCTCTTCGAGGAGAACTATAAACCAGTGTTCAAGGAAATCAGAGAGGGAACAAACAAATGAAAAAACATTCCATTCTCATGGATAGGAAGAATCAATATCTTAAAACTGGCCATACTGCTGAAAGCCATTTACACATTCAATGTTATTCCCATTAAACTACCATTGACATTCTTCACAGAATTAGGAAATCTATTTTAAAATGTATACAGAACCACAAAGAGCACAAAAAGCCAAGGCAATTCTACAAACAAAGAAGAAAGCTGGAGGTATTATGCTAGCCTACTTCAAACTCTACTACAGTGCTACAGTAACCAAAACAGCATGGGATTGGTACAAAAACAGGCACATACACCAATGGAACAGAATAGAGAACCCCAAAAGAAGACCACACACCTACACCCATCTGATCTTTGACAAGGCTGACAAAAACAAGCAATGGGGAAAGGGTTCCTTATTTAATAAATGGTGCTGGGAGAACTGGCTAGCCATATGCAGAAAGTTGAAACTGGAACCCTTCTTTACACTGTATACAAAAATCAACTCAAGATGGATTAAAGACTTCAATGTAAAACTCAAAACTATAAACATTTTAGAAGAAAACCTAGGCAATACCATTCAGGACACAGGCATGAATAAAGATTTCATGATGAAGACACCAAAAGCAACTGCAACTAAAGCAAAAATCGACAAATTGGATTTAATTAAACTAAAGAGGTTTTTCACAGCAAAATAAATTATCAACAGAATAAACAGAGAACCTACAGAATGGGAGGAAAATTTTGCAATCTATGCATGTGACAAATGTATAATATCTAGCATCTATACATAACAAACAATTTTAAAAGAAAAAAACATTAAAAAGTGGGCAAAGGACATGAACAGACACTTCTCAAAAGAGGGTATACATGCAGTCAACAAACATGAAAAAAGCTCAATATCACTAATCATAGAGAAATGCAAATTAAAACCACAATGAGATACCATCTCATGCCAGTCAGAATGACTATTAATAAAAAGTCTAAAAACAACAGATGTTGGTGATGTTGTGGAGAAAAAAGGGATGTTTTTTACACTGTTGGTGGGAATGTAAATTATTTCAACCATTGTGGAAGGCAGTGTGATGATTCCTTAAAGACCTAGAGGCAGAAATATCATTTGACCCAACAATCCCATAACTGGGTATATACTCAAAGAAATATAAATCATTCTATTATATAGACACATGTATGTTCATTGCAGCACTATTCACATTAGCAAAGATGAGGACTCAACCTAAATGCCCATCACTGATAAACTGGATGGAGAAAACATGGCACATATATGCCAGGGAATACTATACAGCCATAAAAACGAACAAGATCATGTTCTTTGCAGTGACATAGATGGAGCTGGAGGCCAGTATATTTTGCAAACTAATGCAGGAACAGGAAACCAAATACTACATGTTCTCACTTGGAAGTGGGAGCTTGTGTTAGAAGTGGGAGAACAACGCACACTGGGACCTGTTGGAGGGCGGGGTTTAGGAGGAGGCAGAGGATCAGGAAGAATAGCTAGTGAATACTTTGCTTAATACCTGGGTGACAGGGTGATCTGTGCAGCAAACCAACATGGCACACATTTACCTACGTAATAAACCTGCACATCCTGCACATGTACTTGTTTACTTAAAATAAAAGGTGGAAAAAATATAGAAACAAACAAATAAAAAGAAACTACAAAAATCAAGGAAGTGCCTCTCAATCTTTAATTGTAAGGGGAGACTTATCCTTATACAGAATAACCTTAACTGTGGTTCTTAACCAAATGTGCATATATGATTCACCTGCCTTGAGCTTTTAATAAGTTAAACATAACCAATCTTCTGGGCCAAAGGTTCAAATTCATAGTGTCAGGTCTGTATTAAGATGTGTAGTTTGGAGTTTCAGAAGCCTGATGGATAATAGAAATTCTTTAAACAACTGTTTAAAGAAAGTTATTTTATTAAGATATTCTATGGTTACTGCTTTCTTGTATTAATATCCAAAATGAACATAAGATCTTTTGAGAGGGTGGCAAACATATTAAAACTGATTTCAACCCTTTCAGCTAAAATACTAAGGAAATTGTGATGTGGCAAATCTATATAGACTGACTTGCAGAGTTCCACTTTATCTGTGCCAGATATTTATGCAAATATTTTGCTTTACTTAATGACATTTTAGTTTCTCCTAACAAACTTATGAGATAGGTGAACCATTATTATCACCCTCATTTTCCACATAAGAAAACTGAGGCATAGGGAGATTAAGCAACTTATTCAAATTTATATTTCTAGTAAGTGACAGAGTGGAGATTTGAACCCATCTGGCTCTAGACCACTATGAGTAATATCTCAAGGAGCAGCTTAAATTCTCACTCACCCAGTATTTTATTAACTGACATATGAAATAAAGAGACAGAAGTATATAATTTGTTAATATCAGAAACCTTAGCCCTAAATTTCTATTTTAAATGTAATATTTAGAACCTTTAATAATTGTAACAGTCAAATAATGTTATTTATACTTTATTAAAATAAGAATTGGCATAATTAGCTTTATTATTTTTCATATGTATTTTGCTTGTTTCATCTTCCTTTTTAAACTCCACATATATATATCTGGTTAAAACAATAAAAGGTTATGCTTTGTCAAGAGCAAACTAGTCAGTCAAATAAATCAGAATCAGACTGTAAAAAGAGAAAATCTGCTAAAACCACCACTGCCAGAAAGGCTACATTTAAGATCATAAAAATCAACAATGTGATAAAACACATAACAATTTTAATTAAATATAGCATACAGTTGAGGTCATTACATAATCAGAATTAATTTCCCATTTTATAGCCATAATTATTTCCCCTCATTAAATCTTTGTAAATAGATTAAACATAAAACATTAATCAGAGGAAAAAATTAGAAGACTTTATAGAAAGTATTTTCGTTATTTGAAGTAGCAATTTTTATTAGTCAATATTGAAAAGTTTAAATTACCATCCAGACTTACCACTTGTTTCTTAGGATGCAAACACTCCACTAACTTACCTTTTCAATAATCTTGTAACAAGCCTGTGATTACTCCTCTATCTCTCTTATCAAAATGAGGTACCTTCAGCTATTTTACACATTCTCTTCAATGTTTATCAAAATCTCTCATTTTATTCTATTTGAATTAGAAATTATCTCCAAGACATGTCTGTCACCCATAACTATATAGTGGGCCACACTTTTTTATTTTTATTTTCTTGCTCCTGGGTGGTCAGTTCATATCCACACTGTCCTTTGCTTCACCCAGGGCATCCACATTGCCCGACAGTATTTAATTTGCTGCTTCTTAATGCCCCCAATCTTAAACAAAATGGTGACATGGGGTTAAGTAGAAAAATGTGCCTTTCCTCAAAGCAGTTGAGTGAAATTTGCAAGGAAATGTTTCTAATATCTATACTTACCTATGATGGCTCAATGGAAATGGCAAACTTGGAAGCTGCAAACAACTCCAAGTGCACACACACACCTACATGCACTAGCCCCATTGATTTCCTTGCTATGGTTTGGATATGGTTTGTTTGGTCCCACCAAGTTTCATATCAGTATTTGATCTGCGGTGCTGGAGGTGAGGCCTGGTGGAAGTTACTTGAGTCACAGGGGAAGATATCTCATGAATCGCTTGGTGCCATTCCCAAGAGTGAATGAGCTCTCACTCTTAAGTTCCAAAGAGAACTAGTGACTGCAAAGAGCCTCGCACTGCCCCCTCTCCTGTCATATGACCTCTATGCACTGGTTTGCCTTCTTCTGCCAAGAGTGAATGCAGCCTGAAGTCCACCTTAGAAGCAAATGCTGAGGCCATGCTTTGTGTTCAGTCTCCAGAAACATGAGCCAAATAAACCTCTTTTCTTTATAAATTACCCATCCTCGGGTATTTATTCATAGCAACCCAAATGAACTGAGCTCTGAATTCCCCGTTTAGCTGTTGCATCATTCCCAGTCAATTTTGTCATGCCTGCGCCCTCTGTCTCTTCCTTTATTCTCATTACGTATTGTAGAGCTTAGCTTTCAAAGATCTCAAGTTTTACATTGCTTTTTTTATTTCTTTAAAAGCTCTATCCAGTATCAGAAGAGTTAGCTATCCAATGCCTGTCTAAAGTATTTACTGTAAAAAATGATTTATGTTTTCTCTCTTTCGTAAAACATCCCACAGTTTCCCTCTCTCTCTCTCTCTTTTTTTTTTTTTTTTTGAGACGGAGTCTCGCTCTGTTGCCCAGGCTGGAGTGCAGTGGCACGATCTCGACTCACTGCAAGCTCCTCTGCCTCCCAGGTTCACGGCATTCTCCTGCCTCAGCCTCCCGAGAAGCTGGGACTACAGGTGCCCGCCACCACGCCCAGCTAATTTTTTTAAAATTAATTAATTTATTTTTATTTTTAGTAGAGACAGGGTTTCACCGTGTTTGCCAGGATGGTCTCGATCTCCTGACCTCGTGATTCGCCCGCCTCCGTCTCCCAAAGTGCTGGGATTACAGGCGTGAGCCACCGCACCTGGTCTCTCTTTTCAGTATCTTCAACAATCAGTCTCAAATATTCTGATGGTTCTTTTTTTTTTTTTTTTTTTTTGTTTCAAGCATATTCAAGCCATTTCTTTGCTGTAACAAATTTTTAAAGTAAAAAAAATTATAAATAATCATACAATTGTGACTTCTCCCACAATAAAAATGCTATTTTTTTTTTATTTTTCGTATTTCTAAGCTCTGTGTTCTCTCTCTACAACCACAATTTCCTCACTGTGCATAACCACTATCCAGTTTCTAATTTAGCATAAAAAAAAAAGAAAGAAAGAAAACCTGAATAAATAGACAGATTAATAGACTATAACCTCTGAATTGTAGGAGTGTATTAGGGTTTTCTAGAGGGACAGAAATAATATGATAGATGTATGTATAAAGAAGAGTTGATTAAGGAGTAGTGACACACACGATCACAAGGTGAGGTACCATAATAGATAATCTGCCAGCTGAGGAGCAAGAAAGCCAGTCTGAGTCCCAAAACCTGGAAAGTAGGGAAGCCAACAGGTCAGACTTCAGTCTGTGGTCAAAGGTCCCAAAGCTGAAGAATTTGGAGTCCGACGTTTGAAGGCAGGAAGCATCCAGCACAGGAGAACTATGTAGGCTGGAAGACTCAACCAGTCTAGATAGTCCACATTCTTCTGCCTGCTTTTATTCTAGCCATGCTGTCAGCTGATTAAATTGTGCCCACCTGGATTGAGGGTGGGTCTGCCTTTCCAGATCCATTGACTAAAACGTTCATCTCTTTTTGCAACACCCTCACAGATACGCCCAGGAACAATACTTTGTCTCCTTCAATCCAATCAAGTTGACACTCAATATTAAACATCACATGGGGATTTACTGGGAGAAATACTGCAGTTTGTATTCTAAGGAGTGCTTATCTTTGTTTACCATAAAGATTATACCAGAAAATTCTTTTAAGTATATGTTTAATATGCAGATTATGTATAGAAAAATACTTGAATAAGTAGTTTTTATTTAATTAATTTTGATATTCCTTACTTCTTATTTCCTGTAGTTATTTTTTTCCTCATGGATGATATTTGATCATTCTTTTTTCTGAAACTCTATTGCGCTTTTCCCTTATAGCAATGCTAATGTTCCAACCATATTTAAATATGTTGACATTTTATCTTATATTGTTCACATATTTCTGGCATATGAACTATGTTTGGATTATATTTTTGTTGCCCATGGAACACTGAATATAGTGGGAATTCAATATTTGTATACCTTTTTTTTAAATTTATTTTTATTTTTATTTTTTTATTATTATTATACTTTAATTTCCAGGGTACATGTGCATAACGTGCAGGTTTGTTACATATGTATACTTGTGCCATGTTGGTGTGCTGCACCCATCAACTCATCAGCACCCATCAACTCGTCATTTACATCAGGTATAACTCCCAATGCAATCCCTCCCCCCTTCCCCCTTCCCATGATAGGCCCCGGTGTGTGATGTTCCCCTTCGCGAGTCGAAGTGATCTCATTGTTCAGTTCCCACCTATGAGTGAGAACATGCGGTGTTTGGCTTTCTGTTCTTGTGATAGTTTGCTAAGAATGATGTTTTCCAGCTACATCCATGTCCCTACAAAGGACACAAACTCATCCTTTTTTATGGCTGCATAGTATTCCATGGTGTATATGTGCCACATTTTCTTAATCCAGTCTGTCACTGATGGACATTTGGGTTGATTCCAAGTCTTTGCTATTGTGAATAGTGCCGCAATAAACATACGTGTGCATGTGTCTTTATAGCAGCATGATTTGTAATCCTTTGGGTATATACCCAGTAATGGGATGGCTGGATCATATGGTACATCTAGTTCTAGATCCTCGAGGAATCACCATACTGTTTTCCATAATGGTTGAACTAGTTTACAATCCCACCAACAGTGTAAAAGTGTTCCTATTTCTCCACATCCTCTCCAGCACCTGTTGTTTCCTGACTTTTTAATGATTGCCATTCTAACTGGTGTGAGATGTGAGATGGTATCTCATTGTGGTTTTGATTTGCATTTCTCTGATGGCCAGTGATGATGAGCATTTTTTCATGTGTCTGTTGGCTGTATGAATGTCTTCTTTTGAGAAATGTCTGTTCATATCCTTTGCCCAGTTTTTGATGGGGTTGTTTGTTTTTTTCTTGTAAATTTGTTTGAGTTCTTTGTAGGTTCTGGATATTAGCCCTTTGTCAGATGAGTAGATTGCAAAAATTTTCTCCCATTCTGTAGGTTGCCTGTTCACTCTGATGGTAGTTTCTTTTGCTGTGCAGAAGCTCTTTAGAAATCCTCAATAAAATACTGGCAAACCGGATTCAGCAGCACATCAAAAAGCTTATCCACCATGATCAAGTGGGCTTCATCCCTGGGATGCAAGGCTGGTTCAACATTCGCAAATCAATAAACATAATCCAGCATATAAACAGAACCAAAGATAAGAACCACATGATTATCTCAATAGATGCAGAAAAGGCCTTTGACAAAATTCAACAGCCCTTCATGCTAAAAACGCTCAATAAATTCGGTATTGATGGAACGTACCTCAAAATAATAAGAGCTATTTATGACAAACCCACAGCCAACATCATACTGAATAGGAAAAAACTTTTTTTTTAACTAAATTAATCATGGCAAAGTGTTACACTTTTTGGTGGTGGTTGTTACTATTTTTTTTTCTTTTCTTTTTTTTTAGATGGAGTTTTGCTCTTGTTGCCCAGGCTGGAGTGCAATGGCACCATCTCGGCTCACTGCAACCTCTGCCTCCCAGGTTCAAGCGATTCTCCTGCTTCACCCTCCAGAGTAGCTGGGATTACTGGAATGCGCCACCATGCCTGGCTAATTTTTTCTTGTATTTTTAGTAGAGACAAGGTTTCCCCATTTGGTAAGGCTGGTCTCCAACTCCCAACCTTAGGTGATGCTCCCACTTTGGCCTACCAAAATGCTAGGATTATAGGCAGGAGCCACTGCTCCCAGCCTATTTCTTTAAATAGATGAAAGATACAGCTTTTCATATGCACAGGCTCAGAGTATGTACAAGTCATGAAAGCTTGCTGTTTTCCACATAAGGATTTGATTGTTTAACTGTCAGAGAAATCATTGAAATGTTACAATATTTTGTTTAACACCTTTTGTTTAGTAATTGAAACAGTAGGTTCATGAGACAAAGTTTTATATAGTGTATTAGTCTGTTTTCACACTGCTAATAAAGACATACTCAAGACTGGGCAATTCACAAAAGAAAGAGGATTAATGGATTCCCAGTTCCAAATGGCTCACAATCATGGCTGAAGGTGAAAGGCACATTTCACGTGGTGGCAGAAAGATCAGAATGAGAGCCAAGCAAATGAGGTTTGCCCCTTATAAAACCATCAGATCTCATCTTATTCATTACCTCAAGAACCATATGGGGGAAACTGCACCCATGGTTCACTTATATCCCACTAGGTTCGTCCCACAACATGAGGAAATTATGGAAGCTACAATTCAAGATGAGATTTGGGTGGGGACACAGCCAAACCATATCATATGGCAAAACCTTTCTTCATATGTTTGTTCAGTATCTGATGTAAATCGCAAACTGATAATAATATTGGAAAAACAGAAAATGTCTCCATATCTAAGCCTTGGTTCCTATGACTATATTATACTAAATGGAAATGTAGATCTCTATTTATTGAATGGTATGGAAGAAATAATACACCTTCTCAGGTGTTACTTTTTTATATTAACTCATTTGTCTTCCTATCCTTAGAAAGCTGTCAGGTTAATGCAAAAAGGACAGTATATAATTAAGTATAGAAAATTTTAATAACAGAAAAATTAGGAACAAAGTTAGCTGCATATTGACATTTGCAGCTGCATATGTATTCAATGCACATGCGTTAATATGCAAACAACTGCATATTGTATTCAAAATACATATTTCTTAGTATATAACATCTTGTACCAGCAAACATTCTCATTATTGATTTTGAGTATGGCAGTTACCTGTCAGGTTCTTCATCCCAACTTCCTCATCTCTCTGATGGGAATAAGTGTCAAGATTGTCTGAGAATGCGAATTTTAACAAACTCTACATGGGATTCATATACTGACTGAATTTTGAAATCAAATTTATTAAAATACAATTTATGTGAAATAAAATGCACATATTTTTGTTCTATAGTTCACCAGTTGATGGACATTTGGGTTATTAGATTTGAAATTATTATGAATAGAGTTTTTATGAATATCAGTATACAGCATTTTGTTTAGATATTACTTTTATTTCTTTTGTATAAATATCTACCTCAAAATAATTACGTTTTATTGTAACACCAACTGCAACATTTGAAAGTTCCAGTTGTTCCACATCCTTGTCAACACTTGAAGTAGACTACTTTGTGGGCTTTTTAGTACATGCATATTCATATTTTTGTGATTTAAATTTGAATTCAATGAAGACAAATACTATTGAGCATCTATTTGTGTGCTTTATTATCTATCTATGTAACTTATTTTGAAAAGGTTTTCTTCTTTTTTTTATTTTATGGAAGAATTGGTATAAAAATAGCTTATTTGAATTTCCTCTTCTAAAATCAGGAAGTGCCCCTAGTCAGGTTTCACAGTGCTGTGTGTCTTATTGTCTGATGTCTGCAAACAGTCATTTCTTACATCTTGCCAAGTTTTCTAGTCGTTTACTTTGAGAAGGCTATTCCAGTACTATCATCCCAATCACAGCTGAAATAAGAAGTCCCTTGCTCACTAAACTTTGAGAACTCCTCTTTATTAACACTAAACAAAAAATAAGTCCAGTAATGTGTTCAGTAGGCTTATCATCCTTCCCAAGTATTCTGTCTTTGAAATCACATTTAATACTCTTGACCACCCTTTCTCTTTTACTATAGACTTCCTCCTTTTACCTGATGTAATTTATCAGAAGGGGATACTAAAGACCTCGGATAAACAGTATTTTGAATTCCTTTTCTGGCTCCACAATCTTTAATATCCCAATCCATTACAAATTCAATTTATAGATAGATTATTCTTAAATATATTTTGAGTTTCTTGTCAAAGCTTTAAATGATTTCACATTTGTTACTTCTACAAGTTACATTTCTCTATCTAACAGTTAATGCTATATAAATGTGAACTTCTGTTTCTTTAAGCTTATGTTTCTCTCATTACAACATATTTTCTTTGTCAAAAATAGTCACCATAATATTTATGTGGTACATGTATCATATGTGACTTTGTTTTTGTTTTCTTATTTAACTGCTATTTTCTTTAAATCTGAGTTTGCCAGATAAAATATAAGATGATCAGTTGTGTTTAAAATTCAGATAAACAGTTGTTAAGTTTTAGTAGAAATATATACCAAGTATTGCATGAGGCATATTTACACTAATACATTATCCATTGTTTATCTGAAATTCAAATTTAGGCATCTTGGCTTTGTTGTTTGTTTTGCTAAATATGCAAACTACATTTAAATTGCTCCCTATTTTTAAGTCTAGACTTAAATTATGTATTCTATAAACATTTCCATTTCTTCACTAATAATCACTTATTCATATTCTCTGTTAGCCTACATTGTGTAAAATAGGATTTTATAATTAATTATGTATAAAATAGATATATATATTACATTAAATAAATGAATTTTCATTGCATTAATTTCACTCCCACCTAAGGGCAGATATTTTATCTTATTTATAATTCTTCCAGCAATTGTAATATAAATCTTAACAATCACCAATTGCTTATGAAGATTATTACAGTTGGCTAACATTTTACATTTAATATTTATTTTGATTTTATTTCAAATGAATACTTTGCAGAAGAAACATTGACTGATTTATTGCTTCAGATTTAAAGAAGTAATAAATGTCACACACAGACAAAATACGAACAGAATGCAAGAGACCTCATGCCCCTTACATAGTCCCTTTCCAACTCCTTCTTTCTGTATACTTTATTTTCTCCTTTAATTCCCATTCTCTTTCATAATAACTATCGATGCTTTTATTTGCACCTTTATTTTTTTCTCCTGAGCTGCTAGTAAAAACTAATTCTTTTCCTCCCATCTTTTGTAACTTCAATCTATTATTTTATAAAGTAATCCGTGGCATCTATCTGAAAGCATACCTGATTATTTCAGTATGCTGACTATAATTTCAGTGATGTACACTGTCTTCACTGTCTTCATGAGAGCTTTAATCAACTTAGCATCATATATAGTCACCTGACTCTCCCGCTACACATTTCATTATTCCTTGTCTTATGGTGTAGCTTTTGTAAAAGGTTACTCAGATTACATGTTGTGCCAAGATTACATGACTTTGATCTTGCTCTTTCCTGTCAGGAAGACTTTTCCTTCATTTATACTCATTGTTAATCTCCATTATTCTTTAAAGCCTCTCTTCGGAATGACTCTCCTCTGCTCACCTTGACTGTACAGGCTCTCGCTGATGTCCATTCATCTGTGTTCACATATCATCCTGTAAATAAGTCTTTATTAAAATGTTTGAAGAATACAGAATACCTGTTTTAATTTTTGTTTTCTTTATTGCAATCAATAGTATTCAAAGACAGGGGACTGACTTATTTTTATATTTAAATAACCTAGGAACTAATCTGATTTCAGCACTACACTAAGAACATCTTATTTGCATAAAAGAATTTATGTCAAAATATGAGAATAAAGAGAGAGAAAGAGTGAAGTTTGTGTTTCACAAGTTTTATAAACATAAAACATATACTTGAGTCACTTTCAAAGAAAACTAACAGAAAAGAATACTGTAGGTCGAATAATAAACTCATGGGAATTACAGGGATGAAAACAATTTTATTGTTTATAAGCAAGATGTAAAATACATTAGAATAAAATATGTCAATAAGTCACTTAAGTTTAGGCAGTCCCTGAGAATCTACTTTACATATTTCTTAAAATTATCTATTAAAATTTGGATTCACAAAAACTAATACAATTCATATCATATTTTATTTTATAAAATCTGAAATAGAATAATTAAAAATTAAAACATAAAATTGTAGTTTTAAAGGAAATAGATATATTTTGTTAACATAATTACTCTTCCTAATGATGTATCCTTTCCTCATAAATGATCAAACTCATAAATTAGAATAAAAGATCTCACTTGCTGCAGTGGCTCTTGCCTGTAATCTCAGTACTTTGGGAGGCTGAAGCGTGTGGATTACCTGAGGTCAGGAGATTGAGACCCGCCTAACCAACATGGGGAAACCCCATCTTTACTAAAAATACAAAAATTAGCCTGGCATGGTAGCACATGCCTGTAGTCCCAGCTACTCAGGAGGCTGAGGCAGGAGAATTGCTTGAACCTGGGAGGCAGAGGCTGCAGTGAGCCGAGATTGTGCCACTGCACTCCAGCCTGGGCGACAGAGTGAGACCCCGTCTCAAAACAAAAACAAAAACAAAAAGAATAAAAGATCTCAATGATCTGAAGAGATCTTCAGGTTGCTAATCTTAGCTTAGTTATTATTAAAATATTTATTCTTTATATGCCAGCTTAGAGCCTCTAGAAACATCAACGTATATGTAGATATAGCTTCCAAGTTTACCAAAATTATAAAGATTTTAAAAAATATGTCAAATTTAAAAATTGTGTCCTAGAGGTGTAAAAAAGAAATTATAGTTTTTATCTTGACAAAAAAAAATATTCTTAGGGCACATATGTTGAATTCAACTGCTATACCAGATATTATTTCATTCATCACGTAACAGCAAACCAAATCACTTTTACAGAGGAGAAAATCGGACTGCAAAAGTTTAATCTAAAGTCACACTGCTTATGATTGGAAAGAACTGAATTTGAATGCAGTTTTACCTAGTGTCAAAGACAAGCTGATGCTCTTAACCTACCACCTTGCTGAACCTCATGTGTCATATTCTAAAAGAGAAACACCAGTGAGTTTCTTGCTGGGCATGTAGGTAAGTTTTGGATCTTTAAGTTCAAAATGATGTTAACTAGATTTTTTTCTCCTACCTGTTAGTATCATCTCAAACTCTTTCTAAATATTCTTTTATGCTGTTTCAGCATTTATCTTGTATAAAGAAATCTCTTTTTTACCCAAACTTTATTACCTTTTAGAATAATCAAATCAGGGAAATAAATGTTGTTTATATCACTTAGGCCTATATTATGATGAATTCCCATTAGCAGTTTTCAGAAGCTATCTTCATTTACTCTTCCAAGTGCTTTGAAATCCTCTAAAATGGTCATTTATTTCCCTGGTCACTAACAGTAATCCAGGCAATGTGTCTTTCCCAACTGCCAATAATACTGATTTATATGTTCTGTTTGAAATTTTTCGTGTTACAATCAAATGGTAATTTTATTTCCCTGCTCAGTTACTTGCTGAAAAATAATAGAATTTGTTTACACTTCGCCCCTGTAGAACAATAAGTACTTCAGGCAAAAGTGTATTGTAAAGGAGAAAATATATTTTGTTTACAGCCCTGTGTACAGCCAGAATCAGTTTGTGAATCTAATATTATCACTCTGACTAACCTGAAAATCAATTCGACTTATTAGTGTGGAAACGAGACCTACTAATATGACGAATGCATAGTGTATGTAGATGCCCAGGGTTTTATTCATTTTTAAATGTCAAACTCTGTGTCTATAACAAATAATCAAAGCGTTACAATTATGTTGCTGTAACATGTTTGAACCAATATGTGAGGCCTGAGAGAAATGCAGAAATGCCACATTTATTACTACTATGAATGTTGTATATTATTGCCAGTACTTACACATAAGTGCTTCCCACAAGGAAGTTTACAAATACAGAAATAATTTGATGAGAAAGAAGTTACTCAAAGTAATTTCCAAATGCAGTTGAGTTTAATTTGACAGAAAATGTGTATATTTGGACCTAAAGGCCTGATTAGATGTTAATGGTAGTAGAGAGAGATCCTCACGGCAATTCAGTTAAATGTTACTATTTTCCATTCTCCAACAGTGGAATATGTGTGAGGTAGAAAAGGAGTATAGTCCTTCAAATATCAGATAATGAATGTTTCAGTAACATAAATAAAATATTTGGTGTAAACCAAAAAGTATCTGAGATAGGTCTCAATCAATTTAGAAGTTTATTTTGCCAAAGTTAAGAACATGCACCAAAGAAATAAACATGGAATCACAGAAACAGACTGTGATCTGTGCCTTTCTCGGAAGAAGATGATAAACAAAATTTTTAGTGGTGGATTAGTTCAAAAACACGGAAAATGAATTAGATTTTCAGTTATTAACTGCATTTTATAGAATACAATTATGACATCAAGTATATAAAAATCCAAGGGACACATATAACTATCAAACTTATTTCTGTGTTGGCTAATTTATACTATTCATTTTTTTTCCCCAGGATGTCAAGTGTTCATTAAGCCACACTGAAAAGTTTACTTTCCAAAAATACAACATAACCCCATAAGACTCCAAAATGATTTAAAATGTATTTATTTTTCTACTATAGCATAGCTGAAACAGTGTGCATTTGCAATCAGAGAATGAGTAATTGGAAAGATTTAGAGGTCACCACAAGCAAGTCACCTTCCATCCCTCCCTTTTTGTCATTTAACCAGACAAAAGACCCCTTGTACCTAGCAACAGAATGCATTTGGGCATGTACTGTATTGGATTTCATGTCAGGTCATGCAGGGCTGGTAATGAACTCTGAGCAGTACACTCCGAACATAACAGAGAATGTAGCTTTGAATCATTAAATTAGTTTTCTGTCATCTAAGCCCATGGTAAATGACACTTGTTTTCTCCAAGTCTATAAATGATCGATGGTCTGATATTTTAAAATACTCAGAAGGCATTCTTAACTGTAACTCCTCTAGCTGACTACATGTGTTAGAAATAACACATTTACCTCTCTCTCTCAATAAATATTGAACACGTGTCATTAGAAAATTACTTGTCATATATGTACGTCAGAACACTGGATTTGTTTAACAAACTCACTGCTATGTAAAAAGCTAGTATTTATTCTAAGTACTAAATATGAATACTTATAATTATTTGGTATTATAGCTGTATCAAAAAGTCTAAGAAACTCTAAATATTTGTTATGAAATAATTTCACATATACAGAGAAATATAAATAATACTGCAGGAAGCATTGCAGTATACCTAACAAATACTTACATTTAATAATTGTTCAATTTTTGCTACATTGGCTTTATTTACTCACACAGAAAATAAAATATTGAAAAACTAAAATATTTACAATTATTTACAGCTATTATAACATTTTACTTCTCAGGTCTTTAACAAATATACTCAAATCATAGAGAAAATCTTTCTTATCTAACGACAATTCTATTATCATGCTAACAAAATCAGCAATAATTCTTAATATTATCTAAAACGCATCCCATTTCTAACTTTCTCAACTTTTTCCCAAAACGCTATTCAATTCCCCTCAAACAAAAAAAGAGCTCAATGACCACACATTTTATTTTGTTCTTATGTTATTATGCTATTTATTTTAGTACAGTGTCGGCCTTTTCTTGTTTTGTTATTTAATTTATATTCCCCTGTCTTCTTCATTCCTTTAAACTGGAAATTAGCTCCTAATGAGAGGAGATAGATTCGATTCAGATCGAAGGATTTAACACCCAGTGACACATAGTGTCATTTTTTCTCTCCAATTCACTGTTACTATTTTCTATTTGTAAATAAGGTGTAATCCATGCCATGACACTTTGGAAATCTGAATATTAACAACATTTTAACCATTGGCTTTAGGAATGATTTGTGATTCTTTTCTGAATCAATTATTTCACTGGGGAGGAACTGGCAATTTTCAAATTCTATGATTGCTTTTAGTATGTTATACTAGCTTTATTATTGTTAGGGTATGATATATTCATCATTTGGAGTTATTTGTTGAATTAAGTGTAATTTCTAAAGAAATGACAGAACAATAGTTTACCTACTTCTTTAACATCAATTTTCAGAGTAAGAAGCAGATATGTCAGAAAAATCTAACTGTGATAGTAAATAGTTTTATTTGTTTGGTGTCTTAGTTCCCTCAGGCTGATATAACAAAATACCATAAACCAGGTAGCTTATAAACAACAGAAATTAAATTTTCACTGGCCTGGAGTCTGGGGAGTCCAAGATAAAGGTATCAGCAAATTTGGTGTTTGATGAGGGCCTACTTTTTGTTCACAGATGTCACCTTCTACAGGTGCCCTCACATTGTGATGTAAACCAAAAAGTATCTGAGACAGGTCTCAATCAATTTAGAAGTTTATTTTGCCAAGGTTAAGAACATGCACCAAAGAAATAAACATGGAATCACAGAATCAGACTGTGATCTGTGCCTTTCTCCAAAGATGATTATGAGGGCTTCAGCATTTAAAGGGGAAAAGTGGGCTGGAAGGGAATTAAGAAGGGTATGGTAATCCACATGTTGCAAGAGAAAAGAAGCAGGTAGGGGAATAGTCAATCATGCATTCTTCTGGTGCTCTGTAAATCAGCACTTTACATACGATACCTGTGGAGATATTTAAACTTTTATCTGTAGTTATCTGCTTAGGACAAATAGAAAGACAACTTTTTATGTGACTGTTCTCAACTTAATGTTTTCCTTTTGGCATTGTGAATTGGGGTCCAAGGCTTTTATTTTCCTTTCACAATGGCAAGGGAGAAACAACTCCAGGAGACTTCATTCATACTGGGACTAATCCCATTCATCAGTGCAGTGCTTCTTCAGGATCTAATCACTTTCCTAATACCAATATGTTTTTTATTAGGTTTTAGACACATGAGTTTTGAGGGGACACAGATATTCAGGTCATAGTATTTTGTTTTTGTCTTTCTTTTATTCGTGTCCTTAAGGATTCATAGATGTTTATGTATTCATTGTGTTGCAATCAATTATAATCATTAATATTTTGATGCTCCAGTTTTCACAGACTTAGCAAGTACTGTGCTAGGGTCTTTAAGCTGACTTCTGAATCCATATGAATGAATCATTCATCTTAGAATTACTTGCTTCTGGCACATCATAAAGTCTTATGCTCCCCTTGTACATTACCTGCGTTAGGCTTAGAATGAGCAAATATCCAAAGGATCCATTTTGCAATTTAGTTGGAAACCAAATATCTTATGGTTAGATTGTTCATTATTACAGGGGTACCAATGTTTATGGGTATTTTTAGGGGAAAGTTATAGAATAAGCATTAGTAAAGTTGAGACTTCATTTTAATATTAATATTACATTTTCAATGTATATTTATTATTGATATTTTTATATAACCAAGATATTTTAATTACTTTTAATTTCCCATTTTACTTGAAACCTTGACTTCTGAAACTTTGACATTGGTTGTAACCTTAATATATATCTCCAAAATGTGTTTTCAAAGCACTAAAATTATTGACTGAACTTTGGGATTTATTTATAGCTCCTGTACAGTGAACTGCATTGGTTTATAAAGTCATATGTGTTATTGTATTATTAATTTGGGAGAAATTGTTTTTCATTAGTTATGTTTTCTATATTAAGAATTTTTTATTACTAACTGGTTTATTCTGAAGATAAACCATGCAAGGCTGGCACAACATTCAAAACTCAAAGTAATTTACTATGTAAACAGAATATATGATTTTGACAAATGCAGAAAAAAGCATAACAATATTCAATATTCATTTATAATTTTTTTAAAATTCCGAAAACCTGGAGAACTTCCTCAATCTGGTAAAGGACATGTATTAAAGTCTTAAAGTTAAGTATTTTCAAAGGGATAATTATCACATCAGAGGAAGGCAAGAATATTTCACAATTTAATTCAACATGGCATTGTAGATCTAAGCAATTGCCACAAGGCAAAGAAAAGTATAAATGAGCCTAAATGAAAAGAAGGGCGGCAAACTGAATTTATTCATTTATATAATTGTCTACGTAACAAATTTGAGGAATTTATACAACAGCAAATTGAATTTAGCAAGTTTGCAAGATACATATTCATAACACCATTGAGAATAAGAAATTCTTAGGCCAGGTGCAGTGGCTCATGCCTGTTATCCTGGCACTTTGAGAGGCCAAGGCGGGTGGATCACTTGAGGTTGGGAGTTCGAGACCAGCCAGGCCAACATGGTGAAACCCTGTCTCTACTAAAAATACAAAAATTAGCTGGGTGTAGTGGCGCGTGCTTGTAGTCCCAACTACTTGGGAGGCTGAAGCAGGAGAATTGCTTGAACCTGAGAGGTGGGGGGTTGCAGTGAGCTGAGATTGTGTCATTCACTGCACTCCAGCCTGGGTGGACAGTTTGAGACTGTGTCTCAAAAAAAAATAAAGAAAATATGAAATTCCTGTAGATGAATTTCATCAAAGATAACCAAAATTAAAACTTAGAAAATCAACTAATAATTTTGGAAAGAGATTTAAAAAGATATAAATAAATGGAGAGATACATTGCATTCATAGATTAAAAGACTCCATCTTTTTAAAATATCAGTTCCAACCAAATAAATCAATAGGTTCAATGCAATTGCAATTAAAACTCCAGAAAAAATGTTTGTGGATATTAGCCACCTGATTTGAAAATGCTCATTAAAAAAACCCTAGAATAATTAAAATATTTGAAAAGAATACATTGTATAGAATTACACAACCTGATTTCAGTATTTAATACAGATGATCTCTGACTTATAATGGCTTGATTTAGACACAATAAATCAACAGAGGACATGGAAGAAGCTTCAGATACTCTGAAAGGAGTAGTGGGCAGCTGCGTTCACTGTGGGTCCTGTGGAAACCTGCAAGACTTCAGACTATGAAAGAGGAGTGAGGCTGTCTTCACAATGGGCACTCCTACTGGGGAACACGGCAATCGGAGCTATTGCAGAGCTCCTCGACTATCCAGTGCTGAATATGATTTGGTGAACAAAGAGGAGTCTATGAGAAAGAATGGCACTGGGAAGTATTTTGTATACACTCCCAGATGCCAGCACTGATAGAAAAAAATTCATTCCTATTCCTAATACATGGGGACCTTTTATAAATCTGTCAGTCAACTGGGGCAGGATTCATGGGTTAGGAAATTCTCCCAACTGAGATTTTTAATCTAATCTTGAGTGGAGACAAACTCCTATGGCAAGAATTGAGAGGTGAGTAGGAAACGGGCTCTTACAGCAGGCAGGGAATTGGGCACATTCCCATTCACAGGCTCAGGCCAGTAGGGTTGTGTCCTGGAAGCCATGGTTTCTTTCCAGGGATGGGTGTCTTACAGGCTGAGGCAATTTCATGATCTTAGCACAAACTACTTGAAATTCACTTGACTCTTTTGGCTTGCTGCCAGGAGCAGATCATTGAGTCTAGGGTATGGGAACTGGGTGGCTCTCACTACTGTTAGATGGGCTTTGAAGGCTAGATTGCCCCTCTCTCTCCATGTGGATTCTGTTGAGTGGCAGAAGCAGCTCTGCGCTTACCTGGAACATTGACTTAGCAGCCAAGAAGCTACCCTCTTATCCCTAATTAGGCCCCTTCTTATGCCAACCACTGAGGAATCTGAATGTGGGCTTATCTGACCTAGGCCCAATCCAGCTGGACCCAACCTCCACCCCCATCCACCTTCTTGGTGGCAGAGTATAGGACAAGAATTAAGGGGAGTTCCATGCCCTTCCTATTCCCTGGGGCATCTGAGTACTTCTGGTTACCAAATGTCAGGTGTAAATCCCATGGCCACTTCCATAGCTGCTAGCGTAACACCTACTGCAAGTAACACCTACTGGCCAGGAAGTCAACCTTGACAGTCCATTACAACATCTGCTGACACAATACTTAGCACTTAGGAAGGAAAATAGCATTACATTACCTAAATTTCCACTATCCCCCACAACACCCTGGCTACTGAGGAGGTCCTGAGTTCACTCATCAATCTGGTACGTTACTACTAGAACTGGCACTTGAGAAAGCAACCACACTAAGGCTGTTTATAACAAAGTAAATTGTACAATGTCTGTGCAGTTTCCCTGCTTCACTCATCAGGGATGGTGCATGGACACACTGGGGGACCCAAGGTTAGACCAGCCTAATGCAGCTCCACTCAGCTTCCCTCATTTCAGGGCTGAGAGTAGAGCCCAAGACACTGTTTGTCCCACAGATAAGTCCATGAACTGAGGCATCAAAGAGCTTATTTAAGTAAACATAGGCCAAATATGTACTCTACTAGTACCAGTGTAGCCAACTCTTACTGTAAGTACCACCGTGTGGCCTGGAGGTCTACTTGAACAATCCAATGAAAAATCTGCTGACTCATGTACACAACACTTAAGAATGAGATAAGCGTCTTTAAACCTCCACCTCCCTGTCTTAGCAGGAGGCTGAGAGCCTATGCACAAACCGATTACAACACTACTATAATAAGCATTTGAGAAAACCACTAAACTAAAACTATCTATAACTAAGGAATTCCTGAAAGTGCCCAAAAGAAAAGCCAAACAACCCTGCTCAACATACATTGCAGATATACCCTCCATGGCAGAAAAGTCTCATTCAAATTAAAGTAAATTCAAAATTAAGAAACGACAATTTCAGCTTCTCCAGATGAGAAGGAATAATTCTGGCAGTATGAGAAAACAGAGTATCACAACAGCTCCAAAAAATCACATTTGTCTCTAGCAATGGCTTCTAACCAAAGCAAAAATTCTGAAATGACAGGTAAAGAATTCAAAATATGGATTGCAGGAAAACTCAAGAAGATCCAAGATAAAGTTGAAAACCATCACAAAAGAACAGAAAAGTAATCCAGAATATAAATTTTAAAGTTATTAAAAAGATATATATAGAAACAAAAAGAACTAGAAATGAAAGTCATTGAAGAAGATAAAATATAGTTAAAAGTCTTAATAATAGATTAGATCAAGAAGGATAAATAATTTCCAAGTTTAAAAACAAGTCTTTCAAATTAACCCACATAGACAAAGATAAAGGAAATATATTTTTTATAATTAACAAAGTTTTGAGTAATATGAGATAATGTAAAGCATCCAAACATACAAGTCATAGGTATTCCTGAGGGAGAGAAGAAAAATAATATCAGATGACTTCTTTGAGGGAATAATTGAGAGCAACTTCTCTGGTCTTGCTAGAGACTTAGACATCCGTATACAAAATGTTTAGAGAACTCCTGGAAAACATATTGCAAGAAAAACTTCACAGACTCATATAGTAATCAGACTAAACTCAATGTAAAAGAAAAATCTTAAAAGCAGAAAGAAAAAAGTGTCTAATTACTTGTAAGTAAAATCCCATCAGACTAACTGCTGACTTCTCAACAGAGACCTTACAAGTCAGAAGATGTTAGAGTTATATTTTCACTCTTCTAAAATAAAAATTAGTCAATAATTTTGTAGTTTGCTAAGCTATAATTCATAAATGAAGGAACAAACATTAACAAAGTTTGTCACCATTAGACCAGTTCTAGAAGAATGTTCAAAGGAATTCTAAAAGAAAGGATCATAATTGCCATCATGAAAGTACATAAAAGAATAAAATTTACATATCTTATAAAGCAATTACACAACTGAGACCACAAAGCAAGTTGGTAACAATTAACATTTTGACAGAAGAAAGATCTCATGCCAATTTTAACCTTGAACATAAATGGACTAAATATTCCACCTAAAAGATGTAGATTGGTGGAATGAACTAACAAAACAGGATCCAAGAATATGCCGCGTATGAGTAACTCACTATGATGGAAAAGATACTTATAGACTCAAAATAAAAAAGAGCAAATGGGTGTTCCATGAAAACTGAAACCAAAAGCAAGCAGAAAGAGCTGTAGCTACTAATATAAAAGATAATATAGATTTTTAAATCAACAATGGAAAAACAATGGATATAAATATATCCAACTCTGGAGAACTCAGATTTATAAAAACAAATACTATACCTAAGAAAAGAGATAGACAACAATACAATAATAGAGGAAGAACTCAACATCCCAATGACAGCACTAGACAGATCATCAACACAAAAGAGAAACAGTGGACTTAAATCAGATTCTAGACAAAATTGACCTAATATATTTGTAGAACATTTTACCCAACAAATGGAGAATATACATTTATATCAGCATGTCAATTATTCTTCAAAATTGACCCTGTATTATGACACAAAACAAGTCTTATTAAAAAAATCAAAATTATATCAATACCTTCTCAGACCACAATGGAATACAACTAGAAATCAATAACAAATGGAACTTGCAGAACTGCACAAATGAAAAGAAATTAAACAATTGCTCCTGATTATCCTTAGGTCAATTACAAAACTAAAGTGAAAATTAAAACATTTTTTGAAGTGAATGAAAATAGAGAGACAACACACCAAAACCATTTAAATACAGCAAAAGTGGCTCTAAGATGAAAGTTCATAGTGTTAAAAATCTACATTAAAAATGTAGAAAGATGACCAGGCTCAGTGGCTCATGCCTGTCATCCCAGCACTTTAGGAGGCCAGGACGGGTGGATCACCTGAGGTCGGGAGTTTGAGACCAGCCTGATCAACATTTAGTAGACACAGGAGGAACCCTGTGTCTACTAAAATACAAAATTAGCCAGACGTGGTGGTGCATGCCTGTAATCCCAGCTACCCGGGAAGCTGAGACTGGAGAATTGCTTGAACCAGGGAGACGGAAGTTGCAGTGAGCCAAGATCGTGCCATTGCACTCTGGCCTGGGCAACAAGAGGGAAACTCTGTCTCAAAAAAATAAATAAAAATAACAAATAACAAATAAATATAAAAAGAAATAAAAATATAAAAATATAGAAAGATAACATATTAACAACCTAATGTTGCACCTCAGGAAACTAGAAAAACAAAAACAAACCAAACCAAAGCTAGCAGAATAAAAGACATAAGGACCAGAACAGAACTAAATAAGATTGAGATGAAAAAATAAGACAAAAAATCAACAAAATGAATAGTTAGTTATTTGAAAAGATAAACAAAAGTGATGAAACAGTAGCTAGATTCAGTAAATAATAAAAGAGATTAAAATAATTACAATCACAAATTTAAAAGGAGACATTACAACAGATACCACAGAAATGTAAAAAAAAATTATTATAGACTACTATAAATGTCTCCATGAGCATAACTAGAAAACCTAGAGGAAATGAATGCATTTTTGGAAACATACAACCTCCCAAGATAGAACAAGGAAGAAATAGAAATCCTGACCAGACAAATAATGAATAATGACATTGTACCAATAAAAAAAAATTCCAGTAACAACAAAAACCCCATGACCAGATAAATTGATAGCCAAATTTTATCAGATATGCAAAGTACCAATGCTACTAAAACTATTGCAAAAAATTAAGAAGAAGAAAATTCTTCATAACTTAATGGGTGAAGTCAGTATCACCCTGATACCAAAGTCAGGCAAGGACTCAACAACATCAACAAGAAGCTACAGACCAATATTCCTGGTGAGCATAGATGCAAAAATCTTTTTAAAAAGTTAACTAAATCTGAAAGCACATAAAAAAAGATTATGCATGACAATAAAATGGGTTTTATTCCAGGGATGCAAGAATTGTTTGACATGTGCCAATCAATAAATATTATTCAGCACATTAACAGAATTAAAACAAAAAACCTTATGATGATCTCCACAAATGTAGCAAAAGCATTGTATTTGTTCTCACACTGCTATAAAGAACCACCAAAGACTGGGTAATTTATAAAGTAAAAAGGTTTAATAGGTTCATAGTTTTGGGGCCCTACAGGAAGCATGGCTGGGAAGACCTCAGGAAACTTACAATCATGACAAAAGGCAAAGGGGAAGCAGGCACATCTTTCATGTCTGGAGCAGTGGGTGGGAGTGCAATACACTTTTAAACAACCAGATTTCATGAGAGCTGACTCCGTATCATGAGAAGAGTCTGCCTCCATGATCCAGTCACCTCCTACTAAGCCCCTACTCCAACCATTGGAATTATAGTTAGACATGAAATTGGGGCAGGGATACAAATTCAAACCTTATCGTTCCATTCCTGTTTCTTCCAAAATCTCATGTCCTTCTCTCAATTCAAAATACAATAATCCCTTCACAACAGTTCCCCAAGTATTAACACATTTTAGCATTAACTCAGAAGTTCAAGTACAAAATCTCATCTGAGACAAGGAAAGTACCTTCCACCTAGGAGCCTGTAAAATCAAAAGCAATTTAATTACTTCCAAGATACAATGGGGATATATGCATTGAGTAAATACAACCATTTCAGGAGGGACAAATCAGCCAACATCAAGTGGCTACAGGCCCCAAGCAAGTCTGAAACCCAGCGATGCAGTCATTTAATCAAAAATCTCCAAAATAATTTTCTTTGATCCCATGTCTCACAGCCAGTCCCCACTGGTGCAAGGGATGGGCTCCCACAACTTTGGGCAGCTTCATTCCTGTAGCTCTGCAGAGGAGAACCCCTGTGGCTGTTTTCACCACCTGGCATTAAGTGCTTGTGGCTTTTCCAGGTACATGGTGCAAGCCGTCAGTGTGTGAATCATTCTGGGATCTGGAGGATGGTAGCCCTCTCCCCACGGCTCCAATAGACAGTGCCCCAGTAGACAGGGACTCTGTATGGGAGCTGCAGCCCCACATTTCCCTTTCACACTGACCTAGCAGACGTTCTCCGTTAGGGCTCTGCCTCTTCATCAAACTTCTACCTGGACACTCAGGCATTTCCATACATCCTCTGAAATCTAGGAAGAGGCTCAAAAGTCTCAACTCTTGCAGTCTGTGAACCCAAAGGCTTCACACCATGTGTAAGCCCCCAAGGCTTACGACTTGCACCCTCTGGAGCAGTGGCCTGAGATGTATCTGGGGCCCATTTAGCCACAGATGAAGCTAGAGTAGCTGGGACACAGGGAGTAGTGTTCCACTACTTCCATGCTGTCCACGGGGCAGCATGGACCTGGTCATGACCCATGAAATCATCCTTACCTCCTAGACATTGGGCCTGTGGTGGGAGAAACAGACACAAAGTTCTCTAAAATGCCTTTGAAGGATTTTCCTCAGTGTTTTGACTTTTGACATTCAGCTCCTCTTTACTAATGAAAATTTTTACTCTCGCCCCACTGGTATCAGTGAAATGGTAGTCTCATACATCAGTGGAACAAAATATAGAATCCAGAAATATATCAAGCTTTATAGTAATTGATATTAGCAAAGGTTAAAATGCAATTAAATGGAGAACGGCAGATTTTTCAACAAATGGTGCTAAAAATGTTGGACATCATATACAAAAAGTAAACCTTGATTATGCCTAATGACTTATACCAAAATATTGCAAAATAAATTAAAAGACTAAATGTATAACCTAAAACTATATAACTTGTAGAAAAAAACACTAGAAGACCACTTTTTTTTACATTAGCTTATGTGAGATTTCTTGAATATTACACTAGAAGCACAACTCCTACAGGAATATTTGATAAATTTGACTTTAAAACAATTAAAAACTGCTCTTTCAAAGATAATTTTAAGAAAATTACACAGTTTGCAATTAGAATAATATATTTACAAACATGTGTAAACCAAATATAAAATTTTAAGCTTCCCAACCAACAGAATGTACTTCTCTTCTTGGACATTCCAAAGTTAACCTGAAACACCAGTTCAGGCCATGATGGGAATTGTGGTTGGATTTGTCTCATTATATCCTCTTTCCTATGGAATTCCAGCATAACTGACAAGCATTAACATTAAAACAGAGACCTTAAGACCGACAAAGCAGACTCTTTATAGCAATAAGATACCAATATGACAGATAGCAGACCCTGAAATAAATTGAAGTATTTTATACCAAAATATATATCTTTGATGTACTTTTAAATGGCCCTGCAAAGCCATTCTTTGTGGAAAAAATCTGCCTTCTTAAAAAAAATCCCCTTCCATTTTCAGGCCTTTTTTTCCTAATCCAGGAGAGAATTAAAAAAAGAGTCCAGCACGTTTTTAAGTTTGATATGAAACATTTACAATCTATTCTCTCAGAAGCCTGCTATGGGGAGGCTTCATCTGCATAATAGGAACCTTAGTCTCACTCTCTTCTATTGATTCCAGGTCTTTAGATAAACTTTTTCAACCAATTGCTAATCAGAAAATCTTTGAATCTACCAATGACCTGGAAGCTCCTAGTTTGAGTTATCCCACCATTCCATATGAGCCAGTGTATACCCATATATTGATTGATGTCTTATATCTCCCTAAAATGGATAAAATCAAGCTGCAGCTCCACTATCAGGGGCATATGTCCTCAGAATTTCCTGGGGCTATGTTACAGGGCAATGCCACTCATATTTGGCTCAGAATAAATCTCTTCAAATATTTTACAAAGTTTTACTCCCTTCATCAACATGCGTATCTAGTGAAGAACAAATAGCCAGAATATACATAGAACTTGCAAAATTCAGTAATGAAAAACTCAGTAAAAAATAAGAAAAATATTTGGACAGATATTTGAATAAAGATTTATATATTAGAGGCAAATATACACAAGAAAAAATAAGAATATCACTAACCATTAGGGAAATGTACACTTAGCTTTTTAGGATATCTAAAAAAAGTTTTAAGATACAAGTTCTGACTAGGATATGGAATCCCTGAAAAAATCATACATTGTTGGTTGGAATACAAAACGAAACATCATTTGGGAAAATGCCTTGGCACTTTTCATTAAATAAAATATATTTCTCTACTAACAATACAAAACATTAGCCGGGCGTGTGATGGGCGCCTGTAATCCCAGCTGCTTGGGAGGCTGAGGCGGGAGAATGGCATGAACTCAGGAGGCAGAGCTGGCATTGAGCTAAGATCGCGCCACTGCACTCCAGCCTGGGCGACAGAGCGAGACTCCATCTCAAAAAAAAAAAGAAAAAAGAAAAAAGAAATACATATATATATATTAGCCATGTATCCCTATACTAATATATTTATTTAAGAAAAATGAAAACATATATTCACCCAAAAACCTTACGCAAATGTTTTAGTGGCTCTATTTATAATTGCTAAAACCAGAAAACAAGCCAAATGGATGAGCAATTTCTGATATATCCAAGCAATAGGATAGTACTCAGCACAAGAAAAGTAAGCCGCTATAAAACTGACTGGTATATGCAACAATATGGATAAGTTTCTAATTCATTATAAAAACAATAAAAGGAAACAAAATAAAACGTTTCAGGCTCCAAAGGCTATATACCATATGCTTTAATTTATAAGACATTCTAATAAAGAAAAGCTGCGAAGATATTAGCTGGGAATTGGCTAAGATATTAGCTTCAAATAGAAGAGAGTTTGGGGAATAATGAAATTATTTTATATTCTGATTTGGATGCATGTAACATAACTGTGATTTTGTCAAAATTCACAGAGCTGAGCACTGTCGAGTGAATTCTGGTGTATGTTAACTGTACTTCCATAAACTTAATGATAATAAATACATGCATCCATGCATATATGTGCATTTATTTTATAATACTCATATATTAATTCTTATCTAAAATGCTGTATTCCATTTTCATATATGTTGCTGTTGGTCTTACTTTTTACATTCAGTAATATGACTTCCATGTCAATATATAGATGCCTTCTCTATTAAGACAATGCCTTTTCAGATGCCTTTAGGTAAAAATTCAGTCAGTCTAATCTAAAATAGTCCCTGCTCTTTCTGTGTGTATACATATATAGAGAGAGTCTGACACCTTGCTAAGTTTGATAAGAAACATTTACAATCTATTCTCTCTGAAGTCTGCTACGGGGAGGCTTCATTTGCAGAACAGGAACCTTAGTTTCTGCAACCCCTTATCCTATCCCAGACACTCCCTTCTATTGATTCCAGGTAAAAATTCATATATACACATTTGTGGTTGGGGGGGCACTAACAAAAATACATAATTGTTAAACCTGTGGCACTGTGTGCACATACTATTTTAAGAATATGTTTGTGTAAAGGCTCTTTGATTTAAATATATGGGAAGCTATGATAAACTAGATTCTACTACATATTAAGAATACTGTTTTGGGCATTGTAGTAGTTTTCCAGGGATGCTATAACAAAGATGCCACAAATTAGGGGGGTTAAAAACCAGAAATTTATTTTTTTACCATTCTGGAGGTAGGAAATCAAAAATCAGTACGTTGGCAGGTTGAGTTTCTCCCAAGGCCTTTCTCCTTGGTGTGCAAATGGTTGACTTTTTGTGTGTCCTCACATGGTCTTTCCTCTGTACATGACCATCCCTAATGTCTCTTTCTCTTATTTTGAGGACACTGACCATATTGGATAAGGGTCCCATCTTATATGATCTAATTAACCATCATTATCTCTTTAATGACCTTGTCTCCAAATATGGTTATATTCTAAGGTCTAGGAGTTGTAATGCCAATATATAAATTTGCAAGTGCTATAATTCAGACTAACAAGAATACTGAATTATGCAGTGAAAAAATTGTTGTGTATGGATTCAGAGACTTCAGTTTTAATTCTAGTTTTAGTACTTGGTAACCTGTGATAGGTAACTTAATTCTCCCAACCAAGGCTTTTCTCATGTCTGATGGAAAGGGGCTAGGATTAAGCTAAATTGATTGCTCTGAAAATTAGAAAAAATACTTGTGATTTGCTGGACACGTGCCAATAAATATGTCCTCTTGTTGAAATAATTAATGTTTCCTCTCATTTCACATAAAGAACAAATTCAACAAAATATCACTTTTTAGCATAATTTTGAAGAAAAGTAGCTAATTTTATTAAAATTTGCATGCGTGTGTTTATGTCTAACACTGAGCATCTTAATTGGGTGCCATGAATGACTTGCAGGTTCCTGAGCTATTGATAGTCTCAAAACCATGTTTTGAACAGTCTCTTCTTTCTCCTTAAATTTGTTACACAAATATCATCATTCTCTGTATTTGCATTTTATAAAGAAGTTTGAGAAGCTCCATCTTTATGAGAACATACACATATTTGAATAATGTTAAGGTGCACATAAAATTAAATTAGTAGTTTATTTCACCATAATATACAAATGACAAAGAATGAGAATTTTCAAGAAAAGTGCAAGTTTTAGAGTAATTTAAAGAGGTTTTTAAATGTTGTTTAAACTTTTTGCAATAATTACAAACCTAAAGATAACCTTCAATTTTGATACTTAAAATTATTTTCTCATTGAAATAAATCTGTGATCCAATTTTATAGGAAATTCAAATAAATATTTTTTCTGCATTATCAACATAAGCAAAAATACCTGCATGAAAGTAGACATCATTGACAAAAAGTAGAAAGATGGCTTTTTTTTTTTTGTAGCTGGCATCCATCCTTCTAATTTAATGAAGGCAGGAAAATAATTTTTAATTGTCAACAAACTGTAAATAACATGATACAAAATTGGTTTATTCAAATAATCTTCTCAATAAAAGCCTATATTTAATTTTTCCCAGCTGCAATCCATTTCTGAATTTATGACGGGTCTCAGGAAAAAAAAGACCAGCAACTGCATTAGCCTTTTGCTCTTCTGATTACACAGGAATGCCATCTAGTGTCAAAACAGTAACTGCATCCTTTCTGTCCGGTGGAATCCTAATGATTGCTTATGGGGAGAAAATGACAACATTTCACACTACTTTTCTGTAAAACAAGCTTTAAAGAAATATATCACAATGAATATTTGGAGACTACCTGTCTATAAATTAGCAACACAAAGAATGCAGCCCAAGTAGGCTTTTGTTACTTTTGTTTTTATAGAGCGAATTAAATTAAGTTTAATTTCATACAAAAAGATTCAAGACATTCTTTATAAGCAAATCATATTTTAAAAAGGAATTATCCAACAAGCTCAATGTTTCAACATTTTATATTTTAAAGTATACAATTCAGAAATATACAAAAATGTATTTTCTTTTTTGTTGTTCATAATTTGTCTGTTATTAATTTCTACTAGAAATTTGGGAAACCAGTCATTGTAAATCTAGCTGAAAAATTATCTGGAATTGAAGTCATTTTAAACAATACTATTTATTAAATGCTTACTACTATAATGAGGTTTCATTTGTAATTCTTAATATAAATTTGTGCATTCTATTTAGTATTGGTAATACTTCTTGAGTTTGTATTAAGTATTGAGATAAAAATGAAAATGAAAAACAAATTTATTAATTGAGTTTATTAGTTTCTGCTTTTGTAGCTGACTTATATGACTAAGAGAATTCCAGACACTTCATTTTTTCCCCTAGGGAGCCAGTTTGGCTTTATAAGTGTAATTAAGCATTGCCTCATTAATTAATATTCTGTTTCATAGATCAGTGTTTTATAAATGGTAGCATGTACTTGTGGAATTTGGTAATAAATAGCAGGAGATAAAGGTGTACATGAAAAGGGGATTTGTCTGGTAGCAGAAATTGTGTAAGAAAAGGAAAGGAGGCAATAGATAATGAAGTGAGTCTATACAAGCAGCCACAGTGGTTTGTTTTTCTGGGTCTATACAACACAGTTGGATTTACCAGAGTAGAGGCTTGGTTATTAAATAACGGCCTGTACATGGCTCTCCTTTTTAGCTCCAACATTGAGCTACTATAGGAAAATTCAGAAAATTCTGCAAAAGGAGCATCCTCAAGCACCTGCAGCTAAGAAACTGATCCAAGACTAGACCCAGCTGTAACCTGTATCTAGTGTAGCACCATCTGCCCTAAGATGGACTTTTAGGTACAAGCTACCAGTTCTGACTTAACTCAACTTGAAATAGTGAAAGGCCAAGTTAAAACTCAGTTCTGAAGTCAGGCATACATGATTGTTAGTTGTTCCTTTCTTATGTACTATGTGTAATATAAAATAATCAACCTACTGCTCAGGTTTGTTGGAAAAAAAATGTTAGCTGCCATGACTAGCACATTACAGAGGAAAGTGATATAAAAAATAATTTAGAAGGAATTCATGTATTAATAAGGAACAAAAACCAGGATTCAAACCTAGCTCTTACTGATTTTAAAATCCATACTTTTGTCCTGTAACAACACCAACACATTTCTAAGCCAAGTTCTATATATGTTAACCAAATACACTTGATAAAATCACTTTAATCACTGTTCATGTTGGTAGAATAAGAGAGTAGTGCTGTCTATGTATTGCTGTTTTTGCATTAAACATTTTGAATTACAGAAGAGAAAATATTAAATATGATTTATTTCATCATCTTGCCAAAAGTTCAGTAGGGAGTGAATGGTTAAAAAAAAACTTAGTAAAGAATTACAGCTTTTGTAAGAGAAATATCTAGATTAATGGTGAAGAGTAAGTCAACACTAACACTGGAAGTGACAGCAGAAAGCATTAATAGAGGAGATAATAAGTGATGTAAGTCTGGAAGGATCAGTAGATGCTCACATGACAGACCAGGGAATGGGAGGTCATTGCATATGGAGGAAGCAATACAAACTGAGACATATATATTAGCTTGGTATATTCAGGGTATCGCAAGTAGTTTATTAAGCTTGTAAACACATGAGGACTATATGAAGTAATCCATGTAAATCATTTTGAACAGTCCTTCCTTGTCAATAGCAAATACCTCACAAATTTAAGCTATGTTATATAATAATAAGCCAAGTGGGAAAAGAGTATAGCAGAAAACAAAGCCAGCAATATAGGCAAGTGGATAATCTCCAATTATCTATTACAAAGTCCCATAAATACTTTTTCTTTTCTGTAGATAATAGAAAGACAAAAAAGAATTATAATTTGAGAGTGTTGGAATAAATTATGACTATTAGAAGGATCTCTCTGTTAGCTAGAGTAGGGAGAATTGTTTAGAAAATAATGTGAGGCTGTCAAGTTACAAAAGGGATGGTCAAGGCAAGAACCTAGACAATAGTCGAGTGATAGAGAGGAGAAACCCATAATTGAAATTTTGCACATCAAAGTAGACAGAACAGTGTCAATGACAGGACCTAGAGAGAGAGAGGTCAAGAATGACCTATTTACTTCAGTGATGATTTCACCAGGAAATTCAGAGCTAGAGAAATATTACTAATAACACAAAAATAGAAGCATCAGCTCAACATTCAACACAAATCTCATCGCCCCCAAACTGGAGGCACATTATTAATTATACAGTGTTTAAAAATGCTAACTGTTCCAGGTTGGTTTCTGAGGAAAACGGACTAAGGGACAGAGACTGAAATCCTGGAGTTTCGTCAGAGAGTATGCCTGGGATTTGAGGAGGAACTAAGAAGAAGGAGGGATAGAGAGAGGCATGGTCAGTTGTGCTGAGGTCTCAATAAAGGCCTGTTTGCCCCATGCTGATCACTAAAACTGAGATGGCTCCACAGAATTTTCTTTACTTGTGTCAATTGTATGTATTTTTATGTTACTGTATTAATTGGGCGGTAGATTTGGGCTGCACCAGAAAGGTCCAAGACGCCTCACAGTTTCTTAGGCCAATGCACTTTCCCCAGAGAGCTGATGAGTGAAAGATGTGGACTGCTGCTGGCACTTGTGGAACCTGGAGAACATTCCTTCTCTACTGAAGGGGAAAGCGTGCGTGTGGGACAATGTTTCCTATACCATCAGTTCTCAACCTCCCATATTTAAAGTTGCCAAAATCACTTTTGACAAATTATGTTCCTTATTGCTTACAGTGAATCAGTGTTTAAATTCAGTCATTTGTTTCCTAATAATAGCAAATTTTGTCCCCTCCTGTATCCCATTACTACTAATTTGTGACTCTCTTTACCTGGACTTTCTTATTTCTACCTGTCCCACCTAGAGTATATTCTTTCTTCAACTTTCATTTTAGGAGCTACATTAAAATATTTCTGTACCTTAGGAAAGATTAGTTTCCCCTATTAATCTGTCTCTTATATCCTAGTGATTCTTCATTGACTGGTGTGAATGTGATTCTTGAAAAATAATATATCTCAACTTACAGTTTTGCAGATCTTGCTTTATCTTGATCATAAATGTGTCTAAGCAACTCATAACAATTGCTAGAGCTTCTCAAGCCTATAATGGGTTTTTCTCATCTTGAAATTCTTAGTGAGACTTACATGAGGTACCATTGAGAGGCCATTAAAAACGCAGATAAGAGAGCTTGGACAAATGCTTAAATTTAAAGGTTAGGTCTTTCATTTGTAGGCTCTCTGAAATTGATTTGTCTACTTCCTTTGCATTAGTTCACTCAGTTTTAAAATAGGGCTAATATTAATACCTGCTTCATGGACTTGTTATGAAATTCTAGGTACAAACAATTTCATGTATGTAAAGAATTTACAACAGTTTTACCTCTTGGTAAGTATTAGTATATTTTAACTATTATTTGATATTGTTTCTTCTAAATACATGGATCAGATTCAACTTTTTCCACAGTTACATCCCCCAAATGAGCATAATTTTTATTGTATTATGTTACTGACCAAATAGATTTACTATTCTAAATGTGCCATGCACGCATAATATGAATAATATATAGTATTTAACAATGTATTTTTATTGCGTTATGAGTATGCTAAAAGTTAAGTAATTTGATTAGAAAATTTAGCCACCTGTTTCTTTAAAACTTTTATTTTAGTTTCAAGGGTACATGTACAGCTTTGTTATAGGTAAATTGCATGTCCCAGGAGTTTGGTGTACAGATTATTCTGTCACCCAGGTAATAAGCATAGCACCTGACTGGTAATTGTTCTAGCTTCACCTTCCTTCACCCTTCGCCCTCAAGTAGGCCCTGAAGTGTACTGTTTTCTACTTTGTGTCCATGTGTACTCAATGCTTAGCTCCTACTTATAAGTGAGAAGATGCAGTATTTTATTTTTTATTCCTGTGTTAGTTCACTTAGGATAATGACCTCCAGGTCTATGACTGTTTCTTCAAAGGGCATATTCTAATTCTTTTTTATGGACCTGTAGTATTCCATGGTGTATATGTACCACAGTTATTTTATCAAGTCCGTTGTTGATGGGTCCACTGTTGAACTAGGGTGATTCCATGTCTTTGTTATTGTGAATAGTTCTGTGATGAACACACACGTGCACGTGTCTTTATGGTAAAACGACTTTTATTCCTTTGGGCATATAACCAATAATGGGATTGCTGAGTCAAACAATAGTTCTGTTTTGATTTATTTGAAAAATCACCAAACTGCTTTCCACAATGGTTGAGCAAATTTACATTCCCACTAGCACTCTGTAAATGTTTTCTCTACAACCTTGTCAGCATCTGTTATTTTTTTACTTTTAATAGCCATTGTGATTTGTGTGAGATGATATCTCATTGTGGTTTTGATGTGCATTTCCGGAATGATTAGTGCTATCAAGTAATTTTTCATAAGCTTATAGGCTGTGTGTATGCCTTTTAAAATATGTTCATGTCCTTTGTCCATTTTTAATGGAATTTTTTTTGTTGTTGATTTGGTTAAGTTCCTCATACATTTTAGATATTAGACCTTTGTCAGATACATAGTTTGCAAATGTTTTCTTCCATTCTGTAGGGCTGTTTACTCTGTTGATAATTTGTTTTGCTGTGCAGAAGCTCTTTAGTTTAATTAGGTCCTATTTGTCTATTATTGTTTTTGTTGCAATTGCTTTTGATATCTTCATCATGAAATCTTTGACAGGGTCTATGTCCTGGAAGATATTTACTAGATTATCTTCTAGAGTTTTTATGGTTTTAGATTTTACATGTAAGTCTTTAATCCATCTTGAGTTGATCTTTGTATAAGGTGAAATAAAGGAGTCCAGTTTCAATCTTCTGAATATGGTTAGCGAGTTATTCCAGCACCATCTATTGAATAGGATAGGGAGTTGTTTCCCAATTGCTTGTTTTTGTCAACTTTGTCAAAGATCACGTGATTGTAGGTGTGAAGCTTTATTTCTGGACTGTCTGTTCTGTTTCGTTGGTCTATGTGTCTGTTTTTGTACCAGTACATGCTGTTTGGGTCATTGTAGTCTTGTAGTGCAGTTTGAAGTTGGTTACTGTGAGCTATTCAGGCTCTTTTTTGATTCCATAGGAATGTTAAAATAAAACTATTTTAACTATTCTAATTCTATTATATATTATATACTATCTAATAACTATTCTAATTATTTGAAGAATAACATTGCTACTTTGATAGTAATAGCAGTGAATCTGTAAATCATTTTGGGAAATATAACCATTTTAACAATGTTGATTCTTCCAATCCATAAGCATGGGATGTTTTTCCATTTGTCTGTGTCGTCTCTGATTCCTGTCAGCAGAGTTTTGTAATTCTCATTGTAGAGATCTTTCATCTCCCTGGTTAGCTGTATTCCTAGGTATTTTATTTTATGTCTTGGCTATTGTTAATGGAATTGTGTTTTGATGTGGCTCTCAGCTTGGATGTTATTGGTGTGTAGAAATGTTACAGATTTTGTTGTACATTGATTTTGTATCCTAAAACTTTGTTAAAGTTGTTTATCAGATTTAGGAACTTTTGGACAGAGACTGTGAGATATAAAATTATATAGTCTGCAAACAGTGATAGTTTGACTTCCTCTCCTCCTACTTGGATACCTTTTATTTAGTTCTTTTGCCTAGTTGCTCTGGCCTGGACTTCCAGTACTATGTTGAAAAGTACTAGTGAAGGAGGTCATTCTTATCTTTTTCTGGGTCTTAAAGGGAATGTTTCCAGTTGTTGCCCATTCACTTGTGATGTTGGCTGTTGGATTATTATATATGGCTCTTATTATTTGGAGGTATGCTCCTTCAATGCCTAGTTTTTTAAGGATTTTTTAAAATGATGAGATGTTAAATTTTTTGAAAGCCTTTTCTGCATCTATTGACCTGATCATGTGGTTTTTAAGTTCTATTTATGGGATGAAGCACATTTATTGATTTTTCATATGTTGAACCAACCTTGCATCCCAGGAATGAAGCCTACCTGCTTATGGTAGATTACCTTTTTGATGTACTGCTGGATTCATTTTGCTAGTGTTTTGTTGAGAACTTTTGCATCTATGTTCACCAAAAGAAATTGGCCTGAAGTTTTACTTTTTTTGTTCTGATTCTGCCAGGTTTTAGTATCAGAATGATACTGCCCTCAGGGGATGAATTAGAAAGGATTCCATCTTCCTCATTTTTTGGAATAGTTTCATTAGAAATAATATCAGCTCTTCATTACACATCAGGAATAATTAGGCTGTGAATCTACCCAATTATAGTTCTAGAGATTACAAAATTGCCAAGGATATAAGTGTTTAATACACTTTTTAAAGTTTTCATTATTTTTAAATGTTTTGATAATCATACATAGACATGCAGTTGTAATAAATAATACAGAGAGGTCATATATTCCCTTCACTCAGTTTCCCCCAGTGGTAACATCAAAACTATGATATCAAGCCACATCAGGAAATGGGTCCTGAGACAATCCACTGATATTATTAAAAGTTCACCAGTGTGATAGACACTCAAGTGTGTGTGGTTGTTTCTATGCAATTTTATCACTTGTGGAGATTCATGTCACCACTAAGATAATTCAGACACAGAACAGATTAATCATGAGGATCCATCAGACTATCATTTTATAGCCCGGCCACCTTTCTTCCTTCCCCATCTCTTAACCATTGGGGACTGCTAATCTCTTTTTCTATAATTTTGATACTTAAAACGGTTATATACGTATATATATATATTATATATAGTATATAACATATATAGTATGTATAGTTATGTATATAATATACATATACATATAATAAACTATATATAGTATATATATAGGATATAAACTTTTGAGATTTTCTTTTTTCTTTTTACTCGGCATAATTCTATTGAGAATTATCTAAATAGATGTGTGTCCTTAGTCTATTCCTTTTTATTGATGAGTAGTGTTTCATAGTATATATGAATCATAGTTTATTGAACCATCATCTGTTAAAAGACATCTGTGATGTCTTCCCATTTTTAACTCTTAGAAATAAAGATCCAATGAGCACAGATTTTTGTGTGAATACAAATTCTCATTTCTTTGGCATACATTCTCAAAAGCGCAATTGTTGAGCCAGATGGTAAGTACATGTTTAGCTTTATAAGAAACTGCCAAACTTCCTTTCAGAATGACTATATCATGTTTCATCTCCACCATCTATTTATGAGTAATTGAGTTTCTCTGCATCTTCACCAGTATATGTTGTTTTTATTATTTTTTATTGTAGCCATTCTAATACGTAGAGATATCTCACTGTGGTTTTAATTTGCATTCCCCTATGGCTAATGATGTTGCAATAAATAATTTTTATTGTTTTATTTTAAACTATTTTTGGTAAAATAGCCATTATTTCCTTAGATATAAGGCAGTGTATAACAATTGTGCCAGTACACATATGCTGTTTCTATATACCTAATAAATGAACAGATATTTAATGGTAATCACTGCATGCAAGCAGTGTTTAAAATAATCAAAACAGTTTTCAAATAATGGAACAAGATTAGAAGATTTTTACTACCTGATTTTATGACTTATTCTTTTTTTTTTTTTTTTTTTTTTTTTTTTTTGAGACGGAGTCTCGCTCTGTCCCCCTGGCTGGAGTGCAGTGGAGCGATCTCGGCTCACTGCAAGCTCTGCCTCCCGGGTTCCCGCCATTCTCCTGTCTCAGCCTCCTCCTGAGTAGCTGGGACTACAGGCGCCCGCCACCGCGCCCGGCTAATTTTTTTGTATTTTCAGTAGAGACGGGGTTTCACTGTGTTAGCCAGGATGGTTGCGATCTCCTGACCTTGTGATCCGCCCGCCTCGGCCTCCCAAAGTGCTGGGATTACGGGCGTGAGCCACTGCGCCCGGCCTTTATGACTTATTCTTAAGCTATAATAAACAAGTTAATGTAATATTAGCATAAGGGTAGATCCAAAGATCTTTAGAACAGAATAGAGACTGTGTTAGTCTGTTCTCACACTGCTAATAAAGACATACACAAGACTAGGTAATTTAAAAAGGAAAAGATTTAATTGACTCATAGTTCCATATGACTCGGAAGGCCTCACAATCATGGCAGAAGGCAAGGAGGAACAAAGTTACATCTTACATGGTGGCAGAAAAGAGAGAACATGTGCAGGAGAACTCCCATTTATATCAGATCTTGTGAGACTTGTTCACTACTATATGAACAGTTTTGAGGAAACTGCTCCCATGATACAATTATCTCCACTCGACCCCACCCTTGACAAGTAGGGATTACTTCAAGGTGAGATTTGGATGGAGACACAGCCAAACCATATCAGAGACTACGGAGGTAAACATACACATAGAGTCAATTGATTTTGGAAAAGTGTCCCAAAGTAATTCAACAGGGATCAGATCGTCTTTTCAACAACTATTGCAGGAGTAATTGTATACCCTTTCGCAAGACAAACAAAACAATACCAGAATCTCATTACCTAGTGGGTATCATACCAAATTAACTGAGAAGGGATTAGAATCAATTGTGAAGGCTGAAACTATAAAATCTTTAGAACAAAACTTTGTGTGTTCTTTCACAAAGGTGAAAAATCTTTGTGACCTTCAGTTGGCAAATAGTCCTTGGATATAATAAATAAATAAATAAATAAATAAATAAATAAATGGTTTCATCAAAATAAAAGTATTTTGGTGTTCAAAATCTATCATGAGGAAGAAGAAAAGGCAAGCTTCAGCTAAGGGAAAAGTAGTTTCTGATGATGTATCTGACAAATAAGTTAAATCTAAAATAGTAAAAAATGGTCTTAAAAGTCAATAATAGACAAACAGCATAATAAAAATAAAATTATAAAAATATTTCATATTTTTTATATTTTTATATTTCAAATTCAAAATATGAATTTGAATAGATACTTTATTAAAATGTCAAATAATAAGCAGATGAAAAGATGCTCATCATCATTAATCCTTAGAGGAATGCAAACAAAACCAATAAACACCCATTACAATGGCTAAATTTAAAAAGACTACAATAATAAGAGTCAACAGAGATACAGGGAAACAGAAATTTTATCACATCACTCGTAAGAACATAAAATGCTCCAACCATGTTGTAAAACTCTTCGATAGTTTCTTAACGAGTTAAACATACATTTACATTAAAACACTGCAATTATGCTCCTTGATATACGTCAAAAGAAATGAAAACATATGTTCAAAGACATACACACCAATATTCGTAGCTACCTTGTTAATAATAGAAAAAATTTAGAAACAAGCCAAATGTTCATCAGCTGGGTAAAGATAGGAAATATGCTATATTCATACAATGAAAGTGCACTCAGTAGCAGACATAATGAACTACTAATACATAGAACAACATGGATGAATCTCCGAAGCATCATGCTAAGTGAGAGAATTCAGACACAGAATAATTCCATATATACAGAATATCTTTAAAGAGCAAAACAATATCTAAAGGAAGCAGATTAGTGACTGTCTGCAGTCAAGAGAGTGAGCAGGGATTGACTACAAATGAGCATGAGGAATCCTTTGGGGAATGAAAATGTTCTAGAACTAGACTATGTTGATAGTTGCACAACTACATAAAACTAATCAATTTCTACCGTAAATAGTTGTCTTGTAAAATGTTTTTTAAAGGCTAAAAAACAAAAACAAGATTAAATGTGTAATGTTGTAATTAGGTTACTGTGCAAAAAGAATCGTGGCTAGAGCAATGATTGTAAAGAAAAAAGAAAGATGGGCTAAAGTCAGCCAGAGAAATATATAAATGTTGGAAGACTTGAGAAAAGTATGCTTTGTTTGCTTATTCTGTGAGGGGATGTGTAGAATAGTTATCTTACAGGTAGATAGGTATAGCTCTTTATTGATTTCTAGGAATGCCTCAAAAACTAGTCAATATATGGACGAGATGTGCTAGCTAGAGATGTGTAATATGCTGGTTAAGTTGGAAAATATCTTACAATATCTTGCTTATATAGTTTAGTGATTTATGGATTGATGCTTTAAAACCTCCATAACTGATTACACAGCCTGCCTTAAGTTATGTGACCAGTGGAGTATATAAGACCTGCCTGGAAAATTTTGCTTGAGTTCCATGCACCTAAGATTCCTCTCTAAGACAATGGGTGTTGTTAACATTTAGAGACAAAGCACATTCTCTGTGTATTCATCCGTTTTCACACTGCTATAAAGAACTACCTGAGACTAGGTAATTTATAAAGAAAAGAGGTTTAATTGACTCACAGTTCCAAGTGGCTGTAGAACTTAAAACCATGGCAGAAGGTGAAGGGGAAGCAAAATACATCTTACTTGGCAGCAGGAGAGATAGAGAGAGTGAGGGGCAAAGTACCACACTTTAAAACCATCTCACTATCACAAGAAAAGCAAAGAAATATCTGCCCCCACGATCCAGTCATCTCCTACTAAGCCACTCCTCTAACACATGGGGATTACAGTTCAAGGTGAGATTTGGGTAGGGACACAGAGTCAAACCATATCATTCTGCCTCTTCCTCTTCCAAATCTCATGTCCTTTTCATATTTCAAAACCAATCATGCCTTCTCAACAGTCCCCCAAAGTCTTGACTCATTCCAGCATTAACTCAAAAGTCCAAGTCTAAATACTCATCTGAGAGAAGGCAAGGCCCTTGTGGCTATGAGCCTGTAAAATCAAAAACAAGTTATTTATTTCCAAGACACAATGGGTGTACAGGCATTGGGTAAATGTTTCTATTCCAAATGGGAAAAATTGGACAAAATAAAGGGGCTACAGGCCCCATGTAACTTCAAAAGCCAACAGGGCGATCATTAAATCTCAAAGCTCCAAAATAATCTCCTGTGACTCCATGTCTCACATCCAGGGCACACTGACACAAGATATGGGCACCCAAAGCCTTGGACATCTCTGTCTCTGTGGCTCTTCAGGGTATAGTCCACATGGCTGCTTTCAAGGACTGGCATTGATTGCCTGTTGCTTTTCCAGGTGTCGGTGGATCTACCACTCTAGGGTCTGGAGTATGGTGGCCTTCTTTTCAAAAGCCCCACTATGCAGTGCCCCCATGGGGACTCTGTGTGAGGGCTCCAACCCCACATTCCCCCTCTGCATTGCCCTTGTACAGGTTCTCCATGCAGCCTCTCCCACTGCAGCAGACTGCTGCCTGTACATCCAGGCATCTCCAAACATCCTCTGAAATCTAGGTGAAGGCTTACAAAGCTTAACTCTTGTCTTCTGCACACCCAAAAGCCCAACACCACTTGAAAGCTGCCAATGCCTGGGGCTTACATTCTCTGAAACAATAACCTGAGCTGTATGTTGGCCCCTTTTCGCCACAGCTGGAGCTGAAGCGGCTGGGATGCAGAGTGCCATGCCTTGAGACTGCACAGACCAGACCGGGCCCTGGGCTTGGACCATGAAACCGTTTTTCTCTCCTAGACCTCTGGGTCTGTGATGGCAGAGGCTGCTATGAAGATTTCTGAAATGCCCTGGAGATATTTTTCATCATTTTCTTGGCTATTAATATTCAGTTCCTCGTTAATTGTGGAAATGTTTGCAACTAGTTTGAATTTCTCCCCCCAAAAATATGTTTGTTTCCATTTTTAATACAGTATGATCAGGCCGCAAATTTCCAAATTTTATATATTTTTTCCTTTTTAAACATAAGTTTCAATTTCAAATCTTCTCTTTGTGAATGCATATAACTGTATGCTTTTAGGAAAAGCCAGGTGACATCTTGAATGCTTTGCCGTTTAGAAATTTCTTCTGCCAGATACACTAAACCATCTCTCTCAAGTTTAAAGCTCCATAGATCTCTAAGGCAGGGAAAATTGCCAATGGCCTCTTTGCTAAAGCATAGCAAGAGTAAGCTTTGCTCCAGTTTCCAATAAGTTCCTCATCTCATCTGAGACCACCTAAGCCTGGTTTTCATTGTCCATATCACCATGAGCATTTTCTTTTCTTTTCTTTTTCTTTTTCTTTTTCTTTTTCTTTTTCTTTTTTTTTTTTGAGATGGAGTCTTGCTCTGTCGCCCAGGCTGGAGTGCAGTGGCGCCATCTCGGCTCACTGCAAGCTCCACCTCCTGGGCTCACACCATTCTCCTGCCTCAGCCTCCCGAGTAGCTGGGACTACAGGCGCCCACCATCACGCCCGGCTATTTTTTTTGTATTTTTAGTACAGACGGGTTTCACTGTGTTAGCCAAGATGGTCTCTATCTCCTGACCTCATGATCTACCCACCTCGGCCTCCCAAAGTGCTGGGATTACAGGTGTGAGCCACCGTGCCTGGTCGAGCATTTTCATTAAAACCTATTAACATGTCTCTAGGAAATTCTAATCTTTCTCACATCTTTCTATCTTCTTCTGAGCCCTCCAAACTGTTTCAAAGTCTTTCTATTATCCAGTTCCAAAGTCACTCCCACATTTTCAGGTATCTTTGTAGCAGTGCCCCACTCCCAGTTTCAATTTTCCGTATTAGACAATTTTCACGATGCTATAAAGACCTACCTGAAATTGGGTAATTTATAAAGAAAAAAGTTTTAATTGACTCACAATTCCTCATAGATGAGGAGGCCTCAGAAAACTTACAATCATGGTTGAAGATTAATGGGAAGAAAGGCATAACCTACATGGCAGCAGAAGAGAGAAAGAAAGGGAGGGTTAAAGTGTCCCACTTTAAAACTATCAGCTCTTGTGAGAGCTCACCGACAAGAGAACAGCAAGAGAGAAATCTGCCCCCATGATCCAATCATCTCCCACCAGGCCTCTCCTCTGACACATGGGCATTACAACTCAAGATGATATTTTGGTGAGGACACAGAGCCAAACCATATCACTCTGCAACTGAGAAAGAAACCTGGGAACTGCATCTGGAAGACCCTTTGGCCCTGAGGCTTGCCTGTACCTTCTTTCTCCTACTGTACTGTATCCTGTATCTGTATTAAATCCTTTTGTGAGGAAACCCTGAAATCTTGTGAATTCTTTCCAATATATGATCATATGCAATCAATACAAAAATACATTAAGATTGGAAAAATTTAATATTTGTTGTATAAAAATTTGTCATTTTTTAATAATAACAATGCATTTATTTACATTCAAAATAGTTAAATAAATTGAAATTTGCGAGTTCCTTTTGATTCTCTCCTCCACTGACAAAAGTTGGAAATGTAATATTTGTCTTTCAGTTTAAGAAAAAAATTTTTAAAAAGTTTCTACTAAAAAAATTGGATACATGTGCAGAACATGCAACTTTGTTACATAGGTATACATGTGCCATGGTAGTTTGCTGCACCTATTGACCCATCCTTTAAGTTCCCTCCCCTCACCTCCCACCCCCCACCAGGCCCTGGTGTGTGTTGTTGCCCCTCTCTGTGTCCATGTGCTCTCATTGTTCAACTTCCATTTATGAATGAGAACATGTGGTGTTTGGTTTTCTGTTCCAGTGTTAGTTTCCTAAGGATGATGGTTTCCAGCTTAATCCACGTCCCTGCAAAGGACATGATCTCATTCTTTTTTGTGGCAGCATAGTACTCCATCGTGTATACGTACCACATTTTCTTTATCCAGTCTGTCGTTGATGGGCATTTGTGTTGGTTCCATGTCTTTGCTATTATAAATAGTGCTGCAATAAACATATGTGTGCATGTGTTTTTATAGTAGAATGATTCCTTTGGTTATGTATCCAGTAATGGGATTGTTGGGTCAAATGGTATTTCTTGTTCTAGATCCTTGACAAATTGCTATACTGTCTTCTACAATCATTGAACTAATTTACATTTCCACCAACAGTGTAAAAGCTTTCTTATTTCTCCACAGCCTTGTCAGTATCTATTGTTTGCTGACTTAATAATTGCCATTCTGACTGGCATGATATGGTATTTCATTGTGGTTTTGATTTGCATTTCTCTGATGATCAGGGGTGTTGAGTTTTTTTCATATGTTTGTTGGCTGCCTAAATGTCTTCTTTTGAAAAGTGTCTCTTCATATACTTTGTCCACTTTTTGATGGGGTTGTTTGTTTTTTTCTTGTAAATTTGTTTAAGTCCTTGGAAATTCTATATATTAGACCTTTGTCAGATGGGTAGATTGCAAAAATTTTCTATTATGTAGCTTGCCTGTTCACTCTGATGCTGTTTTTTTTTTTTTTGCTGTGCAGGAGCTCTTTAGTTTAATTAGATCCCATTTGTCAATTTTGGCTTTTGTTGCAATTGCTTCTGGAATTTTTTTCATTAAGTCTTTGCCCATGCATACTCCTGAATGGTACTGCCTCAGTTCTAGGATTTTTATGATTTGGGGTTTTACATTTAAGTCTTGAATCCATCTTGAGTTAACTTTTGCGTAAGGTGTAAGGAAGAGGTCCAGTTTCAGTTTTCTGCATATGGCTAACCACTTTTCCCAGCACTGTTTACTGAATAGGAGATCCTTTCTCCTTTGCTTGTTTTTGTCAGGCTTGTCAAAGATCAGATGGTTGTAGATGTGTGGTGCTATTTCTGAGGTCTTTGTTCTTCTCCATTGTTCTATGGATCTGTTTTGGTACCAGTACCATTCTGTTTTGGTTACAGTTGCCTTGTGGTATAGTTTGAAGTCAGGTAGCATAATGCCTCCAGCTTTGTTATTTTTGTTTATGATTTTATTGGCTATATGGGGTCTTCTTTGATTCCACATGAAATTAAATTTTTTTTTTCTAACTCTGTGAAAATGTCAATGGTAGTTTAATGTAAATAGCATTTAATCTGTAAATTACTTTGGGCAGTATGGCCATTTTCACAATGTTGATTCTTCCTATCCGTGAGGATGGAATACTTTTTCATTTGTTTATGTCCTCTCTTATTTCCTTGAGCAGTGGCTTGTAGTTCTCCTTGAAGAATTCCTTTACATCACTTGTTTGTTGTATTACTAGGTATTTTATTCTTTTTGTAGTGACTATAAATGAGAGTTCACTCATGATTTGTCTCTCTGCTTATCTATCATTGGTGTAAAGGAATACTTGTAATTTTTGCACATCAATTTCGTATCTTGAGACTTTGCTGAAGTTGCTTACTAGCTTAAAGAGTTTGGGGGCTGAGATGACGAAGTTTTCTTTTCTTTTTCTTTTTTTTTTTTATTTGAGGCAGAATCTTGCTCTGTCCTCCAGGCTGGAGTGTAATGGCACAATCTCAGCTGACTGCAAGCTCCGCCTCCTAGGTTCACGCCATTCTCTTGCCTCAGCCTTCCGAGTAGCTGGGACTACAGGCGCCCGACACCATGCCCGGCTAATTTTTTGTATTTTTAGTAGAGATGGGGTTTCACCATGTTAGCCAGGATGGTCTCGATCTCCTGACCTCGTGATCTGCCAGCCTCGGCCTCCCAAAGTGCTGGGATTACAGGGGTGAGCCACCGCACCCGGCCGGGGTTTTCTTAATATTAAATTATGCCATCTGAAAACAGAGATAATTTGACTCCTCTTTTCCTATTTGAATAACTTTTGTTTCTTTCCCTTGCCTGAATGCCTTGGCCAGAACTTCCATCCTATGTTGACTAAGAGTGGTAAGAGACAGCATCCTTGTTTTGCACAGGTTTTCAAAGGGAATTCTTCCAGCTTTTGCCCAGTCAATATGATATTGGCTGTGGGTTTGTCATAAATAGCTCAAAATAATATTTTGAGATATGTTCCATCAATACCTAGTCTATTGAGAGTTTTTAACATAAGGGGATGTTGAGTTTTACCAACGACCTTTTCTGCATCTATTGAGATACTCCTGTGGTTTTTGTCTTTGGTTCTGTTTATGTGATGGATTATGTTTATTGATTTGTGTATGTTGAACCAGCCTTGCATCCCAGGGATGAAGCCAACTTGATCTTGGTGTATGTTTTTTGATGTGTTGCTGGATTCAGCTTGTCAGTATTTTATTGTGGATTTTCGCATCGATGTTCATCAGGGATATTGGCCTGAAGTTTTCTTTTTTTGTTGTTGTTGTGTCTCTTTCCAGTTTGGATATCAGGAGGATGGTGGCTTCATAAAATAAGTTAGGGAGGAGTACCTCCTTTTCAATTGTTTAGAATAGTTTCAGAAGGAATGTACCAACTCCTCTTTGTATTTCTGGTAGAATTCAGATATGAATCTATGTGATCCTGGGCTTTTTTGTTATTGTTGTTGTTGTTGTTGGTAGGGTATTAATTACTGCTTCAATTTCAGAAGTTGTTACTGGTCTATACGGGCATTCGAAATCTTACCAGTTTAGTCTTGGGAGGGTATGTGTGTCCAGGAATTTATCCATTTCTTCTAGGTTTTATAGTTTATTTGCATAGAAATGTTTACAGTATTCTCTTATGGTAGTTTGTATTTCTCTGGGGTCGGTGGTGATATCCCCTTTATCATTTTTTATTGGGTCTATTTGATTCTTCCCCCTCTTATTCTTTATTGGTCTAGCTATCAGTCTATCTATTTTGTTAATTTTTTCAAAAAAATACTCGTGGATTTATTGATTTTTGTAGGGTTTTTCATGTCTCTAACTCCTTCCATTCTTCTCTGATCTTAGTTATTGTCTTTTCTAGCTTTTGGATAAGTTTCCTTTTGCCTCTCTAGCTCTTTTAATTGTGAATTTAGGATGTTGATTTGTGATCTTTCTAGCTTTCTGATGTGGAATTTAGTGCTGTAAATTTCCCTCTTAACAATGTTTCAACTGTGTCCCAGGGATGCTAGTACATTGTCTCTTTCTTCTCATTGGTTGCAAAGAACTTCTTGATTTCTGCCTTAATTTCATTTTTTACCCAGGAGATATTCAGAAGCAGGTTGTTCAATTTCCATGTAATTGTGTAGTTTTGAGTGAGTTTCTTAATCCTGAGTTCTAATTTGATTACACTATGGTCTGACAGACTGTTTGGTGTGATTTTAGCTATTTTGCATTTTCTGAGGAGTTTTTTACTTCCAATTATGTGGTCAATTTTAGAAATAGTGCCATGTGGCACTGAGAAGAATTTATATTCTGTTGACTTGGGGCAGAGAGCTCTTCAGATGTCTGCTAGGTCCACTTGATCCAGAGCTGAGTTCAAGTCCTGAATATCCTTGTTAATTTTCTGTCTCTTTGATTGTAAAAAAATCTTATTTATAGACTAAATTGCTTTACATAAGTCATTCTCAATGATATGATTCTCCTCTCAGAAGACATTTGGCTATGTCTAGAGACATTTTTGGTTGTCACAAGTGGGAGTGGGTGCTACTGGCATCTAATGAGAAGAGGCCAGGGATGCTGTCTAATGTCCTAAGTTGCATGAGACAATCTCACATGACAAATAATTATCTGGTCCAAATGTCAATAGTACTGAAGTGGAGAACCTGTACTTTATGCAAAGAAGTGGTCAATTACCAAAATGTTTATTATTATAGATACAGAAAGCTTCCTGATCCAGTATTGTAGCAAGTTTAGCAATGTTAAAGTGTAAGAAAGAGAGTTTAGACAATCTAAATTCAAAATAACAAAAAATGTATTCCGGAATAACTCAACTGCCTTTTCTTGTGTTTCTTTTATACCATCTCAGAGAAACATTCAGATTACCCTTCTTCTTCCCACTATTTGCATTGCAACTCTCAGCTGCTATTTTGTCCTTCTTGTTAAGTATTTCCTTGGAACACAGAAGAACTAAAACAGAAGTTGATAACAAAAAGATATTTGGAAATTCCCCAAATCTGTTGATTAACTAACACAAATCAAAGAAATGTTAAATATAAGAGGTGATGGGTATGCTTAAATACTTTGATTTGATTTGCATACAACGTATACATGCATTGAAATGTCACACTGTATCCTATATATATGTACAGTTTTATGTATCGATAAAATGCCCATAATCCAAATTAACACATGTGTTCAAAGGGAAGGCCAAAAGGGAATTTAAAATATTTTATTTGAATGAATTGAAAAACCAAAATACCAAATTAGTGGGATGTGATAAAAATAACAATTAGATGGAAATTTATAGCATTAAATGTTTTTATTACAAAAGAAAATTGTCCTCAAATAAATAATGTTTCCAACTTTAAAAAGTAGTGGAAAGGCACATTATACATATTACATATTATATTAAATTAGATTATGTATTATATTCAATATATTATATGTCAGATGTCTTTGTTAGATATCTGATTTGCAAATATTTTAGCCCAATATGTCCATTTCTTGATCTATGTTCAATGATAGGGAAACAAAACAAAACAATAATATGTAGCCAGAATATTTGAATTACATATTTCACCACAGAAGTGTGGTCATTTAAACTTCCCTGATAAGTTCTTTCCTCAAATAAATGGACTTCTATCATCAAGAAAGTACAAATTAAAATGCAAATGACATACCTCTACCCCATACACACCCAATAGAATGACTGCAATTAGAAAAACAACAGAACCAGGCAATACCAAGTGCTGCCAGGATGCAGAATAGCTGGCACTCACATACACTGCTAATGGCAATGTACAACACAGCCACTTTTGAAAGTGCATGTAAATTTTATATAGAACGAATCATATACTTATCTGGCTCAGCAATTCCATTCCTGGTGCCTAAGGGAAATAAAAACTTACATTTTTCAAAAATCTGTGTAGAAATGTAACCTTGTAACTAATAATCATCACGATCTGGAATCAACCCCAACACTCTTTATCCAGTAAATGGCTCCAGACAAAAATCCTGTAGCACACCCACACTGCTCAGTCATAAAAAAAAAAAATGAATGAACTGTTGATACACACAACATCATGTTGTCCTCTCAGATGTGTTTTTGTTAAGTAAAAAGAGCCAGAGGCAACCTAGTATATATTTTCATTTCTGTGACTTTCTAGATGAGACACTTAAGTGGTTGCTAGAGGAGAGAAGTTGACTAAAAGGAGCAGCATGAGGGAAATTTATGATTATGGATACATTATTTTTGCATATTTCAAAACTGATAGAATTGTATACCACAAAGTAAAATTTAGCTTATGTACACTGAAAAATGAATTAAATTATTTTTATTTTTTACTGATGTGAATATTGAGGCTTCGGTGTATTAAATTGCTCAGATGTAAAAGAGTTAACATCTTTTTTTAAAGTCATTCTGTTGTGAAACTTTATTTATTTATTTATTTATTTTTATTTTTTTATTTTTGAGAGGAAGTCTCACTCTGTCGCCCAGGCTGGAGCGCAGTGGCCGGATCTCAGCTCACTGCAAGCTCCACCTCCCGGGTTTACGCCATTCTCCTGCCTCAGCCTCCCGAGTAGCTGGGACTACAGGCGCCCGCCACCTCGCCCGGCTAGTTTTGTGTATTTTTTAGTAGAGGTGGGGTTTCACCGGGTTAGCCAGGATGGTCTCGATCTCCTGACCTGTTATCCGCCCGTCTCGGCCTCCCAAAGTGCTGGGATTACTGGCTTGAGCCACCGCTCCTGGCCAGAAACTTTAATAAAAAAATGCTTATCATGGAAAATTTAGTGCTGTCTTATTTTTCTCTTTACCACTTTGTATTTTTCTGAATACTTCCAAGTATATTCAGAACAAATGTCATTTTGTCTTTCAATTTCCCATTCCCTTTATTAGATAAATGCAGTGATAAATAATGGCTTACTATCAAGCAAATTAAAATGATCTCTTTATTTTACTTTCACTCTTGCTTTGTTGTTGTTATCGCGATGGCTGCATTTTTGTTTGATTCTTTATTATAATTATCTAAATCAGTTTAGTTTAGTTTCTGGGATTACTCCTTTAATATCTTTTTAAAATAATTCCAAAAGTTGTATTTTACTTTCCACATAAAAAACAGAACTCTAGCCAAGAATAATGCACACATATTTATCTTAAGAAAACATGTTGTTGCAAATATTCTATTATTGATGTTAAAAATCATATATTCAAAGTGATTCTCTAAAACCTTCATGCTTAATTTTCTTTCCAAAATATTAAACACATCAACGAATTTTAAATACTATGAGTAGTCCACAGGATATTACACAACTTTATTTATTAACTAGAAAAAATATTATAAAATGGATAAACAGCTATTTAACAAATAAGAATTTGTAATTGCTAACCTCACCTTTTTCATATGTTCCTAGTTTCCTTTAAGTGTCCTTCCAAGAGTTTTCTTAGATAATTCTGCTTTTCCCTGCTTTCCCTCATGGTTCAATTTTACTTGAATAAGCAGTAGCACTCATTTACCAAAAGATGCTAAAGAAGCATAATTTTCTTTTCTTTCCTGTCTTCCTTAGCCATTGGCAATGTTTTCTGTTCTACAATCTCATTAACTAGGCTACAAAAAACATGAAACTTTTCAAATAACTCCTTTAATTGTTATTAGAGGACATCATTTTCAAAACAAATATGTAGACTGTTATTTTCAACAGCGTATCAGGTCTATTTATTTTGCTGTTGCAATCAAGTTTTGCAATTTGATATTGGTTTATTGTTCCCACCAAGCCCCATCCCTTTATGATGTTACATTTTGTTAGGGCCCTCTTTTGTTAATATTTCTTACAATCCAATTTATGAAACATACTTTAACTTTTAAGCCTTGAATGACTCAAGTTAATGCCTTTCTAAATGTGAACCACAGTCCATAGGATTTGAATTGTTTAATATAAAAATGATTAGATTGCTTCGTATCTCAGAGCATGATTGAACATGTCTGTGATGAGTTTCAGGGCATGTAAAACACCTTCAAAACTTGTCGTTTCTTTGATCTTTTGCAAAATGAACAACCCACATCTGTGCCGATGGCTTTTTTCATTAGCCTCTCAGTGATCTGACTCTAATCACTCTTTTCGGCTGTGTAAATTATATTTACTATAGACAAAAGCTGACATCTTATAATGTCTACCGATTATACTTCTATAACAGCACGGAGGCAGCTTGTGAAGTCATTTGCCATATTTATTTTGTACCTTCAGTTCTGTTTCTAAATTCAATTATTTTTATCATAGGTAGAGCAAGATGAAAAATTATTCTAGGGTATGATTGTTTTCATGACAAAATAGAGTATAATTTTCTAAATTTGTGTAATATTTAATATATGTATTATGTGGGTCACAAAATCCATTATGCACTGTTAAATAATAATATTTATAATTTATATAAGAATGTGTATGGAGTCAATAGCTGTAATACTCACACATATTTGATCGTTCTCTTAGGAAATAGATGTTTCAAAATCAGTTGTCACTGATCATTCTTAATGATGTTAGGCATATTTGAAAGCTCCAAAACGTTTGGAAAGGAGAAGAATAAAAATGAAAATTTTGTTTTGATAGTGTTGAAACTCTCAAAGCAATTTCACTAGTAATGTATTTGGTCCCATTTTAATGGCCAGATCTTTATAGTAAATCTTCATTTGATGTTTCTTTCTCATTCAACTTTTTACTTTGGTATTGGCGATGTTAATTCTAAATGCTCACTATTAACCATAAGTTCCTTTATATTAGCATTCAATAACAAGGGTGTTTTCAATGTATAACAGAACTAGTTACTTTAAAAGACCGTCAGAAAAACAAGTACTCATTGTTAACGGGAACTCTGCATTTAGTAATTCTTTCTCACGTTTATATCAGTCTGTCACTTATTAGACCAAACAAAAGTACAAACACGTTCCTACTATACTCTAGGAAATATAGATAAATTACAAGTTTATAAATTATATTTCTCCTTGATCAAAATGGTCCAAGAACCCTTAAACAATAAAACTGTCATTGGTCTAGGAGCTGAGATGCACAGTAACTCACAAATGAGCACAAGATATTTGAAAAAATAATTTCAAAAGTAATCTGTAAAGAAGAAGAGAGAAGGAAGAAGGCAGAAGGAAGAAAGAAGAAGAAGGAGAATGAGGAGGAGGAGGGGACGAGGGGGAGGGGAAGAGGGAGGAGGAAAGGAGGAGGAGAAGACAGTGACTGGGAAGAGGGAGGGGGAAGGAGAAGGGGAGGCGGAGGGGAGGGGGAGGGGGAGGAGAGAAAGAGAAAGAACCAGGAAGAATATGGTAACCAAGCTGTGACAAAACTGGTTAAAACGGGTCTATCACTGAAAAAATTTAAAGAAAAACATAATGGTAATTTTATTTAAAAATGTCTTTTGTGCAAAATAAAGCTAAAGTAAATTTTGGTAACTTTCTGAAGTCAATATACTTGCCTTGCTGTGAGTATAGTTTGTAATTATTGTTTTCAACTTTGTGTATATACTCATGATTTAATTCCATCAGAGATATGTTTGGGTGAGAGCACGTCTGTCTTTTGTTATATTTTCTGAGCAATTATGTCTGCCTAATCCTGCTGTTAGTGGCCTCCTCAACTAGATACATAAAATGAGAATTAAGAAAAATATGATTATTTGAGTGAATTTCAATATCTTTTATGTTAGCATGTAATGGAAGGGAACGAAAAGGAAGGGACATAAACAAGTGCAAAAAAGGGAGGATACAATAGGTGAATTTCATTACAGAACTGGTAATTCTGCTGTTCAGTGTCAAGACATGTAAAACTGAATTGAAAAGTAATTACATTTAGTCATAATCACCAGTACTTTTGACATTCAGTCTTCTCTCCTAAAGAAGAAATATATTGGATGGGAGGAAATGCTCATGGGAATGGATTCAGTTATAAAGAGGCATTTTGTTTTGCTTTGATCTGGCATTGAATGACAATGGTCAGGACTAAAGTCATATACTTATATATTTGCAAATGCATGAATATATTAATTTACTATATGTATTCAGTATACATTTATGAAAGACAATTTAATTCCATATCAATGTTAATAGCAATTATAAATTTAAAGCTTTGAAGTCAACAATTTAAAAATATATTATAATAAAATAACAACAGAATATTAGATCTGTATTTTCTCTATATTTGATGGACAAAAATATAGAACGCAGAGTACATTTGCACAACACAAACAAGAAATGTGTGTAACATAAACACATTTGACATGATGAATTATATTGCACTCTGCCCTCAAAAAAATTACAGAAAATAAGAATTAAAAATACAGTGACACATCTGCAGAAGCGATGACATAACAGATCACAAAATGACTCAAAATTTTAAATATCAATTATGTATTATATTGTTTAAGAAAATCAATTGTATTAGAAATTGTAAAGATAGTGCTATAAATCATCAATACATTTGGAAATTTAATAAAAGTCCACTAAATAACTTTTGGGTTAAAGACTAAGTTACAAAGGAAATATGGCCTCAACTGAAGGACATTAAGTGTGCAATATAAAAATCATGAGATACATGAGAGTGGTGACACATGGAGGTGTCATTACAGCATAAACCCATTGCTTCAGAAAAAGTTTGAAAATCACTGAGTTTGAAATGAGACGTTAACTCTGGAAGCTAAAATAAAACCTTATGTCTTTCCAAAATAACAATGATAATCCCATATAACAAGGAATATAAACCAAAGACAAAATAGAGTGTATATGTTTAGAAGCCTGCAAAACAGGAACAGATATGATGTTCTTCAACAAAAAAAAAAATAAATATCTAAGAAAGTGGCAAATATGAAAAAAAAATTACCTTAGGAATGACAAAGATGACACATATACACCTATGCTCGTCCTATGAAAAATGCAGTGCCAATACATTTAAAATATATTTTGAGAGATTTTAGACATACAAATAGTATCAAATAATTATGACATAAAACAAAATCTCATCCAACCAAATATGCAGTTTATTCATAAACTGTACATTGGTAGATGGTTAAGATGGGGAACTAACTCAGTCCTTCACCCTCAAGTTTGGTGTCTGCGGTGGCTTTGTCCTAGATGCTCTTTAACAGGTTGAGGAATTTATCTTCTTTACCTATCTTGTTGAGTGTCTTTATAATAAAGAATTGCTGGAGTTTGTCAAATGCTTTCGCTACCTCTGTTAAAATAATCATGTAATTTTTCCCTTTATTCCTTTGGTATGGTTTATTACATTAATTGATTTTATGATATTATACTAACTTTCAGTTCTAAGAATAATCCCCTCTTGAATATGGTACAAAATCCTTTTTCTGTATTGCTAGTGTTTTCTTGAGAATCTTTTTTTGTCTGCATTCATAAAATATCTTGACCTGTAGTTTCTGTTTTGCTTCCTTTTTGTTGTTGTTGTTGTTTTGGACTTGATGTCGACATAATACTGACCTCTTAAATTTTTCTGATGTGTCCCTGTACTTTTTCTTGGAAGAATTTGTTAAGTATTGATATTAATTCTTCTTTAAATGATTGTTAGAATCACCAGGGAAATCATATGGGTCTGAGTTTTCTTTCGGAGCAGCTTGTTTTCTATATTATTAGTTTAATACCAATTACATATAGATTTTTCTGCAGGGGAAGCTCTTGAGGTAAGAGTTTTCGGGTTTTTTTGTTTGTTTGTTTGCTATGCTTTTGTTTGTTTGTTGTATGCTCTCTCCCGTTGCCCAGGCTGGAGTGCAGTGGTGTGATCTCAGCTCACTGCAAGCTCTGCCTGCCGGGTTCATGCGATTCTCCTGCCTCAGCCTTCCGAGTAGCTGGGACTACAGGCGCCTGCCACCATGCCTGGCTAATTATTTGTATTTTTTTAGTAGAGGTGGGGTTTCACCGTGTTAGCCAGGATGATCTGGATCTCCTCACCTCGTGATCTGCCCGCCTTGGCCTCCCAAAGTGCTGGGATTACAGGCGTGAGCCACTGCGCCCAGCCAGATATTGTTTTTTTTTCAGCCCCCAGACAGACTTTATCTTAGCAGTGTCTTCATAATTCTTTCTGGCAAACTACTGGACCACTGGTTTAATTTGCATATTTCATGAAGTTACCACACTTCTCTTAGTTACCTGTAAACAATTTCCCATTTTTTTGTTTTGTTTTGTTTTGTTTCGTTTTTGTTTTGAGATGGTGTCTCACTCTGTCACCCAGGTTGGACACGCAGATATGTGTGGTTGTTTCTATGCAATTTTATCACTTTTGGAGATTCATGTGACCACTAAGATAAAGTCAGACACAGAACAGCTTAATCATGCCGATCCATCAGACTATCATTTTATAGCCCGGCCACCTTTCTTCCTTCCCCATTCCTTAACCACTGGGGACTATTAATCTCTTTTTCTATAATTTTGATAGTTAAAACAGTTATATAAATATATTTGTATAGTATACAAACATTTGAGATGTTCTTTTTTTCTCCTGGGTTCACTGCCATTCTCCTGCCTCAGCCTCCTGAGTAGACTACAGGCGCCCACTAATTTTTTTTTTTTTTTTTGTAGTTTTAGTAGAGACAGGGTTTCACCGTGTTAGCCAGGATGGTCTCGATCTCCTGACCTTGTGATTCACCCACCTTGGCCTCCCAAAGTGCTGGGATTACAGGCGTGAGCCAACGTGCCAGGCCAACAATCACCCATTGTTTGAGCTTTTTCAAACTCTTTTTTTTTTTTTTCTTTCAAACTCTGTTTTAATGAAGTCCATTTCTGTGGGAAACTTCCAGAGCTTTTTTTTTTTTTTTTTCTGCCTGCCTTTCACCTTGGGCAAAATCTCTAAGCAATGGTTCTGAGTTTGGGGACAGAAGCAGTCGCATGATTCTCTCTGAGTGACGTTCTTGCTTTAGGAACAGGATTGTAGTAGTAGCCTATAGTCTTTTCAGGTGTTCCACCCTACAATTAAGTAGTGGGAGTATGAGTGATCGAGGCAAACTGCAGTGTTCCCAATCACTGCTCCTGAAGAGAGAGAGAGAGAGAGAGAGAAAGGAGAGAGACTTTTAGGAATTCTTTTTTCTTAAAATAGACAGTGGTATTTTTAACTTTTTTCAAATTTTATAAGAGAATCTTCCATTCTGGATGGTATTGTGAGATGCTCTGTGGACTGAAACAAGCATATCTGGTCAGAATCAAAAAAACAACCATTTAAAGTATCTGGAAAATATCATAAGGGAATACCACAAATGAAGAAATACATATTCTAAAAAATCCACTAATACTGTGTAGGGACCGTGAGAATCTGTCAGTTGCACCGTGATTCTCTCCCTCCCTCGCCCATCTGCCAAGTTCAGCATAACTGAACTTCCATTCCAGGCAGGTATAGTCATATAGCCAGAAACACATGACTCTCTCTCCCCTTGGTTATGGTATCTTCCTAGGAGAATTGGATGTCTTATTAGAGCTTTCTTTATTTTTCTTGTCTCTATTTTAACTAAATACTAAGTATATGTTTGGAATTTCCTGTATTTTAAAAATCTGTTTCATTATTTTTGTGTCTTTGTGCATGTCACAAATTATATATAACTTATAAATATATTAGTATATTATATAGAATAATAGATATTTATAAGGAAATACTGAATCTGAATCTTTGAACTATAGAAGTTTTTGAAAACAAATTTATCTTTTAAAACAAATTTATTTTTGATCATAATTCTCTTGGTAACTTTTTTGTGTGTGTGGTTCTTTTGAGTCAAATTGGTAGTACATAGCAAATATTACCCCTTATATAAAAATTGCATTTTGCCAATATCTCAGCTTTAAAATTTAAATCTCACATTAGCAATTAATATGTGTAAAACATTTTCTATAAATGTTTATCTTTTTTCTCTTATATTTGATAAGAGAAAGTCAATATTAAGAAATGAGTTTCTGGTCAAGCTAATATATTATATCATCTTTGATGCAACCTAATTAGCTCTTACACCACAGCCTTTCCTGAAACTGACTTTGCATTAATTCTCATTCACTAGATTCTTCAATGAGTATGAGGTTCAGCCTCTAGCAAACACTTTGAATTGCATTCAGTAGTGATGATATCTGGAAATGCTGTTCATTGAATGTTGTATTTACTCTCCAAGATATTCTTATTGACTTAATCATTAGTGTCATTATTGCCTCTAAAAGACAATTGTCTGCTAGAACAAAGGAAAAAATTTAGTCAGATGTTTGGCATGTTTTCCTCCCTCCTTTTTTTCTGTTTTCTTTTTTTTCTTTTTTTTTTTTCTTTTTTTAGAAAAAATAATATTGTTATATTGTTCAGGGTGCTTTCAAATGTAAGCATAAGAAATTATTGCAAAATATAGACATCATTTCCACATAAAATTCTATTTGAAGCATCATATGTCATGTGAAAAAAATGTCATAAAAACTCTTTTCTGAAGTGGATTTAATGTTTTTGCCAAATTCGTATTACCAGACTGTACATAGTCCCTTTACCTTTCAATAGTTGATAGTATTTTTATTTATAGTCATAGTTAAATAACATATTACTCAAGATTGAGAGGCAAGAAGAGGCTGTACATAGAACATTGTTGTTAATGGTAACCTACTATTTGGGCCCTAGTGGTATTGATATTCTTCCTCAAATCAACCTATCAAAATTCTATGTATTGAAGGACAATGCTTTGTTTTCCCCAAATTCATATGTTGCAGCCCTCAACTTCCAGTTTCATGATATTTACAGATGGAGCCTTCCGGAGGTAATTAAGTCCTGAGGGTGGAGCCTTTATGAGTGAGATTAGTATCCATAGGAGAATAGACATGAGGGGATATTGTCTCCATCTCTCTCTCACCCTGTCTCTCTCTCTTTCTCTTTCTCTCTCTCTCTCTCTCTGTGTGTGTGTCTGTTTCTCTTTCCCTCTTCCTCTCTGCCATATGAGGATACAGTAAGAAGAAAACATTTTGCAATCCATAAACAGAACTCACCAGGAACAAATCAACTGGCAGCATTTTGGTCTCCAGACATCAGAATTGTAAAAAATAAATGTCTTTTAAACCACCCAGTTTAGGACATTCTGTTATAGCAGTCTGAGAATACTGGGACAGACAATTTAAATATAATATCAAATGAGGCCTTAACTTTTTATTTCTCATATCTATCAATAGCATTAATGATATTCTACTTTTTTCATGTTTATTTGTGAGTATGCATCTCATCTCTTTCAATAAACAGCAAATTCTTTTGTATCAGGCAAATTTTTACTATTTTGCAAGAGTCGTAGCATACTGCTGTGCACATATTAGGTGTAAGCAGTATTTGTTGAATTTAATTAGGAGTCATTAACGAATTTCAATATGAATTGTTTAAACAGACATTATAACAAATGTAATTTACACTTAGATTTATTCTTCTTTTATCTTCTCTGGTAATTTTAAACAGTTTATATATGGAGTATTTTTGAAAAAGATACAAGCCCTAATATATATCGGATTTCATTTTTGACAGGGGAGCTGATAAGAAGATTGTTGATAATATATGATAGCCACATAAAAAACCTTCACAATTAAAATGTAACTTTATTTTATATCATGTTAAGAATTCCAAAAGCTTTACACGTATTATCACGAGATGATGTCCTCGTGTTCTAAAGATGCTTTTTACATTATCTCTCTTAAATTTTTTACAATAGAAGAGAATATAAATAACCAAAGCATGCACACAAATTTGCTTTTTGAATCTCTAATCTTTAAAACATTTTACGAGATTCACGTTGAACCAAATGTGTGTCCTTTCTAACCTTCCTTTGAAGGGCAGAGTGAATAGTAGTTATACATAGTTTCAATTTCTTTCTTTCTTTCTTTCTTTCTTTTTGAGACAGAGTCTCGCTCTGTCGCCCAGGCTGGAGTGCAGTGGCCGCATCTCAGCTCACTGCAAGCTCCGCCTGCGGGGTTTACGCCATTCTCCTGCCTCAGCCTCCCATGTAGCTGGGACTACAGGCGCCCGCCACCTCGCCCAGCTAGTTTTTTGTATTATTTTTAGTAGAGACGGGGTTTCACCGTGTTAGCCAGGATGGTCTCGATCTCCTGACCTCATGATCCGCCCGTCTCGGCCTCCCAAAGTGTTGGGATTACAGGCTTGAGCCACAGCGCCCGGCCCATAGTTTCAATTTCTAAGTTATTTGATCTTCAGAGGAGAAGATAATTGTAAAACATAGTGTTGGCTCACAAATTGAAGAGAACGTCTACAAGGATTTTTACTTATATTTTTCATTCTTTGATAGTAAACAAACAATATGTAAGTAATTGTAAGGCACCAAGGCAAGTTTTCAATATTTCTCCCAGAAAAGGGAGTTTAACTTTTTCTAAAGCATTTTGCTTTTTTTGTCACATCTGCAAATCCTGGGGTTTTTATTTTCCTAAAATGTCTGATTTTAAACATTATATCAAAGAAATTGTATCTATCAAAACGTTATTGTTTTTGTTTTTTATTTTGTTATTACTTTTAAGTTATTGCTTTTTTCAGTTCTGAGGTACATGTGCAAGATGTGCAGGTTTGTTATATTTCATAGCTAAATTCACGCATCACCAAAATGAATCAATGTATGGCAGGATTTTTCAACCTTTGTACTGTTGACATTTTGGGCTGCATAATTCTTGGTGAGGATGACTGATACAGTTTGTATATTTGCCCCTGCCTAAATCTCATGTTGAATCCCTAGTACTGGGCTTGGGGCCTGATGAGACGTGATTGGATCCTGGAGGCTGATTTCTCACGAATTGTTTAGCATCATACCCTTGGTGACGTCCTCATGATAATGAGCAAGTTCTCATGAGATCTGGCTGTTTAAAAGTGTGTGGCATCTCTTTTCTCTCTCTCTTAATCTCTTTCTCTCTTTCATTCACCATATGACATGCCTTTCCCCATGAGTGAATGCTCCCTGAGGACTCCCCAGAAGCTGAGAGATGTTGGCAGTATGCTTCCTGTGCAGCCTGCAGAACCCTGAGACAATTAATTCTCTTTTCTTTATAAATTATCCAGTCTCAGGTATTTCTTTAGAGCAATGAGAAAATGACCTAATATAGTGAATGTATTGTTTATGGCAAGATTTTAACAGAACCCCTTGCATCAATGTTCTAGATGAGTAGTACCCAATCTTTTTGGCACCAGAGACTGGTTTTGTGGACAACAATTTTTCCAAGGATGGGGGCAGAGGATAAGACTTTTCCACCTCAGATCATCAGGCATTAGATTATGATAAGGAACACACAGCCTAGATCCCTCACATGTGCAGTCACAATGGGGTCCATACTCCCATGAGAATCTAATGCCACAGCTGATCTGACTGGAGGCGGAGCTCAGGCAGTAATGCTTGACCTCCCCCCACCTTCCACTGAGGAGGCCTAGTTCCTAACAGGCCATGGACTAGTACCGGCCTATGGCCCAGGGGTTGGGGATTCAGAAAAGATGTTAAGAGAGAGAAAGAGCAAAGGGGATTAAAATGAAAGTTATACTTTAGATGTCAGGAGCATAAATGATGAATGAAAGAAATTTGAAATTTAGCAATGTTTGCAAAAGAATATTTGCAGGTTTAAAGTCTTTTTAGAGTTAGAAAATGGTCTAGACGGCCGGGCGCGGTGGCTCAAGCCTGTAATCCCAGCACTTTGGGAGGCCGAGACGGGCGGATCACGAGGTCAGGAGATCCAGACCCATCCTGGCTAATACGGTGAAACCCCGTCTCTACTAAAAAATACAAAAAAATTAGCCGGGCGAGGTGGCGGGCGCCTGTAGTCCAGCTACTCGGGAGGCTGAGGCAGGAGAATGGCGTGAACCGGGGAGGCGGAGCTTGCAGTGAGCTGAGATCCGGCCACAGCACTCAGCCTGGGCGGCAGAGCGAGACTCTGTCTCAAAAAAAAAAAAAAAAAAAAAAAAAAAAGAAAATGGTCTAGACTGAATAAATTGTTTATGGTTAGACTGAGTAAAGAAAACATTGGTCGATAAGGCTCCTGTGGGGAAGGTCTCTCTCTACTCAAAATGAGGTAGACAAAAAGAAGATTAGGTTTTGAAGAAAATGACATAAAACTATGGGAATATTGAATTTGAAGTATTGATGAGTGGTCACGTTAGTGATGCAAAAATATAGAAATTAAAGCCTGGAACTCAACTGAAAGGATGGATTTACACATACAAATAAAGAATAATTAATGTTTAATTCTTATCAGGAACCATAGATTACTCTGGTAGAGCATATTTGAGAAGAAAATAGATCTTGACAGAAATCTTGAAATAAACAATATCTAAGGGACATATAAAGAATCTATTGGAAGAAAAGAAAAACACATTAATACAGATATAGAAGAACCAAATGAGTTTTGCTTATATTTTACAGGGGACTGTTGGATTTAATAAACTGAAAGTCATCTTGGATTAATAAATGGGAAGTTCAAATAATTTTTGTCCCATATATAAAGAGAGAAATTACAAAAATATAGAAGGATAGCAGACACACAGGAAGGCCTTTAAATATATATGTTTAAAATTTGGATGTATTTATTTATTTTTGTCTAGAAAGTGAATCTGAGTGGGTCAGATTTAGCAAGATTTAAATATTTTTAAACATTGACATATAATCTATAATCCCCATTTTTTTGTTTAAAGTATGAAGTATAAATGCAAATTTTGAGATTCCTGATCGGTGATTTATCTCAATCTTAAAAAAATGTATAGAAAAGCAAAATAAAATGAGATACTTGATTGCTTAACATTTAATTGGAGCAAAAGGTTTTAGTTTAATGATCTTTTGGTCAATGTAAAAAATTATAAAACACGCATAAATTTTATTTTTCCCCTATTAATCTACCCTATAGAAATATTTAAACGTGTTCTATAAAGCATCACTTTCTATACACACATTGGATACTTTCATTTTGAATGTGGGTTTGACTGTATAACTTGCCTTGTTCTGTGTGACATCAGCAAATATAACACAAGTAGAGAAACTAAAAGTATTTGCACATTGGAACATTTCCTCTAGTGCTGGTGGAATTTCTTCTTTTACTACCTAACTAACCAAGACAGATCCATCCACTGACTAATAAGAGATCAAGTAAGGAGTGGCTCCAGACATCCTGGCTACCTCAGCTTTTCTAGCTGAGAATCCAGATGTGCGAGTTAGATGAGTTAACCCATTGTAGGTAAATCTATTACAGCTTGGCCAAATCAGATAAGAATATCATGCTAAAACACAGAATAATGACAGATGATAAACAGCTTTTTGGAAGGGGAAGGGACACTACATTTTGTGCTGGTTTATTACAGGTGAGATATACATACCTGTCATTCCTCATTTCATTTTACACAACTTTATTCTGAGCCAGTCAGGTGGGAAGTGGAGAAACTTCAACCAGCGTGCCCACTGAGGTAGAGCCTTGGGAAGTTCATGACATTTGCAGCAGGGAGGAGCCTGGATCTTCCTCTTCCTGTATGAAGCCAGGGATTTAAATGGCCAGGCGGAAGCGCTCCAGCTCCAGCTGGGACCCTGGCCTAGTGAGAGTTCCTGTTTCCCCTTTTTCTTCCTTCTCACCCAATAAAACCCTGTCGTACTCACCATTAAAATTGTCTGCAAGCCCAAGTTTTCATGGCTGTGGGACAAAGATCCTCGTCTTTAGCTGAACTAAGGAAAAGTCTTGCAACAAATCCAACCTGGTAGTTATTTTAGATGATTTGACATAAGCAAGACAGACAAAATCTGACCTCTAAGATCAGCTACTCATGAGATATAGGGTGGCCAGTGCCTAAATTAGTCCTTTAGACATGAGGTCAGAATTTTACTGTAACTGAGATTACTGTTTCTTTAGCTGTCAAAATATAATTAGGCCATAAATTCCATTACATGATGCCAATAATAATAATAATTAGACGATTTAAAATTTACCACTTGCTAAAGCAGTACTAGGAGTTAATATGAAAGACAGAAGGCATTTCAACAGCAAGAACTCTAGTGTGATATCAGGTGTTGGTGTTAATTTATAATAGATTGCTCTCATATTGAAAAAAAAAAATGTTTCCAAATCTGTCAACAAGTGATTTAATAGATGCACAGATATTCTAATGCTGTAGAATTATATTAGCATATTTAAGGAGCTAGCCATAACAATGTATTAAAATAAACTTGTTAAAAGTATGATTAAAGATACTCTAAATTTTAGCTTGAAACATTAATCAATCTTTATACCCAAGAAGACTTTTTAAAATCAATTCATCGTTACATGAATATTATTAACACACACATTACTGCATAAGAGTTTCTGGAGGAGTAAATCCTTGATGTATTAAGAAAGGGTTTAACTGTAGGGATCCAGTTATTTTGAATGAAAACAGATTTCATGCAGGAAATTGGGTGCTTATAAAATGTGTATTCATTTTGAGATAGTTTATTTCTTTATAAAAATGATTGTTTTTAATGCTATCCTTTCTGTTGCCTAGGGAGAAAATGAAATTCTTTTACAATTTTAAAATACATGTTCTTACGCTATTTTTAAATTGTTCTTTTGTTTTGTGTTTCTTTGAGAGAACTATTTTATGTGTTATAGTTATAATATTTCCTTACAATGAGTTTAGTTTTTTTCTTTTGTTTTGTTTTGCTGTTGTGTTCTCTTAAGATGTGGATTTTTTTTATTGTAAGCTCAGTTAAAATAGATTTGTTGGGTTGCTTATTTTTTGTTTTGATGAAAGTCTACTGTTAATACATTTTTCAGAAAACTTTTCTATATAGCAGATTTAAATTTTCCGTCTGGCTCTTATAGGAGAATTTAACAGCTCTAGACACTTTATGTTAATTTTTCATTTTTTGAATCCCTGCATGTGTGGGTGGAATACATTTTGATTCACTAACTCCTACACTGGTTTGAAATTTTGACTTCTCACAAGGAAATTTTTTTTCTCTCTGTCTCTCAGAGCTCTGAGTCTATTGTACACATCCTTTCTGCCTCACCAGGCCCAGTAAGAAGGGATAATTTTAGTTCCTATTATGAGAATGCTACTGTATTTTAGATACCCAACATTTATTGAGAATCTCAGTTTTCTCTTTATGAGGTATACAGACTCAGGGCACAGTCTATTGTCCTTAACTTTGTTCAGAATTTCTGCCCCAGTCTAGGTTCTTATCACCATAATTTCACCTTCCAGATTACTTGATTTTACTTGAGTTTCCAATTTTTTTAAAACCTAAAAGTTTTAATTACAAATTATCCAGAGTAGTATTTCCATTGGTAGATTGAGAAAGCAAGCTGTATCACCTTCCTTCTCCATGTTTCAGGAAGTTATCTCATTTGCTCTGAAAATACTAGATAAATGTAATACACATAAATATATTATTTTTTCAGCATTGTCAGTGCCTATTTTTAATTTAATGTTCTATTAAAGTCTGTGGAAATTAATATGCATTAAAAGCATTTGAATTCTGCATCTAAAATTTTGAACAATCAATGAAAATAACAAATGGACTAAACTTGACCTTAAAATGATTAAACAAGATAAATAAAAACATACTAGTAAATGAAACATAAATTAATATTTTATGCATACCTTTCGATCTTTAGTTGCATATTCTTAATGTGAAAATTTTAAATCATACCAAGCATAAATTTTCAAAATCAGTCTCTTCTACAAGACGGTAGATTGTGAATCAGTCCCATTGGTATCTTTTTTAGTAAAAGACAGCTCATCAGTCTGTCATATTATGTGTTTTATTTTTGATTAACTCCCATTCTAGAATTCTCATAAGTTTTAATATACTTTCCAACAACAATCATCCTAATTCCACTCTCTGAATAAAAACAGAACAAGTATTGTTTCCTTTTCTACATAACAATTTTCAAATATTTGAAGAAAATTCACCATTGTATTCTAAATATTAACTTTCAACCCATTTTGTATTCCTCAGATAACACTGCTTTCAAATTTTTTATTACCTTAGTCATTTATCCATTCTCAAGTTAATTTTAAATGTAGGAGTCTAAAATAGATAATCTATAGGTGGCTCAGCGGGCACTGAAAGCAATTTTACTTCTTTTGAAGTAGATGCTATGATATTACATCAGATTAAATTCACATTATCTCTTAGACTGACTTCTTTGAACAAGTATGGCCATTCATGTCTCCTTATTCTCTCATACTACTAATCTTAATGTTAAAATATTCTTCTCTGTGTTCAGTACTTACATTGTATCTTCATTAGATGAAAGAATAAGAGTGAATAGAATTTACCTCTTATAATTATGTATATGTTCTCTAATATGTCCTCTATAATATTGTACATTAGCTTTAGGATTTATGTGAATTAGTTTTATTGTTTCCTCATGTGTTTTTTTACAAATGTCATAAAATTCAGACATTGTTTTTCTTTGGTAAAACAGGGTCAAAGTCAATTCTCTTACTTTCTCCTCAAGAAGTTGTTAAATAAATTAAATATAACAATATATGCATAACCTAATTACCAAAAGGAAAAATGATTCACAGTGATCATCTGATAAACAGAAGTAATTCCAGACTTAAAAAAGAGAAAAGTAAGATAAACTTAAGAATTATACTTATTTCCATTCATATTTGATATTTTCCCAGTCATGACAGCCTCTTATAAAGCTATGTTTTAGATCATGTTATTCTTTTTGCCTAGCATACACATTTTTGCTTTTCTGCAGCCCTGATTTACTTACATTCTTCTAGACTTTGTTCAAATGTCATTCTATTGTGGGCATGCCTATACTTTGATACGTTGTCTATTCTCCAACAAACACCACATTTATTTTTAATAAGGTAGTTTGTTTTTCTATGAGTTTTTTTAGGGTAAGTCTGTATTTCTGTATTTTTTCATCCCCAGAATAGAGTTGTCATTCAGTTAATAAATACTTTCTGAATAAAGAAAGAAAATAAGAAGAAATAAGCAAGAAACAAACACCCAAAGTGAAGTGCACATCTTAGGTGTTAAAAGTGTGGAGACCTTAAGATAAACATTGTTTTATAACCAGATTTCCTTAGGCCATCCATTTTTTACTTTTGTAAGCTGTATTAAAATACTTTTTAATAAAATACATATTTTTACAGTTGTCATCTAAAAGTTTGAAATAATTCTGTTAGATTTTTGAAAAACAGTGCAATTGTGTAATGAAGTATATTAACTGAAGCCTCATTTGTAAAATTGAAAAAATAGAACATACTATAAAAGTCAATTTTGGTCATGAAAATAATTTATCCTATAAGAGGGTTTAGCATAGTCTCTGATGTCAAAATCAGGAACTGTATCATAAATAATTTTTCTTTTATGAGTTCTGAACTACTTGAGAGATATTACCAATAGACTGGGAAATTGTAAATCAAAATGTAAGTCTCATCAAAGATTAAAATCTATCGTCAACCCTAAGAAAATCACACATAGGATTTTTGGCCGGAATTTGGACTTTTGAGTAATTAAATTTAATTATTAATTATTATGTCCTTCTATGCAGAAAGTCTGTTTTATTTATTATGAAATATACTACTGACTGGGTATGGTGGCTCACGCCTGTAATTCCAGCACTTTGGGAGGCCGAGGTAGGCGGATCACCTGAGGTTGGGAGTTCGAGACCAGCCTGACCAACATGGAGAAACACCATCTCTACTAAGGATACGAAATTAGCTCGGCGTGATTGCTCGTACATATAAGCCCAGCTACTTTGGGAGGCTGAGGGAGGAGAATTGCTTGAACCCGGGAGGCGGAGGTGGCGGTGAGCTGAGGCCATTGCATTCCAGCCTGGGCAACAACAGCCAAACTCTGTCTGATAAGAAGAGAAGAAAGAAGGAAGGAAGGAAGGAAGGAAGGAAGGAGAGAGAGAGAGAGAAAGAAGAAGGAAGGAAGGAAGGAAGAAGGAAGGAAGGAAGGAAGGAAGGAATGTAATGAAGAAAGGAAATGAAGGAAGGAAGAAAAGAAGAAGGAAAGAAAGAAAGAAAGAAGAAAGAAAGAAAGAAAAGAAAGAAAGAAAAGGAAAGAAGGAAAGAGGAAGGAAAGAGGAAGAAAGAAAGAAAGAGAGAAAGAAAAGAAATAAAGACAGAAAGAAAGACAAGAAAGAAAGAAGAAAAAAGGAAGAAAGAAAGAAAGAAAGAAAGGGAAGAAGAAAGAAGAAGGAAGAAAGAAAGAAAGAAGAAAGAAAGAAAGGAAGAAGAAAGAAGAAGGAAGAAAAGAAGAAAGAAAGAAAGAAAGGAAAGAAGGAAAGAAAGGAAGAAGAAGAAAGAGAAAAAGAAGAAAGAAAGAAAGAAAGAAGAAAGAAGAAGGAAAGAAGGAAAGAAAAAGGAAGAAAGAAAAGAAAGAAAAAAGAAAGAAGAAAAAAAAGAAAGAAGAAGGAAGGAAACGAAGGAAGAAAGAAGAAGGAAGAAAAGAAGAAGAAAGAAAGAAAGAAAGAAAGAAAGGGAAAGAAGGAAAGAAGAAGGAAAGAAAGAAAGAACAAAAGAAAGAAAAAGAAAGAAAGAAAAGGAAAGAAGGAAAGAAGAAGGAAAGAAAGAGAAAGAAAGAAGAAAGGAAGGAAGGAAGGAAGGAAAGAAGGAAGGAAGAAAGGAAGGAAAGAAAGAAAACAGAAAGAAGAAAGAAGGAAAGAAAGAAAGAAAAAGAAAGAAAGAAAGAAGAAAAGAAACTATTGTGAATGTTCTATATTCAAGAGTAATTACATGTAATAAATAATTTGTCCATATAAAGGGAAAATCTTCTTCTAAGTAGATTTGTTAAATTACAGAATAATGACTCATTAGTAAATTTGCAAGTAACATCAGTGAAAAAAATTAACAAAGTCAAATCTATTTATTGTAAACAAAATTAGTCAAACCTGTGCTGTGCTGGTAAAAAAAAAAAAAAAAAAAAAAGAATTAAATAACCTATTAACATCAGGACTAAGCAATTTTATCCCTTCGCATATTATAACCATAATAAGGGAATATAACTTTATATTGATAACTGTGACAACTGAGTAAAAGGCAGACATTTCTGAAAAAATGCAACTTATCAAAATTAAAAGATAAAACAGAAAATCTGAATAACTATATTAATTAAATTAAATTCTTTTTAAAAAAAGCTTTCTATAAAGAAATTCTAGGCCAGGCACAGTGGCTCAGGCCTGTAATCCCAACATGTTGGGAGGCTGATGCAGGAAGGTCGCTTGAGCCAAGGAGTTCCAGACCAGCCTGGGCAATTTAGTGAGACTTTTTCTCTAAGAGGGGGAAAACACACACACACACACACACACACACACACACATAAATTAGCCAGGTGTTGTGGAGTAGGCCTGTAGTCCCAGAAATTCACAAAATTGAGTTGAGGTGGGAGAATCACTTTAACTTGGCAAGTGAAGGCTGCAGTGAGCCAAGATTGCACGTTGTACTCCAACCTGTGCAACAAAGCAAGACCTGTCTCAAAAAGTAATAATAACAGTAAGGAAAAGAAATTCCAATAATAAAGAGTTTAACTGGTGAATTGAATTAGACATTCAAGGAAATAAATAAGCAAACTGTACACAAAATCTTTAGAAAATAGTTAAAAACAATTAGCAACTGAACCCCCACAATGGAGTCAATATTTGCACATTAAGAAGTATTGTTTAAGTGAAGTAACAATGATTCCATTTATTTATAATCTTATTTATTTATTTTCATTTAAATGATTCACTTTCAAGTGATATATCAAATTATTGATCAATTTGAGATTATTCTTCATATTCTCAGATTACTTTTTTAACAATCCTCTCATTCTCTGTAACTTGATATTCAAAATTATATGCTTTCTAATTTCAAAATACACAATCTCTAATAAGTAGCTTGAAATTTACTGAACCAATTTTTACTCTCTTATTTACATTAAGCTAATTTATTTTTGCCAATTCTAATTGTTAGGATTGGGATGGTATCTTCTTTTTTTATTTTTTAAAGATTAAAACTTTTTTAAAATTTCCATACGTTATTGGGGAACAGGTAGTATTTGGTGACATGAGTAAGTTCTTTAGTGGTGATTTGTGAGATTTTGGGGCACCCATCACCCAAGTTGTATACACTGCACTCAATTCATAGTCTTTTGTTCCTCATCCCATTCCCACTCTTTCCCCGAGTCCCCAAAGTCCATTGTGTCATACTTATGTCTTTGCATCCTCATAGCTTAGCTCCCTCTTATGAGTGAGAACATACAATGTTTGGTTTCTCATTCCTGATTTACTTCACTTAGAATAATAATCTCCAATCTCATCCAGGTCTCTGCGAATGCCATTAATTAATTCCTTTTTGTGGCTGAGTAGTATTCCAATCCATTCCACAGTTCCATTATTCACTTGTTGATTGATGGGCATTTAGGTTGTTTCCACATTTTTGTAATTGTGAATTGTGCCTCTATAAATGTACATGTGCAGGTATCTTTTTGGTATAATGACTTATTTTCCTCTAGGTAGATTCCCAGTAGTGAGATAGCTGGATCAAATGGTAGTTATACTTTTAGTTCTTTAAAGAATCACCACACTGATTTCCCTAGTGGTTTCACTAGTTTACATTCCCACCAGCAGTGTAGGAGCGTTCCTTGTTTACTGCACCTATGCCAACATAAATATTTTTTTGAGTTTTTGATTATGGCCATTCTTGCAGGAGTAAGGTGGTATCACATTGTGGTTTTGATTTGCACTTCCCTGATCATTAGTGATGTTGAACATTATTTCATGTCTGTTGGCAATGTACTTCTTCTTTTGAGAATTGCCCATTAATGTCCTTAGCCCACTTTTTGAGTGGACACTATGAGTTTTTTAATTAGCCAGGTGTGGTGATGTGTACCTGTCGTCCTAGCTACTCAGGAGGCTGAGGATGGAGGATCACTTGAGCCCAAGAGTTCCAAGTTACAGTGAGCCATGATAGTGCTGGATGACCAAGTGAAGCCTTGTCTTGAATAAACAAACAAATGAATGAATAAATAAATAACTAATGCCTAAAATATATATTCAGATATTCACATTTGATTATTCCTACTTTTACTATACAATTTGTCATGGTTAAGTCTCATTATTTTTTATGATTTCAAGTTTCTAAATCAGGAATTGGAAAACTATGGCTCCTGAGTGGGGTTGCTTGATAAAACATAGGAGGCCCAGCAAAATTTGAATTTCAAATAAACAACACCATTTCCTTAGTATAAGTGTGTTCCATACAATATTTGAGACATGCTTACACTTTAAAAATATTTGTATGACATGCAAATACAATTGGCTGTCCTGTATTTTTATTTGCTAAATCTGGCAACTTTGCCCGTGGGCCAAATCCAGTCTAGCAGCTGTTTTGTAAATAAAGTTTTGTTGAAACACAGCCACTCTTCATTCTTATGCCTTGCCTGCAGCTACTTTTGTGCTTCAGTAGCAAAGATGAGTAGTTGTAGCAGATATCAAATAGCCTATAATGTCTAAATATTTATTATCTGGTTGTTTACAGAAAAACCTTGGCAATCCATGATCATAATGATAATAATTTGTAATACAATATTTGTATCATCTGACTCTTTATTCAGTTGCACATCTTTTGCATTCCATATATATATATTTATATGATAGATAGATGATAGATGATAGATAGATAGATAGATAGATAGATAGATATATGCCCTAAGAGTATTGCAAACTTCTCCTGCTTAAAGTAAATTTATTCATGCTCCCTTGAAGTTACTCCTTTTTCTATGAACATCATCAATATTGACTACATTACTGATAATACGTGACCCATACCTTAACCCACAGATTTGTTTTGCATGTGTGAGGCGGGGATGAGGCATGGGGAGTAAGGTCAGGATGTAATGAATGAGAAGCAGGTATTTTCTAGACCCCTAGGCTTCTCGTGTTCTATTTTTGTCAGTTTATATTGATTCTATTATTTTGTTACCTCAAAATTCTATCTCCTTTTTTTATCACGAAAACCCACTAAATTCTCTTCATCAGTGCTACTCTAGATCGCAGCTCCTTTGCACTGTAACTCACTATAACCACATCAGATCAAGCCTTCACAGTGAATCAATATCCTTCTGCAGGTCAACAAATTGTACCGAATCTGAAAATATTCCCCCAATATGTTTTTATTTATCAAAGATATTAACATATATTGAAGGCCTACTCTGCAAAACAATAGTTTGGATGCTCAAGATATATCAGAGAAATAAAACAGATATTTATCCTTGATCTTTTAGGGATAATAATCTATCAAATACATCAATATAAAAATGATTAGAAGTAACTTCATTATGAGGATTTACTAGATGTTATATAACATCAGAGTAAACAGATTTCAAATTTAATAATATTGCCCATGGACAAATAATGATTAATTATGGAGCCAGGATTAGAAATTCCACAGTTTACAATCTAATAACTCAGACTGTGAGAAAGAGTTGTTTCCAATATCTAGTCTTTGTCATTGAACCTGAAGACACAGTCTAAGAGAGTAGGGCTATGTGCTCTCACTAGTCTAACACAAATTAAGCTACTACATATATATTTGAGACAGGGTCTTGCTCTGTTGCCGAGGCTGGAGTGCAGTGGCATGATTTTTGCTCACTTCAACCTCAACCTTCTGCTCTCTAAAGGTCCTTATGAGTACCCGGGACAATAGGCATGAACCACAAGGCCCAGCTAAGTTTAGGGTGTGTGTGTGTGTGTGTATATGAAATATTATACATATTTATATTATATATAAATATATATTATATAAAATATAATATGTAATATATATATATAGAACAGCCTATTTTTAAAGTATATAAAACTTTTCTTTATACTATTTGGATTTTCTCATCTCACAGAAGAGTCAATGTAGTCATCCATCATTTACCAAGCTTTTAAATGTCAGGCTGACATTTTATATACACATTTTATTTCTATGAAAGTGGACAGAGCTAATTATTTTGTTCTTACATAAATATTGTGCCATTCTCTATTGTTTCATTGCACAGAACATTTTTTGTATTCAGACTCATTATTGCATGACAATACTGAATACATAGGATCAGGAGCAAGGGGTGCCTTTCGCTTAGATGCATAAAACTGTAGAATTCTGAAATTTTGTACTTTTGATATTAATTTACTAATAGTGTATTCTTTCGTGGAAATAATTTGTTTAAAAGTAGATAATGTCATTTTATTAGCTCAGCCAACTTCTTTGTCTTTTGCTGTTTTTTATTCTAAAATTTATTATTAATTTTGGGGCTTCCAAACAAGAATTATATCTAGAATTTTTCTTTTTTTCTAAATAAACTTGTTGTGCACAATCCATACCAAGTTACTGGCTTTTTCCTAAATTTGTCATGATTTTTCACAATGTTGAGTCTTTATAATTTTTCTAAAACCTGAAATACTTCTATCTATATATATTTTTTATATTTCAACTTTGTTTAAATTTTAAGTTCTAATTCAAATAAAAACGTTGAATAATACCTTCCTTATCTCACTGTCATAGCAGTTTGCACTAGTTTTTTTGTGGTTAAATGTTCTTTGGACAGAGGAGATTATGTATTTACATTTATAATGGCATATAAGCATCCATTCAGTTTATCAAATTTTACTTATTTTAGTTTATTAAACATAATGGATACATTGTCAAATGTATTTATGTCACTTAAGTTCAACACTGATTTGCAAACTTATCCACAGTGAACTTTTAGTTTTTCAAGGTGGTTTAAACTTACTTGAAATAATTATATTAATAAATATTATGCTTTTTGGCTACTAAGATTAATTTTACAAAATTACTAACGTAAATTAAAATAAGATCATTATATTTGTAATCTCCTATTGTTGGGCTTAACTTGTCTAGAAGCGATCATTATGACCTACTCTGACTTTACAATTTCTTCAATTTATTGTTATTGTTATTATAACCACTACTAAGTTCATTATGCTTCTAGAAACACAACTTGATTTTGCAATCTTTTGCAAACTTTTACAGGATAGCAAAAGTATTAATTCACTTCAATTCTTACTGCCATTATTTTTTTGTTAACATAAAGCACTGTTCATTCTAAGCTATATGAAGTCAATGGTGGAGGTGTAATGTCCTCTCAGTTTTAGTGATTCAAATTTTTGTGAGAAGTGAATGAATAATACAACAAAAAAGTAGTGCTTTACATATCATGTACAAACTTTTTCAAGAAAATAAATATAATAAATAAATAATAAAGAACTGATGATTCAGCTCCTGATGCAGTTTGTGTAAACAGTGAGTTAGAGGGAAAAATTGGCTTAATTCTCAAAATGGGCTTTGAGGTAGAGTGATATTTGAATGGACTCAGTCCATGCTGCCTAATACTTAATACCTGTAAAAAAAAAAAAAAAAAAAACAGGTTGGCAGAGAGTAGAAGTGAAAACAAATCATTGTGCCATCTGTAGAAGGGTTTTCTAATGACATATCATGATTACAATGTTTTCTGTTTCCCTTTAGATGTCAGTTATCCTTACTAAGAAGTTAATTCATAACAACAACTGTCATTCATTTCGAGAACAACATGAATAGTGGACCCATAATTCGATTTGTTATTACAGTTAAACAAATTAACCTTACTTGGCCTAAAGTGCTCTTCTCTGATCAAGCATACCTTAATATTTAACAGATACAGATGATTAATGAGCTTCTTGACTCACTTCATTGAAAACAGAGTTAAAATTCACATTAGAAGATCTCTTGATACAGACACATATGACTGACTGTGAATAAATGCAAAACTTGAACACTCTAAGCCAGTTCTGTTATAAATTATTTCCTCTGGCAGGCTTGAAAACACAAATTATTCTATGAACTTTGTACGCCTCTTAAGGACTAGACACATGTAACAATATTTAACATAACAGGCCGGCGGCAGTGGCTCATGCCTATAATCCCAGCACTTTGGGAGGCCAAAGTGGGTAGATCACCTGAGGTCGGGAGTTCGGGACCAGCCTGACCAACATGGAGAAATCCTGTTTCTACCAAAAATACAAAATTAGCTGGGTGTGGTGGTGCATGCCTGTAATCCCAGCTACTTTGGAGGCTGAGGCAGGAGAATCACTTGAATCCAGGAGGTGGAGGTTGCGGTGAGGCGAGATCACACCATTTCAGTGCTGCCTGAGTGACAAGAGTAAAACTCCATCTCAAAAAACAAACAAACAACAAAAAATCACATATTTTTAAAATTTTAAGAATAATTAAATAAACAGATGCCTAAAAATATTAAGAATCCATTACTAGGTATAAATTGGTTATTAATGTATAAAAATAAACAGATATGGTAGGAGAAACAGAGCAAGATGGTGGAATAGAAGCCTCCACTGATCATCCTTCCTATAAAGACATCAATTTAGCAACTATCTACAAAATCAAAGCAACTTCATAAGAACCAAAAATCAGGGGAACACTCATAGTACCTGGTTTTAACTTCATATCTGAGGCACTGAAGAGGTAAAGAGTCTTGAAACACTGACACCATTTGCTACCCTACCCCCTGGCAGCACTGGGGGCATGCTATGGATAGACTTTCTGTGTGCTGGTGAGAGGATGAGAGCAGCAATTTTGAGTTCGTGAATTCAGTGCTGCCTTATTATAACAGAAAACAAAACCAGACCAAACTCAACTAATGCCCACCCACGGGGAACATATAAGAAGGCCTACCCAGAGGGCACTCACCCATCCCAGTAGTCTGAACTTGAATTCCTGTAAGCCTCACTTCACTGGACTAAAGTGCTATGGAGCCCTAAATAAATTTGAAAGAATATCTAGGACACAAGGAAGGCAAATCTTAGGTGAGGTCTAGTGCTTAACTGGACCTGAGGCAGTGGAATGATGGGGCACATGACCTATTGAGACACCAGCCAGGGAAGCCAAGTGAGTGCTGGCAGCACCCCTCTCTAAACCCCAGGATCCACAGCTCATGGCTCCAAAAGAGAACTCTTCTCTAGGTTTGAAGAGATAAGAAGGAAGAGTTGGGGAGTGGGAAGAGTAGGGAAGACTTTATCTTGCATCTTGGATACCAACCCAGGAACAGCAGGATAGGACGCCAGTCAGTCACAGGGCTCCCTTTCCAGGCACTAGCTCTAGAATGGCATTCCTAGAAGTACGCTGGCTCAGAAGGGAAAAGAAGAACCGAGTCCTGGAAGTATTCATAACCTGCTAACTAAAGAACCCCTGGGCCTTGAATAACCAGCAGTAAAACCAAGGTATTATGCTGAGGGCTTTGAGTGAACCTGAAACTTCCTGGCTTCAAATGAGATGCAGACCATTAGAGCTGTTGTTGATATGGCGCAAGACTTCTTCTACTTGAGAAAAGTGGAGGAAAAAGTAAAGAGGAATTGATCTCTCACCTTAGGTACCAGCTCAGTGACAGGAAGGTAGAGAAAGAAGAGCATCAAGCATGTTCTTAGGGTCCCTGATTTCAGGGCTTGGTTCTTGAATGACATTTCTGCCCCTGGATATGACATTAGCTCACTGTCCAAGACATTAGCTCACTGCCCTAAAGAGTGAGTCTCAGGCCAGGTAGCATTCATCACAAGTTAACTAAATAGATCTTAGGCCTTAAAGGAACATCAGTGGTAGTCTGAAAATACTTCTTGTGGCCATGGAGTGAGGCTCGTTTGACTTTAGAAAGTTGAAGGAAATGTGGAGAGGACTACATCAGGTAGAACATGGGGTTCTAACATTTTTTACTCTAGTCCTTGAATCCCAAACAGGACCTCTGAACCAAACCGATGCCTGGGGAACTCACTACTCTGAAGAGAAGGACACAGTCCTGCCTAGCCTTACCATCTGTTGAATATAGAGACTCAGGGCCTTCAGCAAATGTAGGCAGTAGCCAGGAAGTGGTTATAGCAGGTTAGATAATTCTTCAAGGCTTATATAAGACCAACAAGAAGTTACCTTTACAAGTCTTCAAAAACCACAACGTTGCTGGGCTTGGGGTGCCCCTGAAGTAGATAAAGCTGAGATCACAACACCCAAGTAATTTCAAATATCTAAATAGCCTTCCCATGTAAAACAGTTGTAAAAACAAGCCCAGACTAAGAAGACTACAATAAATACCTGACTTTTCAAAGCCTAGACACAAATAAATACCTGCAGGTATCAAGTCTATCCAGGAAAACATGAACTCACCTAATTAAGTAAAGAAGCATTAGGAATCAATAGTGGAGGAACAGAAATATGTGGCATTTTCAAACAAAATACAAAATTCAAACAAAATTCAAAATAGCTGTGCTGAGGAAACTCAAAAAAATTCAAGATAACATAGAGAAGAAATTGAGAATTCTAAAAGTTAAATTTACCAAAAAGATTGAAATAAGTAAAAAGAATCAAGCAGAAGTTCTAGAGTTGAAAACTGCAATTGGCATACTTAAGAATGTGTCAAAGTCTTTTAATAGCAAAAATAATGAACCAGAAGAAAGAATTAGTGAACTTGAAGACAGGTATTTGAACAAAACAGAAGACACAAAAGAATAAAAAACAATGAAGCACATCTACAGGATCCAAAAAAATAACCTCAAAAGGGCAGATCTAATAGTTATTGAGCTTAGAGAAGATGCAGAGAAATAGATAAGAGTAGAAAGTTCTCTTGAAGGGATAATAACTAAGAACTTTCCACACCTACAGAAATATATCAATATCTAAGTATAAGAATGATATAACAGCAAGCAGGTTGAATCCAAGTAATACTACCTCAGGCATTTAATAATCAAACTCCCAAAGCTTAAGGATAAAGAAAGAATTCTAAAAGCAGTAAGAGAAAAGAAGCAAATAAAATGCAATGGAGCTCCAATACGTCTGGTCACAGACTTTTCAGTGGAAATCTTATAGGTTAGAAGAGGATGTCATAACATGTTTAACTTGCTGAAGGAAAAACTTTTACTCTAGAATAGTACATCCGTGAAAATATCTTTCAAACATGAAAAAGAAATACAGACTTTCCCAGATAATAACCTGAGTGATTTCATCAATACCAGAACTGTCCTATAAGAAATACTAAAGGGAGTTCTTCAATCAGAAAGCAAAGGACATTAATGAGCAAGAATAAATCATCTGAAAGTATGAAACTCACTGGTAATAGTAAGTACACAGAAAACACAGAGTATTATAACACTGTAATTGTGGTGTGTAGTCTACTCTTCTCTTAAGTAGAAAGTCTAATGATGAACCAACCAAAAATAATAACTACAACAGCTGTTTAACACATAAACAGTACATTAAAACATAAAAAGAAACAACAAAATTTAAAAAGTAGGGGGACAAAATTAAGGCAGAGAGTCTTTATTCATGTTTCTACTTGATTGATTGTTTATGCAAATAATATTAAGTTGTTGTCAAATTAAAATAATCGGTTATAAGATAGTATTTGCCACCCTCATGGTAAACTCAATCCAAAAACACATAACAGAAATGCAAAAAACAAAAAGCAAGAAACTAGTCATATCACCAGACAAAATCATCTTTATGAAAAAAAGGAAGACAAAAAAAAAAAGAAAGGAAGAGAAGACCACAAAACAGCCAGAAAACATATTGTTAAAATGGCAGGAGTAAGTCTTTACTTATCAATAATAACATTGAATGTAAATGGACCAAACTCTCCAATAGTATGACTGAATGGATGAAAAACAAGACCCATTGATCTGTTGCCTACAAGAAACATACCTCACCTGTAAAGACACATAGACTGTAAATAAAAGGAAAAAAAAAAAAAGACATGCCATCCCAATGGAAACCAAAATAAAGCTGGAGTGGCTAGGCTATACTTATATCAAACAAAATAGATTTCAAGACAAAAACTATAAGAGAAGATAAAGAAGGACACTATATAATGGTGAAGGTGAATCTAACATATATTCACAGAACATTTCATCCAATGACTGCAGAATACACATTATTTTCCTCAGCACTTGCATCATTTTCAAAGATAGACCTTATTTTAGGTCATAAAACAAGCCTTAAAACATTAAAAAAATAAAATTATATAAAACAACTTCTCTCACTATAATGGAATAAAACTGAAAATTAATAAAATGATAAACGTTGGAAAATATATAACGACATGGAAATTAAACGCTATGATCATGAATGGACAGTGGGTCAATGAAAAAATTAAAAAAGAAGTTGAAAAATTTCTTGAAATAAATGGTAATGGAAACACAACATGCTAACACTAATGGGATACAGAAAGAGCAGTACTAAGAAGGAAGTTTGTAGCTAATACCAACATCAAAAAATAAGAAAAAGCTCAAATAAATAACCTAAGGATGTATTTTAAAGAAGCAGAAAAGTACGAGCAAGTCATACCCAAAATTAGTAGAAGAAAATAAATAATAAAGATCGGAGCTGAAATAAATAAAATCGATAATAAAAAAAAGACATCAATTAAAAAGTTGTTTTTAAAAAGAAAAATAAAATTAACAAACCTTTAGCTAGATTAAGAAAAAAGAGAAAATACAAATAAATAAAATAAGGTATGAAAAAGGAGACATAAAAACTGATACTACAAAAGTTCAAAGGATCATTAGTGGCTACTATGAGCAACTATGTGTCAATAAATTGGAAAATCCAGAAGGAATGGACAGATTTCTAGACATATACAACCTATTGATACTGAACCACAAAGAAATCCAAAATCTGGACAGACCAAAACAAGTACCAAAATCAAAACAGCATTAAAAAGTCTCCAAATTGGCCGGGCGCGGTGGCTCAAGCCTGTAATCCCAGAACTTTGGGAGGCCGAGACGGGCGGATCACGAGGTCAGGAGATCGAGACCATCCTGGCTAACACGGTGAAACCCCGTCTCTACTAAAAATACGAAAACTAGCCGGGCGAGGTGGCAGGCGCCTGTAGTCCCAGCTAATTGGGAGGCTGAGGCAGGAGAATGGCGTAAACCCGGGAGGCGGAGCTTGCAGTGAGCTGAGATCCGGCCACTGCACTCCAGTCCGGGCGACAAAGCAAGACTCTGCCTCAAAAAAAAAAAAAAAAAAAAAGTCTCCAAATAAATAAAAACCTGAGACCTGAGGGCTTTATTGCTGAATTCTAACAATCATTTAAAGAAGAGCTAATATCAACTATATTCAAACTATTCTAAAAAATAGAGGAGAAAAGAATACATCCAAATTCATTATACAAGGTCAGTATTACCTTGATACCAGACAAAGACATAACAAAAAATGGAAATCAAAGAGAACTACAAACCAATATTTCTTATTAATATTGATGCAAAAATCCACAAAAAAATACTGGCAAACTAAATTCAACAATACATTAGAAAAATTATTCATCATGACCAAGTGGAATCACTTTATCCCAGGGATGCAAGGATGGTTTAATATTTGCAAATCACAGTGATACATCATATGAACAGAATAAAGGATAAAAACCATGTGATGACTTCAATGGATGCTGAAAAAGCATTTGATAAAATTCAGCACTCTTTCATAATTACAAAAAAAACTGAATATAGAAAAAATATTTCTCAATACAATAAAAGCCATGTATGACAGATTCACAGCTAGTATCATACTGAATGAGAAAAATTGAAAACCTTTCTTCTAAGATCTGGAACACGACAAGGATGCCCACTTACACCACTGTTATTCAACATAGCTCTGGTAGTCCTACCTAGAGCAACTAGAAAAGAGAAAGAAATAATGGGCACACAAACAGGAAAGAAAGAAATCAAATTAGCCTTGTTTGCAGATGATGTGATATTATATTTGGAGAAACCTAAAAACTCAACAAAAAATTATTGAACTTATAACCAAATTCAGTAAAGTTGCAGAATACAACATAGATACATAAAAATCAGTGGTATTTCTATTTGTCAACAGTGAACAATCTGAAAAATAAATTAAAAATAATATCATTTACAATAGTCACACATAAAATTAAAAACATTGGAATTAATGTAACCAAAGTAGTGAAAGATCTCTATAATGAAAACTATAAAATCCTGATGAAAGAAATTGAATAGGACACCAAAAAAAGAAAAGATATTCCATCTTTACATATTGGAAGAATTAATATAGTTAAAATGCCCATATTACCCAGTGCAATCTACAAATTCAATGAAATCCCTATCAAAATACCAATGACATTATTAACAGAAATAGAAAAGAAAAACAATCCAAAAATTTATATGGAAAAACAAAAGATCCAGAATAGGCAAAATTATCCTAGGAAAAGAACAAAATTGAAGGAATCATATTACTTGACTTTATACTACAGAGCTAAAGTAACTAAAATTGCAAAGTACTGTCACTAAAACAGATACATAGACCAATGGAACAGAATGGAGAACCCAGAAACAAATTCATACACCCACAGTGAACTCATTTTTGACAAAAGTGCCAACAACATTCATTCTGGAAAAGGCAGTCTCATCAATAAATGGTGCTAGAAAAACTGGACATCCATATGCAGACTAATGAAATCTAGACCCCTGTCTCTCACCATATACAAAAATCAAGTCAAATGGATTAAAGACTTAAATCTAAGACCTCAAACTGTGAAACTACTACAAGAAAACATTGGGGAAACTCTCCAGGACGTTGGTCTGGGCGAAAATTTTTGAGTAATACTTCACTAGGACAGGCAACGAAAGCAAAAAAGAAAAGTGGCAAATGGGATCACATCAAGTTAAACAGCTTCTACACAGCAAAGGAAACAATGAGTGAAGTGAAGACACCACCCACAGAATTGGAGAAAATATTTGCAAACTACTCTGGCAAAGGATTAATTACCAGAATATACAGGGAGCTCAAACAACTTCATAGGAAAAAATCTAGCAATCCAACTTAAAAATGATCAAAAGATTTGAATAGACGTTTCTAAGAAGAAGACATACAAATGGCAAACAGGCATATGAAAAGGTGCTCAACATCATTGGTCATCAGAAAAATGCACCTTAAAACTACAATGAGATATCATCTCACCCCAGTTAAAATGGCTTATATACAAAAACAGGTAATAACAAATGCTGACAAGGATATGGAGAAAAGGAAACCCCTGTACATTGTTGGTGGGAATGTAAATTAGTACAACCACTATGGAGAACAGTTTGCGGGTTTCTCAAAAAATTAAAAATTGAGCTATCATATGATCCAGCAATCCCATTGCAGAGTATATACCATAAAGAAAGGAAATTCGTAACAGAGCTATCTGCTCTCCCATGCTGCAGCACTGTTTACAATAGCCAAAATTGGAAGCAACCTAAATGTCCATCAACAGGTAAATGAATAAACAAAACGTCTACTTATATATAACGGTGTGCTGTTCCACCACAAAAAAGAATGATATTGTGTTATTTGTAACAAAGCGGATTAAACTAGTAGTCATTATGCTAAGGGTAATAAGCCAGGCACAGAAAGACAAACATCTCATGTTCTCACTTATTTGTGGCGTCTAAAAATTGAAACAAATGAACTCATGGAGCTAGAGAGTAGAAGGATAGTTACCAGAGGCTGGGAAGGGTAGTGGGATGGAAGATGCAGGAGGCTGGGACAGTTACAGGTTAAACAAATTATAAAGAATAAATAAGACCTAGAATTTGATAGTACAACAGGGTGACTATAGTTAATAATTAAATTATTAACTATAATTTAAATACATTTTAAAGATCTAAAAGAGTATAATTTGATTGTTTGTAACAGAAGGAATAAATGCTTGAGGGGATGGATACCCCGTTTTACATGACGTGATGATTACTCACCACTGCACACCTGTATCAAAGCATCTCATGTACCCCCAAAATATATACACCTACTATGTGCCCACAAAAATTAAAATACAAATTTAAAAAAAATTAATGGACATGGTTAGTACATAGTCACTGTATGTTTGGATATTTACCATCTAGAGAAAGCATGAAGACATAGAGTAAAATGTAGAAAAATACACTGAGTCACTCCCTACTGGTTCTTAATGCTGTCAGTCAAAGTGTCACCCCACATGAGTGACTCTGAGCATGGGAGGTTTCTACGTTGGGGAATTTTTCAATTTATCTATAAGAGCCAAGGTGCCCAATACTCAAATTCTTTCTGTATGTGTGATAAATGGAAATGGCAGTACCAATTCCGCCCTGCTACTCTGACGTCAGGCCTTCTCATATGACCTGCTTTGTTCATGAGATATTAGTAAACATCGCATAACCCAAAATTTGAAAAGAAAAAAAAGAGAAAAGCTCTTGTACTATTAGTCTTTCCTTAATTTTGTGCCTTTCCTTTGCTATGAGACCTTGTCCAGACTAGTCTGCTGAAGAATAAGAGGCAGCTAGATTAAAGGTGAGCTGTCCCAGCTGTCCTCATCAAGGCTAGTCTTAATGGATCAACAGCCATCATACTCTCAGCCAATTCAGTAGGCTACCTCAACAACCATCCTGGATGCCTGAATAATAGACAGTTTTATTGTATGCCACTGAAGTTTTGTGGTTGTTAGAAAGCAGTGGAAAATCAATATGTATGTGTTGGAATTGGTCAGTCGTAGCCAGTAAGAGCATGGAAGGTAATATCTAAATGTTTAACTGGGCAGGATGTATGGAATAGCCACTGTATGCCACGTGGTTAGAGTTTATGAATTAGTCAGTCTAACGGGTCTTTTTTTTTTTTTTTCCTTCTTTTAGATTTTTCTGAAATCTCAAAGGAATTTAAAAGAAGGTTTTCTGAGTCATGACTGTCTGCTTTGTTCAGGATGTCTGAAGATAGCTTTGGATGACTTATCTGATCATCTTGTTGAAGCTTGTCTGTGCATATATTCATCTGGTCAATATTTAATAAACCAGTACACTCATAGTGGTCAGCCTATTAAGATTGTTAAATTAATCTGGAGCAGTCAGTGGGTCTGGGATGGCAGTCTTTTTGGACTGATTAACCCAGAAGAGTCAGTATTTTGGGCGGCATCAATTTGTCCTAGAAAATCAACATGGAAAAAAATTCAATCTTGCCAAGGTGACAGGGGTGTGGGCCATTCCTATATATTTCCCCCAGATCTTGGTTCATTCATTCAACTAATATTTAATAAACACATTCTATGTAGTAAAAATTGTGCCTAGAACAGGAGACGCAGCAATGAATAGGACAGCTATCCATCAAGTTTATATTCTTGTGAAGCATATTTTGATTCTCTAACTTAGAATTGCGACCCCCGTGTGGGCAGAAATGAGGTTGTGGATGTTGTTACAACCATATTAGTGTTCTTCAAGATTAGAGGTGGCCCCCTTGAAGGTCCTCATGATACAGAACCCACGCTTACCCTTCATCTCTATGTGCAGTTCTTACCTCTGTATCCAAGATGCTCCAAAGGTGGATTTACAAAGTAAGACTAACCACTGAAGAAATCTGCCTTGTCTGTGAGCTAAGCCACTCAAAATCTCTGTATTTAGGCTTGTGTCATCTGTGCCCCATGACTCACAATGAACATAGACCCTCACATGAGAGATTGTAGAATGCTGTCACTCCAATTTTCTCTTGCCTATTCCCTTTGTCTAATTAGGGCTAGATGATGTTGCATATTTGATATTGCACATTTGCTAGTCATTAACAATCTGGCAGTCTGTTTTCAGATTGACTGAACTATGTCACTTAAGGTTAAAATGATGATGTGAAAATCATTTGAAGAGTGTTTAAGCAATCATGCCCATCTCAGGTTTGTGACAGGGTTCTAATAAATGCATGCATTTAAGGTAGAAACTGTCTTGAATTCAGTGAGGACTTTTAAGTGATACATGGGTTAGTGAACATGGAGATAAATACACAGGTAAAAATATACATTCTTAATAAGAGTATTTTATAGTGTTATCTACATTTCTGCTTGTCATTATCTCTCTAGTCATAGTATTTTAAAAATTGTATCTAGGTGTAGTTTTTAAGTAATTGTTGGATGTTTTCTGGAGTCATTTTGTGAGAAACCTATTCATCTGAACCTAGGGACAAATGAAACATTAGTTGAACACAACTATGACCTGAATCTCAATGAAGCATCACTAAAGTGATAAAGAAAAGTAGATAGATCAACTGGTAAGTAGATACGTAGTTATAACTTCTTCCTGTAAAAATCATACTTTGCCAGAATCATTTTTCTTATACTTAAAAGCAACAAAAAAGCAGAAAGCAAATTTGTTTACCTTTTTCAAAATATTTTATTTTAAATCTATTAAAATATAAAATTCACAGTGTTATGCTACATATGTGTGTATATATGTGTGTGTGTATATATATATTTTTTTTTTTTTTTTTTTTTTTTTTTTTCCGAGACGGAGTCTGACTCTGTCGCCCAGGCTGGAGTGCAGTGGCCGGATCTCAGCTCAGCTCACTGCAAGATCTGCCTCCCGGGTTTATGCCATTCTCCTGCCTCAGCCTCCCGAGTAGCTGGGACTACAGGCGCCCACCACCTCACCCAGCTAGGTTTTTGTATTTTTTCAGTAGAGACGGGGTTTCACCGTATTAGCCAGGATGGTCTCGATCTCCTGACCTCGTGATCTGCCCGTCTCGGCCTCCCAAAGTGCTAGGATTACAGGTGTGAGCCACCGTGCTCGGCCTCATAAATATATATATTCTTTTTTTTTTTTTTTTTTTTTTTTTCCGAGACGGAGTCTGACTCTGTCGCCCAGGCTGGAGTGCAGTGGCCGGATCTCAGCTCAGCTCACTGAAAGATCTGCCTCCCGGGTTTATGCCATTCTCCTGCCTCAGCCTCCCGAGTAGCTGGGACTACAGGCGCCCACCACCTCACCCAGCTAGGTTTTTGTATTTTTTCAGTAGAGACGGGGTTTCACCGTGTTAGCCAGGATGGTCTCGATCTCCTGACCTCGTGATCTGCCCGTCTCGGCCTCCCAAAGTGCTGGGATTACAGGCTTGAGCCACCGCGCCCTGCCTGCCTTATAAATATATTTAAGAGTAACATCTTATATCCTCAATTCAGAGAGTAAAACATTGCAGATTTTTCCTTTCATTTATTTTAACAGATGAAAAATGTGTATATTTATCATGTACAACATGTTTGTAAACATATTTACATTGTGGAATGGCTAAATTGAGCTAATTAACATATGCATTACCTCACATATATGTCATTTATTTGTGATGAGAACACTTGAAATCTGTTCTCTTGTCAATTTACAAGTTCAATTCACTGTTATTAACTATAGTCGCCATATTGTTAAATAGATCTCTTTTACGTATTTTTTTCTGTCTAACTGAAATTTTGTTTTATTTGATCAACATCTCTTAAGCCTATCCCTGTCCCCCCGACTTTGGTAACTGTCATTCCATTATATACTTCTATGAGTTCAACTTTTTAGATTCCACATGAAGCAGAAGTGTTTTCTGGATTAAAAATAAATAAATAAATAAATAAGACTTTTGCTTGTATTTATTTCTCGCTTTTGATAAAACTGTCAATCAAAATTAAATATATGTCCTAAAGAAAGATGCATGACTGAACATAAGAAGCCAGGTTTTTTCTTGGGTTGCTTATAATACATGTAATAAAACATAGTTCATCCCCTTTACTTTTGTTTAAGTGAGATACTATGTGCCAGAAAATATAGATAATTTTACCCTCTTAGGAAAAGTTAAGCTATACTTTATACATTTTTCCTCATTTAACAAATGCCAAACAACGTGGTGTTGAAATCTTTCTCAGTAAGAAATTATAGCTGGCATAAGTATAGACTATATATGTCTTGGTATTTGAATTTTGTTCACTTTATGTTATCTTATTCCTATGTCTTAGGTTCAGTTCTATAAATGCCTGGTAATTCCACATGTGAAATGCACACAAAATATGTATCTTGTGTCTATTCATATATCCTGTAATAACCTGAAGTCTTTATTGTCTTATTAAAAATGTTAGCATAAATATAATTGTAATTAGAAACCATTTTACTCACTAAACTATACTTCTATGCAAAAGATTGCCATATATGTACTTTTCCTAATTTCTTTTGACCTAAGGAATTAAATAATAACTGAGATATGATTTACATTTATTGATATGATTTTGGCAAAGGCTGTATTTTAGAGTCATAGTCTTCCTACAAACCAGGCTTTGGTCTTGCTTCCTGCATCTGTCTGTTGTCTTTTTATTGCAAGCAGCAGAATGCCAACATAACTAGCTGGAGGGACTGAAAGAATAATGGTATTTTCTGTACCTGTTTAGTGTGTACACTAGTTAGTTGTTGGATGAATAGAGTCATTCTCAGATTGTCAATACATATTTTGAAACAGGAATAACCAAAGACAGAAATATTTAAAAGAATGCTGAATATAATCACTGTGCCATGCAGGTCACTGTTGACCTCATCCCTCTTTAAATTCTATTTCCATTTCATTCATAATATTATATTTTGTCAATATTCCTTCTAACCTTTTCGCCCTCTTAATTGATCTCATTTGACCCCTTTACTCTGCTTTTGGTTCATTTCTCCTTTCAATCTAATGTACTTGTAGAGTAATGTAATTTATGTTCCACCTATATAGTGATAACCATCCATAAATGCTTAGATCCTTGAGAGAAGAAAATATTTTCTGGTATCAAAGCTGAATTATATTAATTGCTCAATAACATTTGTTAAATTGAACTAAAGGAATTTGAAATATAACTTGCAAACTTTTTTCTCTTCTTCGGATTCATACATTGAACTTTGTTGCATGCATATCTATAAACGCTTAACAGACATTTCACTCTCAGCTATCTCAAAACATCTATCCCATTTTTCAATTTGCACTCCAAACCCATTATGCTTGCATTTCCTCTCAGTTAAATTTAATGTCATCTACACAACCATCCTTCATCTCTTACTTACTTTATGCACCCGATCAACTGTCGATTCCTGGAAATTCTATTTTCTGTATCTCAAATCCATCCCCCTTTCCACTCACTTCTACATCTGTCATAAGCCAGACCCTGGCAGAATTCATATGCAATTATCTCTAAATGGTTTCCCAGCCTCTAGTTCTAAATCATCTCAAAATTCTGCAACAGAAGATTTTCAGACCTTTAGCAAAAACCTTACTGTTTTATGCCTACTTAAATTTTTTTAATGGCTCACTGAAATAATTAGAGTAAGTGGAAAATGGATTTATACAGTTCTCCATGATCTGTTTAGCAAAACACTGTGTTTCCCTGGGGTCAAACTGCCTGGGTTCTTAATCCATCTTCTCTGTCATTAGCTTTGTGAAGTTATGTAAGTTATTTGACTATTCGGAGCCTTGATTTCCCCATCCGTAAAACTGGTATGACGATAGAACCATCCCACAGAGTCGTTTTCAGGATTGATGAATGATCCATGTAAAGTGCTTAGAAGAATATGAATCGCAATAAATCATTGAATAAGTGTTAGCTCTTCTATTTTCCCTTTTTGATTAGGTAAACTTTTTGGCCTTTCTTTTACTCATCCTTAAAAGGTCAAGTATTTGAAGAATCACTTTGACAAAGACTAAAATAATTTGTATTTATCTGTTATAATGTATGTAACATTATATAAAAACAATCTCTTTCAGCATCTGTCTTCCCCATGGGAGGAGCAAGAAATATGTCCACCTAATCTCTATGTCTCTCACACCCAGAATAGTGCCCAGTAAATTGTAGCTTTCCATTTAATGCCTCCTGAACAGAACTGAAATGATTCTATATTTCTCAGCCCTCAACAGCTTGAAAATAAAAATAGACCCTTATAAGTGTTGCAAGCATTTTGAAGTTCTGTGTTCACTTACTCTTCAAAAGTTTTGGCCTCTTTCAAATCATTTTGAAATAGAGGATATTACCTTTTGCTCTGAAAATTGTTCATTCTAGATACTTTATGGCATGGCTACTTTCCTCCATCCATCTGTACTATTATCTGGTGACATTTTCAGTCACCACAGTTACCCATACAGCAGCTACGGTGCTGAAACCAGTATTGCTGCAGATAAATTGTGGAATCCACACTGAGATTTTTAAATATTTAATAGGGAGAGTACCCCCCCACCCCCCACCCAAAGTGGTGTAGTCGATCTGCTTGCTTTTTCAAGGAAATAGAGCTGATAAGAGCTGACTGATATTTGTGCTTCCTTGATATATGGCTATAATGAGCTGTTCACTGATATCAACAGAGCTAATGTATGTATGAAAATACTTATGTCCCATTTCTATTCAAGCCATTGCCAATGCTATTGGTGATACTTTGAACTAATGAAGCCATAGAAATGCTAGGAAATTTTCTTTCACTGTTGTGTGTTTGTGTGCATGTCTAATTGCAACTTGCATGTCATTTAACCACATTATAAATTACTGGGGACGGAGCAGAAATTAAAAGAGTGACAAAAAACAATGATGTGAAAATATTTATACCTTCTCCTAAAATCTGGCCTTTGTTCTTTGAAAGAAACTGGAATATTTTACTATAAGTCTTCCTATTCTTTGTGCAAACACAGTATTTTTGGATCAACTGTCCTTTCACTCAGGTGCCTATTGTATCTCAGGAAAATTAAGACTTTTTCTCAGAGGAGAGGCATTAATAAATAACACATCATGGATAAGCAATGCTTGGATACAAAGCTCAATAATTAGCTACAAGTGGAATAATAGGAAATGAGTCATATGCTTATCGTACAAATTCTAAGCACATACCATAGTCTTTACCAGTTTGTGAATCACAAGAGAAGCAGAAAACAGTATCTATATTGAATCATCCTATAACGTATTTGGGGAAAAAAGTATAAGGTATGTGTTTCATAATTTAACATTGCTTATCGTAAGTACTAAAATAGTGATGAGGGAATCAGTGGTACAGAGTATGTGAAGGGGAACCTTTCTGAAGAGCATATAAAAGTGATAGAAGGTTGTGTGATATGTTGCGTTCATAAATCCAGGAAAAAGAAAAACACAGTGAGATTGTATTGGGCTTATTAATTAATGTTATTTTCTTTTGAGCAGTGACATACATTGTCAAAATAGAATCCCAATTATTATCAATCAGAAACACCCATATTTGTACTGAAGGGAGAAAAATCTCTGTACTTTCAAATAAATATGCATATTTCTGGTTAACAATCATATCACCCTAAATATTGGAAGAAAAAAGTCAGAATAAGTTAAAATTCCAAAATTGTTTTTGGTATAACAATTTTCACACATATTCACATATACTTTAACAGGAAGTGTTTTTAATTCATTCTAACCCTATGAGTTTTTCATTTGCAAATAAATTTGAGTCCTTTCAGCCTTGACTTAAATTGTGGATAAAATAGCTCTGTGCAACACAGAATCAAAGGCTTTTAAAAGGTTTAGAATATTTTGAGATAGAAAATAATTCATGCAAAACATTGTGATGAGGTAAGTATAAAGAATGTGAAACCATACAGATTAATTTTCCTTTGAAATACAAATTGAATATGACACTATGAGAAAAGTCACTTGGAAGAAGAGAAGTGGATCACAGAGTATGAAAAAGTTTTTTGAAATACTGTTTATATATTACTTTTAATAAGATAACTGAAATAAACTTACTTTAACATGTATTTTGTTTTAATGTTTATTAATCACAATAAAATGATCATTTCTTTTTATGACATAAATCATGTTTCTTAAATAATTTCAATTTATTCTGCAAACTTTGTATTTTTTTCTTTCTTTCTTTCTTTCTTTCTTTCTTTCTTTCTTTCTTTCTTTCTATTATTATTATTATTTTTTGAGATGAAGTTTCCCTCTGTCACCCAGGCTAGAGTGCAGTGGCATGACCTCAGCTCACTGCAAACTCCGCTTCCCGGATTCACACCATTCTCCTGACTCAGCCTCCCGAGTAGCTGGGATTACAGGTGCCCCCATCACGCTCTGCTATTTTTTTTTTTTTTTTTTTTTTTTGTATTTTTAGTAGAGATGGGGTTTCACTGTGTTAGCCAGGATGGTCTCCATCTCCTGACCTCATGATCTGCCCTTCTTGGTCTCCCAAAGTGCTGGGATTACAGGCATGAGCCACCTCGCCTGGTCCAAACTTTTAAATATTGTCTACAATTGGCATAATCCTTAGACCCCAAGCTTTGCTCGTGTTTTCTCTATGTAAATAGAGAAGACAAAGTAAAAATAAAATAGCTTGGACACATACAGGATTCAACGTGGTAAGATGGTTCATTGGTAATAAAGTCAGAGACAAAGATCCTTCCACCTTCCTCTGCCGAATGATACTTTTGTCTTCCTTAAAACATGTCTGATATGGTTTGGATCTGTGTCCTCACCCACATCGCAGTTGTAATTCTCAGTGTTGGAAATGGGGCCTAGTAGGTGGAGATTGGATTATGCGGGCAGTTTCTCATGAATGGTTTAGCACATCTTCCTTGATACTGTTGTTGTGATAGTGAGTTCTCATGAGATCTGCTCGTGAGACCTCCCACCAGGTGAGATGCCTCATTCCTTCTTTGCCTTCTGCTATGACTGGAAGCTTCCTGAGGCCTCCCCAGAAGCAGAAGCTGCTACACTTCCTGTACAGCCTACAGAACCATGAGCCAATTCAAGCTCTTTTCTTTATAAACTACCCAGTCTCAGGTATTTATTTATAGCAATGCAAGAACTAGGGATTAATACAAATATCCCTCCCCACCCATATTAAATATACTCGTTTCTTTAATATTAGAGAAGAGGGATCCTCCACAAATCAGATGTACTACTCAGCTGTATGCAAACGCCTGTACCTATATTCCTTCTTCGCCATCCCCCACAAACAAATATCCTTGAAAGATGTATAAAACTCATCACCTACACTTTCTCCTTATTCCACTGCAGGCTCACTTCTGCCCCACAGTCTTCATCAAAACTTAGGTTTACACAGATTTTCAATGACAAGTCACTTACTGTACAATCTTCGATTCTGAAGATACTTTCATCAGCATCCCCTATGTAATGATATTTCTTAGATTTTGGTTCTAAACTCTCTTCTGTACTCCGCCATAATCTCATCCATTTTCACATCTTCAAAAATCATCTGTATATTATGACTTGTAAATCAGTGCTCTCTGAGAATTTGTTCTTGAGATTTTTCCATATCTAACTCATAATTAAATATACATTTTAGCTATATTTGGGGGTATCTTGAAATAAAACTTACTAAAACTAAATTTTGATTCCTCCATCCAGACAAGTAAGCATTGGATGCATATATTATTTATACATTTTGTAACCCAATACCTAGCATTGAATCTGACACATAATTTTAACTCAAAAGCTATTTGTTATAAATTTTTATTTTGCTTCACAATCTAACATTTTATTTATCAAATACCTGTACTTGAAGCTATGTAGTAACCTAAAGCATAACCTTCAGTTTTAACTTACTATAGCCAACTGTGGAAAGTGTCCTCTGGATTATTTTGAATAAAATTTGAAGACATTTGGTCAATATGTGTTTGTTAGTTGTTGCTTTAAAGAAGTCTACAGAATATAATCGAATCTATAGTCATAAACATTAATGGAAATATAGTGTAAAGCAAACATTTAATTGTTCATGTATATTATTTCATTGATTTTGTTTTCAAGAGAAGTGGTTTAATTCAAAACATTTATATATATAAAAAATGTATAATTTTATTTTATGCCATTGTTCAATATAAAATCCTGGATTTTAGACTAATTTTAATATTTCATTATTAAGGTTTAAATTATATATAAAGCATTGTATCCCTCTGATACATACAGTTGGCTAAAATATGTCATATTAGACTTTTCTAATGGTGCTAAAATATGGTAGCATAGGGGATCTCATCTTAGCATTTTGTCAAGTCATTTAAAATGCATGGTGATGCAATTATAACAACTAATAAACCAAGTCTACTAATCCCATATTCTTACAAAGACAAAAGAATGTAACATTTTAAACTAAAATTATCATATCAGTAATATTTGAAACTGTGCTTCCTCTGGCTTTAAACACCAGTTTTACCTGGCATTTGTTTAATTGTTTTTAGACAAATTTTGAGAAAGTACTTGTATTTCTATCTTAACATACAAATTGATAAAATATACATTATATCAAATGGCTTAAAACAGACTTTCTACGAAAATGTTGATACATTTTACTATATTTTCATTATATTTGACAGTTACCATCAGAAAAATATTTTGACTGATTTTAAGAACAAGTTCCATTTAAAAGTTTTGAGATAATTGAGACAACTCTTTGATGTTTGATTTTCTATCTTTCCACAAAGTTGATATTCATGGCTACATATATATGTTGATAATAGATTAGTTTTTCTTACATAACTTCTTACAAGATAGTTGTACAATGTATGCAGTCTAAGCTTTTTTCAATGACTTGTATACAGCAGTTTCTTTGGAAGACACTAGTAATAGCTTCCTTTTTTGCCTTGAATTCTGACAGTATTTAATATTAGTAATTTTCAAGCAGTTTCATGGTTAACTAATTCAGAAAATTATTTGAAATATCTTTTTTTCAAAACAAATCTATTGTAAGCTTAGTTATATTTTAATTCGGACTATTTATTATGCTATGCTTTTTGAATTAGATAACTACAATATTGGGCACATGTTTGCTTGGACACTTTGCTTAAACAAAGGTGAAAGTAAATATGAAAGAATTAGAAAAGTGGGTCTAGACATAGCTATGAATTTTTTATCCACAAATATTTGTAAATATGTTCACAGGTAATTTGATTTGTTGTTACTATACATTTCTCGTTTTTGAAACAAGGTCTGTCTCTGTTAACCAGACTGAAGTGCTGTGGCATGAACACAGCTCACTGGAAACTCAACCTTTAGGGCTCAAGTGATTCTGCTGCCTCAGCCTCCCAAATAGATGAGACCACAGGTGTGCATCACCACTTCATCATACTCTGCTAACTTTTATTTGTTTATTTTGTAGAGATGGGTCTCACTCTGTTGCCTAGGCTGGTTTTCAAACACCTGGGCTCAAGCAATTCTCCTGCCTTGGCCTCCTTTCAAAGTGTTGGGATTGCAGGCTTGAGCCACCACACCCAGCCCTACACATTTCAATGAGAAATTAACTCTACATTTTGTTCCAATACCTATTCAAGTAATCAATCTGCATTTTCAAAAGGAACATCAAACAATCAAATAAACACAAAGAAAAGTGAACTGTAACACAATTAATGAAAAAATATCTCCACCAAACATCTTTTCAGTATATCCACAAACATTATTCTCTCCTTCATAACACAAACACACAGAAATGCTAGATTACAACATAAATAATGATTAATTCAGGAGAAAATAAATTATTGCCTTAGAGAAATAAATATAATTCAATTATAAAGAAAGTGCACTGTTTAGTAATTGATTTAAAACTGATCAGAAGTTGCTTAGCACATAGAAGTTATGTGAGAATGTTGAACAACTGTCCAAAAGCTCCACAGCTCCATGAAATTTTCAAATTTTCCTTATTTTATTGAGTTCAGTTTTTGAGAAAATGATTTTATAGTTTAATATTTTACATCTACTTCTCTTTCTCTCTCTCTCTCCCCCTTTCTCTTAAAAGACACACACGTGTAAATGTACATGTAAGGAGCATATATATATATACACACACACACACACACACACACACAGGATAAAACAGTAGATTTGCTATTGTATAATTAGAGTTGTTTTAGGGAGTAATCTATATATCCAATTGATAGATGTATAAAACACTTATTAGATTCTGGTATCAACCAAGTTGATACTCTGTCATGACTACTGTTAAGAAAATCTATGTAAACATAGTAATACATATCTTAAAAGAGGATCTTTACCAAAATCATTTCATATAATTATAGAAGATATCGGCAGTTTCAAATAGACAACCTAGTTACCTAGGTGCTGTTTTAAGTTCTGAAACCTGAAAGCTTGGGCATGTTAAGAAATGCAGAAGTCATCTTTGTAACTAGCTAGACATAAGCACAAATACATCATATGGGAATGTATATTCCTGCCAGTGTTATATTTAATGGTACTTGAATATTTTGTTATTCTCAATTTCTCACAAATATGTTTTAAAAATTTTTCTAAAGATAGTTAATTCATATTTTTGAACTTTTTCCTTATATCCCAACATCACAATCTCTACCTCAGTCCTAAGATATATATAAATATCTATTATTAAAAAGTATCAGTTGAGGCCAGGTGTGGTGGCTCACGCCTGTAATCCCAGCACTTTTGGGAGGCAGAGGCGGGTGGATCACTTGAGGTCAGGAGTTCGAGAGCAACCTGGCCAACATGGCAAAACCCCATCTCTACTAAAAAATACAAAAATTAGCGGGTGTGATGGTATGTACTTGTAATCCTAGCTACTTGGGAGACTGAGGGAGGAGAATTGCTTGAACCTGGGAGCTGGAGGTTGCAATGAGTCGAGATTGTGCCACTGCACTCCAGCCTGGGTGAAAAAGTGAGACTTCATCTCCAAAAAAAAAAAAAATGTAGGTTGAATATATGCTCTCCTATTCTATATTTTCTATGTATATTTTGAAAACATGAGTTCCCTTCTACAAGTTCTCAAAATTAAGGTGTAATACACAGTAACAAAGGGATACAATTGTAGCATAGAATTCTCTATAGACTTAGTATTTTTTAAATGTTGTCCCTACTCACTAAGGCAAATTTACCATTTCATTCGCATGTATGACATTATCTTTAGATGACCCTTTAAAAGATATGGTAAATTATATTTTAGTGGAAACTTTTAAAATTATACTCTAAAAATAAACTCCCAAAGTAAATGATCTCTTTAAATACCCATCAGTGATTCTGATAACTTTTAATTATTAGTCAAGAATTTTATATTCTCTGACCTCATTTAACAGATCCTTGCTTTCCATCAAAAGTGGGATCTTTTCCAGTCACTAACTTCAAAACTTTAACTTGCTTTGCATTTTTTTCAATGATTAGTTTATCTTATTCAATGATAATCTACATCTCACTTATTAAATAATTTGTATTATGTTTTTCAAATTTAAATTATACTGCTTGTGTTTCTAGTATGAACTATCTGGTAATCTTCTGAGTTAGAAACATGATTATCTGGCTACATTTTCCTTAGAGCAATCTTCTGTTGAATGTCAAGAAAAATTATATACAAAGTAAAATGTAATACAGGGTATTAATAAGTAATCTCTATTCCCATTTCCAGTGTTTTGCAATATCTTAAAAAAAATGACCTCACTGATCACACATGTGCTTAGAATTTCTGACACACTTTGAGAATTATCAAAGATAAAAACACACATATTTTGTATTTCTTCAGAATTTCTGAGTTTCAATACAGTAAATATGTTTTAATCTTTGAACATTTGTAAAAATAAAAGATATTATGGAGGGCAAAGAGATGTATAGGTGGCCCTTAAACTCATATCTATAATCTTATGGCAGCTTAAACTACCATGCTAAAATTTACAGAGGATATTATTTATTAGGATGTAAGGTAGTTTTGCATATTCTGTAGTTTAAAAAAATGGGAAAAAGGAGAACTAACTGAAACCTGTTGACTAGTCTTCAAAATGTGGACGTTATTTTCACACACTGAAAAGATAGGAAACACATTTCAGGTATGTGAAACAGCACACATGAACCATTCATTGCATGTGAAAAAATGCAGAAAGAGAGACCTTATTTTAGCAGATATTCCACTCCAGGAAATAATAGAAGAAAAGGTTGTGTAAGTGGAGTGGGACTAGGTTATAGAGGAAAGGACTTGAGGTTCAGATAGAAAAGTCAAAGGTGCTTTTGCAAGAAACAGAAAATTATTGAAATATGTTAATTCTGACATTCTTTATAAGTTTGTCTAAATGGCAAAAAGCTGGAGTTTCCAGGTATTCCAATATTCTAGGTAGTTGAGTTCTTGCCTTGGAAAAGCAGCTATATATAGGTAGATAAAATAAATGTAAATATACACTGCAATGCAAAAATGCATGTTCACATCTGTGTGTCTGTTTGTGAGTGTGTGTGCACATGCTTTCATAGATGTGTCACCTGGTTTCTAATTGAATAAAAGAAGTAGAAAAGGGATAGGAAAGAAGAGTAGTTTCCACATTTAACACCATGTGACTGGATGTATACTCAGGTCTAGGATAGAAATAAAGAAGTTTTGAATGATAGTTCCTATCTTGGAACAGAGAATTGCAAGTCAGTATAGTTTGAGATTGATTCTGAACTGACTACAATGTATTTATGAAACACTCCTTCCATAAACTTGCTTAAAATTACTTTTTTTCCGAACACATTTAATTATTAACCCTTCTTTCCTGGATTATCTGTTTTCAGCTGAGCTTCTTCCATGCTCCACTAGACCATTTCTTGCATCACAGTGGAGAGTCGAAGAATTCCATCTCTTGGAATCACTTTCAAGCAGATGTCTCACTTGGATTCAGCCAATGGGATTCAATAAACAGAGATTTAGAAGTCAGAAGAAAACAAGACTTCAGTACAGCTACAGCAAGATGCACAGGCATTTGGCAGACATGACGTTGGCAGCAGCATCCAAGTGAGTTCCTGTGAATCATCCGCTTTGAGAATTCAAGCAACTAGTGCCATTACAGGTGGCTTTCTCACATTCTTGAATTTTTAGATCTCTGAGGCTAGTTAACAATTTATTTGACATACACAAACCCAACTTTTCAAGGGAAATAAAAGTATCCAATTCTCTGCATTGAATTTTTTTCCTACACGAAATAAATGCTTAGGATGTTTTAGATTTTGACTTTGTTTTTGTTTTTATTATTTTAGAAAAGCCTGAGTAACACATCATCTTTTAAAAATTTTTATTTTATTGTGCTAAACACACAGTATGAGCTCCACCCTCTTAACAAATTTTAGTGTACAATACATTATTGTCAACTACAGGTACAATGTTATGAAGTAGATCGCTAGAGCTGAATCATCTTGATAACTGAAACTTTATGTTCATTGATTAGCAACTCCCCGTTTTTTTCTCCACCCAGCTTCTGTCAGCCACCATTCCATGCTTTGATTCTATGGTTTTGACTATTTTCAATGTTTTCTCTAAGTAAAATCATGGAGTATTTGTCCTTCTCTGACTGGATTATTTTACTTAGCATAATCTCCTCCAGCTTCGTTTATGTTGTCACATATTGCCAAATTTCCTTTTTTGTATGGCTAACAATATTCCATTGTATGTATATACCATATTATCTTTATGTGCTAATCCGTTAATAGACATTTAGGTTGTTTCCACCTCTTATCTCTTGTGAATAGTACCACAATGACTATAGAAGTGTTAATAAATATAGAAGTGTTAATGTATCTTCAAGATTCTGATGCCAATTTTTTAGATATATACCCATAAGTGGAATTGCTGGATCATATGATAGTTCTATTTTCAATTTTTTGAGCAGCTCCCACAATGTTTTTTATAGTGGCTCATCATTTTGTATTCCCACCAACAGTGCATGAGAGTTCCAGTTTCTCCACGTCCTCAATACTTGTATTTTTCATTTTTGATAATAGCTATCCTAACAAATGTGAAGTGACATCTAATTGTGGTTTTGATTTGCATTTCCCTGATGACTAGTAACGTTAACATCTTTTTATATACTTCTTGACCATTCATATGTCTTCTTTAAAGTAATATCTATTCAAGTCCCTAGCCCATTTTTAAATTGTATTATTAGGGTTTTTGGTTTATCTTGTTTTGTTATGTCTTGTTTGTTTGTTTGTTTTTGCAATCGAGTTGTAGGAGTTCATTATATATTTTGGAAATCAACCCTTTATAAGGTATATGGTTTACAAATATTTTCTCCCAATCTGTAGTTTACCTTTTCATTCTGTTTTTCCTTTGCTGTGCAGAAGCTTTTCCATTTGGCACAGTTACACTCATCTATTGATGTTTTAGTTGCCCGCACATTTGTGTCACATTTATTAATTCAAACTTAATAAAGAAGGTGAAAGATTTGTACACTGAAAACTACAAAACATGAATGAAAATGTTGAGTAAGACACAAATAAATGGAAAGACATCCCATATTCATAAATTGGAAGTCTTAATGTTGTTTAAATGTCCATACTATCAAAACAGTATATAGATTCAATGTAATGCCTAATAAAATTCCAATGGTATTTTTTATAGAAATAGGAAAAGCAACACTAAAATGTATATGGAACCACAGATTGACAAAAACAGTAGAATAAATTTTGGGAAATAAGAGTAAAGCTGGAGGCATCACAATATATTTGTATTATATACATCACAATATATTTCAAAGTATGTCATAAAGCCATACTCATTAAAACAAAGTTTTTACAATGTATCAGCCCTAATTGAGCTGAGACCAGGGACTAGACAACTAAGGACAACTGTGTGTCCAAGGCCTGCCAAGTTTCTTCAAATTAGCCAATCCACAGGGAGCCTAGGAAACCTAGCTATGCTTACCGTATTTGCTGTACATAAACATTCCCTTATAGCTCCAGTTTGCTGCTATGCTTCATGGAGGGCACCTCTGTGTGGCCTTGCCAGGTAACTTTTTTCCTTGGGGTTGTAAATAACGAAATATCCTGCCTTTCATTTTTTTTTTTGGTTGTTTTGTTTTGTTTTGAGATGATCGCCCAGGCTGGAGTGCAATGGTGCGATCTCGGCTCACTGCAACCTCTGCCTCCCGAGTTCAAGCGATTCTCCTGCCTCAGTCTCCTGACTAGCTGGGATTGCAGGCGCAAGCCACCATGTCCAGCTAATTTTTGTATTTTCAGTAGAGACAGGGTTTCACCATGTTGGCCAGACTGGTCTCGAGCTCCTGGCCTCAGATGATCTACTGCCTCGGCCTCCCAAAGTTTTAGAATGAAAGGCCTGAGTCACCGCGCCCATGCCCGGCCTCTGCCTTTCTTTTATCTTAAGTGTCATTGTGTTGTAACCTTCCATCGCAAGAATCTTTAAATCTTATAAATAAAAAAGGGAGGCAACTTGATGCATACCAAATGCGGACAATGAGCAGCATATGCTAACAGAACGAAAGTTCTAGTCCCACAGATTAACATGATAGTAGAGATGAGGTGGAAATTTATGGTGACATAATATGCAGTCTTTAATCAATACTGATTCAGAGCCAAAAAAGGACAAGATATAATTAGATGTCTATATGATATTGATTATTCAAAGGAAAAAGGAGTTTGGAATATGAAATGCAGTGGCTATCAAGTGTGTTAAGAAAGAAATTCTATCCACACATAAGGATCAAGAGACATCAAGATCTGGTTGCTGGAATGGCAATAACTGACTAGAAATTTTATCACGAATTCTCAAATTAATCTCAGACAACAGCAGTTTGTGGGATATCTGTTTTGACATATACCAATTAAAACTTTGCTATGAAAATGGCATCCGATATTCTGAAATTCTAGATGATTTTTTTTTCAACAAACATTCTCATCCACAGAGATTACAATCTCTCACAAAGGAATGAATCATATTATTGCAGACTTAAATTTGAACCTTGATTCTTCCCCTAATTCAGGGGATCCTTTGTCCCCTTTTCAAGGTTTCAAAGATTTTAGTCTACAAAGGCATTAGAGTAGTGTATAAGTCGCTCCTCTCTGGTCATACATACAATGGTCTGCTATAGAAATTAGTTTGGTGTTTTTGTTTTTAATAGATTATTTACTTAATCATCATTTTACTTAAATCTGAGCAGTAAATTAGAAGCAAATATACTTGCTACTGCCCTACCACTAATGTCTATTTTTATGCATTTTTTTCCTTTCTTCTCATTTTCCCAGGGATGTTTTCCCTTAATTGTTTTACAAGTATTACTATTAGTTTAGTCACTCATTCCAAATCTCATTCTATAGCAACTGCTGCATGTTCTTTGCCTTCATAAGAACAATCTTTATGTAAAATTATAAATGAGCTGTTGGTCTATCTCTGAGATTTTCTTCTGCCTTTAGAACACATTTTTTAGATCGTAAATTGATTGCAATCACCAAGTTTGAAAATAGGTGTTTCTTAAAGTAGATATTTCTGATATTTAATTTTATACAAGAGGTGATTTCCAAACAGAACTGTGTTGTTTATATGTATTTCATCTGCATTAGAAATGCAGCAACCATTCCTCTAAAAAAAAAAAAAAGAAAGAAAAAAAGAAAAGAAAAGAAAAAAAAAGAACCCAGCATTTTACCTTTACAGAATGGAGAATACATGCTTAAAATCTACAGATCCAGCAACGTTAGCCAACTGCAGAAGTCTCTTTGCTTCCCAGTCCCGTCTCTGAGCATAGTGAAGCCTCAAGAGCTGTAGAGTGATTTTTCGCTTTCCCCATTGCATAGCAAATACCAATTATTTTTAATTGGTCCAGTACTCTTGGAAACTATGCTCTTTTCATCCATATTGTCCATATTTGATTTTGTTTGTATTATATTCATAATAGTTATTTTAAATTCCTTTTACCTTAACCCTAATATTTGGACATTTGTCAGTGTTCCTCTATGCACCATTTTGATTACTGTCCACATCTTGCATTTTAGATGTAGCCTGAATTTTATTTCATTTTGTATAAAATAACCATTGAGAATGTCAATGATGTCAATGTCACACAAAGGGGGTTAACTGTATCAGCATTGGAAGAGCTAAACTTTTCAGTCCAATCAGTTAATAAACTATGTTGGTCCTGAGTTTACAAGGTTGAAGTAAACATTCCACAAGGGGAAGAAACAGAATAATAAAAGTATAAAATAATTATTTGCAGAAATCTAGAGAAATATATTTCATCATAAAAAATGAAGTGAAGAATTTCCTGGGGAAATTTATTTTAGCAGAATTGACCCCATTCAACATAGAAAACTTAAAGCAATTTTAATAGAAACATTTTAAAAAGTTACCACCAATTATCCCCTCCAAGAGGATCTGTATAATCCTTGAATATAGACAAATGCTTTCTAACAATATATCAAAATCCAGAGGCATTAAAAATAAATAGTTATAAATTAGACAATAAGAATGTTATAAATAAAACAAAAATAAGCAAACTGAAAGATATATAATAAACTGGGGAGAAAATATTTGTTACATGTTTCACATGTACATGAATAGTACATGCTATTCTTTAAAGTCTTTTGAAGTTTTGAGGAAAAGATAGAAAAAAAGTATAAAAGACAAGAAGTACAAATTCACCCCCAATAAAGTAGTTAGGGGTGTGTGTGTGTGATTTTCTAGCATCCTGCCATGACCCAATAGGCAGAGATGAAATCTATGGAAAGAAATATTTCAAACACAACAATGCATGTGAATTTTGCCCAACGGTATGGAATAAAATCATGAGAATACCTGAAAAGTTTTTGAGTTTGCTTGTACTGACTAAAGTGGTGCTAACCTGAACTAAAAGGGCTTGAGACACTTTACAAGTTAAAAATCATCCTTGCTGCCTGTTCCAGATTTCTACTGTTAAGAGATTGACTGAAAGTTTAAAGTTTAAAGGACATATTTCCTAACACAATTTTCACAACTGGTTAAGAAGGATGATGGGAAAAATAATGATCACTATCCTATAGAACATAGCCAAGGCTCATCATGTACAATCAAGTGGGGAAGCATGCCCAGGTTACAGAGCAAAAGCCTAACCACAGTACACATCTTACCACTGGTGTAGAAGACCTGGCAAAAATCGCCTGGTGAGATTGAAAAGTTTCTATGAAGCAATATCTCCACGTACCTCCCATTCTTCTATGTTTCATATAGGAGTGTTTATTGCCATTGTTTGCCAATGTTTGTTGATTGTTGAGGCTGATACATTGTCCTTTTAGTTCACAGATCCCCCAAATCAAGAGAACTCACTTATGAAATAGATGTAGATGACACATTCCTGGACTATTACCTTGAAGTGATGAATGAAAATATTGGGGTTTCTGGAATAAGGATAAGACTCTTTTGCAATGTGAGAGAGACATGAATAATTGCAGCTAAAGTCTGACTATGTTACACAAAAGTCATCAATTTTCACTCTTCCCCACAATCATATTTGTCTTGTAACACTGCAGTGCCCATTCATTCTGACTTTGTCCGGGTTTCATGACCTGCTTTGGTAGATAGATTATTGACCAGTTACGAGGCTAGCAGAAGCTTTAAAAAGGGGTTTTCGCATTCCTGCTTGTGCCCTTACTTTCTGCCAATCCTATGAGATGAGCATTTTCAAGATAGCCTTGTGGTTTCAGGAAGGCAGAAGAGAGACACATGGAACAGAATTGAGTTACCTCAGTTATTCACCAACCTAGATCATTTGTCAGCCCATCATTTCCTAGATTTAAGTAAATCCATCTAAAATTAGCAAAGGCACGTAGCTGACCTCCATAGATGTGTTTTCAGTATATGCTTATTTTCTTAAGCACCTCAGATGTTAACACTATTTTTAAATGAATCATCACCATGTATTTATGAACAGGGCCATTCTGTTCTTACGTCAAATCATATAATGCTATTTGCAAAGTTACTAAGTGCTAATGTCATGATTTCACATCTGAGCATACATAAACAGTTTAATTCTGAACTACTTTATGTGTTTTATTTCATTTTAAATTACCTCATGTCATATATTGACTATCGTGAAGAACCAATATTTTAAATGACTGCTAGTTTTTAGATAGTTTTGATCTTGCCATTTAAGTGTACAAAGTAATGAATTTTAAATAGGAAAAAAAGCTACCCGAGCATGAAACTATTTAGCAATATGTTTAATAACTATGGATATTTTGTTTCTTAGGAAAGGTCATTTGAGGATAAATACCATATTTTTAAAAGTGTGGCTATGTTGAAACAAAATCAATTTTAAGTGATTTATCATATAATAATAAAAGTCCATGTTTATACTCATTATTATCATTATCAATTAATTTAGTTATGTCTGTGTAATTCTTATTTTTAACTATGACTGTCTTTTCAGACAATTAACATTTTTCTGCATACTTATGTATGAGCTATGAAACAAACTTTTTCAATTTTATATTAAAACGTGCATTACTTTAGTGACAATTTGGTGTGCTACATTTGGGGTATAAGACATATTTTCTATGTTTGCACTTAATTAATGAACATTGTTACGCATTTTTATTCTGCCTTTTGCATTACATTAGAGCAAAGATTAATATCATATTTGTCACATACTTCCCGCAAACCAAGCGCATGCTAAAAATAGGCACAATGGAGAATATCTTTTCTGTCATCATGCCTTACAATTTCTGCTTTCACCACAAAGTTCATTCTTATTTTTCCATGAGAAGTTTTAAGTTTCCTTTCTTTCTGTTCCCATGTCTGCCATGGAACACTGATACAGGCCACATCAGCAATTCTGCTTTCATGAATATCAAACTGAGAAGAAGACATCAGCTTCTATGTTCACAAAAGCCCTCACACCAAAAAAAGGCCCATGTCAAATTCTCTGAAGGACTTCCTCTCTAAGTAAGGTCCCACAGCTGGAATCAATTATTTAGGTGACTATACATCAAGCAGCAGAGAAGGAGCACTAGTATCCCCTTCTTTAGACATGAAAAAATGATGCTGGTGGTTTTCCTGAGCAGTTCCTAGGTGCTGCACACAACATTCCACCAAAAAGCAACTCTGAGTCCGATGATTATTTTCTGTCTCATCCTTCTCCTAAGCTCTTTGCTTACATGGACAGAAAGGGAAAATAGGTTGAAAGTTGTGAGTCACAGCATCAGTCAAATTGGTAAATAAACCTTGGAGAAAGTGTCTCATATCATTGTCTCACTTGAGGACAGGAGGTATGTCTTCTGCCCTCAGCTTTGTATCCTAATTGCCATCTTGGAGGCAATAAGAAAATTCATTCACCATCCACAGTTATGTAAAAACCTAAAATTCCGTGCAATGTTTATTTAAAAATAAGATGGGTGCTGATATTAAGGTATTTCTAAATACAAATGTTATATCCATCTAAAAAGAAATAGAATAAAATCAGGTATTAAGGTGAAGTAATATGTAAAATGACAGAGTATTAGTTATCTATTGATACTATAACAAATTACCACAAATTTAATTGCTTAAAACAAGGTAAATTTATTATCTTACAGGTGTGTACATTAGAAGTCTTAACACAGATCTCACTGGGCTAAAATCAACAAATAGGTAGAGCTGCATCCCTTTCTGGAGGGAGACTGTAAGGGGTAATCCATGTATTTGCCTTTTTCAGTTTCCTGAGGCCACCAATATTCCTTTTGGCCCCAGGCTCCCCTCCATTATCCTCAAAACCAGTGATTAATAGTTAATACATCTTAGGCCAGGTGTGATGGTTCACACATATAATCCCAGCACGTTGGGAGGACAAAGAGGACAGATTCGTTAAGACCACCCTGGATAACATGGAGGAACCCAGGCTATACAAAAAATACAAAAATAAGCCAGGCGGGGTGGGGTATGTCATAGCTACTCAGGAGGCTGAGGCAGGAGGATCACTTGAGCCCTGGAGGTCAAGGCTACAATGAGCCATAGTCATGCCACTGCCCTCCAGCCTGGGGGACAGAGTCTCAAAAAATGATTTAATATTATATTGAGACCCTGTCTCAAAAAATAATTTAATAATAATAATAATAAGTCTCACTGATTTCCGCTCATAGTGACACCCCTCTGACCACTGCAGGAAATTGTTCTCTAGTATTAAGGAGTCATGTGATTAGATTGAACCCACCTGGGTAATCCCAGGTAATCTCTCCTTCTCGAAGACCTTAACCTTACTTACATTTACTAAGTCCCTTTTGACATGAAAGATAATATATTCACAGGTTCTAGAAATTAGGGCATTGACATTTGAGGTAAAAGGGATATTCTGCCTCCTGGACAGTTAAAGGAAGCACTGGTTTTCCACTGGAAATATCAAAATATACTAGAAAGCTTTTTTTAAAAAAAAATATGATGTATCAAGGGGCAGGCTCTCTCCCCAGAACTATTGACTTAGGATCTTTAGTGGTGAGACCTTACATGCTCATTTCAAATATTTCTGAGAATCTGCTAATTCCTAAGTGTGGATAAAGAAAATATTACAATGTTTAAATGAAGATAATGACTTTACAATAAAATATATAATACATATATCACATTATTTTACTCAAAATATTTTTCTACTCTAATTTAAATTACTACAGAAATATCATATGATGTGTCCACACATGCGCATGCTTGCACATACATATAAATATTTCCCTAAACTTAACATATGTGGATCGATTTTCAAATATAAATGCAAAGATACAAATTTATCACATGTTTAAAGATCTGCACATATAGCAAAGGCTGTTCTGGCAATCTAAGAGAAATGTGGACTTAAAGGTTACCAGATACAAAAATACAGTTAAACATGAGCAATCAGTTCTAGTGTTTTTATTTATTTATTTATACTGTAAGTTCTAGGGTACATGTGCACAACGTGCAGGTTTGTTACATATGTATACATGTGCCATGTTGGTGTGCTGCACCCATTAACTCATCATTTACATCAGGTATGTCTCCTAATGCTATCCTTCCCACCTCCCCCCACTCCATGACAGGCTCCGGTGTGTGATGTTCCCCACCCTGTGTCCAAGTGTTCTCATTGTTCAATTACAGCACTAAAGGGTGACTATAATTAACATCAATTCAATGCATAATTTCAAAGAGCTAGAAAAGCAGATGTTTGTTTGTTTGTTTACTTGTTCTGGAGACAGAATCTCACTCTGTCACTCAGGCAGAAATGCAGTGGCACAATCATAGCTCACTGAAGTCTCGACCTCTCAGGCCCAAGTGATCCTCCTACTTCTGCCACCTGAGTAGCTGGGACTACATGTGCATGCCACCACACCCAGCCAATGTTTATATGTTTTGTAGAGACAGAGATTTGCCATGTTGCCCAGGCTTGCTTCGAAAGCCTGAACTAAAGCGATCTAACCTCCTGAGCCTTCCAAAATATTAGAAAAGCAGATTTTTAAATGTTTCCAGAACAAAGAAATGTTAGATAGCTGAGGTGATGGATATGCTAATTACCCTCATTATACATTGCATACATGTATAGAAATAACAGACTGTATCCCATAAATATTTAAAATTATTATGTCAATTGAAAATAATAACAAAAGCAAAAATGTGAGTACTAAAAAGAAATGAACTATCATTACATACTAAAAAAAAGAAAAGGAAGAAAGTAGAAAAACAGAGGAAATTTGGACTTGCTAGTGAGTATAGACGAAATGTTAACATCATACCCTTCCAGAAACCCTTTCAGAAAGATTATGTGCAAAAGGACTTCTATTTTTTTCATAGAGATATAAAGGAAGAATTGGATCTGATGACACCCATAGTAAGAACTGATGAAGAATATGTGTGTAAATGATTAGTTAATGGGTGTGGCACACCAACATGGCACATGTATACATACGTAACAAACTTGCACGTTGTTCACATGCACCCCAGAACATAAAGTATAATTAAAAAAAAAAAAAGAAGAATACGTGTGTGGAGGCAGTGGGGGGAGGTGTGATAAAGTCTGTTTCACTTCTATGTTATAGAGATGAACATTTGAGCTCATTTTAGCCCTGATAAAGACAGATGTCATGGGCAAAAGATAAAAAAATTTGAGGGACAGTGGAACAGGGATATTGTTGTGTGCTGCATCTGATATTGTTTGGATGTTTGTCTCTTCCAAATCTTATATTCAGACGTGATTTCCAGTGTTGGAGGTGGGTCCTAGTAAGAGGTGATTGGATCATCACTGTGGATCCCTCATGAATGATTCAAAATATCCATTTGGCAATCTCCCTCAGTTAGTTCATGTGAGATCTGGTTGTTTAAAAGAGTCTGGAAAGTCTTCCTGTCTCTGGCTCCTGCTCTCGTCATGTGACGTGCCTACTACCTTCCTCCTTCCATCATGACTATAAGCTTCCTGAGGCCTCACTGGAAGCAGATGCTGATGTCATGCTTCCCGTGCAGACAATAGAACTGTGAGGCAATTAAATCTATTTTCTTTATAAACTACCTAGCCTCGGGTGATTCTTTATAGCAGTGCAAGAATGCCCTAACACTCTATCTTTAGGAAAAATGGCCATGTTTAAATACTACCTTCAGGACTAATAGCTATGGAGCACTAAGTACCTTACATAACTTTAGTTGATATCTTATTTTTTGCATCTGGAAATTGAATAATAGCACATATTGTAGTAGAAGCTGCTCGCTAATGTGCAGTCTCAACAGTTAGAAAGACTGACTCTTGGCCGGGCGCAGTGACTTATACCTGTAATACCAGTACTTTGGGAGGCCGAAGTGGGTGGATCACCTGAGGTCAGGAGTTTGACACCAGCCTGGCCAACATGGTGAAACCCTGTTTCTACTAAAAGTACAAAAATTATCAAGGTGAGGTGGCAGGCACTTGTAATCCCAGCTACTCAGGAGACTGAGGCAGGATAATCACTTGAACCCGGGAGATGGAGGTTGCATTGAACTGAGATTGTGCCATTGCACTCCAGTCTAGGAGACAAGAGCAAGACTCTGCTAAAAAAAAAAAAAAAAGGAAAAGAAAAAAAAAAAAGAGTGATTCTTTTTTCACCTTGAAGAACAAAAATAAACTGGAAGAAAAAACTTAGTGTTCAAACAGCCAATTAAAACTCATCTTGGAGACACAAATGTGTTTCTGGGTGTTTCTTTCCACACAAATCTGATTGCCTCAAGGTAACTGTCATTCTTTTATGAAGTCACAGAAAAGAATTCAAAAGCAAATCAATGAATATACGTTAAATGTTTGTCTACTATAGAATTCTAGTATGCTTTCTTGCAAAAGATCAAGAATTGAAGGATGGTGTAGGGTACTGACTAGAAGGAAATAAATCAGAAATGTGCCATCATTTTGAAGAAATTATAATGGCAAATAAAGTACAGACTCTAACTAAAAATTATTCTGACTATACAGGTCTTAAAGAATCCCTCAAGTTTCCAAGTGTGCATGCACAAGAAGAAATGAGAGAGATGAAAATCCCACAAAAAGTAGACTTATACTTCCGTATTCACTTTAAATGTGGCCACAGAGGAATGGACAAAGAATATTCCAGAAAGCTGAGCAAGGGGCCACAAAAAAATAAATAAATGAGAGAATTCTTTCCAAAGAACAGCGTTAGGCTGTAATCATGTGTCTTTCCCTACTCCTAGGGAAACAAGACTTTTCATACAAGACTTCTAGCAGGATTTCATCATTGTTCTTGTGTGTATCTGTATTTTATTTTCATAATGGGGAAGTTCATTGCAATTATCTTGTTTGTACTCTGCCATTGTATATTGCATATGCTGAGAACAAATCCCTAGTCTTCCTGCTTCATACATTTAGAGCCACACTCCCATTTAATAGAAAATACTCAGATAACTGGAGCTTTTAAATTGGATGCAGAAACTTGTTGGAAACACAAACACCATGAAATCTTCATCCAGGGAGGGAATGAGCATGTTCTACATGTGGAAAAAAGTGATAATAAAATTGATATTTGGTGAATAGAAGAGCAAAATGGTAGCGGCTGAGAGTACAAATGAAAGATGTATCTCCCTATACTACAGTAATAACATTCTCTGTTTCTGAGACTTTGTCTTGTGACGGAGCCAAAATAAGCAAAATATGAACAGATCTTGGCTCATGGCTCACTGTAACTCGATGTGTATGATTTTCTTGCTCTTCCCCACTTGCCCATTTGCTTATTGAATATTGAAGCCCACAGTAATATTGTGTTGAAGTGTGAAGGACTCCTCCTAGGTCTCTGAATGACTAAGTGGAAATGAGTCCTAATTTGAAATCCCTCACTTACACTTCAAATGAATAAAAAATTGAATTCTATTTTGTTAAACAAGCCATTGTTATTTGAGTCCTTATCTGTTACAGGACCTCACATTATTTAACTAATCACTGTACCTTATGGGTTTGTTGAGGTAAATTAATCACATATATCAATTCATGTAAATTAACTCATGAATGTTAGCTCTCGTACGATAATGTGTGTAACATTTTAGGTCACAAAGCACATGAGTGTGGATTTGGTTTATCAATAAAATACAAATATTTCATTAAGGATCATATGTAATTTATGACTAATAAAGAAAAGATAACATTTCTATATAGTGCAAAATACGGATGCATGAAAATGGCAAGAATTCATCAGACATTAAATTGTGATAATGGCTCATGTTTAAAAAATTTTGAAATTAGCCCACTATGTGGTGTCTGATTTCTTCACATGTTTACAGTACAAGAATAAATAGAGTAGAAACTATCAATTCACAATTTTTAAAGCCTTTCAATTTTTAGTATAAAATTTGTTTTCTCCTAAATGTGTAATAGTTATCTATCTGCAATAATCCGCTGGAACAAAAACATCCAATGTTTCAAAATTGTGAAAATATGATTGTATTTTGCTGGGGAAATTTTACATTATATACTAAAACGAGCATTTGAATTAAAGTATATGTTCACAAATTTCCATATGGATAGGGAAACAAGATTGCAGACAAATTAATTTTCTCAAATATTAAGCAATCCTACATGTGATACTTGATGATCCTTTAAAACACCTCAGGGATATTCTGTTGGTAATATACTAACATATTTAATCAGAAGTCAGTGTAGCTTAGGTATATTAATATTATGTTCCAACAAAACACCCTGGAGTGAGCTTTATTGCTTAAACTGTGGAAAGGTCACACATTTACAGCATATTATCGTGTTTCAAAAATAATTATGCTTTCATTGTCAGTTGGGGAAATAGAAAGATAAGATCTATAATACTACATGCAATTAAATTTAACCTTCTTAATGGAATATTAGTCATCTGGGATTTACTTTCAAAATTTACCAAGAAGGTACTCCTTCTATATGTATTCATATAAACTAGTCAATGTAGAAAAAAGACCATGACTCATTTGGATAAACTAGTCAATGACCCATTCCATGAGCTCTAAACATCAGTTATCACATGCCTTCCAAGTAGACCCATTTGACTTTCCAAATGTCAAATCACATGACGCATAAACATGAAAATTCTTTTTTCAGTTTATTTTTATATTATTTATTTATGTTATGTTTCCTTCTATTCAAAAGCCATAAAACATCCTTTTCCTGTAAAATGTATTTGATCTGGATGATGTATGTAGAGTGCAGAGAAAGGCACAGTGTGAACAAACATTACACAATTGCTGCCGTGAGGCACTTGCATTTACTGCTGTGTTTATCAAATAAAATACTAAAACACTAAATGCTTAGATACCCATAGCTGCAACTACATTTTCAGAAAATACGAGTCTATTGGAAATGATCCTTAGGAAAGGTACAGTGAAGATAATTAATTTGCAGAAATAGAAGCCCTCTTAAACCTGTTAAAGATTCACTGAGCCATGTGACATGCTTCCAATTTTGTTATCACCATTAATTCCAAAGTTGTTTCACTTAATAGCAACGTACAAGAAAACAGTGATTAAAGATTAATTTTATTCTTTACTTCCAATTCCACACTGCCTTGAAATAGACATTCCAGTAACACAAACTGTCCTAGAAACTACAGTGAAAGTTTTTAACAAAAATAACTAACTGAGGTGTTTGAAAATAATGGCATGGCCACATGGACTTAGAATGGCACCAGTATAGTTTTGGTATTGATATTTTTATCCTAGGAAGCCCAACTGTTATATACAATGAATTGAGAATGATGATACATACTTTAAGCTTCTAGATTTACATTACAGTATTTTAATTTAGATATAAAAATAATTTTCTTAAAAAGATATAATTGGAACCAAAAGATATAGTGAATTTGAACAATGTGCTATCAATAAAATTGTTTCCATAAATTTCATATCTTGTCACTAAGAAAATCCCAGTCGCACATGAGCTTCCCTTGTGTATTCCTTCAAACATTTAACGAGAAAACACCTGTTTTACACAAATTCATCTAGCTAATTAGAAAGAATGTACTCTTCCTACTGTATTTTGTGGGAACACAAATTCAAAATTAAGAATGAATTATGGACTTGAAACATAAATGATGACATGCATGCAAAAAATCCCACTACCATTCAAGAACATCTATTCTGTGCTTGATTTTGTCACCTCTTTCACTGTCCCAATGAAAAGTTATGGTTATTAACTTTTGTCATAACTGTTTGAACAAATCTAACTGCTTAATATTGAGTTTCACTATGACTAACAGTCTTTTTTTATTTTAAAATTTTTGCTTTATTATTTCAGTCAGTTTTTATTTTGGAATCAAAGTGTGGACGTGCAGGTTTGTTGCAAGGGTATATTCCATGCTGCTGAGGTTTGGGGTACCATTGAAGCCATCACATAGGCAGTGAGTATAGTACCCAATAGATACCCAAAAGCTTTTCAACCCTAGCCCCTTATGGTTTTTCCTCTCTCATGTGGTCCATCTGTATGTCCATGTGCATCCAATGTTTAGCTGCCATTTATAAGGGAGAACATGTGGTATTACGTTTTCTGTTTCTGTATTAATTTGCCTAAGATAATGACCTCCAGCTGAATCCACATTGCTGCAATGGACATGATTTCATTCTTTTTTTCAAGTTGCATATTATCCCATGGTGAATGTATAACACATTTTCTTTATCCAGTCCCTAAGTGATGGGCACCTAAGTTCATTCCAGGTCTTTGTTATTGTGAATAGTGTCACAATTAACATATGAGTGCAGGTGTATTTTCTTTGTCACAGAACAATTTATTTTCTTTTGAGTACATTCCCATGAACAGGATTGTTAGGTTGAGTGATAAGTTATTTTTTAGTTCTTCAAGAAGTCTTCAAATTTCTTTTCCCAGTAATTAGCCCTCATTAGTCCACCTTCCTTACTCTAGCATAGCATAATTCAAAATAGAATATCAAAAGTAATATAATTATGTCCTATTTAAAAATGCTTTTGGCCATGACATGTTAGGTTTGATTATTTAGAACTTTTATTATTTTATTTTTATCTTTCCACTTTCACTATTTTGCTAAACGTTTAAGCTTCCTACCTTCTAATTAACCCAACACCCTGAATATTTTAACATCCCATTAAGTGGCAGCACATTAACTGAGGTGGGTCATTGCATGTATTCTGTTCTTTCTTTTTCATTATAGATTGTGTGTTTAGAGGTAGATATCTTAGCAATTAGTCATATGTTCCTGGAATATGAAGAGAGATGACAGAATCCAATCAAGATGAAATTGATACAGCAGAGATCCTGGAAACAGAGCTTAACACAGCATCTGGAATAAACATTGATTTTTCTCCCTTTGAAAATGGTGGGATTATGACAAATCTATTCATGGATATTTTTGAAGGTGTCTGTATGAGAAAAAGGGTGTATGTCTTTGGCAAGTGATACATTGTAGCCATTGCTATTGCCTTTTCAAAAGTCCTTCAAACCTATTTCATTGTGTTACAGCTATGTTGCTTGGGTATGATTAACCCGATTAACCCAGTCATAACTGCAAAGACAGAACTCGATTAGTTTAATAAAACCTTTTCTACCTTGTGTGTAATGTTTATGACTCAGACTGGTTCGAGTGACCCAGATATTCAAACCAGAAATACATACAGCTTTTATGTAATAGTTGTCAGAGATACTTTCTCTCCACCCTGGCTCTAAGTAATGGAGAATGTACTGGTTTATGAGATTGTTGGAATTTTTGTAATCTCAGACAGAAGCTGAAATACAGCTAAGGGTAGAGCCAAAAGATTCACCAAGAAAAACAATCAGTATGATTAAAAAAGTATGTCTTGATTCCACCTAACCTCCCTACTATTAAGTAAGTTTATCAATGTATTGACCTCGGTTTAAGTCAGTTAGTTTCCCAATATTTGCAGCTAAAGCCTTTGGATATGGAGTGAGATGGAAAGATGTTATCAGACTAATCTTTTCTTACTGGTTTTTTTTCACTTGATTAAAAATGGTGATGTTTACTAACAGAGAGATGAATTTTGATAGACAACCTAAATTAAGGATATACTTGTTAATTTGAAGGAACTTCAAAACCACAAGTAGGTTTGTCAATCATGTCATTGATTAGAAACTCAGATGAGAGGACTAGTAGACATTAAGCCATAAATAAGTGAAGCAATATTTTTTCCAAGGAAGAAATTACAGAATAAACAAAAAGAAGTATTTTTACTGAACAACTTAAAACCGTAAAAAATTGCAAATAGGAAGAATATAATGAGCCTCAAAACAAGAGTAGTGAGAAGTGACCCAAAAAATTGAAGGAAGGAAATGGAAGACAGTATTAAGCAACACACACACACACACACACACACACACACTTAACTTAATGAAAGAGTAGTACCATATTGCCAAATTCTATTTCTAGGTCAAGTAAAATGGTAACTAATTTTTCATTTCATTTAGACAGACACATGTCATTGAATAGCTTAGAGAATGGTGTTTCTGTGATGGTGTGGAATTAGAAGTCAGACTAAAGGCATCATCACATTTAGTAGAGAATGAGGACATGGAAACCACATAAACTTAACCAGTAATAAGAAGAAAATGAAGTTTATAAATATGTGAATATTTACTTTAAAGAAGTTGCGTGTTTGTATATTTTTAATATATTTTGATTTACTTTTTTCATACACAGACTTAGTTTTTAGGAAAAGTTTTATGTATACAGAAAAAAAATCAATCAATCAAAATTAGAGTACCTATATACCCTCCCTGTCCCAAGAGTTTTTGCTATTAATATGTTGCATTACTAAGATACATTCATTATAATTGATGAGTCAATACTAATAATTATTTTAATTAAAATTCATAGTTTACTTTAGGGTTTACTCTTCATGTACATTCCTGCAACTTCATGATGTTAAGCATCCACCATTACAGTAACAGTGAATGTTTTCACAGTCCTGAACCTCCTCTGTGCTGCACTTATTCATCCCTCTCTTCTCCCCGGCAACCACCAATATTTTTACTGTCTCAATAGTTTGACCTTTTCTATAGTGCCATATTGTTGAAATAATACAATATGTAGCATTTTCAGGTTGGCTTCTTTAACTTAGAAATGTGCAATTAAATTTCCTTCATGTCTTTTTGTGGCTTGGTAACTCATCTTTTTAATTATTGAATAGTATTTCACTGTATGAATATGCTACCATTTGTTATCCATTCACCTATTATATTCATTTTTAGATTGGCATGCTTATATATTTTATCTGTTTGATGGAAATACTTCAGAGTAGGAAGGGAGTCAATAGAGTAATATTCCTTATAAGGTAAAATAATTTTTCTTCAGTTGGTGAAAAGACACTATGTCCATTGAAAATCAGGAGAGCAGTAAAGATGAGGTATAGCAATAAGAAATCTGTCAATTTCAGGGTGAAAACTGAGAGTTGTTATCAAGTAATTTTTTTTTTTTTTTTTTTTTTTTTTTTTGAGATGGAGTCTCACTCTGTCGCCTAGGCTGGAGTGTAGTGGCGTGATCTCAGCTCACTGCAAGCTCCACCTCCTGGGTCACACCATTCTCCTGCTTCAGCCTCCTGAGTAGCTAGGACTACAGGCAACCGCCACCATGCCTGGCTAATTGTTTTGTATTTATAGTAGAGATGGGGTTTCACCATGTTAGCCAGGGTGGTCTCGAACTCCTGACCTCATGATCCACCTGGCTGGGCCTCCCAATTAATTTTTATTTTATCTGTGAATTGAGGTCTGAATCTATCAGAAAATAAAGAGCACAATAAAAGAGAATCTTTGAAATATTTTAGAATGAGTGTTGGAGAACCAGTTTGTATTTCTTTTCATATGCAATGGTATTCACAGCCCAGAAATCCTCATTTACTCCCTCTTAAAGCTTGTGCAAGAAGCTGTTAATTCTTGTTTTAATTAAATTATCTCAAATTGATTTTGTAAGTGAACACTGTTACCATGTAAATGTATTTTTATATGGAGAATATCTTCCCAAAATAAAGTTTATTACTTTTACAGCATTTTGACATCACTAAAATACTTCACAATTCACATTGATTTAATAGTGAAATATTTTTTCAATTAACAGCACAGTACCAAAATATAAAATTATATTTTATTTTTAAAGCATGTTCAAATTATATAAACTCAGAGAAAAATAATTGCAGTTTATAAACAATAAATCCATTCATAATTGTCCTCATATCACCTCATTTATGTAAATTAAATGACTTTTCTTCAACTGCTAAAAACATGTTTTTAAAAGAACTCTCACAAACTGAATAAATTACCACACTTGTTTAGTGATAATTATGTACCCATTTAGGAAGCTCATGACATTAAAATTTATGATTATGCAATTACAATTATCTTCGCTTATAAAAAAAATCTATAAATTTCCAGATAAACAACAAAAATACAGACATTTTGACTCCTGACAGATCTTCAGGGGGAAGACCTTGAGAGTGTATGGAGGGAAGATACAAAACCTGGACTGAATAAGAAGGAAGCTGAGAACCCTGCATGGGGCTACTGCACACCAGGATTTGTTTCTGGCCCCCAACAACTCCAGGGGAACAGATGAGTTGAACTGACAAGGAGCAACCTGCTCTCCTCATGGGCCTCTAGAATCCCAGAAGAAAGAGAACCCTCAACCACTATGGACACCTGAATTGGCAATGAGAGCTGCTTAAAGAAGTGTCAGGGACTACATGCCATCCAGTACAGAGCCCAAAGGGTTTAGTGCCAGAGCATCTATAGTGGAGAGTGCAGCCAGGAATGCCCACCCCTCCCCCACCACCGAGGAGTCACTCTCATAGGGCACTTTAACCCTAAGGAAACTATCAGACCTAAACTCTGCAGGGAAGTCTCCACCATCAGACAGAGATGGCTCAACTGCACTGGTTCTCTAGCAAGGGTTCTAAACCAGGTTGAGATGACTGAAATGACAGAACTAGAATTCAGAATATGGATAGGAATGAATATCGTTGAGATGCAGGAGCACATTCAAACCAAATCCAAGTACTCTAACAATCACAATAAAATGATACAGGAGGTGACAGACAAAATAGCCAGTGTAGAAAGAATGTAAATAAGCTGCTACAGCTGACAAACACATGACGAGCATTTCATAACACAATTGTAATACTAATAGTAGAATACACCAAGCCAAGGAAAGAGTCTCAGAGCTTGAAGATTGGCTTTGTGAAGTAAGACAGACAAGAATAAAAAATAATAAATAATAAAGAGGGATACACAAAACCTCTGAGAAATATGAGATTATATAAAGGAGCCATATATATGTCTCTTGGCATACCTGAAACAAATGGAAAAAATGGAAACAACATGAAAAACATATTTTAGGATATCATCAATAAAAACTTTCCCAACCTAGCTAGAGAGGCCAAAATTTAAATTTGGAAGATGCAGAGAACCCCAGTAAGATACTTCACAAGAAGATCATCCAGAAGACACATAATCATTAAATTCTCCAAAGCGAAAATCAATAAAAAAATGTTACAGTCAGCTAGAGAAAAAGGTCAGGTCACCTATAAAGGGAAACCTATCAGACTAACAGCAGACCTGGCAACAGAAATCCTACAAGCCAGAAGAGACTGGGGACCAATAGTCAATATTCTTGAAGAAAAGAAATTCCAATCAAGAATTTCATATACTGCCAAATTAAGCAAATGAGAAATATGATCCTTTCAGACAAGTTAATGCTGAGAGAATTTATTTCCACTACATGTCTCTGCATAATAGCCAGTTAACTTCATGATGTCAGGATTACATTCACACATATCAGTACTAACCTTGAAGGTAAGTGGACTAAATACCCCAATTAAAACACACAGAGTGGCAAGCTACATAAAGAACCAAAACCGAATTATATGTTGTCTTCAAGAGACCTAGCTCACCTGCAATGACACCCAAAGGCTCAACATAAAGGAATAGGGGAAAAAAAGTTGCCAAGGAAATGGAAAACAGAAAAAAGTAGTAGTTGCAATCCTAATCTCAGACAAAAGAGATTTTAAACCAACAAAGGTCAAAAAAGACCAAGAATGTCATGATAAATGGTAAAGGGCTCAATTCAACAAGACCAAATAATCCTAAATATATATCCACCCAACACAGGAGGACCCAGGTTCATAAAGTTAGGTCCTCGGAGACCTTGAAAGAAAAAAATTTAAACTCCCACACAAAAATAGAGAGAGACCGTAACACCCCATTGACAGTATTATGCAGATCATCAAGGCAGAAAACTAACAAAAATATTCAGGACCTGAATTCAACACTGGACCAAATGGACCTGATAGACATCTACAGAACTCTCAATGCCAAAACAACAAAATATACATTCCTCTTATCACCACATAGCAAACACTCTCAAATTGATAACATAATCAAAAATAAATCACTCCTCAGCAAATATAAAATAACTGAAATTATACTAAGCACATTCTCAGACAGCATTACAATAAAATTAGAAATCAAAACTAAGAAAATTGCTCAAAACCAGACAATTACATGGAAATTAAAAAACCTCCTCTGTAATGACCTTTGCATAACTAATGAAATTAAGGTAGAAATCAAGACATTCTTTGAAACTAATAAAGACAAAGATACAACATATAAGAATCTCAGAGATACAGCTAAGGCAATGTAAAGAGGGACCTGTATAGCATGAAATTCCCACATCAAAGAGTTAAAAGGATCTCAACTTAACAGCACAACATCACAACAAAAAGAACTAGAGAACCAAGATAATGAATTCCAAATCAAGCAAAATACAAGAAATAGCCAAACTAGAGTGGAACTGAAGCAGATTGAATCAGAAAACCATTCAAAAGATCAACATATTCAGGAGAGTTGGTTTTTGAAAAAATTAATAAGATACACTGCAAACTATGCCAATAAAGAAGAAAAGAGAGAAGATCAAATGAACACAATTATAAATAACAAAGGGGATATTACCACTAACCCCACAGAAATACAAATAACTACAGATAATATTAGGAATACCTCTATGCACACAAACTAGAAAACCTAGAAGAAATTAATAAATTCCTGGACACATACACACTCCCAAGACTGAAACAGGAAGAAATTAAATCCCTGCACAGCCCTATAACAAGTTCTGAATTTGAGACAAAAATGAAGAACCTACTAACTTCCCCCCTCCACTCAAAAAAAAAAAAAAAAGCCTAGGATCAGAAGACCAGAAGGATTCACTGAATTCTACTACATGTACAAAAAGCTGGTAACATTTCTACTGAAACTATTCCAAACAAATTTTTTTTTAAAAAATGACTTTTCCCTAATTCATTCTATGAGGCCAGCATCATCCTGGTACTAAAACCTGGAGAAATACAACTAAAAAGAAAACTTCAGCCAATATATTTGATGAACAACGATGTAAAAATCCTTGGCAAAATACTGGCACAATGAATCCAGGAACATATGAAAAAGCTTATCCACCACGATGAAGTAGGCTTCATCCCTGGGATGCAAGGTTGATTCAACACACGCAAATCAATAAAGGTGATTCATCACATAAACAAATGAAGACAAAAACCACATGATTATCTCAATAGATGCAGAAAAGTCTCTTGATAAATTTCAATATCCCTTCATGTTAAAAACTCTCAAAAAAATAGCTAAGCTATTAATTTTAATGGTAAAAAGTGCAATTACTTTTGAACCAACCTAATAACATTATACTGAATGGACAGAAGCTGCAAGCATTCCCCTTGAAAACTGGCACAAGACAAACGACCTCACTCACTACTCCTGATCAACATAGTATTGGAAATACTGGCCAGAGCAATCAGACAAGGGAAAGAAATAAAAGGCATTCAATGTGATGAGAGGAAGTCAAGCTATCCCTGTTTCCAGATGACATGATTCTATATCTGGAAAACCCCAGTCTCAGCCCAAAAGCTCCTTTAGCTGATAAGCAACTTTAGCAAAGTCTCATGAAATGAAATCAAGGTACAAAAATCACTACCATCCCTATGCACCAACAACAGTCAAACGAAAAGACAATTCAGTGACACAATCCCATTCACAATTGTCACAGACAGCAGGCAATACCTAGGAATACAATTAACCAAGGAGGTGAAAAATCTCTACAATGATAACTATAAAACACAGCTCAAAGAAATCAGAGATGTCACAAACAAATGGAAAAACATTCCATGCTCATGGATAAGAAGAATCAATAGCATTAAAATGGCTATACCATTCAGCACAATTTATAGATTAAATGCTATTCTCATGAAATTATTAACAGCATTCTTCACATAACTAGAAAACACGATTTTAAAACTCATATAGAACCAAAAAAGAGCCCAAATAGTCAACAGAATCCTAAGACAAAATAACAAAGCCAAAGGCATCACGTTACCCAACTTCAAATGATGCTACAGAACTACTGTAACCAAAATAGCATGGTACACATAGACCAATGGGACAGAATAGAAAGCCTCCCAAGAAGACTTTACATGTACAACCATCTGATGTTTGACAAAGCTGACAAAAAGAAGCAATAAGGAGAGGACGCCCTACTCAATAAATAATATTGGGATAACAGGCTAGCCATAAGGAGAATATTAAAACTGGACTCCTTCCTTTCACTATACATAAATATCAACTCAAGATGGATTAAAGACTTAAATGACAGACACTAAACTATTAAAACTGTAGAGGAATACCTAGGTAATATCATTCAGGACACAGGCATGGGCAAAGATTTCATGTTGAAGACCCCAAAAGCAATTGCAGCAAAAGTATAAACTGATAAATGGGATCTAATTAAACTAAAGTGCTTCTGTGCAGAAAAATAAGCTATCAACAGAGTAAACAGACAACATAAAAATGGGAGAAAATATTTGCAAACTATGCATCTGACAAAATTCTTATATCCAGCATCTATAAGGAACTTAAATAATTTACAAGAAAACAGTCCCATTAAAAAATGGGAAAAAACATGAACAGACACCTTTGAAAAGAAGACACGTATGTGGTCAACAAGCATATGAAAAAAAGCTAACTCTCACTGATCATTAGAGTAATGCAAATCAAAACCAAAATGAAAGGCCAGCTCAAACCATTCTGAATGACTATTATATAAAAGTCAAAAAATAGCAGATGATGGTGAGAATGAGGCGATGTGATGGCTAATATTCAGTGTCAACTTGATTGGGTTGAAGGCTGAAAAATATTGTTCCCGGGTGTGTCTGTGAGGATGTTGTCAAAGGAGATTAACATTTGAGTCAGTGGTCTGGGAGAGGCAGACCCACCCTCAATCTTGGTGGGGACCATCTAATCAGCTGCCAGTTTGGCTAGGATAAAAGCAGGCAGAGGAATGTGGAAAGACAAGACTGGCTAAGTCTTGGCCTCCAGCTTCCTCCTATACTGGATGCTTCCTGCCCTCAACCATCAGACTCTAAGTTCTTCACCTTTTGGAGTCTTGGACCTACACCTGGGGCTTGCCAGGAGCTCTGTAGTCTTCAGCCATAGACTGAAGACTGCACTGTCGGCGTTCCTACTTTTGAGGTTCTGGGACTCGGGCTGGCTTCCTTGCTCCTCAGCTTTCAGATGGCCTATTGTGAGACCTCATCTTGTGATCATGTGAGTCAATACTCCTTAATAAACTCCCTTTCAAATATACATCTATCCTATTAGTCCTAGCCCTCTAGAGAACCCTAATACAGGAGAAAAATGAATGCTTATATATTGTTGGTGGGAGTGTAAATTAGTTCAGCAATTGTGGAAAAAAAGTGTGGCAATTTCAAACAGAACTATTATTTGACCTAGCAATCCCATTTCTGGGTATATACAGAAAGGAATATAAATTGTTCTACCATAAAGACACATGCACATGAATGTTCACTGAAGCACTATCTGCAATGGCGAAGACATGGAATCAACCTAAATGCCCATCAATGTTAGACTGGATTTTAAAGTGTGGTACATATATACCATGAAATACTATGCAGTCATAAAAAAGAATCAGATCATATCCTTTTGCAGGAACATGGATGGAGCTGGAGGCCATTATCCTTAGCAAACTAATGCAGGAACAGAAAAACCAAACACTGCATGTTCTCACTTATAAATGGGTGATAAATGATGAGAACACATGGACACATACAGGGGACCAACAAACACTAGGGTCTACCAGAAGACGGAGGGTGACAGGAGGGAAAGGATCAAGAAAAATAACTAAGGAGTGCTACACTTATTAGCTGGATGATGAAATAATCTATACAACAAACCCCCATGACACACATTTACCTAAAAAACAAATCTGCACATGTACCCCGTACTTAAAGTAGAAGTTAGAAAAAATGACACATGCATGCCTGTGTTCATCAGGGCACTAACCACAATAGCAAAGTCATGGAATCAACATAAATTGTCATCAACAGTAGGCTGAATTAAAAATATGTGGTGCATATATACCATGGAATATCATGCAGCCATTAAAAAGAATGATATTACTTCCTTTGCAGCAACATGGATGAAGGTGCATGCCGTAATCCATCATAATCCTAAATGAACTAATGCAGGAACCGAAAATCAAACATTGCATATTCTCACTTTTTTTTTTTTTTTTTTTTTGAGACGGAGTCTCGCTCTGTCGCCCAGGCTGGAGTGCAGTGACCCGATCTTGGCTCACTGCAAGCTCCGCCTCCCGGGTTTACGCCATTCTCCTGCCTCAGCCTCCCAAGTAGCTGGGACTACAGGTGCCCGCCACCTCGCCCGGCTAGTTTTTTTTTGTATTTTTTAGTAGAGATGGGGTTTCACCGTATTAGCCAGGATGGTCTCGATCTCCTGACCTTGTGATCCGCCCGTCTCGGCCTCCCAAAGTGCTGGGATTACAGGCTTGAGCCACCGCGCCCAGCCCATATTCTCACTTTTAAGTAGCAGCAGTGAAACATTGAGTACACATGGTCACAAAGAAAAGAACAGTGGATACTAGGGCCTACTTGATGGTGGAGAGCGGGAGGAAAGAGAGGATTGAAAAACTACCTGTTGGTACTATGATTATTATGTGAGTGATGAAATAATCAGTACACCAAACCCCCATGACGTGCAATTTACCTATATAACAAGCCTTCACGCGTACACCAGAAATTAAAACAAAATTAAGGAAAATACAGACATTTGTGTGTTTTTGGAAAATCTGTGATAGTAAATATATTCACATAGCATGTAATGATGACCATAAATCAATGATAACTTAATGGGTTTTGGAATTTTATTTTTGAAATCCATACTACTTTTCTCAATCTGTGTATAGTAAAAATATAATATCTCTTTTTAGAAAAAGTATAATATTATTTGAATAATAGTTTAATGGAAACAGCTAATCCAGAAATTATAATGCATATCAAGAAGCATTAAAATTATTTTTTAATTTACTAAATTTACATAGATATCTTCAAGTACCAGAAAATGAGAGTATCTGCAGTGCTATCTAAATTGAATATTATTTAAAACAATAAATGCTTTATTATGCTTTATTTGTGATCAAAAGTTAATGTGCCTAAAACTAATTTAAATTTAAGGATTACTAGAGGGTTTTTAGACATGTCTGAAAGCCATCTGAAAGGTCTAACAGTTACCTGGCTTTTGAAATATTCTGCATCTAGATTCTTTGGAACAGATTGATGTTGAGCAGAATATTTTGTATTTGCTATCTGGAACTTAGATTATATAATCTTTCTAGTGCCTACGTAAATAATAAAAAGATAAATGAAACAAAATAATACAGTAGGGTACGATTTTACTTTATATGCATGCATATACTAAGTTACTAAATAAATAAATATGCTACATATAGTAAATACTAAGTATATTATTACATATCTATTTCATATGTGAAAACCTGTGGCTCACATTTTTTTTATACCTTTTCCTTTGCTGATTTTATCAGCAAATCAGCAAAGGAAAATGGCATATAATACACTATTTACCCTATAGAATTTAGGAGTAACCAGGTACAAGTCCTCAATTATCCTCTCCTAGTGGCCTCAAACGGGCACCATTTAACTCTCCAAGCAAGGACTTATGGTGACACATACAGTGTTGGCAAACAGAGAAGCCCAGCTGAGTTTTGAAGACAGGGTTTTTATTGGCAGTCAGTCTTGCAGGCACGCAGCATCTACATAATCAAACTACTCTGTATGGCTCCATCCCATCAGAGGTCAAACTGATACAGAGTGGCCCAAATCTCCAGGTACACAAAAACAGGTATACACTAAAAGTTACACTATTAGCTTGAACTACCTGGTATGGTCCAGATTCTCAGGCATACAAATACATTCTTACAGGCAGAATATTCCAAGGGCTCAGAGGTTATATCCCTGGAATAAGTAAGGGACCACTACTATCTTTTGGAATGTTCAAGGTTTGAGCCCACCAAGCTCACTGGGTTATCTCTTTACTATACAATTAAAATTTACAGAACTAGAAAAATCCTAAGGCAATCCAATCACTTGAGAAATAATTTTGAACTGTTATCATGTGTGATGCACTATTGTAAGTGTTAGGTAGATAGCACTGAATAAAAGAAGCCCAATCTCCTAATTTCACAAAGCTTACATTTTCCAGGAAAGAATTATAAATATACAAATGAAAAACAAGGAAAATATTATATTAGATGCTAACAAGTGCTCTGTGAAATAATAAATTAGAAACAGGATGGGTGTGTAATGAGTTTTATTTTAATCAGATTTTCTTGGAAAGACCTTCCTCTGATGTCAGTATGCTAGTTAAATGTGTTCAGGTTGTGAAGAAGCCAGCCTTGTGGACAACTGGTAAATACCATTCCAAGGAGGCAGAATCGGCATACAGAAACACCCATTTGGAGATTCATGTTATCCTGGAAGAACAAGGAGGTAATGTGACTGGAGCCTGGTAAAATGAGAGAGGAAGAGAAGTCATGAAGCCAGATGTGTAAGTGGTGGCATAATTTTTTCTAACTATTATTTTCAACATTCATTATTTGTATTAATATTCATTATGAGATTATTATATTTCAAATTACACAAAAATGGTTTGGAATGACACAGATTTGCAAAAGGAGATAAAGGCATTTTTGATCCTGACTATTAGAACCAAGGGCTAAGAAAATGCTTTGCTCCATGTAGCACTTTTAGTTTGTCATTTGAAATGTCGCATTCAAATTATCTTGTAAATACTACTGCTTTATGAAAAGTACCAATAATCGACGATGTCACAGGTGGCTCTTTTCTGTAAGAGAACAAACAGATTTGGGTACCACAGAGCTACTCAAAGAGATCACCATGGGTCACTGTCATTATACAATGCTCACTCTGCACCATTCTTTCTTAGCCATTGCCTTTTCACATGCCTTTCTTCCCACAGCTGGACTTCTTTGTCATATGTAACGTATCATGCGGTGCGCATTTTCTCTTCTGTCGCCCATGATTGAGAACAGATGTTATATGCGTTATAATTGTCTTCAGGAGATCTTGATGCCTTTTAATGGCACTCTGTACCTTTTGTAATCAGGAGGCTTAGCTGCATGCTTAGAGGCCCATGAAGTATAGAACCTCTTTGTATTGTAGGTCTTCACATATAACCCCCAGGCCTGCTGTTCCCCTTTCACCGCTTGCTGGAACAATTAGCATTGGTAAAGGTTTTTCACAACGGGTGTTAATGCCTTGCTGAAAGAGGTAAGGACATTTGGCTTTTCCAAGAGGCAAGGATTGAGCTATGGAAGATAAAAGGTTTACTGATGGAAAAAAATAAAACAAACTTTTTATTTTCCTTACTCTATCTTTCCATTCAAAATAAGTTAATTTTTAGTTTTTAATTACTTGATGTCAAAGAACAAGCAAAAGAAGATTTATATTCAAATTTGGGTTATCAAAATGTAAAATGTGTTTTTATAATTTTTAATTATTTTGATCGGATCAGAGAATAATATAAATAAAATCTTGCAGAAGGCCTTCTATGTGAATGCTCGGTTGTTTACCCTGGAGAATTCTGGATAAACAGTCAGATGATTCTACACTCTATGTATGTATTGATACATACGTTGTAGACTTCAGTGAATGCAAATGTACTTATTCTATCTGTTTCTGTTTTTTGTTGTTGTTTTTTGTTTTTGTTTTTGTTTGTTTGTTTGTTTTTTCCGTTTGGGGAAAAGACAAGCTAGTGAGAGAGCTGAACACAGGGAAAGGAGCTCCACTGTGGTCCTAAAACACCATCTGCATTCCAATGATTAAGTCTTTAAATGCAACTTTCTGTCACTGTAATGACCTTACATGGGTTCTTAAAACTCTGAAGCCTTCTTTCTTGTGTTCAAAATTAATATTAGTAATGATAACAATATTTATTAGGAGTTAGTTTACTGTGTGCTTTATAAACATTTACTTTACATTTTTGCTACAGCAGTGCATAGTAGTGGAGTTGGGAGTCCAAATCCAAATTCCTTCATCCGTAACCTATTTGATTCCCCCAAAATACTTTTTCAGCCCTCTCCTGGTTAGCACACTTAAATCTATGCCTGATTTTCTTCAAAGCAACCATTTGTTCTGCATAGTCTCTGTTGTACTCTGTAACAAACTGTATATATATATACACACACATACATATACACACACATACACACACACACATATTCACACATACACATATGCAAACTGATTACTTTCTTTAACTTCCCAACTAGAATTGAAATTTTTCACTTAATTTAAAATGTTTACAGTTAATGTAACTCTTCAGTAGAAAAGAGTCAGGTGACCTTCATAAGAGCCCCGTGGACTTGGCATGGCATTTCTTTAAATATTCAGATCAATTTGAGAGGAGTGGACACCTTAAAAATATTTCTGTCTTTGAGCATTGTGTATCTGCCCAATTATTTACATTTTCTTAGTTTAAGCATTGTGTTCCAATGGTGCCATTCGAGGACATCAGGAATGTTCTTTTTCCCTGTATTATCTGAATAATTTTGTACAATACTGGCATTATTTTCTTTTTAAATATTTAAAACAAATTACTTGTGAAGATATCTGGATCTAACATTTTCTTCAAATGAAAGATTTTGTTTTTTGTTAGAAGAATAATTTTTTCACTGTACTAGTTATCAATTAACACACGACATTTCAGACTTTCTCTTTCTTCTTATGTCAGTATGGTAATTCGTGTATTTTATAAAATGTTATACATTTCTTCTAAGATGTAAAATTAGTAATTATAAAATTATATACAATTATATACTTTTTCTCTCTATTACCTTTTAATGTCCATCATAAGATCTGTATTAACGCCCCCTCTTATATTTGTAATATTGATAATTCTACCAACAACCCTTGAACTTGAAGAGAACAGAAAAACCCCAAATGAAATTGCAACTCTAAATAATCACTGTGTGACTTTTTTGTTAAGTTCGCCAGGATTTTATCAGTTTTATGAACCTTTTCAAATAACTTGATTTTAGTTTTATTGATATTTCTCTTAAGATTTTTCTTGGCTGGGTGCGGTGGTTCACGCCTGTAATCCCAGCACTTTGGGAGGCGGAGTTGGGCGGATCACGAGGTCCGGAGATCGAGACCATCCTAGCTAAGACGGTGAAACGCCGTCTGTACTAAAAGTACATAAAGCATTAGCCAGGCGTGGTGGCCGGCACCTGTAGTCCCAGCTACTCGGGAGACTGAAGTGGGAGAATGGCGCAAACCTGGGAGGCGGAGCTTGCAGTGAGCCGAGATTGCGCCGCTGCACTCCAGCCAGGGCGACAGAGCGAGACTCCATCTCAAAAAAAAAAAAAAAAAAAAAATATATATATATATATATATATATATAATTAATTTCGGATTTTATGTATATTATTACATATTTTAATTTATTTTACGTTTAATTTACTCCTCTTTTCCCAGCATCTGATGATGAAAACTTCGTCCATTGATCATAAAGACTTAAAGCTCTAAAAATTTTTTTTTTTTTTTTTTGAGACGGAGTCTCGCTCTGTCGCCCAGGCTGGAGTGCAGTGGCCGGATCTCAGCTCACTGCAAGCTCCGCCTCCCGGGTTTACGCCATTCTCCTGCCTTAGCCCCCCGAGTAGCTGGGACTACAGGCGCCCGCCACCTCGCCCAGCTAGTTTTTTGTATTTTTTAGTAGAGACGGGGTTTCACCAGGTTAGCCAGGATGGTCTCGATCTCCTGACCTCGTGATCCGCCCGTCTCGGCCTCCCAAAGTGCTGGGATTACAGGCTTGAGCCACCGCGCCCGGCCAGCTCTAAAAATTTATTCAAGCATCACACAAATTCTGATTATGTTCATATGAAGTTCCAAATATTTTTATATCCTTGTGATTTATTTATTCAGCTATTCATGATTATATGGAATGGTATTAAACAGTTTTCGACTATTTGAAATTTTTCTAGATACTTTTGTTGTTGATTCCAATTTAATTTAATTTTGGTCAGAAATTTATCAAGACTTATTTTACATTTCAAATGATAGTTCATCTTTGTGAATGCTCCATATGTGCTTGAAAAAACTGTGTTTTAGAGCAAGGTCACTTTATTTTATATGATCAGATCTCCAGCTTTGCCTTGTATAACTTTTGTCTCACTTGTATAATTTCTGTAATCTCTATTTTACTCAGCTTTCTAGGACTGTTCTCTGCCTGACCTCTCAGAATGTTGTTCTTTATGTGTACAACTTAATATTGAGATGCAGGCTGAGGGAAGCAGTTTTGGGATTTGCTTGCTTCCACCTTCTCTAGTTAACTATCCCTCGAATTGTAGATGTCTCAACAGCCCCAGCCTCTGATCTCTATGTATTTTACCCAGCAAGACCACTGCTATGTGATTAAGGTACACTTCCTGTTTGAAAAGTGCTCCCTGCACAAAACTATTTTGAATATGACCCTGTCTCGGTGGGATCACAGCCTTATGCTTTCTGTTATTCAAGGAACAATGCCAGTTGATAGATACATTTTGTACAGTAATATGGTGGATACTTATGAAAGCAGGTATATCACTTCTCTATTCTGTTCCATTGGTCTGGGTGCCTGTTTTTGCACCAGTACCATGCTGTTTTGGTTACTGTAGCCTTATGGTATAGTTTGAAGTAAGATAATGTGATGCATCTGGCTTTATTCTTTCTGCTTATAATTGCCTTGACTATTCAAGCTCTTTTTTTGGTTCCAAATAAATTTTGGAATAGTTTTTTCTAGTTCCGTGAAAATTACATAGGCAATTTGATAGAAATAGTGATGAATCTGTACTTTTCTTTAGGTGGTATGGCCATGTTAATAACATTTATTCTTTTTAATTCATGAGCATGTAATGTTTTTTATATTTGTTTGTATTTTGTATGGTTTCTTTCAGCAGTGTTTTGTAGTTATCCTCATTGACATCTTTCACCTCCTTGGTTAGATGTATTCCTAGGTATTTTATTTTTTTGCGTCTGTCATAAATGAGACTGCATTCTTGATTTGGCTTTCAACTTGCATATTATTGGGGTATAGAATGTTACTGATTTTGTAGAACTTTTTTTCTTTTAGTTCTGCAACGCCTCTTTTTTTAAATAAACATATTTTTGTGTTTTTTTTGTAAATTTTTATAACTTCTCTTTGTTGTTTCTTTATTATCCTCCCATTCTATGTATCTGCCTTTTATAGTCAGCTAGGTTATAATCAAAGAAAATAAAATATTAGCCTTATTTCTCCTTTAGTACCAATTCCACTCATTTTTTGAGTTGAATTAGATGTTAATAGGGACATTTGCTTGCAGATTTCTATGTTACACATATTAAATAAAAGGACTATGACACTTACTTTTAGGAAAATCTTAGGCTTCTCCTGGTCCCAGTGGACAAGTTTATACCAAAAGCCAGTTCTCTTAAACCAGTCTATTTTGTATCTGGTTGTTATGCTTTAGCTTTTATAGCCATAGCTCTGCTTTGTCTATCTCAAACAAGCACTACTCTTCTTTTTAAAAATATTTATTGCGGTTATTACATCTATTCCAAACTTTATCAACTGTACTCAATTTGTCACTTTTATTTGATTACCTACCCTCCTCTGAGGATTATTTTACTTTCCAATTTACCTTCAAAATCATTATATCTTTTCACTAGTTGTTTCAATTTCCATCAGCCTCAACATCTACAATGCCCTTTTCTCCAACACAAAGTGCCTTTTGTCTTCAGGTATCATCTTAGTACTTCTTTTGATGAAAGAAAGAGTTATTTTATTCACATTTCACAATGAACTATTTAGTTGGGAGGAAGACAGAGCATTGAATAAGTACAGAGATTGTACAACTCCAATGCCTTGACCTCTTGTCAAATCCTTGACCTTCTACTTATTACTTGTATAATCCTGGAAAAATTACATTATATTTCTGTGCTCCAGTTCCTTGATGACAAAGTTTAACAGTAATGGGCATCACTCAATAGTTTTTCATTAACAATTAAATAAATTAATCTATGTAGAGCACTCAGCACAAGATTTAGCACATAAAATGTACTCAATAGATGTAAGATATTCCACTATAACTATTTCCTGAATTTTCAGCTTTTGTGTATGTGGGTACCTAACACGATTCTTTTTATGTATATGTTACTTTGAGATGAAATTTCTTATGTCTGTAAAATATCATTTTACTAACTCATAAATTCCTTAACAATGTTCCTGTTCTTTCTCATTAAATATTTTAATAGATAGTATTTTTTCAGAGAACTTTTAGGTTCAGAGCTAAATAGAGCTTAATTTCTCTAAACTTATGTCCCAAAATAAGAAGAAATTGGACTCACTAAATATTCTAGCATCAGGGATTAGAATAAGCCTTTATATATCCCTCTCATAGGAATTGTGATCCTAATCCTTAGTCTTTAAAAAGTCCCTAATTGCTAATAAATCAACCTGATGAATGTTAATTCGTGTATTAGCTAAAATTTTCACTATTGTACTTTTCCATTTTATAAAAATGTCACCCCTAGGTTTTAATAGACTTTATTTTTAGAACAATTTTCGTTGCCCCCAAAAAATCTATTGAAGGTACAGAGATTCCCCATGTATTCTATTCCCCCACACATACATAGCCTGTCCCATTATCAATATCCACCCCCAGGGTGGTATATTTGTTACAATTGATAAACCTACATTGACACATCATTATTACACATCATATCATTATTAAACATCATATCATTATTAAACTATTGAATTCCACAGTTTACATTAGGACTCATGACACATTATTGCCACCGAAAGCCCATAGTTCACATTAGGGTTCATGGTTGGTGATATGTATTTTATGGGTTTTGACACATGTATAATGACATATATCCACCACTGTAGCATCATGAAGAATAGTTTCACTGCTCAAAAAATCCTCTGTGCTCTGCTCATTTATCCATCCCTCTCTTCTATCCCCTGGCAACTACCAATTTCTTTTTTACTGTCTGCATAATTTTGCCTATTCCAGAATGTCCTATAGTTGAAATAATATAGTACATAGCATTTTCAGATTGACTTATTTTACTTAACAATATGTATTTAAACTTTTTCCATGTCTTTTTATGGCTTAGTAGCTTATTTAATTTTAGTGTTAAATATTCTATTGTCTAGATGTACCACAGTTTATTTGCACTTTTACCTACTTAGTTGCTTCCAAGTTCTAGCAATTGTGAATAAAGCTATTATAAACATCCAAATATTTTTTTCAGATATAAATTTTCAGTTTATTTGAGTAGATACCAAGGAGAACAATTTCTGGATATTTGGTAAGAGTATACTTAGTTTTGTTCAAAGATATCAAACTGTCTTCCAAAGTGGCTGTACTACTTTACATTCTCACCAGCACTGAATAAGCATTCCTGGTGCTGCACAACCTGGCAAGCATTTGGTGTGGTCCATGTTTCAGATTGGCCTTTCTAAGAGATGTGTAGTGGTATCTATTTTTTTTTTTTAATTTGCAATTCCCAAATGACACATGACGTTGAACATCTTTTTAACATGTACTTGCCATTTGCATGTCTTTAGTGAGATCTCTGTTCAAATCTTTTGCCCATTTTTTAATTGGGTTGTTTGTTCTCTTCTTGTTGAGTTGTAAGTATTCTGTGTGTATTTTAAATGGCAATCCTTTATTAGATGTCTTTCATAAATACACTCTCCCAGTCTGTTTCTTGTCTTTTTGTTTTCTTTACATTGTCTTACACTAATTAAATATATATATATATATATATATATATATTTTTTTTTTTTTTTTTTTTTTGAGATGGAGTCTCGCTCTGTCGCCCAGGCTGGAGTGCAGTGGCCGGATCTCAGCTCACTGCAAGCTCCGCCTCCCGGGTTTAGCCATTCTCCTGCCTCAGCCTCCCGAGTAGCTGGGACTACAGGCGCCCGCCACCGTGCCCGGCTAGTTTTTTGTATTTTTTAGTAGAGACGGGGTTTCACTGTGTTAGCCAGGATGGTCTCGATCTCCTGACCTCGTGATCCGCCCGTCTCGGCCTCCCAAAGTGCTGGGATTACAGGCTTGAGCCACCGTGCCCAGCCAAATATTTTTTAAAAAGAATATCTATAGTAATTGTTCTAAATTCTTCATCAAATAGGCCAGATTATAATATTCGATCAAGTGAAAAGATTAGCAAGAGAAATAGTTTTGGCTTAGTTTTTAGTTTTTCTATTTCCATAAGACAACTTTCTGCTTCTTTAGAGGAAGCAATTTGTCATGTCATTGGCAACCAGCCTCTTGGTCCTACTTATTTCCCACTTAATGAAACAGAAACTAGAATGTATTGAGTCCCATAATCCAGTGACAGGTGTACTGATAGATATGGAAGGATAAATATATTTTCTCACATACAGTGACATGTGAAACAAGATACTTAGATACTAGTAGTTCAAGTAATCTAATGGCAATTATATTTATTTAATTACTCTAATTAAGTAATTCTATTTTATGAATTCTTCCAAAAGAAAAAGGATTGTTTGTGTATATGTGTGTGTGAATGAGTGTGTGTGTGTGTGTGTGTTTATAATGTGTTTCGGGGAATGAAAGAGTTAAATTAGAATCTGAAATTGGTATCTACACCAAATTCTGATACAAAAAACTTCAGTATTAAAGATTATAGAGCACTATTTCATAAAATTTAAATACTGTTTCATTGATCATCATGGAAGTTACACTTTGATCTCTTTTAGATGAGAATCTAAATAAAAGAGATTTGTTTTGGCTTTAAATGTCTTGTCTTTTTCTGGGGAGATAAGGTTCTTTTGAGATGGTTGATAAGAGTTATAATATTGACTGTTTTAAAAGAAGAGCTTTTATCATATCTTCCTTGTAGTCATATTCACATAGCTAGCTCAGAGACCTGTATGTCTGAGATGGGGGAAGCTGTCAAGGCACAATTACTTACGGAAACCAGAGGTTATTCTCATGTGTATTACCTTTTAAGGGTCTTATCAGGAAGAAGCTGGAGTGTCCTACCCGCTTCCCCAACCCACTCGCGATCATTCAAATATTTTCACCAGAGAGACCATCCCTAGAACATTAGATTTCTTATTGTCATGTAACAAAATTATCGCAAAGCTAGTAACTTAAAGCTGTATGTGTTAAAGCTTAAAGGAGATTTATCATCTCTTAATTATATGGGTCGGGAGTCTATGCAAAGATTAGTATGTTCTCTGCTCAGGGTCTCACCAGACTGAATTCAGAATGTTAGTTGAGATTGCAATGTAACTTGAGGTTCAGCCTCCTCTTCCAAATTCACTGGTTGGTGGTGGGATTCAAATTCCTGCAGTTACAAGAAGTTATAAAACTGACGCCCTAAGTTTTTATTTATTTATTTATTTATTTATATTTATTTGCCTTTCTTTTGTTTGTTTGTTTGTTCGTTTTTTCTTTGAGATGGAGTCTCGCTCTGTCACCAGACTGGAGCGCAGTGGCGCAGTCTTGGCTCACTGCAATCTCCACCTCCCGGGTTCAAATGATTCTCCTGCTTCGGCCCCCCGAGTAGCTGGGATTACAGGTGCACATCACCACACCCAGCTAATTTTTGTATTTTTAGTAGAGACGGGATTTCACCATATTGGCCAGGATGGTCTAATCTACTGACCTCGTGATCTGCCTGCCTTGACCTACCAAATTGCGGGGGTTACAGGCGTGAGCCACCGCACCCGGCCGAGGCCCTAAATTTTTAGAAGACAGTTGTCAAGCCCTGCTCTGTGACCCTTTTGACAACACAATATGTACTTTTCTTCTTCAAGGCCAGAAAGAGAATGTCTCAGATACTATAAATGTCTCCGACACTTTGTAGAACACAACATGAGATACACCTTTTTGAAAAACTTTACAGTATTTTTAACGAGAGGCACAAGAATGGACAGCAGATCCCTGGCATTTATTCATCTTCCATAGTAAAACAATATACCCAGTGAAGAGCAACTCCACATTTTCCCCTACTGCCAGTGCCCAGCAACCACCATTCTACTCATCCTGTTCTGTTTCTATGAGTTTGACTACTTTATGTACCTCATATGAATCAAATGATGCAGCATTTGTCTTTCTGTGACTGGCTTATTTCACTGTATAATGGCTTTCAGGTTCATCCCTGTTGTCACAAATGGCAGGATTTTCTTCATTTTAAAAGCTAAATAATATTCTGTTGCATGCATATACTACATTTTTAAAATTCATTCACCCATTGGGGACATTTAGGTTGTTTCCGTATCTTGGCTATTGTGAACAATGCTGCAATGAACACAGAAATGCAGACATAGGAGCCGGGCATGGTGGCTCAAGCCTGTAATCCCAGCACTTTGGGAAGATGAGGCAGGCGGATCACCAGGTCAGGAGTTCTAGACCACCCTGTCCAATATGGTGAAACCCCATCTCTGCTAAAAATACAAAAATTAGCCAGTTGTGGTGATGTGCGTCTATAATCCCAGCTACTAGGGAGGCTGAGGCAGAAGAACGCTTGAACACAGGAGGTGGAAGTTGCAGTGAGCCAAGATCGTGCCACTGAACTCCAGCCTGGGAGACAGAGCAAGACTCTGTCTCAAAAAAAAATAAAAAAAAGAAAAGAGAAAAGAAAAAGAAATGCAGATATGTGCTTCAAGATCCTGACTTCAATTATACACACACACACACACACACACACACACACACACACACATACATATACATATACCTGTAAGTGGGATAGAGAGCAGTGGTACCATCTTGGCTCACTGCAACCTTAACCTCCTGGGTTCAAACAATTCTCATGCTGCAGCCTCCTGAGTAGCTAGGATTGACAGACATGCACCGCCACACCTGGCTAATTTTTGTATTTTTAGTAGAGATGGAGTTTTACCACATTGGCAATACCGTTTTAAAACTCCTGGCCTTAAGTGATCTGCATGCGTTGGCCCCCCCAAGTGCTGGGATTACAGGCGTGAGCCACCATACTGGCCATATGACCCGTTTTTAATGAGATTATTTATTATTTTGTTAGTAAGCTGTAGGAGCTATTTATATCTTTGGGCTAATAACCTCTTAAAAGATATGGTTTGTAAATATTTTTTTCCAATTCTATAGGTTTTCCAATTCTATAGGTTGACTTTTCGCTAGGTTGTTTGTTTCCTTCGCTATGCAGAAGCTTTTTAGTTTGATATAGTACCACTTTCTACTTTTACTTTTTTTTTTTTTTTTTTTGGCTTGTTCTTCTGGTATCATATTCAAGAAATCATTGCCAAAACCAGTGCCATGAAGCTTTTCCAATATAGTTTCTTCTAGGAGTTTTACGTTTTTGAAATCTGAAGTCATTAATTCACTTTTAGCTGATTTTTGCATGTGGTATAAGTGTCCACATCCATATACATTTTTTGGTAAAAAATAAAAACAGTATTAAATAAACGTTACTTCATTAAATTTGTCAAAATAATTGACTTCATTATTATAGTCACTCTGTATCATTCAAAATCCTAATAGACTTATTTTCCTTATAGTAAATTTTGGCACCAAGGATTTCTTTATAAGTCACAGACAAAAACAAACATATTTCTTTTAGAATCTAATATTCTGTGATTCTAATCACATGAAGTTGTGAGGTCACTTGGAACAGTGCTGCCCAAAATAGTAACCATTGGTCACATGTGGCTATTTGACTCTAGATGAATTAAAAGTAAATAATATAAAAAATTCAGTTCCTCAATTATACTAGGTGATACGGCTTAGCTGTATGCTCACCAAATCTCATCTTGTAGTTCTAATAATCCCTATGTGTCATGGGAGAGACCTGGTGGAAGGTCATTGAATCATGGGCGTGGTTACTCCCATGCTGTTCTCATGATAGTGGGTGAGTTCTCATGAGATCTGGTGGTTTAATAAGCATCTGGCATTTCCCCTACTGCCTCTCATTCTCTCTCCTGCTGCCCTGTGAAGAGGTGTCTTCTGCCATCACTGTAAGTTTTCTGAGGCCTCCCCAACCATGTGGAACTGTGACTCAATTAACTCTCTTTTCATTATAAATTACTCAGTCTCAGGTATTTCTTCATAGCAGGATGAGAATGGACTAATACACTAGGTATATTTTAAATACTCAGTAGGCATATGAGACTACTGGCTCATGCATTGGGTAGTATAGATAGAGAACATTTCCATTATCACAGAAAGTTCTATTGTACAATCATGGAGTAGGGCAATGGGTCTCAAACTAACTTGCCCTAGAATGACTTGAAGGGCTTGCTAAAATATGTTAGGTTCGCTCCTCAATAGGATTACAATGGGGTTTAAGAATTTTCATTTCTGTGAAGTTGCCAGGTGAGATTGATGTTGCCCTACTGGAAGCACAATTTAAGAGCCATTGATTTAGAGTTATCGATTCATTTGAACAAACTTACAGAAAATACTAAGTAACAGCATTCTAACAGATAAAAGAGTTGTGTGTCTAAGCATGTGTTTAATATTAGAGAGCCTGATGGTAAAGAGGAGAATTGCTCTCAGTTTATAGTATTTTACTGCTATCTATAGGTATAAATGGATATAAATTATTGGAATTTCTATCTTTTAGACAACTTCAACTTCAACATTATAATTAGGATAATATGTTCAATAAATAAAAATCACTAAATAAAAAGTGGTTATACTGCTTATCAAGCACTCCCTGTAATAAAAGATAATGGTAGATACAAATAAACAATGGTATTATTTAATCACAATCTGTTTTTTATCCAATACAGGAAAGATAACTGTCTATATTGATATCTGTTAAAATAAAATACTTGTTTTAAGAGCATGAACTATTATGTTGTGTCACTTTTTTCCATTTTAATTGTATTTTGCTTGTCATTAAAACTGATTTATATTAGAGAGTTATTGGCAGAAACAGAATGTCAAAGAATTCTATAAAAAGGATTGTATAACAATATGGACAATAAGCTGGTCAAGAGTGTATTTTTGAGGAAAAGTCTAGAAAGACAATTCTGATTGTCAAAAATTCAAACTACAAAAATGTGTACTAGATCTTCATTGATTTAGTTTATTTTCGTGATAATCCTAAAAATGTAGTATGTATATTTATCAAATTTTAAAGTGAACCCTTTTATGTTTTTTCAGCAAGTAAAAATGATGTGAGAAAGACAGTGCAAAAAGGAAGTTGCTCATGGCATACATTGTCAACATATTTTCTACTGCCTAGTGTTTAGCATGTTTTTCATTTTTCCCAAATGTATACTGTATTGTAAATTTTTTCATGAATAAAATGAAATTTAAAGATCAGTAAATTAATGATTGCACTCATTTGCACAAATAGTACTCTGATACGTGCCTTTATGAAAACTATCTAAATATATATGTATTCACATATTTCAATACAATTCACCTATCTCAGTAATATAAATTGTATGTTCCTTGTTAAATACTCTTGCATTTACAGAAAATATACCATCAATTTTTAAATGTTATGTGTTTTATTTGAATCAAATTGCCTCTGACTAAAATATCAACAAATAAAAAGAAGGTTTTAAAAAATATTTTTGATTTCAATTCTTTAGGGGTACAAGTGGTTTTTGGTGACATGGATTAATATTTTAGTGGTAAAGTCTGATATTTTAGTGCGTTCATCACCCAAATAGTGTACATTGCACCCAATATATAGTTTTGTTCCTCATGTCCCAACCACCCTCCCACTTCTGAGTCTCCAGTACCATTATACCACTCTGTATGTCTTTGCTTTGCCATGACTTAGTTCCCACTTATAAATGAGAACATATGGTATTTGGTTTACCATTCCTGAGTTACTTCACTTAGAATAAGGGTCCCCAGGTCCACCCAAGATTATGCAAAAGATATTATGTCATTTTTATGGCAAAGTAGTATTCCATGGTGTATATATGCCACATTTCTTTACTCACTTATCAGTTGATGAGCACTTCATAAGTTGGTTCCATATCTTTGTAATTGTGAATTGTGCTGTGATAAAATATGTGTGCAGGTATCTTTTTAATATCATAAATTATTTTTCTTTGGAAAGATTCTCAGTTGTGGGATTGCTGGATTGAAAGGTAGATCTACTTTTAGTTCTTTGAGAAATCTCCACACTGCTTTCCATAGAAGTTATACTAACTTACATTCCCACCAGCAGTGTATAAGCATTCCTTTTCATCACATCTGTTGTGGCTTCTTCACTCCCATAGTTCAATGAGCAGGAGGGAGTGTTACAGCTCTTTCACTCTCGCAGTTTGACGAGTTCCAACTTCTTTTCTCACAACCAAGAGGAACGAGGTATGTGTACACCAGAGAGTGAGTAAGGCAGAGTAGAGTTTTATTGAGTGAGAGAAAGAAAGCTCTCAACAAGGAGAGGGAACCCAAAAGTGGGTTGCTGGCTACAAGGTTGAGTCTGGGGCTTTTATTGGCTTATAATGAGGAAATGCATACTGATTGTTTTATGGGTAGGCTTGAAAAAAGCATCATTCAAAAATAAGTAATTAGCGTAAATAACCAACTGGGGGCTGAAGTGAAGGCTTCTCTCAGGACCTTGGACTGAGACCAATCAGGAGCTGGAGTGAAACTTTGGTGCAGGATGTTGGATTGGGACCAATCAGGGAAGAGTGCACTGAATAGGAATGGAAGTTCTCACGCTGGTCTGTGGACTCTGTCTGAATCTGGTAATTTGGTGTTCAGGCTTCAGACTGTCCTTGACTTGAAGGTCAAGTTTCACTGGGGACCTAGAAATTTGTCTACCTGCTATCACTATCACATCCACACAAACATTTATTGTTTTTTGACTTTTAATATGGTCATTCTCTCTTGGCTATGGTGGTATCACATTGTGTTTTTAATTTGTGTTTCCCTGATGATGAGTGATGCTGAGCATTTTTTCATGTTTTTTGCCATGTGTATATCTTCTTTTGAGAAATGTCTATTCATGCCATTTGCCCACTTTTTGATGGAATTATTTAATTTTCTTGCCGATTTGAGTTCCTTGTAAATTCTGGATATTAATCCTTTGTTGAATATATAATTTGCAGATATGTTCTCCTATTCTGTGGGTTTTTTACTCTGATAACTATTCATTTTACTATGCATAAGCTTTTTATTTTAATTAGGCCCCATTTATTTATTTTTGTTTTTGTTTCATTTGCCTTTGTAGTCTTTATCATAAATTTTTGGCCTGAGCCAATGTCCAGTAGCGTTTTTCTCAGATTTTTTTCTATAATTTGTATGGTTTCAGGTCTTATATTTAAGCATTTGATCCATCTTGCATCAACTTTGGGTATGGTAAGAGATACAAATTTCATTTCATTCTTCTATATGTGGTTATTTAGTTTTCTCAGCATTACTTATTGAATAGGATGTCCTTTACTCAATTTACGTTTGTTTTTTTTAATGCTTTATTGAGTATCAGGTAGTTGTAAGTATTTTACTCTGTTTCTAAGTCCTGTATTCTGTTCCATTTGTCTATGTATCTACTTTTATACCAGTACCGTGCTGTTTTGGTTACTATAACCCTGTAGTATAATTTAAAGTTGGGTAATGTAATGCCTCCAAATTCGTTCCTTTTGCTTAGGATTACTTGGGCTAGAAAGGCACTTTTTGGTTCTATATAAATTTTAGGCTTTTTTTTTTTTTTTCTATTTCTGTGAACAATGATATTGGCGTTTTTGATAGAAATTGCATGGAATGTGCAGATTACCTTGGGAAGTATGGTCATTTTACTAATATTCACTCTTCCAATCCACGAGCATGGGTTGCATTTCCATTTGTTTGTGTCATCCATAATTTATTTCAGCACTGTTTTCTAGTTAACCTGGTAGAGATCTTTCATTTCCTTTGTTATGTATATTACTAGGTATTTTACTTTAGTTTTTGCATCTATTGTAAAAAAATTTAGTTCTTGATTTGATTCTCAACTGGTCACTTGGTCATTGTTGGTGTATAGCAGTGCCGCTGATATTTGTACATTGAATTTGTAACCTCAGACTGTACTGAATTTATTTTTACAATCTATAAGTCTTTTGAAGAAGTCTTTAGGGTTTTCTAGGTATACAATCATATTGTCAGCAGAGATAGTTTGACTTTCTCTTTTCCAATGTGGATACCCCTTCGTTCTTTCTCTTACCTGATTGCTCTGACTTGGAATTCCAGTACTATGTTGAATAGAAGTGGTGAAACTAGGCATCCTTGTCTTGTTCCATTTTTTAAAATGCTTTCAACTTTTCCACATTCAATACGATGCTGGCTATAAGTTTGTCATATATGGCTTTTACAATTTTGAAATATGTTTCCTGTATGCCTAGTTTATTGAAGGTTTTTATCATAAATCAATGCTAAATTTTACTAAAAATTGTGCTTTGTCTGCATCTATTGAGATGATCATATCGTTTTTGTTTTTAATTATAATTGTGTGATTAATTATATTTATTGATTTGTATATGTTAAACAATCCCTGCATCCCTATAATGAAACCCACTTGATCATAGCAAATTACCTTTCTGAATCTGAACTGAAATCTTTGAATTCAGCTTGCTAGTATTTTCTTGAGGATTTTTGCATCTTTGTTTATCAGATATATTAGTCTATAGTTTTCTTTTTTATTATGTTTTTTTCCTGACTTTTGTATCACAGTTATACTGGCTTCACATAATTAGTTAGGGAGGATGCCCACTTTCTCAGCGTTTTGGAACATTTTCAGTATGACTGGTATCAATTCTTCTTTGAATATCTGTTACAATTTGACTGTGACTGTCTGAACCTTGGCTTTTTTTGTTGTTGGAAAATTTTTTATTACTGACTCAATCTTCCTGTTTATTATCAATCTGCTTAGGATCTCTATGTCTTCCTGATTCAAACTAGAAGGGTTCTATGTTTCTAGGATTTTAACTATTTCCTCTAAATTTGCCAGGTGGTATGCATAAAAATGATCACAGTAGTCTCAAATTATCTTTTATATTTCTGTGATGTCAGTTATAAAGCCTCCATTTTCATTTCTAATTGAACTTATTTTAATCTTCTCTCATCTTAGTTAACCTAACTAATGATCTATCAATTTTGTTTATCTTTTAAAATAACCAACTTCTCCTTTCATTGATTTTTTAATTGTTCTTTTGGTTTCAATTCATTTCGTTCTGCTCTAATTTTTGCTACTCTTTTTCTTCTGTTAGATTGGGATTTGCTTTTTTCTTGTTTCTCTAGTTCCTTGAGGTATGATGTTAGCTTGTCAATTTGTAACCTTTCGGACTTATTGACATAGTCATTTAGCACTATAAACTTTTCACTTAGCACTTCTTTTGTTGTATTTCAGAGATTTTGATAACTTTTGTCAGTGTTATCATTCATTTTGAAGAATTTTAAAATTCCCATCTTTATTTCTTTGTTAACCCCAAAATAATTTAGGAGCAGATTGTTTAATTTCCATGTATTTGAATACTTTCAAGGGTTTCTTTCGGAATTGATTTCTAGTCTTATTCCATTGTAGTCTGAGAAGATACTTGATATGATTTTGATTTAAAAAAATAATTAAGACTTGTGGCCTATCATATGGTCTATCTTGGAGAATATTCCATGTGCTGATGAGAAGAATGTATATTCTTTGTTTCTTTGGTAGGACTTTCTGTAAATAGCTGCTAGGTCCATTTGTTCTAGAGTACAGTTTAAGTCTAATGTTTCTTTGTTGACTTTCTGCTTCCATGACTTGTCTAGTGCTATCAGTGGATTGTTAAAGTTCCCCATATAACTGTGATGCTGTTTATCTATTTTCTTAGGTCCCGTAGCAATTGCTTAATGAATCTGGGAGCCGAAAATTTGGTGCATATATACTTAGAATTGTAGTATGTTCTTGTTGGATTGATCCCTTTATGATGTCTTTGTCTCTTTTTACTGTTGTTGCATTAAACTCTGTCTTATCTGATATAGAAATAGTTACTCCCATTTACTTTTGGTTTCAATTTGCATAGAATGTCTTTTCCACATTTTTATCTAGAGTGTATAATAATCCTTCCATCTTAAGTTTGCCTCTTGAAGACAATAGATATTTGGCTTGCAATTTTTAATTCATTCCCCCAATCTTTGTCTTTAAATGGAGCTTTTAACCATTTATATTCAATATTACATATAACATTAATATTAAGATGTGAGGCACTGTTCCAGTAAGCCTTTCTTGTAGGGCGGGTCTGGTAGTGACAGATTTCCTTGGTATTTGATTGTCTGAAAAATACTTTATTTCTCCTTCATTTATGAAACTGAGTTTTGCTGGTTACAAAATTCTTGCTGGACAGTTATTCTGTTTAAAGAAGCTAAAGATGGGGCCCAATCCCTCTGGTTTATCAGGTTCCTGCTGAGAAGTGTGTCTCACTGATCTTAGAAATTTTTTCCTTCATGTTGACTTTAGATAGCCTGATGATTATTCAGATTGGTAATGTGGTTTTAGCAATGAATCTCCAAAGAGTTCTTGGAGATTCTTGTATTTGAATATCTAAGTCTCTAACAAAGCCAGGTAAGTTTTTCTCAGTTACTTCCTTAAATAAGTTTTTCAAACTTTTTTCCTTTCCTTTTCCTTCAGGAATAACAATGATTTTTAGGTTTTATATAATCCCATATTTCTTGCAGACTTTGATCTCTTCTTTAATGCTTTATTTTTATTTTTTATTTTTTTAATTTTTGAGACAGAATCTCCAGCTGGCATGCAGTGGTGCTGTCTTGATCCACTGCAACCTTCACCCCCAAGGCTCAAGTGATCCTCCCACCTCAACCTCCCAAGTAGCTAGTACCACAGGCATACACCACCATGCTGGGATAATTTTTTGTATTTTTAGGAGAGACCTGGTTTCACCACGTTACCCAGACTGATTGCAAACTCCTGAGTTCAAGCAATCTACCCACCTCAGCCTCCAAAAGTGCTAGGATTATAGGTATGAGTCACCACATCTAGCTCAATTCTATTTTCTTTATTTTTGTCTGATTGGGTTAAATTGAAAGCCTTCCCTTTGAGCTCTAAAATGTTTTCTTCTATTGATCTTGTCTATTATTATTTTCCATGGCATTTTGTAATTCTCCAACTTTGTCTTTCATTTCCAGACATTCTGATTGGTTTTTCTTTAAAATATCTACATTTTCATTCATATTCTTGATTGTTTCTACATTTCTTTTTGTTGGTTTTCACCTTTCTCTTGTATCTCCTTGAGTAACTTGATATTCACCCTTCCAAATTCTTTCTCTAGTATTTCAAAGCTTTTATCTTGGTTTGGGAACATTGTTGGAGAGCTAGAATGATCTTTTGAGGGCATTATAGAATCCTGTATATTCATATTGCCAGAATTATTTTTCTTTTTTTTCTCATTTGGATAGACTATTTCTTCTAATTTTTGTGAATTTATATTTGTTTTGACTTTTTAAAATTTTCGTTTTTTCCCTTGAGGATATGAATTTAATATTTATCGTTGAGGGTAACCTAATTCAGTTCTAGGTGTTTTCAGTGGTGAAGACTCTATTATTCCTTTGGCTTTAAAGAGTTTTTGTATGATTGTTTTCTCAGATGCTGGTTGGAGTAGCAGTGTGCTCAATGTGTGAGCAGGTTCACTGTCTGCTGTTGGGTTGTAATGGCAAGGATCCCATGAAGCTTATTTCATTACTAAGTGGTATACACTGGTTTATTCATTAATTTCCCCCCCCTCCCCCCCGGTATCTTATACACTGGGTTGAATAGTTCAGGCTTCAGCACAGTAGGAGGTGTCCATGGGTAAAAACTGGCTGTGGCTAAAGCAGATGTGAAACTGCAATACTCAGTTGTGGACAGAGGTCCAACCTTGACACAGGTAGCTGGGGGAGCTCTCAGTGAAACACACAGACTTATATTCAAGGGGGAAAAGGGGTAGCCACCTCTGCTCTACTACTGAGTCAGCAGAAAAGTGATCTATCTCTCATTCATACTCCTGACACAGTGAGTCAGCATTTCAGATCAAACTGGTACCTCTTATCATCTGCAGGAATGTTGATGTTCTAGGTAGAGAGAGATTATGACTCTACTCATTGTACAAGCCTGAACCTGGAGGGCACTATTCCTTTGGGAATGTGGTCAACCTGATGTCTTCTGGAAAGGCTGTCTACAGGTACATCCACACAAGCTCCCACAGGGGAAGCCCCAGATGTGTCTGCAATGGTGGACAAGGGGGAGAAGTTCCATTCTCCAAAACCTTTTATTATGAGCACCAGAGATGCCTGATTGTTTTGGTAGAGCCAAAGGCCTTCCCCATTGAATACAACACTGCACCTCTGCTTCTGCTGAAAGAAACTTTCCACAAGTGGAAAGTTGTGGGACTCAAGGCCTGCTGTCTGGATTATTTTGTCCCACAAAGTGTTTCCTTGATGTGGTACACTCCCCTAACCCCTAGGAGAAAGAGATTGTTTTATTCTGCCAGCAGATATTGTGATGGACTGTTGGTTAGCCTCCATCCAGGAAGTGGCACTGGCAAAATAATGCTAGCTGTTGACGGAAGCCAAAAGAATGAGGGTCGTGATCAACTCAGTATACCACTGGAGGCTATATGAGCAAACAGAAAACTATTCTCATGAATGCGGGTTTTTGGCAAACTGACAAACTGCATCTGCTGCCCAGAAAGAATGCTGAGGGCAGTCACGCCCCAGGCACAGTGTTTCTTGTGATTATCTACAGGCACATCTGAAGCCTGTTAGCAATCATGTGAATCTGTCATAAATCAAGCAGCTGACCAACTGTTACCTCCTCCTCCCTGCTCTTTCTACCCAATACATATGAAGGGCTGTAGAAGCTCAGGGCCCTTGCTCACTAGAAGCAAGGAGCCCCTGATCCCTTCTTCAAAACAGATCCTTTTGTCTTTATCTTCATTTCTGCATTCATGCCTTTCATTCAGTCCCGTAGTAACTGACACAAGCTGTGGAGGTAACAGTGGGATTTATGCTTGCTCTATGTTATCCAGGGCTGGTACTCTGGTATCTCAAGTGGTGGGCAGGGCCATAAAGCTCACAAAAGAGCCTGTCCTTTTTGTTAAACTACCAGGACTGGTGGAGGGTCAAAGCCAGGTGGAGTCTAGGTCAGGCAAGTCTGTGGTGCTCCTGCACCCCAAGTGTGGGTGCTAGCAGCAACCCCAGAAGGGATCAGAGGGCAGTTCCCTGGCTAATGGGCTAATGTTCCAAGGAGGAGGGCAACTGCATCTGCTGCACAGTATGGAGAGTGGGGAGGAGTAGGCTGCACTAAGTCCCATCCACGTCCCATGCACTTGCCAAAGCATGTCTCACACTCAAAATATTCCACTAGTAACAGCTAGCTAGGTTCTAGACAGTCTGCTCAAAAATCAAAACTGAATCTGGGCATTAGCCTTCTCTGATTAGACAGAAACTGTGGCTTTCAGGCCATATCTGTCCTCATCAGTCAGAAAAGTAGGATTATCCTTCCCCTGTGCCCTTGGCTACAGCACACTTCCCATTCACCCCTTGGTTCTGGCCAAGGGGATTTGTCCTTATTCAAGATTATATCATGAATCTCCATTGGGACCTTCTCTCAACCTGGGACTGTCTCCTGACTTAGCTGACTGACTTCCATGAGGTCTCCTGAGAGGTAGGATGAGAAATGGCCTCCCTCTGTCTTTATTAGGGTCTGGGGGTGCACACAAAGCACGACCTCATGCCACTCCTTCTGATCTACTCCCCACCACTCACTAAGTAATCATCAGAACTGGGTACAGTTAAGACCTTTCCCCATGGCCTGGATTGCCAGGCTCCCCAGGGAGAGAGTACATCCTGAAGGCAGTCTCTCTCCCTCTCAAATCCTGAGGGTTTTGAGTTTTCCGCCTGGATCACCATGTGGACTGCAGCCTGTCACTTATTTCAATGGCCTTGTGATTTCTTTCTGTTTTGCTGTTAAGTTCCCATGTTGCTTCTTAGAAAAAAGTTTACAGTGTGAGTCTCTACACACTATTTTGCCATTCCAAGTGAGAAAGGGATGCTAACAAGTCCTCCAGTGCAACCTCTTGGTGGGAAAATGAAGTCTTAAGATGAGATATATTCACTCAGAAATCATATTTTTTTCTTAACAAATCGTTAAATATAGTTGGTTGTAAAAAAACAAACAAACAAACAAACAAACAAACAAACAAAACAGATGCAAGCCTATATTATCCCCATGTCATTGAAGGAGTAAGTTGTAAAAAAATAAATAAATTAAAATAAATATAAAAATACTAATGCAAAACTTTGATGCTAAAGGGCTTCTTAAACTGGGCAAAAATTGAGATACCATAAAAAAAATAGTTAGAAATATATGTATTTTTACATTAATACCTTGTTTGGCAAAAAAGAAAAGAAAAGAAAATACACCTCATAAGCTTTTAAATCACTATTTGTACAGAGATTCACATTGTCTTAATAACAAAGAGGAATTAGAGAGGAAAGTTTGGGAGTATAAACATGACAGATAGAAGACCTAGCCTGTGTACTGGTCCACAGATACATGAGATAAATTATAGTGAAGATGAATATGTGCCTGTGTATATACATAGAAATAAAAACATATAAAAATTATATATTATTAATTTGTTTTTATATTTATGTTTGACAAAATCACATCTGAGAAGTAAACAATGATTTAAAAAGATTCTTAGGAATATATACTTTCCTTGGAAGTTTATTAAGAGCCATTAATAATGTTAAGGACAAAGGTAACATGACAAAATTCTTGTTTTACAAAGAATATGTCTTCCAGGATATCCAGTGTGGAAATTTGAATTAATAAAATTAATATGGGTGATTAAGACCAATGAGGAGCCCATTTTGGAAGTTATTAAGTTATGTTGGGAATTTATGACTTAATAGTCAAGGTAGTAATGGGAGAAAGAAGATGACCCTAAGATTTTGGACCTGTGTACATCGATGATGGTACCTTACAACCCATTAGGAAACAGAGAAGGAAAATAATTAGGTAGGAATAACGTGATTCTATTTTGAAAATGTGGAGTTTGAGATGTCTGTTGTAGATACAATGGTGAACAGACAAATGACAGAAATGACTCCTCAAAGCAATCTGGAACTCAGATATTGATGTGAGAATCATCTTGGTTGTGTTTATAACAGTGTGGGTTTATCTCTGTTCTCAAATATCCCCTTTTTATAAGGATACTAAGCATATTGGAACAGGGCCCATTTTGTTGCTTTTATCTCAACTTGATCATGTGCAAAGACCCTATTTTCCAATATGGCCACATTCATGGGTGCTGGTGGGTTAGGACTAAACATAACAATGAGTAAATTGTCTAATGCTGGTGCTTCAGTATTTGCTATTAAACCTGACACAATAGTCTCCAATTCAGTTATTATCAAAAGGTTGATTTTTGGCTCCCATGTAAACATTTTTAATTTCCTAATTTGTTTAGAAGTCATGTGGGAGAGATATTTGGTATTTATTTTGGCCCCATCAAGGTACCCACAGGTGGGAACAATATAATTTGCAAAGCTATTGGGCTTATGACAAGGCAGGTTGAAGTCAATTTGTTCCAGCTCACAAAAGCTTATTGTTACATTTTTAGGAATTTTGAGAGCTGATTACTAAACATAGTTATTATTAACAATTGAATAATATAAAAATAACAATTAAATATATTCCAAAAAATATTCAAACCCATACTTTCTAATTGTTTTGCTGTATTGCTCTATTATCTATCTGTGTGTTTAGACTATTTACCTCTATTATACCTATGTGGTAGAAATATTATATAATGGTATGCTACCAAACCCCTTTTATAACTTTGTACTCAGTGACATCACTGAGGAGTTTAAAACTGTCTGTGGTGGCCCTATCTACTTCACATAAATATAAAACAACAAACTGTCAGAATTTGACTTATTTTGTTGAATCCCCAGACGTAAGACTGTGAGTGAGGAAATGCTGATAATTTACATCAAATTTTAAAGTGTGTTATGTCTGTACCTGATACATGTTAAATAACAGAAAAGGGGAGATATATTATTCTGATTCAACAAAGAAATCACTTGCATTATTGACAAGTGAGTGAATTTCCAACATACATCTGCATTATTTCACTTTTGTTTTACTAGTTAATACAAATGAAACTGTCAACCAACACTCACACCGGAACTACACTCCAAGAGTCACTTGTTAAATCTTCATTAGCACATCAAGAAATAGGAAGACATTAACAATAGCAAGTTTAGATTTTTTTCCCTAAGATTCTTGATTCTACAGGTGGTCAACATTTTGTTGGATTGTTTACAGTAGGGGAAGAGATTTAAGAGTATATATATTCATTAGAAATATGTGTATTGGCGAGAAAGAAAGAGAGAGAAAAGAAGAGAATGTAGCTCAGTCTGAGTATAAAGAAAACATACTTGACGAAGAGACATATCACGCTCACATTGGAGGGTTTTGCCATGAGACTTAGGGCAATTCTTCCATCCTAAGACAAAGGAAATAATGAAATAATGGGTGCAGGTGTAGGTAATTTATATTTAGTATTGCAATATATTGAGGGAATTTACACCTGGTGTTCTACATTTTTCCACAAAATAAATGTACTGCTTAAAGTGAAGCGGAAGCAAGAAGCGTAAACAACTTTAAATCTAATAGAGTAGTTTTGAGTTATCTGCAGTAACAAACAGGAGAGAAACTAAATATTGGTAAAGGGAGAGGAACTGAAAGGCAGTATTTGAGACCTTGTGGGATCCTATCAGGGATTTGCATGATTTGAACCTATATTATTCAGCCTAGAGGGTTAAGTTGGCCTAAGGCTTGCTTTTCTTGATTCAGATAGATGAAGGGACTCACATCTCATTGATGGGACAAAGGAGGTGGCATTTAAAGGACAAGTCTAACTAGACTGAGAAGAAAATAAGCTGATGACAAGAGACATTAGTGCAGAAAGTATAGGGTCCAGCCACAGAACACAGAAAAAAGTCAAGAGCAACTGCGGTATGAATGACAGAGTATATACATGTAAAATAGTTTACTAATTATACTCTGGTGTTATCTGCCTTTCTAATCCTTGTATCTCCGTTTTTTCTCGTAATGGTGCTCACTTTTCAAATTCTCAGTAAGCTAAAAAATAAAGGCATCACAAATATTGTCCTTGTACTGGCAAATTGTAAAATTAAATTATTAGAATTACACTTAGTAGGAAATATAACATTGTTACCAGACTCTTTTATCCTTGAATACTTTTATCACCTTAAGGCTAATTATCAGTGAGAGAGGGAAATGATCAAATAACTTTCTCCCAGTTATTAGAGTTTTGAGTAATAATTTATCTAAAGCTGCATTTTAGGATAAGAGCATTGAGTGTATATATTGATGTATCTATTTTTCTGTTTTAGTTTCCCCAGGAAATGTTTGAGTTATTAAGTGCTTTTTTCCCATATCAGATGCTTCATAAATTGACAATGGCCATAAAAGTGAAGTTAATGAAGATTGGAAATGCATTCTTTTTTATTGTATTCTAAACTATACTTGGGTTATAATTCCATACTTATATGAATGTATACAAAAATGCTTAGATTTTGTCCATACATTGTTGAGTTTGTGTCTATATCTAATTGTCATGTTTAAAATTAACAGTTATAAACCAAAATATATAGTGTACACATGTAATGTTGAACAATTGTATAGCAGCCTATGAAACAATTATGAGAGTTCATATAATCCAGAAGATGGTGCTGTTTACATTTCTACTACATTTTGGAACTGCAGAGAAGCAATTTATTTCCAATTCCTCCATTGATGGGTTGTAAATTATTGAGCATACCTTCGCAATAGGAACAGTTAATGTAGCTTTGCTCTTGAGGATTTCACATTTACAAATAATTTGCATAACATTTCCACAGGAGATATTAGAAAATGTACTACTTCACAAGCAATCTCACATTAATGGAACCTGATCAGTTGCAGCCATCCCAGTTATCTTATGCCAGGAGTACACTCAAATGTGAAAATACGTATTAGATAAAAGACCTATTTAATTTTCTGGTTACTTATATGGCTATTAAAATGCAACATGCAGACCATTAAAGTGGTGATGATCCTTATTTAATGGAATTTGAATTTATTCTTCCAAGTAGTGAATAGTTTTATAGTGACATGTTAATTATTTACTATACGAGCACAAAAGATTTAGCAAGTTAACATAGATAAATGGGACACATAGTATCTATAATACATCAGACCTATTCCACTTCACTCAAAGTTTAGTAAGGGATCATGCACACAGTCTTATAACTGCTTCTAGTAATTTAGTAAGGAGTTAGGAAGAACCACTGTGTGCTTTTACCAAGACTGTCACTAGCAATGCTCACTGCCTCTGTTTAAAAAGTCATGCCCTCAAAAGCAAATAAAATAATGGAAACTTGAGCATAGCTTCTCAAATCCATTTAGCAGCAAATCAACACAGAAAAAAAAAACAAAAAACAAAACAAAAAAAAAAAAAATGAGAGTGCCCTAAAATCTGCATAAAAATTTTTGTACAGAACAACATTTAACTATTTCTAAATATTGAGTTAATGTTACAATATAGAGGTCTAAATTAGTAATATTTTTAATGAGAGTGAAGGAGTTTAGCAATTCAAGTGTGCTATGCCCTTATTAATCATAGGAGAATTGATACAGATAAAAAGAAAAAATAAGCATAGACACATTATTTTGTAGATAGAGGAACCCACCAGAAAACCTGAGAGTGAAACCAAGAATGAAAATTAGTTATTTGTGGGGAGAGGAAATTCAGGTGGAGAAATGTGGAGATAGAAAAGTATTAATTAATTATATTCTTGCTTATTTGCTCCCTGAGTTTTTAAACATATCACTATATTTCTTTTATAAAAAGTAAAATTATCCCTGGAAAAAACAAGACAGAGACTCCAAAGGTTGCTCAGTAGACTATCTTTATCAGAATCATTTGGAGTAATTTTGTTTTTGTCGCTATGGTTGCTACAATTAAAATAGCTTTCCTGGGTTTTCCTGGAGAGCAGCTGAATCAGACCCTTTGGATTAGGCCTTGGGAGTTTGGATCTTTGACAAGCTTCTCCAGTAACTTTGCTGCATAATAAAGTTTGCAGACCCTTAAAAATTCTTAAGCTGGGGAAGATTGAAACAGGGGTAGGAGAGTAGGCATACTAGGCCTCAGTAAACACAGGACAACATAATGAAACAAACAAGCAATATGATTAAATAAAACAAGAAAATACATAGAAGATTTATGGATGTTAGTCTTTTAAAATTTAGATATTATAAGCTTTTAGTGGGAGATACCCTCTTACTAAATGACATCATTTTTTTTTTCTGAAGCTTAATTCAACAACTAGATATCTCATTTCATTTTCCTAGATCCATTTACCAGAAGTAATTCTAAGATTTAAGTTGCCTGGAGCAAAAATCTAAGGAGTAAAGTTACAGCTGGTTTTTCTGATTATTGTAATTTAGGTAAATAGTCAATGCTGCCAGAAACATAATTTGGTTTTTGTGTGTTCTTTAATAAGGTCTTTGTTGAACTAATTTGCCATTGCTATGCCTTTTCTAGAATTTAGAAATTAAAAGTTCTTGGAGGTGTATGTGTGTGTGTATATGTATGTATATATATGTTTATATATAACTTACTTATATATTACATATATATTACTTTTTAATGTTAGAATATAAAAAAGAGATTATTCTTTTGAGCGTGATACTATTTCCAATAGTTAAAATTGTTTACAAAAAAGACATTATTTGAAAAAAAACTCCTTATCCTGTCAACTTTTTTCTTTTGCAAAATATGCTTTCCTTTATTGTCTCTATGCTTTTTCATGATGCTAAATGCTCACAGCTTTTTAAACAACAAAAAAATTTCTGAAAACTATTGTGAACATAGGAATGTTACAGCAAGTGGCTGCATTAATTAATTTAGTCCCTACATAACTAATTAATGATGCAATCCCTTACCAAATTATCTACATTCGATACTTTGCATAAAAATATTACATTGATTTGTATCCTTTTAGTCACTGGATTTGATATTGAGACAAGTGACATACATACAAAATATAACTCTTGGAATTCATGAACTAAATTTATACTCACGAAGTTGTATGAGGACAGCTAATCTATATAGGAGATCTAATTAGAATTTGGCTCTATTCTTAAACACAATTTACAAACTTAAATGGACTTGTTGGCAGAAATGCATGATATAATGCTCTACTTCCTACACTCATGGCCAGGTGTTATACAGTATTTAAATAAAAATCTTAAAAACATGATCTTTTGAGAGGGACTCTTGGTTATTGCCTCATATCGGATATCCTGATGCTTTAGCATGTGAGTTGATTTCTTGCATGTATTGTATACTTAGTGTCTTAGTCATTTCAGGCTACTATAATAAAGTACCATAGATAGAGTGGCTTATAAACAACAGAAATATATTTCTCATTGGCCTATAGGCTGGAAGTCTGAGATCAGGGTGCCAGCATGGTCTGGTTCCAGTAAGGGCCTTCTTCCAGGTTGCAGACTGACAACTTCTCATTTTATCCTAACATGGTGGAAAAGAGTGACCTAGCTCTCTTACTTCTTCTCTTAAGGACATTAGTCCCATTAATGAGAGTTTCATCCTTATGACTTAATTACCTCCCAAAGCTCCACCTCCAAATGCCATCACTCTGGGAATTGGATTTCCACATATGAATCTGGGAGGTGCAAAGTATTTATTAATAACACTTGGCATCTACTTCGTCTCTGTAAATTGTTTCTTTCTATTTATATTTTCTCTATTTTTACTGTGACATGACCACATTAAATAATTTTTCTCTATGTTTATAAGCATTGAGATACATTACAATTTAAAATGAAATGTTTAAAAAATGTAATGACAGTGATAAACAAACTAGACATCTTTGTACCTCTTTAGACCTCTTTGTGGTGTGTGTGTGTGTGTTTGTGTGTGTGTGTGTGTAAATGGGCAGTATCTACTATACCTCAGTCCAAGGTGTCTTTTGAACAGCATTGTCCTGATTTTGTGTTTTTTATTTGTTTATGCTTCTAAGTAAGACTGTGTTTGAAGAGATGGTTTCAAGGCTATATAAAAATAGAAAACTCTTGCTCTAAGATATTAATACAAATGGAACATCACAAGTGCATTCAAGTGTTTCTTATTCTGCATTGTACAAAAATTATTTCTGAACATTGGCCTGCTTTTCTTTTTTATTGTATGACTTATCTTTCCTTTTCAATTATTCATAGTCTCCTAAGGACCACTTTCACTACAAAATAGTATCTATGGGAGGTAAAAACAGCAAGAAATGTATTTCTGAATGGATTACAGGGAAAGGTCTATTTAGAAATTTAAATGTATATGGTCAACATAGAAGATGATATATACACCTACTCAATAACTCTTTCAACCAACAGTGTTCTGGTTATGGCCCATTTTAACCTTCTGATTTTCTTTCTGGGAAGTATGTATATATTTATTTTCTATGTTCAATTTACTTTTATGCTATGAAATTTGATGTGAACTCAAGGGATTTGGGGGAATATTTTTCTTTTTAATTATATTTAGCAATGTTTTCAGTTGATTTAGAATACGTATAGCCTCTATTTACTTTCTGACCATCAATTAAAAAAATGTATTGCTGCTTGCTCTTTTTTCCAATCCTTAAAACATTTTAGAATTTTTGCAGCTCTTTACCCACCTTTCCTTACAACAAAATTCTGCCCTCATTTATATTTTCATAACCTACTTTTTCAAAGTTGTGTCAATTTCATTTGTAAATTATTTCAAACATACAAAAAAATAAAATAGTATCACAGAAACTCACGTATCCAACACTTTGAGTATGGATTAGCCATATATCAGGCTGATTTTCCTTCCTGATATTTCTACACAGTTAATTCAAGTAATCTTCTCCCATCACAGTGTTCAAATGTTACAGAGAATCATTTTATAATAAAAATTTAACTGCTTTTTAAAATATGAGGTTAGATTGAACCTCTCTTCCAAAAAGGAAATAAGATTTTTTTAAGAAAAGGTGCTGAAAAGAAACAACAGAGAACATTCTACTCTCAGCCCCTTTAGTGTAACTTTACTTACACAATATGTAGCCTATAAACAAATATCTAGCAAATATATGAAAATAGCCAATATTTTGCTTGTCTGCTTGCTTTTTTTTTTCTCTCTCTCTCTCTAAAACCCTATTTAAAATAGCTGGGACTCTTTCAATAAATATGAAGCAGGTATAAGTAAAATAAAATGGGTGTGGCTAGAACTGGAAAAAAATGTGCACGGTGTGTGGCTTAAATACCATATTCAAATGGAAGAAGTATCTGAATCTCAATAAGAGATATCCCCCAGCCCCATGATGTAAATTAGGTGACTGAAGGAAACTGTAGTACTTCTAAGGGTGAATTTTATTCTTAAAAATTAACAGAACCATTCAGAGAACAACACAAGTATAAGGACATCAGGGATACTATTCTGTTCAGTAGAATGTATGTGTGGATGTTATAGGTTTCAGGATTATTCAGAGAAACTAAAGATGAATTATAGGTCACTGAGAAGTTTTTGAAGCATATCAAATAATGATGCTTGGGTCAGCACTGACAATATCCCTGGAAGATTTCCTTTATTCTGAGTAGACAAAGCCTTAAAATGAAAAAAGAAGGATTATGTGGTTTTCTACAGACATTTTGCTTCATCTCTTGATATACACAGCACCTAAGAGAGGTGTAAAAAAAGACTGGAAACATTTTCAAGGAGCAAGATGTTGGGAAAACCAAAAATAAAATAAGGATATTTCTAAATAAGATGGGGATTTATCTCATAAATATTGCTTCTGCAGATATGCAAGTGCCTAGTCAAGCGATCACAAACTATTCACTCTGTCTCCTCATTTTAAAAGTAACCTACATCATAAATTTGTTCTAGAGAGTCAATAGGTTATGAATATTAAGATTTTGAATAATTATTGGCCTTTAGAAATTATTCAATAAATATTATCTGTTACTATGATTCAACAAAGAAGGAAGGCATAATTAGGCTGCAGTGGAGATGGTGCCAAAACTCACAAAAGGAAAGTATTTCCATGTGTTTTGTTTCATTTTCTTTGATTGTCTTCTTTTATTGGAGAAATGCCTTCCCCTTTCTCCCACTTTCTTGTTTTTTTTTTTGTTTGTTTGTTTTAATTCTGTACTTGCTTCATATTTTTCTCCATACATTTGCTTTTCTGTTTACTTTCAGTTCTTTCTTTCCCAGAATGTCACCTTTCCTATGACTATGGCTTAATCTATTGTAGACAAAATGCCTGTAGCCAAGGCTCTCACACATTGGGGTGCCTAAGTATAATATTAAAACTTGCTACAGTACAAACTTGTAGCGCAGACTCCAGGAGATTTTGATTTAATAAATCTGAGTTAAATTATAGGAATGTGCAATCTTATCAAGTACTCAAAGTGATTTTAGTGCCCATAGCCTGTGAGAAACATCAGAGGACAAGACCTCTAACTCAGTACAAATTATTTAAAAAGAAAATCTGCTTGATTGATCCAAGCCTATGGATAGGTTTCCTTTAAACCGTTTACTCCGTGATGTAAATCTTTATGGTCAAATTAAAGGTGGATAATTGTACTAGAACATTGTTTGAAATATGAGTGTCAACCCAATTCCATCACTTTGCCTGCCTTGCACATTAAGTTATATGTGTATATAAAATACATGATAAACTAATCACAGTAAGATATCAAATGCAAAGACTCTCCTTTAAAAAAAAGAGACAAATAAAAATAAAGCTATGTCTACTGGTTGGATCTAAATACAATGTTATGGAGAAGAGGCCACAAAATCTCCTTCATATCCCTGTGTTCTGCCATGGTCTTGTCAGGGTGTGGGCTCAGTATATTCACACTACTGGGAATTTAAACAGGAACATAAACATAAGGAAAATCCATATGCTTCAAGTAAAGCTCTCACTTAGACAAAAGAATAAAGAATGAGACATGGGGGTTTCTTGCTAGGATGTTTTCCTGTCTTGTGCTTTTTGTATACCATGTGGGAACAACCAGTTTATTTCCAGCACTAGGATAGCTCCACATTTTTCCATCCCTTAGGGGCCATGATCTATGTGCCTGGTTTCTTAGCATTCAGATAAGAAACACTTTCTTACCCCATCTTTGATTCAGATGCTATGTTTTTATTTCCTACCTCAGAATTGTGCCTTTTCTCTCATGAAGACAGCTAAAACATCTATGAATTAAGAAGTTGCTGCTGCCGACAGGATTGTTATCTAGCTTTTGGCCCTGGGTAAGACCATTACGATACATTAAATCAATTCCGGGAAATACTTGAATAATCTAGATTTGAAGCCAAAGAGCTCTCTGGATATTGGCCATGTGTCAGGACTTTCTTGTTCTACAAGGAGACAGGATTGATAAACTGTCACAAGTGGTTCTAAGCTTAGAACTGAGAGACTCTGACCACACAGACACCATCACCAGGGAGAACAGATGCATTTGGAAACAAGGAGAGGAAAGAGGTGCAAACTGTTTTTAGAAGATTCTTAAGACACTTTGTGTCTGAAACAGATATGCAGGCTATGTTTTAATATGTCGACAGTAAACAAAGTAAAAACCTTGCTCTCAGTGTTTAATAGTGCAGGAAAAGGCACAATTAGATATTGACATTGTCAATCATTACCACTTCCAAAAGGAATATACAATAATAAATCAATACACGTTCTTTGAAAAATTTTCTCTGTTTTTCTCAAGGAATCTAGTTGTTAAGACAAAATATTTTTGCATATTCTCTGTTTGCCCCAAATTACTGATATAAAGGAATAAAGAAAGAGAGGACAACATGGGAAGAGGGGAAAAAGGGAGAGATTTGAGGGAGGGAAGGAAGGAAGGGAGGAAAGGAGAGATACACATGAAAAATTCTTAAAACCACATTTACAGAGCATAAAAACCTGTAAGGGTAAAACATAAAAAAAAAAAAAATGCTTGAGATTATTTTAAATGAGGAACTTTTGTAGGAAGGACTTTTTACCAGTCTTTCTTAGTGTACTAAAATTCACCTCATTATTCTTTTTATAATAAACATTAAGCCTAGTTTAAAAAAAAAGTAAGTTCTCAATGTAAGTTGCTAAAATCAATTGGCAAATAAGATGAAACAGAAAAACATGTAGCCTGATGAATGACAAAAAATGCAAGCTTCTATTACGGAAACAAAGCAGACAATACTTGTCAACTTTGTTACAATCTCATTTATTTGTCAGTAATCCATAGCTAATTGACAAACCACATGCCTAAAAAAAAAAAAAACTGGTTAAACTAGACATTTGAAGACAAAACTGGAGACAACACTTAGCTTGTTCAGTTACAAAATTAAAGTAGCTAATTCATTTACTCTTCTCAGAAAGAACTGTTTTATATGATAATAAGGTGAGTGAGAAAAGTTGCAGTAGCTCCTGTTTTTAAAGTCTACTTTCTTGTATTTCTTTCAAACAGGGTCTTCTTCTTTCCACAGTATCTAAATAAATCCATTCTAATAACACATTCAGAGTAGATTTTCATTGTTCTGCGGTTGTTGTTTATTATTTTGTAACTTTCTCTGTAATGGTTGCAGCTCATTATATTGGTTGCAGCCAATAGAATGTATTGTATTCGATTATACACACAGACACACACACACATACACATGCACATATACCACATGCACAGTCGCATCCTTTACTTCACTGTTCTGCCCAGCTACCACTATCTTACTTAGCTTCTCTTTAAAGCAAAAATGCCACAAAGAGATATCTTTGGTCTGGGCGTGGTGGCTCACGCTTATAATCCCAGCGCTTTGGGAGGCTGAGGTGGGCAGTTCATGAGGTCAGGAGATCCAGACCATCCTGGCTAACACTGTGAAACCTCGTCTCTACTAAAAATACAAAAAATTAACCAGGTGTGGTGGCTTGTGTATGTAGTTCCAGCTACTCAGGAGGCTGAGACAGAAGAATGTCGTGAACCTGGGAGGCGGAGGTTGCAGTGAGTCAAGATCGTGCCACTGCACTTCAGCCTGGCCAATAGAGCAAGACTCCATCTAGGGGCGGAGCAAGATGGCCGAATAGGAGCAGCTCCAGTCTCCACTCCCAGCGCGAGCGACACAGAAGACCGGTGATTTCTGCGTTTTCAACTGAGGTACTGGGGTCATCTCGCTAGGGAGTGCCGACAATCGGTGCTGGTCAGCTGCTGCAGCCTGACCAGCGTGAGCTGAAGCAGGGCGAGGCATCGCCTCACCTGGAAGCGCAAGGGGGAAAGGGATCCCTTTTTCCTAGCCAGGGGAACTGAGACACACAACACCTGGAAAATCGGGTAACTCCCACCCCAATACTGCGCTTTAAGGAACAGGCACACCAGGAGAATATATCCCACACCTGGCCGGAGGGTCCCACGCCCACGGAGCCTCCCTCACTGCTAACACAGCCGTCTGCGGCGATCTATCCGCAAGGCAGCAGCGAGGCTGGGGGAGGGGCGCCCGCCATTGCTGAGGCTTAAGTAGGTAAACAAAGCCGCTGGGAAGCTCGAACTGGGTGGAGCTCACAGCACTCAAGGAAGCCTGCCTGTCTCTGTAGACTCTACCTCTGCGGACAGCGCACAGCTGCAGCCCATTAGGGGAAAGAGCAGGGGCGGTGCAGACGCGAACGACTCTGTCTGACAGCTTTGGGGAGAGCCGCGGATCTCCTAACGCGGAGGTTGAGATCCGAAAACGGACAGACTGCCTGCTCAGGTGGGTCCCTGACCCCTGAGTAGCCTAGCTGGGAGACATCCCCCACTAGGGGCAGTCTGACACCCCACACCTCACAGGGTGGCGTCACCCCTGAGAGGAAACTTCCAAAAAGAATCAGACAGGTACACTCGCTGTTCAGCAATATTCTATCTTCGGCAACCTCTGCTGCTGATACCCAGGCAAACAGGGTCTGGAGTGGACCTCAAGCAATCTCCAACAGACCAACAGACAGTCCTTCTGACTGCCAGACGGAAAACTATCAAACAGGAAGGACACCTATACCAAAACCCCATCCGTACGTCACCATCATCAAAGTCCAGAGACAGATAAAACCACAAAGATGGGGAAGAAGCAGGGCAAAAAAGCTGGAAATTCAAAAAATAAGAGCGCATCTCCCCCTGCAAAGGAGCGCAGCCCATCGCCAGCAACGGATCAAAGCTGGTCAGAGAATGACTTTGACGAGATGAGAGAAGAAGGCTTCACTCCATCAAACCTCTCAGAGCTAAAGGAGGAATTACGTACCCAGCGCAAAGAAACTAAAAATCTTGAAAAAAAAGTGGAAGAATTGACAGCTAGATTAATTAATGCAGAGAAGATCATAAACGAAATGACAGAGATGAAAACCATGACACGAGAATACGTGACAAATGCACAAGCTTCGGTAACCGACTCGATCAACTGGAAGAAAGAGTATCAGCGATTGAGGATCAAATGAATGAAATGAAGCGAGAAGAGAAACCAAAAGAAAAAAGAAGAAAAAGAAATGAACAAAGCCTGCAAGAAGTATGGGATTATGTAAAAAGACCAAATCTACGTCTGATTGGGGTGCCTGAAAGTGAGGGGGAAAATGGAACCAAGTTGGAAAACACTCTTCAGGATATCATCCAGGAGAACTTCCCCAACCTAGTAGGGCAGGCCAACATTCAAATTCAGGAAATACAGAGAACGCCACAAAGATACTCCTCCAGAAGAGCAACTCCAAGACACATAATTGCCAGATTCACCAAAGTTGAATGAAGGAAAAAATCTTAAGGGCAGCCAGAGAGAAAGGTCGGGTTACCCACAAAGGGAAGCCCATCAGAATAACAGCAGACCTCTCGCAGAAACTCTACAAGCCAGAAGAGAGTGGGGGCCAATATTCAACGTTCTTAAAGAAAAGAATTTTCAACCGAGAATTTCATATCCAGCCAAACTAAGCTTCATCAGTGAAGGAGAAATAAAATCCTTTACAGATAAGCAAATGCTTAGAGATTTTGTCACCACCAGGCCTGCCTTACAAGAGACCCTGAAGGAAGCCCTAAACATGGAAAGGAACAACCGGTACCAGCCATTGCAAAAACATGCCAAAATGTAAAGACTATCGAGGCTAGGAAGAAACTGCATCAACTAACGAGCAAAATAACCAGTTAATATCATAATGACAGGATCAAGTTCACACATAACAATATTAACCTTAATGTCAATGGACTAAATGCTCCAATTAAAGACACAGACTGGCAAACTGGATAAAGAATCAAGACCCATCAGTCTGCTGTATTCAGGAGACCCATCTCACATGCAGAGACATACATAGGCTCAAAATAAAGGATGGAGGAAGATCTACCAAGCAAATGGAGAACAAAAAAAAGCAGGGGTTGCAATCCTAGTCTCTGATAAAACAGACTTTAAACCATCAAAGATCAAAAGAGACAAAGAAGGCCATTACATAATGGTAAAGGGATCAATTCAACAGGAAGAGCTAACTCTCCTAAATATATATGCACCCAATACAGGAGCACCCAGATTCATAAAGCAAGTCCTTAGAGACCTACAAAGAGACTTAGACTCCCATACAATAATAATGGGAGACTTCAACACTCCACTGTCAACATTAGACAGATCAACGAGACAGAAAGTGAACAAGGATATCCAGGAATTGAACTCATCTCTGCACCAAGCGGACCTATAGACATCTATAGAACTCTCCACCCCAAATCAACAGAATATACATTCTTCTCAGCACCACATCACACTTATTCCAAAATTGACCACATAATTGGAAGTAAAGCACTCCTCAGCAAATGTACAAGAACAGAAATTATAACAAACTGTCTCTCAGACCACAGTGCAATCAAACTAGAACTCAGGACTAAGAAACTCAATCCAAACCGCTCAACTACATGGAAACTGAACAACCTGCTCCTGAATGACTACTGGGTACATAACGAAATGAAGCAGAAATAGATGTTCTTTGAAACCAATGAGAACAAAGATACAACATACCAGAATCTCTGGGACACATTTAAAGCAGTGTGTAGAGGGAAATTTATAGCACTAAATGCCCACAAGAGAAAGCAGAGAGATCTAAAATTGACACTCTAACATCACATTAAAAGAACTAGAGAGGCAAGAGCAAACACATTCAAAAGCTAGCAGAAGGCAAGAAATAACTAAGATCAGAGCAGAACTGAAGGAGATAGAGACACAAAAAACCCTCCAAAAATCAATGAATCCAGGAGTTGGTTTTTTGAAAAGATCAACAAAATTGACAGACCGCTAGCTAGACTAATAAAGAAGAAAAGAGAGAGGAATCAAATAGACGCAATAAAAAATGATAAAGGGGATATCACCACCGACCCCACAGAAATACAAACTACCATCAGAGAATACTATAAATACCTCTCCGCAAATCAACTAGAAAATCTAGAAGAAATGGATAATTTCCTGGACACTTACACTCTCCCAAGACTAAACCAGGAAGAAGTTGAATCCCTGAATAGACCAATAGCAGGCTCTGAAATGAGGCAACAATTAATAGCCTACCACCAAAAAAAGTCCAGGACCAGATGGATTCACAGCTGAATTCTACCAGAGGTACAAGTGGGAGCTGGTACCATTCCTTCTGAAACTATTTCAATCATAGAAAAGAGGGAATCCTCCCTAACTCTTTTTATGAGGCCAACATCATCCTGATACCAAAGCCTGGCAGAGACACAACAAAAAGAGAGAATTTTAGACCAATATCCCTGATGAACATCGATGCAAAAATCCTCAATAAAATACTGGCAAACCGATTCAGCAGCACATCAAAAAGCTTATCCACCATGATCAAGTGGGCTTCATCCCTGGGATGCAAGGCTGGTTCAACATTCGCAAATCAATAACGTAATCCAGCATATAAACAGAACCAAAGACAAGAACCACATGATTATCTCAATAGATGCAGAAAAGGCTTTTGACAAAATTCAACAGCCCTTTATGCTAAAAACGCTCAATAAATTTGGTATTGATGGAACGTACCTCAAAATAATAAGAGCTATTTATGACAAACCCACAGCTAATATCATACTGAATGGGCAAAAACTGGAAAAATTCCCTTTGAAAACTGGCACAAGACAGGGATGCCCTCTCTCACCACTCCTATTCAACATAGTGTTGGAAGTTCTGGCTAGGGCAATCAGGCAAGAGAAAGAAATCAAGGGTATCCAGTTAGGAAAAGAAGAAGTCAAATTGTCCCTGTTTGCAGATGACATGATTGTATATTTAGAAAACCCCATTGTCTCAGCCCAAAATCTGCTTAAGCTGATAAGCAACTTCAGCAAGTCTCAGGATACAAAATTAATGTGCAAAAATCACAAGCATTCTTATACACCAGTAACAGACAAGCAGAGAGCCAATCAGGAATCAACTTCCATTCACAATGCTTCAAAGAGAATCAAATACCTAGGAATCCAGCTTACAAGGGATGTAAAGGACCTCTTCAAGGAGAACTACAAACCACTGCTCAGTGAAATCAAAGAGGACACAAACAAATGGAAGAACATACCATGCTCATGGATAGGAAGAATCATATCGTGAAAATGGCCATACTGCCCAAGGTGATTTATAGATTCAATGCCATCCCCATCAAGCTACCAATGACTTTCTTCACAGAATTGGAAAAAACGGCTTTAAAGTTCATATGGAACCAAAAAAGAGCCCGCATTGCCAAGACAATCCTAAGTCAAAAGGACAAAGCTGGAGGCGTCACGCTACCTGACTTCAAACTATACTACAAGGCTACAGTAACCAAAACAGCATGGTACTGGTACCACAACAGAGATATAGACCAATGGAACAGAACAGAGTCCTCAGAAATAATACCACACATCTACAGCCATCTGATCTTTGACAAACCTGAGAGAAACAAGAAATGGGGAAAGGATTCCCTATTTAATAAATGGTGCTGGGAAAATTGGCTAGCCATAATAGAAAGCTGAAACTGGATCCTTTCCTTACCCCTTATACGAAAATTAATTCAAGATGGATTAGAGACTTAAATGTTAGACCTAATACCATAAAAACCCTAGAAGAAAATCTAGGTAGTACCATTCAGGACATAGGCATGGGCAAGGACTTCATGTCTAAAACACCAAAAGCAATGGCAGCAAAAGCAAAAATTGACACATGGGATCTAATTAAACTAAAGAGCTTTTGCACAGCCAAAGAAACTACCATCAGAGTGAACAGGCAACCTACAGAATGGGAAAATTTTTGCAACCTACTCATCTGACAAAGGGCTAATATCCAGAATCTACAAAGAACTCAAACAAATATACAAGAAAAAAGCAAACAACCCCATCAAAAAGTGGGGAAAGGATATGAACAGACATTTCTCAAAAGAAGACATCCATACAGCCAACAGACACATGAAAAAATGCTCATCATCACTCGCCATCAGAGAAATGCAAATCAAAACCACAATGAGATACCATCTCACACCAGTTAGAATGGCAATCATTAAGAAGTCAGGAAACAACAGGTGTTGGAGAGGATGTGGAGAAATAGGAACACTTTTACACTGTTGGTGGGATTGTAAACTAGTTCAACCATTATGGAAAACAGTATGGCGATTCCTCAAGGATCTAGAACTAGATGTACCATATGACCCAGCCATCCCACTACTGGGTATATACCCAAAGGATTATAAATTACTCTACTACAAAGACACATGCACACGTATGTTTATTGCGGCACTATTCACAATAGCAAAGACTTGAATCAACCCAAATGTCCATCTGTGACAGACTGGATTAAGAAAATGTGGCACATATACACCATGGAATACTATGCAGCCATCAAAAAGGATGAGTTTGCGTCCTTTGTAGGGACATGGATGCAGCTGGAAACCATCATTCTTAGCAAACTATCACAAGAAGAGAAAACCAAACACCGCATGTTCTCACTCATAGGTGGGACTGAACAATGAGATCACTTGGACTCGGGAAGGGGAACATCACACACTGGGCCTATCATGGGGGGGGGAGGAGGAGGGATTGCATTGGGGAGTTATACATGATATAAACGTCATGCACATGTACCCTAGAACTTAAAGTATAATAAAAAAAAAAAAAAAAAAAAAAAAAAAAAAAAATAAAGTCCAAATTTCCACATTAAAAAAAAAAAAAAAAAAAAAAAAAAAAAAAAAAAAAAAAAAGACTTCCATCTAAAAAAAAAAAAAAGATGTCTTACTCTGTATATATTTTCATTCCTGCATCTCTGTTGAGTACAGAATTAGCCTTAATGTCCAAAATAAAACTTGTATTATAGAGGTTATTGATGACAACACCAAATATAAGTGTCAATTTGCAGTATTCATCTCTTTCAGCCGACCTGAACTTGACACACTGACCACATTTACTTTAGGGTGTGTATTTTTCCAGGATGCTAAAATAGTAATCTATTTGGTTCTCATACTGTTTTGGACACTCCCTCTCACATACCTTCATGAGATTTGCTTCATCTTTCTAATTTCTTAATTTTGGACTGCCCTAGCAGTCACTTCTTATAGCTCTTGTTTCTGTCTCTACCCACCTCCAAATTTGTCTTCTTCAGTCCTGTGGCTTTAAATATGATTGTATTACCTTTCTGAGAGCGCTTGAACAAATTACTACAAAAATGAGCGGCTTAAAACAATAGAAGTGTATTTTCTTCTAGTTCCAAAATCCTTTTTCATAAATTAGAAGGCTGAGCCAGGAGGTGGGAGGGCTCCGAGCAATCTGCATACCCAAGAGGAGAATCAACTTCTAGTCTCTTCTAGCTTCTGGCAACTGTCTCCATTCCTCAACTTGTGGCCTTGGGCTACACGACTGCCTGGCTCTGTAGTCACATTGCCTAGTCCCATCATCTCTTTCTTTGTGTGTCTGTTCTCCTCTGTGTGTCTCTTAGAAGAACAATGGTCATTGAATTTTGCGATTACCTCAAGAGTTGTAATAATCCACTTGAGCTGCTACAGCAAAATGCTATAAACTAGGTGGCTCATAAGCAACAGAAATGTATTTTTCACAATTCTGGAGACTGGTAAGTCCAAGATCAGAGTATCAGGACGGTTGAGTTTTGATGAGGGCCTTCTTTTGGGTCGAAGACCAGAAACTTCTCACTGTGTCCTCACATGGTAGAAGGGGCAAACCAGTTTCCTCTAGTCACTTTGATAAAAGCACGAATCCCATTTTGGGTTAAGTGAGTTCTGCCATTTAATCTAATAACGGCCCAAGGGCCCCACCTGTTAATACCGCTACCTTGTGGGTTAAATTTTAACATATAAATTTTGAGGAGACACAAATATTCAGATCATGACAACAACCTATGGTGATCATCTCTTTATCTCAAGATTCTAAACTTAATTACATCTGCAAGGACCCTTTTTCCAAGTAAGGTAACAAACACAGGTTCCAGGGATTTTACATTAATATCTTCTGGGGAATCTTTTTTTGTCTGCCTAAGTGATCTATAAGTCAATAACTCCAACATGTAATTCTCTAACACATACATCTCCACGGCATTTGGATTCTATTTTCATATATTTTTCTGACATCTCCCTTTGTGAAATTCATAGATAGCTCAAGAAAAAAAAAAAATGTACTACCCAGTTTCATTAGTCAGAATTCAACAGGAGAAGAAGAAATAAAAATATATGAATTACAGACATATTGAAGGAACTGGCTCACACGATTTTGGGGACTGACTAGATAATTTCTAAATATCAGAGGAAGTTGCAAAAGTAGATTGGAATTCCAGAGCCTGAGCTGAAGTGGTTGTCCACAGATAGAATGTCTTCAAAATCAGGAAAGATTTAGTTCTGGTTTTAAGGCCTTTCAAATAATTGATTCAGGCTTACCTAGTTTATCTAGGATATTTTCTCTTCCTTAAAGTCAACTGATCATGGACGTCAATCACATCACATCTAATGAGTGTTTACTTGAGTAACTGGTAATAGTAGCCTAGTTCAATTAACTTGTCAAAGAAACTATCTCATCACCACTCAATTTTTTTAAATTACTAAGTCTACCCCAACTCGTTGTTTTAGTGCTCTATTTTTTTCTGTCTCTCAGGCCAAATAAGCATGGTGTTATGCTTGACGCTTGTCTTTCCCTCACATCCCACACCCAAATAACCAGTAAGTCCAACTCATATTCAGAAATGTTCAATCTCTCAGTAACTCCATCAGTACCTCTTTAGTTCAGAATGCCATGATTGCTCCTTTGAATTATTTCTGTGGCTTTTAAAGTGATCTACACACTCTCGCAAATTATACTGTACTCAGCAGCTATTGTGATTCTTTCTAGTGATTTATTTATTTATTTTTGCTTTTTTTTTTTTCCTTTTGCTCAAAAACTCCCAAGAGGGTTATATTTTGGTCAAAACCAGACCTCTGGCCAAAACACTTGTTGCTCTTCCCCTTCCCACAAACTAAATATCTCCAAACCGACTAAATCTGAACCACGTCCTGTTCAAGCCTCTGTATTAATCTCTTACCTTGTACTTGTAAATTTTAGTATAAAGAATTATTCACAGCATTTTACATAGAGAATTGCCTGGTCTGTATCTCCCAAATCTAGCATATCATGATATGAACTGGGTCACTGACAGTTTTCATCCCCATTACATCTTTAATACTTAGAAAAGTATTTGTTCAAAATAAATACTTGTCAAAAGAATATAGTAATTAACACCGTGCAAAATCATATGAAAGGAAATACACTTCTTGGGGTACACTCTTAAACTAAATTTAGTCTGGTCTACTTTCACATTAGCACAGTATACTAAAAATGCTGTATTTCCCATATAAAACCACTAGCTTTTTATCACTGAGGTTCAATGACTAAAATTCTCTTATTTTTTAGAAAATGTAATAGCATTGGTATTTTATCAGTATTTCATATGGATAAATGGTACATTCTACTTATTGTATGCTTTGTAGATAAAATTTATAGTACCCTAATATAAAGTGTTATAAGCAGTCTTTGGCTACATTTAAAATATTAAGAAGTGTTTTTGATTTTTCAACTGCATTTTCAAATAAACCTCACCATGATAGATTAAATTTCTCTTTGAATTGATAAGACATTTTGATATCTACAGGGACTCCAGGCATTATTGGCTTTTTAATACTAGTTTGTGCATTATGCTATGCACCTAAGGCATTTTGAAACAAGAAATTAAAAGTAGTCAATAAGTAATCTCTATAACATGTACTATAATCTTTAAGTGAAAAATACGGTGCTACCAGTTATTCTTTAAAAATAAATTGACAAATAGTACCTAAACCTCATTCATCTGTTTGTCAAATAGTTACTGACAGTCTATATAATATTCTGTTCATGGACAGCCCTGTCTACCAGCTCCATGGACTGAGACAGGTAAAACGAATGAAGTAAGCACTGCGGTGAATGTCAGATAATGTGTTAAGGTAAAAAATAGAAATGATAAGAGAGATAAACTGTGCGAGGTAGACTGTTATTTTTTATAAAGTGATCAAGGAAGGTCTTTCAGATATAGTGTTATGTAACCAGGAACCTGGAAGAACTGATCCATTGACATCACTTATTTGGAGTCAGGAACAGCAAGAAGATTGAGAATATTCAAGAACAATAGCAGGAAATGCAGTCAGAGGTGGAGGGAGGAAAACTCAATCATGCAGTGCCTTCAAAACCATATTAAGGACTTGATTTTGATTTTGGAGAGTTCCAAAAAGCTACTGGATGGTTCTGGAAGCTACGTGTCATGATTTATCTTATATTTTGAAAAGATAACTCGCGACTGAGAGATGGGGTAGAATAGCAAGTGCAGAAGCAGGGAGACCTGATAGGTAATCAGGACAGAGAAGGCTAACAGGGTGTGGTTTTGACAGGAATAATTTTATGGGACTGATATTAGTATATTATTTCATATTATTGTACTGATGGTGCATAACACATTTGATATTTTATTTTCTATATCTTGTGATTTTAAAATATCAATATGCTGATTCCTGGGCCAAGGGAATATTTAATCACAATAAAATACACTGCCACATTTATTATCCACCCACGTTGATGTGCTTCATAAACCTTCTCTGTGTGTATATATTAGTAATTTAATAATTCAGAATACTAGTTATGATATGCAATCAAAAACAATTTGAAATAGTACTTTCCATGAAAACAGAATGTCAGCTTTATTATGATAGACTGCTTGGTACAGAGTTTGAAATCACATTGCCACTGGATTTAATACTATGAATTTTTTTCATTATAATTTAAATCATTGCATCCAAATAATTAGAATGGCCATTGGAGTAATTGACAAACGAGTGAAATTCCCCATCATCACCAAATTTCCTCATTATGCTTAAGTACTTTAGGGACCTCTGAGCAGTGTACATTCCTTTGTATTCATAACTTAATTGACTGCTTTAGAGGTTGACTTCGGTTTCAAAAAGTACTAATAGTAAATGAAAGAAATCTAAGATGACTCTCATCCTTCTGGCATGTGAGATATTCCTTGAAAATAAATGTTTACAAGTTGCTTTGAAATATTTGAGTTAGCAGAACATCATTAACAATAACTGGATAAGGGCATAAATGTTATCTTTATGGCCTGAGAGAATTAAGCTACCTCTTAAGCTCTAACCTTTCTAATGGGAAGTGACTCATAATTAGGAAAAAATATTGCAACTACAAGAAAGTGCTCTATAAAAGAAATTTAAAATTAAAATTAATACATGCTACTTTTACTTTTTCTTACACATTATATGTAAGGATAAATTTAAGATGCTGAAAGGCTAATACTCTTACTGATGATCATAATAATGATATAATTATTATGTTTATTTAGAACTTATTACTAGGTATGATTATAAGTAATACACACATCTACATGTGCTTGTGCACACATTCATAAAATCCTGTTAAATTCTCATAATAAAAATTGAATTAGGCCCTATATTATATTTATTTTAAGATGAGGAAAATAGTTCAGTCCTGTGATTTGACAGAGACCATAAATTTAATAAGCGGCAGCTCTGGACCTGGGTCCACCTCTTCTGACTCAAAAAGACTTTTTTCTGAGTATGGTTTAAAATTTATTGGATAAAAATTAGAAAGATATTTATGAACTTTTTATCTTTTTCTAACAACAAGCACTTAGTTGATGACCTAACTGAAGATATAAACTATTAACTTTTTTAAAAAGTAATAAAATGTTACCCTTTTACAAGCTGTAGTGAAAGATCTTATTCATAATGATTTATCTATGAGGGACATAGAGATAAGGGTAAGAAGGGAAAGTAGTGTTTTCTCAAAATGGTCTCTATTAAGATTTTTCTCCGAATAAGCTGTTAAATTTCCTAGAATTACTTAATGCAAGTGAAAGTAATTAGTAAAATGGATTAGCATTTACATCAAACAGTGATACATAACTACTGCATTTATTTTGTTGCCAATAATTTTGTTTTATAACGTTACCTGTCTTAAAGACATATTCAATCATTTACTTGCAAACATTTATATCCAAAGTTCTGTGGAGTAGCATATAAGAAACCTAATTGTTTAGATATAGAGGTAGTATATAAAAAAGAGTGAGTGAAATATAAAACTATGTGTACTGCCTTATAAGATTTGGACTCTGATCATAGATATTTTTCCCATATTTTGACTTGTTGGTGATCAAAGGAATAATTTCTTGACCACATACCTAAGAAACAGGACCATTATCCTACTTTTGGACCACTGAGAAAATTTCAAATTTCAAGCTCTCAATAACAACAGTCATTAGAACTTGGCACATTTGACATGTCTGATTGGTACTTTAGCTAGATAAGAAGTTTAATTATAAGAAAATAAATTATCTACAGTTTAACACTAAACATTGGGATCAGTAAATGTGTCTGAAATATCTCTTTTTATCTGAACATCAAGTTATCAAACATTTTTAAATATAATTTCAGAAAACAAATCAAATTTTACACTGACTTTAGTAATGCAGCTATGTTTTCTTAATATGATGACTACAACATTCTTCGGATCGGGGAGGAGAGGAACCAGTTTTAATTGATTTTGGTTTTCTCAGAGAAGTCCTACTAGTTTTAGGGGGAACAATTGAGCATTAAAATAAAATAAAATAAAATAATGATAGTTGAAAATCATTACAAATAAATAAATTTAATTAATAAAAACATGCAAAAAGTCTTTAAAGAATGCTGGAAGACCATTTTCTGAAATAGGTAAGTATAAGTAAAGAGAAGGAGTTTATCATGTACATGCCTCTCTTCAACTGACTGTACTTAATGCTATGACAATATTGATGAAGGATAGTTGTTTTATATTTGAAAGAAGAATGGTTAATGATAAATTCAAGAAGATTTATTAGAAAGCCAATAGTTTATAATCCTTTATTTAAATACATGGAAATAGGCAATGGTCATCAGCAGGTATCAAATCATTTGGTAAAATGTTTAATTGAACATTTTAAAAATGAATTAATCCACCTTCATGATCCAATCATCTCCCACCAGGTACTTCCCTCAACATTGGAAACTAAAATTCAACATGAAACTTGGGTGGGCGCACAGAGCCATACCATACCATTCCACCCCGGACCCTCCCAAACCTCATGTCCTTCTCACATTTTAAAATATAATCATTCCTTCCCAACAGTCCCCCAAGTCATTACAGCATTAACCCAAAAGTCCAAGTTCAAAGTCTCATCTGAGACAATGCAAGTCCCTTCCACCTATGAGCCTGTAAAATCAAAAGCAAGTTAGTGACTTCCTAGATACAATGGGGGGACAGGCATTGAATAAACGCACTTGTTCCAAGTGGGAGAAATTGGCCAAATCAAAGGGGCAACAGGCCCTATGCAAGTTCAAAATCAAATAGAGCCATCATTAAAACTTAAAGTTGCAAAATGATCTCCTTTGACTCCATGTCTCACATCCAGGTCAAGCTGATGCAAGAAGTGGGCTCCCATGGCCTTGGGCAGCTCTGCCCCTGTGGTTCTACAGGGTATATCCCTTGTGTCTGTGTTCACGGGCTAGTGTTGAGTGCCTGCAGCTTTTTCCAGGTACATGGTGCAGTCTGTTGGTGGAACTACCATTCTGGAGAAAGATGGCCCTCTTCTCACAGCTCCACGAGGCAGTGCCCCAGAGGGAACTTTGTATGGGGATTTCAATCCCACATTTCTCTTCTGCACTGCCCTAGTAAAGCTCCTCCATGAGGGCTCTGCCCCTGCAGCAGACTGCCTCAACATCTAGGCATTTGCATACATCCTCTGAAATCTAGGCAGAGGGTTCGAGGTGCCTACTTTTGCCTTCCGTGCAAGAGCAGGCTCAACACCACAAGGAAGCTACCAAGGCTTAGAGTTTGCACCTATTCAAACAACAACCTGAGCTGTGCTTTGGCCCCGGTAGCCACAGTTGGAGTTGGAGTGACTGTGACACAGGGTGCCATGTCACAGGGCTGCACAGAGCAACAGGACCTTGGGTTAACCCCATAAAATCGGTTTTTCCAGGGACTGCTCAAAGGTTTCTGGCATTCTGTGCAGACATTTTCTCCACTGTCTTGGCTTTTAACATGTGGCTTCTCTTTACTTAAGCAAATTTCTGCAGCTAGTTTGAATTTCTCCCCAGAAAATGGGTTTTTCTTTTCTACCACATGATCAGGCTACAAGGTTTCCAAACTTTTATGCTCTGATTCCCTTTTAAACATAAGTTGCAATTTCAGACCATCTCTGTGTGAACACATACGCTGTTGGGGCAGCCAGGCTATCTCTTGAACGCTTTGCTGCTTAGAAATTTCTTCTGCCAGATACCCTAAATCATCTGTCTCAGATTCAAATTTCCACATACACCCAAGGCAGGGTCGCAATGCTGTCAGTCTCCTTGCTAAAGCATAGCAAGAGTGACCTTTGTTCCAGTTCCCAATAAGTTCCTTGTCTCCATCTTAGCTCATCTCAGCCTGGACTTCACTGCCCATATCACTGTCAGCATTTTGGTCACAATTCAACAGGTCTCCAGGGAGTTCCAAAATTTACCTTATATTCCTGTCTTCTTCTGAGCCCTCCAAACTGTTCCAACCTCTGACCATTACCCAGTTCTAAAGTCAATACCACATTTTCAGATATCTTTAAAGCAATACCCAACTCTCGATACCAATGTTCTGTTAGTCCATTCTTACACTACTATAAAGAACTACCTGAGACTGGGTAACTTATGAAGAAAAGAGGTTTAATTGACTCATAGTTCCACAGTCTGTACACAAAGCATGGCTAGAAGGCCTCAGGAAACTTACAATCATGGCAGAAGACAAAAGGAAAGCAAATGCCTTCTTCACATGTCGGTGGGAGACAGAAAGAGCGAGAGGGAAGTGCTACACACTTTTAAACCACCAAATCTTGCAAGAATTCACTCACTATCATGAGAACAGCATGGGGCAAATCTACCTCCACGATCTAATCACCCCTCACCTGGTCACTGCCCAACACTGGGATGTTGAGGCCCGTGCCGGGGGTAGTGGAGAATGAACAGACACAGACACAAAAGACAAAGACAAACAGAGAACATGGCGGCCGCGCCTAAAGCCTCCGCCTCACTTTATTTATACCCCATAAATCCCACGTCAGCAAAAATGACATAATACAAAACAAACTTTCTGCACCCAGGTATAACCTACTGCTTAGTTCTTTGTTTCTAAGTTCTTTCTTATTTTGTCTGCCTTCTTGGCGCCTACTAGAGTTCATTAAAAGTTCAACTAGAGATAGTATCCTTGACTACTGGAGTTCATTGAAAGTGCAACTAGCTAGAGATACTGTCCTTGAGCCCTATCTATTCTCAGCATATTATTTTCAATGGCCCCTGCACTGGGAATTACAATTCAACATGAGACTGGAGTAGAGGCACAGAGCCAAAACATATCATAGCATTAAACACAAATGGTCATGCAGTACCCATATTTGAATATTGTTTTGATCTCTGTAAGTCCATTACATGTAATTAATGGAATTCTGGCAAATTTTAATTTACTACTTGGATATTCTAAGTTAATCAATTCATAATATAATCTAAAGAGGGGTACATAGTAACAAAAACTTCAGATATTTTAAATGTAAAACTAAATTAAATGTAAGAGTTCTTTTTTTTTTTTTTTTGGAATTTGGAAATGACCTACACTTTTAACATGACACATAAGAATTAAATTAGGTGGCCGGACACGGAGGCTCATGCTTGTAATCTGACCACTTTGGGAGGCCAAAACAGGCAGATCACTTGAGGTCAGGAGTTTGAGACCAGCCTGACCAACATGGTGTAATCCCATCTGTACTAAAAATACAAAAGTTAGCCAGGCGAATTGGTGTATGCCTGTAATTGCAGCTGCTCTGGAGGCTGAGGCAGGAGAATCGCTTGAACCTGGGAGGTGGAGGCTGTAATGAGCCGAGATTGTGCCACTGCACTCCCTCCTGGGTGTGAGTGAGACTGTCTCAAAAAAAGAATTAAAATGGTTAATGTAACAGCTACAATTGGATTGTATAACGTGTGAGTGGGGAGAAGTTATACTTCTTTAATTTAGGTTCTTAGTGTAAAACCTATATTTTAATACTATTTGTACAGCTAAATAATTTAATGGTAAAATAAAAGACTATTTTTGAAGTTGTCTATGAGCTTATTGTTTCCTCTAAAGGTTCTCGTACCATGAGAGGGAGATATCCAGGTTTTGATGCAGTACTTTTGTGCTCCTTTTTGTTTTTCCACCTCCTTATCCTGGCAGGATTCTTATATCATATAACATTTGCTATCATCTATACAGAAAAGCTACATGATGGTCCACACATCTCCAGGATGAGGTTCCTCACAGGACAAGCTTAGTAGTCATATCAGGACAATTCTCTTAACAATTGCTGAATGACACTAATGAACCATCAGATGTGGAACAAGATTTGAAACTTATAATATTGAATACAAACAGGAAGTAAAATCTTAGAAGTAGACTGTCTGCGTGCATTTTCTAAACTTTATTTTTCTCAAGGCATCAAAGATGGTATATTACCTCTTTTTTGTAAATACCTGCCTGTGCCCAATGAACAATGAACAGCTAGAATTAGCACTTCTTTTTATTCGTTTTTATTCTCTGCTTGTAATGCAGTGTCTGGTCTATAATTATGCTCAATATGCCCTTTGTTAATTAAACTGAAATGTGGATAAACAAATAAACTCACAGGTGTTTCTTCTGTCTAAACAGAAATATTAATTTTTGAATGATTCTTAAAACAATTTGCCCTATTATTTTACTTGCAAGAGCTCAAACAATTATGGAAATGTTCTTTACTTCATAACAAATAATGCAAAAATTACTTCATAGTAAATGATGTAATAAGTAATTTAACATAAGAATTAACTTATTTGAGTTATAGAAAAAAACAGATTACTTGTTTGTCTAAATATTACCTCTTAGAATTTCTTAGGAGTTGGAACAAAATTAGAAATACACACAAACAGACTTTACATTTATCTTGAAAATCTATATTTAATTATTTTGTAAATGCAATAAAAAAGCTGAAACACATTGGGAGTATATGCAACATACTGTCTTACTCTGTTTTGTGTTACTATAACCAAATATCAAAGACTGGTTAATTTATAAAGAACAGAAATGTATTGCCTCAGAATTCTGGAGGCAGAGAAGTCCAAGACTAAGGCACCAGCATTTGGTCTGTTAAGGGCATTCTGGCCTTGTCTCCACAGGGCAGAAGGTGGAAGAGCAAGCCAGCCAAATGCTGGGTGAAGCCCCTTTTATGAAGACCTTAATCCCATTCACGATCAAGACGCTCTCACGGCCTTCTCACCTCTTAATGAATCCACTTCTTAATACCATCACATTGGCAATACCTGAATTTTGGAGAGGCCATGTTCAAACCATAGCAAATACCGTGTGGACACAATAGTTTACTCCACAAAGTATACGATGAGCAATGCAATTATTTGAAAGGATGTTTTTGTAGATGTTAAAAATCATCATGACTTTTTGGCATTAAAACAAATTACTTATTTTTAGGTCAGGCGATCTGGCATTATTAGGACAGTCATTTATTTTAAAGATATATATTTAACCTCTTGATTGTACTTACATAGTAATGTCTGTTTTATGCCTAAAGTGCTGCAAATTTTGAAAAACTCATGATTTAAACACCCTGCTGCCCATTAAAATAGTTATCTTTTCAATCAAAAGTGCTTTAGAGTCTGTTCAGTTTAGTTTAGTTTTAGTTCACATAATAACTATTCCATTAGTTCACATAATAACTACTCCATTAACCCATATTTGCAATGCTCTCAAAATGCTCTCAAATATAACATATGCAACTCTGCAAGTAAAAAGAACATATATATATATAATAAATAATGTAACTGATTAGGTGTCAAATTTGTTTTCTCTCTCTGTAAGTGTGTAAGATCTTTTCGTGTAGATTTTTTGCTAAAAGTTGTGTTTAACAAATCTTCCTTATAAATATAAATTTAAAAATGTCTGATTTACATGTATGGAATAAAACTGAATCTGACGGCTGAATTTAAGTTTAAGACATTACAAACATTTAAATTATTTTATTTATACATTTAGGAAATAATTCAACCTTTTAAATAAACTTTAAAGGGTAGATAGAGCCAAATACCCAGGACTCAAAACTCTAAGATAGCATAATAAATAAATAAATAATAAATAATGATGAATCAAAGCACTGAAAAAATATGAAATGAGAAATTTGTGGCTTGAGGATGTAATCTATAGAGAAACAAACAAGAATTACAGTGAACTTTTTGTTAGAAACCATGCAACTAAGAAGAGTGTGAAGCAAAATATTTAATGTGTTAAAAGAAAAACAAATAAATATAATGTGGAATACTATATACAGTGAAGTTATCATTCAAGAGTAAAGATTATTTTCAGCCTATTTAACTTTGGAAATATTTTAAAACATGTATTATAGTCACCTGACAATTGATAGAAATATCTAGGCAGATATACTTATTTTTTTAATTTATCTATAGTATAAATTAGCTTAGAACCCGAGTAAAGCCATTTAGGAAATAATATAGAATTAAAGTAGAAGTTGTTCTAGGAAAAAGCCTTGAAGAATTTCAGTCTTGAATCATCGTGTGGGAATATAGATAATGAGATACAAAGGAATCTATAAATTAGTTACCACAGCTGTAAGAAACACCAAGTAATGTTGTTAAAGACAAGCAAGGTCAGACCAGACACAGTGGTTCATGCCTGTAATCCAAGACCTTTGGGAGGCTAAGTAAGGAGAACGGCTTGAGTCCAGGAGTTCAAGATCAGCCTGGGCAACATGGTGTAACCTCCATTTCTACAAAAATTAAAAAACAAACAAATAGGTTTGATACTGTGTGCCTGTGATCCTAGCTACTTGGGAGGCTTAGGTAGGAGGCTTACTTGAGCTCCAGAGGTCAAGGCTGTAGTGAGCCAAGATTGCGCTACTGCACTCCAGCCTGGGCAACAAAGCAACATTGTGTCAAAAAAAAAAAAAAAGCAATTCAAAATTGTTTTATCTCCATTATAAAAGTGTCAACTGCACTAAAGTTGGTTTAGAAACACTGAGACTTCTGTCACTGTGACTGAACATGCACACTGGGTTATCTACCCCTTGCAGAAACATTAGATTTTGGAAGGCAGTGTTTGAGACGAATAACTTTCAACAAAAGATACTAAAAGAGGTAATAAAAGTCTCCACCGTCTACATCTCCATCCAAAATGAATGTGAATTGAACCTGGAACACTTGAAGATGACCTACATGTCAATAGGCTCTGCCCAGTTACTGCATGCCCACTGTCACTCCACAACTGGGAACCAAGCCTTTCTTCAGCTATGAATGAAGCGGACTTTTATCTTGAGATGAGATATTGAGAGAGTTATTCTCATTTAGCCAATGGTTCCACTGACTACATTTAGAGGCAAAAGCAACTTTTTTATTAAAGAAATGTTTCACCAGTATAAACCTGTAGGACTTACAAATATCAAGTCAAAATGTGGATTTACCATGATCATGTGGTATAAAAGAATACAAGCCGCTTTAAGTGGAAATTCAGCTAGAAACATACATAATACACATAAATCATTAAGGACTGAAGATATTAGAATAATAAAAACTATAAAAAATATATGTATGAAAACTTTATAAACAAAAGAGGCAATACAAAAATCATTCTGTGAAAGACTATTAGGAATCAAAGGACAACCCTCTTAAAATGGATTTTCCATAAATAAAGTCTGTAACTTAATGTACTGAAATTAACTGGAAAGAAAACATATCTAAAAAGAATTAAACACCAAAAGACATATGGATACAAAATATGAACAGATAAGCTATATGGAGGATAAAATAAGAAGATTTAATATATATGTATATATCACTTAGCACCTCAAGTGTAAAGAGCAGAAAAAACGGACGTGAGATAATATTGGAAGAGACAAAGTTTGTATCTCTTTAAATAGATCGATGTCCAAAGCAAAATAAATAACATGAAATTCGATACTGAAACTGAGTATTGCCAAAGACAGAAACAAATTTTAAAAATACTAGAGAAAAGAGAGACCATGTGAAAGGAGTGAAAATGACAATTGTAGAAAGACTGGATAACCAAAACAGGGAAACTGTGGTTATCATCAAACTGCTGAGAGAATGTGGGCATTAATCATGCCTAGTCTAAGATGTTGTTGGGTGTTCTCCACTCGACGCTCTGGTTTTAGTCCAAATTTCTTCATATGTGCTTGGAACCTGGAAGTTTACAGGTAGCATCAAACAGTTGTCTTGCACTCTGAACTGTCCTTTGTTTCAGTCAATGGGTAATCATCAGCTGGAGAGAAGAGAATGAAAGAAAGAGTCAAGATAATTATTCCTTAGATTTCTTACCTACAGGACCATAAATTGGTGAAGATTTCTCTTTCGAAGTCTTCTAGTCATTTACACTTGATCTTAGCCAAAAGGTTGGAAGCTATCTTCTAGCATTTACGGTGGGCCTTTTCTAAAACTACAGATCTTACTAGTTCCAATATCACCGCCTCATTGTATCTTTCAGGCCTCAAAATGGGAATTTCTCGAGGCTGTTCCTAGCCCCAGGGTGCTTCATTATCCCTGGTCGATATTATTCAGGCTCACACTTTGTTATATAGTCTGTTCTATATTATTCCATTTGAGTGTGCTACTTGTTTCTACTTTAAGGCCCTAAATAATATTTTATTTTAAGGGTGAAATAGTAACATATAGTGATAAATGAGTTTAAGTACTAGGAAACTTAGATAAGAAAATATCTAGATAAAAATATTCAGTGATTTATATTCCTTTGACTATATACCCAATAATGGGATTACTGGGTCAAATGGTATTTCTGGTTCTAGATCTTTCAAGAATCACCACATTGTCTTCCACGATGGTTGAACTAAATTACATTCCCAAAAACAGTGTAAATAAATAAATAAATAAAATTATGGAAACAAAAACTCTTACTGGGGATATACTAACCATAAGAAAGCTAGGAATATTTAATTAGCATAATACCACTGATAATTGGTGAAAATAAAATGCAGCATTTTGGTTACAGAGGAACACTAAGTAATGGTAAAATATTTAACTCACTAGGAAGATATAATGGATCTTCACATACCTAATAAAATAACCTAAGTCTAAAGAATGAAAATGTTGTCGAAATTTCAGGGACAATTTAACAAATACATAGACATAGTAGAAGATAGTGACAAATCTTCTTCAAATATTTATTTAGAAACCACAAATTTGGGAAAATATTAAAAATTAATAGCCTTGTTCTAATGGATAAATCTATTGAATATTAAATCGCATTCTCTAACCACAATGTAATTAAGTAAATAATTTTCTAAATAGTTAAAAATGCATCATGGACTCACAGACATACACACCACATACAGCCTATTACTTCTAAATATTGTATGGACCATGCAGAAATTAAGAGAAAAAGTTAAAATAACTTAGAGACAAATGATTCAGAAGTACTAAATATCAAAAATCACTGAAGAAAATGAGTATATCTAGCAAGTAGTTTTATAACAATAGTATTTATATTAGGAAAGCATAAAGATGAAAAATTGTAAGTTCCAGCTTAAGAAGAAGCCAGAATACAAAATAGAAAGGTAGAAAATTAAATAAACCAGGGAAGACGAAGATAGTTTTTGATGAATAAAATTCATCCAAATTTAATATTTTAAAAACACTAACAAAGTACTAAAAACTGAGAATATTGATTAATAAAAGGGAAGATATGATACACTAAAGAATAAGTGGGAATAAATACCACAGACATAAAAATAATTTAATAAAACTATGAAAAACTTCAGTACACTTGAAAATCTAGATGAAATGGCAACATGAAGAAAAAGTTGTATCTAAAGAGACATGAGACGCACAGAATAACGCAATATTTTCACTATTTATTAAACAATGAGGCAGAACTTAAATCAATTCAGAACAAAAATATCAGTTATGGTTAGTGTTAATGGTAATGGTTTTCAAACTTTCCAAAATAAATCACTCTAATTTTATTTATATTTCTCATATGCATGCACATATTTTTGCACGAACACTCACAGAGACACACACACCATACACTCACCTCATAGGTTTACATAAAGTGATAAAATTCAGGACATAGTTAAAATAAATTATCAAATTAGAAATATCTTTGATAAAATGATACCGACTTTGTATCATTATGCTTATGCTTAATGCTTATGCTAGGAAAATGTTAGAAGTATTCATTTTAAAAAGTAAGACAAAACTAATAATTATATGGAAACTTTCATTATCGCGTTTATGCATAGAGCTTGAATTCCAAGAAAAAATAAGACATAAGTATATAAAAACAAGAGAATAATGGAAAGTCTTTGCAAATGGTATAATTTACTATATGAAAGAGTTTAAAAAAAAAAAACACAGAAATATGGTGGAACAATTAAGAGAGTTTAGGGGTTGATTCCTCAGATCTATACTTTTAAAAATGCAGTTCTGGGAGGCCGAGACGGGCAGATCACAAGGTCCGGAGATCGAGACCATCCTGGCTAATCCGGTGAAACCCCGTCTCTACGAAAAAAATACGAAAAACTAGCCAGGCGAGTTGGTGGGCGCCTGTAGTCCCAGCTACTCGGGAGGCTGAGGCAGGAGAATGGTGTAAACCCGGGAGGCGGAGCTTGCAGTGAGCTGAGATCCGGCCACTGCACTGCAGCCTGGGCAACAGAGACTCCGTCTCAAAAAAAAAAAAAAAAAAGAAAGAAAGAAATGCAGTTCTAGGCCCGGTGCAGTGGCTCACGCCTGTAATTCCAGCACTTTGGGAGGCTGAGGAGGGCAGATCACGAGGTCAGGAGTTCGAGACCAGCCTGGTCAAGAGACCAGTGTGGCCGATATGGTGAAACCTCGTCTTTATTAAAAATACAAAAATTAGCCGGGCGTGGTGGCGGGCGCCTGTAATCTCAGCTACTCCGGAGGCTGAGATAGGAGAATTGCTTGAACCTGGGAGGCGGAGGTTGCAGTGGGCCGAGATTACGCCACTGCACTCCAGTCTGGGCGACAGAGGGAGACTCCGACTCAAAAAACAAAAATCTAATTTTAGTAAGTTCCAGTTGGCAATAACAACAGCCAAAAGACATTTAGAAGTAAATTTAACACAGTATGTTTGGACCTGCAATAACATATTTAAAAACTTAATTGTGAGATGTTACATGAGGCTTAAATAAATGAACACATAAAGGAAATTTATGACCAATAAGACTCAGTCATAATATTGCTATTTCCCCTCAAATTGTTTTATGCAATTAATGCCGTTCCAAGATTTGTCATGAAACCTGTTTATTTGAAAATAAATTTATTAGTTTTGAAAAAATTATATAAAAACCAAAAGCGTCAAAATAGTCAACATCCTCCTCCAGAAGAAGACTAAAGAAATTGGACTTGTAGATGTCAAGATGTTAATAAGTCTGTAGTAATTCAGATAATCCATGTTAGTACTGGGTCAATGCAACATACTAGAGGCCCCAGATAACGATACATGCACTCACACAAACCCACAACTTCACATATATGGATCCTAGATTTACCATGTAATTAGTATTGTAGGTTGTTGGATTAGGGATGACACAATCACATTCATCCCCCATCACACCCCTACTTTGAAGAAATACCATTGTTTCATAGGTTGGTAAATTTTTTGTTTTTCTGTAAAAAGCAATCAACCCAACTCTCTCGGCCATGGGTGTGTTCCTGTTGTTTTTCATTGACGAGCATAGATAGTTGAGAGGGCATTATATATTTTGTAACGCTTGATAATGGTAATGTGATTATATAAAAATATATCCTTAATCTGAGATGATGCCATGCTGAAGAACATTTTTAGAGTATCATAAATTTTTCACTTTTACATTTCTTTACATTTTCTCATGACCGGAAAGAAGAATCAAAGATTCCAACTAAGGTGTGTATTTTGCTGTTGTTGTTTTATGTTTTTGTTTTAGAAAGGGTTTCACTTTGTGCCCATGCGGTTGCGCTACCACAGCTCACTGCAACCTCGACCTCCCGTGTTCTAGCAATCTTCCTGCCTCAGCCTGTCAAGTAGCTGAGACTACAAGTATCATCCCACCACACCCAGCTAATTTTTAAATTTTTTCTACAGACAGAATTTCACCGTGTTGCCCAGGGTGGTCTCCAAGTCCTTGTTGAAGCAATCTGCCCACTTCAGCCTCTCAAAGTGCTGGCATTACAGGTGTGAGCCACTGCTCTTGGCCTCCAGCTAAGTTCCAGAAGTTGTAACATTTGTTTTCTGTGTTTACACATTGAAATTATGTTTTGTTAAACACATTTCTATGACTCACAAGGTGGAGCAAAACTTCTTCCGTAATTTTATGCATCATCTCTCTCCAGCCTATTACAGACATAATCAACATTTGATCAGGAACAGAAAAAGGTTGGTGTGTTTCCCATCCCATGTTTCTGTCCATCTCTATTCCCACCTGGATTTCATCAGAAGAATCTCAGGGTCTTCCAGGAGGAGGAACCAGTATCTTCAGCAATAGGTAGATACACACTGCTCTACAGAATAAATGCCTGCTCATACTGTGCAGTTACTTTGATGATGAGGAAATTGACGGAAGTTCCTAGAGTTTGGAAGACATAGAGATATACATATTTTGCATTGCACCTGGAAAGTTCTAAAGACAAGAGCCCAGTTAAAGTTCCTTTGACCACATGCAAAGAAAAAGTGCTGAAAAGGGCTGAACCTGCCTCTGCAGAATTAGCTGCCTCTAAAAATTCTAATTTTCTTCATTATCAAAGTGGAACCTATAGGAAGATACACATAGGGATATCTTAAGAGAACTTCCTGCTAAAATGATCTGACACAAACAAATGAAGTGGTGTAGAGTATATCACTGAATCAGAGAACTCAAAAGCATTCTTCGAAGGTCAGCTCTAGAAAGTTCAACTAGATATTAGTATTAAATATTCCGATCAAAACACCCAAAAATGCCTCAAGAAAAAAAAAAGCCAAGAATTAATGCTAGAATCCATCAATACTTAAGTAAGACCTGCATATTTTCCTTACACTCCTGGAGAAACCATGTACAGTTAGCAATATGAAGAAGAATAAGAATGGTAAGTATAAGATCCAGATGGAATAATGAAGACAATATCTCTCTTCCTTGTTACTGGATTCTGAATTAACCAGGGAATTATACTAATTGCTTACATTTATTATAAGCAGCAAACAGTGCTTACTATTTGCCAGCAATCCTCGATGAATTAATTTATTTAATCTTCACAATAACCTTATAAGGTGGTAATTATTATTACTACCCACCATTTTAGAGTTGAGAAAACTAAAGCATATAGAGTTTGAATAACTTGCCCAAGTTTACATTGCAGCTGGTATTCAATTTCAGGTACTTAGTTTCCAGAGTATGTCCTCTTAACCTCCATTCATAACTACATCCAGTTGTGAATAATCTTTGAAAATATGAATAATTTATTTAACTTTTTTATATGAAGGAACAAGACTTTTCTAAAAACAAGCAGTAAGTGGGAGAGCTGTTAGAATTGCCAGAGACATGATCAGTAGGCTGAATATGAATTCAGATAAGCTTGCTGGATGTCATATTGAGAAAAATAGAAACATTGTTTTCCCTGGTAGCATTTGACAAAGTCCAGGTCTTGCTATATGCCCAACACATCAATTTCCTATTTTAAAAATTCATCAGGTTCAATGTTAATCTGTACAAATATATTAATGCTGAAGTAGAATGGTGACAATTACACTGAAATGAAACCTACAGAGATCCACTTTATTTTATTAAGAAAGCAAATTATTTTGCTGCCTAGTGTTTTTTTAAGGAAGGAAGAAAATTCTGTTTATTAATATTAAGGCCTGACGTGTGAGGAGAAGATGATCAAATTCCTTAAATGTTTAGTGCCTTACCTGTTTTCTTCATGATGCCAGAGCCCATTTTATCCCTGATAGATTTCTGAAAATTTTGATTAGGTTAATCACATGATTATAAAGATCGTGGTTAATCAAATTCCAGGATATTATGTTTATATAATTTTTGTTTGTTTGTTTTTATTATTTCAAAAGAAACATCTGTGAAGTTATCATTCTAGGCACATAAAGTAGGATTTTGAGGATCCCGGCTTGTTGTGGTCACACCTTCTGCAATGTATGAACTTGTCTATTTGTGGAAAAGAACACAGAAAAGGTGGCACATGTTACTATGTGTTTTTTTATCTAACAGCACTGGACAGAGTCAGAAGCCAAAATGATAAAAAGAAGTGTAGTAAGCACACTGTAAAAATAGAAACCTCTTTTTGGACAAAAGATACCACAAATGTAAAGAGACAGGAATTCATAAAATGTGGTTAAGAATTCACTCACATGGGCAAATATACTTGAAATAAATAAAGTTATTTTTTATCATATCCTCAACAACCTGACCTCCTGGGTCTTCTTTATTTTCCTGGAAAACTAGATTGGACACAAAGAAACCCATACTCAGAGAGCTGAAAAGATGACAGTCGTCTTTTTGTCAGGTAGTCAAGAAAGAGGCAATATGTACATGCAGGTGAAAGCAAGATTAGAGATCTGCTTCTACTTAGAAAGTTTCACTACTAAATCTTATGTAAAAAAAGCTTTCCACAAATCTTAGCCAACACTGATATTTAAGCTAGCATCTGGACAGTTGTTTCAGTTCACTACCTTGTAGGTGTAACTTTAGAATTATTGAAGAGTCCTAAAGGTTGAAAAGCAAGGAAAGATGTCTAGATTCTCACTGTGAGAATCACAAAACACATAAATTATATTTCACACACCACAGCTGGAAACCTTTAAGCAATTCAGGAGGAGTGAATACACTTTACTTACAGAAATGAAAACCTACCTAGACAGGATATTCTTAAGTAAGGAGGTTCCTCTGTTCCATTGGCTGATATAATTAGAGATGAAACTGAAAATTCAGACTGTACTTATTTTGAGTTTTGTTTATTACCCTATCCATCTGAAATATTTAAAGTACATACAAACTGTCTATGTGAGTCTTGCAGGTAAGTCAAAATCATGTTTTGCAGAAACCTTAACTTGTTCCCATTTTTCCCCCTTTGTTTATTACACCTGCCTCATCCTAAAAAGAATTTGAGGTGCCAATGTATTGTTTAGCTACTATTAAGTTATGAATAACAATTTAGCTGCCAGGAAGTTTATATTAATAGTGAACCAAGAACTGAATGGTTAAGGTTTTTCCTCTATACATTCATCCCTAAATAATTATTTGTGATCCACTTTGAATTAATAGAATGAAATTAGCATTTTAAATAGTCAAAAACACAGTTCTATTTTGATCTTCTTTCAAACATTAATTTTGACTTTTTAAATATCACCTTTAAACATGTTAATAAAATTGAGCTGCAATTCTATTATGCATAATAACAGATATCCACAATGGCACTACTTTTTACAAAGTATGACATTGTATTAGTTTTTGAAAAATATATTTTTTTCTGAAGAATAATAAAAGGTAAAATAATATTTTAGTATTATGTATTTCATGTAAAATCAAATTTAATTTTTCTTTGTCAAATATCCTACTTTTAAAAAAAGTTATATTGAATTCATCTCTCTTCTCATAAAAATAACAGTGACTACTATTTTATCTCATTAATTTGTTTTATTATTATATTTACTGACACGATGTAACTGTATGTTTTGGTAGTCATAAGAAGAAATGGATGCTGTTTACTAAAGGCCAATTTCCACTAACTTATCTTCACCTGGTGAACTTCCATTTTCTACTTTAAGGATGAATCTGTCACCTAGAGAACAAACCTGTGGGTTTAAGTTTCAGAGCAACCTTATTTGAGACATAAAGACCAATATATAATTTTCAACTTTCTTTTTCTGATATATTAGAAAGTTCATTATATTCTCCGTGTAAGAGCAAAAAGCATATTTGAGTGCTCAAGATGATCTATTATTTTGTCTGTTATAATGAGATTTTGTAATTCTATTTTTGTAAAGCATCTAGTTCAGTAAAAATAAAACAAAAATCACTTATTACACACAGCTAAAGATGTATTATTTATGAAAACATCCTACCACCCCCATTTTAAAAGTATATTCTGGCTAGCGTATGAAGAGTTACAATTCTTAAACTTATATGCTGGAGATTTCCTTTGTCTGGGACTTAAAATCAATCATAATTAACTGCACATGTATCTACTTGATCTTTTAATTTTCAATAAGGTAAACATTTTTAGATTAATAATACACTTGAAAATTTTTTTTTGTTGCTGTTTTAAAGTAAGTGGACTGTCTCAATTTATATCTGGTACATTAATTTCAAGATTACTAATTTGCTTTAAGTCAATAAGAAGATGAATCTGCTTGTAGTTAGTTAAGCAAAATTAAATGTATTGCAAGTGTCTGTAGAGTTATTCATGGTTTTGGCACAGATACATTGTGCTTCCTTAGAATATTATGACTTATAAAAAGAAGAAAATCATATGGCAAGCTTAGACCTTAATGTCATAGTAACAAAATGATTGAAAACAATATTTCAGCTTCTTGGAAAATTTGCCTAGAGATATTGCCTCTATGTTGAACATAGTACTTTTATTTTTAAGTGTAAATAAATAGGATCTATTTTGAATGATCATAGAGGCATTCTACTGGAATGTCTCCCCTTAGTAACAGCTCAGATGTATGTAAAATGGTTAACAGGTACGAACTTCCAATTGATGACTGTCAACGTCTCCAAACTCAATGCTGGAGAACACAGCAATAGAGTTTCCAAATTAAAAATGGATATTCACCATGTCTTCTTCTCCCTATGCATCCACTTTTCTTTTTTTTAAGAAAATGCAAATACATTCAGCTACAGACTTAAAGCCATTGATATGTGTCTTCAATGCTAGGAAACCTATCAACAGCAGTTCCATTTATAATAGATCTGTTCTTATTAAAAATAATCCTGGCTGGGCGCAGTGGCTCACGCCTGTAATCCCAGTACCTTGGGAGGCTGAGGAGAGTGGATCACGAGTTCAGGAAATCGAGACCATCCTGGCTAAGACGGTGAAACCCTGTCTCTACTAAAACTCAAAAAAAAAAAAAAAAAAAAAATACCAGGAGTGGTGGTGCGCACCGGTAGTCCACCTTGTCAGAAGGCTGAGGCAGGAAAATGGCATGAACCTGGGAATCAGAGCTTGCAGCGAGCCGCGATCGCGCCAAAGCACTCCAGCCTGGGAGACAGAGCCAGACTCTAACAACAACAACAAAAATCCTAAATTATGTGATTATCTAAAGATGGCTATGCACAGTTGATGAGTTTAACTAGTGACAGCATGAATTGCATATATTGATTGTGTCCAGGAAGGAAGACTTATTTTAAAATATATTCACAAAAGTATGGCCTATCCTAGATTATTATTTGGAATAGGGTGATAAAGATTGTTACTGCATTTTTTTCTCTAATCTCTGGTTAATCATTCTCAACACAAAGAAAACCATTCAGATTTCCTAGCATAGAGTAATAGAAATTGAGGAAAAGCAATATTGATCTTTTTTTTGTTTTTTTAAAGCAATACCACTTAATTTTTTTTAGAAAAAAAAAAAACTGAAGCATGGAGGAAATTGCGGAATCCTTTGAGTTAAAATTAAACAGATAAATTAAAAACTGACACTCCATTCCTAACACTCTATTGAGTTATAATCCTTCCTCTTCTGCATTTCTTCTATATCAAAGCAGACCATTCTGTTCTTGAGGAAGAGTATCTTCTATGTAGAATTCTCAGGCTATATAAAGGAATTAAAGGACTTACCAAAGAACAAAAAGGAAAATGAGTATCAGAATTATTACATATTAGTTTTGAGTAATTCATTTCAATGAAGAGTCATTATGGAAAGTTAATTTTTAATACTTTAATTTCAAATACTATATTGATTTGAAAGATATAATAGTTTAGCTTTGGACTAAATAAAGAACGAGCAATTAATTATTTTAAAATACTTCTAGTACACATAGTCTCATATTCTGGATAAAATTTTAAAAATAATTTTGAAGCTGCCCGGAGTATTAGCTCTGTTACTGAGAAAAGCATCTTTTAACTACTTTCATGCATCATGCCATGTGTGTATGGCATTTCATTTAAATGTAGCATTTTTTAAAGAAAGATTGTTTACCACTTTACTGACCTAGTAGAGAATGGTTTTTAATTTTAAGTATTTATATAATGTTGATCAGATCTTTCCCTCCATTTTACCGATTGCCAGATATGAAACACCTCCCTAGTGGACAACCTCCCTGCTCCCTGCACAGCTTCCTGTGAGATCTCTGTGACATCAGCCATCCTGATAGCTGGATATTTGCATAGTCTGTTCTCACATTACTTTTGAATATACAGGCCATATGCATCGACAGTTTACCCTTATTTTGTGTTGCTGGGAACCCCTGGAATCATTAACGATGCTCTGGTCAGTCTCTGATTCCCTGCCATCCTTGAGTTGTCTATGCTTTCTGTCAGTGGAGGCCTAGTTCTGTCAGTTTTATGGAGACATTGATTCAATTCCAGAGTAAGAAAAAGAAGCATTTTAAAAAGCATCCATTTAAAGGACTCTGGAGGAAATGAGTCAATAAATGCATACATATTATTCCTTGCTGTTCATTTTATTCCTAACCTTGCAAGTGGACCTTTTATGTCTCTATTTTTATTTTTTTTTTCTTCAACTTTTATTTTAAGTTCTGGGGTACATGTGCAGGATGTGCAGGTTTGTTACATAGGTAAACATGTGCCATGGTGGTTTGCTGCACAAATCAGCCCATCACCCGGATATTAAACCCAGCATCCATCAGCTATTCTTCCTGATGCTCTCCTTCCCCACCACCTCCAATGCCTCCCATCCTAACTGCCTTCCCCACCCCCAACAAACTATATCTCCTCACTGGGTGGGGCCTCGCTGTGGGAATTTCAGCAACTCTAGCCAGGGTTATAGCAACAGATCTCTGATCTCTCCCTGGGATGGAGTCCCTGAAGGGAGGGGCAGCAGCCACTGTCTCCGCCATTCAGCCAAATTAGTCTTTCCATGCTGCTGGCTCTGGAGTGGCCGGTCAGTGCAAAGCACCTGCTCTTGCCAAGGGACAGCCAGACTGCTTCTTTAAGCAGGTCTATGTCTCTGTTTTTATAAAGGAGAAGCTCATGCTAGATACGTTAAAAAAAAATCATAAGCATTATTAAAATGAACACTAGTGTGTTCTCTTTGGCACTTGGCTACTGACATTTTGCTGTTTAGCTGGTAGGAAAAAAGTAGCCCAGGCTCTCAACCACCTGTGAAGTTGTTCACTTTCCGCTCACCCTCTAAAAAATATCAGGGTCAGGGAGAAAAACTGAATGCATACAGGAGCTATTATCTCGAGCACAAAGGAAATGTTTATTATCCCTCAATGCGCCTAACTTTGAGCCAATAATGTTGTAATAATTGAGGTTAGCATGCAGACGAGGTGACAAACCAAAGGAGGCTATCGGTGGCTGCTGGGACTCTGGTTTGGCCCTAGGCTACCAAGAAGTGTTTCTTATCACAAGCGATCTATCCCATTTGTTAGGAATAAAAACTTGGTAGTTTGAGGATGTAACATAAAATCATTATAGATTGTGCCATTGCCTAGAACATCACCTGATTGCCTATAACAGTAGTAGATAAAAGATTAGGATTCAATTATGGGAATCAAAGACAAATTCTTCTCATTACTGAACTGCTAAGCAGGATTTTTTAAAGCACCAAAGAAGCCAGTGCTATTTTGAATGTTGGAAGATTTACTGGGGACATCAGGGGAAAAACAAATAGAAGTTCTTCCTCATTTGCTTTTGATTTGCTATACTAAGCATTGCCTTTCTAGAAAAAAAAAACAAGTCTATTTGTACCCGAATAGGCAATCTTATTGCCATTTTTGTAGTCATTTGTACAACATTATCTACCTAAGAAATCTTTCTTGAAATGCAAAAAAAAAAAAAAAAAAAAATCTATGGAAATTTCATATATGATAAAGCGAAAATCTCAAATTAGCATGGAAAGGATGGTGTTTTACATAAGTGGTTCTGGAATAACTAGAGTCATGTGGAGAAAGTTAAAATTGGATCTCTTCCTTGTATCATACATGAGGATGTATACTTCAAGTAGACAGAGATTTTAATATTAAAATACAATTAGACAAGTGACAGAAGAAAATGTATGATTCACTCACAGGTAAGTGAAAATATGTGCTATTACACAAGCTTCCAAGTACATAAAAGAACATAGTCACATATTTGATCATATACAATATTTTTTAATGTTAAAAAAATCACCATAACTGGGTAAAAAGGCAGACCACACACTGAGAAATATTTACAAAGCATATTCTAAATGCATATGAGCTTTTCAAAGCTAGAATTAAAAACAAAGAAATATGCTAGAGCTATGAACAAATATTGCATAGAAAAATGAATTGTAAATTGTCTATATGTGTAAGTATACATACATTCACACTCAAAAATGATACATTTATGTTAAATAAGATTAAAATACCATAAAATGAAAATTCTTTCATTGGGGAAAAATGAATTAATTCAAAAAATATTGATAGTTTTTTAACAACATTAATCACAATGGGACCACTCAATAGTGGAGATGTTTAAAATTGCAACTCTTCAACAATTACTGCCAGAACAACTTTTAATTCTTCTTCCCTTGCTGTAATAAATTAAAGTGAAGAAATGAACAAGTTTTAAGCAGACTACACATTCCTATAATAAAGACTTCAGTGTCGAAAACACTGGGGCATTGGAGGTACAGGCATACCTACTTTTATTGTGCCTCCCAGATATTACACTTATCCGATACTGTGTTTTTACAAACTGAGGGTTTGCAGCAACCTCACCTCCAGCAAGTCTGTTGGTGTCATTTTTTTTCAATGACACGTGCTCACTTCATGTCTCTGTGTAATTCTTGCAACATTTCAAAATCTATTATTATTATTATATCTGTTTTAATGATGTGTGATCAGTGTTATTTAATGTTATTGTTGTAATCATTTTGGGTAACCACAAATCACGCCCATACAAGATGCCAAACTTAATCATAAATGTGTGTGTTCCCATGGAATACTATGCAGCCATCAAAAAGGATGAGTTTGCGTCCTTTGTAGGGACATGGATGCAGCTGGAAACCATCATTCTTAGCAAACTATCACAAGAAGAGAAAACCAAACACCGCATGTTCTCACTCATAGGTGGGAACTGAACAATGAGATCACTTGGACTCGGGAAGGGGAACATCACACACTGGGGCCTATCATGGGGAGGGGGGAGGAGGGAGGGATTGCATTGGGGAGTTATACATGATATAAACGTTATGCACATGTACCCTAGAACTTAAAGTATAATAATAAAAAGTAAATAAATAAATAAATAAATGTGTGTGTTCTGACAGCTCCACCAACAAGCTGTTCTCCTGTTTCTCTTCGTCTCCTCTGGGCTCCCTATTCCTTGAGATATTTCAATTTAGTATTGAAATTGTCTCAATTAATAATAACCCTACAATGGCCTCTAAGTGTTCAAGTAAAAGGAAGAATCTCAAGTCTTTCACTCTAAATCAAAATCTAGAAGTGATTATAAACTTAGTGAGAACGGTATATCAAAAGCCAAGACCGGTGCAAAACTAGGCCTCTTGTGCCAAACAACCAAACTGCAAATGTAAAGGGGAAATTCCTTAAGGAAATTAAAAGTGCCTCTTCAGGGAACACATTGATAATAAGAAAATGAAACACCCTTGTTGCTAGGATATGGATAAAGTTTGATGGTCTAGATAGAAGAGCGAAACAGTTACAATATTTCCTAAGCCAAAGTCTAATCCAGAGCAAGACCCTAATTGTCTTCAATTCCATGAAGCCTGACAAAGGGGAAGAAGCTGAGGAAGAAATTTGAAGCTAAAAGAGATTGGTTCATGAGGTTTAAGGACAGAAGTCATCGTTTTCACATAACAGTGAAAGATGAAGCAGCAAGTACTGATGTGTGAAGCTACAACAAATCAACTAGAAGATCTAGATAAGATCTTTGATGAAAGTGACTACACAAAACATTGATCAATGTAGATAAAATGGGTCTTACATTGGAGAAAGATGCCACCTAGAACTTTCGTAGCTGGAGAGGATTACCTGACTTCAAATCTTCAAAAGATAGACTAACACTCTTATTAGAGGCTAATGCAGCTGGGTACTTCAAGTTGAAGCCAATGCTCATTTTCCATACAAAAAATCCTACAGTCCTTAAGAGTTATGCCAAGTCTATTCTGCCTGTGCTCTATAAATGGAACAACAAAGGCTGGCTGACAGCAAATTTGTTTGCAGCATGGTTTACTGAATATTTTAAGCCCATCTTTGAGATCTAATACTCAAGAAAAAAAATTCATTTGAAAATATTATTGTTCATTGACAATGTATCTGGTCACCCAAGATCCTTGATGGAGATGTACAAGTAGGTTAACACTGTTTCTATGCCTGATAACAGAGCATCCGTCCTGCAGCCCATAAATTAAGGGGTAATTTCAACTTTCAAGTCTTGTAACTTAAGAAATACATTTCATAAGGCTATAGACGCCATAGACAAAGATTCCTATGATAGATCTTGGCAAAGTAAATTGAGAACTGGAAAGGAGGCACATTTAATTTTATTTATTTATTTATTTATTTATTTATTTATTTATTTAGAGATGGAGTCTCACTTTGTTACCCAGGTTGGAGTGCAGTGGCACGATCCCGGCTCACTGCAATCTCTGCCTCCCAGGTTCAAGGGATTCTCCTGGCTCAGTATCCCATATAGCTCAAATTACAGGCATTCACTACCACGCCCAGCTAATTTTTACTATTTTTAGTACAGACAGTGTTTCACCACGTTGGTCAGGCTGGTCTCTAACTTCTAACCTTAAATGATCCTCTTGCCTCGACCTACCAAGGTGCTGGGATTATAGGCATGAGCCACTGTGCCCAGCCAGGAGTCACATTTTAGATATCATTAAAATATTCGTGATTCATAGGAAGAGATCAAAATATCAACATTAATAATAGTTTGAAAGAACTTGATTCCAATCCTCATGGGTCGCTGTGAGGGGTTTAAGACTTCAGTGAAGGAAGTTATTGAAGATGTCCCAGAAATAACAAGAGAACTAGAGTTAGAAATGAAAGCTAAAGATGTGATTGAATTCCTGCAATCTCATGATAAAACTTAAACAAATGTGGAGTTGCTTCTAATGGATGAGCAAAGGGAAGTGGTTTCCTGAGATGCAATCTACTTCTGCTGAAGATACTATGAACACTATTGAAATGAAAACAAAGGATTTAGAATATTACATAAACTCAGTTGATAAAGAAGGGTCCGGATTTGAGAGGAGTGACTCCAATTTTAAAGTAAGTTCTACTGTGAGTAAACTGCTGTTAAACAGCATCGCATGCTACTGAGAAATATTTCATGGAAGGAAGAGTCCATTGATGTGGCAAAGTTTATTGTTGTCTGAGTTTAAGAATTTGCCACAGCCTCCTCAACCTTCATCATCCACCAGCCTAATCACTCAGCAGCCCTCAACATCTAGGCAAAATCCTCCACCAGCAAAAAGGTTATGACACACGGAAGGCTCTAATGATGTTAGTATATTTTAGCAATAAAGTATTTTCTTAATTAAGGTATGTAAATTGTTGGTTTTAGTAGTAATGCTATTTCACACTTAAAGCACTACAGGATAATATAAACATAACTTTTATACATACTGGAAAACCCCATAATTTGTTTGACTAGCTTTATTGTGATACTCACTTTGTTCTAGTAGTCTGGGATGGAATCTGCATTATCTCTCAGTTATGCCTGCATTGAAGCATGTGTTCTTAAAACGTTTAGGCCACCATAAACATATATATGTGTATATATGTTTGTATATATATGGCATATATATGTTGAAACTTTAAAATCTATACATTACATAATGTTTTCTACTTTTTAAAATCTCAGAAAATGACCATTTACTTGTTGAAAATATACTCACCTTTAAGGCAATATTTATGTTTAAATATGGTTTATGTTTGTTAGATGAAAAAGCAGGGTTTTGTCTTTTATACTTAACTTATTTCATTGTATAACTAAAAGAATTTTAGTGTAAGTTGCATCCAAACTATTTTAAGTTACCAGTTACTCAGAGTACAGATTGTTTAAATTTTCAGAGACATTTGCTAAATCTGGAATAAAGCAACCTAGCTCTATAGATCTTGTCTTTCTCTTCCTTACCTAGCTTGCTTCCCTTCATTGTCTACTTATTTATGTATTCTTGAATGTATTTTTTATATTGTCCTAGTTTTATATATATCTCCTGTGCTTATGTTGAAAGCTCTTCTGAAAAAATTCTTGTCTAATGACATCCCATTTGAGTTTACACACATCTGCTACTCTTGGATGAACAAAATTTAATATTGGAGAATATTAGAACAATACCACCTTAATTATATCCTCCCCCCAATAAATAGATATTTATTCAGTGATATTTTCATAGGTGAAACAAAATGTATGAAGTCACAGGCAATTGGAGAACTTTCTGCAATACTTATAATAATATGGGTCAAAGATCCATTGAGCAGACATCCTATGAATATCTTATCTTTGGAACATAAAAGTGGAGCATATGGCATAATTCAAGATCCAAAATGAAACTTAGAACAACTTAGAACACTCATTTCATTTTTATTTAAACCGTAAATGATTTATTTACACTTACATTGTTCATAACATTTTCTCTCTGCTAAAATGACAAATGTGAAACATGCTGCTTTCATTTACTGGCATGTATTTAAATAAATACTGCATTAAACAAATACCCAAATAAAAGTCAAAAGCCTAATCAAAGATTTCTTTGATTTGTTTCCATATGTGTAACACAACCTGCATAATAAAAGTCTTCTGCCGCAATTCATATATCAAGGAAAGTCGATGAGGGTCTCATCTTAGAATTAATGACAAAACACCATGATATTACTTCTGACATCAATTGCTGCCTTTAAGCAGTGAATTTCCGCTTAGCCAACCATTACCTCTATTTAATCAAAATAATTACCTCTGCAAATCCCAAATACTAGAACTGGTTGGAAGGAAAACAGGACTGGATTTTAAGTTTTGTTATAAGAAATCTTAAAGATGTTTTAAAAAATAAAAAGTATATAGTGATTATACACATAGCAATTTACTGTTTTCTACAATTATCTATTCATAGTCAATGTTGTTTTATTTCTATCCCACATACTTCTTTTATCACTCCCATGAATTACTTTGAAGTGAATTCCAATATCGTACAGCTTCATTCATAAACATGCTAGTATATACTGTAAAAAATAAAGACATAAAAATGTATTCAAAACACTATTAATAAACCTAAAACAAAAAAGGATAACTCCCTAACAACATTAAAATACGTTCTCTTTATACCCATCACAGTTTATTTATTGAATAAACTGGTTATAGAGTTATCAACAGTCTGGAATTTTTCTCATTGCAATTGTAGAATTGTTTTAAAAATGCCTTTGTCATGATATTACTTCCAAATTGGCAAATATATTTAGAGACCTGATTAAATCCCACCCCGACCCCGACCACCACCACAAGAAAGAATGCTTCAGAGGTTGGTTGGTTTTTTAATCAGGAGGCACGTGTTATTTAGTTGTCTTCTATTTGTAATGCATTGATGATTATGCCTAGAATTCCTATATCTTATTAGAGTTCCAAATATCATAATATTCTAAATTTCTTAACTCATGAGCAGTAATAATTTTGTAAAAAATGTATTATATTAGTCAGGGTTCTCTAGATGGACAGAACTAATAGGATAGATGTATAAGGGAGTTTACATCTAATAGGATAGATGTATAAAGGAGTTATAAGGGAGTTTATTAAGGAGAATTGACTCACATGATCACAAGATGAAGCCCCATGATAGGCCATCTACAAACTGAGGAGCAAGGAAGCCAGTCTGAGTCCCAAAACTGCAAAAGTAGGGAAGCCAACAGTGCAGTCTTCAGTCTGTAGTTGAAGGCCTGACAGCACGAGGTAAACCGCTGGTGTAAGTCCAAGAGTTCAAAGGCTGAAGAACTTGGAGTCTGATGTTCAAGGGCAGGAAGCATCCAGCATGAAAGAAAGATGAAGGCCAGAAGACTCAGCAAGTCTGCTCCGTCCACCTTCTTCTGCCTGCTTTATTCTAGCTGTGCTGCGAGCTGATTAGATGGTTCCCACCCAGATAGAGGATGGGTCTGCCTCTCCCAATCCGCTGACTCAAAAGTTAATCTCCTTTGGCAACACCCTCACAGACACCCCGGGAACAATACTTTGCATCCTTCAATCCAATCAAGTTGATAATATTAACCATCACATGCATCAATTTAAAATATTTATATATTTCAATCCATTGCATCATTACACTTTTGGGCAGTCAGTTATGGCATTCCTGACCTGTAGAAACTTCTTCAAACTGACCCTTTATCCCTTTATAAATGACCTCAGTAGTCCACTTCCTTGTTTTCCACTCTGACAAGATATTTATAGAGATCCAACCAATCTGGGACATTTTAATATTGTAATTTGTGTTATTAAAAATTAAGCCAGGACAAGGAAGCATAAATCAGTATTCTCCTGGGACAAATGAAATTGTTATCCTAATTTACATTCACATTACCCTTTCAAATTTTTGTAGATTCCTGGTCATGACCTGGAATTTTTTTTTTTTTTTTTTTTTTGCATTTAATGTTCCTTCTCACTATGCTTTTCACTTAACATTTTCTTTGACATGTCAAAGACAATATATCAACGTTGTAAATATATTCACCGTATACTCATAATGAACAAAGACCTTTATAGTTTTTACAATTTATTATCATAAGCCCCATCAATGGGTAATTAAAAAGAAACTGAATTTATTCCTATGAAATTCATAACTGTATTTGATGACTTAAAGAGGCTCTTTATGTAATAGTCAGTCTCTCTTATTACCTGGCATCCATTCACCTTGTCCCCTCCCTGAAATAGTGCCGGTTTTCTATGACTGTGTCACACACATTAAAGGACTTCCTGATTTGTTCAGTGTGCATGCAGCTCTGTCATCTGTCACTTTTTTATCCTGGAACCCTATATGTTCCCGAAGCTTAAGTGGAGCAGTGACATAACTTATGATTTAGGTTCCTCAGCTTTAACAATCACAGATGTATACTGCTCTCTGTCTTGTGACAAACCATCTGAAACTACGCCACATCCTCCATGACCTAGATAGTGCACCTCGCCTGATTCTGCTCCTCACCATAAATGGTGGTTCCTTTTAAGGCAAGCGTTTCAGGCCGCCTCTAAGTTCTTCCTGGAAAATCTAGATTGGTTCAGGAAATAACCACACAGCTTTACCCCATCTAACCTCTCAGAGCACCTAAGTTTACTTGGATGTGGTCATTTCAGATTTAGACAAGAATTCTAAAGGGGCAACTCTATCATAAGGAGATTTTTTCCCTGGGCACACGTTCTAACTACCTTATGGATAATCTTCTGTAGAAATGTTACCACTGAAGAGAAAATTCAGAACACAGTAGACTGACAGCATTTTGATCTTGCAGGATATTTTTCTTCCATTGGCTATGAACCTTTGGGATAGAAATGGGTTGATCTGTCTCAGTCATATTCTTCTTCCTTAGAATCTTGTCTACACTTTGAGAAGAAAGCTATGACCTAATCTAGCTTTCTGTCAACCATAATGCCTTGCTTAAGATCTCAAATCATATCATCTTCTAGTGTCTCAGTTTCAAAAAAGAAAGCTGCAATTAGAAGATAATTTTAGTGGGAAATTAAGATTCATCTCTTTCACATTCGCAAAATATAATTCTCATTTTAATGACATATTCCAGAAAAAATATTTGCAAGGAAATCAATAATGTTAATGATCACAAAAATAGACTCCAGTAGCAAGCGTGTGTATGCATGTGTGTGCATACACACGTGTATGTATAGAGCTGTGGAGTGAGTGTGAAAGTAAAAATTCTGCTTAAATATGAGGTCAGTTCTTTCATACATTAGATTAGATTAACAGCAGGTTTCCAAACCATCTGTCAAATGATGAACTGAGAACTAAGAGATAGGAGAAGGCGAGAAACAAAAGTATAGCAAAGTAAAGATACCTAGGTAAAGTCCAGCTGTGATTTGGGAATTGTGATTACATTAAAAACTGTGAGCATCATTCTTCCTTCCTCCCATCGCAGAGCTAAAAATATGATGAGTGTAAAAAAAAAAAAAAACAGAGATAGCATAATTATGCTGCTCAAATAACTTATCCACACCCATGAAAGCACTGCATGGGAAACTCTCTCCTAATTCCAGAATGAGTGGAGATAAATTATCATGCAGTCTTTAAAAAAAAAAAACAGACAAGAGGAAGAGTATTTGCGAGATTCTGAACAAAGATATACTGCTCAACATAAGTTATTATAAAATAAAATACAAAACATCTAAAGGTATTTTGCATCCTCAACAGATAAAAGAAAGTCCTCATCCTATAATAAAGTAACAGAATTAGTTGACATTGAATAAAAGTGGGAAGAAAAGAAAGAAAGATAAGAAAAAGAAGGAAAGGATAAATTTTTTAGAAGAATTAACAAATAAAATCAGTAAAATATAACATGCAGGTATAAAGATTAGAACTAAATTCTAAGAAAGGAAGACATAATGTGATAAAAATCAATTCGTTAATAATATTTGCTTTATATATCTAGGTGCTCCAGTGCTGGGTACATATATACTTAAAATTGTTGTGTCCTCTTGCTGAATAGGCCCCTTTATTATTGTATAGTGACCTTTTTTTGTTGTTGTTTCATCTTATAGTTATTGTCTTGAAATCTGTTTTGTCTAATGTAAGTACAGCTCCTCCTGCAGAGACTGGGAAGGGGTTAGGGGGCTGGGGGGCAGGTGGAGACAGTTACATGGTACAAAAAATATAAAAAGAATAAACAAGACCTACTATTTGATAGCACAACAGAGGGATTATAGTCAATAATGACTGAATTGTACATTTTAAAATAACTAAAAGAGTATAATTGGGGCCGGGTGTGGTGGCTCACGCCTGTAATCCTAGCACTTTGGGAGGCCGAGGTGGACGGATCACAAGGTCAGAAGATCGAGATCATCCTGGTTAACATGGTGAAACCCCGTCTCTACTAAAAATACAAAAAATTAGCCGGGCATGGTGGCGGGCACCTGTAGTACCAGCTACTCGGGAGGCTGAGGCAGGAGAATGGCGGGAACCTGTGAGGCGGAGCTTGCAGTGAGCCGAGATGGTGCCTCTGCACTCCAGCCTTGGCGACAGAGCAAGACTCCATCTCAACAACAACAACAAAAGAGTATAATTGGGTTGTTTGTAAAACAAAGGATAAATGCTTGAGGGATGGATGGAGAGCCCACTCTTCATAAGCTGATTACTTCACATTGCATGCCTGTATGAAAACATCTCATACACTCTATAAATATGTATACCTATATGTACCTAGAAAAATTAAACATTTACAAACATCAATTCTCCAAAATTAAATATTTTCAAGTTCTTAAATTTCAAATGGAATGTCAATAAAAATTTCCTTGGGGATTGAATACAATGATTTTAATGACCATGTGCAAGAATGTCACGTAAAAATAATTTTAAAACATGTATATTAAAAATAATGAGGCCTATTTCAATCCATATAATACAAAATTGTAAGTCAATACCAATAGCAATGTTTCAGTGTTGACTCAGGAACAGAAAAATAGATCAATGGGAAACAATATAATACTCAAAAACATGTATTAGTACATAAGGCCTCAGTTTTTGGTAATAAATGTTTTTCATTCTCATATGGGGAAAAACTTTCAATATGATTAGACCCTTATTTCATGCATCATTAATTCCAGGATCTGAACATTTGAATGCAAAACATAAAATAACACTTAGCAAAGGATTTGGAAAATTATGCATATATTATAGAGACAGAAGTTTTTTATAGACATACCAGGAAACTCAAAGGCTATAAGATGTAGTCATATTTGATGCCATATAAAATTACACATTCTATAGCCCAGTGTTGTCTAGTATGACTTTCTGAGGTGATGGAAATGTTCTATATCAGAACAGCCCAATATAGAGCCAGTAGACACATTTCAAACACTTGAATTGACAGTGTGATTAAGATATCAAATCTGGGAAATGGTTATTATTGGAAACACTTCTATAGACAATGTTACATTAGTAGGAAAAAAATCATGTGTCATATTATCTATCCAGAATAAGTTTCTAAAAATTCATAATAAATTTTACAATAAAATATATTAAATGCAAATTATTTGAAAATAATTCATAGAAGAGCAAATGTAAATTGCAAAAAAAAAAAATAAAAGGAGTGTCAACTGTTCTAAGATTCAAAGAAATGAAACTGAAATAATATGAAACATCTCATCCATCAAACGAGGGAAACAGTAAAATAATATGTCTGATAATATACATAACAAGGATTGAAGAGAATATACCATTTTTTTTGAAAGTGGTAATTGATGTCTTAGAAGGCACTCTGTCATTATGTGTTAACATAAACTTGAATGGTATTTTGACCCAGAAAGTTCACCTATCATATTCTCAGGAATGCATCTTAAGATGAAAAGCACCATTTAGTGGTAAATATACAGATTTATCTCTAGAATCAATAAAATAAAATCAACATAAGTTTAAAATTTTAAAAGGATATTTATTATTACCTAAACTATTCAATTAAGTGTGGATACACTAATATAATTTAAAATTGAAGTTTATCTACTGGGTGCAATGGCTCATGCCTATAATCGCAGCACTTTGGGAGGCCTAGGCAAGTGGACATCTTGAGGTCAGAAGTTCGAGACCAGCCTGACCAACATGGTGAAATCCCATCTCTACTAAAAATACAAAAAAAAAATTAGCCAGGCATGATGGCCCACTCCTGTAATCCCATCTACTTGGGAGGCTGATACAGGAGAACTGCTTGAAGCTGGGAGGCAGAGGTTGCAGTCAGCCAAGATAATGCCATTGCACTCCCGCCTGGGCCACAAGAGCAAAGCTCTGTCTCAAAAAAAAAAAAAAGAAAGCAAAAATGAGGTTTATCTATGGAGACTGGATTTGGAGAATTCCCTTTAGGAAACTAGTTAGAGACAAATGATAATAATTAGAGAAGTATATATAATACATTTCTAGTTTTTATAAAAAGAATAATGATAAAAACAGTATTGCTCAATATAACTGCTTATAGTCTCATTTTAAAACTTCCTTAACAAAATCCCTGGCCCCATAGATTGATTTGCTTCTAACAAGGCTATATATTGAACTGTTCCCCTCTTAAAGCTGCCTCCTTCACTAGTGCCATTTTCTCAAAGGTGATTTTAGTAATGAGGTCAATTATCACGTTTTTCTAAAAAGAGACCAGGAAAGATCCTATCATGACCTACATTTTTGTTTCCCACAATCATTGAAGAATTCTAGATCTCACAAGGCATCTCATTTATCCAGAACCTTTGGATAAGAAGTGGATTTGCACATCTCTTAATCTGACACTAAGGTTCAGCCCTCCCTGAAGCTCTACTCTCAAGATTGCCAATGTGACCTTAGAAATTCAACGTCAGTTATTGGAAAACTTTTCAAATCCTTGTTTTATATTTTTGATGCTTTCTTATTTTAAATGAAACCATCAGAAGCCCTCTCAAGAGGTGACTGTTTTATTTGAGGGGAAGGAGGTGTTATTTGACACATCCCAGTGAACCTGGAGTTGGGATAGACCTTACCTTTTCTTCTGCTGCCAGATCAGACACTTGACAACTGCACCCCCGCACCCATTTCTCTCTCTCCATATAGATATACATGCATAGGCGGATCTCTCTCTAATGTCAAAAAATCAAATCAAAATAAGTTTAACTATTTTTAAATATATTTACTATTACCTAAACTATTCAATTAATTGAGGGTACATTAATATAGGTTAAAATTGAGGTTAATCTATGCAGATTGAATTTGGTAAATTCCCTTTAGGAAACTAGTTAAAGAAAAAAGTAATGACAGATAAGTATATCTAGATATATTTATTCTTCTCTGATCATTACATTATACAGAGATATGTAGACATATCTATAGATAGATGATAGATAGATAGATAGATAGATAGATAGATAGATAGATAGATATGGAAAGAGGGGAAGATAAGCATTTTCATCCCTTCACTTGTTTCCATGAATTCGAGTTTCTATCTAGTTTCATTTCCTTATTCAAATAGTTTTGCTTACATCCACTTCCTTTTTGTTTCTATTGGCAAACATATTCATTTTGATATATTATAGGCCCAACAATAGCTTTATACAATTTCTCTTTAGTTAAAAGAAGGAATGATAAGAAATATGCATTCATATAGTCTTTATAATTACATAATTATCTTAACCAGTGCTTTTTGTGTGTGTGTGTGCTAACTCTAATTACTGTCTGTCATCACTTATTTTTGAACTTGAAGAACTTTCTTTGACATGTATTATAATACAAGTTTGCCAGCAGAAAGTTCTCTTATGTTTTGCTTATATTGGAATGTATTAATATAAATTTTATTATTACAAGATACTTTTGATGTGTATACATTTCTTGATATTGGCTTGTCGGGTTTTTGTTGTTCCTAGCACCTTGAATAGGTCGCCCACCCCTTCTGGGTCATTTTTTTCTTTTTCTTTTTCTTTTTTTTTTTCTTTTTTGAGACAGAATTTTGCCCTGTCGCCCAGGCTGGAGTGCAGTGGCACGATCTAGACTCACTGCAAGCTCGGCCTCCCGGGTTCACGCAATTCTCTTGCCTGAGCCTCCCGAGTAGCTGGGATTACAGGCGCCCGCCACAACGCCCAGCTAATTTTTTATATTTTTAGTAAAGACGAGTTTCACTGTGTTAGCCAGGATGGTCTCCATCTCCTGACCTCGTGATCCACGCGCCTTGGCCTCCCAAAGTGCTGGGATTACAGGCCTGAGCCACCACACCCGGCCCAGGTCATTTTTTTCTAATGAAATTTAGCTATTAATGTTACCAGACATGATGAGTCATTTTTCTGTTGCTGCTTTAAAGATTTTTGTCTTTGTTTTCCAGCCTTTTTACTGTGATATGTCTATGTCCCCTTTGAGTTTCTCCGACTTGGAGTTCACTGAGCTTGAATGTGTAGATTAATATTTTTCATCAAATTAAGAAAATTTTAACCATTTTTTTTTAATGTTTTTTCTGTTCCTTTTTCTCTTCTTTACTTTGGTTACTCCCATCATCGTATATTAGTGCACTTAATGAGGCCCTCCAGTTTTCAAAGACTCTATTTATTTTTCACATTTTTAAATTCAAATTGTTTTATCTAAATAAATCTATCTGTAAGTTCATGAATTCTTTCTTTTGTTTATTGAAATCTACTGTTAAGTCCACCTTGTGAATTTTTCATTTTAGTTGATCAGAAGTTACTTATTATGCTAACTTGGTAGAGGCAAAATAATAAAGATAATATAATAAAAAGAATGTCCTTCTTGATTATCCTACTTGTGTATATTCTGTTTTTTCAATAATATATTTCTCATTAAGTATCTCTGAAAGAAGGATATCTGTATTTTTGCACAACACAGACACTGGTTGTTTTGTAGATGGTCCTCTGTAGACTCATACTTTCTTTGTAATATGGATAGCACATATCGAAATTTCTAAATGCAAATGTATGTGACATTGACATATTGTGTGTTTATTGTCTTTATAATCTCTCTTATAGTCACAAAGAAGTCTACAAACAAAAAGATTAGTAACCACTTTTGTAGATGACAAACAAAGCCTGAAGATCAAATTAAATTAGAAGTGAAGAGTAGGAGATGTCTAACCTATAGCTGCATTGTCTAAATCTGTGTTCTAAAGATACTGAGATGTTCTAAAGATACTGAGATGTTTCCTTTGAAGGAAAAATCAGCAGTCAGTCTTATCAATCATCTCCTATGTATAAATTTTTTTCCATAACCTCCCTGCAAGCAACTTTCTAATGTCATTTATCTTTAGTTTTCAATAAGTTGACCCTGACGTGCATGTGTGATTTATTTGTGTTTATCTTTCTTGGCAATTATTGAACTCTTGGGGTCTCTAGCTCATTGCTATTTACCAAATCAGGAGAAGTTTTTTCATTATCTATGCAGATATTTTTTCTGCTTCAATTTCTCTCTTCTTTCCGGTACTTCAATTATTTATAGGCTACTAAAGTACACATATTGTTGTACACATGTCATAGAGGTACTGTTCATTTTTCAGTCTATTCCCTTTCTTTATTGTTCTCAATTTGAACACTTTCTATTAATGTATTTTCTAGGTCCATTTTCATCTGCAGTGTCCAGTCTTCCGTTAAATTCCTGTGGCGATATTAACATCATGTATTTTTTGTTACATAATTTCAAGTTTATTATTTTTCTTAATAATTTCCACTTTTCTGCTGAGATTCTCAATCTTCCTGCTGATTACATTCGTCTTTTAACAAAAGCAATATTTGTGTTAAGTAATTTTGGTTAATTGTAACATGCTCATAATCTGTATATTTTCCCCTTGGTTATAACACATTTTCCTGTGTCTTCACGTATCTAGTATGTTTTATTGTACACAGGAATTTGTGCATGCTTCAATGTTGAGCAAGTGAATTTCATGCTGATTTTTGTTCTAGTTGTTAGTTAATTTACTGGTAGATCGGCTTGACCTATTGGTGCTTACATTGGCCTTTTTTAGGGCAATTTTAGAGTAACTCTTACAGCATAAATAGATAGCTCTACAAGCCTCTAATAAGGTAGAGCCATTCTTGGGTCTCAAGTGAATTTCTAGAGTGTCCAGTGAGGCATCTTCATTCTGGCTGGCTGGTTGTCTCCCAGTTCTGTGCAACCTCTAGACTGCTGTGAAGTATGTTTTGTATATCTCACTTGTCCCAAGGGTCACACCAGGGCTGCTGTTGTCAAAATCCTGAAAACAAGTGCTTCCTGTATTTTCTATGCTTTTAGATTTGCTCACAGTCAGGAGGATAGTTTGACAGCTACTACTTCATCATAGTTAAATTATTGTTACATAGTGATACTTTCAAAACTCAAAGTTATAAAAATTATAATTTTATTTGTAGAATTAAAATTAGTATTTCTTATATAACATTTAAATGAAGTTAATCATTATTCCTATGTAATAAATATTTATTTATATTATAGAAATAAATAGAAAAGCTTCAAAATAGAAACTTATTTTGAAGGTGGAAAAACTTAATAAAATGTCAAATAAAGATCAGAGAAACTGAAAATAACAAATACAGAATGATTAACATGCAATTTATTATTTGATTTTAACCAGCTATTTTTTTTCTTTTTTTCATATCAACAGGAACGCACTCTCTTTAAAACAGTCAAACTTCTGACTCCATAACATAATAGTTAATATTAGTTCAACACAAAATATATAATGGTTTGCTACTTTCTTTTAATTCCCTTGAAATGTTTAATGTCTATATCTTTAATTATAAGGTAAAAATAGTTACTGATTTTCTGTATTGCATGAAAGAATTATCTAAAATATATCATAAAAAATGTAAATATTTCTGAATAAATTTTACTTAAACCATTTAACTTTTGCATTAAAAAAGCCTTTTAGGAATTAAGAATATTCTGAACTACATTGTCTAAAGAACTAATACACATTATCTGAACTTTGTAGACTCTGACTACTGCCTGGTGCTAGAAACTTGTAAGTAGCTAAATAAGTTATATTAAGAGATACAAGGAATATAAGAAAATATATTGCAGATTAGAGCTCATTTCAGTAGTTTATAACAGATTACTTTTATCTACGTTTTCACATTTTTAGCATACCATTTCTACCTCATTCTGTCAGGCAATAAACAGTAGCCACCATGCATGCATTATGTTTTTTACATACTATGTGTGTCTTAAAGAAAATATAATTACTAGCTCAGGCAGACTCACTAAATTGTATTGTTATGGAATATTTAACAAATAATCATAAAATTATTTAAAATACATTCTAGATTATCAATCACTATGTGTATTTTAGAGAAAATATTTTTAAAATTCTAAATGCTTGAACAAGTTCTCCAGGAACAGTTGACTAGAAAGCTACTGAAGTCTTTATTTTATGATTGATTACTAAATGTCCTGTTAAATAAGTTATCATTAGTTACTTTATATCTCCCAGTTTTTTTGCTGAGTTATACTTTCTTAAATCTTGACAAATAGGAAATTTGTGTGAATAAGTTTTCTGGTGAATTCAAATATCTTTGCTCTTATGCTTTTACTGGATCATTTCAAATGGATGAATACAGTCTTGGCTTTACTTTTACGTTGCTATGGCAACCCTAATTATCATTACTAGTATAGGTTATATATGATGGTGAACATATACTGAGTTATTTAAGAATTATTTTTCCCAGTATTTTAATTATCAACTTATTTAAAATTAGTTGACATAGTTAAATAACAGCACCCGAGTGTTTTCATTTGAAATTAAATTTGAATCATAGAATTACAGAATATTTGTAGTTTTAAATAAATAACATTTTCATGTGTGGTGTCACAATTTAATAGGTGTGAGCAGCAAGTCATAGAATGGAAGCCAGAGTTTTATTAAATAAAAATGAATCTGTCAAGAGGGAAGAAAAGTGAAGTAGATAAAGGAAAAGAAAACAAGAGATCTTTGGGATTTAAATTGCTATAAACCATGGAAAAGACAGGCAGGACACATTGAAATAATCACTTGATACCTGATTCAGAATTGAAAAAATATAGCAAAGCATAAATACACGTTAAAATTGGATGAGACTATGGACTTCTACTATTTTAGTGACAAAACCCGGAGACAAGTGTGTAGGAGTGTAGATTTTATTAATGCAGGGCTTTTTGTTTTGTTTTGATTTTTTCTCTGTAGCCATTATAATTCTTAAAGAATTTGGCCAGGCGCAATGGCTCACGCCTTTAATCCCAGCACTTTGCAAGGCCGAAGCGGTTGAATCACCTGAGGTTAGGAGTTCAAGACCAGCCTGTCTAACATGGTGAAACCCCATCTCTACTAACAATACAAAAATTAGCGGGGCGTGGTGGTGTATGCCTCTAATCCCAGCTACTTGGGAGGCTGAGGCAGGAGAATTGCTTGAACCCAGGAGGTGGAGGTTGCAGTGAGCTGAGGTCGCGCCACTGCACTCCAACTTGGGCAACAAAGCAAGGCTCTGCCTCAAAAAAAAAAAAAAAACTAATACTCTAATTAGGGACTGTAAGTCAGTAAGTCTCCTGATGAAAAGGTGTCTAACTTCAGTACTTCCGGTCCTAGACAAAGTGATATAAACTCACTCTTTCCTTATTCTCCTCTCTAAATACAACAAAATATTTTGGAAATAACATAACGAACACTCATAAAGGGGTTCGGAAAAGTTGAAAGAAGAGAACAGACTGGCTAAGGTCCTCAGGACTTGAAGAAATATGTCTCAGTGAATTCATAGTTTTTATTTTCATTTGTCGTCTATCCCAGTCTGGGCACTGGACAGGCCTGCAACCCAAAACTGCTAACAGGTGTAGCAAATACACATACACACAAATACCCGCCTCCTGCCCCACCCACATACACACACCACACAAGAAAAGCCTGCTCTCTGGCCAAGTATCTAAAACACAAAGTAAGCTCTACCTCTCAGTAGAGATCTGGCAGAGAGACCCTTCCACTAATCCATACTGAGTGGCAGCAGCAGCACCAGTGAGTGGGGCTGACTGACTCATCTACCACCCGGAACACATCTGATAACAGCAGACCTGGTCTGACTGTACTTCAGCTCCAACAGATCCAGGATCTTCTGGTCTTTCTTCACCCTACAGTAGAAGGTAGACTAGGGTCAAGAACTCAGATCTCATCTATTTGCAGAAGGCTGTCGAGGCAGGTGCTTCCTTTCCCCAGCAGCACCAGCAAAGATATCCTGGAAGCTTGTGGCACCAGGTGTGGGATGAACAGGCCAGAGGAAACATCCTCCATCCAGTATCCCCTACTATGTAATTAACAACATGCGCACGTCCCAGGGAAGTGCCTTTTGCCTCAACAAGTGGCATCTGCAGAGTACAAAGGATGCTTTCCTGGATCCAGAAGGACGAAGAAGACCAGAACAGCAGTGCAAGGGTTAAGCAAACTAAGAGTCACTAGATCTACTCCGGGGGTTGGGAGTGAGGTGGGCAGGGAAAGGGGAAATGTTGATCAAATGTACAAAGATTCAGTTAGAGAGGAAGAAACATTTTGGAAATCTATTGCACACTTAACTAGTGATTCTAGTTAATGTATTGCATATTTCAATATTGCTAAAAGGATAGGTTCCAAATGTTCTTACCATAAATAAATGATAAATATGTGAGATATTGCCTATTTTAATTAGCGTGATGTACTCATTCCACAACATATTCATATATCATAACATCACATTGTACTCCATAAATACATAAAACTGTTATTTATTAACTAAAAAGAAAGGAAAAAATGTAGTTCAGATCCACATGTTAAACCTGAATAGGAAAATGCCTGATGAAATAGAGAATTTAAATAGGATCAAAAATCTCCTAAATCAATATCCAAACCAAAAACAATTTTTAAAAAATGACTAGTCATACCAAAAACCAAAAAAATTCCTGGCAATCTCTCAAGTCCCAGATAAGTCCAGATAGTGGAACTATCTGACAGAGATTTTAAAACAGCCATCATGCCGGGCGCGGTGGCTCACTCCTGTAATCCCAGCACTTTGGGATACCGAGGTGGGTGGATCACCTGAGGTTGGGAGTTCGAGACCAGCCTTACCAACACGGTGAAACCCCGTCTCTATTAAAAATACAAAAAATTAGCTGGGCTTAGTGGTGGGCGCCTGTAATCCCAGCTACATTTGGGAGTCTGAGGCAGGAGAATCGCTTGAACCCGGGAGGCGGAGGTTGCAGTGAGTCGAGATTGTGCCATTACACTCCAGCCTAGGCGACAGAGCAAGACTCCATCTAAATAATAATAATAATAATAATAATAATAATGCAATCATCATAATATTTTAACAAAGTAATTTCAGTTTTGCTTAGTAGCTCTCTTACACAAAGGTAATTTTCTGTTTTAACAATTATACATAAATATGAGTTTTTCAGAAACCTTAGCTCCTATCTCCTGTTTGTATTGAACTCACTGAAATTCTCATTCACAAACCACTTTACTTTGAGACTGGGTAATGGATAGAAAGCCTTCTTAGATAGTAAATATTAATTTCAAGTACTAAACCTGGCCATTTGATTTTAATTTTCAAAATTCTCAAATCTGGCAACACCTAAATTATCTAACGACAATTTAATATAATAAAAATGCCTAGATCTACTCCAAATGAATCTAGAAGTATGGCTCAATATCTGTTTTCTTTTTTTTAAGAGTCACCTAAATAATTATAATGCTCAGCTATGACAATAGATAAATAAATTAGTACTAAATCAACACTGAGATGGAAAAAATGTCAGGTTCAATTTAGTTCCTGAAACATAGAAAATCTAAAGAATTAAGCAGAATATTTAGAGATTTAATATTTGCAGTGTGAAGTATACCTTAAAGGTAAGAATATTTTAGCATAGGGCTTTTCATTCACTTGCGAAAGGAGCGAAATGTAAGTCTTCTGGGTCCCCAAACTGGGATCTTTTTAAATAATCATATGCTTCTCTGATTACTACTGGCAATAAAAGAAAACATTGATAGACATCTCACTGCCATAATAATTTTTTGGTGCAATAATTTTAAATAGTAGTATATGAATTAAAATATGAAAATGCTTCCCAATATAATCCCTCTTATCACTGCAAAAGTTGTTTTAGGTAAACAAAAAGTGAAAGAGCAGGAAAGATAATACCTGACACTTGATAGATGTCTTTACCATTCTCTCCAGGGTAGGAAAGCCTGCCAGGGCTGGAGCACAGTGAATAACACTTCAAAATTATCTTTAATGGTCTTTTTTAAAAAAATTAACTTAAAAAGTTTTGAAGTAAAATCCGTACATATTTAATTTTCTCTGAGAAATAAGTTATTTACTGTCTTATTATTCTTTATTTTTTTTGGAATTTGAAATAAAGTCTATTGATATTGAAGGTTACGTAGTAATTTAGAGGAGAGAAGCCGGATTGTGGTAGAGGTTGGCTTTTGCCTTTTATTTATTTCCTTCATTTCTGTAATTCCTTATTTTATAAATGTTTCATTATTTTTATACTTCTTTGGGGAAAAAAATGAGAATCAGCCACTTTATTAAAAAGAAAAGCTTAAAATGTTAACCAGAGTTTCACTAATTATAAGATTTTTTAGGTATAAACACGTTGTGTCTCTCCATATAGCAACTTTCCTATGAGGGATATGATTTACTTCTTTTCATCTGGAATCTTCTATTTAGATAATGCTGTTATACAGAAAAAATAATTTTTATGTAAAATGCAATAATATAATGTATTTAACTCTAATGTTAGGGGTAATATTTTGCAAATTATTTTATACTACATTCAAATTATGTAATGCCTTCTGAAAAAATCCCAGTCAGTATTGTCCTTTTCAGGATTTATGACTTTTTATTTTTATTTTTTCTTTATTTTTTACTTACAGAATAGTATAAGACTGATAGCAAAATGTTAAATAATAGACATAGTGAACAGTGAGAACTTGTTCATCTTTTTGACATTAATGGAAAGTTTTATCTCTGTAATATTTGTGGATTTATTATATTCCTAGGAATACAAATCTATTTCTTCTATTTTTAGGTTTCTAAGTCTTTATTCAGTAATAGATTTTGAAACTTAATCAAAGTTTTGTCATCTACTGAGAATAATATGTGGAGTTGAAATAATGAATAGCCTTAAAAAACTAAGTGCTTAGCTGGGTATGATTTTCTGGGACATTATGGAGATTTTTCCACCTCTTTTCATAAGGGAAATGGAAGATGCCAGTCATGTATTTTTCTTTTATTTTTCTCAGTGTTATACTAACTTTTTTATAAGAGTTTGAGGAGTACCTTCTCTTTGACTGCACTCCAAAACAATATTTATAATAATAGATGGATCCAGTGAATTTTTAAAGGGATATAGCTTTGAATAACTTTTAATCCTGTGATGATATTTTATACAATGCAAATTTTCTGTTACTTCATATCAATTTTAGCAAATGATATTTTCTTGAAGAATCATCAAATTTATCATGTGTTTCAGTTGCATTGTTGTGTGTATGTGTGTGTATGACACTACTAAATCTACTGAGTGCAAGCAAATTTTATAATTCCAAAATTATGCATTCCTTACTTGGAGCTTCATTAGACTTGTCTAAGGTTCATAATGCTTTTTATATTTTTGAGGAAACAATTTTTCATTTTAGTGATCAAGTTTGACATTTTTCTATTTTTTCCCATTGCATTAATTACACATATCTTTATTTTATCAGTAGTGTAGATGAGTACCTCAATATAATCATCTACTATTTTTTATAATTTATAAATAAGTAAAAATTTTAAGAAATTAAAAAATAATTAGTGGAATTATGAGATCTGCTTTACAAATATATTAAAATATAGGGGCTGTTGCAATATTAATATTAACCTATAAGAAGTTGAATTCCAATAAATTATTTTAATTTTTAAATGTATATTTTTACTTCAAATGATAGCATTTTATATACGACATATTGGTGGTACCTAGTTTAGTATATATTAAATATGCATTATATTTTTATCTATCATCTTGACCTCTTCATTCTATGTGTGTGTTTTTTCTATTATGTAGCTGACAAAACTCAACTATTTTTGTGTACTAATCTTGCTAACTCAGTAGAAAAAACATTCCAATAATGAAAGAAAAATTTAAATGTGCTTTTGTTAGATATTTCGTTTCAAACTGAAATGATCAGTTATTCAAGGGTAGCTGCTAAATATTGTTAATGATAGTAGGAGTTGCACCTTAAGAATTTATATTGACTAAAATCCTTCCGTGGGCATTGTCACAAAAGTGTATATATTTATGTCATGCTGAAAACACAAGAGAGGAAAAGCAGAGCTTATTTAAAGATTGGGAGATTAGAGAAAATGGAATAATAATGAAGTAGAGTATTCAGGTAAAAGACGTTAAATTAAAAAACTGAATTCTTCATATAATAGGTAAAAAGGATCAACGGATATAAACGATTTTAGTAAATAAAAAAGTGAGAAATCAAAGCTTGAAATAAAGAAATAAGAATGTCACCTAGTTTAGAAGGGAATTCATGTTGAGGCACGATAAAAAAAAATTACCATTCAAAATACAGTTTTAAAAGAGAAGAAAGTTTAATACTTTATATAATTTAAAACTAGAAAAATATATGAATACATCAGGGGAATCTATTTTAAACTCAATTTCTCATCTAATCATAAAGTGGAAAATGTTCCTTTGTTTGAAATGTTCTTCACTTGGTGTACCAAGATATTATAAGAAGCTAAAAGCAAAAATATTTAAGGGATTATGGTAATGACATTTGAAATAGCATGGAGAAATGATAGGATTATCATGAATAAAAAATGTCATGAACTGTACTTGGAATTCTATTTCCTATTTTATGTGAGTGTTTTATAATAGCAAAGTATACTTTAAATGGAATATTTGGGGGACTGCCCTTGATTGGAATCGTTACAGAGAATTGTTTGACAGGTTCTGTTTTTGAATACTGATTCTTTCCATTTTCAGTTATACTTATGCATACTTTTTTGCTTCAAATCTATTCTTTTGCTGTCAGCCAAGCAATTCTTATTGTATATTATAGCAGTCCCCAATGAGTGAGATGAAAATCAAATGTGTTATATAAAAACATAAAGGAACTAAATCAATTAGGACATGCCCATGTTTGTGATTCAAGTTAAAGAAACTAGACCAAGATTTTAAAACAAAATAAAACAGTTCATTTTACTGTTTTTTTGGGTATGCATGAGGTATATATATCCAATAATTTTGAAACAAATATAGGATTGATGATGTAATATATTTTTCATTGACATATGCCTTTATACTTTGCATAATATTTTCTAAAACCCTTTAGACATTAACTCTTCAGAAAACTACTCAGTATGAATTTATTTTTTGGCTTGAGGTAAAGTATTATTTACAAATGAATATTATTATTATTAATGTTCACAGCTTTTGAATGGTGAAAAAAAGGGACTCTCACTTTTTGGGAGAACAATCCATCTAATATAGGAATTTGTATCTGTAAGCCAAATTAGCAGTGAATAACATCACGGTGTTATCACGTGTTACTTTGAAACATTAAAAATGTGAGCCAAGAAATGTGAGCCAATACTTGCTTTATACATAAAGCATGACTTGGGTTGGTTAGTGGTCATGAAAATACAGTAAGATGGAAGGAATAAGCCCTAGTATTCAATAGTACAGTAGATAAATTATAATTAACAATTTATTTTACATTTCAAAATACCTAGAGAAGAATTGGAATGCTCTTTTCCATAGCAAGGAAAAGATAAATGTTTAAGGTGATGGATATCCCAATTTTTCTGCTTTGAATATTTCACATTGTATAAACGGATGAAAACATAAAATGTACACCAAAATATGTACAACTATGTTATATCAATACAAAATACAAAAAAAACGTGTTTTATTTGCTGAAAATCAAGATTTTTAGAATTAATGAAGCTTTAAAATACCTATTTAAAGGTATGTCTTCATTAGGGAGGGAGCTAAAAGCAATATTAATGCAGGAAGTCTGGCTAAAACATGCAAAAATATATAATACATACATTTTTCTTTTAACATTTTGAAATTGAGGTGACTTCAATGCCAGACCCAAGCATGCATATGGGGAAAACCCAAATAAATAAAACATCACTTGCCTTCACAGATCTCACTGTCTAACAATGCTCACAGACGTGTAAACCAATACTTTCCACATTGAAGAATCCTTTAGAGGATTTAAAGAATAAGAGACAAACTTTGATCAGAAGCCTAAAAATATAAAAACAAGAAATGAAACAGGAAAGAGGCACCTCAGATCTATGTATAGATTTTGATAAAAGAGCATCTGAAAGATAGAAAGTGAAACAAGAACAGGTCACTATAGAGATTTATTTTAGCTACCACCTTTCAAGGTTTTTTTTTTTTTTTTTTCCACAATTGCATAGTGAGTAGAAATTTAAGAATCAAAATCTGAATTTCTCTTACTTAATATAAAATATTCATATAAATACTATTACATGTTCTCTGCATTCAAGAATACTTCTAGGTAATAAGGATACTTCTGGTTACAAAAAGAGGATGAAATTGCTTACAACCAATATTTTGATTTTCAGATCAAATGCAAGTAAGAACTTAGAGAATTCTGCTTAAATAAATATTTCTGCCTGAGTGTGGTACACTATACATTGCATTCTAAACTAAAAATGGTTATTTGAAGTGGTACTACTAAAATACATCATGGAAAAAAATTATATATTTTATCCCTAATTTTCTGTATTTTGACAACCTGAATAAAGCCTAATTTTATATTCTGAGGTATTACCAAGTAAAATATTTTATCTAGTCAATGGAGAATCAGTTTAGTTTTCTTATGTAATTCTGACAAAAGAAGAGTTGTGTATCTTTATTACCATTTAAATACTTAGTAGCAAAACTTTTAATTCATTGTACTATGTTGCTTTTGATATAGTCTTTTTGATGGCATATTTGTATTCTTAGAATGTGTATTTTGATGTTGTGTAAAAGTTACCACTGATACAAATAACTGTTTAATAGTTTTAATAAATCATTCGATAAGTTATTACTTTAGTAATGTGTCCAAATACTTTAAACTTCATTGGAATTTGGTTGAAATACAAGTGGAAAATTAATACATTAGAATTATTGATAAGAATAAGGAATGGTGAAATCTCACAAATGATCAATCAAATAATTTGGAGGGCTAGAAATGTTCTTCGTCTTGTTCTAGAAGGCTGTAGGCTTTCTTTCTCATTTAACACCTCAAAAATAATTTTTTTCAAGGATATTGAAAGTTACACCAAAAATATCATGTCATTTTTTTTGTTTTGTTTCTTGTAATTTTTTTTACTTATTTCTGCAATTGGGGTGGATTTGGGTGAGAACAAATCAGGATAAGACTTAGAAGAGAGAATAATTAGGGTGTCACCAAAGTCTAACAACAATAACAACAAAAACACAGGCCCATTATGGCGATCCAACAAGAGAATGGGAGGATAAAAAAATCAGAACTAGAGGTGACCCAAGATCCAGATCCACAGGTTTTGACAAAGAAGCAAACACTGTGAGATATGAGACCATGTACAGCAGGTTGGGCAATATTCTTACACAATTAGACCCTTCTGAGAGGCCAGCACCCTGCAGACCTTGGGTCTGCTCTGAGAATCCTAAAAGGGTGATACACATAACCCAACACCTGATATTTTTGAGGATGGTCACCATTCCATTCACTTAAGTTATGGATATAGCCCACAACTTAAATTGTATTTTTCTGCTTTTTGTAAGTTTGATACAAATTTAATTCATTATTAGGAAGATCCTGATGAGTACCTCACAACAGACACTCCTTGAAAAATGGTGATCTTGAAGAAAAGTACCCAGAATGTTGAACAAATTACACTCTTATGGGTATCGATATTATTACAAGTTTATTATCTATTTTCTTAAGAGGGACATCAGCTCTAATCCTGGATATTACAAGTTAGCTGATGCTTTACATCCCATGGTGCCTAACCCAAATAAGGTCCATGTATTTGCCATAAACAGGAAATTTTGCCTCTTTTCCATAGAAGATAGTCTTTCACAGAGACGCCAGAATTGAGTGTCTTTCAATTTATGTTCCCTACTACCTATACATTTGTTTGATTTATCCCACCACTAACTGCTTCCTTTCCTTCATGATGGGAACAGTATTTGTACCCTGTCCCAAACAAACAAACACCCTTCCGTAAATTATAAATCCCACTTACACTTTTTTGTTCTTAATTTGAAAACGTTGATAATAGTCCATTTTCCTTTCTAATGTCTGCAACTTTATCTATAATCTGTCTATCTATCTATCTATCTATCTATCTATCTATCTATCTATCTATATCTGTCTGCCTATCTAGTGTTTGGAGAGACTTTGTGACATTTTAGCAAGAGATATGAGAATCCCTACTAGGGGAAAAATACATACTTTGGAAATATATTTTATTGCATCTTATTGTGGGAAAACATAGGATGAAGAAACTGGGCAATTGCCAACCTTAAGGCTTAGAGATAAATAAAGATTTGCAAATACATGTGAAGTATTACACATGAAGGGAGAGAGGAAAGGAAAGAAATTCCAAGAAAAATTAGGTCAAAGAGAGAATCAACATGCCATCTCCTCCCTCCTGCCTTCCTGGATATTTGACCCACATGTAGTAGGGTAAAATTACGATTTAAAGTTAAAACAAGTTACTGAAGAGTAGAAGGAGATTCGCTTTTCTTTTTTTTTTTTTTTTTTTTTTTTTCAAAAACTACAGTAAATTAAGACTATTCTAGGAAACCAAGCAATAATGTAACCCTAACCAGGGGACAATGGAAGAAGATAAAAGGCTAACAGGGCATTTTAAGTTATTTATTATGGACACAGGTTATTTGTATTCTCTTACATATAATATACAAAATATTCTGTGAAATTCAAATTGATTACTAATGCTTTGTGGGAGTGTGTTTTTTCATAAACTACAAGAGATTCTGTATGTTACCATTTTGTAGATAAGGACTAAAACAGAAACTGTGTCCATATGTATTAAGGTTAAAAGAAGAGATTACACCAGGTTCTTATTCATATTCAAGATTATCCCATTAACAGCAAAATAGCAGAAAAAATATGCGTGTGTTCTCATGTATGTGTAAACATGTAAACAGTTACCTACCTACACACTTATATGTACTGCTTTTACTCCATTTCTCCTTTAATTGCCACAATGCCACATTCCTCTACTTCATATTTAAGATTTTGGGGCAGGGCGTGGCAAGCTCATGCCTGTAATCCCAGTGCTTTGGGAGGCAAAGACGGGCGGATCAAGAGGTCAGGAGATCAAGACCATCCTGGCTAACACGGTGAAACTCCGTCTCTACTAAAAATGCAAAGGATATGAACAGACATTTCTCAAAAGAAGACATTCATACAGCCAACAGACACATGAAAAAATGCTCATCACCACTGGCCATCAGAGAAATGCAAATCAAAACCACAATGAGATACCATCTCACACCAGTTAGAATGGCAATCATTAAAAAGTCAGGAAACAACAGGTGCTGGAGAGGATGTGGAGAAATAGGAACACTTTTACACTGTTGGTGGGATTGTAAACTAGTTCAACCATTATGGAAAACAGTATGGCGATTCCTCAAGGATCTAGCACTAGAAGTACCATATGACCCAGCCATCCCATTACTGGGTATATACCCAAAGGATTACAAATCATGCTGCTATAAAGACACATGCACACCTATGTTTATTGCGGCACTATTCACAATAGCAAAGACTTGGAATCAACCCAAATGTCCATCAGTGACAGACTGGATTAAGAAAATGTGGCACATATACACCATGGAATACTATGCAGCCATAAAAAAGGATGAGTTTGAGTCCTTTGTAGGGACATGGATGCAGCTGGAAACCATCATTCTCCCCAAACTATGGCAAGAACAGAAAACCAAACACCTCGTGTTCTCACTCATAGGTGGGAACTGAACAATGAGATCACTTGGACTCGGGAAGGGGAACGTCACATACGGGGCCTATCACGGGGAGGGGGAAGGGGGGAGGGATTGCATTGGGAGTTATACCTGATGTAAATGACGAGTTGATGGGTGCTGACGAGTTGATGGGTGCAGCACACCAACATGGCACAAGTATACATATGTAACAAACCTGCACGTTATGAACATGTACCCTAGAACTTAAAGTATAATAATAAAAAAAAAATACAAAAATTAGCCTGGCATGGTGGTGGGTGCCTGTAGTCCCAGCTACTGCGAAGGTTGAGGCAGGAGAACTGCCCGAACCCGGGGGGCGGAGCTTGCAGTGAGCCGAGATGGTGCCATTGCACTGCAGCCTGGGCGGACAGAGAGAGACTCCGTTTCAAACAAAAAAAAAAAAAAGAAAAGAAAAGAAAAGAAAATATTCTAGATATCCTTATTGTTTTTTCTGTTTCTCTTTATCTAGGATTTATGTTATGCTCTTTTGTAACCTTGCCAAACCTGTAAAGAATCTGCCACTCACTTTCCTACTAATAGAATACTGAAATGTTTTCAACTGGTGGGAAAAAGATCCTGATTTCAAGAAAGAAGATCTTTTTTTTTTTTTTTTTTTGGAATGGCAGTCATCTGCTTATGAAATAATAGGGGATATTCTCCTGGGAATTTATAGAGACGTCATTCTCCCTTATAAAAGGGGCATGCTTGAGTGAAGTGTACACATTTGCCACCATGTTTCCCTCCTGTCCTAAATGTGACAAAAGTAATATGGCTGAAGCAGCCATCTTGTGGCCACAAGCAACGGACCGATAGGGGAAGAGTCTACACGCTGAAGAGAAGAAAGCAAGTGAGTAGATTTTGAGTTATTGGTGATGATGTTGTTGGCCTGCTAATACAACCCTGAAATTGCCAGTTTCCAAATGACGTTAACCAACTCTGGAAAAAAAAAAAAAATCAGATATAAAATATGACTCAAATGCATTTAGTATCAGGTTCTAATGTGTTGAATTTAGGTAAGCAAACCATCTGGAAATAATCAGAAGAAAAATGGAAAGCATATTCAAAACAAAAGTGAAGATGTGTTTACCAATACAGAAGGTGAAACTGTAGCTAAATATCACAGACTGAATTAGGAACTACAGGGAAGCTGTTGCATTCACACAGAATGCAAGCAGGTAGGGTACAGTGTTTTGTGTGTGTAGAAAAACCGCTTACCCTGAATTTGCGTATCACCAAACTAATTTTCAACATACCGTTCATCTTTCTATTTATTTATTTACATATTTTGATAATCCTTTTACAATTACTAACAATTATTGTTTTCAATTTTTTAATTTAATATGGTTGATGGTTGTTTTCTCATAGATGTGATTTTTTTCCAAATATATTTATGGAAATACAGTAGATTTTTATCTATCTCTATTTTTCTTCCCTATCATTTTAAGCACTATTTCTTCAGAGATTGGTTCCCTTGTTTGTTGGTTTGTTTGTTTGTTTTGAGGATTTTGTTTAAGTTTGATGCCTATCTAACATGTTGGCAATTTTTCTCAAAAGTCTGATGAATTTAAACTACTTGTTTATATTTATAAACTAATTTTTAATACTGTTCAATATCTGTTGCTTTAATTGGTTTCTCCAAACATGTAAAATCACTTTTCCTCTGCAATAAATATAAATGATGATTATAGGATTCCTGGTCACTTTGATTCACAGCTAAGCTCCACGTTTATCTATAAAGAGGTTGCCTTTGGGGTTTAGAAGATCGCTGTCTGTCATGGTATTTCATGACATCTTATTTGGCATTGCTCCACATTTTTCTGTCATGAAAATGTGCCCATACTGGAATCTCCCTAGAGCAAAATGACCCCAGAGCTTTTTCTATTATTATTATTATTTTATTTTTTTATTTTGAGGCGGAGTCTTGCTCTGTCGCCCAGGCTGGAGTGCAGTGGCGCGATCTCTTTGGCTCACTGCAAGCTCCGCCTCCCGGGTTCACGCCATTCTCCTGCCTCAGCCTCCTGAGTAGCTGGGACTACAGGCGCCCGCCACCGCGCCAGGCTAAATTTTTGTGTTTTTAGTAGAGATGGGGTTTCATCGTGTTAGCCAGGATGATGTGGATCTCCTGACCTTGTGATCCGCCCGCCTCAGGCTCGCAAAGTGCTGGAATTACAAGCGTGAGCCATCGCGCCCAGCCGTCCCCAGAACTTTTTTAGCTAAAGTTGTTTTTTTTCTTTTTAATAGTGTTATTCTAGGGGAAAATGTTGTAGCCATTCAAACTGCCACCTAAGGATGGGTGATTATTTGATATTTCTATTACTAATCATTTCTCTAATTTCAGCTAACTGACCCTTAACTACGACTCTTCCTATTTCTGATCTTAGGAAAATGTTTTCTGTGTTTCTAAGAAAAATACACTTTTAGATGTTTACTAATTTACCTATACTGGTTTCTGATTCCCTCAGCCCTGTAATGTCTTCCCGTTAATCAAATGTCATCTACTTTATAACTTCCAGAAATATTTTAATGTTGCTATTCTGTTGTGACATACCGCCTAGTAGGCCTCCTCATCCTGCCATGAAATTATTTATTTGTTTGTTATATATTCTGTCATTTCAGTAAAACTTCATCAGAGAAGAAAGGCATCATGGACTGCACATTTGTGCCCCTTCCTTCCAACTTAGTATGTTGAAACTCTAACCCCTAAATGACGGTATTTGTATATGAGTGGGAGATAATTTTATCTCACTCACCTATCCAAAAATCCCTACCCTTTGGGAGTGTGATACACTTAGCTTTTGCTATATACCTCCCTCTTTAAATGATCTTGGCATTAAGCCTATTAAAATTGCACAATTTGAAAGTCCAGTGTTTTTTCTAGAAAGAAGAAAGAGAAAAGTGGATTCTCAGACTGGAAGCAAAAACATCCACTAAAGTGTGTGAGAGTGCAATAGGCAGGTTAGTGGAAAGCTGCTGCCTCAATCTAGCTACAGCCTCTACTAATGGTTTTCTTGGTATTGTAACCAAGGAGGCTAGAAGAGGAGGCTATATTTGTGATATATTTTGTGTGCAAATCAGCAGGACTTGATGGCTTAATAGATATGGTGAGTAAAAACACAGTTCCATCCTGAAACTGTTACCATTTACAGAGATGGAGAACACTGGCGAAGAATAGATTTCAGGAGAAACTCAGACTATTGGGGTGTTAGAAAAGAAAATCTTTTTTTATTGCAGAATTTTTATTATTATTATATTTTAAGTTCTGGGGTACATGTGCAGAATGTGCAGTTTTGTTACCTAGGTATGTACATGCCCTGGTGGTTTGCTGCACCCATCAGCACATCACCTACATTAGGTATTTCTCCTAATGTTATCCTTCCCCTAGCCTCCAACCCCCTGACAGGCACCGATGTGTGATGTTTCCCTCCTTATGTCCATGTGTTCTCATTGTTCAACTTCCACTTATGAGTGAGAACATGCAGTGTTTGGTTTTCTGTTCTTATGATAGTTTGCTAAGAATGATGGTTTCCAGCTTCATCCACGTCCATGCAAAGGACATAGGCTCATCCTTTTTTATGGCTGTGTAGTATTCCATGGTGTATATGTGCCACATTTCCTTTATCTAGTCTAACACTGATGGGCATTTGGGTTCATTCAAAGTCATTGCTATTGAGAATAGTGCCGCAATAAACAAATGTGTGCATGTGTCTTTATAGTAGAATCATTTATAATTTTTGGGATATATACCCAGTAATGGGATTGCTGGGTCAAATGGTATTTCTAGTTCTAGATCCTTGAGGGATCTCCAGACTGTCTTCCACAATGGTTGAACTAATTTACACTCCCACCAACAGTGTAAAAGTGTTCGTATTTCTCCACATCCTCTCCAGTATCTATTCTTTCCTAACTTTTTAATGATTGCCATTCTAATTGGCATGAGATGGTATCTCAATGTGGTTTTGATTTCCATTTCTCTAATGACCAGTAATGATGAGCATTTTTTCATATGTCTGTTGGCTGCACAAATGTCTTCCTTTGAGAAATGTCTGTTCATATCCTTTGCCCACTTTTTAATGGGGTTTTTTGTTTTATTCTTGTAAATTTGTTCAAGAAAATCTTATAATATAGATAGGTGGGATAGTTAATGAGAAAGTAGAATATCTGATCCTGAAGTTTCCAGAAGAGGTGTCCAGGAGAGCTGGATATTCAGGGGTCATCAAAAATGGTTTTAAAGCCATGAAATATTAATGTCAATCAGGGGAGTGTTTGAAGAGGGAAGAGAATGGAGACCATTACAGATTTTGAAGATGTCTATCATTAGTGAGACAGGGGAAGGGGATTATCTAACACAGTGGAATTAAGGAAAACACTCAAGAGGAAAACAGGAAGGCAAAAGCTGGGTCATGGAAACCAGTAGAAAATGGGGCATAATAAAAAGGAGAATTGTCTATGATAAGAAAATCTGCAGAGAGGTCAAGTAAGATTTTCTAAAAATAATGACATCATTAGTGGTTTGGGAATGCAAAGTTCAAGTTACAAATTATACTTAACTTATACTTAAAAAATCAATCTCTAAAAATCTCTGAGAATTTTATTTATGAAACAGAATAATGGGGCAATTGGGACAAAACTTGACAGATTGTGAGGACAAGGGGATGACTGAGTTTTGTGTTCATTGTGTGATAAAAGAGTGTAAAGGCAATTTATATGATAATTCAGCAGAATGTGAGAAATATACAGATACCGTCTATTGTACAGACAGTTGGCTTTTTATTCCTTAAATGTACAGTGTCTGAGAGAGTTAAGTGCCACCAAGTAATAAGGCCGGGCCATGAAATATCCTGTCCAGAGACTGCTAAGAGCAAATGAATTACATACCAATATGAGCTTCTTGGCACAAAGCCTGCTGAAGGACCCTGTTGAAATGCAAATTCCCTTATTTTGTTGAATCACATTAAACTTCATAAATAGTATAATGCACATAAATCCATGAAAACTGTTTGTGTTGAGAAAATAAAGTGAATTAATATGAGAGTATGCACACATTAGATAATGCCTATAAAGCAGCTTTATAAAGATAGTGCACTTTATTTGTCATTTACTGTTTGCATTTACCTAGCTTTTTAAATATAATCTCTTCTAGGGACATGAAATGGCAGATATTCAAAGGTGAATATATATCTGATTAGAAATGTGAACAAGAGAGAGACAAGGAGATTTGTTAAATAAGCAAAACCTAATGAAATGTTTATTCCTTTATTTATTCAGTACACTAATATTCAAAAAAGATTTCATTAAGAATTGCTTTATTTTTAAACTTTTAAAGCAATCAAAATTTTATGGAAATATTATTTTAAATGTCTGTAGAATATAAATAGCTGAAGTTGTGTAATTAAACTGGTAAATTATAAACAAATTGTCAACTACAAAAAAAATTCCTTCCTATCAACTTTTTCTCTCATATCTGTGAAAGAATCCAACATAGAGTTGTTTTGCATACATGACTTTAATATCAGTTAAAGTCAATACCCTCTAGACAAAGACAACAAGGAACACACCTATAGTAGAATAACCTGAGCATATTTATTATTGCGTTGAGAGAGAATACCCACCCTAGGCAAACTGTGGAGCAGTGCAGTATGTGGGTATTGGAACAAACCTTCTATAGGATGTGGGGTTTGTGTTATGTTAGGTGATTGTGGAGAGAGTTTAATGGAGTAAAGCTTTACTCTAGATTGAATGTTGTAATCGAGTAGTTCTATAATTGAGTATTTTACTATCTTATTTAGAAGGAGAGAAGACTGAGTCAAGTCACAGCTATAATTGGTAAAGAAACAACAACCGTTTATATTAGCAGGGAGAAGGGGATGTCTGATGTTTTGTGGCTTGAACAATGGTCATGTTCAGTCTGTGTTCAGACATTATTAGGGTTTAGTACTGTTTTTGCCCTTCTCCATTATGGTCAGTGTGCCCTTATCTGGTGTTATGTTGATTATGGTCAACAAAAGAACACCAAAATCTAGCTGTGAGAGCCAGACCATCTCATAGTAATGCCAAGGTCTAGCTTATACTACCAGGCCAGCTAGTGGGTTTCATGGGCTGATTTTCTCTTTTGTGCAAATAATGCAAAGTGTACTAGCCATGAGTAACCTTTCTCCTGTACAAATCTCATGAAATGACAACAGATTATATAGGCTGAAAATGATCAAATCCATCACAACCAATGGCAGCAAAGGTTGCCATTAAAGTCAAAAATGCAAGGGATCACCTGTGATCAGTATGACTCAGCAATAGAAAGTCTAAAAGTCACTGAAATTAAATGGAGAAACACAATTTTCTTTTAAAGGCCACATCAGAGTTACTGAGAACATCATCAGGATAATTAAAGAATAGCATTTGAGGTAAATTGACAAGCTAATGCTAACATTTTTGAAAATACAAAAGAATAAGAATAACTGAAGCAATCTTGAAAAAGAAAAAAAATCCAGAGAAAATATGTTTCTATATACTAGTAATTGGTATAAAACTATAATAATATAAACAACATGGTATTGAAGCAGTGCCCAAAATTAGAAAACTGTCACAGAATAAGTTTCAACAATAGTCCCACAGTTTACATGTTGCACTGTAATACAATGCAAACAGGATCATTGTTTCCTAAATGTCACTGAATCAACTGGATATCTAAACAGATAAAAAAATATATATATACACACACACACACATATACACATATATATGCACACAGACACACACACATACATATATATGCATATATGCACCTGGATTTTTGATTAATAATAGACACAAAAATAAATTTCAGAAAAAATCTAGATCAAAGCAGGAAATTTAAGCAATACAAATTAGAGAACACATCAAAGGAGAATGTTTTCTGGATCTTGATTCTATAAAGATTATTTTGTGATACACAAAACACTAAAATAAAAGAACTTGTTGAGACATTATGGTTTAATAAAATGATTAACTCTTTATAGATTGCTGGTTGGAATTTAAATTTTTGCAACCACTTTTATAACCGTTTAGAAGTATCTAAAGAAGCTAAACATATGATTTATCTGTAAACAACCATTCTACTTTTAGGTATAACCTTGAAAGAAATACATACATATTTTCTCAAAACACAAGTAAAACAATATTCTTAGGAGTTCGTTTTATAATAGCTGAAATCTCAAACAAGCTAACTATGCATTTTCCTTAGAATAGATAAGTAAACTGTCATATATTCACACAGTGCATGTGGTGGAATGTGATTCGTGGCTCTCACACCCTGTGTAATTGCCTCTCTCCAGTATGGACTGGACCTAATCACTCACTTCTAACTAATATACAAAAAGTTCCATGATTTCACTTCTAAGATTAAGTAATAAAGAGACTGTAGCATCGGTCCTGGGTGTTCTCTTTCACTCCCTTGCTTGCTCTGAGGGAAGCCAGTGGCCATGTTGTGATGTGCCCTGTGAAGAAGACCACAGAGTAACTGATGACCTGACCAACATCCAGCGTGAACCATGTGAGTTACCTTGAATCAGACTTTCTTCTTTTGAAACTCTGGAGACAACTGCCATCCTGGCTCATACCTTAATTGCAATATTTAGGCAGGCCCTGAGCCAGAGTTACACAGCTAAATTCTACCTGGATTGCCGACCCACAGAAACTGTAAGTAATAATTGTGTGATTCCTTAAGCCCCAATATTTTAAGGTAATTTATTTTACAGCAATAGCAGGTAATTCAGTGGAACATGAAAGAGAGCTATGAGAATGAACAAACTACGGTTATCTTTAAGACATTTGGGTAAATATTGCAAGCAAAAATTGAAACAGTAAAACCAGGCACAAAATGGTGTATACTAAGTGATTCCATGTACAAACATCCCCAAAATAGGCCAGATTTATCTATAGCATTAGAAGCCAAAATAATGCTCATGCTCAGGAATAGCATAATGCTATCCTTGGAAATAGAGAGTGTCTGAAAGTTGTCTGAAGAGAATTTTGTGTGTCTCTTGCTTCTTTTTTGAAAATGTATAAAGCTGTTTACTTTTGATTTGTATACTTTTCTGAATGTGGGTTCTATTATTACTACATAGATGATTATACTAAAACATAATGTTTACACTCAGTTATTTGCTTTATTTGACCTATTCTTTTCTTTATTTGATCTGCTTTTGTCCATAATTTTATGGTTGAGGCCTCCATGCCTTTTATTTTTAAATATGTCTTCAGACATAATATAATGCTGAATTATTTTTAAATCAAATTATAGCTTTTCTACTTTTAACTAATTATTTTAGTTAAAAATGCAATAACTTTGCATTTATTGTAGTTGCTGAAAGTTTAAGATTTGGTCCTATCATCTTATTTGTTTTTGTTTTACCAGGTTGTCTTTTCTTCCATTCACTGGATCAATTTATTTTGTCCAACATGGCCACAGTTTGGATGTTATAAATTTCATATGAGTTCTTGGGGTTGACTCATAGCATATTTACAAAAACACAAAGTTATCTCCCATGTCATAGTCCAAAGCTTGGTAAGTGAACATTATTAATTAGTGGGTGACTTGATGATAATGATCAAAAAAAGATGAAATATGGTAGTCAGAATTTTAAAATATATAAAATTAGTAAATTATATAAAATGAACATAGGTCAAAAAACTATTGTGGAGACTTATCTGTGTATCTACATAAAGGCCATTGTTGGTTGTTTTGCTTTCCTGTGAAGTGGGAAAAGAAATCAGGATTTGAACAAATAGATGAAGTTCTATAAGAGGCTTCACTCTGCAGATATCACTTCCATTTGCCCTGATAATGGGTTTGCACCCCATGCATTGACAATATAAAGAGAAAAGCCATTTGCAAATGAAGTAAATAGCACTTAAAAATGTAGCCACATGTGGTAGAGCTAAAATATATTCAGAGATATTCTGTAGATAATTTTAGAACTAAAATGAGAAAGAATAAAATTGACCATAAAACATACTAAGATGTTCAGGTTCTAATAGAATTTAAAAAATAAATATCCATAATTATCTATGAAATCGTACAAACAGCTCTAAAAACAGAACCAAGCTTACAAGGGCAGTGAAGGCAAAAAGAGATGGGTCAGTTTAATATTAACTAGTTTATAGAAGCAAAATGAGAATTGCCTGAATCTTTGTAAAATTTACATCAGAAAAACTTAATCAGGCAGCATTAGAGTTATCATCCAGGAAAGACTTTCCCAATGCCAAGCTACCCCCATTTACTTTTTATATGATAATGAAAGTGTAATAAAGGGAGATGAATTTAAGAGCTTGATTTGAGAACGGAAATGGACAGTGTTGTACACCCATCCAGGGACGCCAGATTCTCCCCAGGGAGTTATTCCAAATCAGCAGAGGAAACAAAGGATGGCTATTATGTCAGTTTTTAAAACATTTCTATTCCTTTCCCACCTTTCCTATTATCAAACTGTAAACATTCTTCTCCTAGGAAATAAGCAAGTTCTTTCAATTCCAGATTTTTAAAGTTAAATTAGGATTGTAAAGTTTGAACAGTTTATTGTAACCAAATTGATCTTGTTTCTTAAGCTTCCAAATAAATGTCAATGTCTATTATTTTATATGATAAAATTATATGTGTATATATATAGTTTAACATAATTGTTGTATTGTTAAATATACATTTGTTTGGTATATTTACTATTAAACATATGTATATTTAACCATAACTGTTATACATATATGGGCAGGGCACGGTGGTTCACACCTGTAATCCTACCACTTTGGGAGGCTGAGGTGGGCAGATCACCAGAGGTCAGGGGTTTGAGACCAGCCTGGCGAACATGGTGAAACCGCATCACTACTATAAATACAAAAATTAGCCAGGCATGATGGCACATGCCTCTAATCCCAGCTACTCAGGAGGCTGAGGCAGGAGAATCACTTGAACCCAGGAAGCAGAGGTTTCAGTGAGCCGAGATCTCGCTACTGCACTACAGGCTGGATGACAGAGTGAGACTCTGTCTCAAAAAAAGAAAAAATACACGTATGTGTTTGTGCGTTTTGTGAATATATATGTAAGTGAATATGTGCGCACGTGCGTGTGTGTGTGTGTAAACTTAAGCTTTAAACTAACTTGTATTTACTGCTTTAATGTTTTGCTCACTTGTTCGGTCAACATCACTTTACTACATTATGTTACTGCATAAAAATTGTGTTTTTTGAATTTTTAGCAACTAATATCTGAGAGGACCTTTTGTATGTGAAAACTCCAAAGGCTGATTCTCCGTTGATAAGATATATTTTAGCAAGCTGGGCACAGTGGTGCATATCTGTAATCGCAGCTACTCCAGATGCTGAAGCAGGTGGATTCCTTAATGCCAGGAGTCGAGGCAGTAGTACACTGCGATTGCACCTGTCAATAGCCATTGCATTTGAGCTTGGGCAACATAGAAAGACCAAGTCAAAAAAAAAAAAAAAAGAAAAGAAAAGAAAGAAAAGGAAATAAAGAGAGAGAGAGATAAAGAAAGAGAGAGAGAGAGAAAGGGAAGAAGGAGGAAGGAAGGAAGGAAGGAGGAAGGAAGGAAGGAAGGAAGGAAGGAAGGAAGGAAGGAAGGAAGGAAGGAAGAAATAAGTTGAAGAGAAAGAAAGAAAGAAAGAAAGAAAGAAAGAAAGAAGAAAGAAAGAAGAAAGAAAGAAAGAAAGAAAGAAAGAAGGAAGGAAGGAAGAAATAAGTTGAAGAGAAAGAAAAGAAAAAAAGAAAAACAAATTAGAAAACTAAATCTTTCAGAGTAGGTAATAGAATCCAACAGGGATTCCCTATACTCATTAATTTCTAAGTTGCCCCACAAGTACAACATTGGCATATCGTAACTTTCCTCAGGACTCCATAGTATTGCCTACTTATTATCTGCCTTATTTTAGCGCGTATTTTTAAGGTGGTTTTTTACATCAGTAAGGTTCACTTTCTGACAAGAAGCTGTCATCCCTGGATTAATTCAATATCTTGGCCAAAATCAGTAGCTTATTTGTCAATTTCATTGCTAAGTGAAAATTAATCAGAAGCACTCAAAATAAACAAAAAAAAAATAGATTCATTGTTTTTTACTACATAGACTTCTTAATTTTACATGTATGGTTAGAACCAATAACTTTAATGAGCCATACAGTTCAAATTCTTCATAAAATGGTTGTAGCCATTTTATAATACAATGATTATTATGGTAATGGAAAGTAAATACATGTGGAAATACACATACAACACTATCATGTACCAGACACTTCCCCATATTCTTTTTATATCAACTCATTTAAGTATCACAACAAAATTTAAGGAGGTATTAGAAACTTGGCAAAAACTAAAGTTACATGACCGGTAAGTGACAGAATCAAGAATCAAATTCAAACGGTATTATTCTACCTATTCTGTCCTTTGTCATATATTACTACATGGCATTAAACCCTACACTCTAACGTCTCTCCTCATTTTCTCCTTGCTGCATATAATAAAAACATTTATACCAACTAGCAACATTTTAAAGATAAATTAACATATTATGTGTATCAATAGTTTAGATTTTTGAGGTTTAATTTTTATTTCTAAAATTTAGTGGGACACAAATATATAAATACATGTGTGTGAATGTATTCTATATGTGTGAGAAACAGACATAAAAAGTCTACAAATAATTTTACTTTAATATTTCACTAACAAGTGAATAAAAAATCTAAATCTATTAATAGTTTCTTTTCATTGTTCTATGTCATTATCAAGGAAATACAAAATACATATTATAAAAAAATTACATAATCACAGCTTATTTTATATACTACAAATCTACATGGTACATATATAATTTTGGCATTCGCATTTAATTTACAATTAATTTTTAGGGAAAGGCTTGTTTTAGATGAATAAATGCTTTTAAACTTTCCAAACAATGTTTATGTTAAATTACTGTACTGAAATTAATAAAATTTTTTCACATTTATAAACATGAAAATAATTTTAAACTGGGGAAATTTTATTTATGTTTTATTACACTTTAAGTTCTGGGATACATGTGCAGAACATGCAGGTTTGTTACACAGGTATATATGTGGCATGGTTGCTTGCTGCACCCATCAACCTGTCATTTCCTTTAGGTATTTCTCCTAATGCTATCTCTCCCCTTGCCCCCCACCCCACGATGCACCCCAGTGAATGATGTTCTCCTCCCTGGGCCCATGTGTTCTCACTGTTCAACTCCCACTTATGTGTGAGAACATGTGGTGTTTAGTTTTCTGTTCTTGTGTTAGTTTGCTGAGAATGATGGTTTCCAGCTCCATCCATGTCCCTGCAAAGGATATGAACTCATCCTTTTTTATGGCTGCATAGTATTCCATGGTGTATATGTGCCACATTTTCTTAATCCAGTCTAACACTGATGGACATTTGGGCTGGTTCAAAGTCTGCTATTGTGAAGAGTGCTGTGATAAACATACATGTGCGTGTGTCTTTATAGTAGAATGATTTATAATCCTGTGGGTATATACCCAGTAATAAGATTCCTGGGTCAAATAGTATTTCTGGTTCTAGATTTTTGAGGAATTGCCACCTGTCTTCCATAATGGTTGAACTAATTTACATTCCCACCAACAGTGTAAAAGTGTTCCTATTTCTCCACATTCTCTCCAGCATCTATTGTTTCCTGACTTTTTAATGATTGCCATTCTAACTGGGGTGAGATGGTGTCTCATTGTGGTTTTGATTTACATTTCTCGAATGAGCAATGATGGTGAGTTTTTTTTCATCTGTTTGTTGACTGCATAAATGTCTTCTTTTGAGAAGTGTCTGTTCATATTCTTTGCCCACTTTTTGATGGGGTTCTTTCTTGTAAATTTAAGTTCCTTGTAGATTCTGGATATAAGCCTTTTGACAGATGGATAGATTGCAAAAATTTTCTCCCATTCTATAGGTTGCCATTCACTCTGTTGATAATTTCTTTTGCTGTGCAGAAGCTCTTTAGTTTAATTAGATCTCATTTGTCTATTTTAGTTTTTGCTGCAGTTGCTTTTGATGTTTTAGTCATGAAGTCTTTGCCCATGTCTATGTCCTAAATCATGTTACCTGGGTTTTCTTCTAGGGTTTTTATGGTTTTAGGTCTTACATTTAAGTCTTTAATCTATCTTGAGTTAATTTTTGTATAAGGTGTAAGGAAGGGGTCCAGTTTCAGTTTTCTGCATATGGCTAGCCAGTTTTGCCAACACCATTTATTAAATAGGGAATTCTTTCCCTATTGCTTATTTTTGTCAGGTTTGTCAAAGATCAGATGGTTGTAGATGTGTGGTATTATTTCTGAGGCCTCTGTTCTGTTCTATTGGTCTATATATTTGTTTTAGTACCAGTACCATGCTGTTTTGGTTACTGTAGCCTTGTAGTATAGTTCAAAGTCAGGTCACATCATGCCTCCAGCTTTATTCTTTTTGCTTAGGATTGTCTTGGCTACATGGGCTCTTTTTTTGGGGGGGGGGATTCCATATGAAATTTAACATAGTTTTTTTTTTGTTTTTTTGTTTTTTCTAATTTTGTGAAGAAAGTCAATGGTTGCTTGATGGGAATAGCATTGAATCAATAAATTACTTTGGGCAGTATGGTCATTTTCACAGTATCAGTTCTTCCTATTCAGGAGCATAGAATGTTTTTCTATTTGTTTGTGCTCTCTCTTATTTCTTTGAGCAGTGGTTTGTAGTTCTCCTTGAAGAGATCCTTCACATTCCTTGTAAGTTGTATTCCAAGGTATTTTATTCTCTGTGTAGCAATTGTGAATGGGAGTTTGCTCATGATATGGATCTCTGTTAGTCTATTATTGGTGTATAGGAATGCTTGTGATTTTTGCACATCGATTTTGTATCCTGAGACTTTGCTGAGGTTGGTCATCAGCTTAAGAAGTTTTGGGGCTGAGATAATGGGGTTTTCTAAATATGCAATCATGTCATCTGCAAACAGATAATTTGATTTCCTGTCTTCCTATTTGAATACGCTTTATTTCTTTGTCTTGCCTGATTGCCCTGATGATAACTTCCAATACTATGTTGAATAGGAGTGGTAAGAGAGGGCATCCTTGTCTTGTGCTGGTTTTCAAAGAGAATGATTCCAGGTTTTGCCCATTCAGTATGATATTGGCTGGGGGTTTGTCACAAATAACTCTTATTATTTTCAGATATATTTTGTTAATATCTAATTTATTGAGTGTTTTTAGTAAGAAAGGGTGTTGAATTTTATTTAAGGCCTTTTCTGCATCTATTGAGATAATCATGTGGTTTTTGTCATTGGTTCTGTTTATGTGATGAATTATGTTTATTGATTTGTGTATGTTGAATCAGCCTTGCATTCCAGGGATGAAGCCAACTTGATCATGGTGGATAAGCTTTTTGATGTGCTGCTAGATTTGGTTTGCCATATTTGGTTGAGAATTTTCATGTTGATGTTCATCAGGGATAGTGGCCTGAAATTTTCCTTTTGTGTTATGTCTCTGCCAGGTTTTGGTATCAGAATGATGCTGGCCTCATAAAATGAGTTAGGGAGGATTCCCTCTTTTTCTATTTTTTGGAATAGTTTCAGAAGGAATGGAGAAATGGTACCAACTCCTCTTCGTACCTCTGGTAGAATTTGGCTGTGAATCCATCTGGTCCTGGGTTTTTTTTGTTTTTTTTTGTTTTTTTTTTTTTTTTGGCTGATAGGCTATTCATTACTGCCTCAGTTTCAGAATTTGTTACTGGTCTCTTCAGAGATTTTATTTCATCCTGGTTTAGACTTGGGAGGGTGTACGTGTCCAGGAATTTATCAATTTCTTCTAGATTTTCTAGTTTATTTGAGTAGAGGTGTTTATAGTATTCTATGATGGCAGTTTGTATTTCTGTGGGATTGGTGATGACCTCCCCTTTATCATTTTTCATTGTTTCTATTTGATCCTTCTCTCTTTTCTTCTTTATTAGTCTGGCTAGTGGTCTGTCTATTTTGTTAATGCTTTTCAAAAACCCGCTCCTGGATTCATTGATTTTTTGAAGGTTTTTCATCTCTCTATCTCCTTCAGTTCTGCTCTGATTTTAGTTATTTATTGTCTTCTGCTAGCTTTTGAATTTGATTGCTCTTGCTTCTCTAGTTCTTTTAACTGTGATGTTAGGGTGTCAATTTTAGATCTTTCCTGCTTTCTCCTGTGGGCATTTAGTGCTCTCAATTTTCCTCTAAACACTGCTTTGGCTGTGTCCCAGATATTCTGGTATGTTGTGTCTTCATTCTCATCGGTTTCAAAGAACTTCTTTATTTCTGCCTTCATTTTGTTATTTACGCAGTAGTCATTCAGGAGCACGTTGTTCAGTTTCCATTTAGTTGTGTAGTTTTGAGTGAGTTTCTTTTTTTTTTTAGGCTGGAGTGCAGTGGCCGGATCTCAGCTCACTGCAAGCTCGGCCTCCCGGGTTTACGCCATTCTCCTGCCTCAGCCTCCCGAGTAGCTGGGACTACAGGCGCCCGCCACCTCGCCCGGCTAGCTTTTTGTATTTTTTAGTAGAGACGGGGTTTCACCGTGTTAGTCAGGATGGTCTCGATCTCCTGACCTCGTGATCCGCCCGTCTCGGCCTCCCAAAGTGCTGGGATTACAGGCTTGAGCCACCGCGCCAGCCTTGAGTGAGTTTCTTAATCCTGAGTTCCAATTTGATTGCACTGTGATCTGAGAGACTGTTACGATTTCCACTCTTTTGCATTTGCTGATGAGTGTTTTACTTCCAATTATGTGGTTGATTTTAAAATAAGTACTATGTGGTGCTGAGAAGAATGTATATTCTGTTGATTTGGGATGGAGAGTTCTGTAGATGTCTATTAGGTACACTTGGTCCAGAGCTTGGTTCAAGTCCTGAACATCCTTGTTAATTTTCTGTCTCATCAATCTGTCTAATATTGACAGTGGGATGTTAAAGTATCCAACTATTATTGTGTGGGAGTCTGTGTCTCTTTGCAGGTCTCTAAGAACTTGTTTCATAAATCTGGGTGCTCCTGTATTGGGTGCAAATATATTTAGGATTGTTAGCTTGTCTTGTTGCATTGATCCCTTTACCATTATGTAATGACCTTCTTTGTCTTTTTTATATTTGTTGGTTTAAAGTCTGTTTTACCAGAGACTAGGAATGCAACCTCTGCTCTTTTTTTTTTTTTTTTTTTTTCTTTCCATTGCTTGGTAAATATTCCTCCATCCCTTTATTTTGAGCCTATTTGTGTCTTTGCACATGAGATGGGTCTCCTGAATACAATACACTGATGAGTCTTGACTCTTTATCCAGTTGGCCAGTCTGTGCCTTTTAATTGGGGCATTTAGCCCGTTTATATTTAAGGTTAAAATTGTTATGTGTGAATTTGATCCTGTAATTATGATGTTAACTGGTTATTTTGCCCATTAGTTGATACAGTTTCTTCATGGTGTCAATGGTCTTTACATTTTGGTTTATTTTTGCAGTGGATGGTACTGGTTTTTCCTTTCCATATTTAGTGCTACCTGCAGGAGCCCTTGTAAGATAGCCCTGCTGGTGACAAAATCCCTCAGTATTTGCTTGTCTGTAAGTGATTTCATTTCTCCTTCACATATGAAGCTTAGTTTGGCTGGATGTGAAATTCCGGGTTGAAAATTATTTTCTTTAAGAATGTTGAATATTGGCCCCCACTCTCTTCTGGCTTGTAGGGTTTCTGCAGAGATATCCACAGTTAACCTGATGGGCTTCCCTTTGTGGGTAACCCAACCTTTCTCTCTGGCTGCTCTTAACACTTTTTTCTTCATTTCAACCTTGGCTAATCTGATGATTATGTGTCTTGAGGTTGCTCTTCTGAGGGAGTACCTTTGTAGTGTTCTCTGTATTTCGTGAATTTGAATGTTGGCCTGTCTTGCTAGGTTGGGGAAATCTCCTGGATAATATACTGAAGTGTGTTTTCCAACTTGGTTCCATTCTCCCCATCACTTTCAAGTACACCAATCAAATGTAGGCTTGATCTTTTCACATAGTCCCATATTTCTTGGAGGCTTTGTTCATGCCTTTTCATTCTTTTTTCTCTAATCTAGTCTTCATGCTTTATTTCATTAAGTTGATCTTCAATCTCTGATATCCTTTCTTCTGCTTAGTTTATTCAGCTATTGATATTTGTATATTCTTCACAAAGTTTTCATGTTGTGTTTTTCAGCTCCATTAGGTCATTTATGGTCTTCTCTAAACTGGTTATTCTAGTTAGCAATTCCTCTAACCTTTTTTCAAGGTTCTTAGCTTCCCTGCCTTGGGTTAGAACATGCTCCTTTGGCTCGGAGGAGTCTGTTATTACCCACCTTCTGAAGGCTACTTTTGTCAATTTGTCAAACTCATTCTCCATCCAGTTTTCTTCCCTTAATGGTGAGGAATTGTGATCCTTTGGAGGAGTAGAGGCATTGTGGCTTTTAGAATTTGCAGCCTTTTTGCACTGTTTTTTTCTCATCTTCATGAATTTATCTACCTTTGGCCTTTGCTGTTGGTGAACTTTGGATGGAGTTTTTGTGTGGTCATCCTTTTTGTTGTTGTTGCTGCTATCATTTTCTGTTTTTTTAGTTTTCCTTCTAATAGGCCTCTCTGCTGCAGATCTGCTTGAGTTTGCTGGGGGTCCACTCCAGACCCTGTTTGCCTGGGTATCACCTGCAGTGGCTGAAGAACAGCAAAGATTGCTGTCTGCTCCTTCCTCTGGAAGTTTTGTCCCAGAGGGAAACCTCCAGATGCCAGCCAGAACTCTCCTGTGGGAGGTGTCTGTCAAACCCTGCTGGGAGGTATCTCCCCATCATAAGGCACGAGGATCAAGAACCCACTTGAGGAGGCAGTCTGTCCTTTAGCAGAGCTCGAGTGTTGTGCTTGGAGATTCGCTGTTTTCTTCAGAGCTGGCAGGCAGGAAGAAAGACATTTAAGTCTGCTGAAGCTGCACCCACAGCCACCCCTTCCCCCAGGTGTTCTGTCCCAGGAGGATGGCAGTTTTATCTACAAGTCCCTGACTGGGACTACTGCCTTTCTTTCAGAGATGCCCTGCCCAGAGAGGAGGAATCTAGAGAGGCAGTCTGGCTACTCAAGCCTCAGTAATGGTGGACGCCACTCCCCCACCCAAGCTCAAGCATCCCAGGTTGACTTAAGACTGCTGTGCTGGCAGTCACAATTTCAAGCCAGTGGATCTTAGCTTGCTGGGCTCTGTGAGCATGGGATTCACTGAGCAAGATCTCTTCGCTCTGTGGCTTCAGCCCCCTTTCCAGGGGAGTGAACAGTTCTGTCTCACTGGTGTTCCAGGTGCCACTGGGGTACAAAAAAACCTCCTTCAGCTAACTCGGTGTGTGCCCTAATGGCCACCCAGTTTTGTGCTTGAAAACCAGGGTCCTTGTGGTATAGACACCTGAGGGAATCTCCTGGTCTGCGGGTTGTGAAGACCATGGGAAAAGCATAGCATGTGAGCCAGATAGCACTGTTCCTCAACGCTTCCCTTGGTTAGGGGAAGGACTTCCCCCACACCTTGTGCTTCCCAGGTGAGGTGACACCCCACACTGCTTCTGCTCACCCTCTGTGGGCTGCACCCACTTTCTAACCATTCCCAATGGGATTAACCAGGTACCTCAGTTGGAAATACAGAAATCACCAGTCTTCTGTGTTGGTGTCCCTGGGAGCTGCAGTCCAGAGCTGTTCCTATTCAGCCATCTTGCCCAAGCCTCCCAAAATTTTATATTTTTTAGGATGAACTTGGATTGGGCTTTTGGTATATGAATACCTATGTATCCATTACATGAGTTGATTATTCATCAACACAAATTTGTGGTTTTAAAAAATCATATTCACTATATTGCTATCTAGCTATTAGCTATAGCCTTTACACACATTCCAGTGTTTAAATACTCTGTATCAAAACGAGGAAAATCAGTAATTGAGAAAATATCTGCATAGTTCAGAATCCTAAATATCATTTTGGCTGCCTCATTTTTCACTGTCTGAAGGACAAATGGAAAATTAACCAAAAGCAAAAAAAAAAAAAAAAAAAAAAAAAATCAAAACAAAACAAAAAACAGAAAATGGGATAAATGTGTTGCTTCTGTTACAAGTTCATGTGACCTTAGCACTCCTATTAATGATATAGTTTGGTACTCAGATCAGCATATTAAAATACAAATGAGGAGAAAGCAGTTGTTTGAATGGTAGATAATGAGACAAAGTGTAAAAGGCTTTTGTCCAAAATGCTTTGAAAGAGCTGCTGTTTTTGATTGCAGAAGACTAACCTAATTAAGATGCCTATATATTTCCAGTCTGAATTCTCTAAATGATTTCATGTGATGGCAATTAGGAAAATATAAAGACCATGGGGTGATTGATCTTATAACCTCAGCTTCATTAGCTGAATACATTTAATGAACTGAGTTAGCAGGGTCCTAGAAATGACTGGGACACATGTCATCATTACTCATCAGTCCATGTATAGATATTTCACCATGATAAAAGTAAAAGCTACTTCAGTGATTATGTCCTTGAGTATAAAAAGTGTAGCTCATCTCTGCCTCTTTCACTGTACTTTTAGATATATACATGAAACTTCACCAATATCCTCTGGTCTTTATTCAGTGAATTCTTATCTCATTATTTCATAAGCCACAAATAGGTAGCCTTCACTGACCCATATAATGGATTATGAACATTAAAGCAGAATTTTAAAAATCAGTTATTTCAGTATTCTTTATTTATATAGTAAAATATTATATTAGCTGTATGGTCCTCATTTTGATATCCAGATATCAAGAAAACTGCTGCTACACTATCATCAAAATAGTATCAATAATAAATTCACGGTATTCTCTAGAATGCCGTTATCAGATGTAGTCTCAAAGAGAGGATCAAAATTCCAAATGCCTTGAAACACCCCATATGATAAATTAGACGTAGTAACTGACTGAGAGTAAAATAATATTAGCTATTTAGAAATTTAAATTCCTTTATGTCTGTGGAATGAAAGTCAGTTATATAATATTAATAGAGCATTAACAAAATATAGGGCTCAGATATCACTAAGTTCAATGGCTCATGACAATTTATGTATAACTTTTTAATACATTTTAAATTTTAGAATAGTTTAGTATATGTTAGTATACAAGTAGAAGTAGGATCTTCTACTTTCTAGACAACACAATACTTACTTCCATTGTATAGTAGCAAACCAATTTTTCCTTATAGGTCAGGATCAGTCTTCCTAGCAAATACAGTAACCCCCTTTTTTACCAGTTAATTCAATGACATTTGAACCCCAAAAAGGCCATGTGAAAGATTCAACTTCTAGTTCAAGAAGTCATTTTTCTGTTCCCTCATAAAATATTCTTCCCTTTGGAACAAAGACCACTACACTGCCAAAGCCTATCATAGTGGAGACAGAAATAACATATTAATTTTATTAGTAAATTGGAAGGTCTAATACTTAGAGGAGCCACTCTAACACCAGAGAATACCTAGATACAGTGATTTCCCACTTTGCTAAATGGAGTTCCCATCATATTAGGTGGACATACATTTTTACATCACTATGTTCTGTTCCCTTAAATCAGATGAGTTGAGACTTAAGGGTACTGCCACAGGGAAGACAGGCAGTCTCTCTAAAAGACAAAACATAATACATTTTGTCCTTGAAATAATTATACTTGCTGAGCTCTTTATTTGTCTTTACTTGCTAAGGCCAATGTCTCTTCTGCAACCTGCATTATTTGGATAAAGATGACGCGTGAATATATCTACTTAGGATAACAAAAAACAGTGATTGCAGGCTGTGGCGGAAATTCATATCCACCCAAGATTGACTTATTCTGTTCACTCTATTCCTCTCCTTGAGCCTTAGGGGTTGAGAGTTAGATTGCTAACCTCTAATCGGTCGTTTTCAACATTATCTTTAACAGTGCCACAGATCTTTCTGAGGAAGTACCATACGACTTCATCTTCTCAGGCAGAGGTATCAGCTTGACTGTCATTCCACAGACTAAGACTAGAGGCAAATGTAAACACTACACAGGTGGAATGAGAAACAGCTGTTCAGCTGCCTGGCTAGAAGAACAAGCCCAGTTCTTTACTACAGGATGGACATGGAAATGTTCAAGCAGTTGAAGTTACTGGCGTCAGCCACATGAGATTGGTGATGCAATTGGCTTCTACAGGAGGTCCATGTGGTTCTTATTTCTGAAAACAGATGTTTGGAAACAGATGTTTTCAAAGATAATAGGAAACTATACCAATATGCTGCATTATGGAGAAAAACTAACCCTGGCAGAAGAAAAAAGATTTTCTTGAGACAGGAGATGAGGGAACTATTGGTATGGACATTCACAGGAGTCTCATATGTAAGTTTAGTTATATGGAAGCAGAGATGCTTGGTCAATCCATGTCGTGCTCTCCCTCTTTTGGTAAGCACAACATTGACACTTATGACATTATCATTTTCTTTGGTGGTGGCCTTGAAAATTGTTATTCCTTCCAGGAAGGGCCAGATGTCATTTGCTTATGGATTTGAATCCTTCTCTTTTAGCCAAACGATGGAATTGAGCATGCTCCATGAACTTCATGTATGTAAACATTACTGGAGATCCAAGTGGCTCTGCAGGTAGAATAGACACTCAGGTCCCTCCTGCCCAAGTGCAAGGGCTTGCTTCCATGAATCCAATCCTTTAGTTCACATCAGTTCATGGTGTACCAGATGCCTCAACACATCTGCAAATTTTTACAGAACAGGTTTGTGCAGGGCAATAAATTAGGTCACCAGTCCTTCAAAGGCCCCTTCCACTTAGGGGTAGTGGAGCCCATGAAGCTGAGAATCAACTTTGCCAGCTGTTGGAACCTGAAATAATCCTCCAAAAACCTCTTGATATTTTAGGAGGGTCATCCTGGTGGTTCTGTGTGTGCTGTAAAAGAGTGGCTCACTATTTAACCACCCATCACCCCTGTGCTAATTTAGGGACCATGATCACTTGAGTTTTACCTGGTGCCAGGGATCTGTCTTTCTACACAGGGATAATCTAGGCTTATTTGTGGCTTTTTTCCCCTGTATTTCCTTTATTTGCTCCCTTTCCTTCTTTTCCTCGTTATGTTTCCATTTGAAATCAGTTTTCACATATGCATTTCAGTGCAACTCTACCTTTAGGAATTTACTGGATTACACAGGAAATTCCTTATGGTGCGTGACCATCTGCACTGCAAACAGTTTTCAGGGAATTGACTAGCTACTAACATTACTTACAAAAAATCTAATAAGGGATTTAACATTTTCATAATGAAAATTCATATTTATATTTTCTGTTTTGGTTGGGTTACATTTTTACTATTTTGAGAAAAAAGGATTTCATTTTTTAAAAATGAACAAAAAAAGCTTTCATAAAATTTAATGGTATTGACAAAAAAATTAAGAAGACAGAATTTGATGATTCAATATATTATAAATATATTTTTGACCATAGTCCTAAACTATCATCTGTCAAGGTGTATAATTTTGAGTACATAAGTATTTTTCATATTCTTATTTATTTTCTATAATGTCTCATAGCATATATAGCTCTGTGAGTCTGTTCTTTTCAGAAGATCTTATCTCTTGTTAGTTTTCAAGGATTTCCAGGTTCACAGCAGCTGACTTTTTACTACACATTTTATGACTCTAAAACCATTAGAAGAACATCAATGCTTCCCTAAATTGGTTTTTTGGAGAAAATGTAATATGTTTGATGAATTAAAATAAGAAGATGGAAACATAACAGCATATTGGATTACTTTTTAATTTTTCTTTCTCAAATGTTTTATATTGAAAGGAATTGATTTGTGGAGTACATTTTCAAACCAATTTCACCTTCGTTTCTAGAAAAACTACATTTTGTCCTAGAAAGCTATTGACATTTCATCAGAGGAAATAGATTCAGAATTGCTGCCCAGTAAAATTTTTTTTAGCGATAGTTCTCTATCTTTCACCAAAGACAATGCAATTGACCTTGGGTCGGAGGATAAAAAGCTGCCATTATCAAGTGACAGAATAACTGGTTGTCTTCCTCTGCTATGTTTTTGGCATCACAGTGTTCTTTGAGTCAAGTTTTCACATAGAGAAAGAACTAATCCAATAACTATAACAACTTAAATTTAAATTGGTGAGTTTATCAAAAACAAAAACAGAGCTTCAGACACATTCAGAGATCATCAGCATAAGTGAAATAAGACTTAAAAGTATCTTACCATCTAAAATCATCACAAGTCAATTTCATATACTTTAAGATGTTTATCTCTGGGCCCGGCCTCATTTCAGAATAGGAGGCCAGAATCCATTCAAATTAAAATAGTTTCAAATAGCAGTTCAAAAACAAATCCATTAATTGTCTATTTCCAAATGATTATTAGAAATGAGCTTCTTAAATAGAAAAAAAATCTGACCTCTAAAGCACTCATTTAATTCCTTCAGAAAGAGAAATTATTGTTTTAAATGCAATTATTTTCATCATCACATTATGTAAAATAATAAGAATCATGCAAGTACTTTGAAAGGTTTCCATTTTTAATAAAAATGTATAGATGTAAGATAATCTTATAGGAAAATTCACAACAACAGAAATAAATTAAAAAAAAAAAACTGTTAGAAGCAGAGGGTATGGTGTATTTTTATTTATTTTTTGGAGGCTGTTGAATTTACCCAGATTTAAGGACTGTCCCCAACATTAAAGATAGAAATGAGCCCTGGTTCTCATCGTTACTCAGTCATTAATCAGATGTATAATCATGGAAACACCACTTATTCCTCTGAATCTTTTTTATTTATACAATGGGGGGGTTGAACTATATTTTTTCCCAAAGATCTTTCTAGTTGTAATTATACTAGTACCTATTTTATTTGTGTCATATAAAGTAATTTCCATTGAAAGTTTTAAGTTTATTTTATCTTAAAAATTGATACCATTTGAGTCATCACTTAAAACATATTTGAAATTAATATTGATAGTTGATACTGTTTAGCTGTGTCCTTATCCAAATCTCATCCTAAATTATAGCTCCCATAATCCTCACATGTCATGGGAGGGACCCATTGGGAGGTAATTGAATCATGGGTATGGGTTTTTCCCATGTTGTTCTCGTGATAGTGAATAACTCTTATGAGATCCGATGGTTTTATAAAGGGCAATTCCCCTGCATACATTCTTTTGCCTGCCACCATGTAAGATGTGCCTTTCCTCCTCCTTCATCTTCTGCCATGATTGTGAGTCCTTCTCAGCCATATAGAACTGTGAGTCCATTAAACCTCTTTCCTTTATAAATTACCCATTCTCAGGTATGTCCTTATAGCAGTGTGAGAATAGACTAATAAAATACTTGATTTAGCATTTTCACCATACATCTAGGACTTCACTGATGCTTGTAGCAGGCAGTTAGAGGTGGCAGCATTTTGAAACTCAACCTTGTGTCTATTTTCCACTCAATGAGATGTCTTAGTGTATTACAATAGGTGGAAAAAAAAGTGACCTGTTGATTTTAGTCCCGTTAGACCTATTTGGGGCTTCTTACCTGAAAAACTCTAAGATAACATTTATTTTGTTTAAGCCCATATGTTTATGGTAATTTTTATAGCAGCAACAAAAATTTGATAAATATACCTTCACCTCTAGTTCTTTTTTGTTGTTGTTCTCACCTGGAGTCAATAAAACAAAAACTAATGAAGCTTACACCAAATTTCACTTTGTGATAGCTAAGTTTTTTATAACATAATATTTATTTTAGAGATCTAAGTCAATTCCATTAGAAATATTTGAGGAATTTAAGAAACAAATTGAAACGAATAAATGCAAATCCATTATCACTTCTGAAAAAATAATTAAAAATGCAAAATGAGTAACTACTATTATGATTATGTACATTCTTGGAACCACATTTATCCACCAACTTGCATTTGTACTAATCTACTGTGCCCTCTCTCCTATAACTACAGATAATCTGCTATGATTCTTCAGTTTCTATATTGAATTTCATCTCCTCTCATCTCCTAATTTACATGTGAACAGAAAATGGATGTATTTTCAAAGTTTAGTGTCTAAAATTTGCTGATTATTTAAATATGCAGTAAATCACATATTAATCTGAAGTTTTATTTTTGGTTTTGGACTCATGAATTGTAAGGTTGGAGTTATTGTGTTTATTGTGTTTGTAGGGGTAGAAGAAGAGGATTTAGAAGGAAAGATCATGGGTTCCATCATCAATATTTTAAGGTTGAAATGCCTAGTAGACACCTCCATAAAATGTTTGTAAGTAGTTGTAGCCATCTACCATTTTTAAAAGGGACATATAAATACTACCTTTATGACTCTGAGCATACAGGCAGTATTTTAAGCTATGGGGCATGATAAGATTACTCAAGTAGTAAGCATAGTAAGAAAAGAAAGGGATTTATTGGATGTGTCAAGGTTGAGAGCTTGGGATATGAAGAGGAACCAGGAAAGGAGGAGGATGAGTAGCTGATGAAGCAGTGGAAATGCTAAGATAATGAACTGTTTCAAAGGTAATGTAGTTATCAACTTGCCAAATGTTGTTGATTGATTTGATGAAAGCTGAAACTTGACCATTTAGTTTAGCAATGTTTAAATTATTGGTTACCTCGGTAAAAATCACACCAAGTCCAGCCCACCTGTCTTCTGGCAGGGCATATCTAGAAAGAAACAATTCTACATGAATCTTTGAATAGGGCTGGTATAGCAGTAATAACCTTTCTGATTCTACTCTCATCCTCTCTTGTTCATAGTCAACACACTAACTCAAATCATGCTTTTGAAGTGTAGCTCAAAAAATCTCACACCCTTGTTCAAAGACCTACCACAAGTTTATGTTATCTGGCCACAACATTTCCTCTTCCTTTATCACCTGCTCTAGTCACACTAGCTTCCTTCTGTTAGTAAACTTTCTCCATATGCATCTGCCTTAGTACATTTGCCTGAGCCATTCTCATTATGGAAACATCTTCTGAGAGGTACCTTTATGACTAACTAGTCACATCCTTCACTTCTCTGCTCAAATCTTCTCTATTCAACAGTGTCTGCCCCAACCTTGCCCCACCTTTACACTGGTATTTCACATATCTCTTACCCTTATTCTATCATTTAATTCCCTTTTATACATGTTATATAATGTATTTGTTTATTATGAGTATTTTTCAGTGCCTTCTCCCTCTCAAATGTCAGTTCCCAAAAAAGTGAGAGCCTATATCTAATTTATTTACTGATGTATTCCAGGAGGCTAGAAGATTGCCTGGCATGTACAAAATAGTAAAATTTATTGCATTCAAGAATACTGTTGGTCATGTAATTTCCCTTTGCTGTGCAGGGGGTTTTTGGCCTGCCTGACTCCTATATTTTGATCCAGGGTCTATATTTCAGGAAATGCTGCATGATTTAGACCCTCCTTCTAGAAATCCCACATTTAGAAGTAACCAATTCTTTCTGCAATTTTCTTTCCCCAAAGAAAATTGAGGAAATTGGTTAGGGGCAGATGTCCTGAAGTTGTTTTTTGTTTAATTTGTTTAATTTCCTTATGCAAAAAAGTTTGCTGTTGTTGGTTTGTTGTTGTTTTGTTTGTAAGAGACAGGGTCTCACTTTGTTGCCCAAGCTAGAGTGGAGTGGAACCACCATTGCTCACTGCAGCCTCAAACTCTTAACCTGAAGCTATCTTACCTCCTGGGCCACCTGAGTAGCTGGGACCACAGACGTGCAACACTGCACCCAGCTAATTGTTTTTTAAAGAGATGGGATCTGGCTATTAGAATAATTAGCCATATTCACCACAAAACTGGATTTTTCTATGAACCATTAATACTGTTTTATACATTACCCTACTTGATGATATTAATTGTTAAGAGACTCATGTAAATATTATTCCTGTTTATGTTACCCAGGTTGTTCTCAAACTCCTGGTCTCAAGTCATCCTCCTGCCTCGCCCTCCCAAAGTGTTGGAATTACAGACATGAGCTGCAAAGCCCTGAGGCATCAGTTTCTTAATGCTTAGAAGTACATTTTGAAGCTTGTAAGATCTATATGAATGTTATTCTCAGCTACTATTATCTGTTAAGTATAATATATAACTTGAGCGGACTTGGAAAAAGTTAAACGAGACTATTTACCAAACACTTATTTCAAATAAACTGTTTGAAATTTTTTCTCTTCTCTCTACATTTTTTAGTGTTAGTTGGACAAAATCAATATGATGTGATGCAAAAGCTCTGTCCAACCAACAAATATTCTTCATACTTGGACTAATTTTTTTGATTCTCTTCTTTTTCAAGATATTTTTCCTGAATGATGTCATCAATTTATGTGAATTAAAATATTCTATTATCACAGTAACAATGACTCCTAAAAATATAGGCCCAAAACAGAACATTCTTCCAAACACAGGCCTGCACATTCAATTTTGCACTGACATTTCCCTGTGAATTCCTCAAATATCTCTCAAAATGAACTTGCCCAAAACTCTCTCAATTCTATTTTTCTCCATCTAAACTTACTCCTTCAATTTAATCTTTATTGTCTCAATAAAGAACATTACAGTCCTCTTAGTTACTGAAACTTGACACCTAAGAAATAGTCCATAATTTTCCATTCCCTTCATAACATTCCTCCCAACTTATCATTCAACAGTCCCTAACCATTTCATCTCCTAAGTGCAGCAATGCAATATTCTGCTGTTCCTATTCTCATCTTCTTTCATCTCCACTGGCAACACCTAGTCTTAGCTGTACATCATCTTTCACCACTATTAATTTATGACTCTTCTAAATGGATTAATTGCTTTATTTATACCCAGTGATTTATTCTCTAATATACAGAATAGCAATACTCATAAAAGTGTGGATCTGATCACAGCATTTCTGCTTCTTAAAGTTTTGTGATGGTTTCTCATTTCATCTGGAGTAAACTTGTGCTTTTTTTTCATGGCCCCATCTACCCAAGCTCTCTCCATGTCTCTTCACATTACTCTGCTCTAGCCACAAAAGACTGTTTTCAGTTCTTCATACACACAGAGTCTTTTCTTCCTCACGGCCCTTTCACATTGTGTTTCCTCAGCCAGTAATGCTCCATCTCCCCAGTCCTCACATGACCAGCACCTCTCTCCTTAAGTCTTAGAATAAATGGTACCTCTTCATCAAGAGACCTTTCCCACCAGCCTATCTAGAGTAGCTCTTGCCCCTTCCACCCCCATTATTCTCCATCTCAGCTCTTTATGTGTTTCCTTTAAAGCATTAATAAAAGAAGCAAAATACATGATTGGTCTATTCCCTCAAGGGGACAGGAAATGTGAGACAACTTTCTAATAGAATGTAACCTCTATGAGAGAAAGAATCAAGATTCTCTTGTCCTGGCACAATGCTTAGCAAAATGCTTGCTGCACAGTAGGCACTAAATACAAGTTAATTAAAAAAAATATATATATACTTTAAAAGCTCATTCATGTGTTTTCTTTTATTTTTATGAAGCTCTTTGTTTAAAGTATAAAGTTGATTTAAGAAATAAAGTAATAGCATTTAGCTAAAAGTGTGTATAATTAATTGTTATTTAGTCTATGAATTATTTTATTCCCTCCATATAACTATGGATAAAATGACATAAATAGAATTAATGAAATGATACTTATAAACCATAATTGGAGTGTCTTCACTTAATCAGAATTACAAAATTAAAATATAAATATTTTTATCTAATGTCATACACTTCACTGCCTTTACTGGAATAAAAATAGTGCTTGAAGCAGAACAACAGACTGTCTTACATCTGTGAATTTTCAAGTTTTGACCAATATCTGTCTGGCTTGAGGCTGTTGGACATCTGGTAAGTTTCACTCCTATATTTTGGCATATATTTATTTGCTATATTTGGGGAAAAAAAAAATAATGTCTGCAAAGTGTGGCTGGAATGTTTGTGAAAAATTCAGCCTTGAATATTTTAACTCTTTTGCTAGTTTGCTAATTTACTTTTTTTCTGTTAAATTGATGATGATAAAGATGAAATTAAAACTATTGTTATAACCAATACCAAAATATTGGCAAAGGGTTTTATAGACAGACAATTTAGAAATTTAAAAAGTAATTAGCATACTATGTGATTTAAATTGGTAACTTTCTGTTACTTTTGATGTTTTATTGTTATATCTCATTTCCTTTTAATTACCACAAGATGGAAAGAGTAACAAAAGGAAGATTTACATTCAACTTCAATATCACAAATTGAGTAATCCTCCCTCCCACTTTAGCTTTTCTTTTGATTTTACCTTTAATGTATACATTACTATGCCATATACAGCACTAAGCATAGCCTCTTCTCTCAAGAAGTTTACAATTTTGTTAAAGATGAGGCCTATGTAGATGTAACTAAAAAGACAATTCACTAGGTGATAAACGTCTGGGAAGTCATCACTCCTCACAGTCCTGACAGCGCTACTAGGTCCAATATGACACAGAACCAAAGCCTTGAGTAATTCCATGAATCATGCTCTCCCATTTCATGAGCATGCCAGCTGATGCATGCAAAAATTGCCTTAATGAGTGTGCCCAAACATCCCCATTAACACCCATTGTCTAACCTAATTATTAACAATACATTTTCTATTCCCAAAATAACTAGTTTAAATGATTTGTTCCTCCTATTTAACCATGAGCACCATGGTTGCAGGTGCAAAATTTGGTGAAATTGCCCTGTGTTTTCCCTTTTCCTAACACTCCATGAATCACATGTATCCTATTCCCCTGCTCCAGCTATTGTCACCCATGTCTAGGTTAACCAAGGTGCAAATTGGCATTGAGAAACTTATCATATCAGAAATTCACTCTTTATGTATTAAAGCAGATCCTCTAGTATCAAAAACCAAGACCCAGGCTCATAAATGTATCCTTTTACATAAATCCAGCTTTTGAAAACAATTTTTCAAACCTAGTCATAGAGCCTAAAATGACTTCTTTAAGCTGCGCTACCACTATCCTGGTAATATACAATTGCAACTCTAGGATTATCGCAATTGATGTGGCCTAACTAGACTCACTGATATGCCTCCTCATCCTTCTGAATCATGCCATATTTCTAAGCTCATCTGGTGCATGTGAGTGCCACTGAGTCACGTGCTCACACATCATGCATGCTTCTCAACTATGACCATAGCTCTTCGTCCAAAAAACGTTAAGTTCTCTCCACACTTACAAGGACCTAAGTCACATTGGGTAACTTTTTAGACCAGCCACTAGAAATCCTTACTGTCATATTTTACACAGAAGTACCAGGACTTCGGTATTCTGTGAACAAAACAGATCCATTATAAGATTCTTGTTTTCCTTATTAGAAGTTTCTCAATGTACTGCTGTACCCTCTTTCCTCCCCACTGCCGACACACACAAAATAAATAATGGGCCTAGGGAAAATTTTAAGCTCCTTTAAAATTACAGTGTCTGGTAATACAGGACAAGTGCCTTTGTTCACAATCCTTTTGAATTCATTTTCAAATATCTAAATGCAAATTTCTATTACTAGTCTGTTTATCTATCAAATTATATATTTATCTAAATATGCAGCTCCATCATGGTTACCATGGTGATTAATCTTTGTTTCTGGACATGATTAAGAACATGAGGAAAGACTCAGCATTTCAAAAAAATGTATATATACAGGAGCTCAGGACTGCCAAAATAAACACTTAACCCCTACCACAGATGCCCTAGTGATGGCTATCACTTTTGTATGGCCGGCCCCAAGGCAAATGTACCTTTATTCCTTGGGATTTCCATTAAAAAGAAAATTTACCTGTTCTCCTTTTACAACTCCTACTATGGACCACATTCTTTGTTACACTGCTTAATGAATGTCATTTTTACCTTTTTCTATGTTGAGGGGTGTTTTTATCTGAGGAAACCATCATCACCACAAACACCATTGGACCAGTTCAAGTAACTTCTCAGGTTTTTTAAGACACCCTGGAAAGTCATCAAACTAAGGCATCAAACTAAAATACACACACACACAATTCAAATATTGCAACTTTTCCAAAGATTTCCTGAAAATCAAAATTTCTGTACCTGTTATTTAACTTATATTATTCCCTTTCCTGTTCTATGTGGCCATATATATGTAGGTAGGTAAGCAAGGAGTCACGCACTAAAATCAGTTTGTTTCCGGATATTAGTGACATACCAGAATGTTTTCATTTTTTAAAATTTATATATTTTAAATGTTTGAAAATCTTCTATAGATAATATGCATTACCAATTTATTAAAATGTTAAATATAAATATTTCTAGAATAAATATAAATCAATATGATATTTAATATTATGTATCAACTTGGCCAGTCCACAGTACATAGATATTTGACCAAATATCAGCCTGGATGTTTCTGTGAACGAACTTTTATGATGTGATTAACATTTAAATCAATAGAATTTAAGTAAACAGATTATGGGTGTTTACAAACAGTAATGTGGGTGTAGAAGTCCATTCTTGAATTTCTATAAAGAACTACCTGAGACTGGGAAATTTATAAAGAAAAGAGGTTTAATTGACTCACGGTTCCACAGGCTGTATAGGAAGTATGGCTTGGTGGCCTCAGGAAACTTATAGTCATGGCAGAAGGCAAATAGGAAGCAAGCATATCTTATGTGACCACCGAAGGAGGAAGACAGCAAAGGGGAATGTGTCACACACTTTGAAACAACCAGATCTCGTGAGAACTCACTCACTATCATGAGAATAGCAAGCGGGAAATCCACCCCCATGATTCAATCGCCTCCCACCAGGTCCCTCCTCCAACATTGGGGATTACAATTCAACATGAGATTGGACAGGAACACAAATCCAAACCGTATCAAGTGAGCCTCATCCGATGAGTTGAATGTCTTAGGAGAAAAAGACTGAGCTTGCCCCAGGAAAAGGGAATTCTGTCCGCAGTCTGCCTTTTGATTCAAGCTACGTTGTCTCCCCTGGGGCTCTAGCCTTCTGGCTTACTCTGTAATTTTCGGTCTTGCCAGCCCACAAAATTACGAGTCAATTTTTTTTAAAAAACAAATCTTCCTCTTTCTTTCTCTCCGTGTGTGTATGTGTGTGCGTGTGTGTGTGTGTGTCCCAGACCAATCTTGTCCCCCACACACATATCCTATCGCTGTTTTTGTCTCCCTGGAAAACCCTGGCTAATATATCAATAATAGAAACCTTAATATTTTACATATATACTCATGAAAAAATATACTAGAATAGAAACCTCACTAAAGAACAGTAGAAGGTAAAAGGTCATAGAAAAAAGTAGAGTAATTAATTAATTTAATTACCTGACTTAATTCGTTAATTACAACGACTAAAATGAGTTAGAGTACAGATTGATTAGTGTATAATTTTTTTGAAAGCATTCTCTTGCCACTAATATGAACTAAGCTATTGCAGTGAAATATTATTTGCTCTAAGACCCCTAATTAATTCTCACTATTCGAAATTATTCTTTTAACATTTCCCAGAATGGTAAAAAAAGAAAAAAAAGTAAGAGAGTAGAAAAACACTCATATGCAATCATATGCCACTTTTTTTCAACCAACAGGAGCTAGATAAAATATAAAGAATAAAAAAAATGGAAACAAATCACCTCAGTCCATTTCCAAAAAAGAATTCAAATAATGCTTATTTAACGATCTCAAATAATGCTTATTTAGATTTGGACAAAAAAACAATGTTTCAGGGGAAAGATGGTGATTAATCCTTCTGAAACCCCTCTTGAACCTTCCAATTAACAGATTTATTTTTACAATACAATCAGGTTCTACAAGGACAAGCATACAGTCATACCAAATGGAGAGTTGAACACAGAGGCCTAACTTACAAAAGACTGAGTTTGAGTACAAATATGGTGGACTTGTTAAATAGAAAATCGTGTCTATTTGAGTCTTTTTTTCTGGTTTGCACAGAGATTTTATTTGATGTGGCTAATATAGAATAGTTGTGTCTTCATGATAAATTAAAATGATCTGAAGCAGACGTTCTTTAGATGAGCTTAAATCCAGTTCACTATCACTTGCTAACTGGAAATAACTTTATGGAGTTAAAAGACAACATCTCTATCCACAGTGAGGTAACTCTCTCTAAATATAGGGACTAGAAAGACTGCCACAGACATGCTAAGTATTTGTATTCATAAAGAAGCCAAATCATTCATTCAGGCTCCAGAGATTTTAACAAAGACAGAGAAAACAACACAGGCTAAAGAATACAATAAAATGTCCAGACTCGAGTTACCTAGGTTTAAATGAGATTCTGTTATATTACTTGTTTCAGAAGTTTTAAGGTTGGTTAGTATAAACAAGAAAACAAATGTTTAAGCCAAAAATAATAACAAAGACAAAAAAGTTCCTTGATATTGCTATTATCTATAAACAAGAAAATTACTACTTATTCATCCAGAGTCTATATCTGTTTAGAGCATACAGTTTAACATATTCAAATTTCTATATCTTCTTCACAGTTGTAAGATACTAAAAGTCATTATTTTATTAATTATGACAATATTAAGGACCAGATTGAATGTAGCTAATATATGTTCAAAATAGGCTATGTCCACATCTTTTATATTTTAAAGTAGTTTGTGTAAAAGCAAAAATATTGAGAATACATTTCAATTGCTATGGAGTTTATATTCTATATGTTAATTATATCTATTATAGGAATGTGAAAAAAATTATCAAAGTCTCTTTAAAAAGATGCTTTATTTTACCAGCATTGGAGCATCCTCTACTAGTCATCTCCATGAGCAGGGGATTAGGGTGGTTCTGAGGGTGTCACATCTGTCTACTCATCAGGCTGCATCTGCATTCAGAAAAAAAAATGTCCTCTCCCTTTCTGCCTCCCAAATCTTGAGGAAGTGGCTGCATTTGTAAACTCTAACCCAGGTCCATACACGGACAGGATTCTGGGAAATGGACCTCTTAGATTCTTCTCTATGATGTATAAGACACTAAGGAGGGTCTGATAGTCGTGCTGGGATGATACGAGAAAACTCAGTACACCTTATGGCAGGGGTGAATCCACACACAAATTTTAACCATACTCAACATTCCTAATAAAGACAACAGCAATGTACTGCAACACCTAATATGGTATAAATGCTGCTCACATAACTAAAGACTGATTCCTGCAAAAAAAAAAAAAAAAAGAAAAAGAAAAGAAAAGAGAAAAGAAACTATAAGCAATCCCATATCACACTTTACCCATCTGGTGGAATTTTTTTTTATTTAATCACAAACCTCTTTCAAACTCTGCCATTAAAAGATATTCAATTGTAACTATAAATATACTTAACCACTATTAATATAAGCACTTTAGATGGCAGAGTAATAGGAATAAGAAAGAACGTGCTTGTAAAGACACCTAACTCTTCCAGTCCTCATTCACTCATACCTTTTTGCAAAATCTGGTCAAATGGTCAAATTTTGATATTTGTCATTTCATTCTACTGCTACCTGTTCCATATTCTTTTTGTCTTTACGCACAATTCACCTGACAGGTAAATCATTGAGAACCAGACTTCAATTTTTAGAGAGTCTAAAGTATCAGTAATCACACCTGCATGTGTTAGTGACTTATTTTACTAGACATGAAAGTACTACTTGCGGCCGGGCGCGGTGGCTCAAGCCTGTAATCCCAGCACTTTGGGAGGCCGAGACGGGCGGATCACGAGGTCAGGAGATCGAGACCATCCTGGCTAACACGGTGAAACCCCGTCTCTACTAAAAAAATACAAAAAAATTAGCCGGGCGAGGTGGCGGGCGCCTGTAGTCCCAGCTACTCGGGAGGCTGAGACAGGAGAATGGCGTAAACCCGGGAGACGGAGCTTGCAGTGAGCTGAGATCCGGCCACAGCACTCCAGCCTGGGCGGTGGAGCGAGACTCCGTCTCAAAAAAAAAAAAAAAAAGAAAGTACTACTTGCTACTCATGCACCAGTGAATCCTCAGTCCAGAGCAAATTCATATGTAATCTCAGTGTGTGATAGTAAAGTAATTCCCACCCCTCTTATAATCTGAATCAAATGTTACAATTATTTCAGTCATCTCCTTTATTTTCCTTTTGGTTGAGTGGCACAAAAGCACAAATTGTCCATGTGGTAGTGTCAACTTCCGGTTCCGTGGGTCAACATGTAGCAATAAGGATGAGAAATAATCCCAGATAAAGAGGAATCGTGTTCTAACATCATCATCAGAGAGTGTCAATTAACTCCTCACAAATACATTTGAACTTTAAAATATAAACTATCACACAAGACTGCGGATGTGATAGAAAACTTAAAACAATGGGAGTGAAAATAATCAATAAAAAAGCTATCTGAAAGAAAATAATTATTTGACATATTTTTAGAAAAGTGGAATGGAGCTGTAAGAACATCATTAGCATCCAGTCTTTGAGAACCACCCGCTTCCCCACTGCTCATGGAGATAGTTGCTAGAGGATGCCACGAAATGATTGTGAAGTGCAGTATCTTTTTAAAGAGAATCTGAGAACTTCTGTTTTTGACTTTCCCATAATAGATATAATTAATATCTTGGATATAAACTGGATAGCAATTAAAATTTATTCTCATTCATCCTTGCACCCATATCTGCTCTGGAAAGGGGATTCACGTGCCTTCACTGGATTCTCTCTCTCACAGAGAATTCTAATGATATATTCTTAAATGCTGCATGTCCTACCTGAAATCACCCAGCCTAAATCACCAAATTCACCCTGTGCTTAACTATGATATGAACATATTTCCATACTAAATATGTCTCCAACACCCAGCCACACTTCCAGCTGAAAGCCCTGAATATTATTTTATAGCATTTGAGAAACTTGCCCAAGCTCTTAGCCTGGATTATTCTTTCTTATGATGATAATAATGCTTTAATATAAATAATTATATTTTGATTCTTTTACACTCTCCCTGAACACCCTTTTGGAAATTGTTCTCTCATTTATTTTGTCCTCTCTCATAGAGGACATGCCTTTTGTAGTGAGCTAAATGGTGGCACCCAAAAACATATTTTTATATTCTAATCCCCAATGTGAATGTGAATTCATTTGGGAAAAAAATGTCTTTATAGACGTAATTAAGTTAAGATCTAGAGAAGAGATCATTCTGCTTTATCCTGGTGATCCCTAAACGCAATGACAAGTATCCTTATTAGACAAACACAGAGAAGAAAAGAAATCCATGAGAAGCTGGAGACAGAAATTGGAGTTATGCAGTCACAATCTAAGGAAGACCTGGAACCACCACAAGCTGCAAAAGTCAAGGAAGGGTTCTCCCATAGAGCCTCTGGAGAGAACTTCACCTTGGCAACTCCTTGATTCCAGACTTCTGGCCTTCGGAATGGTAAGAGAATACATTTCCGTTGTTTTACACTGTGAAGTTTGTGGTCAATTGTTGTGGCAGCCCTAATAAAAGTAATATACCATTTCTTGTTCTGTTTCTGGGGACTCTGCCTTGGGGTGGACCCTTCAACCGAGGAGATCAACAGAGCTGGAGCTTTTGGACCAGCAATCTCTGTTCCTGTGATAATGAGCAAAGAATTGCAGACTGGCACCAAAATGCAAGCATAAAGCAGAGTTTATTGAAGTATAGTAATACGTTCTCAGAGGGAGGGTGGGCTGATTTCTGTGAAGTGAAATCAGCTCCTCTTTATAGAGCTCAGGGTGTTAATACTTTTATGGGGTTTGTGGGGAGGGGTTGAAGCTTGGGCTGTGTTTGAGTGACATGGTGATGTCATTTGATTGGCAGTTGATGTTATATAAGTGAAATTAAACTGTGCATGTTTTTACCCATAATTTGTTAGTAAAAGTCCACTCAGGGAGGCAAAACCACATGTAAATTTTATTAAATGACTGTGTAATGAGGATGGAGTTACCCAGGGTTATGGCCTACATGGACCGGGTATGTGCCACTGAAGGGGATTTTTATCTGTGCCTCAGTTTTTCTTTCTCCAGGATGTGCTGGCCACAGACTTTACCACAAACGCCATCCATTAGGGTGGGATTTGGGCGGTCTTGGGGCTGAACTTATGTGGGCCAGGCCTGTCTTAGTGACAGCGCTTCTGTTCTTTCTCTTACCTCCTCCCAGCTACTAATGTCAGCCTAACTACTTCACGCTACTATTTTTCATTTACTTACTTATTTTCTGACTACCCTGTGTCATCTCTCCTAAACGAGGAGAAACATGTGTATTCTACATAACATAACGTATAGACTCGATATGTACTTGTTGTCTTTATTAATATTCGTTCATAATAGAAAAACATTGCAAATTTGTAACCAAAACCCAATGAAGAAATGGAACCTGACCATTCCTCCCATTAGAGTAACCAATTCTCGGACTTCTAACACCATAGACTCATTTGGAATGTTCCCATTTTAAAGATGCAGAAACGAAAGCTGCATTCTTCCGACCCCATCTCTGTGTTTTCAAAGACTTTCAACTATTTGGGGGGCACTAGCAGAAGAAATGAATACTTCCTGCCATGAGTCCTGGACATTATGGCAGTGAAATGGAGAGGGGAAGGGCATGTAGATTTTACTGAGATATTGTGAAATAGCTCAGTCGGGAAGGTGTTAAACTGAAATTTAAAGTTCCTTTCTTTGTTTTCAGATTTCACTGAGTCTGGCCTGTTGGGCTTCCCTTATGTGACTCTGTCTGGCCTGTCCTGCTTCCCTTATGTCACTCTGAATATCTCCATCTCCTTAGCCCTAGCCATCTTTATGGTCCACACCAAAGCTCTATCTGTTTGACATAAATGTTAATACTTGACAATGATGTTATAATTTGATAATGATATTATCAAATTAATGTTAGGTTATGTGGGCAATATAAATGTCCAGAGAGAGAATGAACTTCCTAAAAATGTCTCGGGTAATCTTCTAAAAAATCCAGCTAGTTCCTAATTCACATGTGAAACATTCTAGCCCATAATATTTACCCAATATTAAATCTCAATATTAAATTGCTATCAGATCAATCATTTAAAAGCAAATGATTAAACTTTACATGATAAAACATGAAGCCAAACCTGTTTTTCCAAACAAGTTAGTGAATAACTGTCCAAATTCAAATGACTGGATTATGAATTCATTGCTCTTAGCCAATTTGTCTCTCTTTTGAAATCCAGGCTTTTCTTGGCCCCTGGGCAAAGATGGAGCAGCTGTTGATGCAAGGTGTTTGTCCAGCTGGGAGAAAATTGAAAGTGTTACAGTTTCAGTACTGTCCATGAAGTTGTTCACATCACAAGAATTAGATAGTCATCTGGAAGAAATTGCAGCAGTGAATTCTAATTTTAAAGAAATGTAAATATCTTCTGTAATTTTTCATATTTCAACAATAGGATTGTGTACAAGTAGACTGAAAATTTAAGAATATTAATAATTTTTGTATTTTGATTTGTTGTAAAAGTATACTAATTTATGACAATTTTAAGTAAATTCTATCGGCATTTTATAAAATACTGTTTTAAAGAGATGACATTTGATTTTCTATCAAAGATTTAACTAGGTTTAGAAAGTAGCAATCCTAGTGAAATATAGTTGTGAAAAATAAAGCACTCAGAACTTTTACTTCGAGTTTAGACAGAATTTTGAGCATGCTTTATTCTTGAGATAAACTATAATACTTTCTCCCTCAAAGATTATGTAAAATCTGATTATTATATGTCAAAAATGTTTATTCAGAGTTCTTTGTAAGCTTTACCTACTTTTAAATAGAATGTATTAAAAAAAATATACAAAAACATCCAAGGGTTCTTTTAAGTTGCCTTAAGGGTTTAAAATTTTAAAACCATATTCCCCTTCATTTTGCTCACTAATTACTCTTTACTAGGAATTAATCCACTAAAACAGAAAAAGAAATATTTAAAGATCCCCAAATTACATAGTAATTAAAGCATTCAAGCATTCTGATATTACCTCGAATGAGCAGATCAGTTGTTTTTTATCATCGTAAATAATTCCATCAGTAAAATCTTTGCCAGAAACTCCTTATCAAAATATCTGGTACAGAAATTGCTGTGAATGTGTGTATTTTTTCATATATATGTATACATAATAAAATAAGCTATTTTTTTATTTCCATACTGATTATTAATGGAGGTCATAAAATATTTATTTTCCAAACTAACAAATTGTCATTTCAAATTTAGGAATTCTTAGAATGAAATATTTTGTTGGTAGAGACAAATGCATGCAAGACCCAAAATTGGTACTATAATGTATTGAATCTAGAATATTGGATTGCTTAAAATTCATTGTAACAAACATTGCATATGATTAATTTAAAGCACAGTTAGACTATTTAGTAGTTCTATAGTTTACATTAGTAGTTCTTAATATATCATCAAATTATGAAATAGGTATTGTATCCTTTACCACCACAAACTCACAGCTGGAAAAGATCAATTTCTCCTAAAAATGTCTTTATAGGCCGGGCGCAGTGGCTCACACCTGTAATCCCAGCACTTTGGGAGGCCGAGGCGGGTGAATAACCTGAGGTCAGAAGTTCAAGACCAGCCTGGCCAACATGGTGAAACTCTGTCTCTACTAAAAATAAAAAAAATAAAAAAAATAATTGGGCATGGTGACAGTCACCTGTAATCCTAGTTACTCGGGAAGTTGAGGCAGGAGAATCACTTGAACCTGGGAGACAGAGGCTGCAGTGAGCTGAGATCACGCACTGCACTCCAGCCTGGGTGACAGAGCGAGACTCCGTCTCAAAAAAATAGATAGATAGATAGATAGATAGATAGATAGATATAGATATAGATGTATATATACATATATATGTATATATGTATGTATATATGTGTACATACACACAAATATGTGTTAACAAAATAATACATGAAAATCAAGAACCTCTTGATGTTAGAAATAGAAGTATGTAATATAAAGACCAGAAAAATTACATATTTTTGGTTCTGCTCTTGTTAGTGATAATTTGAGAAAATTCTTCCTTCTTGCTCACTTGAAGTACATCTCGGATTTGTTTCATACATACTCTTTCAGAACAAAATCCAATATTTTACTATGAAAGCCTTTTTAACATGCGTTTTCTATCTGTTCTTTAACGTTTATTTCCTTAACTTTTAATTGTTTTTTTATCCTTTAATCAAAATATTTCAGGGAGGAAAGTAACTTCCACTAGTGAGTCCTGTACTTAATCTTCTATGGTGCCAATTATTTTCCATTTGTTTAATTGATACTTTGTATCTTTCTCTCTAAGTATAAAGTTCAATGACAACTTGTGGATTTTTCGAATTTAGTTATTATGTATTGACTTCCCAATATGGAAATAAGTATTTGGCTTTCTTATGTCATCACAACTTACTACATGGGTACACTCTTGCCATTGTTTGAGGCACTCGATGTTTTTATCATAGCTTTAAACTAATATGCTGTTTTAACATTTTATCACTAAATTGAATTTAGCCATGTATGCAATCATAATTACCTTTTCTTTTCTGTGCAAGATTTGTTTTCTCTGTGTAGTTTTCATCTTACATTTGTTCACTTTGCTTGCTCTATTCTTCTCACTAGTCCAACCTCACAGATGTCAAAAACACACATTTATGATTTGATAACTAAAAACCTCAGATATTCTATTAGTTTTCTGTCTTAGGGGTGTCTCTCAGAGATTGTGATCTGCTTCATTGTGGACTGGTGCATCACCCAGAATGAGATTTTCCTTCTCCGTAATTTTATAAATTACTTTTCTTATCTTCCAGAGTAAACATTATATGTCCTGCCTCAAATTTCTCCCTCCATTGTTTTCGGTGAGCTACAGTTTTCTAACTCTGTACCTCAGGAATATATATATATATATGAGTTATATATATATATTCTATCTGGACACTTGCTAGAGAGTTTGATTGAGTATAGAATAAGAGATAGGGAGTAATTTTAATGATATTAAGGTTATGGTTGCATTGACTTCTCTTTTTTAATGTTACATTTGAAAAACCTGGTGCAATCCTAATTCTTCATCCTCTATCCCTTTAATACAACTCTCATTTGCTTAGGAAAGATAGAGGGTTTTCTTCTCCTAAGTTTCTCCTAAATTTTCAAAGTAATGTATCTTCCATTTTAAAAAAGTAAACAATAAAGGAATAGGGTTCTTTTTAAAAAAACAATTTAATTTTAAGTTCCAGGATACATGTGCAGGACGTGCAGGTTTTTTACATAGGTAAACATGTACCATGGTGGTTTGCTGCACCTATCAACCCATCACCTAGGTATTAAGCCCAACATGCATTAGCTATTTATCCTGATACTTTCTCAAGCAGGCCACAGTGTGCGTTTTTTCCCCTCCCCGTGTCCATGTGAATGTAAATCCACTATGTGTTCCTATTCATAGCCTGGCTTTGTCTCTGTTGGACAAGAGCATGGAGAACTGCGCACATGATATGCCGGCCTTTGGCTTTAAGTTTCTCCAACAAACTCCATTCATTTTATTCTCCCTCCAAAAAAAATAGTGAATGTTGACTGGGTGCGGTGGCTCATGCCTGTAATCCCAGCACTTTGGGAGACCAAGGCGGGTGGATCATGAGATCAGGAGATCGAGACCATCCTGGCAAACATGATGAAACCCTATCTCTACTAAAAATACAAAAAATTAACTGGGTGTGATGGTGCTTGCCTTAGTCTCAGCTACTTGGGAGGCCGAGGCAGGAGAATCGCTTGAACCCAGAGGCAGAGGTTGCAGTGAGCCCAGATTGCACCACTGCACTCCAGCCGGGGTGACAGAGGTCTCAAAAAAAAAAAAAAAAAAAAAAGAAAAGAAAAGTGGGCTTTGTTTTGCTCAGTTTCATCAACTTATCCTTCATTGGACATCTTTACCCTAGAAAACCCTTTCTTTTATTTCTAGAATTTAAAAAAAAAAAAATTGTTAAAAATCTCCTTGCAACTTTTTCAGTTTTATTTCTGGAACTTTAATTTCCTGATTATTGGAATTTGTGGACAAGCCCTCTAATATTCTTAAATGTTATTTTCTATTTTCCATCTCTTTTTGTTTTTGCTTTTATTTCCTCAATTTTATTTTTCTTTTCTGTTCTGTCTTTCACAAAAATTCTATTTTTTTTGTTAATTTTTCTCTTTCATTTTTGAGAATTTTTGTTCTCTGCATTTTCCAAATTTTTAATAATATCCTAATCTTGCTTTATTATTCTAAAATCTTCTCTTATCTTGACAATATGTCTATTTTAATTTTTCCCTTCCTGTATTGATTTTGTTGCATACTCGTTTATGTCTTGCTTTCATCTCTAACTTTTATGGTAGATTCTTTACTAAAATGTCAGCTTTCCTTTGGTTTTATTTTTCTAGTTCCCCTCTACAGAGTTGAAAATTTTGATTGGAAGCCTTCAGTATATCGATATGGCTTTTCAAATTTGAATTTCATTGTAAGATAATCTGGAAGGATTCATTCATTAGACTTAAGTCATAATTTTATGTTTTTCCCTTCATATTTAAAATGTTTACAGTGGAATCTCCCAAAAGTTATCTAACTAGAAGAAAAAAACTGTTGGGATCAGCATCCAGATTGCTGATGGTCACTTAATTCGTTTTTAGTAATTTATCCTATGGCTTTCTTTCCCCAATATAATGAATCTGCAGTCTTTTCCCTAAATATAGAATAGGCAGTTGCTTCTTTTATGCATAAATAATTTAAAATTATCAATGCAACTCTACTGTATGTTTTATCATATTATGTATTTTCTTATATCTTTGTTACTTCAAGGTAGTTAAAATTTAACAATACAAATAAAATCTTTATTGGAAAGATGACCCAATTATGAATACATAAAACAAAGCTTGTTCATAATACTCCAGAATGAAGTAAGACGTACTCTCTTGTTGATATTGCATGACAAGAGAAAAAATGACAATCACTGGAGAAGCAAATTTAAAATAAATTTATATTAAATGTGTGGGAGAAAGATATCGGTGATTATATGCAAATATTTGCTTCAAAGGACTTATGGAACAGCATAACAAAACATCTTTGTTTCTGTGAAACTTGAACTTTAGTGCAAGGGTTGTCAAACAATGCTGAGTGCCAAACCCAGCTAGCCGCCTGTTTTATAAGTATCATACAGGTGTTTCTTGAATTACCATGGGTTTGACATCCCAATTAACCCATTGTAACATTATAAATAATTCCAAAGACTATCTGTACATATTTGTTAGAAGACAGCCATGCTGTCATTTACGAATTGTCTATGTCTACTTTTGTGCCACAATGATAGAGTTAAGTACTTACTACACAGACCATACATGGATATCAAATCATGTAATACTAACTGACCTCTTACACAAAAATTTGCAGGCCCCACTTTTAATGAAATATCATTGAAAGGAACACTATATCTTTAGTTTAATACCATGCATATATCAAGATATAAAGACAGGGCCGGGCACGGCAGCTCATGCCTGTAATCCCAGCAATTTGGGAGGCTGAGGCAGAAGGATCACCTGAGGTCAGGAGTTTGAGACCAACCTGGCCAACATGGTGAAACTCTGTCTCTACTGAAAATACAAAAATTAGCCAGGTATGATGGTGGACACCTGTAATCCCAGCTACTCAGGAGGCTGAGGCAGGAGAATTGCTTGAAGCCGGGAGGTGGAGGTTGCCGTGAGTCAAGATCACGCCATTGCACTCTAGCCTGGGCAACAAGATCAAAACTCTGTCTTAAAAAGAAAAACATAAATATACATATATATATATATATATAAAGACTGAAATGATATGTAATTTCACCCTAATAATATTATGGACAAGTTATTTTAATTGAAACATAATGCAAAACTTAAATATAAAATTGATAGTGAATATATAGTCTAGCAATGTTTCTCAAGAGCAATATTTATAAATTGGATCAAAAAAATCTAAAGTTTCTTGTGGAAGCATTTCAGCTAACAGTCTCAAGTAAATAATTAAATTGGTAATTAGTAGAGAATCATTGCCTTTCCAGAGGCACTCTGTGAACAGAGAGTAGACAGACTCCTGTCCAGTATCTCTTAAGGAATATTTACTTTCAGAATTGTGTGAGCATCAGCCTGGGCAACAAAAGGAGATCCCTACTCTACAAAAAAATTTAAAAAATTAGCTGGGCGTGGCAATGCATGTCTGTAGTCCTAGCTGCTCAGGGGCCTGGGGTAAGAGGGTCCCTTAAGCCCAGAAGTTCAAGGTTACAGTGAACTATGATTGCATGCCAATTTGCATGCCAGTCTGGTTGACAGAGTGAGACCCTGTCTCGAAGGAAAAAACAAAAGAAGTATGTGGGTGTTTGTTTTGTGGCTTTATATGCATGTGTGTGATGATATTGGAGAACAAAACGTTAGTGGCCTATCAATATTGGAACTCTAATTTCTCTAAAAAACTTACTAGTTTACTTAACTGTGGTAGATTCACCTAAAACCTACAACTAAACCATTGGAGAATAGTTTCATTGCTTACAATTTCAAGTCAAAAGTAGCATGCATGGATAGAAAAGTTAGCATCTTTTTAAATTTTTGATTGAACTCATACATAAATATATCTAGCATTAATAGTAGTTACTCTTAATATTAAAAATAATCTGTGAGTAATAAAATTGAATGCTTTTCAGAAATTATAAATGTTTAGTGTGTCAAAATATAAAAATACTTATTTTTGTAACAAAAGTGAAATGATTTCATACAATTCTTATTAGTAGATAAAAATAATTATACCACCTTGGAATCTGAAGTACTCACTTTTTGTGTTTTAATATTTATAGCCAAATACAACTTCATTCTATTTTATCCATTTTATGAAGGAAGAAAAAGTAATAACATAAAAAACTACAAAACTTAGTGTGAGTATTAAATTTCTTATCACAGGTGTTTCTTTCCTGTCTTAGTTTGTTCTTGCTGTTACAACAAAATGCCTTAGACTAGGTAATTTTGAAACAACAGAAATTTGTTTTCTCAGCTCTAGAGGCTGCAAAGTCCAAGATGAAGGCACCAATAGATTCTGTGTCTGGTGAGGGCCTGCTTTGTGGTTCATAGATTGTTGGCTGTCTTCTCATTGTGTGTTCATATGGAAGAAGTCATATCTCTGGGGCTTTTTTAATAAAAGTGTTAATTATGGAAGGCTCGACTAAATATGAAAGGCTCCACCTCCATGATCTAATTACATCAGAAAGGCCCCATTTCTTAAACAATTACATTGGAGGGTAGAATTTCAACATGTGAATTTGGGGGGAAAGGCAAAAATTCAAGCTGTAGCATTCCACCCACAGCCCTCCAAAACTTATGTCCTTCTTGCATGCAAAATAACACTTTATCCCAATAACCCAAAATATTAATTCTTTCCTGCATCATCTTTAAAGTCTAAATCTAAAGTATCTTCAAAGTATCATCTAAATTAGACATGATTGAGACTCAAAGTATGATTCATTCTGAGGCAAATTGCTCTCTAGTTGTGAACATGTGAAATTAAACATGGTATGTGCTTCCAAAATATAATGGTGAGATAGGCATAGCATAGACATTTGCATTCCAGAAGAAAGAATTAGAAAAGAAGAAAGGAGTAACAGATCCTGAGCAAGTCCAAAGACTCAGATTCAAAATTTATCTTCTTTTGCTCAATGCTCTACCCTCTAGGTCCACATGGGTAAGGATGCCAACTTTAGGACTCACTGGAGTTTATCCAAAAACACTGCAACCCTCACCTTTGGCTGGAAGGAGTGGGATTCCTAAGGCTCTGGGCAGCCCACACTCACCTTTGCTGGGTTGAGGCCATGCGGCTCTCAGGGTTTGGAGCTGAGTGCTTGTGTCTCGTTTGGGCAGGAATCACATGCCACTGACAGTGATTCTTCCTTAATATTCAAATTGATTGATAATTTTTTATTAGTGCAGAGTCCATTAAAGAAGTGTTCATTAAAGACACTATAGCCAGTGAAGGGGTGGTCTGCCCCTCCACACCTGTGGGCGTTTCTCATTAGGTGGAATGAGAGACTTGAGAAAAGAAATGAGACACAGACACAAAATATAGAGAAAGAAAAAATGGACCCAGGGGACCAGCCCTCAGCATACAGAGGAACTGCGCTGGCACCGGTCTCTGAGTTCCCTCAGTATTTATTAATCATTATCTTTACCATCTTGGAAAAGGGGAAGTGGCAGGATAATAGGATCATAGTAGGGAGAAGGTCAGCAGTAAAACATATGAATAAAGATCTCTGTGACATGAATAAGTTTAAGGAAAAGTGTTGTGCCTTGATATGCATATGCAAACATCTCCATAAACCTTTTTAGTGCATAAAGAGCAGCATTGCCGCTAGCATGTCCCACTTTCAGCCCTAAGGCGGTTTTCTCCTTTCTCAGTAAATAGAACATACAATCAGGTTTTTCACCGAGATGTTCCATTGCCCAGGGACGGGCAGGAGACAGATGCTTTTCTCTATCTCAACTGTCAAGAGGCCTTCTTTCCTCTTATACTAGTCCTCCTCAGCACAGACCCTTCACAGGTGTCAGACTGTGGGACAGTTAGGTCTTTCCCATCCCACAAGGCCATATTTCAGACTATCACATGGGGAGAAACCTTGGACAATACCTAGCTTTCCTAGGCTGAGGTCCCTGCGACCTTCCGCAGTGTACGTGCCCCTGGGCTCTTGAAATTAAGAGAATGGTGATGACTTTTAACCAGCAAGCTGCCTTCAGGCACTTGTTTAACAAAGCACACCCTGCACAGCCCCAAATCCCTTAAACCCTGAGTCACCACAGCACACGTCTCTTGCAAGGACAGGGTTGGGGGTAGGGTCACAGATTAACAGCATCTCAAATACAAAACAAAATAGAGTCTCTTATGTCTACTTCTTTCTATATAGACACAGTAACAGTCTGATCTCTCTTTCTTTTCCCCGCAGCGAGAAGTAATTTAAAATATGCCAGGTACACCAGCAATAAATAACTTTGAGGCAATACACAAAGAAAAATATGTCTTGCTTAAAACCACAAGTGTTTCTATTAATTGTGAAAATTGATTATTTATTAGTATAACAAACTATGCTCTATCTCTCCCTAATCATCAGAAAAAGTATTTATTGTTTTATCTATATAAATTATGTATTTATAAAACCATTACTTTGTCACAAATATCTGCAATATTCACCCAAAAAAACAGAGAGACCATATTTATAAGATATGCCTACTTGTACAAAAATAGGTAATTCAGGGTTATGTGCTCTAATTAGAAGAGCAGTGATAGAAGAAATTCTTTGATCTTTATGCTTTTCCTAAAAATAATTCTCCAATAATATGTTTTCATCTTCTTGAAAGAATATCCAAGATTGATTCTTACATTTCTATTATGGTCAAATCATTGTAATGGCTTGTCAGATGTTAGGAAGGATGGATACCTTTGAAAATTGCAGGAATTTCCACTGACCCACTCAGAAAACTACAGATCCCTCAGTCCCACAGGACACAGACTAGAATCTTCTCAGAGGCACCTAGACATGGTATCTCCACTATTCATGCAAGTGGTGGCACTTGGGACCACGGGTGAGTGTCAGAGGCTAAGAAAGTGGGGCAGGCAAAACCCTACAGAACCTTTTTCTCCATTCATATCTTACGATTTTTCTTCTGACAGCAGTTCTAGCATGAAGTTTATTTCTTTCACTCCCTCCATTTTGCAGACTAATTATTATGCAAGTCACGTTCCAGTGAGTTCCAAAACCTTAGGAAAAACTGAAAGATTATATTGGCTGTGCAGAATCTGACTTGAGTATATCATGGAGGACTAACACTTGTCTTCCCTGAGGAACAGAAGGTCACCAGGGATTGACTTCACCAAAGTATTATCTGTAAATAGCTTATGGGATAAGAAGAAAGGAAGTGAATCGCTTATAAGGAAGTTATTGATAAGTCATGAGGCCAGGTTTTGTGCTTTGGGGCTCTGAAATGAAGGTTTCGATGGGGAAACCTCTGAGAATGCAATTTTCTTTGGATTCTCCCGAAGGCCAGGTTTGGCTGCAGCTTTGAATTTCCAGATACTTTTATGTATGTAGTTTCAGTCCAGCTAATTTTTAGAGCATGAATAAAATATTTCAAATCTCGACTTTTGTGGATTATCAAAATCAATCTTAGGACCTGATTTGCCATTACTTAGGGGTAACATAAAGTTTAATTTTATGCTATTTAATATGTTTAATAACTCAGGAGAAGAAGGGAGAGGCACAGTCAAGAAAAAGATATTAAAAATTTACAACACAGAAGAAATTTATAGGTTTTCACTAAAGAGTCATTTCATGCCTTAATGTGATAGTGAGTGCTTTCCTTGTATATTTCGTCTGAGAAAAGAAAGCCCATCTTTCCAAAAATTAAAATGATCACATTATGGCTATTCTTTATTATAAAACTTTTTATCCATAAAAAAGAAAGTGTGAAATCAAAATGTAAGTTATTTTAGAATTACTTACAACAAAATAAATATCCTGATCCAGTGACACAAAATCAAAAATAAAACATTACTGACACAATCTTCACCTTTCTGATCCCCATCCTTTTGTCTCCTTCCCTAATGTATTCTTCTTAGTTTTCATCCTCTGTTTGTGTTTTTCAATTTTATCACATATTTTGTTAGCCCTAAACAATATATTATTGTTGTTGTATTGACTTTCTTAAAAACTGTTGAGATAAATCTATTTGCTATTTCTTAGGCAGCCAAATGTTCACCTGCATTTAACTATCCTCCTTGCAGTTAGTCAGGACCACTTGACTGTTTTTGATAAATGACTAAAAGAACATGTATCCCAGAGCACAGAAGAGCAGATTCTGAATTACCTATGTGCACTTTCTCATTTTGTAGTAGTAATGGGGACCACATTTTGAGAGGTAAAGCCATACTTGGAGACAGTTGGGATTTCTGAGTCACTATATGTTGAGCAAACATTCTGAGGTGTCACTTGACTCACATAGCCACATAAGGAGAAGTAAGTCCTTGTTTTGTTGAATGATTATTATTTCAGACCACATTTATGTCATAGTCTTTCCACACTTATGCAAGTATTATGCTAAATACATTTTTCTGAGATTTTTTTCTGCACATTAGTTTCTGGGGTCCATCTACATTGCTATTGCAGCTAACATCTATTCCCTTTCCCTGTTTGATATTATCTTATTATTTTGAACAACACTGCTGTAAACAGCCTTATAATGCCTGTTGGTGCCCATGTGCATCTGGGAATGGTATTGTTGGTTTATAGGGTATGGAAATGGTCAATACTATTACATTGCATCTCAATGTTTTCTTAAAGGGTTATAACAATTTATTTTCATACCAGTTAGGCTTAAGTGTCCCCTTTTGCTCCAAATTCTTACCAATAATAAGACTGTAGATGTTTTGATGAAGTACATGTGAAAATAGTATCTCCCATGATTTTAGTTTTCATTCTCTTCATTACTAATGAAGTTGAGCATGTTTTCAGATGTTCAATTATGATGCTTCTATGAAACACTCATTTATGTAATTTGATCATTTTTCTCTTGATTTTTTCTAATTGATTTTAATACTCTTTATATATTCTGAATGCCAATCCTTCCTTGACTATTTAACAAGTGTCTTGTCCTAATTTATAGCTTGTATTTTCATTTTATTTACTGTATTGTTTGATTTTAAAAAAAAATCTTGCAGTAGCTGATGGTATCAATATTTTCCTGTGTATTTAGTGCTTTTTATGTTGATTTAAATAAAATGCTTCCTTTTTCAAGGATACAAAAATATCTTTTTATACTTTCACATATCTTAATGTCTTGCTTTTCATATTAAATCTTTAATTTTCCTGGTGTTAATTGCTTTCTGTGATGTCAATGATACTTTGCCTATTTAGATAATTGATTTTCTCATTTTTATTTTTTATTACTGCAGAATCTACCATTCTGCATTTACTCTAAATGCAGCATCTTTCTCATATCAACATTTTTGTAAACACGGATCTCCATTTGGTCTATTTATTTTTCTTTGTGTTATTACCCAACCTCCTTAATTACTATAGATTCATCCTGGACATGTGGCAGGATAAATTTACCTAGTGTTATTACTGCAACATTTTTGAGTAAGTCTTTGCTCTTGCTCTTCCTCTTTATATAACTTTTAGAATCAGATAGGCATTACATTGAATCATTATTCAATTCATGAAGACGTTCCATTTTGTTCTAGGTACTCTTTTCTGTTGATATTATAAATAATATTCTAAATTATGTTTTCTAATTACTTTATGCTACTATATACATATGTGATTTATTTTCAATATTTACTTATACTAGCAACCTTGATATACATACTTTAATTCTTATTTTTTAGTAATACAGCTGATTTCTAAAACTACCTATGACAGAGTTGCTATTCCTTAAATTTAGATGAAGATGATTGAATATTCAGATACAAAATTTGAATTCAAAAAGGTTAAATAATGCAATCATCATCACATGCTTATTAGTGTTTTAGCTGGGTCCAGATCTGAATCTTGAGATACCCAGGTAAGTGCTCCTTCCACTGCAAGAGGCCCAGAAGGAAAATATCAGCTCATCATAAATTCCCAAGATTCTAGTATTTTTCAGATGGTACAGTGTGCTTTATATTCCCTAGTGTTCACATTTCAACTAAAAGAGAAATAAGACAACTTAAAACAGAAACTTGATATTAGCATACAAGCAAAGAGGGACGCTAGACTGAGAAATGGTTGATCTAGAGAAAAAAAAAGAATATGTTCATAATCTGTCAGTATTAGGTAATGTGATAGAGATTACTATTTTTAATGCTTTACTTTTGAAATCAATTAGATTAACAGAAGCGTTATATAGACTGTGGAGGGTTTCTGTACATCCCTCACCCTGCTTCTCCTAATTTTAACATTTTAACTATTGCACATCTGTGTAAGTTAATAAATTAATTTTGGCACTATAGGATTAACTCAACTACAGACTTTATTCATATTTCACCAGTTTTACAGTTTTTTCTGTTCCAGCACTATATAATCCGGTATACCAGGTTGCATTTACTTGCCATGTCTCCTTAGTTGTCTCAGATCTGTAATATTTCTCAGTCTTTTCTTAGTTTTCAGGATCTTGAAGGAAACTAATTATTTCCCTCCGCTCCTCCCCCACATGTTGAGGATTGTTGAAGACACTGAAAACGCAGGGAAGCAATCTGCTTCAGCTTCTATTTGCCTATTAACCAGCTCAGTGAAGAGTCAGGGTGACATGCTTTACACCCTTCCCTGTTGTTACCCTGGTTCCTATCCCATGTCCAGGAAGAATCAGGTCACATGGACCTGAAGGATGGTGAATGCAGAGGCTTTATTGAGTGATGGAGGTGGCTCTCAGCAGGATGGGGAACTGGAAAGGTTAACCAACATCAACCCTTTGTGACTGGAGCAGCACTTGCACATTAGCCCAGGCACCAGAGTAACCTGGGAACAAAATCCCTATCTTCTCACATTTTCCCACCTTATAAAAGATGGGAAGTACTCTCTCCTTTTTCTTCTCTGTATATGATCTATGGTTCTTTGTTAAAATACTATTTAAACAAGGCCCCAAGAGCACTTCCCTCAGGGAGAAATAGTTTTAAACTAAGTCTTCCCCGCACGATGTGTACAGCACACATTAACAAACATCTGCTTATTTTTCTTTTGTTAATTTGACTTTTGTGTTCTGGAGATTATCTCAACTAAAAGCCTAAAAAGGAAAGTAATGAATTATCTTTTTTTTTTTTTTTTTTTTTTTTATTATACTTAAGTTCTAGGGTACATGTGCATGACGTTTATATCATGTATAACTCCCCAATGCAATCCCTCCTCCCTCTCCCCCCTCCCCATGATAGGCCCCAGTGTGTGATGTTCCCCTTCCCGAGTCCAAGTGATCTCATTGTTCAGTTCCCACCTATGAGTGAGAACATGCGGTGTTTGGTTTTCTCTTCTTGTGATAGTTTGCTAAGAATGATGGTTTCCAGCTGCATCCATGTCCCTACAAAGGACGCAAACTCATCCTTTTTGATGGCTGCATAGTATTCCATGGTGTATATGTGCCACATTTTCTTAATCCAGTCTGTCACAGATGGACATTTGGGTTGATTCCAAGTCTTTGCTATTGTGAATAGTGCCGCAATAAACATACGTGTGCATGTGTCTTTGTAGTAGAGTAATTTATAATCCTTTGGGTATATACCCAGTAGTGGGATGGCTGGGTCATATGGTACATCTAGTTCTAGATCCTTGAGGAATCGCCATACTGTTTTCCATAATGGTTGAACTAGTTTACAATCCCACCAACAGTGTAAAAGTGTTCCTATTTCTCCACATCCTCTCCAACACCTGTTGTTTCCTGACTTCTTAATGATTGCCATTCTAACTGGTGTGAGATGGTATCTCATTGTGGTTTTGATTTGCATTTCTCTGATGGCCAGTGATGATGAGCATTTTTTCATGTGTCTGTTGGCTGTATGGATGTCTTCTTTTGAGAAATGTCTGTTCATATCCTTTCCCCACTTTTTGATGGGGTTGTTTGTTTTTTTCTTGTATATTTGTTTGAGTTCTTTGTAGATTCTGGATATTAGCCCTTTGTCAGATGAGTAGGTTGCAAAAATTTTTTCCCATTCTGTAGGTTGCCTGTTCACTCTGATGGTAGTTTCTTTTGCTGTGCAAAAGCTCTTTAGTTTAATTAGATCCCATGTGTCAATTTTTGCTTTTGCTGCCGTTGCTTTTGGTGTTTTAGACATGAAGTCCTTGCCCATGCCTATGTCCTGAATGGTACTACCTAGATTTTCTTCTAGGGTTTTTATGGTATTAGGTCTAACATTTAAGTCTCTAATCCATCTTGAATTAATTTTCGTATAAGGGGTAAGGAAAGGATCCAGTTTCAGCTTTCTACTTATGGCTAGCCAATTTTCCCAGCACCATTTATTAAATAGGGAATCCTTTCCCCATTTCTTGTTTCTCTCAGGTTTGTCAAAGATCAGATGGCTGTAGATGTGTGGTATTATTTCTGAGGACTCTGTTCTGTTCCATTGGTCTATATCTCTGTTTTGGTACCAGTACCATGCTGTTTTGGTTACTGTAGCCTTGTAGTATAGTTTGAAGTCAGGTAGCGTGACGCCTCCAGCTTTGTCCTTTTGACTTAGGATTGTCTTGGCAATGCGGGCTCTTTTTTGGTTCCATATGAACTTTAAAGCCGTTTTTTCCAATTCTGTGAAGAAAGTCATTGGTAGCTTGATGGGGATGGCATTGAATCTATAAATCACCTTGGGCAGTATGGCCATTTTCACGATATTGATTCTTCCTATCCATGAGCATGGTATGTTCTTCCATTTGTTTGTGTCCTCTTTGATTTCACTGAGCAGTGGTTTGTAGTTCTCCTTGAAGAGGTCCTTTACATCCCTTGTAAGCTGGATTCCTAGGTATTTTATTCTCTTTGAAGCAATTGTGAATGGAAGTTCATTCCTGATTTGGCTCTCTGCTTGTCTGTTACTGGTGTATAAGAATGCTTGTGATTTTTGCACATTAATTTTGTATCCTGAGACTTTGCTGAAGTTGCTTATCAGCTTAAGGAGATTTTGGGCTGAGACGATGGGGTTTTCTAAATATACAATCATGTCATCTGCAAACAGGGACAATTTGACTTCTTCTTTTCCTAACTGGATACCCTTGATTTCTTTCTCTTGCCTGATTGCCCTAGCCAGAACTTCCAACACTATGTTGAATAGGAGTGGTGAGAGAGGGCATCCCTGTCTTGTGCCAGTTTTCAAAGGGAATTTTTCCAGTTTTTGCCCATTCAGTATGATATTAGCTGTGGGTTTGTCATAAATAGCTCTTATTATTTTGAGGTACGTTCCATCAATACCAAATTTATTGAGCGTTTTTAGCATAAAGGGCTGTTGAATTTTGTCAAAAGCCTTTTCTGCATCTATTGAGATAATTATGTGGTTCTTGTCTTTGGTTCTGTTTATATGCTGGATTACGTTTATTGATTTGCGAATGTTGAACCAGCCTTGCATCCCAGGGATGAAGCCCACTTGATCATGGTGGATAAGCTTTTTGATGTGCTGCTGAATCCGGTTTGCCAGTATTTTATTGAGGATTTTTGCATCGATGTTCATCAGGGATATTGGTCTAAAATTCTCTTTTTGTTGTGTCTCTGCCAGGCTTTGGTATCAGGATGATGTTGGCCTCATAAAAAGAGTTAGGGAGGATTCCCTCTTTTTCTATTGATTGAAATAGTTTCAGAAGGAATGGTACCAGCTCCTCCTTGTACCTCTGGTAGAATTCAGCTGTGAATCCATCTGGTCCTGGACTTTTTTTGGTGGGTAGGCTATTAATGTTGCCTCAATTTCAGAGCCTGCTATTGGTCTATTCAGGGATTCAACTTCTTCCTGGTTTAGTCTTGGGAGAGTGTAAGTGTCCAGGAAATTATCCATTTCTTCTAGATTTTCTAGTTGATTTGCGTAGAGGCATTTATAGTATTCTCTGATGGTTGTTTGTATTTCTGTGGGGTTGGTGGTGATATCCCCTTTATCATTTTTTATTGCGTCTATTTGATTCCTCTCTCTTTTCTTCTTATTAGTCTAGCTAGCGGTCTGTCAATTTTGTTGATCTTTTCAAAAAACCAACTCCTGGATTCATTGATTTTTTGGAGGGTTTTTTGTGTCTCTATCTCCTTCAGTTCTGCTCTGATCTTAGTTATTTCTTGCCTTCTGCTAGCTTTTGAATGTGTTTGCTCTTGCCTCTCTAGTTCTTTTAATTGTGATGTTAGAGTGTCAATTTTAGATCTCTCCTGCTTTCTCTTGTGGGCATTTAGTGCTATAAATTTCCCTCTACACACTGCTTTAATGTGTCCCAGAGATTCTGGTATGTTGTATCTTTGTTCTCATTGGTTTCAAAGAACATCTTTATTTCTGCTTTCATTTCGTTATGTACCCAGTAGTCATTCAGGAGCAGGTTGTTCAGTTTCCATGTAGTTGAGCGGTTTTGATTGAGTTTCTTAGTCCTGAGTTCTAGTTTGATTGCACTGTGGTCTGAGAGACAGTTTGTTATAATTTCTGTTCTTGTACATTTGCTGAGGAGTGCTTTACTTCCAATTATGTGGTCAATTTTGGAATAAGTGCGATGTGGTGCTGAGAAGAATGTATATTCTGTTGATTTGGGGGGAGAGTTCTATAGATGTCTATTAGGTCCGCTTGGTGCAGAGATGAGTTCAATTCCTGGATATCCTTGTTAACTTTCTGTCTCGTTGATCTGTCTAATGTTGACAGTGGAGTGTTGAAGTCTCCCATTATTATTGTATGGGAGTCTAAGTCTCTTTGTAGGTCTCTAAGGACTTGCTTTATGAATCTGGGTGCTCCTGTATTGGGTGCATATATATTTAGGAGAGTTAGCTCTTCCTGTTGAATTGATCCCTTTACCATTATGTAATGGCCTTCTTTGTCTCTTTTGATCTTTGATGGTTTAAAGTCTGTTTTATCAGAGACTAGGATTGCAACCCCTGCTTTTTTTTGTTCTCCATTTGCTTGGTAGATCTTCCTCCATCCCTTTATTTTGAGCCTATGTATGTCTCTGCATGTGAGATGGGTCTCCTGAATACAGCAGACTGATGGGTCTTGACTCTTTATCCAGTTGCCAGTCTGTGTCTTTTAATTGGAGCATTTAGTCCATTGACATTTAAGGTTAATATTGTTATGTGTGAACTTGATCCTGTCATTATGATATTAACTGGTTATTTTGCTCGTTAGTTGATGCAGTTTCTTCCTAGCCTCGATGGTCTTTACATTTTGGCATGTTTTTGCAATGGCTGGTACCGGTTGTTCCTTTCCATGTTTAGGGCTTCCTTCAGGGTCTCTTGTAAGGCAGGCCTGGTGGTGACAAAATCTCTAAGCATTTGCTTATCTGTAAAGGATTTTATTTCTCCTTCACTGATGAAGCTTAGTTTGGCTGGATATGAAATTCTGGGTTGAAAATTCTTTTCTTTAAGAACGTTGAATATTGGCCCCCACTCTCTTCTGGCTTGTAGAGTTTCTGCCGAGAGTCTGCTGTTATTCTGATGGGCTTCCCTTTGTGGGTAACCCGACCTTTCTCTCTGGCTGCCCTTAAGATTTTTTCCTTCATTTCAACTTTGGTGAATCTGGCAATTATGTGTCTTGGAGTTGCTCTTCTGGAGGAGTATCTTTGTGGCGTTCTCTGTATTTCCTGAATTTGAATGTTGGCCTGCCCTACTAGGTTGGGGAGTTCTCCTGGATGATATCCTGAAGAGTGTTTTCCAACTTGGTTCCATTTTCCCCCTCACTTTCAGGCACCCCAATCAGACGTAGATTTGGTCTTTTTACATAATCCCATACTTCTTGCAGGCTTTGTTCATTTCTTTTTCTTCTTTTTTCTTTTGTTTCTCTTCTCGCTTCATTTCATTCATTTGATCCTCAATCGCTGATACTCTTTCTTCCAGTTGATCGAGTCGGTTACTGAAGCTTGTGCATTTGTCACGTATTTCTCGTGTCATGGTTTTCATCTCTGTCATTTCGTTTATGATCTTCTCTGCATTAATTAGTCTAGCTGTCAATTCTTCCACTTTTTTTTCAAGATTTTTAGTTTCTTTGCGCTGGGTACGTAATTCCTCCTTTAGCTCTGAGAGGTTTGATGGACTGAAGCCTTTTTCTCTCATCTCGTCAAAGTCATTCTCTGACCAGCTTTGATCCGTTGCTGGCGATGGGCTGCGCTCCTTTGCAGGGGGAGATGCGCTCTTATTTTTTGAATTTCCAGCTTTTCTGCCCTGCTTCTTCCCCATCTTTGTGGTTTTATCTGTCTCTGGTCTTTGATGATGGTGATGTACTGATGGGGTTTTGGTATAGGTGTCCTTCCTGTTTGATAGTTTTCCGTCTGACAGTCAGAAGGACTGTCTGTTGTCTGTTAGAGATTGCTTGAGGTCCACTCCAGACCCTGTTTGCCTGGGTATCAGCAGCAGAGGTTGCCGAAGATAGAATATTGCTGAACAGCGAGTGTACCTGTCTGATTCTTTCTTTGGAAGTTTCCTCTCAGGGTGACTCCACCCTGTGAGGTGTGGGGTATCAGACTGCCCCTAGTGGGGGATGTCTCCCAGCTAGGCTACTCAGGGGTCAGGGACCCACCTGAGCAGGCAGTCTGTCCGTTCTCAGATCTCAACCTCCGCGTTAGGAGATCCAGGCTCTCCCCAAAGCTGTCAGACAGAGTCGTTCACGTCTGCAGCGGCCCCCGCTCTTTCCCCTAATGGACTGCAGCTGTGCGCTGTCCGCAGAGGTAGAGTCTACAGAGACAGGCAGGCTTCCTTGAGCTGCTGTGAGCTCCACCCAGTTCGAGCTTCCCAGCGGCTTTGTTTACCTACTTAAGCCTCAGCAATGGCGGGCGCCCCTCCCCCAGCCTCGCTGCTGCCTTGCGGATAGATCGCGGCAGACGGCTGTGTTAGCAGTGAGGGAGGCTCCGTGGGCGTGGGACCCTCCCGGCCAGGTGTGGGATAATTCTCCTGGTGTGCCTGTTTCCTTAAAGCGCAGTATTGGGGTGGGAGTTACCCGATTTTCCAGGTGTTGTGTGTCTCAGTTCCCCTGGCTAGGAAAAGGGATTTCCTTCCCCCTTGCGCTTCCAGGTGAGGCGATGCCTCGCCCTGCTTCAGCTCACGCTGGTCAGGCTGCAGCAGCTGACCAGCACCGATTGACGGCACTCCCTAGAGAGATGACCCCAGTACCTCAGTTGAAAATGCAGAAATCACCGGTCTTCTGTGTCGCTCGCGCTGGGAGTTGGAGACTGGAGCTGTTCCTATTCGGCCATCTTGCTCCGCCCCCCGAAATTATCTTTTCTCCACTACAGTCTTGAAACTTTTGAAGTTAGGATCAGGTGATTTTTAGAATGTCTTTCCGTTTGGCTTTGCCTGATGTTTTTTCACGATTAAATTGACATTAGCGAGATGGGATAGTTCCCTGCACCACTTTGAGGGACTTGCAATAGGGATGTGGCTTGCTTACTTGGCTGCCACCATTCAAACCCCTTGTGGGAGGGAGAGCACACAGATGAGCGGGTGCCAGGGCAGGGCAAGCGCTTTTGGGTTCCGGCCTCATGGTAGCATCTAGCGGTGTGTTAAAATTAATGCTCTTTTAGTAGTTGCCATTGGCGGATGGCTAAGTGTTAGCCAGCTCAGTGGACAGTCAGGGTGACAGCCTTTTACATCCTTTCCTGTTGGTACCTTGGTCCTTGTCCAGTATCCGGGAAGAATCAGGTCACATGGACTTGAAGGATGGTGAATGCGGAGGTTTTTTTGAGTGATAAAGGTGGCTCTCAGTAGGATGGAGAGCTGGAAAGGGATGGTGTGGGAAGAAGGCGATCTTTCTCTGAAGTCCCTCTGCCTCCAGCTGGGCTGCTCTCCAAAGTCATGCCATCTGAAGTTAAGCCACGTCTATCTCTAGACTCTGATGCTCAGTTGTTTTTCTCTTCTAGATGTTCAGCTGCTTGTCTCTCTGCCAGCTGAGGTCTGGGGTTTATATAGGCACAGTATGTCGAGTGGGGGCGGTGTTGTGAGCCAAAAAGCAACTTTTGGGTGGGAAAACAGGGATGCGAAGTTCTCATTTAGGGCCGCGGGTCCAGTCTTGAAGGTGGAGCCCTGGCCAGGGACCTGCCCTCTTCGACCCAGTATTTCCCTGCCTCCTGTCTGGACCATTAGGAATGTTGAGACAATGTCGGAGAAGTAAAGTGTCCTACTCATAGCAGCCTATCAGGGGGAAGATTAAATTCACATACTTCTCACTGGTGATATTAAGCTTGAGCACTTGGTTGTAGTAGTGTCTGCTAGATTTTTCTGATGCAAATTTATCTTTTTTCATTTTGCCCATTCTGTTTTTAAAAGGGAGTTAGTCCAACTCACACCCAAGGGGAGGGCAATTAAGCCCACCTCCTGGAGGGAAGACCAGCAAAGAATTTGTGAGCATATGTTAAAGTCAGCGAAGTAATTAAGATATATTTTGGGGAATTATTTTGACAGACTTTTTTCCTTTGCACTATACACCACAAAATATATTTGTCTACTGAACCACTTGTAAGTCCCCTCTTTTTTTTGTTTTTAATTCTTATTATACTTTAAGTTCTAGGGTACATGTGCATAACGTGCAGGTTTGTTACATATGTATACTTCTGCCATGTTGGTGTGCTGCACCCATCAACTCATCAGCACCCATCAACTCGTATATCAGGTATAACTCCCAATGCAATCCCTCCCCGCTCCCCCCTCCCCATGATAGGCCCCGGTGTGTGATGTTCCCCTTCCCGAGTCCAAGTGATCTCATTGTTCAGTTCCCACCTATGAGTGAGAACATGTGGTGTTTGATTTTCTGTTCTTGTGATAGTTTGCTGAGAATGATGGTTTCCAGCTGCATCCATGCCCCTACAAAGGACACGAACTCATCCTTTTTTATGGCTGCATAGTATTCCATGGTGTATATGTGCCACATTTTCTTAATCCAGTCTGTCACTATAGACATTTGGGTAACCCTCCTTTTTTAAAAGACAATTAGTGATTGTAATAACTGGGAATACTTTTGTTGACTTCAAGTTTACAATGTTAGTACATAGACAAAAATAACAATAGTAACTAAAACAATCACAAATTTGAGTGCTCAGATTAGGATAAAGATTAAGAATGTGTGAAAAAATATTTTTATGTTTATGTAAGTACTTTCTAAATGTGTTTTAAAAGAAAATACCAATATGAAAATGACAAATCTCCACGACTGAAAGGGCTGTAGATTTACTTATAGCCCCTAACATAGGAGCGAATCCATGACAAGTTTCTTTTTTTTTTTTTTTTTTTTTTTTGAGGCGGAGTCTCGCTCTGTCGCCCGGACTGGAGTGCAGTGGCCGGATCTCAGCTCACTGCAACCTCCGCCTCCCGGGTTTACACCATTCTCCTGCCTCAGCCTCCCGAGTAGCTGGGACTACAGGCGCCCGCCACCTCGCCCAGCTAGTTTTTGTATTTTTAGTAGAGACGGGGTTTCACCGTGTTAGCCAGGATGGTCTCGATCTCCTGACCTCGTGATCCACCCGTCTCGGCCTCCCAAAGTGCTGGGATTACAGGCTTGAGCCACCGCGCCCGGCCCATGACAAGTTTCAGAGCTGTTGAATGGAAGACAATGTGAAAAAAGAAAAAAAAAATTCCATACAGAAATAATAAACTCAGCACATTAAGAATTTATTACCTTGAAGATTAAGTGAAGAAAACAGATAATCAAGAAAAATAAAACTCACGAAGGAACTCTAAGGCAAGATTATTAACATTAAAAAATAATTTATTTTTTCCACATAGAAGAAACTATGTGCCGCTTCTTGTCTGAATCAGGTTTTGCCAAAAAATGATAATAGCCATGATAATTGATGCCTATGTCAGTGTGTGGGGGAGAGTGGTGGGAGAACTGATTAGGAATCATTGAATGTGGCTGGGCGCGGTGACTCACGCCTGTAATCTCAGCACTTTGGGAGGCCGAGGTGGGCGGATCACAAGGTCAGGAGATCGAGACCATCCTGGCTAACACGGTGAAACCCCGTCTCTACTAAAAATACAAAAAAATTAGCCGGGTGTGGTGGCGGGCACCTGTTGTCCCAGTTACTCGGGAGACTGAGGCAGGAGAAAGGCGTGAACCCGGGAGGCAGAGCTTGCAGTGAGCCGAGATTGCGCCACTGCACTCCAGCCTGGGCAACAGAGCAAGACTCCATCTCAAAAAAAAAAAGAATCATTGAATGTGATTGAGAGCATGTATGCTGTGTCACCAAATGTGATAAGAAAATAGTAGTCAATAAAAGAGGTGCAGCCCAGTATGGGATTTCATAGTTTCAATTTTCCATATAGTTCAGTATATTGTATGTATAGTTTATATTACATGTAATATAAATTTTAAATAAAAATTATATAAATGTAATTGCTTTTGAGAGCATAATCCTGAGTTTTTATAAGTTAGTAATGCTTTAACTATAATTAGCTTAGATGAATTATCCTTATGGATTTCTGTCTATTCTTTTTGCTGTGGTCCTCTACCATATAGTTACAGTAAAAAAATAAAAAATGATCCTTTGTTAGAGTTTGAAACAGTTAAATTTTAAATTTGCAAATTATGTGACTTTAAGCCAACTACATACTGTCTAAACTCAAAGAGTTAAAAAAAAAAACATTTCTACTTTATTATCTAAAATGTAAAACAGTGGAATCAATTGTGTGATTGATTCTCAAAGCAGAGAGGAATGGAGTCACCAACTGAACTCCTAAAATCCTGTCCTCTGCTGAGAATCTGTGTCACAGTGGTGCATGTATAAAGGCCTAAAGAGACACTGATTGTACAACTGGACAATGACCAGTCTACACATGCCAACAGAGCCCTGACCCGCAACCACTGCAGCAACCAGTCCAGAACCAAACCATAACCTCGGATGTGGTGGCTCAGAAAGGTCAGGACTTGATCAAAAACTTTTTCGCCTTTCTCTCTGACTTGCAACTTAAGACCAACCAGAGAAAGTCAAGCCCCAAGCCCCGCAACTCCCCTCACCCCACAAAGCCCACCACAGGCGAGAGTCCCACTGCCACTTGAGCAGTCACAAAATATGTTCTCCTCTGAGTTTGCCCACCTTCAGCTTCCCCATGACACCCTTCTTTCAGAGCATGACTGAAGCCCTCCCTTTTTTTCACCCTAAAGCCTTCACACTCACCTGCCTGCCTCTGAATCTCTGAAAACAGAGTCTGCCAGCTCTCATTTGGGTCAACTTTGCTTATTTCAACATGGGGTGAGAAAAAAAGACAAAATCTAGAGATTAAAAGAAACATAATAAAATGTGGCAGTGATCATATTAAAGTTAGATTTTAATTAGGAAGTTATGTCTATAGTGAATTCATAAAAAGAAAACACAACAAAAATTTAAATGTGATAAATTATAACACACTGCTTTAGCCCACACTCCAGTGTGGAGAGTGGGGATGTTAGCAGTAGTAATACTGAAGTGTCCAATATCAAACGCCTGCATGCTTGAGATCATTTTACTTGGGAAACTTTGTAATATTACCTGGGTCCTCATCTCCATAAAATAGCAATGACCATTTGAGAAACACAGTAAAAGTTAATGTTCCATATCGTTCTCCCTATGCTAAAGTCCTCCCCTGGAGGCTAAAATAAATTTGCTAAACCACATGTTGTTTACCCAATTTTTGTGCCAAAGAATTTAATGAGACTCCTATGGGTAATGATGCTTTGCCAAAATGTTGGTTCTTCAGTTCAATATCACCTTTGTTCTTGGTAATACATTTATTTGTTAATGTATGTTTTTAAAAATTCAGGATATAATTCAGCATATGTACCAGAAAACACTCAAATAGTCTTGTGGAATTTCATTGCTTTGCATGGATTTTAAGTAAAAATCTATTTATGGAACACTATACTGGGTGGGGAGGAAAAGGACATTATACAATAATAAACTTTGACCCATGTATTCATGTGAGTGAAATAAATAATATGATACCTTTGTCTACATTCCTTTTACTTAAATGTAAAAACTAAAGGCCGTAAAATAATTTAATTGCCTATATAATTAGAATCTAGATAATGTGTAGGTTTGAATGATCAAATATCACTTTTAATAAGAAAAGAGAGTTTAATAAAGTTTAAATCTCCTTCTTAATAATATGTTTCTCAATATCACAGTAGCAATCCTAATACCCTGAAAGTTTTGAAAACCAAAAGTTTTGTTGTTGTTGCTGCTGTTGTCATTGAAAGTTTTGTACAACTAATTAGGCATTTAAAAGCAGCCCTGCATCTGCATGAGTCTTCTTATAGCAATTATTTAGCTCACATAGTATGACTATTCATAATCACTTGCACGATAAGAACATTTTATTACAGAGCGCTGCTCTGGTTTTAATGAACTTGAAATGTATATGCCACTTGTTAATATGTTAAAATCCAAAAACAATCTACATTATGAAGCATTCATGGCCCCAATGGTTTAGAGAAAGAATTGTTCAGAAATTATTAGAATATATTAGTGATATAACTGAATGAATAAATTAATTTTTTTAAGAAAATAATGTTGATAGCCAGGTGTAGTGGTGTCTGCCTGTGGTCCCAGCTACCTGGGAGGCTGAGGTGGGAGGATCGCTTGAACCCAGGAGGCAGAGGTTGCACTTGGCTGTGATTGTGCCACTGCACTCCAGCCTGGGTGACAGATGACACCCCGTCTCAAATAATAAATACAAAATAAATAAAATAAGAAGAGAAGAGAAGAGAAGAGAAGAAAATGATGTCCAGGGACTTCCTGAGACCTCCAGGAAAGTAATTTTATAAGGTTATCATTTCACGAAGAGGCATCAATAGGAAAGGAGAGGTACCTAAGTGTGACATTGTTGACTGTGTCAGACTATGTGGTAAACACTTATTAACTCTCAAATCCTCTTCATGTGGAAGGCAGATGTAGTGAAAATGATTTTAGAAAATGTATCTGTCTATATTCACAGACATATTAGAAGAAAAATGAAGATTATCATGAGATTAGAAACATAGGCTCGTGCCATTTTATCATTTAAAAGAGACAAAAAACAACACTTAGAAAGAAACTCCTCAAATGTTTTTTTCCACTTTGTTTGTTGCTTTGTTTTTTTTGTTGTTGTTTGTTTGTTTTTAATACAGGTATAATCACATAAGCCCTTGTTTTTAATCTCATGGCAATCTTCTTTTTCTTTTAATATTCCTGTGACTATATAGAGATACACTTTCCAAAGTCATTTGCTTCCTGGTATAAAGTTTCAGTTATGCAATATTAGTATTATACATACTAGAGATCTGATGTATAACGTTGTGCTTATAGTCAATACTGTACTACTATACACTTAAAATTTGTTAAGAGGTAAATCTTATGTTATCAATTCTCATCTCAATTAAAAAAACATACAAAACAACAAAATGACAACATTTGGACAAAATATATATTTTAGTTACATAAGGTTACTCTTTAACATACAAAGACAGTCACTTAATGACATGGTTTGGCTATTTCCCTGCCCAAATCTCATCTTGAATTCCCATGTGTTGTGGGAGAGACCCAGTGGGAGGTAATTTAATGATGGAGGCAGGTCTTTCCCATGCTGTTTTCCTGATAGTGAATAAGTCTCATGAGATCTAATGGTTTTAAAAAGGAGAGTTTCCATACACAACTCTCTTCTCTTGTCTGCTGCCCCATGAAACGTGCCTTTCACCTTCCACCACGATTGTGAAGCTTCCCCAACCACATGAAACTGTAAGTCCATTAAATCTCTTTCTATTGTAAATTGCCAAGTCTCAGGTGTGTCTTTATCAGCAGCGTGAAAATGGAATAATACACTTAACAAGACAATCAATTGTTTTTCAATATGAGGTGTACTTGGCAATTAAAAATTGTATGTACTTAAAGTGTAAAACTTGATTATTTGAAATACATGTACATTATGAAATTTTCACTACAGTCAAAATAATTGACATATCCAACACCACATATACTTACATGTTTTTGTTCTTTTGTGTGTATATTTGCACATGTGAATTTGTGTGTGACTGTGTGTGTGTGTGTAAATTATAGTTAAGATCTACCTTCTTGGCAAATTTTAAACGTACAATACCATATTGTTAACTATAGTCACATTTCTGTACATTCGATCTTCAGAATTTATCTTACATAATTGAAACTTTGTACCCATTGACAAACATCTCCCCATATTTTCATCCACTCATCCCCTGATAGCCACTATTTTTATTCTGTTTCTATGAGTTCAGCTACATTAGAATCTATATATACATGAAACCACACAGTGTCTTTTATGTCTAGTTTATCTTACTTACCATAATGTCACTAAAGATAATCCATGTTGTTGCAAATGGCAAACTTCTCTTTTATTAAAGCTGAATGATATTCCATTGCAGTGCATATCTGTTTTTTAATTCATTCATTTGTTGGTGAACAAATGAATGCTGCAGTGAATATAAGAGTACAGATATCTCTTGGAGCTCCTGAGTTTATTACTCTTTAATATACAACGAGAAATGGGATAGCTGGATCTTAACGTAGTTCTATTTTTAATTTTTTGTGGAACTTCCACGATATTTTTCACAATCGTTATACCAACTGACATTCCCACCAAGAGTGTGCAAACTCCACTTCCCTTTTCTCTACATCCCCTCCAAAACTGTTTTCTTTTCTCTTTCTGATAATAGCTGTTCTAACAGGCGTGAAGTGATATTTCATTACAGCTTTGGCTTGCATTTCCCTGATGATGAATGAAACTAAGCTCCTTTTCATATACCTGTTGACCATTTATATGTCTTCTTTAGAGGAATGTGTACTCAAGCCCTTTGCCAATTTTTAATTGAGTTATTTGGTTTTTTGCTTGTAAGTCATATGAGTTCTTTATGTATATTTATAATCAACCCATTATTGATACTGTCATGCACCACATAAAGATGTTTCAGTAAATGATTATACTACACATCTGATGGAAGTACCGTAAGATTATAATATTGTATATTTACTATACCTTTTCTCTTTAGGTATGTTTAGATACACAGATACTTACCAGCACATTACGGTTGACTGCAGTGTTTAGTAGAGTAAAATGCTGTATAGGTTTGTAGCATAAGAGCAATAGGTTATATCATACAGCCTAGGTTTGTCGTAGGCTGTACCATTTAGTTCTGTGTAAGTACAATCTATGATGTCGCATAATGATGAAATCACCTAGCAATAAATTTCATAGAATGTGTTTTCATCGTTAATCAATGCATGATTGTGTTTGTTTTACAAATATTTTCTCTCATTCAATAGTTTGCCTGGTTATTTTGTTAATTATTCTTTTTGCTATGAAGAAGCTTTTTTAGTTTGAAGCAATCTCGTTTGTCTTTGTTTTTGTTTCCTGTGCCTTTGGTGTCAGATCCAAAATATTGTACAGACAAATTTCAAGAAACATTTTTTTGTTTTATTCTAGTAGTTTTAGAGTTTCAGGTCTTACATTTAAGTCTTTAATCCATTTAGAGTTGATTTTTGTGGATGGTGTGAGATAAAAATCCAACCAATTTCATTCTTCTTCATTTGAATATTCAGTTTTCCAAATACCATTTTCTTATTGTCCAATTCATTGAAGAGACTATTATTTTTCTTTTGCATATTCTTTGTATGCTTGTTAAAGATCAGATGAATATGGATGTGCAGATATATTTCTGGGCTCTCTATTCTGTTCTATTGTTCTATGTGTCTGTTTTAATGTCAATCCCATACGTCACGATTACTGTAGCTTTGTAATATGTCTTAAAATCACAAAGTGTGATGCCTCCAGCATTATTCTTCTTGTTCAAGATTGATTTGGATATTCAGAGTTTTGCATGATTCCATATGAATTTTAAAATCATTTTTTCGATTTATATAAAAAATGTCATTGGGTTTTTGATAGGGATTGTGTTAAATCTTTAGATCATTTTGAGTAGTATGGAATTTTTAACAACACTAACTTGCTTCGGAATTGGAAATGGAAATTGTGCCTTAAAAAATCAATTATTCTAATCTATGAACACTAATCTAATCCATTCATCTCTGTATTTTGTAACTTTCTTCATTAATGTTTTATAATTTTCTTTATATAAGTTTTTTTTAACTCTGGTTAAATTCATTCCTAAATTTAATATGATTAAATATTATTATTTTTATTGTTATTATTGATGGGATTGTTTACTTAATTTTCTTTTCAACAAGACATTAAATTCTTGATAAAAGAGAAACCTAATAACTCAGAGTGACAAGTAGGCTTTACCTCATATTGAGTAATTAAGAGAGCTATATGGAGTAATATACTGATGATTCCAATGCCATATTTAGGCTCAATGGGAAGGAAAATTAGCATCCATTAGATCAGGAGTGGGTAGTGATAACACTTATACATATGATCACTGACATGATTTTGTATGCTTACATTCTTCTCCTTTCCTTTTCTCCATTTTGTTTTTTCTTCCTTTTGTACTTCTTTCCTTCTTCCCATCCTTTTTTCCTCCCTTTATTCTTTCCTTCTTTCTTTTTTTTCCTACAGTGTATATGTTCCTCCATTTTCTATATCTGTTGGCTTTTCTCTTTCCTAAAGCTTCCATAACTCTCCCTCGTCTACTTACAGAGTAGAAGTGGAACACATCAGAAGTATATCAAAGGTATCACAAAGAGTTTTCATGTGTTATTTAATTCTACAAATGTGGTAAACTATATTGTTGTCCACTTGCACGGTTCTAAAGCTACCCATGTTGACTTAATCTATTGCCACTACTGTAAAGTACATAATATTTTTCTATGTATGCTTTATTTCTTTATGATTTGAACTTACTTTATAATGACTGGAATAGAATTATTTATCTACAGATTACTCAGAAAGTGGTAAGTAGTTTCAAATAGTCAATTTGGCATAGTTGATATACATACACAGAAGGCCAATTATCAATTGTATGTCTCTTTGATTGCATATGTTCTCAATATACCTCATTATCTTTTGCTGTTGGTGAACTACAAATTATAAAAAGTTAATATATGATTTTATTTATGTCAACAGAGTGAATTTTTCCCTTTCTCTTTGTCCTAACAGAAAAAAAGACGCAATTTGTAAAAAAAAGAAAAGTTGAAAGTTAAAAGGCCACTGAATTTCTTTTGAATAGAGAAACATTTTAACAATGTAATGTTGGTTTATTTCATGCGGAGGTAAATGAGCTCTCAGGATTTTGTTGTTTCTGACTAAATAATTGCAGGTTACTGTGCTATACATTCTCCTAGCAATGAACGTTTTAAAGAGAACTACATATTTGTTGAGATGACTAAGATCCCATTAACAGAATTGGCACCAATAAAGGGTTAGAGCCCTGTCATATGTGTCAAATAGACCAAGATCTTATAATTTGAGAGCAGGTACTTAAATCCTCTTGGTCCACACTTAATCTGGGTTTTCTTATCTATAAATTGGCTAAAATCTCATCTATCTCACTGTTTTCTGTAAGTTATACATATATGTAAAAAGGATTTAGCACAATAACAGAATGGAGTTAACATTTAAAATGTGGCTACTGCTATTTCTTTATGACTTTGCTATACTGCTGTTTTATAGAATAGCTTTAAAAATTATTATTGAATATAGCATAGCCCAGGAATTTTAAATGAATAAAAAATAGATTAAAAGGAAAAACAGTATACAATAAAATTTAAAAATAGAAAAATATGTGAATTAACAGTTTTTTCTGAACTTTGGTTTATATTGAAAATTAAATACTTTTGGTAACATTCCCATTAAGGAAATGACATCACAATGATAGATGAAGACTGCAAAACTAAGTGTCTTCAAGAGACATTAAAAATAGTGAAAGACAATGAGATACTATCTCACACCAGTTAGAATTAGAATGGCGATTATTTAAAAAGCGAGGAAACAGATGCTGGAGAAGCTGTGGAGAAACAGGAACAATTTTACACTGTTTGGGGGTGTGTAAATTAGTTCAACCACTGTGGAAGACAATGTGGTGAGTCCTAAAGGATCTAGACCCAGAAATACCATTTGACCCAGCAATCCAATTACTGGGTATATACCCAAAGGATTATAAATCATTCTCCTATAAAGACACATGCACACATGTGTTTATTGCAGCACTATTTACAATAGCAAAGACTTGGAACCAACCCAAATATCCATGAATGATAGACTGGATAAAGAAAATGTGGCACATATACACCACAGAATACTATACAGCCATAAAGAAAGAATGAGTTCATGTCCTTCGCAAGGACATGGATGAAGCTGGAAGCCATCATTATCAGCAAACTAATATGGGAACAGAAAACCAGACACCGCATGTTCTCACTTATAAGTGGGAGCTGAACAATGAGAACACATGGACACAGGGAGGGGTCATGGACACAGGGAGGGGAACATTACATACTGGGGCCTGTCGAGGTGTGGGGGACAAGGGAAGACAGAGCATTAGGACAAACACCTAATGCATGACAGGTTGATGACTGCAGCAAACCACCATGGTACATGTATACCTATGTAACAAACCTGCACGTTCTGCACGTGTATTCCAGAACTCAAGTGAAGTTCTTATTTTACTTAGAGTAAAATCAAAAAATAATGAAAGAAAAATTTAACCTTAGCACTGATGAACAAAGAAAAATTAGCTTTTTAAAAATTTTTTATGCACTAGAAAGTTAAACAGAAAATTTACAAACCATTTAACTGAGATGAATGGTCTTTTTTTTTTTAAGATATAATAGGTAACTTAAGTGTCACAGATGTGGGAAAAAAGATGAGAGACAAACACAAAATTTCATATACATTCAGGTTAAAATTAAAACAGTGTCTTAATTGGTCCTCAGTATCTTCCTGAGGACATTATTGTAGCACTGTAAAGAAAAAAAAAAAAAAACTGGTGAAAATGATGTTACCATCTTTTTCTTACAGTGGAAACCTGATCAGAACAATGTAATTTCTAGCTTTTGTAGTTAGCTCTTAATATGCTTGATACATAGCATTCTCATTAAAAAAGTACTATTGTTACAAAAAGGTGACAAGGAACATCACCTATTATCAACTTAGGCCTAATAGAATTTAGGTTGCCCTCTAGGAGTAAAAATAGAAAATCCAAATTCAATAGATATGCTTTACCATTAGCATGATTATACCAAGCAATTGTCTATAAAGGTGTGAACAAAGACAGTCTCCCCTCTCATAATTTTGTAATTTAAATCTGGCTTCTAGGGTGGCCTAACTACAAGAAGAAAATGCACTAATCCATGGAAGGAAGCAGCAATCTGCTTGGCAATCAAATATTTAATGTTAATACATAAATAGGCAATGCTTTTACCTAGGCCAGTTGGATCTATTATCATCTATCTGGTTTTACCTTTACCTTTCACACCAATCTCTCCATCATCATTGATGGAGTATCTATCATAATGAATAGCTCTCTTTCCAACCAATCACTCACCCATATTTCCATTTATTCATTCATACATTTAACCAAGATACCCATCTATGAGCCAAAGTTGGAACCAATCATGTTCTGTGCTAATAATTGATTAATGAGTGTGCAGTAGTTAATTCGCTAAAGTGAGCAATACTTGGAGCACTTTCTTGGTGGTATCACAGCAATAGTATAAAAATCTCAACCTGATTTTTTAAAATCAAACAACAGCTTGATAGTTGACCATAGTGAAACTGACTCAATAGTCCCATAGACAGTGTTTTTGTTTGTTTGTTTGTTTGTTTTATGGATAAACCTATAATTTGACCCTTCTGGTCTTAAAGCTTGAAACATTTGTTTTGTCTCAGTTTCTTTCTCAGGAAATGACCTCTAGGCCTCTCAAAAAGTATCAAAGAACTGAAACTCAACAGATCAGTGTATCCAGTCAAAGAAAAGCCAACCTCCTCATTCATTGTGATTGCTTCCTAGCCCCACCTTAGTTCCTGTTTTCTTTGACATGGTTACATTTCTTTCCTGCCATATAAACACTTAGTTTTTGTAGAGCAGGGAAATGAATTTGACATTAAGCTTCTAAACTGCAGCACCAGATTAAAGCCTTCTTCACTGGCAATACTCACCATCTCATTCATTGGCTTTCTATGTAATGAGCCCTAGGACCTAGACCACACCTCTGGTGTTTCAAAAACAATACCGTTCACAAAAAAATGTACTCTGGGTTCTGCACACTGGCTCATGTCTGTAATCCTAGCACTTTAGGTAGTTTAGGTGGTTCAGGTGGGAAGATTCCTTGAGACCAGGAGTTTGGGCCAATCTGGGCAACATAGCAAAATTCTGTCTTTATAAACTGTTTAAAAAAACAGCCAGTTATGGTGGTACATGCCTGCAATTCCAGCTATTTGGGAGGCTGAGTTGGGAGAATCACTTGAGTCCAGGAGTTTGAGGTTACAATGAGCTGTGATTATGACACCACACTCCTCTTGGATGACAGTGCAAGACTTTTTTTTTTTTTTTTTTTTTTTTGATGGAGTTTCACTCTTGTTGCCCAGGCTGGAGTGCAATGGTATGATCTAGGCTCACTGCAAACTTCGTCACCCAGGTTCAAGCGATTCTCCTGCCTCAGCCTCCCGAGTACCACGAATTACAGGCATGTGCCACCATGCCCGGTTAATTTTGTATTTTTAGTAGAGATGGGGTTTTTCCATGTTGGTCAGGCTGGTCTCAAACTCGCAACCTCAGTTGCTCTGCCCACTTTGGCCTCCGAAAGTGCTGGGAATACAGGCATGATCACCACTCCCAGCTGCAAGATCTTGTCTCTAAAAATCAATCAATAAATAAATAACAAAAGTATTATCCAGATCTCCCTGTAATTTGAAATAGAACTTTGTACTGTGGCCACATGAAAGTTTGGCATAGGTTCCAGTTCAAGATAGCTAACTAGAAGCGGCTAGTGAGTGCCTCTCTCATGGAGAGGAGTTAACATAGTGAGTAAACACTAACACCTCAAAAAGATCCTCTCAGAGCCGATCCTGAAATTCACTAGAGAAACAAGAAGCCCAGAACAAAGAAGAGCAAAGCTGGGCCGGCTGCCAAGCTGAGACTGATGTGAGCCAAGAGAGGTTTCTTAACGTGGGTATGGGGTGAGCCTGTAATAGACCCTGAGAATTCCACACCTCTGACATGAACCTTTACAATGTTAGTCACGGGAGAGGCCCTTGACATCCCTGAGCCTCCAGACTACCACAGAGAGCTACCAGGACACTAAGCAGAGGTACTGCTCAAGCCCATGTGGAATCCAACAGGCTTTTGATCCCCAAACAGCCTGGTGCCAGCAGCTGCTGCCCAGCCAAGAAGCAAGACTGAACATTTTCACACTCTGGAGGACAGAAATTCCAGCTGCAGTATAACAGAGCAGACAAGGCACCATGTGAACCCCCGCCTCTGCTGCACTCCACCAGATGGGGTTTTCCCATATTGGAGACTGGCCCCTAGTGCACCTGCCCTGCCCCTGCCTAAACACTGCAACCACAGTTCAACTCCCAGAGGCTGCCAGCTCCCAAAAGTGTTGATAGGCCCTCTGCAGCCACCACCACCACATTTGCTCCAGCACTCTTGATCCAGGGAAGAAACTGAGAGGTGGGGAAATTTCAGGTGCCCCTAAGGCAGACACCATAGTTGCAGTGCAGAGAAGTGGACAGAATGCACACTATCCACAATCCTTTTGATGGCTCCCCACCAGGCATGGTTTGCCTGCTCCAGTGACAAGCCCTGGCATAGCGCAGCTGCTCCAACCCCTCCTGAACACTGCAGAAGTGGCCCAGTGTTCCTCAGAGAGACCAACTCGCAGAAGTTGCTGTTAGGCCCTTTCTAGTCGCCACCACTGCTGCCTCTACCCCTGCCACCCATGGGACAGAGGAAAAATGAGGAGGTAGGACAATGTTGCATACCCCTAAGGCAGAACCTGCAACCACAGTGTGAAGAAGAAAGCCGACTGCACTGTGACCCCTTGCCTCTATGGCTCCTCGCCAAGTGGGGCTTGCCTGCTTTGCTGATAAATCTCTGGCACACTTCCCCTGTCCTTGCCTAAACACTGCAGCCAGAGCTCAATTCTTAGAGGCCACCAACTCACAGAGGCCACCAACAGGCTTTCCAAATCCTCTTTCACTGCCATCTCCCTGCCCCTGCAGCCCACGGGCCAGGGAGCGGGCAGAGCCTTCACGTTCCCTTAACAGCAAAACCCAGCATTGCTTCTGTGAGAGGGAGGTGTGAACAAGCCATGCGTCCCACAGCTCCCAGTCCACATAATCCCATTGGAGGGGCCTGTCCTCCTCAGTAGAAGGTTCACAGCATAACTGCTCTGCTTCTTCCTGTTTCAGCTGTGGCCCAGGCCCTGCAGGCCTATGATCTGCCCTTGGGCTCCCGTTGTCTGAGTGTTCTGCCTGCCCCTACCTGAGAGTTCTGCCAGTGACCAGGATACAAACTTGATCTTCCCTATTATGGCCAGCACATAAAATGTGGGCTGACAGAACCTAGTCCTGCCATTTCCGGACTTGGACATACCATCCAGCAGGCCACCTAGTGGCCTCGGAATTGGGGAATTATCTAGCCCAGTCCACCACTGCTTGGGGGCCAGAGGTTGGGCTGACGCAACCAGCCACCACCACCACAGCCAATACCCATCTGCTCAGGCTGAAAAGTGGAGCCCTTCCCTATTGGAACAAGAAGCAGCAGCATCTCCACAAAAAACAACAGATGATGCAGAAAGCGGTATATACTGGGCTGAATGAAAAGTTTCAGCCTCTAAAACCTCCTTCTAAGAAGTGCTGTACAGGAATTTTCTATGGCTCTCAGCCTCACTGTGGCCTGGAGACAGACAATTGTGTGTGTCTGAACAAAGTCATGAACACTGAGACAGGGGTGTGATATGGAAACAGATTGTGTTCCTGACTATCTATGATATGGGGCCAGTGCTGCACCCTCACCCCCAGCAAAGGCCTCGGCACATCTCACCAGGAGTTCCCCAGCCACTCCAGGCAGGGCTGGCACCTGTGCATGTCACAGGAGAAAAGTCCAATGACAAGTATTCTTTCTGGGACACAGAGAAAAGATTGGACCTTCTGCCAGCAGTTCTATTTATATTATTTCATTTATTCTTCACAGTTTTGCAAGGTGGTCAATTTCATTTTTTTATTATTTATTAATTTCCCAGCATTATTAAAGTATAATTGACAAATAAAAGTTATGTATATAGAAGGTGCAATGTGGTGATTTTGTATGTGTATACATTGTAAAATGATTACCACAATCAAGCTAACTAACATACCCAAAACTTCACATAGTTATCTATCACATAGTTTTCTCTATGTTTGGTAAGAACACAATATCTACTCTCTTCAAGTGTCCACCACAGTGCTATTAATTTCAAGTGTCCACTACAGTACTATTCAGTTGCGTCCACTACAGTACTATTTCAAGTGTCCACTACAGTACTGTTAATTAGGGTTGCCATGCTATATATTTATCTTTAGAACTTAATCAATTATAACTAAAACTTGGTGTTCTTTGATCAACATTGCCCCATTACTCTTACTCTCCAGCTCCTGGCAATGATCAATCTACTCTCTGTCACCATGAGTTCAAATTTTTTATGTAAATTCTTTAATAAAAACTTTGAAAATAAGGTTCCACATGTAAGTAATATCATGCAGTATTTGTCTTTCTATGCCTGGCTGATTTCACTTGAGATAATGTCCTCCAGGTTCATTCACGTTGTTGCGAGATTTCATTCTTTATTAAGGCTGAATAATATTTATTACATTTATTTTATCTATTACATTTTATTTCATCTATTAATATTACATTTGTTTTATCTATTAATCTGCCTGGAGATTTAGGTTGTTTCCTCATCTTGGTTATTGTGAATAGCACAGCAATGAACATGGGAGTGCAGCTATTTTTCTGAGATAGTGGTTTCATTTTCTCAAGTAGCATGATTATTATTGCTCTACCATGTCCCCTCTCTGAGTTTTCTTGGGCTCAACCTATCAGTTAGACTTACAAGACCTAAGTAGGCTGAACTTGGCGCTAGCTTCACTTGGAAGGACACAAAACAGGAAAGGAAATGTGGCAGTGGGTATCCTCAGACATCTTTCAGCAGCAAGGGTTTTCACAGGAGACACAGCAGTCCAGGTTTTTTTCTTTTTCTTTCTGGTATGTACATGAGACAGTCTAGATGCAAGGAAAGAAGATCATGAAGAGAGGATCATCACTGGCTCAGAAGCCCCAGGTCTCAAATAGAAGTTAATGTCTCTTATAATGGTCCCACAGGCAAAGCTTCCAATATTCCAATGCAGTCCATGCAAGGTCTGCAGCTTTACTCGTCAAGCCAGCTAGACCACGAACCCAACAGAAGGAAGAAACTCCAGACACGTCTGAACATCTGAAGGAACAAACTCCAGACACACCATCTTTAAGAACTGTAACACTCACCACAAGGGTTCGTAGCTTCATTCTTCAAGTCACGGAGACCAAGAACCCATCGGAAGGAACCGATTCCAGACACACCTTCACTCTCACAGTTTGGAAAATTCCAAATTCTTTCCTCATAACCAGGAGGAATAAGGTAGGCAGACATTGGAGCGTGAGTAAGGCAGAGTAGAATTTTATTAAGCAACAAAAAGAAAGCTCTCAGCAGCAAGAGTGGACCCAAAAGTGGGTTGCCAGAATGTTGCCACCTACCAGACTGAGCCTGGGGTTTTTATGTGCTTAGATTGGGGAAATGCATGCTGACTGGTGGCTTGCAAAAAGCACCATTCAGGTCTGGGTGCGGTGTCTCATGCATGTAATCCCAGCACCTTGGGAGGCTGAGGCAGGCGGCTCACACGGTCAGATCGAGACCATCCTGGTGAACACAGTGAAGCCCCGTCTCTACTAAAAATACAAAAAATTAGCAGGGCATGGTGGCAGGAGCCTATGGTCCCAGCTACTCAGGTGGCTGAGGCAGGAGAATGGCATAAATCTGGGGGGCGGAGCTTGCACTGAGCAAAGATTGCACCACTGCACTCCAACCTGGGTGACAGAGCAAGACTCCATCTCAAAAAACAAACAAACAAACAAAAAAACCACCATTCAGAAAGAGGTACAACAATGTAAAGCCTCTGAGGCTGAGGCTGAAGGGAAGACCTTGGTCCAGGACCAATCAGGGGCTGGAGTGGAGGCTTGGGCTAGGACCTTGGCCCAGGATCAAGCAGGATCTGAACACACTGAACAGAAATGGAAGTTCTGCTTGTCTGCCTAGGAATTTGCTTGCTTCCTATAGCTATCACCAATAATTGTTTACAGTCCATTCATAGCTTTCCTGTCCAGATGTTGTTGACTTATTTGGGAACATGTTTATTGTAAGCAGTGCTGCCTAATCACACAGCTACCATCCCATCCTTATATGAGAAACAGAAATAGGATCTCATTTGTCCATAGAGTATGGAAAAGAATGTACTTTCTCTGTAGTCAACATTCCATATGGCAATGAGGAAGCCAATGGTCAAAGGAAACAATGACTTTCCCCAAGGTCAAACAACTGTCATATGACAGAGTGGGATTTAATTATTTGTCTGTCAGAACCCTGACCTCTGGCAAGATTCGCACAACACTTACGAGTTTTAACACTGTGCCTGTCACCTCTTCCCTCACCAGTGGAGGGCATGATTTAAAATTACATCACTTTACATAGGGCCTGAATGCTATGCCAATCACAGCAGATTAAAAATATTCTTTAGTTTATAAATAGTAGTCCTACCTTTTCCTTATGGGCCTAGTCAAATAATATTGAAGAAACCCACCTTCCATGGAATGTCAATTTTGACCCAGCATTATCCACTTCAATAAATTTGTCTTAAGCAATGAATCAAATTAAAGCATGAAAATTATTTTTAAAAATAGAAAAATTAGAAAAGACTGATCTAGAAGATTATATATACAAAGAACAATTTTAAAATAAGAATACAATATATAGTTGTTAATACAGTAACCTTAAAACCTTATGACACAGGTTATTCTATGTGAAAATGTATATATCACCCAAAAGGAAATAAATGCTAAAGACAAATTCCAAATACCTTATAAATAAAAACTTTTGTGAAAATGTATATATCACCAGAAAAGGAAATAAATGCTAAAGACAAATTCCAAATACCTTATAAATAAAAACTAAGGGCAAACATACTACAAATATGTTACTAATCTGTTCCTAAAATTCTAGATTTTATGAAATTAAGGATCAGGTTAAAATAAGCCAGAATAAATTGCTTGCCATTTCTATAATGAAAAGATATTTTTAAAAACTTAAAATATAACTTGGAAAATAAATATATATCTTCTACAAAGGAGCAAAGGAAATATTTTTAAAAACAAAACAGAAAATAAAATGTTATTCTATAAGTAAACAAATGCCAAGAATAAAGAAAATTGTCTGATACACCTATACTACTTTTCTGCCTCAATAATGAAATTTGAGTATTTTCTTTTTTAATATATATTTTAATTTTTAATATTTGGTAAGTTAGGATAGGATGTTGTTATTTGAATGTTTGGATATTTTTGTTATTTGGATATTAATCTTATAATGGATCTATCAATTTTATATGTTCAAATTTTCATTCATATAATGCTTCCCATATTTTGTCCAGTGAGATACTCTTTTTAATACCATGAACTCGGGACATCATTAAAAAAACTCAGTTTTGCTATTATATTAAATGTTGTCTACTAAATATTAAAAATTGCTTAATGGTTTGAAAATATTCTGCTTCATATCTATATCCCCCAAATAAATAATCATTCCAATTTTTAATTACTTTTTAAAAACTACATTTTTATTATAAGTGTATTCAATTTCAAACAAGTAATACAATGTTTTTATGACATAAATCATATAATATAGCATCATGCACACTACAAATAACTGATTATTTATTGTGCTACAACACAAATTTAATATGCATCAGCATTCTCCAAGATACAGATGGACTATTTAAGAAATTGTGCATTTGTTTTTTATTTTAAAATAGAAAAAAAAAACATTGTGATAACTTTAAAAAACTTGAGATCATAAAAATGAGAAGAGAATTATTTAGAAAAATATGAGAAAATATATTGAGGCAATTATTTTAAATACACTAGAAGCAAATACATTTATAGACTGATGACATCAGTCTTTAAAGGTTTCTGTGATACTTTGGTAACCAGCATGACATGAAATATAAATTTTATATACGTTTCTATAGATACATTTTAGCAAATTAATTCCATATATAAAATACTATATACTAGCAAAAATTTTAAAGAAGACTCTATATTTAAATAGATGAAGCTAATTCTGTTTTATCTCAACCAGATGTAACCACCTATAGTCATGTCAAATGGTAACGATAACTATACTTTAGAAACATAAGAGATACATATGACATGATAAGAATGTGGAATATAAAATTATCTTTCCTTTGATAACAAAAATATTTATGTAAAAGACTATTATATAATATTTAACGATGAAATAATGTTTTGAAAGGCTTTTTTTTTCTTGAGTTATCTAACATTACTTTTAATGTAGATAAAATATTTGACTAGTGAATGGTGACTTTCATAGGTTACTAATATCAATTCTTTCTGGTAAATTAAAAGAAAAATATTTTGGTAAACATCTCTAATATATAATAAAATTATAACATTTTAATAAGCACTGTATATGATTTATTCATAAAGAACAGAAATGTTAATAAAAATATTAGTAAAAATACTTATACAAAGACTAAAAGATTGAGAAATGAATTTAATGATGTTTCATTAAAAATAATTATTAATATATTGAATTATATGTAGAGGGACATGTATAGTTTTTATATTTTTTGCATTAAATTAGAATTCAAACACAAATAAACATAACATTTGGCTGTAATTCCACTCAGGTGCTCTAAAAGTGAAAACCTATAAAAACACATTTTATGCACATAGAAGATGGATTCTAAAGTATATGCAGAAAATTGAAACTAGACTCCTTCCTTACACCTTATACAAAAATTAACTAAAGATGGATTAAAGACTTAAACATAATACCTAAAACCATAAAAACCCTAGAAGAAAACCTAGGCAATACCATTCAGGACACAAGCAGGGGCAAAGACTTCATGACTAAAATACCAAAAGCAATGGCAACAAAAGCCATAATTGACAAATGGGATCTAAGTAAACTAAAGAGCTTCTGCATAGCAAAAGAAAATATTTTCAGAGTGAACAGGCAGCCTACAGAATGGGAGAAAATTTTTGCAATCTATCCATCTGACAAAGGGCTAATATCCAGAATCCACAAAGAACTTAAACAAATTTACAAGAAAAAAATATTAAAAAGTGGGCAAAATATATGAACAGACATTTCTCAAAAGAAGATATTTATGCCACTAGCAAATACGAAAACATGCTCATCATCACTGGTCATTAGAGAAATGCAAATCAAAGCCACGATGAGAGACCATCTCACACCGTTAGAATGGCCATCATTAAAGAGTCAGGAAACAACAGATGCTGGAGAGGATGTGGAGAAATAAGAATGCTTTTACACTGTTGGTGGGAGTGTAAATTACTTCAACCATTGTGGAAGACAGTGTGGTGATTCCTCAAGGATCTAGAACCAGAAATACCATTTGACCCAGTGATCTCATTACTGGATATACACCCAAAGGATTATAACTCATTCTACTATAAAGACACATGCACACGTATGTTTATTGCAGCACTGTTCTCAATAGCAAAGACCTGGAACCAACCCAAATGCCCATCAATGGTAGATTGGATTAAGAAAATATGGCACATATACACCATGGAATACCATGCAGCCATTAAAAAGGATGAGTTCATGTCCTTTGCAGGGACATAGATGAAGCTGAAAACCATCATTATCAGCAAACTAACACAAGAGCAGAAAACCAAACACCACATGTTCTCACTCATAGGTGGGAGTTGAACAATAAGAACACATGGACACAGGGAGGGGAACATCACACACTGGGGCCTGATGGGAGTTGGGGGGCCTAGGGAGGGATAGCATTAGGAGAAGTACCTAATGTAGATGACAGGTTGATGGGTGCAGCAAAACATCATGGCACGTGTATACCTAAGTAACAAACCTGTACATTCTGCACATGTATCCTAGAACTTAAAGTATATATATTTTTAAAAAGTATATAAAGGAAAAGAGAAAAAGGCAAATTATGCACAAGAATAAGTTTGGGCTGAAATATCTATCAGGTATTATGCTCACTACCTGGGAAACGGGATCACCTGTATTCTAGACCTCAGCATCATGTAATATATCCATGTTAACAAATCTGCACTTGCAGCCTCTGAATCTAAAATATAAGTTGAAATTACTTTTAAAAATTACATACAATTTCAAATATTTATATTTCATTATAAGAGTCATTGGAAATAACTTCTATTTAGTGTAACTATTGAAGTTATTTTTATCATTTTTAAGTAAATAGAGTAATTACTGTCAATAATCAGTAACAGCTAAACAAAGGTAACTTTCACCCAAATGAACTACATTTCCTGTGAAAAATAGTACACGATAACTCAGCAGGGTGTTGCTTCGGATCAATTCAGTTTTAAAGAAACATATAATTTACTCTCCTTATTGCTGTACCCTTTGAAAATATTACTCCATAAATTCATAGTATATAAAAGAAGGAAGGCCCTTAATTATTTCTCACTTGGCAGAACTTAGGAATCATTAATTGCTAAAGTCCTGATGCGAAATTTATGTTTCTTTTTAAGATCCTCAACTCAGTTCAAACACGTCATTTTTATTAATATTTGATAACATCTTAAAATGTTTATATAGCCAGAAGAGATAATTTTTAATAGTTGGTTCAATAGTCAGAGACAACTGTGTCTACTCATCTCCATGTTCCATATTAAATGTATAATCTAATAATTTGATCAACCAATCAGGAACTTACAGAACCCTAGGTTTTCACTTTGACAAATGTCACTTTTGCTTGAGAACAGTCACTTATCTTCGCTGTAGATTATGTTGCTGAACAATGGGAATTTGTTTGTCAAGAATTATTTATTAAAGGGTGTCCTTGGTTTCTCCTGAAACTAGAGAGAAAATTTGGCATGCAGGCCAATGGTGGATGAGCCCAGCTGAATACAAAAAGAGGAAGGAGCGACATTCACAATGTTTACTGTGTAATTACTGTTGCTACAGCAGTTTAGGGTGTTTGTGGACCTTTTAAGAAACGTTCAGAATACCTTATAGGACTGTACACTGGAAGCAGAGGAGGAATGCATTACTTACCACTGGCTTTATTTCTCAGTTGAGAGATGTACCCAACGGCATGTCAGTCTAAAAAAAAAAAAAAAAGAAGAGAAAAATATGTCCTAATTTAATGAATTTATCAGAAGTAGGCAAAGATGATTATAGCCCTGATACACACCTACAGCAAGTCACAGATACACCTGAAGAGGGGAGGGTGAGAACAAGCTTCTTTTAGCAAAAAGCAGAGGTTCATACAAACTGCTTGGAAACCGAGTTTGTTGGTTTTAGAGGCTCAAAGCCAGAGCTTGCATCAGTTTCTTGGTGGAGATGCCGTTACTGAGCCAGTATTCTTATGAGAGCATCTTATCTGGATGACTGCAGTCCGAATGAATGTTTAGTGATAAACGTGGTCATAGAGATGTACACACACATGCAAAATGTAGGTCATAAGAAGCATTAAATATATAAAAAATATAAAGTGGTTTCTGGTGGAGTTATTTTCGAAAGTCCTTGAGACAGTCTTATCTCAGACATGCAAGCATAGGCCTTCCTTTTTTGTGCTTTTCTGGCTCAGATTAGAGTCTTACAGACATGACTCTATCCTGGTATCTGAAATTTTTACAGATGCTAACTCTTCTGCCATCCAGAGGATGCTTTTCTGGACTGAGTGAGTTCTTCCAGCATTGAGGAAGACCCCAGGGCAGACAGCAGAAAGGCAGGGCATTTGCACCATAACTGTAGGTAGAATCAAAGGGGCCAGGGAACATAAAAACTGGGCTCCAGAGCTGCATACTATATAATATAAGGAAACCACTGCATGTCATGCACAGTTCTAGGACCTTGGAATTAACTGGGCAATTGAATGCTAGGAGTTAAAAGTGAAGAGAAGTAAGGTACAGTCACTAACCTTAACGAGTTGAGAAGCAAGTGCATGATTAAGAGAAGATAGCCCTCCATTTGAAGAAATCAAAAACAGTGCAAGAAACTTTAGTCTTAGTATAAAATGAGTAATTTAGACAAACGTAGAAGTTCATTTATTTAAAGGTTCATCCCCTAACCAGTTGTAACCTCCTTGTGAGCAGGGGACATTTAAAGCTTTGTATTGTAACAGTTAAGCACAAGGCATGTACTCACTGGATAAGTTCATGTTTCAAAAAGAAAGAGAGAAAAACAAGGAAGACAGAAGAACCAGTAAAGTTTAAAGCAGTTCAGAAAGACACTTAGGGAAGAGCTTTACAACACATAACAAGTTGGAAAGTTATCTGTGCAATAATATTCAGGTCTGTTTGCTAGACTGGTTTATTATTGCCTAACATAACATTTTAGAAAAAAAAAGTGCAATGTATTAACAAAAGGAAGGGAAACATTTTTAACTGCCTTCAAAATGCAAATCAAGAATAGTTCATTTCATTACATTTGAAAGGAAAATTTTAATAAATGGAATTAAATTAATTTTATAACTAGATTTTTATTTGATTACTATAAAAAATATTTATTCACGAAAAAAAGTTGTTCCATGCTATTACAACCAGAAGTGAGTTTATTCTTGAAATATATTCGAGACAGAATTTATTTGGCAGATCATCCAGAGACTTTTCAGCTTGTAGAGAACTAGATTTGTAAAATCAAAGTCTGTGTCAAGTGCTTTCTTATATCCAAGGAGTAAACATTTAAAATACCTGTAAAGATCAAAGGCTGTAAAAGTAGAAGCTTACAGAATCCAAACAAATGATGTAAACATGTGATTTGGGCCAGGTGCAAACAATACCACATGACTGACTCTTTAGTTAATTGAAAAATGCATGGCCTTCTAAGGACAGCCATTCAAATTACGCTAAAGAAAGCATTATGGTGGTCAAAAGCAAAATAACCACAACAACAAACAAACAAAAATAATTTTGTGCACCTAAGCATCAGTTATCTCCAAGTACATTATGTAGAAAACAATCACACAACCTCAGTGATGTATTTCCATAAACAGTTACTTAATTGATACATCTAGGGGATTCCCCTGATTTCAGTTGAGTTCACTCACGTGCCTTTGGTCGACTCATATCTATGGATTACCTGTCTTTCAAATGACCTAAGGCAGCCTTATCTGGCAAGAGAAATACAGTATAAAAAAGTTATGATTTGTCATCCTCCAGCAGATAAGCCATTCAAGAGAGGCAAAAGGGAAAGTGCAAACACCACAAGCACTTTGTCAAGCCTCTACATGTGTCATATATACAGTCCTCCTTCAGTATCCACGTGGTATTTATTCCGCGTCCCCCACAGATTCCAAAATTTGTGGATGCTCAAGTCTCTGATATAAAATACCATAGTATTTGGTGTAACCTACACACTTTAAATCATCTCTAGATTACTTATAATGCCTAATACAAATAGTTGTTGTACTGTGTTTTTGTTTGTATTTTTATTGCTATACTATTTTTTTTCTTTTTTATTTCAGAATACTTTCTATCTTAGTTGAATCCTCAGCTTCGGAACCCAAGGAATGGAGGGTCAACCTGCCTAAGCTATTACATTGGTTTAAGTTAATTACATGATGACTAAACTCAGAATCCAGGTCTGCAGAAATAGACTCAGTCTCTTAAGTGAGAGAAACTGAAAAGGTACATAGTAAAAACAGGCATAAAGAAGAGGGATGAAGAGAGTTTGCCATCATTTCACTCAATCTACTATACCTTGCATGTTATCACTAATAAAAGATTATCCATCTTTGAACTCTGCTATAGGCTAGAATTGTGTAAACTGAAGAATCATATATATCCTTGATTAATGATCTGTAATCACTTGAAAAGTTATTAGAACCACATCAGCTGTTGCTGTTAAAATTTTAATGATCATATATACATGATTTATAATGGAATCTGGTTCTTTTATTTATAAACTACATATAATTACTCAGACTCTATTCTTTCTTTATCTCCAGTTTTTACACATGCAGTTTTCATTATGTATTTTAGATCTTGATAAGTAAGTCTGTTTTTGTCTTAAGGCTAGGAGAAAATAAGAGAATTAGTGAAATTTATTCACTTCTATAGACAAATGGTCAAGAAATTCATGGCTCTATTGCTGATAAAAACAAACACACACAAACAAAAACAAATTGTAAAATTCATTTGCTATAGTTCATCGAAACTTAACTTTTAGGGCACCCAGATATGTGTCTATGTAAGACTTGTCTCGCTGCCCTAGCATGTGTGAATGAGAATTGTATGTTTATACTTGTGTCTTCCTAACACACAGGAGTATTAATTGGATTTTCAGTTAGTGTTTGCTGAACTGCATTAGCTAAATTGTGATGGTGTGTCCAGAACTGGTGGGTTCTTGGTCTCGCTGACTTCAAGAATGAAGCAGCAGGCCGGGCGCGGTGGCTCAAGCCTGTAATCCCAGCACTTTGGGAGGCCAAGACGGGCGGATCACGAGGTCAGGAGATCGAGACCATCCTGGCTAATACGGTGAAACCCCGTCTCTACTAAAAAATACAAAAAAAAAAAAAAAAACTAGCCGGGCGACGAGGCGGGTGCCTGTAGTCCCAGCTACTCGGGAGGCTGAGCCAGGAGAATGGCGTGAACCCGGGAGGCGGAGCTTGCAGTGAGCTGAGAGCCGGCCACTGCACTCCAGCCTGGGCAGCAGAGCAAGACTCCGTCTCAAAAAAAAAAAAAAAAAAAAGAATGAAGCCGCGGACCCTCACGTGAGTGTTACCGTTCTTAAAGATGGTGTGTCTGGAGTTTGCTCCTTCTGATGTTCATATGTGACTGGAGTTTCTTCCTCCTGGTGGATTTGTGGTCTCCTTGGCTTCAGGAGTGAAGCTGCACACCTTCGCAGTGAAAGTAACACCTCATAAAGGCAGTGCAGACCCAAAGAGTGAACAGCAGCAAGATTTATTGCAAAGAGCGAAAGAACAAACCTTCCACAGTGTGGAAAGAGACCCCAGCCAGTTGCCCCTGCTGGCTAGGGCAGCCTGCTTCTATTACCTTATTTGGCCCCACCTACATCCTGCTGATTAGTCCATTTTACAGAGAGCTGATTGGTCCATTTTACAGAGAGCTGATTGGTCTATTTTGACAGGGTGCTGATCAGTGCATTTACAATTCCTGAGCTAGACACAGAGTGCTGATTGGTATATTTACAATCCTCTAGCTAGACATAAAAGTTCTCCAAGTCCTAACCAGATTAACTAGACACAGAGCACTAAATGGAGCATTTACAAACCTTGAGCTAGACACAGAGTACTGATTGGTGCATTTACAACCCTCTGGCTAGACATAAAAGTTCTCCAAGTCCCCACCGGACTCAGGAGCCCAGCTGGCTTCACCTAGTGGATTGGGTGCCAGGGCCATGGGTGGAGCTGCCCACCAGCCTGCACTGCTCAGACCTTGGGTGGTTGATAGGACTGGGCGCTGCAGAGCACGGGGGGGGGCTGCACCCATCAGGGAGGCTCAAGCCCCGCAGGAACGCACTGCGGGGTGGGTGGAGAGGCTCAGGCATGCCGGGCTGCAGGTCCAGAGCCCTGCCCCATGGGGAGGTGGCTGAGGCCTGGTGAGAATTCAAGCCAGGGCACGGGCAGTCCGGCAGTGCTGGGGAACCTGGCACACCCTCTGCAGCTGCTGGCCCAGGTGCTCAGCCACTCACTGCCTGGGGTCAGTAGTGCCAGCCGGCAGGCTGCTCCAAGTGCAGGACCCGCCAAGCCTGTGCCCGCCCGTGAGCACCCACGTGCAGCCCCAGTTCCCACGGGTGCCTCTCCCTCCACACCTCCCTGCAAGCAGAGGGAGCCAGCTCCCACAGTGCAGTGGTGAGCTCCCACAGCCAAGAGAGGGGCTCCCACAGTGCAGTGGTGGGCTGAAGGGCTCCTCAAGGGCGGCCAGAGTGGACGCTGAGGCCGAAGAGGCCCCGAGAGCAAGGGCTGCTAGCACATTGTCACCTCTCAATGGTGTAAGACAATTAGTAATTCTCTGGTGATTCATATATTTTTTAAAAACTTAGCTGAAGAAAGAGAACAGCATGCATAACCCCTTCCTTTTAATTTGCCATGATTCAGTTTGACAAATTTTTTCCAGATTTTATCAAAGACAATGGTGAAAAAATGAGAGGATAAGATGAGACTAAATATAAAAGTTAAGAGATAAGAAGTTATTTTTGTAGTTTCAACATAAAAGGTAGTTGCCTAGGGCTAGGTTGAAGGCGTTCAAATATATGTTCTTCTCTATTCTCTGGCCAATGCTCTTCTGTGTTGAGTGTGTGAGTCTAATTTTGTTTTTTAACAAAACTTTTGTTTTCCTTGTTTTGGTCTTGTTTTTTTCCCGACATGGAGTCTTGTTCTGTTGCCCAGACTGGAGTGCAATGGCACAAATTCAGCTCATAGTAACCTATGCTTCCTGGGTTCAAGTGGTTTTCTTGCCTCAGCCTCCCAAGTAGCTGGGATTACAGGCACCTGCCACCATACCTGACTGATTTTTTGTATTTTTAGTAGAGACGGGATTTCACCATGCTAGCCAGACTGGTCTGGATCTCCTGACCACGTGATCAGCCCACCTTGGTCTCCCAAAGTGCTGGGATTACAGGGGTGAGCCATCGTGCCAGCCCTTTTTTTTTTTTTTTCTTTTTGAAACAGAGTCTCACTTTGTCACTGAAGCTGGAGTGTACTGGTGTGATCCCAGCTCACTGCAACCTCTGCCTCCCAGGTTTAAACGATTCTCCTGCTTCAGCCTCCTGAGTAGCTGGGACTACAGGTGCCTGCCACCACGCCCACCTAATCTTTGTATTTTTAGTGGCTTCTGCCAAAAAGTCCTGTATAAATCTGATGGCGGATGATTCTACTCTCAGGCTGGTTAAACCTTCTCACAAGCCATATTCAACCCAAAGGAAGAACTTATTTCTTTTTACCCAGAATAACTACTAAGAATAAATTATTTTCATAAACTTAATATTCTGGTTACTCTAATACTGTCATCTCTAATAAACTTATAAGATAAATTTGAAATATTTAAATGTGATAAATGTGTAACATATCCAATGTATCATGTACCATTCATAAGGCATTCAGTTCTTAAAATTATTTAAGACCACTATAAAAGCTATATGTTAATAAATTATAATAAACTAAGCAGAGCCTATATCACCATTGTCATATATGTTGTTCTATGCCTGTCGAGATGAATATCTATTATTCTATTTTTAATGAATATATTATCACAAGTGTGGGAAGTTTAAATATTAAGATATAAAACCTGACTTAAATCCACAAAGGAAAGAAAACATCATTAATTCTTTTTGCACTTTGAATTGCATGCTTAAGAGTAACACTCTTCTTAATAATTCAGTACATAAAAGTGTTTGGTAGATGTAAAAATTATGGTTAAATTTTAAGGAGTTTTTTTTTTTTTAATTGCATGTATGTTCCCAGGTACAACAAGCACAAATTTAATCACCATCTCTGCAGATGAGAAAAACCCATTGAAAATAAATAATACACACTGGCAAGATATGGGTTGAGAAAATGGCTAAAGGTTTTTTCCCTTTAAGAGCCTTGACCTCTTACTATTGCTAATAATGATCAACCACTGTGCATTTAACCTTCAGCATATTGCTCCATTACTAAAAACATTTATGTAAAAGTTATTATCAATTTATTCAATTATATATTTACTTTTCTGGTTATATATTTATATTATTGTAAACTATAGAGCAAATAGTTTTAAAATACTGTGAAGACACTCTAGAATTTAAACAAATCACTAAGTAATCCACAAGTATAACATCACTGGCTAGATATGTACAGGTCGAGTTGGTGACCTCTTGGTGGAATTTTTCTAGCACACCCACTCTAGAGTCATCAGCCAATCTCTTTCCAAAAGACATGGCTAAACCTGAAAGACCGTTTCAAGGACCTGTCTGCTTCCTTGACCTAATTGCACTTACAATCTTCAGACTGTTTTGCTTTTGTGATGGCTACAAGTAACACTGAAATATTGAGGACAGTTAAGCTCTTGCAAGGAAAGGTATCTCAGTGGCATCCATTCAAATGCATTGTTTCACAGGGGATGTATTTTGAGAAAGGGCAGATGGTAGCATTTCCCAGAACGTCTGTTACCCATCATTCTTTCACAGAGCAACCCAGATGCTGTTGACAACTTCTATGTAAATCATGCTGACAATTTGTTCGATGTCTTTCCTGCTGAGACTGAGGTTGTCCTGGTCATACCATTTATCAGATATAGGAGATACTGCCATCCCACAAGAACAGTTCCAACTGTGTTTTTGCCAGGGAACAATAGCAACCATTAAATCAAAGGAACAATTTATCTACCTTGAAGTTATCTCCATATTACCTCAAGGATTTCCTACCTCACCTTTCCTAGTCTTATCTAAAGATGTACATTAGATACTAAATGCTCTGCAAAGTAGAAAAATGTTAAATTACTTCCTGATACTTGTCCTTAGCTTCTTTTATTATTATTTGTCAGAGGTAATCATCTCTTTGACCTTGCATTTTAAAATTACTTTCATCTCAGGGAAATGACATATAAGAGTGAAATTATGCGTGCATTGCTGTATAAATGTCAGAATTTTAGTTTGCAAATGCCTGCTGTAAAATATTCACAGTACTGAAAGTTGATTTACAACCGATTTCAGCCCATAATCGATTGTATTCTAATTTTGTACCTTATATCAGAGTGCATTTTTCACAATGTTGAAAAGAAAACAAAAAGAAATAATTTATTTAATTAACCTACCTATGAAAATGATAAACTAAAACCACTGGCATTTATTACATGAGTACAGTTTTTCTACACAGACCTAATTAGACCATAATACAGGTTATAGAGATGAAAAATGTATAATTAATTTTTTAAATACCTAAGCTTATGAAGGCATTATACATAAGCAGATCTTCCTGTTAAAAAACAATAAAAGATAAAAGCATAAAAAATTTGTTAACTAACTTTAAGTACAAGTTTTGCACATCAAATATCCATTTAATTTGCACAGTAAATAAATATTACTTTGGGATGTTGGTTAATCTGCATTTGATACTAACTGATTATGTCTCAATAATTTTTGTCACACAGTAACATGTTAACAGCACCGGGAAAAATATGTTAGACTACAAAATATTGTAGATGTGCTATCTTTTAAAAATTATACATATGTATCTCTAATATAATAGGTGTGCACACACAATTGTAACATAAAAACAGTAACTATTAAATTGGCTTCCCACCTTAATAAAGTGGACTCTGAACATTAATAATAATTTTTACAGTATAAAAGAATGTATAGATAATTTAATGTGGATTCTTTTTCAGACCACCAGCCTATTACATTAAAATTGCTTCGGACTAATAGCAATGTTAAATCTCAATTTTATATAAGATGAGGCTCCTTGCCCCATAATTCAGAGATAGCTTTTCTGTGTAAAATGTAATAGAAGTTTAATCAACTTATTGGGTGGTGGATTTTTCTTTGTTGCTTTTCCTTTTTTTTGAGATGGTGCTCTCTCACCCAGACTGGAGTTTGCAGTTCCACAATCACACCCCACTGCAGCCTTAGCCTCCTGGGTGCAAGTGATCCTCTCAACTCTGCCTCTTGAGTAGCTGGGACTATAAGTTCAAACCCCATCATTCGGATACTTTTTAAATTTTTTTTTTTTTTTTTTTTGTAGAAACAGGGCCTCACTATGTTGCCCAGGCTGCTCTAAAACTCCTGGGCTCAAGTAATCTTCCTACCTCAAACTCCCAAAGTGCTGGCGTTACAGGCATGAGATGCTGCACCTGGACCGAGGTTTTTTTTTAAAAAAGCTTTTGGCAATGAGTTGTAGGAGGAAAAGAGATTCATGTGTAATTTATGTTTAGTATGTACTTGAATTTGTGTTATACATATATATAACATCTGTAAATAATAGATATATAATATACTATCTGTCAGTAACTAGACGTAAATGATGATGTGATAAGCAAACTTAAATTAAGCAAATCAGTACTTTCTATATTATTTAGTAATATACTTGTAACAATATTAACTTTCTAACAAAACATCCCAAATATTATGGTACCCAAACAAAGTATTTATGAAGCAACTTTTTATGTGTACTTATCATTTAGGTCAATTATTTAAGTTAATTGGATCATGGAGTTATAAAGGGCCAAGTCTAGGATATTCTTTTCATACTAGTCAGAGTCAATTAGCTTCAAAACAATAAAATCTCTATGCACTAATGTAAATATATATATATATATATACACACACATGTGTACACAATCACACACACTTTTTACACTATTGGATAAAATCAAATTGGTACAACAGAAACTAAGGGGTAGAAAATGTTTTGAGTAGCCAGATTTTTCCAAGTTAATCTATATTAAATATTTCATAAATTGTTTCTGTAGAAGAAAATCACATTATGCAAAATAACTTTGACCTGAAACTCTTAACCTCAGGTTTGTTTTTTTAAGACTGTGGCTCTGCCTGTTAAAATGCAAATCTCATCAGAGCCTTCTAGCTATTGGCAGAATTCATGATGTGGCAAATTAGGTGACCATACATTCTAGCTTGCCCCAGACATCTTAGTAATGGTTGTTTTCCTGCACAGTTAATAATATGACATTCATTCTAAAATGTACAGGTTTGGACGATAAATTATACTGTCACACTACTTACTAGCAACCCAAGTGTATCATGGTGCTGAAACAAATCTCAGTATCAATTCACATCTGAGAATCTTTTGAAACAGCTTGGTTTCTGATTTATGAATTACTTATATGCAATGTTTGGGTCAGTTTCCCCACAAAGATTTCAATGACTTGTAGTGTACCTTTAAAAGGAATTACAGCAAAGTCTACTTAATATTAACGTTCATACTGTGATTCTGAAAGAAAACGGCAGTTGCCTCCTCACATACTGGCAAACAGAAACTCTTACTATTTTTAGGACCACAGAAAGCATTACATAAAGGGAAGTCTGTTTGCAGTTGTAGCTGACAACTTGACTAGTCTCAAATAAAGAGAAAAAGATAATAGATGTGAAAATGTCTAAGTGCCATGTGTTCTTTGCTTCCTGTTTGTCAGAAGCTTTCACTAGAAAAAATGCAATATTCCAGGAACCTGAGGAGGCTACTAATAGTTCCAAGTTGACCAACAAATGTGTTCTGCTATAAATAGCAAATCACCTCCTTAAAATTTGGTCAACTGCACTGACGTTGTGATAGCTGTATATGAGGACAATCTATCTTATTTCTTTAGATATAGAAATTAAACCTTTTAATTGATTACAAATGGTTGAAATCCTTTGAAAAGCACCCATGTCAATAATTAACTCACTTAGCTATAAAAAGAATATAGTCATCTTCATCAGTAACTTCTCTGTGTCTGGCCCAATATTTAATCCATGGACATTAAGAGCTATATGAAATTCACGTACATCACTTGTATTTCAAATGTGCTTCCTTTGAGTTAAAGTGTGTTTTGAATTATGAAAAAATGTATCTAGAGATAATATGTCTCTACATGACAGAGTCAGGGGGTAGATTAAATTGTTCTTATCGATTGGCGCGGTGGCTCAAGCCTGTAATCCCAGCACTTTGGGAGGCCGAGACGGGCGGATCACGAGGTCAGGAGATCGAGACCATCCTGGCTAACATGGTGAAACCCGTCTCTACTAAAAATAAAATACAAAAAACTAGCCCGGCGAGGTGGCGGGCGCCTGTGTAGTCCCAGCTACTTGGGAGGCTGAGGCAGGAGAATGGCGTAAACCCGGGAGGCGGAGCTTGCAGTGAGCTGAGATCCGGCCACTGCACTCCAGCCTGTGCGACAGAGCGAGACTCTGTCTTAAAAACAAAAACAAACAAATAAAAAAAATTGTTCTTATCATATATTGACTCCAGTCCAGGTAGTCAGAGTTTATGACATTTATCAAATTCTGGAATTCAACTTTTCCAGGGGTCATTAATTTCAACATGATGAGAAAAATGCACATCATCTCTTCTTTGTGCTAAAACCCAGTACATTATTAAATGACATGAATAAATAATAAAAATATAATACATAAATAAAATATACATAAATGTATGTGCAAAAACAAAGAAGAGAAAGTTTGGTTGATTAGAAACTGTGAAAAATTCTTCAAAGTTTAAATACAAAATGGGACAAAATAAATATCAAAATTATAGTTTGAGAGGCATGCAAAAGTGTGTCATAGAACAACATAGGCAACAAAATGTTGCCCCATGCCAGGCAATATGAGAGCTTTGACCTATGTAAGTGATAACACTTCATCAATGGTGACAGGCCAATTTGATCCAAACAATTAAAAAACAAACGTCTATATCTTTTCACTTAATTGGGTTCTTTGGACCTAAAAGTATGATGAAAATTAACTTTTTCTTGGTATAATGTGGAAAGAGTTCGAAATATTAAATTTCTGATTTAACTTATCTTTAAGAGACTTGATTTGTTTACTAATGAAAAACTCAAATTTAATTATATATCCTTTCTAACTCTTTAGGTTATTTCCCTTTCTGTCAGTTCAAAATACATTATTGACTAAAGTAAAGAAGATAAATAACATCAATTTTCTTGAATGCCAGAGAGATGATCTCTACGATTGCACAAAAGTAATGCAAACCTCTGTCTCAGAATTTTGAATAAGCCTCCCAAATAGAGATCCATGTGTCCCATCATTCCTAGTTCTCTCAAAACTTGAATGAAATCACTTTAGCTACCTGACTTTACGTTGGAAATCTTTTAATGTCTGTAGAGATTATACACCCAATAACTGACATATCAGCAACAGAAATCTATATGTACAGGGCTTTTCTTTAGTTCCACCATATAAAGTGCTAATTAGGAGGATTGTTCCACTATGAGACACTGCTTTAGCACTTCCTGGGCAAATTACTTTTATGCCCAGACTTGTGAGTCAAATCTAGAGGGAAATGTTCTTACATTTTCAAACTAAGAAAGATGCTGTTAATGACTAAGTAGTTGATATTTCCTAACCTATATGCATTATTGACATAAACATCCTAGAACAATTGAGGATGCTTCCTTTTCCAAGTATATTATTATTATTATTATTATTATTATTATTAATGATATGGAGTCTCACTCTGTTGCCCAGGCTGGAGTGCAATGGTGCTATCTTGGCTAACTGCAACTTCCGAATCCCAGGTTCAGGCAATTCTTCCACCTCAGCCTCCCAAGTAGCTGGGATTACAGGAACCCGCCCTCATGACTGGCTAATTTTGATATTTTTAGTAGAAACAGGGTTTTACCATGTTGGCCACGCTGGTCGTGAACTCCTGACTTCAGGTGAGCTGCCTGCCTCAGCCTCCCAGAGTACTGGGATGGCAGGCATGAGCCACCTCGCCAGTCCCAAGTATATTATTTATATAAATAAAGTAAGATTAGAGACAAAAAAATTATTAATGAAGTCCTCTCTACATCTCAAGCAATATTCTATTACTCCTAAAAATGCTTCCCTCTCCAAGTGTATTATTTATATAAATACAGTAAAGTTAGAGGCAAAACTGAGAGGTGAAGCCAGCTGGACATCCTGGGCCAAGTGGGGAGTTGGACAACTTTTCGGTCCAGTTAGAGGATTGTAAATGTACCAATCAGCACTCTGCAAAAATACACCAATCAGTGCTCTGTGTCTAGCTAAAGGATTGTAAAATGTACCAATTAGCACTCTGTAAAAATGCACCAATCAGTGTTCTGTGTCTAGCTAAAGGATTATAAATGCACCAATCAGCACTCTGTAAAATGGACCGATCAGCATTCTGTAAAATGGACCAATCAGTTCTCTCTAAAATGGACCAATCAGCAGGATGTGGGTGTGGCCAAATAAGAGAATAAAAGCTGGCCACCCGAGCCAGCAGCGGCAACCCGCTCGGGTCTCCTTCCACACTGTGGAAGCTTTGTTCTTTCATTCTTGTTCTTTCATTCTTCACAATAAATCTTGCAGGCTGCTCACTCTTTGAGTCCTCACTACCTTTGCTGTAACACTCATGATGAGGATCTGTGGCTTCATTCCTGAAGTCAGCAAGACCAAGAACCCACTGGAAGGAACCAATTCCAGACACATTCTGACAATCCAGATGGGACTATCACCTATCGTCAAGCAGTGAGTACCATTAGACCCCTTTCACTTGAGATTCTGTCCTATTTTTCCTTAGAATTCGGGTGCTAAATACCAGGCACCTCTCAGTCAGTTAAAAGTAACTAGTGTGGCCGCCAGACTAAAGACATGGGTATCAGGCTTTCTGAGAAAGGACTGACAATCCCTGACTCTTTGGATTTGGGAGCATTGGTTTGCTTGGAACCAGCTTCCACTTTTCCTATACTTCTGGGCTGAGCTGAGGGTTGACAGAGAGGAAAGCCATTCAGCTCTGGGGTCCTGACAACAAGTTGGTTGACTCTGTGGCCATGAGCAGAATTCTCAAAGTCATGTCACCCAAGTGAGACTCACCCATCTATCCTATCTATCCTGACCCTTGACTGCTGGGTCCTAATGCCTGTCAGACAAACTTCCTTCCTCCTCTCTTCTCCGAAGTTAGTCTTGCTTCTAAAAGTCACTCCCTTTCTCTGGTGCTTTTCTAGTTTCTTCTATAAGAATGATTTCTAGTATAAACTTCAGGACTCTGTTACCTTCTTTAGGCACCTGGACTCACCAATCAGAAAGACATAATTTTTGCCCAAAGCCCCATTGTACAGGGGACTGTCTGGAATTTTAGGATCCTTCCTCAGACTAGCAGGTCGGACAGAAGCTATACCTGAAGCTAGGATTGGGGGAGCTTCAGAAATGGTGTATTTCCTATTCATATAAGTAAGGACAAAAGGCATCACTCTTCCAACCCTGGAGATCCTTTGCCTCCCTCAGGATATGGCCCTCCACTTCATTTTTGGGGCATAACATCTTCACAGAACAGGGGTAAAGTCCAAGTACTAACAGGAGAATGCTTAGGACTCTAACAGGTTTTCAAGAATGCTTCAGTAAGGATCACTAAATCCAACCTTCCTTGGTCCTCCTTGTGGTCTAGGAGGAAAACTAGTGTTTATGCTGCTGCGTGGGTGAGCATAACTATTCCAATCAGCAGGGTCCAGGGACCATTGTGGTTTCTTGGGCAAGAGGTATTTCTGCTGCTGCATCAGTAAACACAACTATTCCAATCAGCAGGGTCCAGGAACCATTGCAGGTTCTTGGGCAAGAGGTGTTCTGCTGGTGCATCAGTGAGTGCAACTATCCTGATCAGCAGAGTTCAGGGACCATTGCGCATTGTTGGGACGGGAGTAGAAACAAACCAAAACCATGGGTGGTTTTGTCTTTCAGATAGGAAACACTCAGGTATCAACAGGCTTACCCTTGAAATGCATCCTAAGACATTGGGACCAATTTGACTGACAAACTCTGAAAAAGAGGCAGTTCACTTTTTAATGCACTATGGCCTGGCCTCAATATTCTCTTTCTGATGGGGAAAAATGGCCACCTGAGGGAAGTATAAATTACAATACTCTTCTGCAGATTGACCTTTTCTGTAAGAAGGAAGGCAAATGGAGTGAAATACCTTATGTCCAAGCTTTTTTCATTGAAAGAGAATATACAACTATGCAAAGCTTGCAATTTACATCCCACTGGAGGACCTCTCAGCTTACTCCCATATCCTAGCCACCCTATAGCTATCCTTCCTATTAATGATAAGCTTCCTCTAATCTCTCCCATCCAGAAGGAAACAAGCAAAGAAATTGCCAAAAGACCACAAAAAGCCCCAGGCTATTGGTTATGTCCCCTTCAAGCTGTAGGGGGAGGGGAATTTGGCCCAACCTGGGTACATGCCCCCTTCTCCCTCTGATTTAAAGCAGAGCAAGGTAGACCTGGGGAAGTTTTCAGTTGATCCTGATAGGTACATAGATGTCCTACAGGGTCTAGGACAAACCTTTGATCTCACTTGGAGAGATGTCATGCTATTGTTAGATCAAACCCTGGCCTTTAATGAAAAGAATGTGGCTTTAGCTACAGCCTGAGAGTTTGGAGATACCTTGTATCTTAATCAAGTAAATGATAGTATGACAGCAGAAGAAAATGACAAATTTCCTACTGGTCAGCAGGCCATCCCTAGTATGGATCCCCACTGGGACCTTGACTCATATCATGGGGACTGAAGTTATGGACATCTGTTCACCTGTGTTCTAGAAGGACTAAGGAAAATTAGAAAAAAGCCCATAAAGTATTCAATGATGTCCACCATAACTCAGGGAAAGGAAGAAAATCCCTCCACCTTCCTCAAGCCACTACAAGAGGCCTTAAGAAAATATGCTCCGCTGTCATCTGACTCACTAGAGGGTCAATTGATTCTAAAAGATAAGTTTATTACCCAATCAGCTGCAGATATCAGAAGAAAGCTCCAAAAGTGAACTCTGGACCCTGAATAAAATCTGTAAGCATTATTAAACCTGGAAACCTCCATGTTCTATAATAGGGACCAAGAGGAACAGGCCCAAAAGGAAAAGTGAGATCAGAGAAAGGCTGCAGCCTTAGTCATGGCCCTCAGACAAATAAACCTTGGTGGTTCAGAGATGACAGAAAATGGAGCAGGCCAATCATCTGGTGGGGCTTGTTACCAGTGTAGTTTGGAAAGACACTTTAAAAAAGATTGTCCAGTGAGAAATAAGCTACTCCCTCATCCATGTCCACTGTGCCAAGGCAATCACTGCAAGGCACATTGCCCCAGAGGCAGAGGTTCTCTGGGCCAGAGGCCCCCAAACAGATGATCCAAAACCGGACTGAAGATGCCCAGGGCAAGTGCCAGCTCATGTTGTCACCCTCACTGAGCCGTTTAACCACTGAGGGCCAGGAAATTGACTTCCTCCTGGACACTGGCGCAGCCTTCTCAGTGTTAGTGTCCTGTCCCAGACGACTGTCCTCAAGGTCCATTACTATCTGAGGAATTCTGGGACAGCCTGTAACCAGGTATTTCTATCACTTCCTCATTTGTAATTGGGAGACTTTGCTCTTTTCACAAGCTTTACTTCTTATGCTTGAAAGGCCCACAGCCTTATTAAGGAAGGATATATTAGCCAAAGCTGGAGCTATTATCTACACAAATATGGAGAATTAGTTACCCATTTGTTGTCCCCTACTTGAGGGAGGACTCAGCCCTGAAGTCTGGGCATTGGAAGGACAATTTGGAAGGGCAAAAAAATGCTTGCCCAGTCCAAATCTGGCTAAAAGACCCCACCACTTTTCCTTATCAAAGGCAATATTCCTTAAGGCCTGAAGCTCATAAAGGATTACAGGATATTGTTAAACATTTAAAAGCTCAACGCTTAGTAAGGAAATGCAGCAGTCCCTGCAGCATCCCAGTTCTAGGAGTACAAAAACTGAACAGTCAGTGGAGACTAGTGCAAGATCTTAGACTCATCGATGAGGTATTAATTCCTCTATATCCAGTTGTACGCAATCCCTATACCTTGCTCTCTCAAATACCAGAAGAAGCAGAATGGTTCACTGTTCTGGACCTCAAGGATGCCTTCTTCTGTGTTCCCCTGCACTCTGACTCCCAGTTTCTCTTTGCCTTTGAGGATTGCACAAACCACACGTCCCAAATTACGTGGACTGTCTTGCCCTAAGGGTTTAGGGATAGCCCTCATCTGTTTGGTCAGACACTGGCCCAAGAGTTAGGCCACTTCTTAAGTCCAGGCACTCTGGTCCTTCAGTACGTCGATGATTTACTTCTGGCTACCAATTTGGAAACCTCATGCCAGCAGGCTACTCTAGATCTCTTGAACTTTCTATCTAATCAAGGGTACAAGGTGTCTAGGTCGAAGACCCAGCTTTGCCTACAGCAGGTCAAATGTTTAGGCCTAATCTTAGCCAGAGGGACCAGGGTCCTCAGCAAGGAACAAATACAGCCTATACTGGCTTATCGTCACCCTAAGACATTAAAACAGCTCTGGGGCTTCCTTGGAATCACTGGCTTTTGCCGACTATGGATCCCCGGATACAGGGAGAGAGCCAGGCCCCTCTATACTGTAATCAAGGAGATCCAGAGAGCAAATACTCATCTAGTAGAATGGGAACCAGAGGCAGAAGCAGCCTTCAAAACCTTAAAGCAGGCCCTAGTACAAGCTCCACCTTTAAGCCTTTCCACAGGACAAAACTTCTCTTTATATACCACAGAGAGAGCAGGGCTAGCTCTTGGAGTCCTTACTCAGACTTGTGGCCTCACTGTTTAAGGGTAGGTGTGGTGGTGGCCATCTTAGTGTCAGAGGCTATCAAAATAATACAAGGAAACAATCTCATTCTCTGGACTACTCATGATGTAAATGGCATACAAGCTGTCAAAGGACGTTTATGGCTATCAGACAACCGCCTACTTAGATACCAGGCACTACTCTTTGAGGGACCAGTGCTTCAAATAAGTATATGCATGGCCTTCAACCCTGCCACTTTTCTCCCAGAGGATGTGGAACCAATCGAGCATGACTGCCAACAAATTATAGTCCAGACTTACGCTGCCTGAGATATCTCTTAAAAGTCCCCTTAGCTAATCCTGACCTTAACCCATATACTGATGGAAGTTCATTTGTGGAGAATGGGATATGAAGGGCAGGTTATGCCATAGTGATATAACCATACTTGAAAGTAAGCCTCTTCCCCCAGGGACCTGTGTCCAGTTAGCACAACTAGTGGCACTTACCTGAGCCTTAGAACTGGAAAAGAAAAAAGAATAAATGTGTATACAGATAGCAAGTATGCTTCTCTAACCCTACATGCCCATGCTGCAATATGGACAGAGAGGGAGTTCCTAACCTCTGGGGGAATCCCCATTAAATATCACAAGAGGTTATTGCATGCAATGGAAAAACTCAAGGAGGTGGCAGTCTTACACTGCTGAAGCCATCAAAAGGGGAAGGAGAGGGGAGAACAGCAGCATAAGCAGCTGGCAGAGGCAGGGAAAGACCAGCAGAAAGGAAAGAGAAAGAGACAGAAAGAGAGAAAGAAAGAGAAAGAGAGACAAAGTCAAATACAGAAAGAAAGAGAGAAAGAGACAGAAAGTCAGAGAAAGAGAGAGGAAGAAACAGAGACAGAGAGGAGACAGAGAGAGGAAGAGATAGAGACAGAAAGTCAAAGAGAGGAAGAGACAAAGAGGGAGTCAGAAAGAGAGACAAAGAAGAGAAATAAAGAGAGATGAAAGTAGTAAAGAAAAAAAATAGTGTACCCTATTCCTTTAAAGGCCAGGGTAAATTTAAAACCTATGATTGATAATTGAAGGTCTTCTCTGTAACACTGTAACACTCCAAAACCACCTTGTTGTCAGTGTAAACAAGGGCATAGCCCAAAAGCAGTGAGGCCACTGACAACCCGTAGCCTTGCTATCAAAAATCCTTAACCCCACAGGTTTCCTAACAGGGGATCTAAATCTTAACTAATTACCATACAAAGGTCCAGCCAGATCTAGGAGGAACTCCTTTAAGGACAGGAGGATAGATGGTTCCTCCCAGGCGATTAAGGGAAAAAGACCCAATGAGTATTCAGTAAGTGATAAGGGAAATCTTGTAGAAGCAGAGTTAGGAAAATCGTCTAATAATTGGTCTGCTCAAACATGCCAGTTGTTTGCAGTCATGCAAGCCTTAAAGTACTTACAGAATCAGGAAGGAGCCATCTACACCAATTCTAAGTGAATATGGACTGAACGAGGTTTAATTAATAACAAAGAAAAATTAAAATCCGAAACTTACAAGGTTTTCAACAAAAGTAAAATTTGCTAAAAGTTAACAGTGTAATATGTATTATCCTAACTTCAAATCTTATGGAAATCAGATCCTATCAGTGCCCCTCAAAGCTCAAGTCTTTCAGCACAGAGCCACACAACTAATACCCCTACTTATATGGCTAGGAATGGCCATTGCTATAGAAACTGGAATAGCAGGTTTATCTACTTCATTGTCCTACTACTACACACTCTCAAAGGAATTCCCAGACAGTTTGCTAGAAATAACAAAATTTATCTTTACAATCCCAAATAGACTCTTTGGCAGTAGTGACTCTTCAAAACTGTAGACCTCCTCACTGCTGAGAAGGGAGGACTTTGCACCTTCTCAGGGGAGAATACTGTTTTTACACTAACCAGTCAGGGATAGTATGAGATGCCACCTGGCATTTATAGTAAAAGGCTTCTGAAATCAGACAATGCCTTTCAAACTCTTATATCAATCTCTGGAGTTGGGCAACACGGCTTCTCCCCTTTCTGGGTCCCATGACAGCCATCTTGCTATTAATTGCCTTCAGGCCCTGTATTTTTAACCTCCTTGTCAAATTTGTTTCCTCTAGGATTGAGACCATCAAGCTACAGATGATCTTACAAATAGAACCCCAAAAGAACTCAACTAACAATGTCTACAGAGGACCCCTGGACTGAACCACTGGCCCTTTCACTGGCCTAAAGAGTTCCCCTTTGGAGGACACTACAACTTCAGAGCCCTTTCTTTGCCCCTATCCAGCAGGAAGTAGCTAGAGCAGTCATTGCCCAATTCCCAACAACAGTTGGGGTGTCCTGTTTAGAGCAGGGATTGAGAGGTGAAGCCAGCTGAACTTCCTGGGTCTAGTGGGGACTTGGAGAACTTTTCTGTATAACTAGAGGATTGTAAATGCACCAATCAGCACTCTGTAAAAACACACCAATCAGCGCTCTGTGTCTAGCTAAAGGATTGTGAAAGCACCAATTAGCACTCTGTAAAAACGCACCAATCAGTGCTCTGTGTCTAGCTAAAGGATTGTAAATGTTTGGACACCCGGAGGCAGGATGGCGCACTTCCGGGTTCTTCTTCACCAACTTTTCCCACGCACGTGAAAATGCAGCCGGCGCCCAGAAAGGAGCAGACCAACGGGGCATGCGCCAGGTGATGTCAATCCGAAGAGACCAAGATTTACCTGGTTGCACCTGCGGAACCCGCCCCGACACGCCCGTGCCCCGCCTATTGCCCGCCCACTCCTAGAAAAGCCACTCTCGGCCAGCGTCCCATGCGGACTTCCCAGCCCCACTCCTGATGGGATGTCGGGACTGCGTCAGGAACCCCCCGGAGAGCCCCACCGGGGGGACTCTGTTGGCCTCCTTTGCCGGAGGCCGACAGACCTCTCTCCCACATCTTAAGTGACCAAAATAAATTTGCAGTTTTGCTCCTACCCTTGCCTACTCGCTGGTTCTTTTGTGCCAGCTCAGCTGGTCTTAGAAAAACAAATCAGTTGGTGCCAAACCCGGGAGGAGACCCCTCCTCAGGGCCCTTAGGGTCCGGGGAGCCTCCTCCTCTTTCCACGCGGCAGATGGACCAGGACCTGAGACCCGCTTCCCTCACTCTCATGGCCTCTCTGGGGTAAGTGCCCTTGTCTCCTCTTTACCTCCCTTGGCCAGAAATCCTGCGCAGGTCCGAGGCCCACTTTTGAGCCACCAAGTGGCTCGGGAGACCCATTCAGGACGGAGACGTCCGCCTGAAGGTAATCTCCACCTTTGCTCCAAGAGCCTCCAGTCTGTCTCTACTGGTTCCAAAGGATGCTTTGAAGCCAGGCAGAGATCCACTTCCATTTCCATTGTGTCCATTGTGTAAGTAAAGAGAAAACAAATGGGAAACCCCCAGTCCAAATTTCCAAAGAGCACCCCCTTAGGGTGCCTCCTAGCCAATTTAAAAACCTTACAGCTCGAACAAGACCTTAGGAGGAATCAGTTAATTTTCCTTTCCACTGTGGCATGGCCCTGATACAAACTAGACAATCCGTCTCAGTGGCCACCAGAGGGCACCCTAGACTGCAATGTTCTGACCGACATCAGCAATTTCTGCCAGCGGCTAGGCAAGTGGTCCGAAATTAATTACATACAAGGCTTTTGGGCCTTACGCTCTGGTCCCGATCTGCCCTATACTCCTCCTTCTCTGCCCGCTCTCTCCACCCCTTCCCTTCCTGCCCAGACTCCTCCTCCTCCCCCCATCCAGACTCCTCCTTCCTCCTCCTTATCTACTAGTAATCCACTCGGTCCCCGTGCCTCTCGGTCGGGGCCCCCAACGGCTGTCTTGAGTCCCCTATCTGTGCCCACACCCTCCTACAGTGTTAGCACCTTTGCGAGAGGTAGCTGGGGCAGAGGGGGTAGTCAGAGTACATATCCCTTTTTCACTGGCCGATCTTTCTAAAATTGAGAAACGTTTAGGTGATTTCTCAGCTAATCCTACCATATACATAAAGGAATTTAGTTCAAAATCCAGGAGAAAATCCAGCCGCATTCTTTTTTTTTTTTTTTTTTTTTTTTTTTTTTTTTTTTTTTGAGACGGAGTCTCGCTCTGTCGCCCAGGCTGGAGTGCAGTGGCCGGATCTCAGCTCACTGCAAGCTCCGCCTCCCAGGTTTACGCCATTCTCTCGCCTCAGCCTCCCGAGTAGCTGGGACTACAGGCGCCCGCCATCTCGCCCGGCTAATTTTTTGTATATTTTAGTAGAGACGGGGTTTCACCGTGTTAGCCAGGATGGTCTCGATCTCCTGACCTCGTGATCCGCCCGTCTCGGCCTCCCAAAGTGCTGGGATTACAGGCTTGAGCCACCGCGCCCGGCCCGCATTCTTAAATAGACTGACTGAGGTTCTAACCCAGTATACCCGGTTAGATCCAGCCTCCCCCACAGGGGCCACCATTTTGGCGTCTTATTTCATTTCTCAATCAGCTCCTGACATTCGTAAAAAACTTCAAAAGGTAGAGGATGGTCCTCAGGCACCAATACAAGACCTAGTTAAATTAGCCTTTAAGGTCTATAACTCCAGAGAGAAGACGGCAGGCTCGCCTTAAACAGAAAGCACAGCTCCTAGCAGCGGCTTTACAGCCTAGTCGTAACCCCAGGCCAGAGAGTACACACCCCACAGACTCCAAGGCTACGAAAGGAGCCTGCTATAAGTGCAGCAAGGCAGGACACTATGACAACAGGTGTCCGCAAGGTCCCCGAGCCCCAACGCAGCCTTGCTGTAAGTGCAAGGCGTCAGGACATTGGGCCAGTGAATGTCCTAACTCTCGTCCACCAGCAACCCCCTGCCCTGCTTGCCAGCAGGGAGGACACTGGAAGTCTGATTGCCCCACCCTGAGAACAGTTGCTGTGTCTCCACGTGACCCCCTTTCCCAGGAACCTGGGAGCTCCTTCCAGCTCCTACATCTGGACGACGACAACTGAAGGTGCGGAGACTCGGGGACCCCCCATCACCCTCGCCGAGCCGCGGGTAACTCTCCTGGTAGCGGGTAAGACAATTAATTTTTTAATCAACAGCGAGGCTACCTATTCTGTTTTGCCGTCCTTCTCTGGACCTAGCCTTCCATCCAATATCTCTGTAGTAGGAGTAAGCAGAAAGCCATCCACTCCACGAAAAACTCCACTCCTTAATTGCTGCCTAGCCAACAACTACTTTGCGCACTCATTCCTCATTATACCCTCATGCCCTACCCCCTTACTAGGCCGAGAAATCAGTTCAACTTTCCCCCACTCGCCTCAAACTTACTAAATTTTCTTAACTATCTCATACTCCCCAGCCTTGCCAGGATCATCCTTCTGGGTTTTGCCCATATTCCAACAAATGCTTCCATTCCTCATTCCTATACTAATACTGTGCCTTATTTTATTCTTCATCCGTACGTCCAAATGCCAACCATAGGCCCCGACCTTAACGACCCCCCTTAACAGCAGGAAGTAGCCAGACAGACCACGGCACCCCTTTATCACCATTATCAATAAAAGGTTGGACTGTTTGGATGAACGGAGGCAGGATGGCGCACTTCCAGGTTCTTCACCAACTTTTCCCGCGCGCGCGAAAATGCAGCCGGCGCCCGGAAAGGTGCAGACCAACCGGGCATGCGCCAGGTGACGTCAATCCAAAGAGACCAAGATTTACCTGGTCGCACCTGCAGAACGCCCCCCGACACACCCGTGCCCCGCCTATTGCCCTCCCACTCCTAGAAAAGCCTCTCTCAGCCAGCGTCCCTCCCCGACTTCCCAGCCCCACTCCTTTCGGGATGTCGGGACTGCGTCAGGAACCCCGCCCAAGAGCCCCACCGGGGGAGACTCTGTTGGCCTCCTTTGCCGGAGGCCGACAGACCTCTCCCCCACACCTTAAGTGACCAAAATAAATTTGCAGTTTTGCTCCTACCCTTGCCTACTCGCTGGTTCTTTTGTGCCAGCTCAGCTGGTCTTAGAAAAACAAATCAGTAAATGCATCAATCAGCACTCTGTAAAATGGACCAATAAGTTCTCTGTAAAATGGACTAATCAGCAGGATGTGGACAGGCCCAAATAAGGGATTAAAAGCTGGCCACCTGAGTCAGCAGTGGTGACCCACTGGGGTCGCCTTCCATGCTGTGGAAGCTTTGTTCTTTCACTTTTCACAGTAAATCTTGCTGCTCCTCACTCTTTGGGTTTGCACTATGTTTATGAGTTGTAACACTCTCCATGAGGATCTGTGGCTTCATTCCTGAAGTCAGTGAGACCACACACCCACCTGGAACAAACAACTCCGAATGCACCACCTTTAGGAGCTGTAACACTCACTGCAAAAGTTTGTGGTTTTATTCCTGAAGTCAGCGAGACCACAGACCCACCAGAAAGAAGAAACTCCAGACACATCTGAACATCTGAAAGAACAAACTCCGGACACACCATCTTTAAGAACTATAATGCTCACCATGAGGGGCCGCGGCTTCATTTCTGCAGTCAACTAGACCGAGAACCCATGGGAAGAAACCAAATCTGGTCACAAAACAATAATGAAGCCCTCTCTACATCTCAAGCAATATTTTATTACCCAAAAAACTTATAATTTCTCTATCTTAATCTTCTCCTTCTATATTTTATGAAAACAGATATTGAACCCAATTTCATTACTCTAATATTACTTTCTTATTTGTTTTACCTGCATTCATATATTAATTCAATCGTTCATTCATTCAGCAAACATTTAAATAAAGACCCAAGAGTTAGCAGGCAATTTTAAAGAAAAATGAAGGCCTAGGTTACAGTGTTCTATTATTGGTCTTTGTTAACAGAAATAATTTGTAGGTAGACAATTTCAGATATGACTAATTCATCTTCTCTTTATATCAGTTTAAAAATTTGTGTAGGAAAAATTGTATCTTCAGTGGTCATGTCACAATCTAAAACATTTTAAAGAGGGCTATGTTTTGTTTATGGGATCTTTCTTCATGTAAGTACAGGAATTAAGGCTTTTAAAAGACTACATTAGTGTACAAACATCATAGAAAAAGGAAAATGTATCCCACATACTAATTATGTGCTTTTATTATCGTGAAACAAAAATCAACACAACAAAGTTTTTCCAGGAGTCTAACAAGTATGAAATAGAATACCTTAACATTGGTTTTAATTAGGTAAACATTTTGTCAGCCAGATATATTAGTTTCCAAGTATTGCCATTAACAAACAGTCACAAACTAGGATGCTTAAAGAAAAATACGTTGTCTCACAATTCTGCAGCCTAAAAGTCTGAAATCAAGGTTTCAGCAGGGTCATGTTGCCTCCCAAATCTGTGGGGGAATTCTTCGTCATTTCTAAAGATGGTGATGTTTTGTCAACAATCTTTGATGTTCCATGGCTTGCAGCTACATGGCTCTAATCTCTGCTTTGGTCATCACATGGCATTCTTCCAGTGTATCTCTGTTTTCACATGTCTTCTTATAAGAACATCAGTCATATTGCATAGGAAGTTCTCATCTTCATTTAACTAATTACATATTCCCTGACCCTATTAACAAGGTCAAATTCTGATACTGGGGGCTTGGGACTTTTCAACATCTATTTTTGGAGGAGCCATTATTTGATCTATAAGAGTCTACCCTCTGACCCCCCAAAATTTTATTTCTTTTCCACATGCAAAATACATTTATTCCATCCCCACACCCTCAAAAGTCTTAACCCACTCCACCATCATTTCTAACTCCAAAATATGTTTTAAATCATGCAACTCAGTTATGGTAGAGACTTGGGGCATGATTCATCAGAGACAAATTTTCTCTCCATCTGTAAACCTGCTAAATCAGACAGAAAGTTGTCTATTTCCAGAATAAAATGGTGTAACCATCTTTTGGTTATGGGCACTGACCCCACTTCCTACTCCCTGAGCCAGTGCGTTCTGTCCCCATGGTGGCAGTGGCAGTCCCAATGCCCTCTGAAATACCCTGAGGGTTTTTCTTCCCTTTTTTGTTTTAACAAGAAGACACATTTGTAGGGAATTGCTGTCAGCTCACAACCTGCCTCTAGAATCCCAGATGTCCAACAGCATTAATTCACTTCTTTCCTATCTCTGTCCGCTTCAGATCAAGCTGGCAGTCTTTTTGCTGAGATGATTAATTGACTCCATAAATCACTTAATATTTTTTAGCAAAGAGTTGTACAGCTGCACCCTTGGTGTTCTCTCTAGGGCACAGTTTCTCATTTCTTGCAATATGCAGAGGCTGAGAATTGTTTAAATCTTCAAGTTCTGGTTTGTTGTTGTGTAACAATTCATTCCTTAACTTATCTTTTCTCTTGCATTGCACTATAAGCAACAAGAAGAAACCACACAGTGTTTTCCACACTTTGCCTGAATTTTTTTTCATATGAAATTCTACATTCAGTACATACAAGTTTTATTTTCCTATCAATAGTAGAAAATAATCCAGCCATGTTCTCTACCACTTTACAACAAAGTCTTTCCTCCAGTTTCTAATGCATCTTCCATCTTCCTCATTTCCATCTGAAACCTTAATAGCATGATCTTTAACATTCATATTACTAGCAACATTTTTATCAGTAGTATTATTGATATTGTTACAAAGATAAGTGGGATGACTGCTATTATTAATTTTGCATTAAATTGTTTTTGCCATAGGCAGTGCTTCGGAATTATAGCATCTCAATCAAATGTTTGTCAAGGTTTGGGGTATGCATATTCTACTATTGAAGAAAATCTTGGTGGGCTCTGTTGGTAACTCTGGAGCTTTTTTTCTCATGTAGGAGTGAAAACTCTTTTGGTTTTCTTTTCTTTTCTAAACTTCAAAATGTAACATTTTATTCACCCACCAAGATAACTGAGTGGCTTCTATTGGACAAGCATGGAATGCCTTTATTGAACATACTTGCTTTAAGTATCAATTATACCTATATTCAATAAAAGGTCCTGTAGTTGATCATAGTAAAATACTCCTCACAATTCCACTATCTAACATCTTGCATTCACAGAAGATAGGAGGCTGTCCATTGAAATTCCACATAACAGAGATGAAACCTTTCTACCTTTTCATGATACCTGTTAGCCAATTTGGCAGAGATATTTAAAATATATAGCAACTATTTGAGCAGAGACACTAATTAATCAGAAGAGACACTACCCTTAAACAACCAGTATGACTCTACCAATACAGAGTAGCTGGATGCTTCCCTTAGGTTACACTAATGCTTATATTTGAGGTTGTTATTTCTATGAATTGATATATTATTTTTTGGTAATATGGATCTCCTGTATATATTTATAAAGAAAAACATTTAACATTATATTCCATTTTGAGAACTTATTAGTGGTTCCTTTTCAAAAGTTCTGAGTATGTACTATTAGATGCTTCTAATTGGTTAGCAATTTTATAGTATTTTCATATTATTAATGAAACTTAATTTACTAATGACATAGATGCAAAAATTTATTTACTATGACATAGATGCAAAAATTAAGACCATATGAATCTATATTACTTTCTTAGTTTTTTCCAGGATAATAATGCTAAAATATTCCTCCAAGTTAGCCATACTGCAATATGTCCAATGAAATTTGCATTACTTTTAATTTGAATTTTAAAGGATTTATTCTTATATTTTTTATTTTAGGAGATAAATTGCACTGTAGTTTTTTAAGGGAATTCATTGCATTTCTTTGATCCTTATTAAGTCCATTAAGTGTATCACACAGAAGGTATTATAAACTGTTAGGAATAAGCCATATTTTTTCTTAAATAAATAAAGAAAAAAGGATTTTGTTTTTTACCCTTTGTCCTGTGTTTTCCTTAAATGGGTATTACTCAAGAATAAAAAGATAACAATGCCATTGCCTTTTTACAAATCAATTTAATGGACATCTAGGGTAGAGAAAGCATCTCGAGTCATGCTTTTTCCCATCCTTATAAAGTCATTTATTTGGCCCATCTGATTTTCTTACCTCTCTAATGCCAACTTACACCACTTTTAGTGATATAATACTCAAATGATTCTTGAGTGCTTCTATCATGAACCTATAATACATTTTGCTATTATTATTGTTGTTCAAAGGAGAGACACATAGACAGGTCAAGGAGTCTGGATTCTACAACACAAAAGAACCATCTATTCTCTAAAACTGTGTATATAAATTACCGCTGTGCTGAAGTGTTGCAATGGCATTGTAGTGGAATTTGGAACAATTACAAACTTCTCACATCATTCCAGAGAATAGTTAGTTCTCAAAGTTTTAGACATGGTTAGTCTATTTATCTCTATTTAATCCACTGCTTGTAAGTAAAACAGAATGTGAAATTGTTGTAAATATTTGTAAAATAAATATTTGTTAAATAATCCTAACAGAGGTGTTTTGTTGTGTTTCTGCCCTTATGGTTGCTAGTGCTTTTATTGCTCTGAAATCTTTTTATCTGTTTCTACCCTTTTACCTTCTCTGTAGTCAGTTCACAGAGGGAGTTCTATTTCCTCCTTTAAAGGTTAAAAAGACATGCCAGCGTCTACCCTTCTCCTTTCATCTCTGAGCGGAGTCATGCCAACAGAAATGGATTTACAAGAGACCATGAGACGGTGTCCTATATGAATTAAAAAATATGTATCTTGGTATATGTTGTGTTTAAAATTTTCTTGGCTAATATAAATTGATTTCTCCAAAGCTTTGGTATTGTTATTATTATTCTTACTACACATACAATTTAGGCTGTCCCTTCCTTAATAAACTTTTAAAGGCATGCAGGGATATTATTTTGTTTACAAAAGACAATTTAATGTACTTCAGCATGTTCTTTCAAGTTGATAATGAACATATTTGATTGTTTCACTTGAGTCAAATGATCAGTTCTTAAATGATTTAAAATTAGTAGTGACCCCACCCATGATCCTGCCCTAGGAGTCCCAATGTCACAGAGTGCTAAGACTGACATCATCTTAGAAAAAAAAATGTTCTTAGCATCTCTGCCACCTGTCTTTGTGTCTTGTTATCTACTTTAGCCGTTTTACCATCGATCTCACCACCTAAGTGACCTATAATTAAGAACTTTGAAGAAAATCTACTCTAAGTTATGATTGTACTATCTTTCACAGCCCTCAAACTGTAATGTTTCTATTCTTGCTATTAGTCTAGATTCCTCTGTATGCACGCATGGAAAGGACTGGCATGTGTGCAGAATAACCTTACTTCCTTAATGACCACTAATTATGCATTTTGTTTTTCAAAAGCCACATTTATATGACAACCACACAGCTGCTTCCCTAAGAAAGAAGAAAACATGTTTTAGAAAATGATTAAACTGGTGAAGATATTTTGGTTTATTGTATTTGCCTACTAGGAATATGATATAATTTTAGTTTTTCTTCACTTGATTTTCTAATACCATAAAGGTGCTTTTAATTTTCTTTGAAAGTGCATAATATCGCTCTCATTTCAATGTATTTCTAATATAATATAAAATGTTTGGGTCATATAAAATATGTGTTTTTAAGGAAAAGCAAGAATGGCTAATTTGAAAAATCTGCCGAGACAGATCAATTATACATTGTGAATAATGTAAAATTTCATGAATTTTTATTTTAATATCTGTATTCTAAATGCCAGATGTTCCATAATGATAAATCCTGTGAGAGGAAGAACTTTTCTCACTTCATTTTTAATGATTTCAAAATTTATTCAACTCACAGATTTGTTAAAAGCACTGCAGATATCTTCTTGAATTTGCATATTTCCTGCTTCTTAAGACAACACACTGCCATTTGGAGTAACATCTATGGCAAATTAAACCATATGATTTGGAAGTATAAAGTCAAATATCACTAAGTAAAGGGGAGATGGTGCAAAAGTGTTTAGGTTATTCCAAAATATTTCTTTTAACTCCCACTCATATGAAGTCTGGCATTTTTAGAAACGTTCTAACTTTTTAATGGATGATCATCTGAAGGGTAGTAAACGTGTACAGCTACTTAGCTGCTTCTTGAATCCTCTGTGTAGTCCCCAGCTCTATCCTTGAACACTTGTATAGAGAGGAAACTGCCTACATTGCAACCCTTCTAATTCAATTTTGGACAATATTTACTTGTTCATATTTGTATTGCATTTTTCTGTTGTGTTACTGTTAGAATGAGCTTACCTAGAAGTGAATCTAAATCTCTCTTCCAATTCCCATTCTTATGAAGAAGTTTTAAACGCTTGGGAGTAAGAAATTTCTCAAAGCAAAACCTCTTTCCCATCATAGTCCAGCAACAACATGAATACTAATGCTTTTTCCCATATTAAACATTTCTAACTCTACAACTCCTGAAATGACAGGAATATTTTAATCCCGTTAACATCCTGGTGGTACTCTCAGACTTTTTAAATTATAATATATTGACTTATTGTCATATTATATGAAATAAAAGGAGCTTTACCACTATAAGTTATTACCGCTGACCATCTGAGTGAGTGATAAAGAGAATATGATGATGAATAAAACATTTGGGGTATGGAAAGATGACCTTAGTTAATGCACTTAATTCCTCAGTGCTTATTTAAAAAATAATGTATTAAAATCATGTTGACAGCCAGTTATGATAGTTATCACCGTCTGTGCATATTGTTAAGCTGTATAATCTTGGGATATATTTGAGAAGGACTATAAATTATGCATTGAATACAGTATCTCTACTTGTGAGATTAACTATGACTCCTTACAATATATATGTATATATGCATGCAGGAATGCTTGCACATATGCATATATACACATGCATGCTTATACATATGTACATGTGTGCAGCACATGGAATATGAAGTTTGTTGTCTAAGGAAGTTTCTGATATATGACTCAAAATATTAATTACTATTTTTTTTTTTTTTTGAGACGGAGTCTCGCTCTCTCGCCCGGGCTGGAGTGCAGTGGCCGGATCTCAGCTCACTGCAAGCTCCGCCTCCCGGGTTTACGCCATTCTCCTGCCACAGCCTACCGAGTAGCTGGGACTACAGGCGCCAGCCACCTCGCCCGGTTAGCTTTTCGTATTTTTTAGTAGAGACGGGGTTTCACCGTGTTAGCCAGGATGGTCTCGAACTCCTGACCTCGTGATCCGCCCGTCTCTGCCTCCCAAAGTGATGGGATTACAGGCTTGAGCCACCGCGCCCGTCCTAATTACTATTTTTAAACTGACTGATCCTTGAATGACAAAAACACAATTAGCCCCAATAGAGTAAAACCAGCATGAAAGTACTTTCATCCTTCTTTCTTTATTGTTTATTCTTCTTCACTCACTTTGAATAAATCAATAAGCAGAAATGAAATGAGCATGTGAAGCTTTTAAAGGCCAGCTGCTGCTCCTGGCAAGTATTTGAAGCTAATGGCTAATCTTCAAGTACAATGCCGATTTTGCCAAAACCTGAATCCTCTTTCATTCTGACAGCTTAAGTTTCTGAGCCAAAATCAGGGGACAGTTCTTGGATTTCTGAATCTCTTGTTTTAGATCAGTGTAGGATAAACAGATGCAGTGTAGGATAGAAAGAAAATGTTCATTACCCTCAATCAGGTCTGAATGATGTTTTATCTTTGTGTAATTATTTTAAGAGAAAAATTATAGATAATTATCAAAGATGTGCTCTGTATTTGGATATTGCATATATTTCAATTTAATTATTTTTGCATAAGAACTAGAAATATTTGAAATCTATATTATAACTTAGCTTTAAAACATTTTACTAACATGTACACAATATTTACTTGTTGATATTTGGCATTATTGCATTTTTCTATTTGATGTTTGTGTCATTTTTCAATATTTTCTAAATTGCATAATTCAGAATCTGTGACACAGAGCATTTTCATAGGATAGTGCAGAAGGTATTTTGCCAGTTACAAAACTAATATATTTTAGTCATAATGGTAATTAGACCTCAGTTTTCAATTTTTTCAGGTTTTAGAAAACATCCATCTAGCAATGTTCAAATTAAACAAACTGGACAATTTGTTGACAATTTAATGAAATGAACTATTCAAGCTGACGGCTTCTCGAATTGACCAGCAATCAGTCTGGTGAATTATGTTAGACTGTTTGACAGTCTGTCTGCCATTTTACTTCTCTTGAGGATTAATATCAGTTGCCAAAGCAGATTAAGAAGTATAAGTTGTGCAATCACTATCAGTATATATATATAAATGCATATGGTACATTACATATACATGCATGCATATGCATATTTGTGTCCACTTAAGTGTCTGTAGTTGTACATGTAAACCTATGTAATTGTTCTACACATTAAAAGAGTTTGACTACATTAGAGTAGAGGGAAAGAACATAATGCACAGGTCACACACACAATGTGTATATATATTTGAGAAATTTTCATTTCTCAAAGTTTCAATTAGAAACTTCATGAATAGACAGTAGTAACACGTTATGAAATAAATCTGTATCAATGTTGGAATAAAATTGTTTCTTGGCTGGGCACGGTGGCTTATGCCTGTCATCCCAGCACACTGGGAAACCGGGGGAGCCAGATCATTTGAGGTCAAGACTTCGAGACTAGCCTGGCCAACATAGGGAAACCCCATCTCTGCTAAAAATACAAAAATTAGCCGGGTGTGGTGGCGAACACCTCCAATCCCAGCTACTAGGGACACTGAGGCAGGAGAATCACTTGAACCCAGGAGGTTGCCGTGAGCTGACATCCTCCAACTGCACTCTGGCCTGGGCAATAGAGCGAGACTCAGTCTCAAAAAAAAAAAAGGATTATTAAAAATGATGAAAAATAATAAAATTAGAGTAGAAGTATTTCTATTATGAACAATCTATAATTATAATAATAAAACCTGTCAATGATGATTTTTAGTATAATTAATTCAGAAAAATATAAAAGATATAATATAAGAAACATGCAAAAATAACATTTTTATAAAATTATACTTGATGTCTGTTAAACCTGTGAAAATAATTCAGGTAAACAATTAGAAATTTCGTGAGACAGACTTTCTTTTTGTCCCCAACCTTAGTAACTATGCTATTATCCTTAGTAACTACACCATTCACAAAGATGATTCAACCAAACTCCTGGAGAATCAGTTTGCTGTTTTGCTTACTTACCTTCACGCAACCTCCTTATCCTCTCCTTAGGTTACAATCCAAAGTTACACCTTAAATGTCCATCACTCCCTTCTCTATTTCTAGATCAAGTACATTCACAGAAACTCTTTTTACTTCTGAATCCACAACTTACCCTCTTGTTCTGACTTTTTTCAGTATATATTAATTCTATTGTTCATAATTAAAATGTGTTACTTATGAATATTTTCAAACTCATTTTCCCTCAATTTGTCTTACATTCAAATTTCAAAAATCACCAGACTTGGATCTCTCTGATGATCCATGCCTGCACAAAAACTTTGAGAAATTTCTGAAATAAATTGCACACTGAATGGAAGGAATACAATAATTAAGAAAAAGAAATTCTAACTCTCAATACTAACAATTATGTTTTTAAAGAATGCAAATGTAGGAAAAAAGCCCATTTATAATAGCAGTAAAAATATAAGTGCCAAACTAGTGATCTGCCTAACTTATGCTAGATAATATAAATGGAACCGAATATGAAAAAAATGAAAACTTTAATTAATGGAAACATACTTTTTTTCTTGGATAGAAACTCAATGTTGTAAAGATTATAAATACATAAGTTTATTTATAAATTTAAGCTGAATTAAAGCATCTATAGGGAGGGTCTCACTATGTTGACCAGGCCTTGGCCTTCCAAAGCATTGGGATTATAGGCAGGAACAACCACACCCAGTGAAAAAAATACATTATTAATAAATAGTGTTGACACACATGGCCCACACGACACACATGAAAACATTTAAATACCCACTTGAAGCTTTTGTCATAATAAAACCTGAAGATATGAAAGATTTAAACTTTAAAAAGCAAAGCCAGATGAACACATCAAAAGCAAGGCAAGAAGAAAATCAAAAAAATAAATAAAATCATGGGCCAAATAAAACACTACATTTGCCATTATTATGCATTCATTAAGTCACTTCTAAAAGTGAAAGACTCAATATAAAAATCTTTTTTAAAAATCAAAATTCAGCTATTTGCTGTTTATTTTTAAAATACCTAAAACAAAATAATGCAGCCAAGTTGTATCTAAGAAACTTTAATATAGGTCTCTTAGAAAGGCTGATTTCTGAGACCTAGAAACCAAGAAAAAGAAACAACGTGCAATGGGTTTGAATAAACAATATAACACCTATAGATAAATTTGCACTCGATAAGCCTATAACTGATTTTCCTTTCAAAGATACATAAACCATACCTAAAATTTCACTATGTGCCAGATTACAAAATAAACTAAATAAACTTCAACAATTTCCAAAATCTTCCTCTTTGCAAACCATGTGGCCTGAACACAAAGCAATAAAATTAGGCATCTATGACAAAAAAAGTGCATATCAAATTAATATTTTTAGTAAAAATATATTCTTATGAGAACGAAAGGAAAATAACTTTAGAGACAGACTTTTGGAAAGAGAAAATAGCAAAACATGTGGGATACAGAAAATCTGTTTTCTACAAAAAAAAGTACAAAACTAAAAATATAAGTTTTCTTGTTGAGGACTTACTTGAAAATAACATATTGAAGTAAATTACTAAATATTAAGACATCTATTTATAAAATGGATAACAATACTAAAATTTGTAAATAACATGCACAAAACAGTCAATCTTGATAAAAAATGTTTAGGCATACATTTAAAAACATTAAGAGAATAAACTAGAGTTAATAATACTGTACATATTCAAATAAATATTTAAATGCTGACAAGATGCACAGATTGAAAAAAGTTGCAAAATATTCTGAGAAATACAAAATATATGAACCACAAAAATACATAAGATAATTGTATTGGTACTCATAGCCTATTCCACAGTATGAAATCTGACCAAATTAGTCCCCTCAGGAGATATTTCCAATAATAACTCAAAAAAAAGTACACCACTTTTTAAACATTTTAAAGCATAGAAGGACCCAGAAATAAAACCTCCATTTTTACACATTGGCTGGATAATATACATAATTAAATAGAGAATATCCCATAACAACTAAGTGTATAGTGCAATAGAAAATATACATCAAATAGATCCAGCAATTTAGTGACAATAAAATAAATGGTATGATCAACAAATGTTATAAACAACAGATAGAAATTAAACACACTATCAGAACAAAATCAGACTTTAATATTGCATAAGAAGTGAAAAAAGAAACGACACTACTTGCATTCAATATCTAATTTGCCTAAAACTACACAAAAGAAAACTATGAAGTTACCTGGAAAATTATTAAAACCACCAGAAAATTTCAGGAAGTTTGTTGGAAAACAATGTACAAAAGTATCTGGTTTTCTTGCCTAATAACAAATTGGAAAATGTAACAAAAAGTATTTTAATCATCCTTGAATCAAAATAGAAGCAAATGTTACACAGAATCAACACTAATTCATAGAATATGTTTACATGTCCTTTACAGAAAAAATATATTAATAGTATCTTAAAAAACTATAATATAAACACTGAATATAAGATGTTCATGCATAAAAATATCCAATGATGCAAACAGGCAAATGCTTCCCCTTTTATCTACAAATTGAATGCAATATCAAAGACCAATTATATTTTTATGAAAGTTGACAGGCAAGTTTGAAAATGTATTATTTTAGAATATTCTAAAAATGATGAATAAAGTGAAGAGGCGCGGTGGCTCAAGCCTGTAATCCCAGCACTTTGGGAGGCCGAGACGGGCGGATCACGAGGTCAGGAGATCGAGATCATCCTGGCTAATACGGTGAAACCCTGTCTCTACTTAAAAATACAAAAAACTAGCCGGGCGACGAGGCGGGCGCCTGTAGTCCCAGCTACTCGGGAGGCTGAGGCAGGAGAATGGCGTAAACCCGGGAGGCGGAGCTTGCAGTGAGCTGAGATCCGGCCACTGCACTCCAGCCTGGGTGGCAGAGCAAGACTCCGTCTCAAAAAAAAAAAAAAAAAAAAAAAAGAACTCTAGAAAATAAAATGTTAAACAATGAATAAAAGTGGTCCAAAAAAGGTGCTTTTGCAGAAACAAACCAAATACAGATAAAACAGAATTTAGAGACTCAAACCAGCATAATATTCATTCACTTTCTCATGAATTTATATTCTAATTTATCATGCAGGATCTATCTTCTCATTAATAGCACATTTTCATCACTAGGCAAAAAAATGAACAATTTTATCTATTTTTTTTAACACTTTATCCTTAATCTTCCCTGTTCTTCCTCTACCACCAGTAGATGTTATACTCAAAAAATGTTCCATGTCCTTGAGCATCTACTTACGACTTTAGTTATGTTGTTTAGCCTGTGCATGTATGTTTAATTTACATGAATATATTGCATTATATCTTTTTCACTCTGGATTTTCTCACACATAATTATGTGTGTTAGTTCAGTCCACATTGCTATGTATACAGCATTTGGTGCTCACTGTATTCCAGAGAGTCTGATATTGCCCTAGTGATGAAAATTTGGGTGGTTTCAAAATCCTCATTCATACCAAAAAGAAAATCTCTAAAGCTACCAATGTCTAAGTCTTTTTATGTCCTTCGTAATAATTTATCTTGAATGTATATATTGGGTATATATCTAGGCTGAGGCTTATATTAGGCACATCACTACTTTTACTAAGTTCTTCCAAATGGCTTTCCAGATTCCTCTGCACCAGAGGTGCAGGATGCTTTCTGCTTTCCAAAATCCTCATCAGAACTTAGTGTTACTTAAAGTTTAAATTTTCAACTCATATAGTAAGTGTATATAGTCTCTTTTTAAGAAAAATGCATTTCTCTGATTACTTGTGAGTCTAAGTAGTGTTCATATTATTCGTAAATGATGTGATCCCATCCAATTTAAGATCTCCTTCCCCATCAATGATGTACAGCTTAAAAAGTCTGTTAATTAAACCATATTAATCTAAAAACACAGACTACCTCTCATTCCAAGAATATGTAAATGTAAAAATATTTCTTCATCATTTATTATTGATCTTTTGTTTCTCTGTATATGAATTTCCTAATTATATCTGTGACTATATGACTATTTGTTCTCCCATATGTATGTTACTGGATTGTAAGTTTATCTTTGATGATCTAAATTGTATATTCATGTTATTATAGAAAACTATAATAAAAATAATAAAACTAAAATTCATAGCTTAAATGTCTTAAGAGTTTATTGTATTCCAGGTGATGCTTTAATCACTTTCCAAGTACTAACTTAATTAATATTCATAAAAATGATATGAACATAATAACCTTGGAACAAATAACTAATATACAAAATGTTAAGAAATTTGCCAAGGACACAAACCTAACAAATTGTGAGTCAGTGTTTGAACACTGGCAATCTAACTTGAGTCTGTGCCCTTATGCACTGCAATGCAGTTTTTCTGTTGCATTCTACAGATACTGTCAGTATCATATATAATATGTGAATTTCAAGCATTAATGAATATATTGCATAGACTTATTCCTTGAATAAAATCGTTAGGTTCAATACATTCAAATGAATATTTTTCTGCTTATGAATTATGCTTTTTATCTTCCTTTTTAAATTTTTTCAATTGACAAATTTTATAGTACATATTTATGGGATAAAATTTGATTTTTTGATACATGTATACATTGTATAATGACCAAATCACGTTAGTTAGCATATCTGCTACCTCATGCATTTATTGTTTTTTGTGGTGAAAACAATGAAACTTATCTTCTACCTGTTGTGTAATAAATGATACCTTATGGCAAACCATATGCCCCACTGTGCAATAGACTGTTGGAACATACTCTTCCTATCTAATTGTAACTTTGTACCCACTGGCGAACCTCTCTAGATCACCCCCTCCCCCAACTCCTCTCTAGTCTATGGTAACCATTCTATTCTCTACTTCTATGAAATCCATTTTTTAGTTTTTTCAGATTCCTCATATGAGTGAATCACTTAATATAATGTACCTCAGGTTTGTCCATTGTTTCTCAATTGACATTTTTAAATTTTTGAGGAACTTTCATGATGAAATGGGACAGTTCCCTGACTCCCGTATGGGACTTGAGACAGGGGTGTAGCTCCCTTGCTCCACTGCTGAACACTCAAACCCCTTATGGGAGGGGGAGAATGCAGGTTGGCAGGTGCAGGAACCAGGGTGAGGGCTTTTGGGCTCCAGCCCCATGGTAGCAGCTGGGAGTGCATTACAATGGTCTTTTAGCCCGGCCATTAAAGGATGGCTGAGTGTTAAATTAGCTCAGTGGACAGTCAGGGTGACAGCATTTTACACTCTGCCCTCTTGGTACCCGGGTCCTTATTCAGTGTCCAGGAAGAATCAGACCACATGGACTTGAAGGATGGTGAATGTGGGGATTTTATTGAGTGATGGAGGTGGCTCCAGCGGGATGGATTGGGAGTTAGAAAGGGGATGGAGTGGGAAGATGATCTTTCCCTGGAGTTCAGCAGTGCCGTCGCCAATCTCCTCTCTAGCTGTCCCTAGCCAAACTCCTTTCCATGTTCAGATGCTCCTTCACTTCTCTCCTTCTCTGCCATTCCAGTCTGCTGCTCTGCTGCTCTTCTGCTGTTCTGCTCCTGGAGCTTGAGGTTTATACGGGTACAGGATAGAGGGGTGTGGTGGGCCAAAAGGCAACATTTGGGCACAAAAACAGGAACGGCTGCTCTCATTTAGGGCCACGGGTCCCTCACTAGGGACCACACTCTCCTGCCTCCTGTTCATATCAATACTATTTTCCATAGTGCCTGTATAATTTACATTCCCACCACCAATATGTAACATTTCCCTTTCATCACATCCTCACCGTTTGTTTTCTTTTTTTCTTTTTGATAATAGTAATTCTAACTGAAGTGAAGTGGTGTCTTATTGTGGCTTAGATTTGCATTTACCTGATGATTAGCTGTGCTGAGCATTTTTATACACCTGTTGGCTATTTGCATGTCTTCATTTCAAATATGTCTATTAAAATATTTTGCATATTTTTCAATCAGGCTATTTTTTCTTGCTGTTGATTTGTTTAAATTCTTTATATATTCTGGATATTAACCCCTTATCAGATGGATGGTTTGCAAATATTTTCCCCCATTCTGTGGGTTGTCTCTTCAATCTATTAATTGTTCCCTTTGCTGTGCAGAAATTTTTACTCCAATATAAGCCCATTTGTATATTTTTGCTTTTATTGTTTGTGCTTTTGAGTTTCTATCTAAAAAATTCTGTCCAGTTTAATGTCATGAAGCTTTTCCCCAATGTTTCTTTTAATAGTTTCAGAATTTCAGGTTTTATGTTTAAGTCTTTTATCCATTTTGATTGTATCTTTGTGTATGGTGAGAGCTACTAGTCTAGTCCCATTTTTCTGCATGTACATAATATATTTTCTTCCAGTGCATGTTCTTTGCACTTTTGTCAAAAATCAGTTGACTATAGGTGCATGAATTTATTTCTGGGCTCTCCATTCTGTTTCATTGGTCTATGTGTCTGTTTTTATGGCAGTACCATGCTGCTTACTAGAGCTTGGTAGTGTATTTTGAAGTCAGGTGGTGTGATTTTGTTTAGTAGCTTTGTTGTTTTGTTTAATATTGCTTTGATAATTCAGGATGTTTTGTGGTTCCATATAAATTTTAGGATGTGTGTGTGTGTGTGGAATGTAATTGGTATTTGAATACAAATTGCATTAAATCTATAAATTGCTTTGAGTAGTATGGCCATTTAGCAGTATTAATTATTTCAGTTAGTGTTCTGAGATATCTTTTCATTTATTTGTGTCCAGTACAATTTTTTAATTCAATGTTTTATACTTTTCAGTGTAGGGATCTTTCATTATCTTGATTGAGTTTATTGTTAGCTATCTTATTTTTTGTAGCAATTGTAAATAGAATTGTTTTCTTCATATCTTTTTCAGATAGTTCACTATTAATATACAGAAATGCTACTAAGTTTAGAATATTGATTTTGTATCCTAAACTTTACTGAATTTTTAAATTAGTTCTAAAAGTTTTTTGTTGGACTATTTAGAGCTTTTATTATGTAAGATCATGTCATTCTCGAACAAGAAAGTTTGACTTCCTCCTTTCCAATTTGGATGTATTTTTGTTTTTTTCCTTTGCTTAATTGCTCTGCCTAGGCCTTCCAGTACTATGCTGAATAAGAATGGTGAAAGTGGGCATCCCTGTCTTGTTCTAGATCTCAGAAAAAAAGTTTTCAGCTTTTTCCCATTTAGTGTGATGTTAGCTATGGGCTTGTCACAGGTTACCTTAACTGTTTTGACTCCATACCTTCTGTGCCTAATATGTTGAAAGGTTTTATCAGCATACCCTGTGTTGAAACATTCCTGCATCCTAGGATGAATCCCAATTAATCATATTAAATGATATATATATATATATATATATTTTTTTTTTTTTTTTTTTTTTTTTTTTTTTTTGAGACAGAGTCTTGCTCTGTTGCCCAGGCTGGAGTGCAGTGGCCGGATCTCAGCTCACTGCAAGCTCCGCCTCCCGGGTTCCCGCCATTCTCCTGCCTCAGCCTCCCGAGTAGCTGGGACTACAGGCACCCGCCACCTCGCCCGGCTAGTTTTTTGTATTTTTTATTAGAGATGGGGTTTCACCATGTTCGCCAGGATGATCTCGATCTCCTGACCTCGTGATCCGCCCGTCTCGGCCTCCCAAAGTGCTGAGATTACAGGCTTGAGCCACCGCGCCCGGCCTAAATGATATTTTTAATGTGCTGATGAATACAGTTTGTTAGTGTTTTTTTTAAAAAAAAACTTTCCATCTATGTTCATCAGGAATATTGGCTTATAGTTTTCTTTTTTAGGTTGTGTTCTTCTCTGATTTTGGTATCATGGTAATGCTAGTCTTGTAAAGTAAGTATGGAAAAATTTCCTTCTCTTAAATTTTCTGAGACAGTTTGTAACAATTGGTTATTAGTTCTTTAACTGTCTAGAAGAATTTAACAGTGAAGCTGTCAGATCCTAGGTTTCTCTTTGATGAGAAACTTTATATTACTGATTCAATTTCCTTACTCCTTTTTGGTCTGTTCAGACTTTCTATTTTTCATAATTTTCTCTTGGTGGTTGTATATGTCCAGAAATGTATCCATTCCTTCTGTTATCAAATATGTTGGTAGACAAATGCTCATAATAATCTAATTACCTTTGTATTTCAGTGTTATCAGTTGTAATGTCAACTTTTGCATTTTTCATATTATGTCTTCTTTCTTTTTTTTTTTTTTTTTTGCCTAGCTAAAGGTTTATTAATTTTCTTTACAATTTCAAAGAACCAGTTCTTCATTTTGCTGATCCATTGAATTTTTTCTAGCTTTTATATTATTTATTTCTGCTCTGAGTTTGATTATTTCTATCCCTCTACCAATTTGGGGTTTCGTTTGTTCTTGTGTTTCTAGTTTTTGAGGCGCATTGTTATGTTGTTTACTAGAATTCTCTTTTTTTGATGTAGACATTTAATGCTGTAAACTTTCTTCTTAGGACTCTGCTTTTGCTGTGTCCTATAATTCCTGTTAGAATACATTCCCATTTTCCTTTTTCTCAATAAGCCTTTTCTTTTAAATTTCTCAAATAGATTTTTATTGACCCATTGGTTATTTAGGAATATGTTCTTTGTGAAATTTGTTGTCCTTGTTGATTTTCAGTTTTATATCATTATGGTCAGAAAATACATGTGATATAATCTGTAACTTCTTAAATTTGTTAAGACATGTTTTGTGGCCTAACATGTAATCTATCCTGGAGAATGTTTTATTGCAGTGGAGAAAAATGTGTATTCTGCAACTGTTGAATAGAATATTCTGTAAATATCTGTTAGGTTCACTTGGTTTACAGTGCAGTTTAAGTTGAATGTTTCTTTGCTGATTTTCTGTCTGGATGATCTCTTCATTGTTGAAAGTGAGCCATTAACCTTCCTTACTATTACTATATTTCAATCTTTCACTCCTTTTAGATCTAATACCATTTGCATTATATATTTGTGAGCTCCGATGTTGAATGCATGTATATTTACAATTATCAGATCCTTTTGTTGAATAGATCACTTTATTACCATATAATGACCTTCCTTGTCCATTTTTACAGATTTTCACATTAATGTTTATTTTATCTAAATATGGCTACTATCCCTTACTTTTGGCTTCCAATTACATAGAATATCTTTTTCCATCCCTTCACTTTCACTCTACTTTGTCTTTAACCTGAGGTGAGTCTCTTGTAGGCAGCATATAGTTAGTCTTATTTTTATTTTTAATCTATGCAGCCTATCTTTTAATTGGAGAATATACTCTTTTTATATTTAAGATTATTATTGATATGTAAGACTTACTCATGACATTTTGTTAATGGTTTTGTGGTTGTTTTATAGATACTTTGCTTCTCTCTTTTTCTCTTAGTGATTTGGTAGTTTTCCATAGTGATAAGCTTTGTTTCCTATCTCTTTCTTGTTTGTGTATCTGCTTTAATTTCTCTCTTTGGGTTATCATGGAGCTAGCATAAAGAGTCTTGTATTTACAGTGGACTTTTTTCAAGAGGCAGAGTCTCACTAAGTTGCCCAGGCTGGAGTGCAGTGGCATGATCATAACTCTTTGTAACCCAAAATTCCTAGGCTTGAAGGGATCTTCCCACCTCACCATCCTAAGCAACTAAGACTACAGATACATATTACCGTGCCTAGCTATAGATATTTTTTTTTATGTTTTGCAGAGATGGGTCTTGCTATGTTGCCTAGGTTTGTCTCAACTCCTAGGCTCAAGTAATATTCTTGCCTTAGCCTTCTAAAATACTGGGATTACAGGTGTGAGCCATTATTCCTGGTGATAATAGATTACTTTAAGCTGATAATTCATGACTTTAGTCACAGAAAAACACTCTGAACTGTTTTCCTGCCCCCTTCAACTTATATTTTTATTGCCTTAATTTACATCTTTATCTATTGTGTTTTCCTTAACTACAATTTGTAGCTGCTGTTTTTGACTATTTTGAGTTTAGAATCTTCATACTAGAGGATTAAGAAATGGATACAACACCATTATGTCCCTAGGGTACTCTGAGTTTGGTTACAAATGTGTCCCTACTGGTGGTTTTTATATTTTCACATGTTTTTATAACATTAATTATTTTGCTTTCATTTCCAATTTTAGCACTCCTTTAAGATTTTTTTTTTTTTCAGGTCATTCTAATGGTGATCAATTCCTTCAGCTTCTTGCTTGACTTGGAAAATCTTTATTTTTCTTTTTTTCTGAAGTATAGATTGATTTGGTGGAATAGTATTATTGGCTGCTTTTTTCTCTTTCAGAAATTTTAACATATAATTCCATTCTCTTCTAGCATCAAGGCTTTTGCTGAGAAATCTGCTGATTGTCTAATGGGGAGCTCCTTGTATGTGACTTGACACTTTTCTTTTGCAACATTTAAAATGATCTCATGTTTGACTTTTTTTTTTGTTTGTTTGTTTTTGTTTTTTGAGACGGAGTCTCGCTCTGTCACCCAGGCTGGAGTGCAGTGGCCGGATCTCAGCTCACTGCAAGCTCCGCCTCCCGGGTTCACGCCATTCTCCTGCCTCAGCCTCCGGAGTAGCTGGGACTACAGGCGCCCGCCACCTCGCCCGGCTAGATTTTGTATTTTTGGTAGAGACGGGGTTTCACCGTGTTAGCCAGGATGATCTCGATCTCCTGACCTCGTGATCTGCCCGTCTCGGCCTCCCAAATGCTGGGATTACAGGCTTGAGCCACCGCGCCCGGCCATGTTTGACTTTTGACAGTTTGATTATAATGTGCCTTGAAGAGGATCTCTTTGGGTTAAATCCAATTGAGGACTTTGAGTTTCCAGAATCTGGATGTTAATATCTCTTTCAGGACTTATGGAGGTATTATTTCTTTTTTTTTTCTCCGTTTTTTTTTTTTTTTTTTTTTTTTTAGATGGAGTCTCGCTCTGTTACCCAGGCTGGAGTGCAGTGGCGCAATCTAGGCTCACTGCAAGCTCTGTCTCCCGGGTTCACGCCTCCTAAGTAGATGGGACTACAGGTACCCACCACCACACCTAGCTAATTTTTGTATTTTTAGTAGAGACAGGATTTCACCATGTTGGCTAGGATGGTCTCGATTTCCTGACCTCGTGATCTGCCCAACTTGGCCTCTCAAAGTGCTGGGATTACAGACATGAGCCATCCTACCCGGCTGGTATTATTTCATTAAATATATTTTCTATGCCTTCATTCAACTCTTTTCCCTTAGTCATTTATATAATTTGCATATTTGTTCACTTAATGATGTCTCATAAGTTCCACGTTTTCTTTATTTTTTATTTATTCTCATTTCTTTATTCCTCTGATTAGATTATTTCAAAAGACCTGTATTTAAGTTCAAAAATTTTTTCTCCTGCTTGATCTAGTGTGTTGTCACAGTTCTCCCCTGTAGTTTTTATTTTATTTATTGAATTCTTTAGATCCAAGATTTTTGGGTTTTTTTATATCTCTTTGTTAATTTTTTATTTAAATCATGAATTATAACTGATTTTATTGAATCATTTGTTTATGTTCTATTGTATCTCTCAGTTTCGTTAAGGTTATTATTTTCCAATTTTTAGTTATGTTGCAAATTGTCTTTTCATTGTGGTCTGTAACGATGGAATTATTGTGTTCCTTTGTTGTTGCTGCTGTTGTTTTTGCTTTTTCATATTTCCCCCTTGTGTTCCTATATGTTGCTATCTGTACATGTAGTGAAAAGTCTTCTTTTCCAATTTCGTGAAGTAAGTTTTGTAGAGAAACAGTTTTTTCTGTAGATGGGTCCTAATGTGTCAGCTGGGTATGGAGCATTGGCTTTTGTTCTGGATAGACACAGTAGCATAGCTTCTGGTCAGTTTCTTCATCTATAATCCTGGTCAGTGAAGTCTGTAGTTGTGTCAGACTGGTTAGTCGTGCATTGATTACCTCTCCATGAGTTCTGCCTGTTCCCTGGGTTTTGAGGTACCATGTAGGTTTGAGTGTTGTGGATATTCTGCTTAGCTATTCGGCTGCTCCTAAGTGCCAAACAGCTGGATTTGTTATAGTGCAGCCAACTATGTGAGCATAGTGGAATGACAGCCACACTTACAGTGTATAAAGATGCAGTGCCTTCTGGCCCCCAGGTAAGGATATACTCTATTGATGGGTCTGATTTCAACATGGTGCCATGCTATATAGCAGCTAAGGGGTGGGAGGGTGCACAAAATAGGCTTCTACTCAGAAAATGCAGCCTTGTGAATGCCAGGCAACTTTACAAACTAGGTTTGGTGCCTGTCAGGGCTACAAGACTCTCTTCTAGCAAGGACTGCAGCTGTCTATGATAGTATGGGGACAGCTGGAGGTCTCTAGCTTATCTTTGTCCCAGAAGAAACCTCTCATTAATCCAAACTAATCCCAGCAGAGAAGACAACGTAGCAGAAACAGGGTGTTTAGTTACCCTGTCTGTGGTGATCCACAGGGATGTTGCCACTACCTTGGTGCTCTCCAACACACTTCCTCAATCACAGCAGTAGAAATATAGTGTTTTTATTGTTTTAATCCCTTTATTTGGGAGGGGAGTGAATGTGTATCAGTCAATTCTAGTCAAACATTTTGCTGACATCGCTCCTGCACTTTTAATCTTTTTAAAGACTTATTTGCCTGCCTCAAGATTACACAGTTATTTATGTTTATAATTTGACATTTTCTGTAATTTGCTTCATAACCTTAATTTATTTTTACATACTTCGTGACAAAATTTGGGCTTTTTTCCATTGTGTGTGGTGAGCCATTTTGTCTTAGACTAATTACTCAATATTCTATCCAGTCCCCATTTACTTCAGGTGTCTCCACTGTCATATTTCTGTCTGTACATTTGTTTCTAAGTTTCCCAGTGTGGTCTATTGGTTCTTTCTTTTCCTGTTTTTTTTGTTGTTGTTTGGTAGAATTATTTTTAAAAACTATTTGCCTTTGTAGTATATTCTTACATCTGCTGAGTCAATTTCTACTTCTTTGCTGTTGAAAAGTTAGTGATGGGCTTTTATTCTGTTAACATTACAAATGTGAAGAGTTCCACAAAATGTGTACCTGAATTTTTGTCTTTGAATTTAAACACATTTTTTGTTACTGATGTGGTAGAGGGATTCGCAATTTTACAATATGAAGATATTTAATCTATGAATTACTTATCTCTACCTTTAATTTTATGTTTACATTGCTGATTGACATAATTTTTTCTTACTAATTATCTTGTGTCTTAAGTATTAACCTTTAGATAATTTAAATTTTATTTGCAACAATATTATTGTCTTCATTTTTTGGTAAGTACTGTTCTATATAAAAATTAATAAATTATGAGTCAATTTTGTATTTGAGAATCACATGAACTCTCATCATTTTGTAGTTTTAGACTCTATTGTCTTTTAAAATCTGTAATCAATATAATCTGCAAATAAAGAAAATTTTGATTATCTTATCCTAACAGACATTACCTTTTTTTTGTCTTATTACACTTTTTTTTTGTTTTAAAACATTAGTAGATTTGAAGTTTAACATGCCAGTAATGGGAGACATGCTTTATAAATTATTTTTCTAATTTTAAATTAAATGTATTTTATTTCACACATTTTTATGATTGTTTTAAGTGTGGTATAGGCTTTAAAGAGTTAAATTGTTAACTTTTTCTATTTATTATTATAAATTATAATTTATTTAATCACACATATAAATTAAAATTTATCAATATATTATTCTGAATCCATTGATATTATTTTCCCCTTAACATTTTATTAATGTTACAAAACACCTAAGAGATTACAAAAATGATACAATGGCAATGGAACAGTCCAAGATTCGAAATGCCGTTTAAATTAATAGAAAGATTTATCCGTATCTATTAGCTTCCTCTGATTATTCCCTAAACACACACACTATATCCTGGGATGTTATTTTTTTTTACATGCTTTCTACTTTTATAGAATCTTCACACAGATTTTATGTCAGTTTTTCATATCCAGTTTTACATATTCTTCTCAATTTTTGTCATCCCCATTTTTAGGACAAATCCAGCATCTCATGCTAGTCATCCTTTTCCCCCAATATGGAAATTTGTTATATTATACATTTTAAAGGTAAAATCTGTGGGATATTAGCTATTCAATAATTACAGTTGATGTAATTGACTAGATGGAAATCAAATTTAGATTTTTATTTTACATTAACAAAATTTAATAGAAATTCAAAAGCTAATCGTAAACAGCAAATTCAATAAATATTGGAAAATACTAGTACTGTGTGTTGTTATAAATGAAAAAGAGCTTTTATAAATAATGTCCAAAAATTAAAATAATTATATCAATATTAAATATAACATAAGAAAACACAAGATTTAACAATGATTTAAAAATAGATATTGAAATAAATCATTTGCAATGTATTTAAAAATGAAAAAGTTGTTTTTTGATACTCAATAATGTTAAAGTTATATTAAATACCTAGACCAAAAAGAAAAATACGTCATGAATTATATATTAGTAAATATAGTAACAGAATTAGACTACCCAAGAATGACAGATTGTAGAGCTATTAGATTGGCTTTTGAATAAAGACTTTTAATTCATTAAAAAATAAAGAAATGAATTAAACATATAGTGGATCCAAACATATAAGAATCCAAGATAGATGAGATCATTTTGAAATTATGTAGATGGGATCTCTAAGAATATACTCAATATGAAACTTAGAAACTTATCAAATTTAATCAGTAGATTCAATGCAGCCAACAAGGACACCTGAAGCTTTGCCACATTTTACAATACAGACAGAAGGAAAAATGTAAAAGGTAGTATAATGAACCAAAAGATGCTTTAGCTTTTTTTTTTTTTTTTTTTTTTTTTTTTTTTTTTTTTTTTTTTTGAGACGGAGTTTCATTATTGTTTCCCAGGCTGGAGTGCAATGGCACAATCTCTGCTCACTGCAACCTCCACCTCCCGGGTTCAGGGGATTCTCCTGTCTCAGCCTCCTGAGTAGCTGGGATTACAGGCGTGTGCTACCATGTCTGGCTAATTTTGTATTTTTAGTAGAGACAGGGTTTTTCTATGTTGGTCAGGCTGGTCTCAAACTCCCAACCTCCGGTGATCAGCCCACCTTGGCCTCCCAAAGTGCTGGGATTACAGGAGTGAGCCACTGCGCCTGGTCTGCTCTAGCATGTTTAAATGGAATTACTGAAGAAAGGAATAGAAAGAATGGTGAATGGGCAAATAATTTGATGAAAAAAATTATTAATACTGATAAACTAGATGAGCCATAATGAGAAAGAAAAATGATTTCAACTCACTCTTCCGTACTGAAAAAGATTTTAAGTAAGTTATCAATAGTCTAAAAAAAAAGTGTAGTTGTGTTTATTTTAGAAATGCAAGAACAATTTAACACTAAAACATCTATAATATCAATTACCATATTACAGATCACTAGAAAAAAATAACATGATCGTCGCAATATATCCAGAGAAACTATTAAAAATACACAAATTGTGATTTATATTGAAATATCTTAACTGCGATTCAAAGCTCAGTTCATTACCTTAGTGAAGAGAATCCACCAAACCTTAAATCAGAGTTATTGATGAACACTTCTAAAATTTCCCTTTTTTTTTTTTTTTTGAGAAGTCTCGCTCTGTCACTCAGGCTGGAGTGCAGTGGGGTGATCTCCACTCACTGCAACCTCGGCCTCCCGGGTTCAAGAGATTCTTCTGCCTCAGCCTCCCAAGTAGCTGGGACAACAGGCGCCTGCCACAACACCCAGCTAATTTTTGTATTTTTAGTAGAGATAGGATTTCACCATGTTGGCCAGGATGGTCTCGGTCTCTTGACCTTTGTGATCCGCCCGCGTCAGCCTCCCAAAGTGCTGGGATTACAGTCATAAGCCACCATGCCCGGCTAAAATTTCCCCTTTTAAAGATATCAGTAACAACATGCAGTTGCCCTCTATGAGTTCTCTTTTTCACAGTACTGGACAACCTTGCAATGCCATCAGATACTCCTTGCTGTGTGCCAACCTTTGCTCACAAGCACTGCTACCCATACACCCAAATAAGACACCTAAGGCCTAGAAAGAACAAACACTAACCATTGCTGACTTCTTTATGACTACATTATCGGCATGTTGGATATAATATGCGAACCATAAAACATAGACAAAGAGTCCTGTAAGTAAGAAAATCAGTGTGTTCTTGTATAACAGCAAAGCATAATTGAAATGTGTGCCGAAAAAATATCACTTAAAATAGTTGTCCAGGCTGGAGTGCGATGGTGCCATCTTGGCTCACGGCAACATTACTCATAAATATATCTAACATATATTTATTAATAAGACAAGATAGGAAGAAGGTGTTAAGTTGTCTAATTTGAACAAAGTAAAGGTAGCTATTAGGACATTTATTAGCTATAGGTAGACACTGACAGCTCAGAAAAAGACATAATATGTATTCAGAGTTTATACAGTGAGTAAATCAGATTTATTCTAAAAAAGAAACATGCAGGGATAGAAAGTAGCATGCTTGGGCCGGGCGTGGTGGCTGACGCCTGTAATCCCAGCACTTTGGGAGGCCAAGGCAGGCGGATCACGAGGTCAGGAGATCAAGACCATCCTGGCTAACATAGTGAAACCCAGTCTCTACTAAAAATACAAAAAATTAGCCGGGCGTGGTGGCGGGCACCTGTAGCCCCAGCTACTCGGGAGGCTGAGGCAGGACAATGGCGTGAACCTGGAAGGCGGAGGTTGCAGTGAGCAGAGATCGTGCCACTGCACCCCAGTCTGGGAGACAGAGAGAGACTCTCTCTCTCTCTCAAAAAAAAAAAAGTAAGAAAGAACGAAAGTAGCAAGTTTGATGAGTCAGGTCATGAATGGCTTTTTATATCAGATCAGAAAAATAGACTTTATTCTCCTGTCTGTGCTAAATTAATGAAACCTAGAAAATGAATTTCACACAATCGAAGCTGTATTTTAGGAGAAAGAGTATCTAGCAGACAGACTGGAGCAGGAAGACCCTAAAGACAGGGAGACCATTTATGCCTATCTTCTCTATGTCCTTTTAACTTTAAATTTAACAGATATTAAAACTTTCCAGGAAAATTACTTTCATAATCCATAACCATTCGTGCGGTGCAGTTCTTAGAATATGCTTCATGACAGTGTTTTTCTTCAGCTTATTTATTATTTTTGTAGCCTATAAACTTCCTCATATATCTTCTTAAAATGGCAATCACCACCACAGAAATTCTCTGCATACCTTATTAATATTGCAATAACCATTAAGACTATGCAACATATATCTGAGTAATATGGCAATAACCATTAGCTTACTTTAATGCTAATAAAATATATAAACATGTCACTGTAATAGATACTGCTAAGTTCATGTGCATTCATTGGTTGATGACTTTAATAGTAGAATGGAAAAGGAGATAAGTCACAGAGTGAAAAGTTATGACCTTTGGAGTCAGACAAGCCTGCACTGTATTCCTGACTGTACAGTTTTCTAATTGAGAAACTGAGTAATTTATCTTCACTTGGATTTAGTTTTCATCTTCTTACAAATATGGATGGTGTTCCCAACCACACAGTATTAGGGGTATGAAATAAGATGACTTATATGAAATTCTTAACGCAGTTATAGGCATATTATAGACCTCAAATAATATGAATTTCCTTCAAGTTCAACCTTAACACTACATAATACAGTGACAGGGAAAATAAAGTATAATAGAAATGGCTCTGCTCGTGTGTGTGGATTGGGGTAGGAGAGTTCTGCAGGTTGAATAATGAAAAATATTAAAACGAGAACTGAAAAGATTATTTATGTCCAATATATTTAAATAATTGAAAGCATATCAATGATTGACTAATGGTTTTAGTAGTTTAGTCTTCACTAGTATCATGACAGGTTAAATGAAAACCTTAAAAATAAAATCTGTGAAAATACTGAGAGAAGTTAGAAATATTCATGCCTATATTACTCATATGGTAATATGTAATCAATAAAGTATGTATTCAGCTATGTATAACAGTAAATACAGTATTTATATTTAGAATTGCCTTTGTTTAAGTTCTACAGGAATTATAAGAGCATATATACTGTGACACGTTTACAAGAGGATATTTTGAGTTTTTAAGATGTTTTGAGTTTTTAGGTCAACTTAGGATTCTTCCTGTGCTGCAGATAAGAAATTCGTTAGAGTCAGAATGTGTGTGTGTGTGTGTGTGTGCACAAGCATACATGTACGTGTGTTTCCATTCAAAAGATAAGAATCCAGTTGGAGGACAAAATTACCACCGCAATTAACAAGATAATTAACAAGATAGTAAAGTGGAGTAAAGGCAATGGAAATAATGGTAATAGCCAAAACTACTGACATGTGCTCTAACCAAGGGCTACAAGATAAGGGAATTAATGGGAACTGAAGTCCAGCACCCTGTGACAAGAGGACTACAAGAAGGAATATGACATGCAAAAGACTCATTGGTGGAGGGGTACAGAAACAAGTGTAGGATTGCCTGGGAGGTGACCAAGACAGCTTAAAGTTCCCCTCAGCTTGATTAAACTTCAGACAGGCTTCTTTCTGCTTCTAGGTCTGTGGCCTCTAGCCCTGACAAAATCCAGGTGGTCTAACCACAGAGGTCTCTCCCTTCCCTTTTCTAGGAGCATTTACTTTAGAAAATGCATCATTGTAATTTCTTTCTCTGCCCCTTTGAGATTTATAACATTTTAATAGCTTTTTGCTAGTTTTACAACCTCGGATTGTCTTTCTCAAGAATTTGGGGGTCTTGCTTTTGAAATGTAATCATGAAGAAAGATGGCAGCCCTATGTCCTAATATCCGTGAAATTTATTTAATTTTCACTGGTGCCTCACTCCAAGTTGTAAAATAAAATAGGAGAAATTTTACTTTTCCTTTGGTAAGGAGGTAACTGGCAAACATAGATGTCCTGTAATTCCCCTGCCAACATTATCCATAGGAGGAGTCCTGCTTCTGTTGACAATGGGCCTGTCTTGGTACTCTTGTCATTGTCAGTCACAGGGAAGCCACAGGAAGTGTAGCCACGACCCAAACATTGTTGTACAAACAGAGGTTTCACAGTCGTTAAGGATCCCACACTAGGAGAGTTGAGCAATGTCTTTCATATCCTCCATCGGTTTTACTTGTCTGTGCAGGTTTAGGGAGCAGTTATTCCATGGTTCCTGTGGACTTTTCTTCTGGAAGGGAAACAGAGATGGAGGAGGGAATACCCATCCCCTCCAACCCTTTCTGCAGTTGGCTTCAAGACTGTAACTGGTACTCACCCTTACCTTCATTCACTATTCATTCAAATCTCTCTCACCTGCAGCTCTCAGTTCTCCAGTCTTGATAAATTACCAAGTGGTATAACCTGAGGCTTTACTCCTAAGGGTCTGAATCCTTACCAATCCTACTCTTTTCAGACCAGGGTTGCTGTGCATGCTCACTCACCATTACAATGGGACACAGAAGGACCAGGAGGCATCCCACTGGATCATCTGGACTGCACACGCTGCCTTTTGCCTTCATTGTGTAAATGTAGCCTTACCTTCTCTGCAGATCGTAGTTAATTACTTCTGCTGTGATAGTGAGTCCTATTTTCACCTGCTGGTCCAAGCGTATCAAGTGTTTAAAGTGCACTGGTGCAGCCATTGTTTATGGTATAATGGGACCCTTGCTCTGTTCTTTAATAATATTATATTCTTTGGGGACAAGGGTCTCTAACCTTCTAGAGATCACAATTGCACATACAGAAGACACACATTACCTTATTGGATCATTTAGAGTTATGGTTAACGGGGCCACTCTTGTTTTCATCTCTTGTTTCTAAGACCCATTCATTCTTCTTATTGGTGGCACAGTAGCACACTAAAGCATCTAATTTAATGATTCCACTACATTATAAAAGATAGCACCGCATTTCTTCATAGTGTAGAAATTCAGCTGTGCCTTTAGAATGTGACTCTGGTGCCCTGTGAGGCAGGCTGCTTCTGGATGGTGTTATAAATGCATTGACCAGTGGAGGCCACTTCTTAGCTCCTTTGCTGGGAAGTCGTTTCTCAGGTCAGACACTATGCTGAGTGGGAATATATGAGTGTGGAATAGGCATTTCCTAAGCCCCAAGGCAATGATGCTATGTATGCTCTGCAGAAAGGATGTGCAAAATCCATGCCTGTCAGAACAAGCCCATACATTGAATAGGTCAGAAAGAACTCAGTGTAGTCAACTTGTCAGCCCGTGGCTTATTGGACTTGTAAGGAATAGTATCACGCTAAGGGTTCAGTATGGGTCTCTCTTGTTTTCAAGCTGTCATTCTCATTGTTAGAGATTTTATTCGTCTCAAACTACTTATGTGAACATATACCTTCAAGTAAACGTTTTACTAAATTGATATTTTAGCATGTTAATTAAGCTGTGCTAAAAATACTAGTAAAACATTTATTTGAGGGGATGTACCATATAGCACTGAGATGAATAAAGATTATAAAATTAAAAGTGTTGCCTCTTGAAACAAACTATTTTTAAAGTGTTATCCTTTTTGTCACTTTTTTTTGCACAAATAAGTCTTTATTGTCATTTATCTGATGAATAAATGAAATCATGGTAAATCTTTGTATTGTGTCACTCTTAAATGCTGTGTTTGTTTTTATTGTAAAGGCAACAGTTCCAACTTTAAAAGATGAAACAGCTATAAGGGTGGAAAGGGGGTAACCTCTTTCCTCCCTATCATAAAAGTCACTGCCAATACCCCTATAACAAAAGACACATTCAGGAGAGAAACATAGCAGATCTATTTTGTCAGTTTTATATGACATGAAAGCCTTCAGATTGAAGACTCAAAGATACAGGAGAAGCTATCTGATTTTATGCTTATATTCCAAGATGCTGTGGCAACTGTGTAGCAATGCGACTGGATGAAAGAGTGTGATCTGGTAGTAATAGACCAGGGTGGAAATTGAACAAGGCTTGTTAGTTTAGCTTCTTATTGGCCTCTCTGTACAGCATTCCTTCTTTCTAGGCATGGGGCAGGTCTTGTTCTGCAATGGGGGTCTTATGACCTACCATCAAAGGAGGTGGGTCAGAGAATTTTTTATGGCCATTTGTTACAAAGAAAGATAGGAGAAGTTTCGAGTAATGTTTTTAGGTTTTATGGGTGGCTTTGGAGAGAAGGGATTCTGGTTTCCATGATCCACCTTGAGGAAGAGGGATTCTAGCTTCTACAGCTTGCCTCAACGGAGAATGAGGGTGAGAGACAGATGTGCAGGAAAATGTCAAAGAGGAACTTTGCTTCTTAAACTGCTTCTGGGGATTCCACTTTGGAGTATTGTTTTGTGAGTCCCAACACAGGTATATTTAGAAATCTTCATATTTTAGATATCAATTGAATATGTATACCCCCAAGTGCTTCACATTGGAATACATATTGAAACATGTTTTGTTAAATTAGACTAAACTGAATGTGACTATTGTTTATTTCTTTGTAAATTTATTGAATTATAAAATACAAAATAAAAGGCAGGTGTTGTATTTGTCCAGCATTCACAAAATAAACCCCCCACTCAGACCAAGAAACATCACCCGTCTCCCAGAGGTGTCCCTTGTACTTTTTCACGGTCCCTCTCTTCTTCAACAAGATTTACCACTATTCTGACTTAAACAACGTAGTTCAGTTTTGCATGGCTTTTAAGCTTTATATGAATAAAATAATGCATGATACGTGCCTTGCTGTTGGCGTATTGTTAAACATCACGTCTCTGAGATTCATTCAAATTGTTGTATGTAGTCATACCTTATTTATTCTCATCTCTGCAAGGCTTTCAATGACGTAAATATACTACAACCTATGTATGTATTTTATAATTGATGAATATTTGTTAATTTCCAGTTTGGAACTATTAGAAATAGGCTGCAAAGAATATATAGATGCAAGTCTCTTGCTGAACATATGTTTATATTGGAGTAAGAGGTTTTAAGACTAGAATTGAAAATGTTGTATTGATAGGCTCATCTCTACTAGCTACTGCCTATAGCAGTATATGAGAGTTATCAAGTTTATAAATCTTTTCAAAGAATGAATTCTTAGTTTTGTTGTGTCTCTACTACATGTCTGCTTTCTATTTATTTGATTTATATTCTTATCTTTATTTCTACTTTCTTTGGATAAGATTTACTTTTATTTTCTACTTTTATGGGAAAAATAATAGCTTACTGATTTTGAGTTTTTCTCCTTTTATAATATATGCATGTATAGCTATAATTTTTTAGTTAAGTGCTGTATTATTCCATTTTCATGCTGCTGAAAAAGACATTCCCAAGACTGGGAAATTTATAAGAGAAAGAGGTTTAATGGACTCATGATTCCACGTGGCTTGAGAGACCTCACAATCATGGCAGAAGGTGAAAGGCATGTCTCACATGGCAGCAGACAAGAGAAGAGAGCTTGTGCAAGGAAATATATAAGAGAAACCCCTGGGAGACTCCCCTCTATAAAACCATCAGATCTCATGAGACTTATTTGCTATCATGAGAATAGCACAGGAAAGACTCACCCCCATGATGCAATAACCTCCCACCGCATCCTTCCCAAAACATGTGGGAATGGCCGGGCGCGGTGGCTCAAGCCTGTAATCCCAGCACTTTGGGAGGCCGAGACGGGCGGATCACGAGGTCAGGAGATCGAGACCATCCTGGCTAACACGGTGAAACCCCGTCTCTACTAAAATATACAAAAAATTAGCCGGGCGAGATGGCGGGCGCCTGTAGTCCCAGCTACTCGGGAGGCTGAGGCGAGAGAATGGCGTAAACCCGGGAGGCGGAGCTTGCAGTGAGCTGAGATCCGGCCACGGCACTCCAGCCTGGGCGACAGAGCGAGACTCCGTCTCAAAAAAAAAAAAAAAAAAAAAACATGTGGGAATTGTGGGAGCTACAATTCAATATGAGATTTGGGTGAGGACACAACCAAACCGTGTCAAGTGTCCCTTAAGTACACCCCAAATTTTGATATGACATATATTTCTGATCATGAAGTTCAAATTATTTTCTAATTTCTTTCTTTTTTTTTTTCTTTTTTTAAGATGGAGTCTCCCTCTGTTGCCCAGGCTGGAGTACAGTGGCATGATCTCGGCTTATTGCAACCTCAGCCTCCTGGGTTCAAGTGATTCTCCTGCCTCAGGCTCCTGAGTAGCTGAGACTATAGGTGCATGTCACCACGCCTGGCTAATTTTTGTATTTTTAGTAGAAACAGGATTTCACCATGTTGACCAGGATGGTCTCGATCTCCTGACCTCATGATCCACCTGCCTCAGCCTCCCAAAGTGCTGGGATTACAGGTGTGAGTCACCGCACCTAGCTTACTTTCTAATTTCTTTTGTGATTTCTTCTTTGATTCAACAGTCATTTAGAAATGTGTCACTCACTGTATTTTACAGAAAACTCTATTAATTGTTAAATCCACAGTGATTAGAGAACATCTTCTAAGTGACTTTACAACTTTAAAATACATTGAATCTCAACTAAGAATGTACAACAACCTATCATATGATCAATTTTGCTAAATATTTTATTTTCACATAAAAATGCACATTATGTCAATGTTGGGCAGTGTTTTATATCTGAACTGTTGCTCAAAGTTATTTCATTGTGCAGATATTCCATATAATTACTGACATTTTTGTTTGCTTGATGTATTAGTTAGTGGGAACTAACACCTCCTGCTATCAAAGAATAGGTTATTTTCCATTGAGTCATGTCAATTAATGATTTATATATTTTGATAAATTGTTACTATATATTTATAGATTCAGTATCAATATATCTGTTGAATGGACCTATTTATCATTGTAGGGGGGGAATGAAGGTCTATTTTGTTATAACAGAAAGAAAACAATAATTTTAAATGTGATTTCTTTATGTAAGATGACAATACCATTTTATAATATCTAAAATATATATTTATGGAAATGTAGCATGAGATCCAGTATGTCATTGCTGCAAATAATGCAATTAAAGCCAGAGTAAGAAAACCCATTAATTATACTATATTAAGGTTTTTACTAAAAACAGATAAAAGAACCAAATACAGTTTGAATATATCATCAATAAACAGCTAATCGAAGCACTAATTTATTAAATGGCATAAGTCTTAAGTCTAAATCATATTAAACTAATAATTTTTATAACTAGGTTTATACAAAATTTCCATCAAAATTCTATGGCGCAATAACATAACCTGTTCTATATTATTAAAGTACCATGAAGTCTCATAGCAATTAAAATATTACTTAAGAAATCAATATTGGCATATTTAACTAAGACATTAGTGTCAGGATATAGTTTGAAAGTTTGGTAGTAGATCATGTTTGCAAATATTTCAACATGTGACAAAACAGTAAATGTCACCTTACTTGGAACTAATTAACAGGAAGATTTAGTGATACATGTTTACACTTAATTTAGCTATTTAAAAATCATTTTAAGATAGGAAATTTGTAAGAGTAAACTCTCCAGCTTGATACTAATATTTGTTTTGCTGTAATGAATATTAAGCTAACTCATCTCTAATTAACATCACAGATAATAGAGACATTCTATCAGCACAATATTTTGTACAGTTTTTGGACTATTGAGCAATATTTTCATAGCAGATTATGGGAATGTGTTGAGAAAAACAAAAACAAATTTTTTGTTTGTTTGTTTGTTTGTTTGTTTTTTGAGACGGAGTCTTGCTCTATCGCCCGGGCTGGAGTGCAGTGGCCGGATCTCAGCTCACTGCAAGCTCCGCCTCCCGGTTTCACGCCATTCTCCTGCCTCAGCCTCCGGAGCAGCTGGGACTACAAGTGCCCGCCACCTTGCCCGGCTAGTTTTTTGTATTTTTAGTAGAGATGGGGTTTCACCGGGTTAGCCAGGATGGTCTCGATCTCCTGACCTCGTGATCCGCCGGTCTCGGCCTCCCAAAGTTCTGGGATTACAGGCTTGAGCCATCGCGCCCGGCCTGTTTTTTTTTTTTTTTTTTTTTTTTTTTTTTTTTTGAGAGGGAGTTTCTCTCTTGTTGCCCAGGCTGGAGTGCAATGGTGCAACCTCGGCTCACCGCAACCTCCGCGTCCTGGGTTCAAGCGATTCTCTTGCCTCAGCCTCCCAAGTAGCTGGGATTACAGGCATGCACCACCACGCCCAGGTAATTTTTGTGTTTTATAGTAGAGATGGGTTTTTTCCACATTGGTCAGGCTTGTCTCGAACTCCTGACCTCAGGTGATCCACCTTCCTTGGCTTCCTAAAGTGCTGGAATTACAGGCATGCGCCACCACACCCGGTCAAACAAAAACAATTTTTTAATATAATCTATTTTCCTTATTTATAGTTTGAATAAGAATTTATAATTCTATCACAGACCAGTAAACAATTCTGTGAAAATATTTGTATGTAGGGAACATTTTCAGAAGTTTAAGTTTGGTACGGTTTTCTTAGTCATAAATACTGCCAGATTGCTGTGACAATATAAATTCAAAATATATTTAGATTTTGCATATTGAAATCTATTCATTATTCTAAGAGAATTTTTTGTTACTATTTCTTTTGTTTATGCTCCTCCTCTTATATTTTCACAGATAAATGTCAAATGTACAAATGATATTGGATTAGCAATGACTGAAGAACAGAAAAGGTGATTGGTGGACAAGGAAAAACATTTTAATATTTCAGGAAAAAAAAATCTCTACTCAAACATCTTTTCTTCAGAAACGCATATTAGTTTCCATTTGTGTAACAAGTGCTCAGTATTTCATTACTCTTTTCTTCTCAAGTCTTCGATCGTTGACACTTGACTGTAATTTTTTCATCCAATCTTGTGAGGGAAAGACTGCAGGGTTAGGTTAACACAGTGATTCAAGACAAATGCCAAGTGCGTGTCTTATGAGACTTATACTCTCCATAGAGAGAATCACAGGAGCATGGAACATGGTGATATATATGAGTGTGGTGCCGAAGTTCTACAGATGAATGTAGATATATTGAGTTAGGCACTTAAAGCAATTGCTTTCAGTCATCTTGATGATAAGCAGTCAGAGATGAGATGTGTGCATTTGAGATGAAAGAGCTTGGTATAAATTTAAATCAAATCCAAAGACTGACATTTACCTCATTTTGGTTGGAGAGGAGAGGAATATATTTAAGATTGAGAAACAAATTTAAATACTTAAGACTAGTTTTAAAAATTTGAAAATTTATGTCACAGAATCCTCACTTAGATTCACTGTAGAAAAATGAGTTGGTGACGGACTCGTGTGTTTGTGGTTAGGTAAATAGAAGACTTCCTTGATCATGGACAGAAGTAAGATGAGTGTGTGAAGATAAATTAGGAGGCAATCATTTGATTATTTTATTAGGAGAGATAATAAGGAGAATAAGTATCTTATAAGAGATAAGTTCTAATAAGAGATAATAAGATCATAAGGATCATAAAGAAATATACTCGTAGTATAACAAAGTTTATTTAGTATGAATCACATTACAGATGGAGTAGAAACACCGAGTGGACAGAACACTGTGATACATAAAAAGTCAGAGTCCTACTCAGTCAGTCTACTGACTATAAGATACAACAAAATATAAGCTCAGCTGAAGTGGCTGGATGGCCGAGGTCAGGAGTTCGAGACCAGCTTGGCCAACATGGGGAAACCTTGTCTCTACTAAAAATACAAAATTAGCCGAGTGTGGTGGTGGGCACCTATAATTCCAGCTACTCGGGAGACTGAGGCAGGAGAATTGCTTGAACCCAGGAGGAGGTGGAGATTGCAGTGAGCTGGGATGGTGACACGGCACTCCAGCCTGGGTGACAGAGCGAGACTCCGTCTGAAAACAAACAAACAAAAATAGGTAAATAAAAATAAGCTCATCATAAACTGCTGTGAATGTAGAATTTCAAGGGGATTTATTTTCTTTAAATTATGCACATGATTCAGTGTAAAACGTCTCCAACATCTTTTAATAAGTAAGTCAGAACAAAGCAGGGCAATGAGACAAAATAATAACAATAATAATAATGAGAAGTATTATACAACACATTGTTGGCCACTGAAATATCTTGAGCAATTTGATACATGAGGAATATCCCCTAGCCCCAAGCATGCCAATAAGGATTATCACTTAATACCATAGCCTAAAAAATAAATACGGAGTGGAGATTTTTATTGTATGCAGTGCCTAAAGTATTACAGCTAACTTCATCAAATAGTTACCCTCTTCTACAGGGCAGAATGCTTTCACAGTTGGGTATTTACCTTCATGATGAATGTGACTGGAGACAGAGGAGGTGATAATGACCAATACTTATTAATGTTTTAACCAACACCGAGAATGCTTCCCCAGTTGTTTGCTCAAAATGAGCAAGGAAATAAAGGTGGAAACTCAAGTTTAATGTTACTTGCAACAGTAGGCGCTGCTGCAATCCCTGAAAATGACCAGAGCTTAATCTCATGTAAAGAACACTCAGGCCAGGCACAGTGGCTCATGCCTGTAATCCCAGCACTTTGGGAGGTCAATGCGGGTGGATCACCTGAGGTCAGAAGTTGAAGACCAGCCTGATCAACTCGGTGGAATTCTGTCTCTATTAAATATACAAAAATTAGCTGGGCGTGGTGGCAGGTGCTATAATCCCAGCTACTCGGGAGGCTGAGGCAGGAGAATGTCTTGAACCCGGGAGACAGAGGTTGCAGTGAGTCGAGATCACGACCTTGTGCTCCAGCCTAGACAACAAGAGCAAAACTTCATCTCAAAAAAAAAAAAAAAAAAAAAAACCACTTATCAGTTTATTACCAATGTAGAGGCCCATTTATCTCTGGTCTTTGACAACTGCTGTCCCATCAAAAGTGAAAATTTATTCTATTGCCTTATTTTATTTATCCAAAATAGCTACTTATTAAAAATAAGGACCTTTCTTACCCAAAGAGGAAAGCTTTGAAATATTTAAAATAAACTTATTGTTCTAGTCACATTCAAAAGGCTATTACTTCTGCATTTTATCAGTGGATTTTCAGCCATAAATATATTATATACGTGCTCTTCTTTTGCCATTCCACCAAATAAATAATAATAGCAAGAATTCAGCATTAGAAATTTACAGAACTGTGAAATTAGTCTACCACAGTTTCTCAGATTGTGGCAGAGGACATAAGACTCCTGGGTCACAGATAAAGGATTTTATTAGTCACAGAACAGTAGGCAGCATGATTTTATATTTACATGCGCTTCTACCTGTTCCCACAAGCCCCACTGGAGCAATGAGGGAGGGAATCCAGGTGGATTGTACATAGGGAGACTGTGCAACAGCTGAGGAGTTCCAAGCTTAGGAAAACAACATTCTGTGATGAGGTTCCCAGCAAACTGACCAAACTCTGCCCCAGAGGGAGAAATCATCTTTATTATACTCATCAGAAAACATGTCTGCCTTGTGTCCCAAAGAGAGCCACTATTTCTCTCATCTAAGGCTTTTTGCTATACAAAAGCTTTCACAAGACATATAAAAATATCATGGAGAGTTGCCTTCCAAAAACAAACATACACCAACACATTTGCAACTAAGACAGAGAAATCAGAAATAGAAGAGACATCCCGGATAAAAAGTATGACATTAAATAGGCCCAGGAAAGCTAATCCCTCTTTAGCATTGCACATGCCAATTCACACTTACAGTCATTCATATCTTCTTCATAACAAGCTTCTTCCTATCATGGGCATTTTTCTTGAAAGTGTTCTTATTTCTTGGCCATTGGCAGAATATCTGAGTTGTTTTTTTCTGCACTGTTGACCTTTTATCGAACTCTCTAATCATATTTATCCATAAACACCATTTATCACCATAGAAATATTTTGTGATTACTATATACAAGTTAATGGTGTAGATGCTGGAAACCAAGAAAATACTATGCTCATCTGTTTTTCAAAGGAAAATTTTTCTTAAAGCAATAGAAATTCGCCACAGGTACATAAACATTAAAGAATATACACTGAATAACATGTATGCCAGATGCTATAATGCAACAGAAAATAAGATCTCACAGGCTTTACTGGTTTTCAAAAAGATTTTACCTTTTACAATGATCCAAAACTAGCTTTTTTTTTTTTTTTTCAATTGGAGATGTTACCCATTTCTATTGGTTTGATCTTGATATCGATTTGTAGCCTCAACCAAAATATACGGTCTGTTTAACCTTCATCAGCTTTATAGTAACTTTTCCCCATGGTGCCCCAGAATAGATTTCCTACAATTTACAGCCACTCCGCTCTTCGTGTATTGGAATTAGCACTGTACACAATATCTCAAACAGTAATTCTCATCACCTAAGAGTACAGACCTAAAGTAAAGCAAATCCACTGTCCCAATCAAGCAAGACCTCTCAAGCAGCTCAAGACTAATTGAAAGTTTCTCTTGCTTAATATTTATCCCCTCATCGCCAATATTTTGTAAAAGCATTCTGTTGCTTTTTTAAAAAATGTAGAATTCTAAACAGCAATATATTTGCTTAATAGATTTCCACAGAGAATGTATGGTATTTCATTTGTTTTCACATTTGGCGCAAGTGTTTTTTGTCCTCAAATAGCAATTTATCATATTCAATAAATTCCACTTGCCACTAGTGTTACCCTTAGCGTGCTTGTCTGTTTTTTTTTTTTTTCTGTTAATAGTTAATTGGTCATTATGTTGTTCTGTTCTTTGCTTTCTTGATTCTCATCAAGAGAGTTGAATACAGATAATGTTTTAACAGTAATAAATATTGGTTCTGAAATACTGATATAATTAATTTTAGGTTGATTGAGTTCTTCATTGGTAAAATAATTATATCATCTACATGGAAAGAATTTACAAGATATCAGAATGTCTTTTACCTTCTGCTGCTTCAGTGTGATTTTGAGATACTTTATTAATAACCCTTGAGAAATTTTTAGATATCTCTAAGTACCTACATCTACACAGAACAGAAACATTGCTTTAGATAAGTCAAAAATTAAATGGAAAAGAAAAGCGTTCAACTCATTAAGTCAGTACTTCTATTTTAAAACATTGTCAACAGTTTTGATTATTTTTCTTTTTCTCTTCTTTCCACTAGTTTAGTTTGCTTGATTGCTTATTTTTCTTCAGTAATTATTTTAAAGTATTGATAGATTACTCTCAATGTGTCAAGGTTTAACATAATAAGAATCCGATCTGGGAAGCAATATATAGTCTTCAGATGTTTATGTTCTAAGGGATTCTTTACTATAAATAAGTGAAACTGGCTTTCTTTTTGATGCATATCATACTTATGTAGTGCCTCTCTTCACATGACTACTTTTCAGAATAACTATTTTCTTATTATACAAGTACTAGGACTCATTGTAAAGATTTTGACACCAGAGAAAAATTTTGATAAAACATAATCATAAAATTGCACTTTCTGAAATAACTACAGACAACAGTTTGATAGTTTAGAGTTGCACATCATTTTAATCAAGTGTGTGTGGGTATGTGTGTGTATGTGTACACTTGTCTCTTATCTCAGTGGGGGGTTGATTCCAGGACTTTCCAAGTATATAAAAATCTCTGGATGCTCAAATCTCTGATATAAAATGGCATAGAATTTGCATATAATCTACACGTATCCTCTTGTATACTTTAAATCATATCTAGATTACTTATAATACATAATGCAATATAAATCTTATGTAAATACTTGTTATATTGTATCATGTGACAAGGGAAAAAAGTCTGTTCATGTTCAGTACAGTTGCTTTTTAAAACTATTTTTGATCTGTGGGTGATTAAATACATGGATATGAAGCTCATGGAAACAGGGGGCTGACTATGTGTGTGTATTATATATTACATATTATACACCTATAAATTTCATATAATTCTGCATGTTATCTTTTTCCTGCAATTTTTCCATAACATTATTTAATGGTTGCATAGTATTCGACTAGAGGGATTTTCTATAAAACTAGTAAATACTTTTTTCTTCAGATATTATTGCTACTTCTAATCATCTATTTTAAAATATTATCACAATGAATATATTTTTAACCTATGTCTTTCCTTCATATTGTTATGATATATTCCTCAAATTGCTGAATGAAACAGTAGGAAAAAACAGACACCACGATGCAGCTAAAGAACTCAGTTTAAACTTTCTAATTTTGTTCTCATTTTACTAAGTTGTGATTTACTCAGGCAATTATCTATACTAATATAAAGAATCTCATTTTTGATGAGTTACAAGTGTAGTTGATTAAGCTCATTAAGAGTGATACCATTGATTCTTATGCAATAACCTTGAGGAAAAGACACCAGTGGTGAGACCTCTAGTTTTGGTGTCAGAAATAGGACTCTAAAGATTCTGAATATCAGATCTGCTTTGGTACTACTTCTATATTCTGCTTCTTCAAATCATCCAGCTGAAGATCAAGTTTTCCCCTTACCAGATGTTTTTGGTAGGTTGCACAATGATAGTAATATCATGGTACAGGAGGAGCCGTTGCCAACTGATATATCACAAGCCACATGCAACCCAAAAGTGCTACTGGACTGCTTTTTTGTACCTAAAGAACAAGTCTGGGGAAATGGGCAGAAGATTACTTGAGGGCGTTTTTTATTTTATTATTTCCTCACTTTCAATAAAGAGGCCTCTGCTCTAAGAACCTGCATTGAAATATCAGGAACAACTGTTTCTCTGTGTCTTTGTTCTTCAGCTGTATTCAAGAATCATCTGAGACATCAAAATATCATATCTTGACTCTGAAATTAGCGAAATGGCTTGAATTCAGACAGTGCCTTTCTTCCATGGGAGTGACTTGTACTCTGTCTGAATCTCGTATTTTCAGGAATCTTTTAACATTTACTACTTCAGCCTGAGCCTTCTACAGAGTCATTTAGTGATGTTTGCATGAAGTCAAACAAGCTGAGGAATTATGACTCATTCTCCTTCTAAAACAAAGTTATCTCCTCTGAGCTTATTTTTCATAATACTGTTCTAAATATCTAGCATATTAGAAAGTATTTCAAAGCCCAGATTAAAAGACACATTTTCTGGAACGTTCAACAAATGCTTTTTAAAAATTTGTTCATTCACAGTACTTCATTTACTTCATTTACAATACTCTGGCATGATATTCATTTTTGTAAAATATCATGTGAATAGCAATGTTAATAAAATTAGCAATATCGTTGTAGTATTTTACCACTTTCAAAGCACTTTCATAAGGATTGATGTATTTGGCATTCATGTCATCTCTGTGAGTGCGAAAATAATTTTTCTTATCCTCATTTTATAGATTAGAAAACTGAGGCACAAGAACATAAGTAAAACCCTTAAGTGCAGAAATATTAAAGGAAAGAATCGGAGGCTGATCCTCAAATTTTTTATTAACACTTAAAAAAAATGCCTGCCAATATGTCATGGGTCTTTCCTTTATTACTAGTTGTTTCGCGCATTTATGTTTTCAGTAATCAGTTTGAGCTATAAGGAAATTAGCAGTTTATTTTCCTGCAAGTCTCAAATCAAGATGCACATTCATGCTCAAAAATTCCTTTGTCTTTCACAGGTAAAAGCATTTTAATTTGTAACACCTAGACAAATAACTAAAGTTATCAGACTTTACATGCTGATATTCTGCTCGGCAACCACTTATATTTCATCTTTTATAACTTCTGTAGAACACTTCAGTCCATTTTCATCTTTTCAGTATTATTAGGAACATATACAGTAGTTCATAGTATCAGAATTTCATGCTTATATAATTGAGTCATGGGTAATTAGCGTGATGCTTATTTTTGCCTGAAGTTAAAAATTTTCTTTTTCTTTCTTTTTAATTCCTGGGTCAGAGATGTAAGCAGAAATCTGTATAATTACCCAGTGGATTACAAGGTTTCCAGAATGTCTATTAAATTTAAGTCATACAATGTTTTCTTTTTTTAAAATCTGTAAATTCAGAAAAATATAAAGCACTTCAGAGCTATAATTAATGTAGTCAAGGTTTATTTTAAATCACGTTGCTTAACCTAGTTCTTACTAACAACAGTTTTAGTCTCTATTATAAAAATATAACAAATTACTTTTTTTTTTTTTTTTTGAGACGGAGTCTTACTCTGTCGTCCAGGCTGGAGTGCAGTGGCCGGATCTCAGCTCACTGCAAGCTCCGCCTGCCGGGTTCATGCCATTCTCCTGCCTCAGCCTCCCGAGTAGCTGGGACTACAGGCACCCGCCACCTCGCCCGGCTACTTTTTTTGTATTTTTTTTAGTAGAGAGGGGGTTTCACCAGGTTAGCCAGGATGGTCTCGATCTCCTGACCTCGTGATCCGCCCGTCTCGGACTCCCAAAGTGCTGGGATTACAGGCTTGAGCCACCGCGCCCGGCCTTCAAATTAAATTTTAATTTGATCATTATATTGCTGGTATTTTAAAACCAAATTTTTAAAAAAAATTACACTATTTTCCCCAAACATGTGATTAATAAATATATATCTATCAAATATCCCTTATGTATTAGATATTCAGCCAGATAATTTAAGAGAAAAATAAGTAGGACATGTTCTGGTTTGGCTTTATTTCTATTTTTATTTTTATTTTGAGACAGAGTCTTGCTCTGTCGCCCAGGCGGGAGTGCAGTGGCCCAATCTCAGCTCACTGCAAGCTCCGCCTCCCAGGTTCGCGCCATTCTCCTGCCTCAGTCTCCCAAGTAGCTGGGACTACAGGCGCCCGCCACCTCGCCCGGCTAGTTTTTTGTACTTTTGGTAGAGACAGGGTTTCACCATGTTAGGCAGAATGGTCTCTATCTCCTGATCTCGTGATCCACCCTCCTCGGCCTCCCAAAGGTCGAGGGATTACAGGTGTGAGCCACCGCGCCTGACGGTTTGACTTTATTTAAGACAAATTCTGAAGGAGGCAAAAATAGCTAAAGAAAAATATAATAAAGGCTATAATAGATGAGTATGTATGTTACTTCAGTAAGGCAGAGGAAGATAACACACTTCATCTTCCGGTGAATTGGTTGATAGAAGATCTTTCCCAGAAAACGTTGCTTTTAAGCAGAATCTTACAGTGTTTGAAACAGTTTGCCAGGTACACCAGGTAGGAGAGAGGATATTATGGGAAGAAGGATGAGGCACAAAGACAGAGATCTGAAAGGGGTGGATTATTCAGGCAAAGTGAGAAAAGTCTTATCAGAGGAGAAAAAAAGGTGAAAGGTATGGGGCAGGTAGGCTAGCTGGAGAACATTTTTAGATGTTAAATTTGAAAGTGCAGCATTGAAGTGTGGATGAAGTGTGCCTCTCTACTGAGAGAGGCAGAACTTGGTTTGAATCCTGCTCCTACTCTGTAGTAATGGTTTGACCTTGCTCAAATTATTTGACAGCTATAAGGCTTTGGTTTTCATATGTTAAATATTGAGCTAAATATGTACAGTATACCTTGTATGAGGCTTATAGGTTTAAATAAAACAACAAAATTTATATGATAAAAAGATGCTCTATATCTACCCAAATTTTAGCAATGACTTCTGAAATTATTATTGATATTATCATTTTTGGGGCTTTAACCCATAGGAAGGTCATCCTAGCAGCTGTATGGAGAACAAATTGGGAGGGGAAAGCACTGTAATCCAGAGACATTTTCAATAAGATGTTACAACCATCTAGTCCAAAGAACAAAGGTAGCAGAGTGATACTTTAATAATAAAACACAAAACATTGTCTCAACTTATTTAGTGCCTTGTATCATAAGAGCTTTGCATGAATTGTTTTGATGTAATACCAAAAATAGCCCCGTAAGTTAAATTTGTGTATAGGTTCTCAAGAGAAACAGAATCATGTTCTATTTATTATACATATTCTATTTCTCTCTATATAACTTTATATTAAGTATATAATATACGTATTATTTTATATATAAAAAAAGATATTTCTTTCTCTCTCTCTCTCTACCTCTATCTCTCTTTTTCTTTCTAATACACAGTTGACTTTTTTTTTTAACTTTAAGTTCTGGGATACATATGTAAAACGTGCACATTTGTTACATAGATATACATGTGCCATGGTGGTTTGCTGCACCTATCAACCCGTCATCTAGGTTTTAAACCACGCATGCATTAGGTATTTGTCCTAATGCTCTCCCTGCCCTTGCCCGCTACTCCCAACCAATCCCAGTGTATGATGTTCCCCTCCCTGTGTCCATGTGTTCTCGTTTTCCAACTCCCACTTATGAGGGAGAATATGCGGTGTTTGGTTTTCTGTTCCTGTGTTAGTTTGCTGTGGACTCTTGAACAATACAAAAGTTAGGGGCACTGTCACCCTGCACAATAAAAATCTGCATATAACTCTGGACACCCCAAAAATGTAACTAATAAATAAATGCCTGCTGTTGACTGAGAGGCTTACCAATAAGATAAACGGTCAATTAACACATATTTTGTAGGTTATATGTATTATATACTGTATTCTTACAAATAAAGTAAGCTTGAGGAAATAAAGTGTTATTAAGAAAATAATCAGAGGCTCACACCTATAATCCCAGCACTTTGGGAGGCTGAGGCGGGCGGATCAAAAGGTCAAGAGATCGAGACCATCTGACCAACATGGTGAAACCCCATCTCTACTAAAAATACAAAAATTAGCTGGGTGTGGTGGCATGCGCCTGTAGTCCCAGCTACTTGGGAGGCTGAGGCAGGAGAATCACTTGAACGCAGGCGGTGGAGGTTGCAGTGAGCTAGGATGGTGCCACTGCACTCCAGCCTGGTGACAGAGTAAGACTCTATCAAAAAAAAAAAAAAAAGAAAGAAAGAAAAGGAAAGAAAGAAAATAATCAGAAAGCAGAAATACATCTATTATTCATTAAGTATAAGTGGATCATCATAAAGGTCTTCATCCTCTTCATCTTTACATTGAGTATTGAGATTGAGGAGAAAGAGGAAAAGGAGTGGTTGGTTTTGCTGTCTCAGAGATTGCAAAGGCAGAAGAAAATAAAGCCTATAATATTGGAGGGTCAGCTGCACGTGTGTGTGTGTGTGTGTGTGTGTCTGTGTGTGTCTTGTGTGTGTGTGTGTAGCGAGAGAGAGAAATTATTTTAAGGAATTGTTTGGTTCACATGATTATGATGGCTGGCAGGTCAGAAATCTCCAAGGCGGGCAGCAGTTTGGAAACTCAGGCAGGATTTCTTTGTTACTATCCTGATGCAGAATTATTTCTCTAAGAAGCTTCAGTTTTTCTCCTAAGGCTTTCAACTTATTGGGGTTCTCCTTATGGAGGATAATCTGCTTTACTTGAAGTCTGCTGATCATAATTGTTAATCACATGAGGAAAAAAACAAAAACAAAAGCAAACAAAAAAAATACTCCTTCATGGCAACATCTAGTGTTTGACTAAAAAACTGAGTGCCATACCCTAGCCAAGTTGACAAATAAAATTAGCCATTACAATAGGGCCTGAAAAATATGATTTGGTATGATTAATTGAAAATATGTCAAATGTGCAAGAGGCAGTGGAAGGTAGAGCTAGCATCCAAGTACCTGGATATGTGACTTCATACACAGAATATGTTACCCCTGAGCTATGCTGCCTCCTATTAGAAGCAGATATAGAGAAGAGAGAACCCGGGTGAAAGCTTTGTCTACACATAGAAAATGAGAAAGAAGAAAGAAGAAAGTTGTTTGTTGTGGTTTAATTTAAATGACTAAGTGGCTGGTAGAAAGATTCTGAAAAGGAGTGGTGGTACAGGATGAATAAATTGTCCTGTTTTTGAATCAGTTTCCTTTTCTGCCCTAGAGGACACTAAGGGCTAAACAACATAATAAATAAACATGTTATTTCCCTAGATTAAAATCTTTGATGAAAAAAGAAATCCTCACTGTTCCTTCCTTCCTTTTGAAGTATCTCCCCTGCAGCCTGAACTATCTTTCCACATTTATCCACTTCTAACACCCAACTCACCCTTCAAAGTTTTAGATAGCCCAGCTTCTTCTTTGTGAAGCCATCAGTGAGTTTCCAACATCACTTACGCATTGTCCTCTGTGCTTCTGTAGGGCACAACTTTACTAATGCTGGAATACTTCTCAGCAAATTCCTTGAGATGGGGAAACATCTCATCCAGCTTTGTACACTCTGCAGCTAGCAAAGTGCCTGGTTTCCAGCACCAAGCAACAGGTTGGTGCTATAAATAAAGAATAGTCTCTTCATTTAAATAATATGAATATACATGTGTTTGGACAAGAGTATAAAACAACTTATTTATCAATCATTTTAAACGTCTAAATTAAGGATCAAATAATGAGGTGACTTTTTTTTTTTTTCAAGTACTATCCAGTAAAGTACAGTGGACTTTGGAAAATGTTGCTGTGTCTGGCCTCATTCATATCTTTTTCTCTTTGGTTGGTCTCTATTTTCACTCAAAACTACATATCATTCTTTAGCTTATACACTTATGTGATTAGAGGTGCTAGGAAAAAATACCATCAATACAGATTTATGCTGATTCTGCAGTAACTTGAACAAAGTTTAAAAATAAACAGCAAAGGGGAAGACAAAGAATCAGTATTGATTATATTGCTAAGTTCACCTTCTAAACAAAGTTTCATTTTCCTTCTTATATTAAAATAGCCAAACAAATTAGACTTTTTACATTTTTCTTTCCTTGGCATCTAAACTCTGTGCTGCTGCTTTTTTTTTTTTTTTCTCTTTAATATACAAAAACCAGGTGATTCCTTAATATCATTTTGAAATTGTCATATAACATTGGGCTAAAATTTAAAATTACATAACCCAAAACTTGATATGAATTCTAACGACTGAATTTTCGTTAATGACAACTTTCAAAGGGCATGTATCCTCTGTTCAAACTGATTTACATGAATGTTGGTATTATTTTGAAGGGAGATCAATTCTATATGAAAGCTGATTTATATGTTTTATTTTAAGCCTCTGAAATTCCATCTGCCTTTATGGCACTGGGCCACATCACAACTAGGTCAGATTCTTTCAGGAGCACACAGGTGTCCAGTAAAATTGTGCTTGTGCTTGGCAGCTTACACAGTGGCACCACACCAAAGGCTGAACACAAGCTTTCTCCTCTCGGCGAGAGCCACCTTCTTATTGTGTTTGTGCCTGTACCTGGTCTCAGGCCAAAAATGAATGGATAGACAGTGAGTTTGAGTAATGAAGACACATTGAGTATACACATCGGCTTATCTTTTATAAAGGACTTTAATTTGAATAATGTTGGCATGTAAAATTCAAGAAAGAGAAATGGAGTACTCACTACCTTTCATTAAAAATGCCACTGTAAATACTAAAAATGCACAAATGTGTCAAGTTATATCCATCATTTTTAAAGAAGCATAGGAAGCATTTTTTAAAAACACAAAGAGTGTTTTCTATTTCAAATAGTATGCAGCATATTCTGAGTTAAAGCCTTTCATGATCTAGTTACATCTGACCTAGTATGTTCTAAGTGAAATGTTTATTCCTTTATTCAGCTATTATTTTTACTGATTCCTTTTATAATGTGAGTATTCTTATTTTCAGCCTCTAAATAAGCAAAGAATTGCTAACTCCATTACTGTCCATAAAATACAAAATGCATTCCAGTCAGACTAAAACTTCACAATGTAGCTTTTATATTGACATTAACTTATATAGGTATGGTACAAATTATAATTAAATATCTACCAATGTAATCCTAACTATATTTTTATTAAATTTTCCTATTCTTAAAATGTATGTGCATATTTTGATCACTGTGTATTATTCTGAATCTCCTCTTGGTTTGAAAAATTCAAAAGACTCCTCCTCTTATAGAACGCCTCAGGAAGCTTCTAAGATGCCAGCCCCTGCTTCCTATCTGAGCTCTAATTTTGGGCATTTCCAGTTGTGTTACACTCTCAGCTGTCATTGCCCTCCTTTCCTTCTCTCGTCCTTTCACAACACAATTTAACAAGCATTTGGTGAGTGCCCACTAGATGTCAGACAATCTCCTAATAATTTCAAAGGAACACTCTTTCGGAAATCACATATGTGAAAGAAACTGGACAAGGACGGGCACGATGTAAGAAAGAGGTTTTTTTGCTGTTTTTTTTTTTTTTTTGAGTCAGAGTGTTGCTCTGTCACCCAGGCTGAAGTGCAGCGGCGCGATTTCGGCTCACTGCAACCTCTGCCTCCAGCGTTCATGTGATTCTCCTGTGTGAGCCACCTGAGCAGCTGGGGCTATAGGCACGTGCCACCATGCCCAGCTAATTTTTGTATTTTTAGTAGAGATGGGGTTTCATCGTGTTGGTCAGCTGTTCTCAAACTCCTCACCTTACGTGATCTGCCTGCCTTGGCCTCCCAAAGTGCTGGGATTACAGGCGTGAGCCACCACACCAGGCCGAAAGGGGTCACTTTTGTCTATATTATTTTTTAAAATGTTGAAGTAGCCTGCTTCCTACATACTTTCCAGTTGGAGCTAACTTTACAGCTGGTTTATAACACTGTTTATTTAAGAAATTGTTTCAAGTCACAAAGTAACATGTAAGATAATTACTTTTAAAGACTCATTTGTAGAAGATATTGAATTGTTGATGAAAAAGAAAATATTTCAAACAAGTTTGTAAATAATCATTTTCTCATTCATTCATAAGACATTGTCTGAATGTCTATTGTTTGGTAGGTACCATGCACAATTTCTGTGAACAAAACACAAATGAAAAAATGATGCCTAACCTCAAAGAACTCACGCACAGCAAAAGGGAAATTAATACCATAATCATATTCAGAAATGCAAGTTAAAATGTGAACTCTGTATACTCAAGTAGCCAAGAAGGAGTTTAGATGCCATTATAAAACTTAATATTCCTTTCTTATACCTTTGGGTAATTTTCACATAAAAAATCAATTGCACAAATTACAAGGTTTTGCTTGTTTTAACTAAGCATATATAGTCTTAAAGCAAAAGCTCAAAGTCAAGAAAATTGTGAATGTCTTGATATTGTATTGCAGAGAAGGTCTGTTTCTTTCTCTCATACAATCAGCATTATTTTGAAAATATTTTGGCATGCTCTTCTTGAAAAGAAAGGTCACCCTGAAGAAGCTATGAGGCAAAAATAACTACTTTATTTGTACGTTTTCTCCATTAAAAGAAGACCGTGTTTTAAAATTACACAATATGCTTTATCCAACAAAAATCTACATTATTTTGAAGATAAAAATTCAATCTCTAAGTTCATTTGTCAATTCTTTTTACAGATAAAATATTCAACGTCAACTCTCTGAAGCTTTTTATTATATTCATTCTAAGGCCTTCTATTTATTATCTACATTCTGTTTAATTATATTAAATTTGTTGCCTTGGTCTCATTATGAAACTTTTCTGTAACATTTGGTGATTCTCATTTTATTTATTATGATTATGATTTGCAAATCCCATTCCAGTTTTGTTATGCCTTGTCTTGGTATGCTCCCAGATGTTGTATAAAATGAACAGAATGTATCGAGGGCAGGTATGTACCAGGGCCATATCTTCTGGGTAAGAGATGTTCCCCCCTCCCGGGAATAATTAGCTCTCAAGAACATTTATTTATGTCTTTACTCCAAGGGGGAGCTCTCACTGCTCCAGCCCAAGATTAAGTTCCACTACCCATGGTTCCGAGCAGGAATGTGAGGAACTCAAATAGTGTAGCTCTTCCAAATCCATTTCCCCCATTACCTGACAACAAATGTTTCCAAGTTCATTGTTGCATCTATTTTATTTCAAATACCACTGTGTTCGTGGGGTGTATGTATTATTCACTTTATTATTTTATTCCACTGCTTTAAAAATCCCTGCCTTTCTATTGTCCATGGTGTAAACTCACATTAACTATCAAATATCTTGCACTTTGCATTCATATTTTGCATGGTTTGTTGATTTAATAAATAAAATAATTTTAGTTTGAAAATGTGCTTCTTTTTTGAATCTTTGTTTCTTTTGCTCAAGGAGTGGCAACAATATTTCTCCAATATCCCCATGAAGAACTTCACAGTCTTCTTTGTGTCTTCTTTTTCCCCCATTTGCTACATTTAAACTATCCACTGAGATTTGTTTAATCTGAGTTTTTTTTTTTTAAACTGGTTGTTTTTTAAAAAAATACTTTTGTTATGAGAAAAACCAAGATTTGTATAGAAGAAAAAAAAAATTCCCACAACCTGGGACGGAGCCAAGAGACCAAAGAATGACTTGGACAAGTCAAGCTTGATGATGAGACGTGTTTATTAGGACTTACATACAGGATACTCCTGGACAGCAGCAGGACAACTCTGGGGATTTGTGTCACCGCCTCCACCTCCCCCACCTCAAAAAAAACAAAAAAAACAAAACTGCTTTTAAGCTAATTTGCTAGCTCTGTTTCTGCTATGTTTGAGCAATGAGACTGTTTTCCTGGGAGGTTCTCAGGTGCTCTCCAGAATATTTGGGTTCTCAGAGACACCTGCTCTTTGGTTTGGGAACCATAGCTTCGGCGTGCAACCTAGCCTTAGGGGTCAGGCAGTGGACATACACATACAATATCCAAAGGAAACCTTAGTGAGAGACCCATCACACTATGAATTTATACTAAAATTTCTCAAATTTCTTGCAGTTATTGATTTCTATTACTACCGTTTGGCCCAACATCCATCATTTCTTGGCTGGCTTATTGAATTTGTCTCAATTGTCACTGCTTTCTTTTACATGCACACCTAATAAGTTTATTACACCACAGACAAAATTACTTCTAAAGTGTAAAACAGATCTCACTTACTTAGGAACCTCTCATGTCTCTAGAGAATGGCCTGTCTTCCTAGATGATGCTCAAGATCCTCCATGATTTCCAGCTCATACCTGTCTGATTCTTGGAATTCATAAAATTTAGAGTTCTTTTTTCTCTCTGGTTTCCCAAGCTCTTTTTAGTATTCCTGATTGTGCATAGTTCTCAGTTGAGACATCTAGTCACCCCAGTGTGTAAGTGAATGCCTCTCAGTAAAATATTCTGTAAGTACTTCTTGAATATATAATTATAACAGAAAACATATGCTGAGAAGGTGGACTCTTGGTACCATTGTCCAATCTGTTCCCCTTTCTTTTGTGTCACAAGCATTTCTCCGCTGGGCCTAGTTAGTCTTCCATACTCTTCTCAATAAACAAACTGCCCACAGGACTCACCCTTCTTTAAATCATTTTATTGACCACCAACCAAGAAAAACTGCACTGGCATCTCAGCCTTCTATAGAAACCATGGATCAGCATTCATTTTTCAATATTAGCTTAAGACATACAAAGTTAACAGTATTCTTTTGGCTTAAAAAGTTGGATTTTGGCAATTTTATGAATTTTATCCTAATATGCAGAGTACTAAATTCTACAAAATACCTGACAACAATAATTTTATCTACCTTGTTACATTTCCAGTGATTATATGTATTTCTCACAGTTTGATATGTCAGAAACCTCACAGGCTTGTCCACCCATCAGTGGATATTTGATTCAGATACAATATTTTCTCTGGCCAAAATAATTTTACCACTTTTTAAAAATTTAATTTATTTTTTGGAGCTGTTTTAAGTTCACAGTGAAATTGAGCAGAAAGTGTAGAGAATTTTCACATATCTCTTGGCCCCCACATAATAGCCTCCCCCTCTACCAACATCCCACACCAGAGTGGTACATTTGTTACAATTGATGAACCTATATTGACACATTATTATCACCCAGAGTCTATAATTTCCATTAGGTCTTACTCTTGTTATATATGCAATATATACATACATATCCATATAAAAAATAATAAATTATATACATATATAAATGTATACACACACACACACACTTTTGTAAGATGAAGTGTCGCACTATCGCCCAGGCTGGAGTGTAATGGTGCGATCTCAGCTCATTGCAACCTCTGCCTCCCGGGTTCACGCCACTCTCCTGTTTCAGCCTCCTGAGTAGCTAGGATTACAAGTTTCACTCTTGTCACCCAGGCTGGAGTACGATGGCATGATCTTGGCTCACTACAACCTCCTCCTCCCAGGTTCAAGCAATTCTCCTGCCTCAGCCTCCCGAGTAGCTGAGATTACAGGCATGCACCACCACGCCTGGCTAATTTTGTATTTTTAGTAAAGACGGGGTTTCTCCATGTTTGTCAGGCTGGTCTCGAACTCTCGACCTCAGGTGATCCACCCACCTCAGCCTCCCAAAGTGCTGGGATTACAGGCATGAGCCACCTAGCCTGGCCGGTATGTGTATAAAGGCTCATGCCTGTAATCCCAGAACTTTGGGAGGCTGCATATATATATACACAGAGAAAGAGAGAGAGAGAATATATATATATATAGCGTATATATATACACACACAGAATATATATATAGAGAGAGAGAGAGAGAGAGTTTGACAAATGTATTAATGATATGTATTCGCCACTATAGTATTACACAGAATAGTTTCACTGGCCTAAAAATCTTCCCTGTCCTACCTATTCATCTCTCCCTCTCTCCAACACTTTGAAACTATGATATTTTTACTGTCTATACTCTTGTCTTTTCTGGAATGCCATATAGTGAGAATCATATAGTAGATAGCCTTTTCAGGTTGCTTTCTTTCACTTAGTAATATATAGGCAAGATTCCTCTGTGACTTTACATAGCTTGATAGCTTATTTCTTCTTTGCACTGCAAAATATTCCATAGTTTGTTTTTTTCAATCTATTTACCTACTGAAGTTCAGCTTAGTTGCTTCCAAGTTTAGGCAGTTATAAATAGAACTGTTATAAATATTTGTATGCAGGCTTTTGTATGGATATAACTATCCAACTCATTTGGATAAATCCCACGGGGCCCTCTTGTTAGATCATATAATAAAAGTAGGCTTTAGTTTTGTAAGAAACTGCCAGTCTTCTATAGCTGTACTATTTTGCATTCCTGCCAGGATTCACCACTTTTGATTGCTGTGAGATTCTGGTACACTATTCAGATGGAGCTATTTCTCATTTTCTCTATGAAACCCTCACCAATATCTCCAAGTAAAAGTAAGCATTTTTTTTCTTCATGCAACCAAAAGTTTTAGAAACATTTTAAGCATATGTGAAGTAGACCCATATGAGATCATTCTAGGAAAGAAGGACAAGTGTCATGCCAGAGGTAAACTCATCTTAGAAAATGTCATGATATGAGATGGTGACTAAAGGCAAGCACCAGAGCTGAGTTAGTGAAAATAAATGTTTCAGTGCAGAGAAATGTGGATATTGATGGTTTCCTTCTATGCTTAACCACATTCATATATGGCTACATACCAATCAATCAAAATTACAAGTCACTTAGAGCTTTTCTTGTGAAAGCCCTTATGGAGCTTGACATGAAGCTCCACATGGGGGAGAGAAATGTCCTACCCACAACACTGTTACCGGGTGGGTCTTTGCTGTTACATCTCCCAAGATGGTGGCAGACACCAAGATGGCGGCAAGCCTTTTATTCTCTGACCTGAGGTTCTTGGCCTCCCAGAGTCCAAGGAATGGAACCTTAGGCCATAAGGTGAGTGATATAGCTCTATTAGAAGCTGTGAATCATGGAAGAGAACGGTGGAACCCAGCGACTAGTGGTCAGCTCGATTAGGATGAACCAGAAAACTTAGCCACGCAGGAACAATGGCAAGCCTCTAGCCCAACTGGGAGTGGCGATGGGTGCCTCACTGGATCAGAAGCGCAGGGAACACCCTGCCTGATCCAGAGGGGTGGAAGTCAGTGGTGGGTCTGCCACGGTGACGCTCAGCAGCGGTGGTTGGCGAGTGAAAACTCAGCTCCAGCTGGAGCAAACAGGGACCAGAAGAGAGTGCAGTTGCAAAATTTAATAGAGTGAAAACAGAGCTCCCATACAACGGGAGGGGACCCAAAGGGTTGCTGCTCCCTGCTTGAATGCCTGGGTTTATATCCCGATCATTGTCCCTCCCCCTGTGTTCTCAGGCAATATATGATTTGACTATTTCTTTACCTCCTGCTTTTAGCCTAATTTGTATTTTAGCGAACCCTCTTTGCTACCTGATTGGTTGGGTGTGAGTTGAGGTAGAAGTCCCGTGTTTAAAGGTGGGTGTGATCATCTTCACCAGCTAGGCTTAGGAATTCTTAATCAGCCTAGGAAATCCAGCTAGTCCTTTCTCTCAACACTGAAGTGTTATGTCACAGATTGGGACCAGTAAAGTGCCTCAACACAAGGGGCTTCCTGTGGTGTTCAGCACAGAAGCTATAGCAGAAATCATCAGGGGATCAAAGCTTTCACCACAGGGAGGGCATACCTAGTTTCAGCTTTATGTCATCTTTTAAACGATGACCTCTGAAAAAAAAATTCTTAAGGAAATTGAAACCGGCACACAGTGATACACAGATAGCAGCTGATTTGTAGTTCACCCTTAGGGGTTAAGGGTTGACAAAAATTACTCAAGAAGGGAAACCAGTAGCGTAATAAATGTCTCAACATCAGCAGAAGCCAGATGCTATTGAAATGTAACTAATGAAAGAAGCATGAAGCTTATTATAGGGATCATTTCCCTATTTAATATGCCAATATTTTTTTAATTTGGAGATCAAGTAAAATAATGCATATTATTATATTTTGAACTAACAAAATTCTATACAAGAGAAAGTATTATTCATCATAGAAATCAGTATCTTCTATTGTCCTAGGGAAAAATAAATTAAATAACTGCATCCTAGTTCCATTAAGATTCTTTTTTTTTTTTTTTTTTTTTTTTTGAGACGGAGTCTCGCTCTGTCGCCCAGGCTGGAGTGCAGTGGCTGGATCTCAGCTCACTGCAAGCTCCGCCTCCCGGGTTCCCGCCGTTCTCCTGCCTCAGCCTCCGAGTAGCTGGGACTACAGGCGCCCGCCACCTCGCCCGGCTAGTTTTTTCTATTTTTTAGTAGAGATGGGGTTTCACAGTGTAGCCAGGATGGTCTCGATCTCCTGACCTCGTGATCCGCCCGCCTCGGCCTCCCAAAGTGCTGGGATTACAGGCTTGAGCCACCGCGCCCGGCCCCATTAAGATTCCATATAACGTGATAATGATGTAGGAAAAAAACTTCAATAATGATTTTATTTAGTATGAAAATTCAAATGTAGTTATTCACTTCAATTTTAAATTTTCTGTAATATAATATTCTGGTATTTTTGACACTATTACTATCAAAGAAAAAAAGTATGTTCATATACTGTAGTAGATAACTGGCTTGAGGAACTAGAGAATTCAATGAAAGTCCTCGAAAGGGTTGACCTGTTAAAATCTCTAAGTTTCCATGTTGAAAAAAAAAAATCATCATTAGTTTTAAAAATGTGCTGGCATGTTTAAGGGCTTGGAAAGTCAACAATGAGTCTTTAAATATTTTTGTTTTTTTTCTCATCATTAAACCAAATGAAATTGACAGGAAGGAAGACCTCTGCCAAGAAGAGACACTTGCTATTTTCTGCTTAAGAAAACAATAGAACTTGGACATCTTAGTGTCTAAGACAAACAAATTCTCAAACTTAGAAAAAAGTTTAGAAAGAGTATGTGGTTGTATAATTTTAGATTTCTGAAATCCTTGTATAAGTTTATTTGTAATGTAGATTTTATTACATTTATTTTCTATTGTATAAATAATTGCATACATGTAACAGATTCTAAAAGATTATTGTTAAATATAGTAGTTAAGAGCATAAATTCAGGTGTTGACCTTCCACTGTTAAATTTTATTTTGATAAATTATTATCTCCATGACCTTGGGTAAATTAATAGTACCTTTCTCGCTGATATGTTATGGGAATTGAATGAGTTGACATGTGTAAATGACTTATAATGGTCTGTACAACATTCAGAAATCAGTCAGTAAAATTTACTACATCAACGAAATATAGAATAAAATCCATATGGTAGTCTTCATAGATGTACAAAAAGCATTTGGCAAAATTTAAAACCCAGTCAAGACCTAGGTATAGAAAAGAGTATCATCAATATGATAAAAGACATCCGTGAAAAACTTATAGCTAAAATTATATTTGATGGACTACAAATTCCCAAATATGGAAATAAGAGTATCTCCTCCTGCTACTTTTGTTTGACAGTGTGCTAGAATTAATAGATAATGCAAGAGGGAAATAAAACTATTAATTCAGATCAAAATGGAAGAAGAAATTTTTTTTTTTAAAGAATGACTGTTGGCCGGGCGCGGTGGCTCAAGCCTGTAATCCCAGCACTTTGGGAGGCCGAGACGGGCGGATCACGAGGTCAGGAGATCCAGACCATCCTGGCTAACACAGTGAAACCCCGTCTCTACTAAAAATACAAAAACTAGCCGGGCGAGGTGGCGGGCGCCTGTAGTCCCAGCTACTCGGGAGGCTGAGGCAGGAGAATGGCGTAAACCCGGGAGGCGGAGCTTGCAGTGAGCTGAGATCCGGCCACTGCACTCCAGTCCGGGCGACAGAGCGAGACTCCGCCTCAAAACAAAACAAAAAAAAAGAATGACTGTTTTATATAAAATACTAGTTCATCAGAAAACAACCAAAAAATGTGAATAAAGGAATTTAGCAAGGTTAAAGACTCAAACGTAAAAATATATTATAGGCTGAGCATGGTGGCTCACACTTGTAACATCTGTACTTTCGGAGGCTGAGGCAGGCAGTTCACTTGAGCCCAGGAGTTTGAGACCAGCCTGGGCAACATGCAAAACCTCATCTCCATAAAAAATACAAAAATTAGCCAGGTGACGTGGTGTGCTTCTGTGGTCCCAGCTACTCTGGAGGCTGAAGTGAAGAATCACCTGAGTCTGGGGAGGTCAAGGCTGTAGTAAGCTGAGTTCATGCCACTGCATTCCACCCTGAGTGATAGAGTGAGACCATCTCAAAACCACAATAACTCTCTCTCTCTGTGTATATATATTAGTGTGTATATATAAGCGCATATATATAAGCGCATACATATTAATGTATGTATATAGTCATAAGTATATTAGAAACGTTTACTGAAAATAACCATTTTTTAAATACTATCCACAGTAATTTCAAATTTGAAATATATTTGCAATAAATATGATATCCCCACTACAATAAAAATTATAAAGCAGAGAGAAATCAAAGATCTGAATAAATGTAGTGATAGATCAAATCATTAAAGATTAAATATCATTAATATATAAATTCTTCCAAAAATAATATGTAAATTCAATAATTACTATAAATAATCCATCACACTTTTATTGTATAAATTGACAAGTTCATTCTAATATACATGTGAAAAATGCAAAGAACCAATACAGCAGATTTATACTACTTAAATTTAACACTTTCATTACTATAAATATATAGTAATTTTGAGAGTATATGGGAAGACAAATCAATAAATGGGACAGAAAAAAAGTCCAGAAACAGATACAAACCTATATAAGCAATAAATTTTGATAAAAAATTAATTGGGAAAAGACTTATCTTTCCAATAAATGCTACTGAAACAACTGGATATTTCTGAGGGAAAATGACTCTAGAATCCTACCTCAAATGATACACAAAAATTAAACAGAAATGAATAATTAGAGTAAACATAAAGATTCAATCTACAAAGTTTTAGAAAACTAAGATTACTTTGTGACCCTAAGTAGGTAAAGACTTCTTAGACAAGACACCAAAATCATTAAACATGAAAGAAAAATTGATTACATCATTTATAAAATGTATATAAGACTTTTGAATCACATGAAAGAATTCCAAAAATCATTGTCATCAAAGAAATGAACATAACTACCAAGCAAAATTACTTTATACTCCCTTTAATGACCAAAACTAAAGACTGATAGTATCAAATGTTAGCAAGTATGTGAAGCAGTTGGATCTCACATTCCTGCTGTGAGTACAAAATGTTACAGTCACTTAGGAACACAGTTTGGGAGTTTTTTATAAAGTTAAGCAAGATCTATGATATGACCCATTAATTCCAAACCACAGAACACATGACCCAGGAATACTCCCAAAAGAATATTCACGGAAGATCCATTTATAGTAATTAAAAATGAAAAGCAACACTAATGTTCATTTACAGGTAATGGGTAAAGAAACTTTGGCATTTACATAAATCATATTCAGTAATAAAAGAGACAAACATTGGTGTTTACAATAATACAAATGAATTTTAAAAACTTTGTGTTAAGTGAAAGACTTACAAAATCGTGTATATTTCAGGGTTTCATTTATATTAAGCTCTACACAGGGAGAAATAACTGATAGTGGCAAAATAGTGTTTTATACTGGGAAGCTGAGGAATGTGAACTTATGGAACCAGGACCTGAGGAGCATACTTCAGTGAAGAAAATGTTCTACAGGCATACCGGGAGATATTGCAGGTTCGGTTCCAGAGCACTACAATAAAGGGAAGGTCACAATAAACCAAGTCACAAGAATATTTTGGTTTCCCAGTGGATGCAAAAGTTATATTTACACTATACTTTAGTCTATTAAGTGTGAACTAGAATTCTGTCTAAAAACAATGTACATAACAATTAAAAATACTTTATTGCTAAAAAATGCTAACCATCTTCTGAGCCTTCAAGCCTCATAATCTTTTTACTGGTGGAATGTGTTGCCTAGATGTTGGTGGCTGCTGACTTACCAGAGTGGTGATTGCTAATGACTGGGGTGCTGTGGCAATTCTTTTTATTTTTGAGATGGAAATTCGGTCTTGTCACCCAGGCTGGAGTGCAATGGTGAGATCTCAGCTCACTGCAACCTCCCGGTTTCAAGCAATTCTTCCTCAGCCTCTTGAGTAGCTGGGATTACATGCTTGCCAACACATGTGGCCAATTTTGTCTTTTTCTTTTTTTTTTAGTAAAGACGAGCTTTCACCAATTTAGCCAGGCTAGTCTAGAGCTCCAGACAACAGGTGATCCACTCATTTTGGCCTCCCAAATTGCTGGAATTACAGGTGTGAGTCACTGCATCCGCCCACAATTTTTAAAAATAAAAATAAATAAATAAATAAGTTTGCCTCACCGATTAACTCTTCCTTTTTAAAAGATTTCTCTGTAGCATGGGATGCTGTTTGAAAGCATTTTACTCACAGTCGAAATTTGAATTGATCCTCTCAAATTCTACTTTATCAACTGAGTTATGTAATATTGTAAATCCTTTGTTGTCATTTTAATAGTGTTCCCAGCATCTTCATCAGGAGTAGATTCTATCTCTAGGAACCATTTTCTTTGGCCACCCATAAGAATCAACTCTTCATCTGTCAAAGTCTGATCATAAGATTGCAGGAATTTAGTCAAGTCTTCAGGCTTCATTTATAATTCTACTTCTCTTGCTATTTCCACTAGATGTGCAATTACTTCCTCCACTGAAGTCTTGAACTCCTCAAAGTTATCAATGAGGGTTGGAATTAAGTTGTTCCAAACTCATGTTAATATATATATAATTTTTTCAGATGGAATTTCATTCTTGTCATCCAGGCTGGAGTGTAGTGGCATGATCTCGACTCACTACAACCTCTGCCTCCTGGGTTCAAGAGATTCTTCTGCCTAAGCCTCTGAAGTAGCTGGGATTACAGGTGCAGGCCACCACACCCAGCTAATTTTTGTATTTTTAGTAGAGATGGGGTTTCACCATGTTGGTCAGGATGCTGTCGATCTCTTGACTTGGTGATCTCTTGATCTCTTGACCTCAGCTTCCCAAAGTGCTGGGATTACAGGTATGAGCCACTGCACCTACCCTAATATTAATATTTTGACCTGTTCTCATGAATCACAAATGTTCTTAATATCATCCAGAATGATGAATCCAATTCCAGGAGATTTTCAAATTATGTAGCCCAGATCCGTCAGAAAAAAATCACTTTCTGCGGTAGCTGTGGCATCATAAAATGTGTATTTTCAAAACAATAAGATTCAAAAGTCAAAAATTACTTCTTGAACCATGGAGAAATTTAAAAATAAGACTGGTAACTTTAAGTTGAAGCCAATGCTTATTTACTATTTGAAAATCCTAGGACACATAATAATTATTCTTAGAGCTGGGCCTAATGGTTCACATCAGTAATCCCAGACACTCAGGGGGCTGTGTAGCTGGGATTAAAAATAATAAGACTCAAAAGTCAATAATTACTCCTTGATCCATGGACTGCAAAATGGATGTTGTGTTAGCAGGCATGAAAACAAAATTAATATCCGGGTACATCTCCAACAGAACTCTTGGGTGGCTAGGTGCAGTGTTAATGAGCAGTAATGTTTTGGAAAAAAAAATTTGAGCAATAGATCTCTAAAGTGGGCTTAAAATATTGAGTAAGTAAACCACACTGTAAACAAATGTGCTGTCATCCAGGCTTTGTTATTCCATTTATAGAGCACAGGTAGAGTAGTTAAGCATAACTGTTTTTATTGTTGTTGTTGTTAGTGGGGTTTTTTTGTTTGTTTGTTTTTAATAATTAGAGTCTTGCTCAGTTTACCCAGGAGGAAGTGCAGTGGCATGACTATGACTCATTGCTGCCCGAAACTCCTGTGCACAAACAATCTTCCTTCCTCAGCCTCCTGAGTGGCTGCGGCTGCTGGTGCATGCTACCACACGTGGCAAAGTTTTTCATTTATTTGTGTATCTGTTTTTAGAGAGGAGGTCTCACTACATTGCCCAGGTTAGTCTCAAATATCTGGCCTCAAGCAGTCTTCCAGCCACAGCATCTTGAGTAGCTGGGATTACTGGTGTGAGCCTTTATGCCCAGCTCTAAGTATAATTATTAAGGGATCTAGGATTTTCAAATAGTAAATAAGCATTGGCTTCAATTTAAAGTCACCACATATACACTAGCTTCTAACAAGAGAGTCAGACTATCCTTTGAAGCCTTGAAGCCAGGCATTTACTTCTTGTCTCCAGTTATATAAGTCCTTAGAGGACATCTTCTAAGATACAGCTGTTTCATACATTGAAAATATGGTTTTTAGTGTAGCCACATTCAACAATTATTTTAGCTGTCTCTTCTGATAACTTCTGACAGCTTCTGTATCAGCATTTGTTGCTTTGCGTTGTATTTTTTATGTTATGGAAATGACTTTTCTCAATCTTCGCAAATCAACCTCTATTAACTTCTGACTTTTCTCCTGAAGACTCCTCACCTCTCTTAGCTTTTAAAAAATTGAAGAGAGTTAAGGCCTCTGCATTAGGTCTTGACTTAAGAGAATTTTGTGGCTGGTTTCATCTTTTATTCAGACCACTAAAATTTTCTTCATATCAGGAATAAGGGGTGCCTCACTTTCACGTTTGTGTGTTCACTAGAGTAGCACTTTTAAGTTTTTTCTTTTTTTAAAAAAAATATACTTTAAGTTCTAGGGTACATGTGCACAACGTGCAGGTTTGTTACATATGTATACATGTGCCATGTTGGTTTGCTGCACCCCTTAACTTAGGTATTTCTCCTAATGCTATCCCTCCCCCTTCCCCCAACCCCACAACAGGCCCTGGTGTGTGATGTTCCCCTTCCTGTGTCCAAGTGTTCTCATTATTCAATTCCCACCTATGAGTGAGAACATGCAGTGTTTGGTTTTCTCTCCTTGCAATAGTTCAAAAACTTTTTTTTTTTTGCAGTCACAACTTGGCTAATTGTGTAGCCTAAGTGTCCTACTTTTCAGCTGATCTTAGTTTTGACACATCTTTCTCTTTAAGCCTAATTATTTTGACACACCTTTCTCTTTAAGCTTTATTATTTCCTGCTTTTAATTTAAAGTGAAAGACATGCAACTCTTTCTTTCTCTTAGAGACCAATGTGGGGTTGTTAATTGACCTGATTTTAATATCATGTCTCAGAGAATGGGAAGGCCTGAAAAGAGGGAGAGAGATGGAGGAACAGCCAATTGATGGAGCAGTAAAAATAAACATTTAAGGATTAAGTTTGCCGCCTTACATAAGTGCAGTTTGTGGTTCCCCAAAAACTATTCTAGTAACATCAAATATCACTGATCACAGATCACTGTAACAGATATAAAAATAATTCAAAAGTCTGAAATGTGGGAATTACCAGATGTGACACAGAGACATAAAGCAAGCATGTGCTGTTGGAAAAATGATATAGATAGGCTTGCTTGATGCAGGGTTGCCACAACTTTCAGTCTGTAAAAAGCACAATATCTGCAAAGCATAATAAAATTAGATATGCCTGTATAGGTTAATTGGTGTGGGTATTAAACATTACTTATATTTGTCAAAACCCAACAAATTACATTTATTTATACTTTATTAAAAAAAAGTCTACTACTAAGTAAAATAGCGATTTAATCTATAACTGCTAATCTATAACAAAAACTGCCATAAAGAAATATTTTGTATTAATATCTATAATTACATAAGTATGTAATTATATATATACAAATGATAGTTTTATATGAATGTATGAAAGCATTATAAGTTTGTATTTGTACATATGCACATATATATGAATTTGTGTGTGTGTGTGTGTATATATATATATGTTTTTGTGAGACTTCATACTCTCAGGATATACCAATACCTTTTAGAATAACTTAAAAATTTGAAAAAACCACAACATATATTTAAATACATTCTAAACCCTAAATGTTCTTCTAACTTTATGTTGAAAATTTATTTGAATATTGATATGCTAAACTGCATCACGAAAAGTTTATTTACGTATTTCAATATTGTAGCCATCATCTCTACATACCTATGTCAGCCTTGTTTAATCACACAATTTAAAGCATATTTTAACATATAATTAATTTTGTTTCTATAGATTATTTTAATGGCATAGATTTCATATATTACTTGACATTTTTAAAGTAGTTTACAAAAATTTAAAAAATTGATCATTATCATAATGACAGGATTATGCAGGTTTTTTCCTGTTTCCTTATACGACAGTTTGAAAATATTCTTATAGTCTTAATTACAAATACATGTAAAATTTTGATAGGTAGATATAAATCTTTGCTTCTTGTTTCTCTTCTTTTGTCAAACAAGTATTAACTAATTTTTCCTTTAATCATATTATTTTTCTATAATTAAAGTCCACTTTTCTCAAATATTTGAGAGAGTGTGAACTGAGATATAAAATAAGAACACTTTAACGTCTTGAACCAGCATCCAAGCTTTTAGCAAAATGAGGAACATACATTTGTTCTCAGTTTCTACTCTGAACCCACAGAAGAAGGAGTATAATTGAAGGACCTGGGTTTGGCAACTACTACTGAATTCTAAAAAGTACATACAAATATACGGGGAGCTCATGTCAGAGGAATAGAAGGAATTGGATTCAACATTGGCGAGTCATTGCCTTGGAGTGAGAGAAGACAAGAGATCATATGTAAATCATAGATGATAGTCAGGGAAAATTACATTATTTGTGTTTTTGTTCCTTTGCAAATTGACCAAGAGGGATCTTTGCCTTCTCATCAGCTCACTGAGGACAAGAAAGCAAAACTGATGCCTTGTAACAGGGCAAAAATGGGAGTGCTCTGGTGCTCATATGGATAAACAGGGACCAATAATGTATAAAGTAAGGTGCTTCACTATATTCTCTCTCATTACTCTCAATCTACCTCCCAGCACCATATATGGGATACTTGTCAATCACAATGGCTAACTGCAGGCTTAAGATCTTTTAGTGCCTTAAGCAGAGATCATGAGGAATTATTCTGAGTTGTAGGAAAACATGTGTAAGGAAAATGAGAGAGGTCAAACCCTTCCTCTATCACCAAAAAGAGGTATTTGTCAGACTGCTAAACAAAACTCATTTGTAACAAAAAATATTTTAATGGGCCACAAGAAGCATATTTAAATAAGATGAGAATGAATTGAAAACATCAAGGTGGGGCTTTCCTTCTCCCACAATACCTCGCGCTCTTCCTTTCCAACTTGGACCCGGCAGAATGGCTCCCGCAAAGAAGGGTGGCGAGAAGAAAAAGGGCTGTTCTGCCGTCAACGAGGCGGTGACCCGAGAATACACCATCAACATTCACAAGCGCATCCATGGAGTGGGCTTCAAGAAGCGTGCCCCTCGGGCACTCAAAAGGATTCGGAAATTCGCCATGAAGGAGATGGGAACTCCCGATGTGCGCATTGATACTAAGCTCAACAAAGCTGTCTGGGCCAAAGGAATGAGGAATGACCCATACCGAATCCGTGTGCGGCTGTCCAGAAAACGTAATGAGGATGAAGAATCATCAAATAAGCTCTATACTTTGGTTACCTATGTACCTGTTACCGCTTTCAAAAATCTGCAGACAGTCAGTGTGGATGAGAACTAATCGTTGATAGTCAAATACATCAAATAAAGTTATAAAATTGAAAAAAAAGAAAAAAAGAAAACATCAAGGTGTATCAAATGAGTGATGGTAAGTATTTTTTAATAAGTTCTTTGTAAGTTAAGCTTTTCAAATACACACAGGCGCATTTGTTATAAAATGTTAAATCCATGAGGATTGAAATATTTGTGGGTTTTGTTCAATCCTGATACTGAGTCAGATTGCATCTGGTATTTTATAGGCATTCAATAAGCATTTTAAATATTAATGTAATTATATGCCATATGTATTTAAAAACTACATTATGAAAAGCACATTTCTAGGGTAGATCTCAATAAAAAAGTTTTGAAAGCAGTGTTGTTATTTTAGCTCATAGAGCATAATATAGGGTTTAGACTTTCATCCCTCTTCCAGCCCCAGTTAGATATCATTAACTTTCTAGAGAAAGCAAATCCCTTGAGCGTTTAAAATGATCACATGACATATGAGAAAAAGAGTCACAGTGAAAGACCACCTACAGAAGAGAATCAAAATGAGTGTGTGTATATGTGTGTGTGCACATATGTGTGTATTAAATAGTGAAAAGAAGAGGATATTAGAAACATTAAACAAGAATAAGAAAGCAGCTTTGAAAACAGAAAACAATCGAAGGTATTAGGTATACATCTACAGTTGTTAAAACAGATCATCTAGTTCAAAGCTTCTCATTTAAAGAGGAAATTGGGACTGGAGACTGAGAAAGAAAATAATTGTTTCAAGTTTCGGCGTGTGTTTTTTTTTTTTTTTTTGAGGCAAAGTCTCACTCTGTTCACCCAGGCTGAAGTGCAGTGGTGGATATTGGCTCACTGCAATCTCTCCTTCCCGGGGTCAAGTGATTATCATGTCTCAGCTTCCCGAGTAACTGAGATTACAGTCACCCAATACAACACCCGGCTAATTTTTGTATTTTTAGTACAGACAGGGTTTCACCATGTTGGCGAGGCTGATCTAGAACTCCTGACATCAGGTGATCTACCCACCTCGGCCTCCCAAAGTGCTGGGATTACAGATGTGAGCCACCGTGCCCGGCCTGATCTTTTGATTAAGTGAAAATGTGAATTTTTATCTAACATATTTGGTTTTGCCTTTTTTTACCATTTCTAATATATTCTATTTTTGCCAATTTTATTTATTGTAAAAAAATTAATATTTACATTTCTAAATGATTTTATTTTAGTTGTATTTTAGCTAGCATTATGTCTTGAGAAGTACCTAAAAGTTAAAGAAATAAAAGGTTACTATATGGCAGGGTTTGTAACTAAGAAAACATTAAAAAATCTGTTAAAAGCCATCTTCACTAGAAAATTATACTATGAAGCAAAGATACCCATGGCTTATACACTTCATCAGAAAGAATGGTAGTTCCTTTATTAGAAAGAATAATATACAAGAGAGCTCTGGCTCTGAAGGATAATGGTGGTTGCTTGAATCTGATTCTTTCCACATATTCTTTCCAAAAAAAAATTATTAAGACCAATTTCCAAAATAAGACTCATAAGTAGTAAAATGAGTAGTAAGACTCATAAGTAGTAAAATGCACACACATACATAAAAATTTCATAATGTCACCATTCCTAGGAAACAGAGAATGTCACAAAAAATGTTACTCTCTGTAAATAGAGATATAAACACCAACTTTTATTAGTGCTGCTACACTACTGCAAGCCTCTAGGTACAGAAAGCAAATGTAGATATTTGAGGAAAGGATACTTAATAGATTCCATGAAAAAGTGGGGAGTAAAAAGGAGTATTTTATCAAATTATAAACAAAATTACCCTTACTGCCTTCAGCTAGATGAATGCCAAAATACTGAACCAATATTTTGAAATATTGAAATCTGGGATTGGTAGTTCACAGCACCAACTACAGGAAGGTATCGTGAAAGAAAACAGGTCTAGAAGAGACATGAAGAAACATTTCCCTGGAGGAGAAGATAAACAATGTGCATTAGGCCATTTTTGCGTTACTATAAAGAAATACTCGAGACTGGGTAATTTATAAAGAAAAGAGGTTTAACTGGCTCACAGTTCTGCAGACTGTACAGAAAGCATGATGCCGGCATCTGCTTTTCGTAAGGACTTCAGGAAACTAACAATCATGGTAGAAGGTGAAAAAGAAACATATACATCACATGGCAAGAGCAGGAGCAAGGGAGCAAGTAGTGGGGAGGTCCCAGACTTTTAACAAACAGACCTTGCATAAATTAACTGAGTGAGAACTCACTTCTTTCCAAGGGGATGGCGCTAAACTGTTCATATGGGCCTGGCTCCAATGATCCAATCACCTCCCACCAGGCCCCACCTCCAACACTGGGAATCACATTTCAACATGATGTTTGGAGGGAATACACATCTAAACCATATTACAAAGGGAGAATCAAATAGATAAATATTCTACAGAAATGAAGTAGAAACCAGATTCACTAACACCTCACTTTTTTTTTTTTTTTTTTTTTTTTTTTTTTTTTTTTTTTTTTTTTTTTTTTTTTTGAGACGGAGTCTCGCTCTGTCGCCCAGGCTGGAGTGCAGTGGCCGGATCTCAGCTCACTGCAAGCTCCGCCTCCCGGGTTTACGCCATTCTCTCGCCTCAGCCTCCGGAGTAGCTGGGACTACAGGCGCCCGCCATCTCGCCCGACTAATTTTTTGTATATTTTAGTAGAGACGGGGTTTCACCGTGTTAGCCAGGATGGTCTCGATCTCCTGACCTCGTGATCCGCCCGTCTCGGCCTCCCAAAGTGCTGGGATTACAGGCTTGAGCCACCGCGCCCGGCCACACCTCACTTTCAACCACTACAGCCAACACAGATTAGGTCATCTCCAATATATAAAATTTACTAAACTGGGAGAAGTGGATGTTTTGAAATTTAGAACCCTGTGTAGACAGCATAATGGCCCCCAAAGTTACCGACATTCCACATCCTAATTCCTGAAAACTGCATATGTTTCTTTATATGAGAAAAGAGAAGGATTCATATGGATTGTTTGAAAATCAACTGAACTTAAAATAAGGAGATTACACTGAATTTTCCAGGTGAGGCCCATGTAGTCTGAAGGGTCCTTTGAAATGGAAAAGGGTAGCAGAAGAGCAAGCAAGAGGTATGTGATGTGAGAAAGACTCAACCCACCAGTGATGAAATTAAGATACAGGGAGGGGGCCATAACTAAAGAATGCAGGTGGTTTTAGAAGTTGAAAATGGCAAGGAAACAGATTCTCCCCTAGAGCTGGCAGAAAGGAACTCAGCCTGGTGAACACCTTGATTTCTTGTGTCAGATTTCTGAAATACTAAATGTAAGATTAAAAATGTTTGCTCTTGAAATTCCACTACATTGTTGGTAACTTTTAACAGAAGTTTCAGAAAATGAATACAAACACTTTCTATAAAATGCCTAAGGTTAACAAATTTATATTTAAAAAAAAATCCTCTGTATATATCTATGGTAAAAAGAGAAAATGCAAATAAAACTATTTCACCCATTGATTATTGTACGCCCAAAACACAAAGACACACACGCACACACATACTTTCACAAAAGCAGAAATTAATGGTGTTACTTCTATTTGAAATAGATGCCCAAAGTAAGCATTCCAAGATTTTAAAAAGTAGTAAACAAAGCTCCCTAGAATCTGTGAAAGGAAAATAAAAACTTAGGACAACAATTCACTATGCCTAAAAGAAAAAAATTAAGATGAAAGCTGAGTCATGCAAGAGGCTGCTCATGCAAGAAGCTGTCTTTCCTTTTGTTCCTAAGCAGGTAAGTACAGATAAAAGGTTAAATATCTCCACAGGTAGCTACTCTCTGTTCACCTTATCTTATGTAAAGTGGCAATTTACTGAGCACCAGATGAATACATAATCAACTATTCCCCTCCCTGCTCCTTTTCTCTTGCAACATGTAGATTACCATACCATTGTTTTACCTCCAGTCCACTTTTTCCCTTTCAGTGTTGAAGCCCTCAAAATCATCTTTGAAGAAGAGCACAAACCACAAACTCTTTCTGCAATTCTGTGATTTATTCTTCTGGGCACATCCTTAATCTTGGCAAATAAACTTCAAAATTGTTTATTTTGAAGTTTACAAAAAGTACCTGTTTCAGATACTTTTTGGTTTACAAATCAGATATCCAAAATTAAGACTAATGAAAGCAGAAATAAATGTGAAGAGATTTGATTTGATTTAAAAAAGCAAACAAAAAGAAACAAAAATTTCAGAAATAAGCAACAAATTACAAGTTTTTAGGTGAAAATGATAGATGCAGGAGGAAAGTAAGGGGGAATACCCAGAGAATCTCCAACCCGCCCACAAGTGTTTAGGTCAGATGCTTTTGTGCAGATGAGAGAACCTGTCCAGTGTCTTGTCTACGCATGTTTGCAAGGGACTGGGGACCCACATTCACACTGCGGGGATGGGGTGGAACCCCAGGAGGTTCCTGTCTTGTGCAGAGGGGAGGAGCCTGGGCTCTTCAGCTCCTGTGTGGTGACCTGGTATTCAATCCGTGAGGTAGGCACCTTTTGGCAGGACTCCCTCTCACTTTGCTGAGTGTCTTTCTTTTCTTTCTTTCTTTCTTTTTCTTTTTCACCAAATAAATTCTGCTCTCCTCACCCTTCAATGTTTCCATGTGCCTAATTTTTCTGGTCGTGATACAAGAACCCAGATTTAGCTGAACTAAGGAGCAAACATTCTGCATCAAAAATAAATTAAAATGAAATCTAATGAAGCAAACGTTCAAGATAAACTAAAGCAACAACAGGAAATGGAAATGAAATGAAGAAATTGAAAGGTTCAGAGGTAAAAGTGGTTGAAACAAAAGACAAGCTAAGAAAGTTCATCATCCATATAATTGGAGATTTAGAAGAAGGAGAAGGAGAAGGAGAAGAAAGAAGAAGAAGAAGAAGAAGGAGAAGGAGAAGGAGAAGGAGAAGGAGAAGGAGAAGGAGAAGAGAAGGAGAAGGAGAAGAAAGAAGAAGAAGAAGAAGAAGGAGAAGGAGAAGGAGAAGGAGAAGGAGCAGCAGAAGCAGCAGCAGCAGCTGAATGTGTCATGCGCGTCCGTGTGAAGAGACCACCAAACAGGCTCTGTGTGAGCAATAAAGCTTTTAAATCACCTGGGTACAGGCTGGCTGAGTCCGAAAAGAGAGTCAGCGAAGGGAGATAAGGGTGGATAGGATTTGCGTTAAGTAAAGGAAAATTACAGTCAAAGGGGAGTTGTTCTCTGGTGGGCAGTAGTGGGGGTCACAAGGTGCTCAGTGGGAGAGCTTTCTGAGCCAGGATGAGTCAGGAAAAGGACTTTCTCAAGGTAATGTCATCACTTAAGACAAGGACCAGCATTTTCACTTCTTTTGTGGTGGAATGTCATCAGTTAAGGCGGGGCAGGGCATTTTCACTTTTGTGATTCTTCAGTTACTTCAGGCCATCTGGGCGTGTATGTGCAAGTTACAGGGGATGCGATGGCTTGGCTTGGGCTCATAGGCCTGATAGAATGAATGTATAAAGCTCTAATGCAACAAATCTTTTAAAAATAATTTTTAAAACTTTTTTTTTTTTTTTTTTTTTTGAGACGGAGTCTTGCTCTGTCTCCCGGGCTGGAGTGCAGTGGCCGGATCTCAGCTCACTGCAAGCTCCGCCTCCCGGGTTTTATGCCATTCTCCTGCCTCAGCCTCCCGAGTAGCTGGGACTACAGGCGCCCGCCACCTCGCTCGGCTAGTTTTTTTGTATTTTTTAGTAGAGACGGGGTTTCACCATGTTAGCCAGGATGGTCTTGATCTCCTGACCTCGTGATCCGCCCGTCTCGGCCTCCCAAAGTGCTGGGATTACAGGCTTGAGCCACTGCACCCGGCCAATTTTTAAAACTTTAATTAAACCTGTTGAAGTCTTCCACCATTTACCCTGCAAAAATTGGACTAAAAAAATCGATCTGAAATATATTTTAGTAACAGTTATAGACTGTAAGGTAAAGAAAAAAATTACTGGAAACTCTAAGCAAAAATATTAAGTTACTTAAAAAGTTACGGAAATTAGGCTGTCATTAGACTTTTCCAGTGGAACATAGAGAATTGAGCAAAGGGGTAATATGATTTTCAAGAAACTCAGGAAACAAAGTGCATGTCAAAGATTTATGTATTGCACTTTAAATACAAAGTCTTCAAAAGAAACATTTTGAAGTGGTAAAAATTCAGGTATGGCCCATGAATGTTTTTTGGGGGGACTCTAGTAGAAGATAAGCTTTATCCAAAAAAGAGATAGCTAGGGAAAGTTTAGTAAAATAATAAATTCTAAGATTCAATATATTTAATAGCATAAAAGAGAAGAAGGCAAGGGTTCAGACCTGGGCAGAACAATAATGTATGTATTAGTCAAAGTTCTCCAAAGATAGAGAAATAATGAAATATAGATGAGATATATAATCATATATATTATATATGTATATGTATATAATTTAAAACATTACTATAACATAAAATAAGGTGAGTATAGAGACCATATATATTATATATAAATGTATAATCTATAATATATATTGTATATAAATGTATAATATATATATTCTATATATAAATGTATGATATATATTTATATGTTATATATAAATGTATAATATATATTTATGTGTTATATATAACTGTATAATATATATTATATGTTATATATAACTGTATAATATATATTTATGTGTTATATAACTGTATAATATATATTTATGTGCTATATATAACTGTATAATATATATTTATATCCTATATATAACTCTATAATATATATTTATATGCTATATATAAATGTATAATATATTTATATGCTATATATAAATGTATAATATATATTTATATGCTATATATAATGTATAATATATACTATATTATATACTTACATATAAATGTATTATAATATATTTGTATATTATATTGTATATTATATATTATACATAATTGTGAGTCATTTTGCATCTATCTATTGATATATATGTAGGAAGAGACAGAAATTTGTAATAGGAATTGGTTCATGCAATTATAGTGGGAAAATATTCTCACAATCTGCTATCTGCAAGCTACAAAAAGAGGAGAGTTAGTGGTATAATTTAACTCAAGTCTGAAGGCCTGAAAATAGGAGCACCAATTTCGAAGGGCAGGAGAAGATAAATGTTTCAATTCAAACAGAAGTGAATTTTCCATTTGTCTGACATTTTGTTTTATTCAGGACTTAAATGAATCAGATGATGCCACGAGCATTGGTGAGGGCAATTCACTTTACTCAATCCATTTATTCAAATGCTAATCTATTGCAAAAACATCCTCAGAGACATATCCAGAAATAATGATTACCTTAGCCCAGTCAAGTTGATACACAAAATTAACCATCACAGCATATGAGCATTAAATATTCTGACAATTTTTTTTTTTTTAAGTGGACTTGAAACATGGGAAGAGAAATAGAAAAGAAACACAAAGTTAGAGTATGGCCAATGACTCTTGAATTTGCAATAGGTGAGAGTCCAAACATATATTAAAGTTGATATACCTTTAAATAAAATAATAGGTAAAAATAAAACAATAGGTACAAAAAAGATAGTGCTCTTCAATGTGTAAAAATACAAAGAGATTCATTATAACAAAATAATATGTATTTCTAAATACCAAGCATATTTTAAATGCAAAAATGAGACATAACACATAGAGAATAAACACTATAAATGTAACCAATTAACACAGTAAATATGTATTTACTGTAATCTATAATCACAGTAACATAGTATACACATGCAATACTATTATGTATCTACACACTGTGATATGTATGTATATAATTTAAAACATTAATATAACATAAAATAAGGTGAGGATAGAGACCAAACAATTTATTCATATCAATAAATGTGAATGGTCTTAATTTACCTATTTAAAAAGTCACATTGGCTCATAATACAAAACTCAATTATTTCTTTGAATTAATAAAAAATCATTTCAAATGTTTGAATATTGATAGAATATCAAAACTCAAAGAGATTTTAGTCATGAAATAGTTTCATTATAGATGAAGGATACCACATTACCGTAACAACCAAAATCTGAGGTGTAAGCTTCTTTGTACTGCAACTTGAAGGCTCAATGTGTTCATTGAGGCTCAGCTATTGGACGAATGTGAAACACCTTAGCATTGGAAAGCTCAGTTTTTCATGATGGAACTCTCTTGTACTGAGTTAGGCACATTCGAACTATATGAATAACCGTGATCATGAAATTCTCCCAGAAAACACACAGGTACAAACCATGAATCAAAGTATTTTTTCTTAGAAAATGTTTACAGGCTGATATATCCTGCTCTAGAATAACTTTCCAAATATGATTACAAGAATGTTACCTAATTTTAGTCAACAAATTTTATGCATTTGCCACGAATTATTATCTGATCCATCTAGACCACCTAATATTAACTCCCACTATGAGATTCTGTATGTAAAAGACATACTAAATCATGGTAATTAAAAGACTAACAACAGAGGGATAAGAAAAAGATAACCATGCAAATAGAAATTGTAAGAAAGCAGCAATTGCCATCTTGATACCAAATAAACTTAGTCAAAATATAAATATTAAATAAAACAAAGAAGAAGTGTCTATAATGCTAAAAATATTTACAAAGAAGATATAACAGTAATACCAAACAACACATTAACCACTTATTAAATGCAGAAAGGACAAGAAATGTAAGGAGAAATAGGAATATACTAATAGTAGAGACTGTACTATTCCACTTAAATACGACAGTTTGAGTGAAATAAAAATAAGAATGTAGATGATAGATAGGTAATAGATGGATCAATTGTAAGAATACATAAAATTTCAAAAAATCTTCAAAATTGGTGTCATTTATAAAGGGTATACAGGAATAAGGAATTATTCTTTCGATTTATTGTATATTTGACTTAGTTAAAATTAGAAATTACAAAATTTGTTACATACTATCAAAAAGGTATTACTCATCTACTTTTCTAGTTTACATATATGAATATATTACATAGACATGTTATATACATATATATTACATAGACATGTTATATGTATATATGCAAACTAGAAAAGGCCATATAGACCTGTCTATGTCTATATTCATATGTCTGTATGTAAATGTATGTATGTTTTACATATATGTGTGTAATCTATTACATATATATGGTATAAATATGTATACATGAAAATTCTGGTGAGGTCTAAACCAAACGTATTTAAAACTTTTTTTTTTTTTTTTGAGACGGAGTCTTGCTCTGCCACCCAGGCTGGAGTGCAGTGGCCGGATCTCAGCTCACTGCAAGCTCCGCCTCCCGGGTTTATGCCATTCTCCTGCCTCAGCCTCCCGAGTAGCTGGGACTACAGGCGCCCGCCTCGTCGCCCGGCTAGTTTTTTGTATTTTTAAGTAGAGACGGGGTTTCACCGTATTAGCCAGGATGGTCTCGATCTCCTGACCTCGTGATCCGCCCGTCTCGGCCTCCCAAAGTACTGGGATTACAGGCTTGAGCCACCGCGCCCGGCCCGTATTTAAAACTTAAAAAAAATTCTATAAATTAAGAATAAATGGTACCACACACTAAATCTTTTTTCTTACCTTTTTTTTTTTTTTTTTTTTTTGAGATGGAGTTTGGCTCCTATTGCCCAGGCTGGAGTACAATGGCGTGATCTCGGCTCACCGCAACCTCCGCCTCCCAGGTTCAAGCAATTCTCCTGCCTCAGCCTCCCAAGTAGCTGGGATTATAAGCATGCACCACCACACCTGGCTAATTTTTTTTGTATTTTTAGTAGAGACGGGGTTTCTCCATGTTGGTCAGGCTGGTCTCAAACTCCTGATCTCAGGTGATTCTCCTACCTCCGCCTCCCAGAGTGCTGGGATTACAGTCGTGAGTCACCATGCCTGGCCTAATTTTGCATTTTTAGTAGACATGAGGTTTCTCCATGTTGGTCAGACTGGTCTTGAACTCCCAACCTTAGATGATCCATCTGCCTTGGCCTCTCAAAGTGCTGGGATTACAGGCGTGAGGCACCATGCCTGGCCACAAACTAAATCTTCTCATAGAAATAAATAATTTAAAAGCCGAAAGCTGAGAAATGTGTGAATTATGGTAAATGTGAGAGTAAGAAGAAGTGATATCTGAATCTTCTCTCAGATATTTTTATGCTATATATCAAATCTATATATAACTGCTAAAGAAATATTCGGTGTTTTATTTTCTTACCCACTCTTGACTTTGATTTCCCCAAGTTCAGATAGTTACTACGTCACACTTATTTCTCATAGAAGAAAGCTTCCTTGCCTCATGTTTGTTTCCCCATCTCTGATACCTTCAGTAGTATATAGATTAATAAGAGTAGAAGGAGGTATAAGTGTGTGGTTAGCATTCTTGAGTAAAATTATTCTGTTCCCTGTCTAAATCTAAATTTCTCAAACAGACAAGTAAAATTGAATTTTCAAAGTTGTATATTGGTGTAGAAAGTCTAAGTTAGAGAGAAAAACAAAGAAATTATATCCACATTTCACTCAGCCTATCTGTAAATACTGATTAATTGAGCAACTCATAACAAGTAAAAGGAAAAAAAAAAAAAAAAGAACTATATATTGGTCCAATTGACACAAAGCATATATATTTTTTAAATGACATTGAAAGAGAAAAAAATACTCCCTGGCCAGATTCCAAGTTAGGCTACTATCAGGTTCATCTTATTTTTCTTCTGCATTTTTGTGATTCTAATCATCCCTCAAAAACCGTAACATCCCTGCTACTAAATTCCCACTGTAAATTTTATTTTTATCTTGGATGAAATAAGGCTGAGATTACATTCGTTCCCAGTATCATTCTGAACAAAATATATTGTTCCCCAAATAGGTTTTGGTAGTGTTTAGTGATCTCTTTAACCTCTTTCTATCATTCCTTTCTCCAATCTGCCATTGAAACAAGGTCTGGTCATCCATGACAATCTTCCTAAGCTTCTTACATCAGTTTTAATTTTCATGAGCATTACAGGATTGATGAAAAGACTATGCAACCAGGCCTAGACTCTAGAGACAGGTGGCTTGTGTTCAAATCCAGCTGCCATTTTTATGAAGATTGTGATCATCAGAAAGTTACTTAAACTCGTTATATTTCAGCTTCCTCTGATGTAAATTATAGATAAACAGTATTGTCATGTTTCTTCTTGTTTCTCATGCCTGGTGCTGGTAGGCTGTTGTTTCTGTGTATCTTCTATTGAAACCTATATATATTGATTTTATTTAAAAATAAAAACTGAATTATCTCAGAAGACAGCAAAGTCAGCTGAGCTCTTACTGCCTTTGTTCAAGGTCATTTCAAATTCTGATGAAAGTAAACTTTTATTTTAATGACCTCACCTGGAAATGGGGACAAAATTTAGGACCTACCAAAAAACATTACAGACAAAAGTGAGTATCTAAAGGACAGTACTATCAGGGTAAATGTGAACTTAAAATAAGCCTGCTCCTGCCTTCCTCCCTACCTATTAAAAGACTACAGGAAGGATTCTCTTGACCCTGAAACAGGCAGATAACAGGGAACCAGGCAATTATATTGAGAAGTAATAGCATGTGGCCACACTCACAGGAGTTTATAACTAAGAGTCGCATATCCTAGGTAGCTCAAATATTCTTAAATCCTGAATTAGGTTCAGAGGTCTCATTTTTTTTTTTTGACGAAGCTAAATCCATGGAAGAAGTGAATTGAGGAATGCATCTTCATTCAAAACCCCACATTATTCCTACAAATATATGTATTTCAAAGCAATAATCACTTCATCATCTAAGATAACTCTCAAAAACTACTATTCTTATGAAGAACCAGCAGAAACTACAAAAACACTTTCTCAAAAACTTTAGATATTAATATCATTGGTTGATATTATGCAGATTCTCCTGTCTACCATGTAAAGAACGTAGGATAGTTGCTAGGTATCCACTGATATCAAAATGAGAAGTAAATCCAAACTTCAGCTGACATAGACCTATAGATTCATGAGAGACAGTAATTATATTTATTATAAGTTACTGCGCTTTAGGGGCTGTTTTTGGAGTAGCACTACTATAGGCAAAACATGACAATCAGGCACAGTGGCTCACGCCTATAATCTCAGTACTTTGGGAGGCCAAGGTGGGCAGATCACCTGAGGTCAGGAGTTCAAGACCAGCCTGGTCAAAATGGCGAAACCCCGTCTCTACTAAAAATACAAAAATTAGCTGGGTGTGGTGGTGCATGCTTGTAGTCTCAACTACTTGGGAGGCTGAAGCATGAGAATCGCTTCAACCCAGGAGGCAGAGGTTGCAGTGAACTGAGATTGTGCCACTGTACACCAGCCTGGGCAGCAGAATGAGACTCCATCTCCAAAATACAAAACAGAAAACAAACAGCAACAAAAAAACCATAACTAGCAAGAAGCACAAATAAGTATGGAGGTAAAATCAACAAAATATTAGCTAGGAGAAGAAGTTCAAATACTGTGTAAATAAATAAAATAAATGGGGAGTTGCCTCACTATATTGTCTGGCCTAAGAATCAAATTCACCATATTGGTATTATATTATTATTTCTGCTATTAGTATTCTAGATGCATTCTGATAAGTGGATGCTTACTTTCAGGTGGAGTTAACTGCTTAAACAAACTGGAAAATGAAAGCATTTTTGTCGTCAGTGTTTTTTTTTTGTTTTGTTTTGTTTTGTTTTGCACCATTACATACTTATTTCCACTTCCTCAACCAACAAAAAAATGTTAAATATATTTATATGCATTATGACTTTCACTTTTACCAATGTAAGTCAATCTAAAAATATACTAGAAGTAATTCCCCTGTATTTGACTTGTACTTATCCATGTGTGTTCATTGATATTCATTCTGAGTAAACATTATATACACATCTATTAGAATTCATAGAAAGTCAGCTGTGACTGCTATATTACAGGAATATTGACTATATGTGTGGTTCAAATACTACCTCTTTTTAAACTAAAAATTTCATTCTCCATAACATTGTTGATAGAAATCTTCTCACTATCATTGCTCCCCTGAGAGATCAATATTATTTTATTCTCACCAGTAACAGAGGTGGGGATAAGACAACTAGCCTTAGACCTGACTCACTTTTGTTTTCTAGCTCTACACTATGATAAGGAATAGAACTTTGGGTAATTGTATTTGACCTCACTGTTCCTGGATTTCCTCATATGTAAAATGGAGATGATAAGAGTCCTCAGAGATTCATTGTGGCAATAAAATGTGTTACTCTATGTAAGACAATGAATAATCCTGAAACATAACAGGCAAATAGATTTTTGTTACTATCATCATCATCGTCATCATCATCGCCACCATCTACATCTTCTTACTCATTTTTATACATTAGACACTTTCTTAAGATTCCATGTATATGTTTTCCAGGTACAAACATTAAAGGTATTGTTTATAAGGGACATTTTATGCATTCAAATCTACCACTAAAATGATGTCCCTTATATTTTCATTAATTTGGAGAAGAACTTTTGTGTTTATCTTTATTTTTCTTGCTTTTTCAACAAAATTAAAAGATGTATACTAAGAAACATATCAAGGTACAACATTAATTGTGTTCAGCATTCTATATTAGTAATTTACAGGGGTATCAATTTTATACATATGGGAGTTAAGGCATTATAAGATCATCTTTAAATAATAATTCTCTTTGTCAATAAAAACACACAAAAATTAAGTTTCACTTTTTCTTATTTCTGCCTCAAAAATAAAATTTATAAAAGAATGCATTGAGTTTGTGTTTTTTTCTATCTAGTCATCTACATGTTGTCTGCTCAGACTATCACTTTTGGGAAGATGATGTAAGAAAGTTCAATATAGAGCTGGCATAATTGTGCATAGCTGCTGTCAAGAATTCCTAGGCAGAGACTGTCAACTTAAAAGGTTACTGTGACATTTCTAGAATATGTTTTTTCAAATATGAATGAAACATGTTGCCTTTTTGGTTGAGGGTGGGGAAGGCATGGAACCTGACATTTTCCACACTGCCAAAATTAGAAAACAAAGTATTGCAATGCCAAGATTAATCAATCGCTCAACAAATATTTATGTGAAACCTATTTAGGTGCCCAATACACTGCTGGAACCCGCTTTTTATCAGGTTTAAGTGTTCAATCAAATGTAACCTAAAAATCAAGGAGCTACTTTCCTCTAAATTATATGGTCTTGCCAAGAGAATGTAGCATTCATACACTGAAACTACTAAAGTACCTATATCCTTCTAGATGAATACTTTTTATGCTCACATTAATACAAATGCTGTCAAATTCAAACTAGAATAAAGCTTAACTCTTTGAAGAAACAGAAATATAAAATTTAATTATGTTGTTAAGATGTTAAATAATAATTATTTGCAGTGCTAGTTTTACTCTTATAAAAGAAGTGTAGGGTGACATGCCAGAAGTAGAATCAATGACTAGATTTGGCAGTCTTTCACAAAGATGCATTGATATTAGCAAAATCATTCAGGAAAGTTTCACTTAAACTATATTGATAGTGAGAATAATGGAAACAAAAGTAAACTACAACACAGTGAAATGAATTTTACACATTGGAAAAAGCTCATTTAGAATCCTTTTGATTGTAAAAAGAGAGAGGCAGAGATCATGGCAAGAGTCTCAGATGTACTTCTAAATATTTCACATGATGTGGGAGGTTTCTTCAGATAAATCTGGGGATGGAGTTGCTGTGCTTTCCTGTGGAGGTGTAAATGTCACATTCCAAATTCAGGATAATTCCACAGCTGGAATTTTTTTTTAACACACTGTCTACCAGTTTTCTATTATGTGCTTATTAATCTTTAATCCTTTCCTACCTAAATCCTCTAATTTAATAAAGAATTGTACATTGTGCTGCTTTATGTACCCTTTTGAAATAACATCATTTTTAATAAGAGTAAAAAATAAGCTTGAACAAATTATCTTTATTTGCCTTTTCCTTGTTTTCTGCCGTAATTACATTAATGAAGTATATTTTTTCCTTCTGTTTGATTAGTTAGTTGCCAAATCTGAAAATGAACTAGTGTAAGTAGTTCAGCTTGGAGGTAAGTACTATATTTGTAGCCTTGAAGAATTAGTAAGATTATCAAGAGGACCACATACAAATTACAATACGTATAATAAACACTGGAATGAAGTGAAATAAACAAAGTTTTATTGATATATCATGTGTAACTATCAACAAATATATAATGTATCAGATATATATGTACACACACACACTTTATATGTATTTATATAGTTTGTGTGTGTGAATATATATGTATGTATACACACATACTTTTATTGTTATATCTGTAGTTTTGCTGATTTAAAACGAGGTGATAGTTAAAGTATATATTTTATTTTTTATAGTCATCTTTGTAGCTTTGGCTCTAAGCATCTTTGCTCATTGTTTTCAGTTCTCTCCACTCATTTTATTGATCTTGTTGTGGGTTCTTGATTCAAGTTAGTCTCTAGAGTTTATGGCTGGGAACATTTCGAGGTTTTCTTTGCAATTAATAGCATGGCAATAACAGCAAGGGAAACTTGTTACAAGTAAACAAGCAAATACAAAATTAGCCCTTTATACTTAATAATTATGGCCTAAAACAAACAAAGAATATGAAAAGCAAATAAACTCAAAAATTGAACTTGACTACCAAAAAGTGAATGAGGCAGATCTCAATTGCTTAAAGGCTTATTTTGCCAAGGTTGAGGGTACATCTGGAAAAAAGAAAGAAAAGTCACAGTAAGATCTGCAACCTGTGCTTTTTCCAAAAAGAGTTTTGGGAACTTCAATATTTAAAGGGAAAAGAGTAAACAGGAGGGGAAGGAAAAAAAAAAGGAGGGTGAGTAGGCAATGAGGCAAGTGCTTATGTTCTTGTAAGGATCTGATTAGCACTCTGAATTTGTGCTCAGCGAATCTACATATTACACGTGAAAAGAAGAGAGTGGAGAGAAAAGTGAATTATGCATTCATCTTGCACTCAGTAAATCTACATTTTTGCATAAGATTAGGTAAGCATGTGAAATTACAGCTATCTGTTTGGGAACAGAAAGAAGGCAGTTTTCGCATGACTCATTTCCCAAGCTTAACTTTCCTTTTGGCATAGGGAGTTTGGAGTCCAAGGGTTCTATTTTTCTTAGCCATTTCCCCCATTTTCTTCAAAATCTTTCAGAGAAAGTATTATAGAAGAAAATGAGTCTCTGATGACATGTTTGGTCTGTATGAATTGAGTAACTTTTCCTCTCCTTAAAAAACCTGATGTTCCTGGGCCTGTCAGAAAGTGGCATTCTTAATAGGATGTAACATTCTTTTCAGGATCCCTGTAAAAAACCTACATAGGCAAGATACAAAAACAGTATTTCCAAGGGGGTTTTTGTCAGCTCTGTAATGATAATCTCAATTCCACAAAGCAGTTGGTTCATACCTAAAATATGTCATTCCAGTTAAAGCCTTGGTATAATAACCAGTGTCTCTAATTGTGTTCTATTACAGAGGGAAACAGATTCTTATTGAACCTATGCAAATACCTATATTGCTGTAAATTAAGAATACTCACAAATAGTTTCCAAATTCTGGATAAATCAGATAGATAGAAAGAAATATGTTTCAAAATTTACTCACAAGGGTATACTTTACTCGGTTGTTACAAGTTATACCTTGCTCAAAAGAAAACAAACAAACAAACAAAAACAACTTTTATTGACTCTCAGAAACAAAACAAAAAGAATCAGCAATGTTTCAAACAAAAATAAAGTCATAAAAATTATTTCATTCCTCTACTAGTTCAGTCTCATACAATTAACTAATTTCATTTGATATTGGTTAGTAATTCTTATGCATGTATGAGCTCTTCAGTGAGAGTCCTGGTAGTATTTTCCTTAGTCTAATTGTACAATCTCTAAGATTATCCAAAACCTTCACTTAAGAGCACACATCAGAGACCTTTCTGGAAATTTCCTTAGATAAATAGGTTTTCCATTATAGCTGATTATTAACTGCTTTTGAGAAAGATCAAAGTAAAATAATAATTGTGGATGACACAAAAAAATTGTTAAACACTATTTCATGTTTAACAATGCTTTCTGTATGATTTTATTATATCAAATAATCTGAACATGTCTCTTTTGGACTTCAAGTGTCCTAACATCTAAAAAAGTTAATGAGATCAATAAAACTGAATTTAGGACATACAATTTTGATTTTGGAGTTTTTCAAATATCAAAAGTTTAAAAATCTTGATATTACAAAATGGGATAACAGATCTCTAGAAAAGTAAGTCATTCAACTAGCCAAAAGGATAATAATTAAAGATTTTAAAAAGTGAAATCTTCTACTCTTTGATAGAGAGGAGACTCTATTTCCCAAAAAATAAGATAAAATAAAGATGGCATAAGGCCTACTTAATCTGTTCCTCTCTCTTTCCCCTTTTTTGTAGTTTACTCAAAAGGTAAACAAAAATATATTATTATCTGTTTTTTTTTTTGTTTTTTTTTTTGAGATGGAGTCTTGCTCTGTCACCCAAGCTGGAGTGCAGTGGCCAGATCTCAGCTCACTGCAAGCTCCGCCTCCCAGGTTCACGCCATTCTCCTGCCTCAGCCTCCCGAGTAGCTGGGACTACAGGCGCCCGCCACCTCGCCTGGCTAGTTTTTTGTATTTTTTAGTAGAGACGGGGTTTCACCGTGTTAGCCAGGATGGTCTCGATCTCCTGACCTTGTGATCCGCCCGCCTTGGCCTCCCAAAGTGCTGGGATTGCAGGCTTGAGCCACCGCGCCCGGCCTTATTATCTGTTAATACTACACAAAAATCTTGTTCAAAAGAGAAAACGAAATTTTATCTTATTTTATTTTACATTAGAGGTAATTTTAAATAAAATCTTATAAACATATCCACCTAATCTCATAAGGTAAGATTTCAATAAGCCATAATGTCTTACAATTGGTTTCCATATTATTTCTTTTCCAACTTTCTATATCCATTCAGTTTTAGCTATCATTCTTTTTCATTTCTTCAATTTAAGAAAAACGTCAAAACTAGGTAAAATTATTCCCTTTAACAAAAAACATATTTCCAATGCCTTCCTATTACCTGTTTACCAAAAACACATTCTATTTTCCTTTATATTTTACATATAAAATTGTTTTACTAATACTTAATTGTTTTAAAAAGATATATTATTTGTAATGTTAATTCTTAGTAATTCTTTTTCTAGGGAGAGGCCTAGGAACTAAGGGGATTTATTTATTTATTTATTTATTTATTTATTTAGAGACAGAGTCTCAGTCTGTTATCCAAGCTGGAGTCCATTGGTGCAATCTCTGCTCATTGCAACCTCTGCCTCCTGAGTTCAAGTGATTCTTGTGCCTTAGCCTTCCCAGTAGCTGGAATTACATGTACACACACCATCATGCCTGACTAATTTTTGTGTTTTAAGTAGAGACAGGGTTTCTTCATGTTGGCCAGACTGGTCTGAAACTCCTGATCTCAAGTGATCTACTCGCCTTGGCCTCCCAAACTGCTGGGATTACAGGTGTGAATCACCATGCCCATAAGTAAGGGATTTTAAATATGTACCGGATTCAGAGTAAGTGCACAACAAAGGCCAATATCTACAGCTAGGCTTTTTCATGGCCCAAAAGGCTCAAGTCTAAATACAGAAATTTGTAGAGAAGTTAAGCAAGGATCGAAAGTATTACAGAAGCCAAGTTTTAAACCTTAAAATATCTAACAGAAACAGTATCTTAACTGCAAATTTTGAAGATATTTCTATTTTACTTTACAAATAATTTCAAAACTCTTTATTTACTAATGATTACTAAAGTCATATGAACTGAAAAGCATTTGAGTTAAAGTTTCCATTTTTTGATATGAGATTTAAGTGCTTACTTTTTCTTTAGGCCAATTAGTTAGAACTTTCAAATATGTTTGTAGTGAAACATCACATACATGTGACACATATAAACACATAGACATACAGACTCACACAAACAAAAGCAGATCTTCTAGATTTATAAGATTCTTCATTTGCCAGTTTTAAATACCAATTTTTTCATTCATTGTTCCAATTACTTGTTTTACTGCTCTAGGCAGTTGTTAGCTAGGTCACCCTAAATTTGCATTTCTAAAGAGACAACACTTATGTGAAACAAGATAGAGAATTTACATCTCATAGTATACACAAAGCTACAGAATTTAAGCTTTTCAAAAGCATTTTGGTTGTGTTAGAGGAAGATTAACAACTGGCAGAGGTAAAATAACATTACTTAAATTTATCATCAGATTTTATAAGAAAGTCAATTTTATTTAGATAGGGACTTTTAATTTAGTTTTGATCTTTTAAATGGAACATTAAACTCAAGGCAGGACACACAGTGAATATTGGGTTTAGACAGAGGAAGAAATGCCATGGGGACTGGGCCACACAACAGTTTCACAGTGAATTTTGCTACAAGGAAATTCCTCCAAGGCTGGTGGGCAACCAAATGTCAATCAACCCACTCTCTGATCAACCCATTCCGTTGTCATTATATACACTAAAGCCAAATTATTTACAATACAAAGTAATGTCTGGTACCTCCAAAAGCCAAAAGGTTAAGGTAACACAATCCAAAAGAATACAAAAAACAAAAAACAGAGGTTTAGGTTTGAAAGGACTCTGTTCATTCCAACTCTTGGGAGTCCCTGAAGAAAAACAAACAAACAAACAAACAAAAAACACGGCAGTTTCTCTAAAAAAAGAATCTCTGGTGCCTTTTCTGTTTTTTCTTAAGGAGGGAGAGGGGGTTGGCCTGGGGGTTAGAATTCCTGGGGTGCTAATTTTTTTCTTTTTGTCCCCTTATGTCATACCAAGGGTTGCAAGAGAAAGGATGGGCCTGTATAAATAACAGACAGAGGGAAGTCGTGTGGCTGGCAGAGGTTTAAGAAGACAGAAATTTAGTTGACTGAGAAAGCTTCATAGAGAGAGCAAATAGAGGTCTTAAAACTACATATATATCCATATACAATCTAAATGTCAGTTTTTATTGTCGACTTTTGGTGATGGAGCTATTAAAAATTCCTTTCAAATTTTCTTATTACTAGATTTTAGATAAAACAAACAGTTAATATTTCTGGCTTTTGAACTGCTTTAACAAAAAGTATACTCCCAAGTACCTTAACCAAGGATATCACTTAACCTTGGATATACAAGCTGTCTCCAAAGAGGTGACAAGCAGATTTTTACAGAATCCAGAATCACCCAAAAGATAGCTCAGAGAAGGACAGTTTCACTAGCTGTAAATGAGGTATAACCCACATTTCTGTCAGGCCATACTCTCTGGGGTCTTCGTTTCTCAGATGACCTTCCACTCACAAAGGCCCAAAACCCTGTGAGCTCCCTGCAGATAGAAGAAGGCAGGAAATCAAAGGTTGTTCAAGGAAGGGGGAAAGATTAATAGTAAATTGGTACCCCCAAAAGTCACAGAAATATCAAACTAAGAGAGACTGGTTCACTGACCAGCAATCAAATCCTTGCCATAGAGGTGAAGGTGCAGAATTGAATTTTAGCTATTATGCCATAAGGTTAAGTGGCCCTTGTTCCCTGACCAGATATAGCAAACCTAAGCCATGGTGGGAATTTTAAACTGTTTTGGGTCAGATTTTTTTTTCTCTCTTTTGATTTAGTCAAGAGAAATTTTAAGGCTAGCCATGACACTATTATGTGTCCTTTTGAAATTCGATGTTTTCATTAATTATGTAGAATAACAGATTTCTAAAATTTTTCAATTAATAGCACACAGAAAGAGGCTGGGATAGAAGGCTTGTTATATAAAGAAAAAACTCTCAGGTAGTCAATCTTTTTAATTTTTCTTAACCGGCCAGGGTTTTTTAGAGGTGGAACTTAACTTCATATAGCTATGAGGGTTTCAGTTGACATTAGAGGGAGCCAGGAGGTGGTTAAATCTAAGGGAAGATAGGCTAATATTTAAAAAAGAAAAGAAAAAAAAGTCCGGGTGCGGTGGCTCACACCTGTAATCTCAGCACTTTGGGAGGCTGAGGTGAGTGGATCACCTGAGGTCAGGAGTTCGAGACTCACATAATGAGTCTCACGCCCACGTAGTGAAACCCCATCTCTACTAAAAGTACACAAAGAATTAGTTGGGTGTGGTGGTGCATGCCTGTAGGCCCAGCTACTTGGGAAGCTGAGGCAGGAGAATCATTTGAACCTGGGAGGCGGAGGTTGCAGTGGGCCAAGATTGCACCACTGCACTCTGGCTTGGGTGACAGAGTGAGATTCTGTCTCAAAAAAAAAAAAACCAAAAAACCAAAAACCAGAAAAAAAGGCAATCACACAATTTACGTAAAGTCAAGATCACTGAGCATAAAAAGAAGTGATAGCCAACTAACAGAACTTGACCTTTAGCTACCAAACCTCAAAATGAAACCCCAAACCACTTACCTGGAGATGCAGCCCAACCAGAAGCCTGTTCTCCACCATCCCGGAAGCAGAAAACTCCTAGAAGAGGTGCTCAGCAGCAGAATAAACCTCAGATCTCAACCAAAAAGTATTCGAAGATGAGGGATCTCTGGAGGGAGAAGCTCCCGGACTTCAGCTAATCAAGTCATTTATCAGGACAATACGAGCTCCAGCTTGTAGCAGGGCTACAAGTGCTGGGATTCAGGTGTGAGCCAACCATCGCACCTAGTGGAGTCTACTTTTTACATGAGAAAATAAGAGAGTAGAAGGAAAAGTCAATTATGCATGCCTCTTCTGCTCAGTAAATCTATGTTTTACTTAATATTAAACTTTAAAAATATTTAATTTAAGCATGTGGGATTATAGCTATCTGTTTGGGAACAAAAGAAAGTCAGTGACGCAGTTCCCAAGTTTAACTTTGCTTTTGGCATAGTGAGTTTGGGGTCCTAGGATTCTAATTTTCTTTCAAAAATATTTTGGACAGGGAGTTTGAGTTCTTAAAACTCTGGTAATCTCTTCCACTTCATCATTCCCTTTGATAACAATCTTTCTGAACTGAACCAACTGCCTGAATGGCAGTCCCTTTATTTGGCCTTTTCATTGTCTTTAAATATGAGGTTCCCCAAAACTGTGACTCAGACTTCAACTGCATGAGAACAGAACCCGAAAGGGTAGTCATTCTCTGACACTAGTACTTATTTTGTGTTAAATCCTACTATCATTATCACTGGCACTTTGCAAATGTTCTAAATATATTTGCAATGTAACTTCACTTTTTCTCAGATTCTTTTAAGGTTTATTTCTAATTTCCTAAAGCAATTAACCAAAATAATTACTGGCTATCATTTATTCTTAAAATGGTGGGCAAGCACTGTTGTATTTTGGGGAAAAAATCAGTTGTCTTTATAAGAGTTAAATAAAGAGGAAAGAAAAACGAAACGTGGCTGGCAGTTAAAGACAGGTTTTCTTTAGTGAAAACCTGAGAGGCGCTCCTGGCTGGTTTCGGTCAGGCGCGCTTTCTCTTACAGACTGAGAGTGTATATTAGTTTTAGGGTGAGGGGGCTTATCACAAGCTTGGAATGTTTCTGTGTGTGGAGAAGTTTTTGACGGGATTAGAATCTCTCTGGGAGGACGGGGTGTTATTTTGCAGCAGGCAGCTTTCCGCACCGGAGGGGGGTTATCGCGGGGCTACCATGTCTCTGGTTGGGGAGGGATTTGGAATGGTTTTGGTTGGAGATATTATTTGCGGCTTATGGTCATGCTGACCTTAGCCATTAGGCTGATGCCCTTTGGATTTAGGTGGCTTTTTATTAAGGTGAACTTTAGAATCAGGGGCTTGTCCAAGATGGCAATGCTCCTGCTCTGTCAGTCATAAAAGGAACAAACAAATCACTAAGGCACCTCCTATAACTTTAAGTAGTTCACTAAAGGAGGAGGCAGAAATATTGCATACATATAATATGTTTATTGCCTACATTTCAGTGTAATATGTGATAAATTTAAAAGTAAAGTGTGTGTTAATTCTTCCAACAAATGTTTTTGAGCTCCTAGGCAGATAGACATCATTCTATATATTTGGTCATCATAATGACCAAATTTACAATTAGTGACATATTGTCATGAATTTTACATTCTGTCTGAGGGAGACAAAAAATAATCAGTGTAAAAAGTAAGTTACATAGCATACTCAAAAGGCGGTAGCGTTCAGGAGAAAACAAATGCAACGTAAAGGAGGGTCTAGGGAAATGCTGTAGTTTTAAGAGTGGATAGGGTAGACCGCAAATCAAAAATAGCATTTGATCAATTGATCAAGAACTTGAGCTAGGTAGGGAGACCAGCTGCAAGAAGAAGGAATGGCCAGTGTGAACACAGAAAGGAAAAAAGAAAGAGTATCGAAGAAGAGATCAGAGGGAAGTGAATAAATGGGAAAACAGCAGAAGAGAGGTCAAAGGGGTATGGAGAGACTTTCAGTCATTATAAGGAGTTAGTTTTCTACTCTGACCAAAATGACAAATGACTAAAGAGTTTAAAAGAAGGAAATGACCACATAGACAATTTATTTTGAAGATTCTTCTGACCACAATGCTGACAGTTGTGTGTAAATGGGGCAGGATGGAAAGCTATGAGTTAGGAAGTTAATTGTTCCTAATAATTGAGGAGGAAGGTATTGGTGGCTTGGATCAAAAATAGAAATGATGAGAAGTTGTAGGACAATGTGTGTTTTAATACGAAAACTAATCTGTTTGGAGGTGAGATTTGCAAGAAGCAGTATACGGGGTGACTCCAAAGTCATGGGCCTGAGCACTTCACTGGAGTGAAAACATTGCCAAACAGCGCTGAAGCAGATTGCAGGTGAAGTAAGTTTGGCATGTATTGGTGGGGAAACGTGTGGTACTCTCCTGGATATGTCAAGTATAAGATGTTACTATTAAGTAGTAGGTATCTTTGGAATTTCAGGAGAAATTCAGACTTAAATAATAAATTATCTGGTCACAAGTTTTAAAATGACAATTCAAATCGTCATAGAAATGAGAGAAAAAAACAACTTGAGGGAAAATAATATTCTATACTAGGAGTTTGGAATTGAGCCTCTAGGCAAGAGGGTTCAGGGAAGTATTTGACAATGACTTCTTTGTTCTTTGAAGATTACTAATCTATTTTTTGATTTTTGCTTTTAGTTTTTTTTTTTTTCCTTTTCTTTCATTTTTTATGAAAATAGATGGGTAAGCAAAATGCAAAATTGTATTGCAGGAAAGAAGTTTGAAGACTGTCACACTGACAGTGGCTCAAGTGAAAAATACAAAGGGCTCAACTGCAAGGAGAGCATCTTCACGTTAATACCGCAGTAGTTTGCAGCTCTATTTGTAAATCTTGTATGCTGTGGGGATATTAATACATTGGAGAACTTATTGTAAAGATTAAGGGCAATCTACTTTAAGTGTATGGCAAAAAACTGACACAGTGGTGCTTAATGATTGTAACTGAAAAATTTCTTTTAAAACAAGAATGGCAGTAGATCAAAGCATATTTATTTTGGGAGAGTCTATAGTAAATGAAAACTGATGTGATAGGTATGGAAGAAAAAGAAGGCCTCAAGTCTACCTTGAAGAGCCATAATTGATAATGAGGCCATTGGAGAATGACTATAGGAAATATTTAGAAAATGTGTTGGGGAGAGGTAATGAAATTATTTAGCATTATTAGTGACTATAATGTGCCAGGGACTGATCACTGAGAAAATAATGGGAAGAAAGACATACTCTATCCTTGAATTAAAGGAGCCCACAACATTTTTTATTAATTTCTTACTTTCCATGTTGTATGCCACTTAGTTAATCTTGGGACATATATGTAATATTTATTATACCATAACTGACTAGGGACAGTGTCCATAATTCAGTTATTGCTTTTGTATCCTTGTACAAAATAATTATATGTTCTGTATAATTCAGTTCTTGCAAATTTATAAACTTTATCTCATTTTACTGTTCACCAAAATCTCTGAGGCAAATATCAAACATGATTAATAATCGAGTTCTGAATGAATGTAAGAATCGCACCATCTTTCCATTCCTTCATTTGTCTGTTTGAGCACAAAGGACCTATAATGAGTAAGGGATTTTGAAAAGTGGCTCTATTTTCTTGTTAATAGCTATGTTAAGCTGAAATTTTTAACAAAGACATGTGAATATAAGTGTGTGTATGTGTATTTGTAAGTGAAAAAATAAAAGGAATAATTTCCTTGAATGTTAGAGTCTAACAGTTATGTTTTATAAGTACATACACATATATATATAATATAGACATAAATTATATATGGACATTTAGATAGCTATATTGATAAATGAATACAGATATGTAGATCTCCTTAATCTTAAAAAACCTGAATGTTAGGTTTCTATAATTTTAGAAGATCCTAGACATCGAATTACTCACACTTAATGTCTACCAATAAATATCTGTAATTCTTGAGGTTGCGTAAGAGTATCTACTTGATATACAGTGAAATCTCAGCCTATGAGTGTATCATTGCATAAATTTTCTTTCATATTTTGTTGGTAGTAGAAACAATGATAATTGATGAACTTAATCACCATTTTGAATGATCAAAAGATTTATAAATCATCTTTTTTTAGCTTATTTAAATTATGAAAAATGAAGAGCAAAGTGGTTTATTTATTTGCTGTTTAGAAAAGTAAACAATCGGGCATAGCATGGTGGCTCATGCCTGTAATCCAAGCATTCTGGGAGGCCAAGGTAGCTTGATCACTTGAATCCAGGAGTTTGAGTCAAACCTGGGCAACATGGCAAAACCTCATCTCTATGGAATATAAAATAAAAAAAAATAAAATAAAATACAATAAAATAAAATAAAATACAAAATTAGCCAGACGTGATGGTGTACACTTGTACTGCCAGCTATTGAGAGGCTGAGGTGGGAGGGCTGTGTAAGCTTGGGAGGTAGAGGCTGCAGTGAGCAGTGATCAAACCACTGCACTCCAGCCTGGGCAAAAGAAAGAGTGAGACCCTGTCTCAAAAAAAAAAAAAGAAAAAGAAAAAGAAAAATTAATAATAGTACAAGTTAGATACTGTGTTAACTATTTTGCAATATTTTAATTTTAATTAATAGAAAAATCATGCAGTAATATAAAATAATGATCTATGATTTATTACATCTCTAGTGTTTAAAACATCCCTTGATTTTATAATAGCTGCTCAAAAGATATGTGATGAATGAAGGTGTAAGAAGATGAATAAAAGAAAAGCCCACATTTGTCAATGAAATCAATGATACAGAGAGGGTTGCCCCAGTCCCCATGTAAAGGAGATTTGGGGCATAGAATAATCTGCATATTGGCCATTCCTTTCTCTCCATTGGGAGAGCACAATGGCAGGGAAATTATTGAGAGAGTTTTAGCAGGTAATTATAGGCATACATTTTACATTTCAGGATCACCAATTAATTTTTAACATATCCCCTTCAGTATCAACAAGTAAGATGGCTGTTACTGAATAATTTCTCTGCGACATAGGCCTTATATCGACAAAGAAGCCTGTTACTCAATCTCCCTAAAGAGAATTATTGTAAACCTGGATTGGATGATGTTAAAGATTAGTCCTTTAATTTAATAAAAACCAGAATGATACAATAAATGATAGCAAGTTCATGTTACTTTAAAATTACATAAATGAGGAAACTTAAAATTATCCAAATAAGAATTCCAAATATTAACATCAAGTATTAATAAAAATAACTAATGCTGTAAATTTTAAAGGTAATTTTAATCAAATGTATATTTTGAATCATATCTAATATAAAATTCTTACAATTTGTACCTTTTTAAATTTTTCCATTGTTAACTGATTTTGTTTTTAATGAGTAGTCCTTTTAGGACATTGAGGATTTTCTCTCTGTTTAGTTCAACATATATGATCAAACTTTTTTGTTCCTTAAACTTTGTCCTTTTGACACCTAGCCTTCAGTAAAAATGAATGGGTTCTTGGAAAAGAGGAAGTCTGCCAAATCGTGTTATCATTTAGCCTTGTCACATGACTGTATTTTTAACTAGAATATATTTTTTTTCTTTTATAATCAGACTAACATGCAAACAAAAATATCTGTGTTCAGAGTGATGTGGGGCCCTTTCAGTCTGGAAGTTGGGAAAATATTACCATTTAATAAGATTGAAATAATTCTACTTTAAGGACACATCAGTATTGCACCTTGATTCAATCGAAAAGCACAGCATTTTCACTAAGTAGAGAGCACATAGATCTTTGGTATTATTTACAATATACTCAGCAGGGAATGTGGTTTCCTAGCCTATGTCCAACAAAGTGCTCCTTTTATAAATAAATCATGTTGTGGAGGTTGAGAAATAAGGAATCAGTTAGTGTCAGCTAACTTTCATGATCCTTAGGAACTCTGGATAATTAGCTGCCAATGTTTTACTTTTTTTTATTTTTATTTTTTTGCTTTCTATGGAATCATTGACAGAAAAGCAGGCTTTGTTACAAGCAGATGCATCATGGCTTTTAAACTCTTGATATAATTGTAAAGCTATGTCTTAATGGAATATTCTGCATTATTACTGTCATTAGTAGGCATTTTCAAAGTCACCATGGGAGGTAAGGATATTTTCCATTAAAGGATTATTTTAGTCTGAAATCTGTCTGAACTATTATTCTCTATAAACTTTAATGGCATGAATGCCATAAAAAATGAGAAAATGTTTTATTCTTTCAGGTATGATTTTAGTGAACATAAACAAAATGAAATTACTGCATTGCTGGTGTCTTGGGATATTTAGCATAAGGATGGTCATGTTTTAAGTTGTTTGAATGGCAAATTTTTATGTGTTTTATAAATGACTATTACTTTGTATATGAAGAGTTTTCCACATACCACAGCGTATCAAAACTCATTGGAAAAATAATTCTTACCTAAATCATATTAATTTGGTTAGTATTTTCAATGCTAATGATAATGACATTGTGTTCTTACCTGTATGTAAGGTAATTTTGTATCAAGATATTTAGTTCAGGGAGAAAGTCTTCCATCCTAGGGGAAAAAAAGAAGCTACAGACAAAGTAGTTGTAAAAACTGGTTTATTTTTTTAAAAATAAATACAAAAATATAAATATAAAACATTAGCAGATAGAATTTGATGAAATGAAATTGCACAAATGTCTGTATACCAGGTTGCATATCACACCTACTAACACCACATGTACATTTTTTTTAAATTTAATGTACAGAACAGGATATACCTTAAAATTTTTCTTCACCTTTTTAAAAGCTTCATTTGCAAGGGCAGGACATGTATCTAACAGAAGCGGCTTGTTTGTGAGGTTGCTTAAGGGAGAACTATCCTGTTCATGTTTCTGAAATTATCTTTTATTTACTAAGATGGACAACACTGTATTTCCATAGCTTTGGCTCTTGGAAGTGATTAAATAAAATGTTGTATATATTCCATGAGACATCCTACAGGAAAGAATTAATGTAATTAATGAACAAATTAAGAAGTAAATGGGAAAAAAAAAACTGTGCTGACTGGCAGGAAAAACCTCCTGAATATCAAATATTGTGAAGTGGAGACAGCATGGGTATAGTTACTTTCTCTTGTTTGAACAGAACATATATCCTACGTTAAGAGTCTTTGTCACTTTCCCCACCACCATACATTTCTGCTAGCTTATTAAACCGAGGGCCCCATTCTCGGAGGTAATCATAGTTTTGGTCTCCTTCAGTAGTACCTGATTCTAATGAACTCAGAGATTCAGCAATGGAATCATTTCCTTCATAAGCATAGGTTGCAAGTGAGTCGTATGGGGGTGCGGTGGGGTCAAGATCGTGCTCTTTTAGCCTTTCATTAATGAAATCCCGGACGTCCGTGTTATCTGGAGCTGTAGGAGTCCTCCGAGGAATAAATAACGTTTCTGGAATAATATCTCGCCGGAGCTTTTTTTCCTCAATGGCTGCAGGATTCCTCAGGGTGCCGATATCAAAGGCCTGGGTGTCCTCCTCTCCACCACCCTCATCGTTATAGCTCACAATGTTGTCTCTGATATCTTCTTTTGACAAGATCAGAGGCTCTTTTTTTCGCTGTCTTTTCAGAGCTGCAAACAGTACTACTATAACTTGAAAAAAGACAAGAAGATACATTAGACGTCCGTTCAAAACACTGTAAGAAGTGGAAATACTATAAAGGAGTTTAAGCTACCCAGGCTTTCTATAACAGGTTAGACTTTCAGATTAATTTTATGCTTCCCACAGTTTGGGGGAGGTGTCAGGGGAGATGCTGAAGAGTTTAGCAAGGGTGGGTGGTGTTTAAGATCAGTGTCTCTAATTTATTTTTAAAGCAACGTAAAATATTCCTTAAATACAGTGACTTATTTTTAAAGCAACATAACATATTCCTTAAATATAGTGACTTACACTTTATTTTTCTAGGAACCATTTAAAAAGGTTCCTCATTGTACAGATACTATTTATCTTTTGCATTAAATAAGGAACATAAGATGCTATATAAAATTTGTGTGTATAAATCTATACAAATTGAATTCAGCTTCAAGTAAGATAATTTAAAAGGACAACCTGAGGCTTACTTTTTTCAAAGCCTTTACACAATAGCAAAAAGCAACATCTTTCACAAGATACTGAGTACTGACTTCTGTTAAATAGCTTTGCTGATGAACTTACATATTTTTTGTTACTTTATTAAAAGAATGCTGTAATTATTGGGAAAAAAATTATTTAGAGTTAGATGGATTTAGAAATTTCTAAGGTTTCCATGAAAATATATACCTTGCATGAGACCCCCCCCAAAAAAAACATTGTTAGGTTACAAGATGGCAAAGAGTAAATTTCTCAAATTACAACACTGGATTAACTCCCCCCCAAAATTATGAATCTTGGCTAGATTCACAATAGAAAAGTGTATTGCTCAAAAAGGACATTTTCTCACTTCAATGAGAGACAATATTCATAATCATAACAGTGGTAATAGCATAAATGATAAGAGAAAGTTAGTATCAAATTCTTCTGATTGCAGTAGAGTTTCTCACCCTTACTCATTATTTCCAAACATTTTGATCCTCAACCTTTAAAAGGATTTGAGGGAAAAAGTGTGAACTCAGTTATACAAGGATGGGAAGACTCTTACTGGAGATGTGTGTGTGTGTGTGTGTGTGTGTGTATCAGAAGAAATATTGATACAAGTATTGATTTACCTTCTTTGAACACACATTTAAAGAGTATGTAATTAATTACATTATTATATGAAGGGGTATTAAGTTATGTTTTCTGTTTTAACATCGAACGCATAGACTAGTCTATCTTCAACCTGTGTGAGAAGGCAAGCAATAAACTATTTTAATGTAATGAAAAAGAAAGTTTTAGCCATTGATAAGTGTTCTTGTCCGAGTAATTAAAAAGCAAATAGGCAGAGCTTTTTAAAAAGTGTCTTCTTCAAGCTTTTAAGAAAATATGCCATTTTATTTTGTCTAAATTCAATTATTTATGCACATAAAAATGTGTAAAGATTTTAAATCTCAGATTATTTATCATCAACCAAATGACCTTGCTCAGCAAAACCCTTCTAATGTTGAGAATAATGACAACTCATTACGATTTGCTCCAAGTTCAAGTTCATTTCCCTTTTTCTTGAATGTTTTTTGATTAGGGTAATAGAAATATAAAAATAGGTTTAAACTAACAAAACTAGAGAGAATACTTAAACTGATTTTAATTCAAAAGCAGTTAAAAGCAGTCTGCTCCTGATTATAAAATGAAGTATCATTGTTTGAGGGGAAAGTAAATCAGGTAAAAATCTATTTTAATATTATTTTGGTGAATATGTAAGATAGTGAGGCCTCCATCCAGCCATAATAAAAGTGGAAATACAGATTCCACAGGATCTCTGCATACACTAATACCAAGGTACCTTAGCTCAAACACTCAGAAATTATGTGACCTTGGAAAATATTCAGAATATTTTGAATTTTCAGTTTCATTATGCATAAAATGAAAATAACACCACACATGCCAGATATTTTTTGTCAAGTGAAAAAGGTTGTCATGGCAAAGTGCCAGTGACAGAGTCTGAAACACAGTAAACACATACTAAAAACTTACCACCATTAATATTATTCATACTAGAGACTTTCATTTTAATTGCATATTTTAATAGAACAAGTTTTCTATATGATTTAAAGTATAAATCCCCCAAATAAATATTTATATTACTCATATTTGCAATTGTGGATTCAACTATTGTAAAGCACATTTATTTTTCCTCAATGTTTGTTGTATTAATGGTAAGTCAAATTATAAAAACAGAATTATACCAAATTCTCATTCTATGAAATAAAATGAGGCATATATTTTTTGTGGTACAGAGAAAAGTTTTGTTCTGGATTTCATTTCATAGTAACAAATTATAAAATGTGTATTTTTTAATATGCATGTTCTCATTTCCTGAACTAGATAAAAATCTAATCTAGAATTGTTCGAATCATCCATTCAATGATTTATCTGTCATAAGTAATTTACCTTACTGCTATTTAAACACAGAGTGAAAGTGCATAAGTGCTATGATAAAAGTAGAGAAATGGAAACTTCTATAGAATGAAGTAGACATAATCAAATCAAATCAAGAACGTGGAAATATTTTTAATCCATTTTTTGTTGTTGCAGGCCTTAACTTCATACACAAACGTGCTCTCTTTTTGTAATCATAAAAATATTGCTACAATTTATTATTGTCTACATCATTTTAATATTTAAAACAAATGCTAAAGTTTTACTTTATTTTGTATGTATGAAAAGTTAGCAATTATTGAATACAGGAATGCTGATGGGAAGTGCTTCTATATCAAGTTTTTGAATGGCTATTCTAACAAATGTTATCAACTTAACCTTTGTCTTTGTTGTTTTTAGTCTTGTTGAGATTGATTAAAGTCTACCTTCCAGAGTTGCGGTTTGAGACCCTACTATTTATCTTTCATCTCTTCCAACTCTTACTTGATTCCTGTATGGAAGATGTTCCAGAAGAACCATTGCCCCAGACTCTGTTACTACACCACTCAGGAGGAAAATAATGGGCCAGCAATAAAATAATTGGAGTCCTGGCCACTGATGTGTCTCCTTTCATTTGTTCACTGGACTCAGGTTCTAAAGATCTCTTAATTCCATCAGAACATTCAGCATGGCTAGCAAGAATTTTGTCTCTCAAATTTCCAAGCTCCTACACAAGCCATTCTGCATTCATTCTTCTTGCCTTTTCCTTTGTTTACTGCATTGTGGTGAAAGATAGTTGTTGTTTTTTCTAAATATTTTGATTCGCATTACAATGAATTCTAGGCCTCATGAGGTAAAGTTTCGCTATTTCTATGACTACAACAAAAATTCTTTATATATTCTTATATATTCTGATCAAATAAAATATTTTAATATAAAGAATATCACATAGCTAATTTATGTCTATCTTAAAATTTGGGATTGGTTTTGGGAAAGGGATTTTAATAGCAACGATTCTTCTTCAAAAACATACTAAAGAGCCTAGAAAATGTTCCCATTGTTTTAAGGTTTCTTACCCAGTAGAATGATGATGCAGAGGAGGATGGCGATCAAGGCCCCTGTGCTGAGGCCAGCAGGGAGGAGCAGGGCTTCAGCACTGCAGGACTGCATGTTGCCTTGGCTGTCACAAGCACACACTCGAATGGTCAGTGTGCCTGTGCTGCTCTGAATTGGATAATCATTGTCTGATATCACCACAGGCAAGAGATAGGTACTGATTTCATGTCTATTGAATCCATTTTTTCTGGTTAAGATTCTGGCAGTATTATCTAAAATAAATTTTAAAATATTACAATTGGTTTGGGATAGTACATTTTTCCCAATGTGATAACCAAGGTTTAATGTATAAATAAAAGCGTATTTATGTAAAAAATAAAATTGATATACATTTTCCTAAAAAAAGTCCAATGCAATTAATATATAGATAAGACAAATAATTACTTTGAAAAATATACTATGAATTGTTTATTTATTAGGTTTTCACATAATTCCTCAGTACTGTTTTCAAAGTGGTAAATTTTTATAAGTGAATCATTTATGAAGATTACATAGATAACAATTGCTTTCTCTTTTCAAAAAACTTATTTTGCATACTAAGAGAAAAACCATACTAAATGTGTGTTTTTTAAATTTATGTGCATCTGTGTGTGTGCTTACACAATACAGAACACACATCAATCCAACATTCAGGAAGAAATGGATTAGGTAAATTTCATGCGTTGTTGCACGTTTTAAATCAATAACGAAGAAGAGGAAGGTTTTTTAACCTTCAAGAGGCATACATCTTGCCATTGCAACAGTACCTTTGTAACAATGCCTTTGTACTGAATCAACTCACAGGCTACTTCTCATTCTTTTCACTCATTCTTTTCACTCCCTTATGCATATTTGGCTTTGGTGAATCTGCTGCTGCTAAATCTCACTGAAGTCTGCTTGAGAGTCTTACTGAATCATTCATTTCTCTACCATATGTGTCCTATATTATTGTTGTAAGAATTATTTCCAGCCTTTCTAATCTTATCAAGACTCAATCATTTCCTTAACATCCATAAAGAGACCTCTTTCACATATTTTATTATTTTAAAATTGAAGAGAGTACACATTGCCCAATAAGGATTTACTAAATATGTCATTAAATACTCGATTAAAACAAAATTGTGTAATTCAGATCAATAGATTGACATGGCATATATATTGCAATGATTACATTAGGGACATTTCCTGTTAATATCACCATAAGTCATAGCGAACAAGTTCTAAAATTTACCTTCATTATCCTGTACTGTGAAGTTTGGATTGACAGCAGCTAAACTGAAAAAAAATTTCTGTCCACCTAAAGGGTCATCTTTGTCTACTGCACTTATAGTCTGTATTAGCTGCAGAAAGAGAAAAATATATCTCATCAATATATCTCTTATCCATGAGTATAATCTGCACCTTTTTAAGATCTTCATGTTGTCTAAAGTTGTTCAAAATAATTGACTTTTATTTCTTGTGAATGTATCCTTGAGTTAAACCATCTTTTTATTATTACTTTGATTTTAATAATCTCTCCCTCTCTCATCTCTATCTCTTTTGGATCGTACCCTTTCCTTCAAGATGGTAAACAAAAATATATTATTTGGGGTTTTGTTAATTTAGATATAGCACTTAAAATGAGATTATTTTATATGCATTTGCACAGTGATATGGAAGAGTTTTTCTAATGTCAGAAAAATTTAGGAAATTATTGTGACTATGTTTTGCTTCTCCCCAAAAATAAAATGAAAAATGATTGAGGAATGTAGAGATTTTATAGGTAATGTTATATATTACTTTTTAACAGAGCCTTAAACATGATTAGAAACTTTGACAGTCCAAGTTCAATTAACTTACACTTTCAGTAAAATTGTATTTTAAAAATTCAACATATGTATATTATGTGGTAATTATTTTAAAAGGGTAAACTCTGATTGATTTTATGGTAAGAGAAAACACAAGAAGCTATATGGTAGCAAAGTACACAATTTAGCTCCAATACATAATCAGATCACTGCTTTGGACATATATGATTAATATACAAATATGAATGTAAGATGTATATGTATATGTAATATTAGGGTTTTTTTGCATCTATATTCCTTTTGTTCTTTAACGTATATTTATAATACAATTCGTATATGTTTCATGTATTTTAATTTTGAAGACAGCCTCAAAAGTTGTTAAATATGTACACTGATGCTTATATAGTCAAATTAATGCTTAACCAAAAGGAATATACTTTTTTACTGCATTAAACTCAATGTTATGTGGATGTTGGGTTAAAATATTTGTTGCTGATGTTTTGTTGGTTTAACAAGTGATTTCAAGTTAAAAATAATATGTAAAAAATTACAAGAAACAAAGAAATTATTACAACTATCTGTATTAGAATACTTGTCTTTTAAAATGTCTTAGAGCAATGAAAATGTGATGTATTTGTGGTATTAGCCTATTTAATTACAACCCTAACCATTTATTTCAAAAGGATACAAGAAATATAATTGGACACAAAGATGTATATTTATTGCCTAGAAATAAGCAGCAAGAAAAACATCATTTAAAACTTCGAATTATTTCAAAAGTACATTTTAAAAACATAACAACATAATTATTTGACTAAATTTTAATTGTAAGTTAAAATTAAATATAAGAGATAATTATAAAAAAGCAAGAATATAAATCTATTAAAATTAATAAAGTCAAAATATTGTTAACTAATACTTCTTAAGATATGCCAATTCAGTGAAAAAACATTTCTTGACTGATTTCTTGTCTGTCAAATATACTCTTAAGGATTTCGTTTTCAAATAATGATTTATAAGAATATATTGAAGAGGAAAAAATGACATAAATGGAGTAATATCAAAAAAGACAGTAGACTACTAGAAATCCTTAGTCATTAAGATTAATATTTTAACATTCACATACAGACACAAAAAGTGATGGAAATGTAAAAATAAGGCTAATGGCCTTTGAAAATGGAAACTCAAACATCTCAAAATAAATATATATTTCCAACTGTATATTTTCCCTCAAAATAAACTTATAAAGTATAATTTCAATTTATTTTTATGGATCAAAATAATGCAGTTCAAAAAACAAATGGCAACATCTTTACCTATATCTATAAGAAATTTAAAAAATTAACATTAAAATCTTTAAAATGTGCTATTTTAATCAAATATTATAGCACTATTGATTTAAAGATCAGTAGTTAATTTATACATTTTCAATGAATATTATAAAAGGGGTAAGTCAAACTCGTAGAGATGATACAAACAAAATCATATGCTACAGAATCTATATTACATTACAATATATTTTTATGACCTTAAGACTTCACTATTGCAGATGCAGGCACTTATATCCTTTACAAGATAATAGGTTTTTTTTTTTTCCTTTGAGACATTACTTCTAGTGTTCAACTTCTTCATATCCTGAATTTACCTCTCAGTCTTCAACCATATATTAAAAATCACAATGCTTTTGTTTTGGTAAATATGCCATGAAGACTGGTAACAGATATCAGAACTTGGCAACAAGGAGGTAAAATTATTTTCCCTGGCTCTCTCTGTAAGCATCCACTGTCTTTTTTTGTCCTGGAGAAAATCTCATTTTGATCCATTTCCAATAAAAGAGTTTGCCACAATTAAGAAACAAACAAGGCCCGGCGCGGTGGCTCAAGCCTGTAATCCCAGCACTTTGGGAGGCCGAGGCGGGCGGATCACGAGGTCAGGAGATCAAGACCATCCTGGCTAATATGGTGAAACCCCGTCTCTACTAAAAAAAATACAAAAAACTAGCCGGGCGAGGTGGCGGGCGCCTGTAGTCCCAGCTACTCGGGAGGCTGAGGCAGGAGAATGGCGTAAACGCGGGAGGCGGAGCTTGCAGTGAGCTGAGATCCGGCCACCGCACTCCAGCCTGGGCAACAGAGCCAGACTCCGTCTCAAAAAAAAAAAAAAAAAAAAGAAACAAACAAACAGAAACTAGTGATTTCCAGTATTCGTTGTGAGCATATGAAGAAAAGTACACAGATAAGTCATTTACATTTTATCTCCTTAGCAACAATATAATTGATTTCTATTTTCACTGGACTATTCTAAAATAATCTTAAAACAACTTGAGGAGTGTTTCAGTGATTATATTATTATGGTGTCTGGAACAATGAATGGGTTTTAAGATATTTAAAGTTAGAAAACTGGTTAAGTTTTAATATGTTTTAGCTTTTTCTGTGGGAAGCCTTGGAGTTTCTGTTATTGAGAACATTTCCTTTGTGCTGGTAAAATGCATCCTTTTGGCTGGGCACCGTGGCTCACGCCTGTAATCTCAGCACTTTGGGAGGACAAGGTGGGCAGATCACAAGGTCAGGAGATCGAGACCATCCTGGCCAATATGGTGAAACCCTGTCTCTACTAAAATACAAAAAAAGATCAGGCAGGCATGGTGGCATGTGTCTGTAGTACCAGCTACTTGGGAAGCTGAGTGAGGAGAATCGCTTGAACCGAATCCAGGAGGTGGAGGTTGCAGTGAGCTGAGATCATGCCACTCACTGCACTCCAGCCTGGCAACAGACAGGCTCCTTCTCAAAAAAAAAAAAAAAAAAAAAAGCACTGTTGCACCCTTTTCAGTTTCAGGGAAGTAATAAGGATAGAATTGATTTCTGTTTTCACTGGGCTGTTCTAAAATAATCTTAAATCAATTTGAGGAATGTTTCAATGATCATATTATTATGTTATCTGGAACAATGAATGGGTTTTAAGATATTTAAAGTTAGAAAACTGGTTAAGTTTTAATATGTTTTAGCTTTTTCTATGGAAAATATGTAATGGGATATTTTTGATTTCTTAAAGGCTTAGTTGCCATTTGGTTTGATATCTGTTGTTAGTTGGCATGTGGTTTGATAAGTCACATAGATACTATTGAAGGCAAAGGTAAGCAGCATCTCTCCCTAGAGAGACACCTTGGGAAATCTGTGGTATTAAATTCTTTCCATGAAGATTAAAATTATTAAAATGTATTTTATTTACTTAAAATATATTTTACTGACTCCAGGAGTAGGCATGAGTGAGACAAGACAGAATGAAAAACAAAAAGAGCCAGCCCTGGTCGGGCATGGTGGCTCACGCCTGTAATCCCAGCACTTTGGGAGGCTGAGGCGGGTGGGTCACGAGGTTAGGAGATCGAGACCATCCTGGCTAACACGGTGAAACTCTGTCTCTACTAAAAATACAAAAAATTAGCCGGGCGAGGTGGCGGTTGTCTGTAATCCCAGCTACTCGCGAGGCTGAGGCAGGAGAATGGCGTAAACACGGGAGGCGGAGTTTGCAGTGAGCCGAGATCGTGCCACTGCACTCCAGTCTGGGAGACACAGCGAGACTCCGTCTCAAAAAAAAAGAAAAAAAAAAAAAAGAGCCAGCCCTCTGTCCTCTTTTGCTGAGGTCCTCTGACTCTCTCTGTGATGGAAATGGTAAAGGGTCAAGCCGCCTAGTTCAGGCGCAGGAAGGGATTATTAATATTACATCAGTTAAAAGTTGTAACATTTCCAAGGAGAAATTCTACCCTTAGATCAGAAAATAGGCAAGAGCAGAGAATGGTCATTAGTTTTATTTGTCACCTCATTTTGTCCACAACCAAATGAATGGATTATTTTCCATGCCCGTGTCACTCTTAAGTGCTACTCTTAAGGAGCAGTTAATTCAGAGGAGTGTTGGGTGGATTGAGATACACCATAAGTAACTAAAGCACACCTTGAAACGCTGACATTCTTCTGCTTTCCTAGGAGAAGGGGAGTCAGAGCTAACAAATTAATTTTAAAAAGGTTCTGAACAAGAATTTTATCAAATTACCACTTTGATTTTGCCTGCTAGGATGTCATAACCTAGAATTTCATCCCTTAATATATCACAGTTTAGTTTAACCAAGGCATTTTTCAGCTATGAGACCAAAGCGACATCTAACAAACTGGTGTTATTAGAATTTGCCTGTATGGGAGGCTATTGCACAGGCAGCCAATTCGACAAAAAAATATTAATCATCCTCTTCCTATCAGGTGGGTCAAGACAGGCTAATTCCCTTTTTATTGAAATCATCTTTTATTTGATTATTTTCCTTCAATATGCCAGCTGTTTTTTAAATGTCCAAAAGGTATGGAGACATTGTGAGCCAGTTATAGTTAAAAAGAAAATCGGCAGAAGGAAAATAAACAAACATACTTTCCATTTTGTATATTTTGAATACATTTGTAAATCAGTATTTATAATGACTTGAATGCTCTGAAAAGATATCTTTTGAAAATCAAATAGAATAACCATAGAGGGAGCAATGTATGCAGCAGTAGCAAAGTCGGTAATTTATCTCTTAGAGAAAAGACTTCAGCTTATATCATGCTGAGCCTGCCAAGCAGAGGATGATTTGGAATGGTATTTTCGGGGCGTGAACTGTTTCATTAAGTAGTAAGTGGGAAGCAGCTAAGTCATTTAAATATTCCAAATGAAACATTTCCATAACATTTTCAAGTTAAAAAAAAATGAATCAAATTGCAGCAATTTTGCCATATTCAGACAACAGACAGGCTATTGAATCCTTGTTAGAATCTTCAAAAGGAAGAATTTGAATTATTCCACAATATAATTTGCATAAAAATGTAACAATGACATTGATGTTTATAAAGAGTATCAAATAATGTCAAAACATAATACAATTTCATGATGCTTCCTTTTTTTAATAAAACACATTTGATTCCCAATTATTATTTATACCACGCAGCTTCCTTCTGTGAAGATAGCACTCAAACCAATTAAGAGCATTCTCTTTCAGCCATATACACTGGAGCTTTTCAATCAACAAAACGAGTCCACTGAGGAAAAGACTTACAGAATTATAAACAAAGCTGACGCAGAAAAAATGTTTTAAAGTACTAAAGCCAAGTCATTAAGCACTTCATATGTTGCTGTAATGATGAAATGCAACGTGTAAGTCTAAGGTGCAAATTCTGCTGCTGCCCCGATGCAAAACCATATCTGTACACATCAGAATAGTGATTAAATATTCTGCTGCTCCGGTACATTTGTCTCTGGTTTTCCACAGCATTCATCTCTCATCTCTCTAGCAGGTATCAGTAGTTACTTAATGACACAGCAGGGGGTCTTAGGGGTTTGCTTGTCTTTGTTTTTGAAAGTTTTGAAAGTAGTTATTTCTTCTTATATTTTGACTTTTGTGGCAAAAATAAAATTTTATTTATGCATTAGAACTTTACAGAGGAAATATGAAACCTGGTATATGGCTTTTAAAAACGCTTTCACCTTTAAAAACATCAGTTGCGGTTTTTAAAAATGATATCGGGACTGTATACGAATGTCTCCATCCCTGTGTATTCTTTCCTCTCAGGATTTTGAAAACAAAATATTTCGCAGACAGTTAAAATCTTTCCATAGTTTTAATCCTGTAGGTGCTTACCTGCCCTGGTCTGGCATTTTCACATACAAAAGTGTCATAGAACACAGCAAACTGTGGGGCATTGTCATTAACATCCAAAATTCTCACAAAAACAGCGACGCGTGTTGTCTCTTTGGGATTGTCTAGAAAAGGGGAAGAAAAATATTGTTTAGGAAAACAAATTTTTGCATCAAAGTTAATTTATACAGGCATCTTGTGGATATGAAATGCTCACATATAAATAAGCATTGCAATCATTCTACTAACATAATGAGCAAATGCAATAAAGAAAATTACTGCAGAGCCTAATTAAGTAGTCATGGATTCAGTTATCATTGGGCACAAGGGTACTATTATTATTTTGGAAAATCATGTTAAAAGTACAAGCCAGTATAATTGAGTTCACACTATATTTGTGTCCTTATTGTCCAAATATATAAAATAAGAACACTTATTTATTAAATCCTTGTTATATTTCATTGTACCATTTAATTTTTACCTATATTTTTTCGGATGAAGAAATAGTTTTAAATAAATTGGTAATTTATCCAAGGTCATTTGCTCGTAAGTGATAACTGTCATAAAACCTACATTTGTGACTAGTTTTATCACCAAAGTGTATTTCAACAACTGCTCTCAAATTTCTGTTTGAAAATTTTGTTATATGGCTACTTACTTTACAAACTAGTTGAAAAATTTATGATGAAATATGAAGATTCAAATATTTTATTAATATAGTTATTGCTGGTACCATCTCAACAATCTAGCTCAATTTTGCATTACAATCTATTGTCACAAATTAGCTCAGTAGTAAGACATTGCATACTAATCATACCTTTTGCAACAAATGCTGAAATCAACAGCATCAAAGTTCTCACATAGAAAGATGCATTTCTGGCTGGTCACGATAGCTCACGGCTGTAATCCCAGCATTTTGGGAGGCTGAGACAGGTGCATCACTTGAGGTCAGGAGTTCGAGACCAGCCTGGCCAGCATGGTGAAACCCTATCTCTTTAAAAAAAAATACAAAAAATAGTCATGTGTTGTGACGAGAGCCTGTAATCTCAGCTACTTGGGAGGCTGAGGCAGGAGAATCACTTGAGCCCAGGAGGCAGAAGCTGCAGTGAGCCGAGATCGTGCCACTGCATTCCAGCAAGGGCTCCATCTCAAAAAAAAAAGATGCATTTTCAAACTTGTTTTGATATGCAAATTAAGAAAAATATAAATGCCTCTTTATTTAGTTTAGCTTTGAGTAACAACCCTGTATTGGTTATAATTGCATTTTTTTCTATTATAGATTTTTCTAGGCACTTATGCCAGCTGAGAGTGTGTTTACATTTTAAATTCAGTTTATATTCATCAGTTTTTATGATGTCAATATCTCAGTCTTTGGATACCGTTAAACTTCTGTGTAAATTTTGGAAAAGTGAAGCTGAAGAGCAATATAATGCAATAAAGACTATAATTAGCAGAAAACAAAACAAAACAAAACAATAGCAGAATAGCTAGGGGACAGCGGCAACCTTATTAAATGGTCTCAACCAACATCGGCTGTGGATATCATTTAGCCCTGTAAAATTTATTTGACGACTTAAGGTAATCTAAATAATTTTCAGATAAAAAGGTAAAATATACTGTCACATACAAACAGGAAGTATATTACTACTAAAAATAATTTATATCCCCTTGTTCTGTCCATATAATTGAATGTTACTCCAATATTAAAATCAACACTTTAAAAAATGATATATAAGAACAGACTACTTAGCAGGGATGTATCAACAAGGCTGAGAGAGATTAAAGAAAGGCAGACAGAACTGAAGTGTATTTATCCCTCTTTGCATAGAAAATTTAAAATGCATCCTTTATTCACCATTTCTTTAAGTCTTACTGCAGTCTACTGAACCCACATGTATTCAGTTGTCAGGTTCTAACTTCATATTTGCTAATATGTTGTTGCATATTATCCACTCGTTAGTGTACCAGGAGGTTTAGAATTCAGACCCTGGAGTCTAACATAGCTGCTGCTTTGATTCACAAGTTCACCACTCATTTGTTATGTTACTTTGGCCAATTTACTCCACGTATTCAATGTCCTAGTTTACTCAATAAAAATCAAAGTAGAACCTCTAATCTCACAGAGTTACTTGTAAAATTAGGAGTTAATGCGGCCGGGCTCGGGGGCTCACGCCTGTAATCCCAGCACTTTGGGAGGCCGAGGCGGGCGGATCACGAGGTCAGGAGATCGAGACCATCCGGGCTAACATGGTGAAACACAGTCTCTAATAAAAATATAAAAAATTAGCCGGGCATGGTGGCGGGTCCCTGTAGTCCTAGCTACTCAGGAGGCTGAGGCAGGAGAATGGCGTGAACCCGGGAGGCAGAACTTGCAGTGAGCCAAGATGGCGCCACTGCACTCCAGCCTGGGCAACAGAGCGAGACTCCGTCTCAAAAACAAAACAAACAAACAAACAAAAATAGGAGTTAGTGCATGAAAGTTTCTTATCAAAGTATCAGTTTAATGATCAGGACTCAATATGAATTGACTATAATCATTACCAGCATCTTTATTATCATTATTATATCTTCTTTACTTTCTTATGTTACTTAAAAACTTATACTTTCCACATAAAGTATCTACCTAATAAAAACACATTAATTAGCCTTCCTACCATCCATGTGAGTCTGTAGAGGTGTGCGTTTGGGAAGAAGTGGAGAGAGGAGAAAAAAATAAAAAAAAAGGAGAAAAATGCTATCTCATTATTTTTCGCTTCCTCTAAGCCGGATAATTTGCTAATGCCTAGAGCCATGGTGTTCTCTACAAATGGACCTTTTGCTATCTACTTGTTGTTATGGAGAAAAGTGGGAAGCTATACTTCTTCCATATTTTCTGGAATGTGCTCTTTAACCAAATTATATAGTGAGTAGCAAAATATTTCCTTTCAATATAAAGTCTTGACATTAAAAGAACTTTGTTGGTAACAATTCACTTTCTAATGATGCCACAGGAGCCAGGAGAGACAAAAGTTTCATATCTAAAAAATTGCATCGTCAGCCACTTCCCTCATACAATATAGAGATTCTCCGGGATCTTTACAAATAACTCAAGGCTCTTAAAATCAAAATCGAAATCCACAGGGATGAATGTGCTTTGTAAAGCATCGAGCCTGGAGCCACCTATTCAAAAAACAGTGCTTACACTAATCTTTTTTTGCTGGCAGACGTTGTCGCTTATGTATAAATAAAAGTATAAAGTGTTCCAAGGAAGAATCAAACTGAATAGCAGTTGGCATATATTTACCACCTGAGTTTCTCTCAAAGTTCTTCAGGGAAACACTGTTGCAGCAAGAATGGATCAGCAATAAAGGATTGTAAAATGTATATCCTATGGTGAAGCCATGACTATGCATCCACGGGCCTTTTCATGCCTCCCGATGGAGAAAGTTTAAATAATTATCTAGAAATCACAGGCATTAGAAAAATATAACTGTTTTACCTGCTTTGGGTAAGAATTTCTATGAATAAGAACTACAGTGTAGATAATGGAGTTCTTTAGTCATAAACTCAGTTCTATTGTCCTCAGAATGTATTGCAATGATTATAGTCAAATTTTCACATGTAGTGAGAGGAGCTCTTTGGTTTCTCTAACAAATATGCCCTAAAATCCCAAATTTATTATTAAGTCATTGATTGTGACCTTAATTTTAGATTCCACATGGCATTTTAAAATATTTTTGCAGAAGGAAAAGAGGAGTTATTCCATGATATGTGCACTAAATAAATACCTGGAGTGGTACCTGCCGTACGATGTGATATATTTGTATGGAATGTAGACTTAAATGATTAGAAGTCAAGCCTAAAACATATTGGTAAGAAGTACATTTGAACGCCATTTTGTCCTGCTCAGGGTGTGATGTATGACAAACTGACTGTAAAGTCAGTGTTTAAAATCTAGTAGAAAAAAAATCCTTACATGTTTTTTCCCTCTCCTCCTCATTGCATTTAATGCCCAGAACAGAATAACGGGATCCTGATTGTTTGTGGTTTGGCAGGTAGGCATTTTTGGCAGTTGTTCTACAGATTGATTTTATTTGAGGACAAAAAAAGAAGATTCAGTCCTTTAAAAAAAGAAGTAATTGGCTTAGCTTTTTACAGAATTGTAATTACTTCAACTAGCTTTAGAAGTTAAATCTCACAAAATATCTGAAAGGGAAAACGCAGTTCCTTGTTCACTAGGCTTGAATAAGGATATTGAATCAAGCAGAGAGGACAATCATAATTCTGACATGACCAGATTGTATCATGTTAGGTACATCTAACTATGGGGATGTGGATACAGATATAGAAATAAAAACTTTCTTTAAAATAAAAACTTGGAAGTATTTAGTTAGCTTTAAAATCAAAAGCTAAATTCGTAGGGTATTTAGCTTTTATATGTCATATATAGCAATTATATGGAGAGAACAAGGGGATATAAACAGATATTTATATCTCACAATGGAAAAAAATTGGACCATTTGAGATTAATCTGTATTTCAGGGGCAGATGTAAGCAAGACACTAAATCTATTACTTTGTCCTGAAGCTTTGAGTTCATTGCTGATGATCTGTCTAGCCTAATTCAATTGCTCTGGGACACTTGGTGATTCAGCCTCATCCAATGCTTTGCCTTCCAAAGCCTGTAGCAGTTACTTCAAATAAATAACTTGAAGTTGATACGTGTTTGTGGATTCAGCTTAGTATTACAGATCTAAAATTTATGGGCTTAATTTTTAAAAACGATTCCGTCCCTAATTAACGCTTATTTTAAAAACAGTTCAAGAGTTGCTCTATACCACATACATCACAACATGGGAATTAGAAAATCTGAACAGGTTTGCATGTACATGTGCCAGTAGGGCTGGCTTCATGGGCATGTGATCCAAGCAGTTCCACAGGGCCTTACCCTTAGAAGAGACTCATATTTGTTTTAATGCTCCATCTTACATTTCTTAATTTACTTTTAACAAGCACCTGACATTTTCATTTTACAATGGGCCCCATAAATTGTCCTAGTATGGGCAAGAACTTTCACTATTAGAGGCAAACGTGACTTGAATCTATCAGGTTTTAATGAACACAATTTTGTAAATTAGCTGTGGAATTAAGTAATGAATCTAGAAATGACATGGTTTCAAATCTCAGTTGTGCTAACTCTGACATTACAACTTTGGACCAGTTGCTAAAGTTCCCAGAGCCTCAGTACCTTCTCTGTTAAAGGAGGTTAATAAAAATATTAAGAGAAAATCTTTTTTTTTAGAATGACACCTGACATATATGATTAATGTGAACTCTGATTAACAATATATACCTGGGATTCCTCATCTGTAAAAGAGAAGTTGTAATATCTACCTACATGTTTGTTGATAAGATTAAATTGCATCATATATACCCAGCATTTAGCATAGATCCTAATTATTAGTATGCGAGTGACAAATTTAATACTTTTAATTTTTCCACAAATGATAATATCTTTAGTCTATAATTCAAGCTCATTTTTATTAGTTAATGTTAAATATACATTTACATATATGGAAAGGTGGCAAAATATGCCTTTTTGGCATACAGATTATTTTGAGTTAAAGGTACTTAAAACAACAACAACAACAACAACAACAACAAAAAAACCAAAAACAGCAGATGTAAAAAGGGTGTTCTGCTCCTCCCCTTTTCTTCCTGAAAGCAGGAGATAAAACCCCCATATAGAAGATGTCCTCTCTATACCAGAAGAAAAGTAACATTCTTATCATCAAAAATGGGAAGTGAGGCCAAGAAAATTCCATAAAAACAGATTCAGATTTTGTTAACATAATTTTTATCTTTATTTATGCTCTGCATATACATTTAATTACTTTTTCACAATTGCCTCTCTTTATCATCCTAGTATAAAAACATTACAGTTTTGCCACTTCATTGGGTCTTTATTTCTTTATGAGAGCTCCTATGTCACGTAAAATTTATATTAAATGCTTTTGTCCTGTTAATCTATTTGTTGTTTGTCTTTTGTTTGGTTGGTTGATATTTTTCTTTTTTTGAGAGGGAGTCTCGCTCTGTCACCCAGGCTGGAGTGCAGTGGGCGATCTCAGCTCACCTCAAGCTCCGCCTCCTGTGTTTACGCCATTCTCCTACCTCAGTCTCCAGAGCAGCCGGGACTACAGGCGCCCGTCACAATGCCCGGCTAATTTTTTTTTTTTTTTTTTTTTTGGTATTTTTAGTAGTGACAGGGTTTCACGGTGTTAGCCAGGATGGCCTCAATCTCCTGACCTCGTGATCTGCCCACCTCAGCCTCCCAAAGTGCTGGGATTACAGGCGTGAGCCACCGTGCCCGGTCCGTTAATCTGTTTTATGTCAGTGTTATTTTGAGGCTCAGCCAAAAACTCCAAGAAGGCAGAAATAAAATTTTTGCATCTTCTACCAATACTTATAGGTGTCTCTCTATGTATCGATGTAGGAAATATTAAAAAAAAAAAAAGTATAAGTGCTGAGAAAATTACAATTCATCTGTCCAATGAGAATGAATTATTTCTAATATAAAATAAAACCTATAAAATATGTTAAAATACTTAAAATATATAAACATAAACATCTAGATATATGTTAGATACATAAAATTCATCTTACTGATTTCAGCAGCAATAACAGTAAGATTATGCCACTGAGATAGTTCTCGGTCAAGAGGTTTTGAAGTATAAAGAGATCCATTTCCTGAATGAATGTTAAAGATTCTGTCAAGGTCAGTATGGCGATCCAAGGAAAATCTGAACATAGAGAACAAGAAAAAATACATGGTAGCATTATTAATAGTTTACAGGAAAAAACAGTGAAATACAAAGACACACATATCACTGATAATTACAGGAAAGAACACAGTGCTGACCCAGGATGTAGATTGTTTGAATGACTTTTCAAAGTTGCACACATACATTCTCCTCAAGGCAAAAATTGGTACTTTGCTCTGCATTCAAATGCTATTCTCCTGAATGCTTGTGTTATTTAAATTAAATTATTATCTTTTGTCATATTCATTCAACTGATTTTGATATATTTGGCCACAAAACAGTTGGAATTACAGGCAGTTACATTGCCAACTGACATTATTTGGTTATTGGAAGTTCTACTGAATAATAATACACAGATTTATTGCAAAAGATTATTCTCAGAAGCTATGTGTTCTTAGAAAATTGAAGACAATGTTAGTTTCATCAAAGTAATAGACTATCAACTTCTTATGGTGTTTAGTAGCTTCATGGTATGACACTCATGCAGCTTCAATTTCCTAGCTATTTGTATCATTATTATACATATTGCTTTTAACGCAAAATATTTAAAAAATAGAAAAGTTTTGGATGGCCGGGCACGGGGGCTTACGCCTGTAATCCCACTTTGGGAGGCCCAGGTAGGTGGATCACAAGGTCAGGAATTCAAGACCAGCCTGACCAATATGGTAAAATTCCATCTCTAATAAAAATACAAAAATTAGCTGGGTGTGGTGGCACACGCCTGTAGTCCCAGCTACTCGAGAGGCTGAAGCAAGAGAATTGCTTGAACCCGGGAGGCAGAGGTTGCACTGAGCCAAGAATGCATGCCACTGCACTCCAGCCTGAGTGACAGAGCGAGACTCCATCAAAAAAAAGAAAAAAAAAAAAAAGAAAGAAAAAGAAAAGAAAAGTTTGGGTAAGAGTTTTTAATATATCCGTATCAAATAATGTCTATATGCATTTAAAAAATATCAGCAAACTATCCTGCAACTTGATAGCAAGCATGGTCTGCTGTGTGTCATTTTAAAGCCTAAAACTAGATTTAACATTCTGGTTGATGTAGTTTAAATAAATCTCATTATCTTTATCAAACTACATATCTAACATTCACATATTAAGAAAATCGTTGTGTCTCTCCACTTGGAATAATTATTTTATTACCGAAAGATCTAACATAAGTTTCACCTCTTCATTGTATTCCCTCATGATCATGTAAAGTAGAAGCTATCTGTCCCCCCTTCACTCATAAAGCAGCTGTACCACCATCTTTCCATTTACCACATTGTATTAGGAATTCATTTCATATAACATCTCAAACAGACAACAAAACATGAAGACACCAAGCATCAAACTCTACTAGGCACTCAATGAATATTATTTGATTCTCATTGTGAGTCTTCTTTTCTAATAGACTGAGAAGTCCTTAAGAAACATGTTAATAATATCTGATATGGTGATCCACAAATATTTGTTAAATGAAAGAAAGAATGACCTAATCATTTGGCATTTTGGCAAATAATAAAGTTCCTTATTTCTGTAGAAATATGATATAAAGTTGAAATATATAAATCAATAAAAGCCTCTGCTGTCATGCATCACTGATTTTGCTAAATCCATTTCATGTGTGTTCTTTCTTTTTCTTTTTTTTTTTTTTTTTAAGACGGAGTCTTGCTCTGTCACCCAGGCTGGAGTGCAGTGGCCGGATCTCAGCTCACTGCAAGCTCCGCCTCCCGGGTTCACGCCATTCTCCTGCCTCAGCCACCCGAGTAGCTGGGACTACAGGCGCCCGCCACCTCGCCCGGCTAGTTTTTTGTATTTTTAGTAGAGACGGGGTTTCACCGTTTTAGCCAGGATGGTCTCGATCTCCTGACCTCGTGATCCGCCCGTCTCGGCCTCCCAAAGTGCTGGGATTACAGGCTTGAGCCACCGCGCCCGGCGTGTGTTCTTTCTTAATTATTTCTTGTAGTTCAGAATGAAGAAGTAATGACAAAATTTCAAACATTATGTCACATTATCTTGCAGATACACAGAGATCACAGTTCTTTTACAAATATGATTCAAAGTATATAGCTTGCAATTCTGTATTGGAAAGTTATGTGTGTTAACTTTCATTTTCCTTTCTAAAATAATTTCCAGAGCACACATTTTAAGAAAATCCCTTTGAAGAGTGTATTAACATTGACAAGATATGACACAATTTATAGCATGTCAAATATGATTCTTCCCATAATGACATATTGCATTAGTAAGGCTATTCTATTTTTTTGAATATATATGTTCTAACCAAAGAATGACATCCAAGAATATTCATTAAATTTTCTACATCAAATTAGTATAAAGTCAAAGTATACAGCAACTTTAATGGCATACCCTCTGTCATTGATAACCAAAGGAGTTATTATTTTTGCTATAATATGTATAATATTATACCTAGGAGGACTATAATATACATATATAATATAATATATGTAACAGGAATATATGTATAATAATAATATACATAAGATGATTCTTTCCTCCTAGTCTTTAGACTTGCATCCTCATTAACCATTTTATTTTATTTTAAATATCCACAGGTATATTTTGACATATAATAATTATATGTCTATAGGAGGATTTAAATTCTATTTCATTGTGTGGAGAAATAGCTTGATGTTACAATTTAAGTATGCCACTTAATATACATTTAACTAACAATATTATATTTTATTTTGTAAAGTCCATTTTAAATCTGAAACACAGAAGACAGCTTGCTAAACCTTAGAATCTCTGCCAAGAAAATGCTTGGTAAGTATTTAATGAAGAAAATTAGGCCTGTGTATTGGTTATATAAAACCTCCAAAGGAAAAAACAAAAACAAAAACAAAAAAACAGAAGGAATGCAGCAATTTAGATGTTGGTAAATGAACTGGGAAAGAGGCATTTATGGGAACATCATGTGGCATGTACAGATTTCTTCTGCCAATATGTAACCTGTGATGCCGTGTGAGAATCTAAGAAAACATATTTATGTGAAATTATATAAATAAAAAGTAACATAGATATTCATAAAATATATGATTTCACTTGAAGATATGGCAGACCCTACAGAATTTTTAACTGGTTCAAGTCATGTGGCACATAAAATTAGAAGTTTCCTGCATGAGCTGTGGCATGTGTAGGAGAAAGATAAGCGTGCACTCCGAAAGTGAACAATAACCATCTGAACTCATACTTGACTGGTTCACATAGAAAATGGGCAAGCAAAATTAGCCTGCAGAGATTTAGAAAACAAATGAAATCCAAAATACAGGATGGACTAACGGATTATGGTAAGCGTTCATTTTCATACTGAATAGTGTATATCAACGTACGTATTTCTTTAAAGTAATAGAACAAGTGTCACTGAAACTTTTTTTTTTTCATTTTCAGGAGTTTATGACATTTCATATGTTTTTAAGCTGTCATAAGAGGGAAAACAAGAATCAAAAAGACTCATCTTTCTAGAATGTTCTCAAAGATTTTGAAAAAGGCAGAATAAATAAACATAAAACAAAACAGAATCCTCTCAACTTTGATGGCTGTGTATTTAGGGGAGTTTCTAATATCATAATATAACCCACATTGCAGCATCATAATTACTTTTTTCTTTTTTCATGGAGACAGGGTATTGCTTTGTCAATGGAGAGCTGTGGTGTGAATGCAGCTCACGGCAGCCTTGACCTCCTGGGCTCAAGTGATCCTCCCATCTTAACTTCCTGAGTAGATGGGACTGTAAGTGTACACCACCATGCCCGGCTAATTTTTAAATTTTTTAATAGAGACGGGGTCTCAGTATGTTCCCCAGCCTGGTTTCGAACCCCTGAGCTTAAGCAATCTGTCCAACGTGGCTTCCAAAGTGCTGAGTACAGGTGTGAGCCAGCACATCCAACCTACTTTATAACTGTTAAAACTTCTCTCATTCAACCTTACATTTTATTTAATACCTTTAAAGCACAAATAAAGTGGTTTGGTTGTACTGTAAATGCAGAGTTGACATAGTACCCTGGATCTGTACCAGGGATCAGAACAACGAACACCGTAAGGAGACATGCAGGTGTAACAAGCAAGATTTCAGTCTAAAGGCCATGATAAAAATAAGAAAACCATGAAGCTTGTGCATGCCATACCCCAAAAACATTCAGAGGCAATTTACTAGAAATGCCTGTGCTCACCATATTTGTATACAACTTATGGAAGGACTCTTGTATCTTTCATTGCAATAAATGTTTTAAATAGAATTTCATGATCTCTATATGTATCTCCGCTTCTTTTTTTTTTTTCTCATTTTAAACTACATTTTGTTTTCCGATTTATTTATTTATTTTGAGACAGAGTCATGCCCTATTGCCTAGGCTGGAGTGCAAGGACATAATCTCAGCTCATGCAACCTCTGCATCCCAGGTTCAAGTGATCTCCTGCCTCAGCCTCCCAAGTAGCCAGGATTCCAGGTGTGTGCCACCATAACCGGCTCACTTTTTGTATCTTTAGTAGAGACGGGGTTTCACTATGTTGGCCAGGCTGATCTCGAACTCCTGACTTCGTGATCCACCCACCTCAGCCTCCTAAAGTGCTGGGATTACAGGTGTGAGCCACCGAGCTCAGCTATTTCCATTTTTAAAAGGCACACTTACCTAATAGGGCTGGAAATAGAATCTGGGTCCCTTGCCATTACAGTACCAATGATTGTGCCAACTTCAATATCTTCATGAACTTCAAACAGATAGGAGGACCTACTAAAAACAGGAGGCTCATCCACATCTTCTATAGAGATTTTCACTATGGTAGTATCTTTAAATGGTCCTAGGTAATAAAAACGGGGATCTACATGGGTATTTTCTGCTTCGACTTTCAGAGTGTAAAGTCTTCGGCTCTCATAGTCAAGTGGCTGTATAAAAAAATAAATCATCAAATTAAAGTGAGGGAAATTGGATGATATGCTCCCACCAAGGTACAATATGATTTTTAAGTTGTGGTTGAGTTCTCTTATGTAGTTCATTAATTATAAATAAAAAAGACAAACACAAATAATACAATCTTCATGTTGCATTTAGGATTCAACTTTTACTTTTTATGCATTCAATTAGTAATACTTTGGAACATAGGAAATTGAGAGTTTAAACCTTGGAAAAATTGGGATGGGTATTGAAACCTATCTTATAGTGGTAACATTACAAAAAGTGGGCTGATGGATGTTATATGTGTTTGTGTGTGAATGCGCATGTGCGGAGGTGTTAGCTACTGCTCAATGTTTCTAAGTAAATACATGCAGTTACCGTTTTACATTTATGCCATGATGTTTCCATTCAATGCAATGGGCTTATGATATTATAAAAGCATCATGAAACCCTGGAGACTAATATAAAACTTTCAAGTTATATCAAATATTCAAGATAAGAAAAACCTTCTGTAATAAGAAATATTTTGATAGTAATTTGGTAAATAGGTTATATGATAAAACAAAATACCTTAAATATTCATGTAGTTTAACTGTCAGAAGTATAAAATCAAGTATTTTATATCTCACCTATTCTAAAATGTATGTTTTGTTACCAGATAAAAGACGTTGTTAGTTCGGATTCCCTCAACCTTCTATTTTTGTTTCAAAAAGAAACAGATTCTATTTGTATTATTCCTGCTATCTGGTCTGAAAAATGACAAGACAGTTGCTTTCCCATTTGATAGTTACTGTCTATTTAATAACAGTTGGTTTGTACTTTGTACCTTGCAAAAGTATCTCAGGATAGTTTAATTATTAACTAATGCCTATGTAGTTACTCTATGTATGGCATTTCATTAGTACCTAAAGTTTAATGTGCCTTATTTTTTCTTCATAATGATGGCACTGTTGCTACAATAAAAAAACAGGTTACCTTTAGATTGTATCACTGAACATATGTTAGAAGAAAACTTACATTTATACAGCAGAAGGGAAAATGTGAACAATTAAATTATGTTCCAATCCATGCTGTCTCTTTTATTAGTAACTCTAATTATTGCTTCATCAGCTGGATAGATGGCATCACACTTTTTATACCTCCAACTAGGATGATATATTGCCATTATTAGGTATTAACTACACATTTTAAAATAAAACAATGTGATTATGATGTGCTTTTATTAATGTGGCTTAGAAATACGATTACACATATATTAACTTGCCTTTTATATTTTCTAAAATTTCAGGTTTCATGTCTCAATTAACCAAAACACGTGGTCAAAATTTTCAAGGAGCTCTTTGGCTTTATGTCTTTCTTATGTATACACAGTATAAATCACATTTTTGGAACATGAGAGTGGCATTTCCCAATGGATAATTCATGAGTGAAGAGGATATAATGCAATCCCTACTCCTGAAACACACAGATACTTATTTATATGAATGCTTTGCACCTGTTTCACAGTTATGATGCCTTCCTGTGTGTCCTTCTCAGTCACGATGTCAAACATATCAGTACCATCACCATCAATAATTCGGTATTCTACTTCAGCATTTTTCCCAGTGTCAGCATCAGTTGCTTTGACACTTCCAATGGCTGTGCCAACTGGGGAGGATTCAAGAACTCGAAGATGAATAGTGTCTGTAAAGTATAAAGAAAAGAAGAGAGAGAGAGAGAGACAGAGAGAGAGAGAGAGAGAGAGAGAGAGAGAGAGAGAGAGAGAGAGAGAGATTTCTCAATAGAATAGCCAAAAGCAAAATGTGTACAAGGCAATATAATAGATCTTAAACCCTAAATCAGATGTTGACAAATGATGAATACATCTAATATGGATAACATTAAGGTTTAGGAACTTTGGGGGCTTTGGTCTGTGCGTATTATGAATAGTAGGAAACAAGTCCTAACAGTAGGAGAAATTCTGGTTTAAAAATGAGTATGTTCATAAAGAGAGACAAGTTCATATCTTTTGCAGGAACATGGATAGAGGTGGAGTCCATTATCCTTAACACACGAATGCAGGAACAGAAAATCAAATACCACATGTTGTTACTCATAAGTGGGAGCTAAATGATGAGAACTCGCAGACACAAAGAGAGGAACAACAGACAGTGGGGCCTACTTGAGGCTGGAGGGTGGGAGGGGGGAGAGGAACAGAAAAACAATAACTACTGGGTAGTAGGCCTATTACCTGGGCTATGAAATATATATCTGTACAACAAACCCTGATGAAACAAGTTTACCTATGTAACAAACCTGCACATGTACCCCGAACCTAAAATAAAAGTTAAAAAATATTAGCATGTTGTCTCTTTATTTATTTATTTATTTAGAGATGAGTGTCTTGCTATGTTGCCCGGGCTGGTCTGAGCTCAAGCTATCCTCCCACCTTAATCTCTGGGTAGCTGGGGTTACAGGTGCAAGCCACTGCACCAACCAAGTATGTATTTTTTCATTGCATAGATCTGTTTTGAGTGCAGATATGTATTTATGTGTGTTTATACAATCACAACAAACCACAGGATATACAGTGAATGTTTCTATTTAGTTGTTTTGACTGTGCTATATTTAGTTATTTACTATTCATACTTATTTCAACTGCATGGCAGAACATGACAAAATCCAGTGAAATCAGCCATTATGGGTAGGAATCCTATTTCTACTTGTGACAGCAGGAACAAAGGACAGTCTATGGAAAAAACATAAAGATGCCCTTCGCAGTGTCAGAGTAAAAACACTAAATACTGACAAACTCCCCTTCATTCCAGAGCAAAACAAAAATTTATGTATGCTTTTGGTGTACTTAGATGTACTTCCAGCATGAACAACCTCTACTGCTAATGAGATTTATGTTTCAGCACCTGGTCATAAACTACGTATTTCTGATGCATTAATCGACCTCAAGTACACTTCTGATTATAGCACCTTCTTGCTCATAAACCTTAAGTAATTCTCCTTAATATATATAATAAAGTCCAGACCTCTTAGCTTGTCACAGTCTTGCCTGAATATATCTCTCCTATATCATTTTGCATTTAGTCACTTCCATGAAAGATATGGACCAAACTGGGCTTTTCAAAGTTTTCTAGTCAAAACTTAATTTCCTATATCACTATTTCTTCTTTCTTTGTCTCTTTTTTTCTTTTCTTTCTTTTTTTTTTTTTTTTCTAAATGGAGTCTCACTCTGTCACTCAGGATGAAGTGCTGGAGTTCTGTGACATGATCTTGACTCACTGCACCCTTGCCTTCCAGGTTCAAGTGATTCTCGTGCCTCAGCCTCCCGAGTAGCTGGGACTATAGGCACCTGGCACCACACCACAGCAGGTTAATTTTGGTATTTTTAGTAGAGACAGGGTTTTACCATATTGGTCAGGCTGGTCTTGAACTCCTGACCTCAGGTGATCTGCTCACCTCAACCTCCCAAAGTGTTGGGATTACAGGCATGAGCTGCTGTGCCCTGCCCTTATATCACCGTTTCTGTATTTCTCATGCTATTTCTCTCACATAAAATTCCTTCCCCTTAGCCTCATGTTATCATAATGCAGTTTACCAAATCTGAGAAAATGATACTGTTCAAAGCTGACTGTTTGTTGGGCTATGACAAGCCAAGGAGAGAGATCTCAGAAAAAATGAGCCAGCAGACACCTTGTTCTTAGGATTCTACTTCCTAGAACTGTGAGAAAATACATTTGTGTGGTTTAAGCCACCCATTCTGTGAGACTTTGTTGTGGCAGCCCTAACACATGACTGTGGGCATTTACATACACTACACGTTGGAAGACACTTCCTAAGAGACATCATTAAAACTCAGTTTCCATCACACTGTAGTTGGTGCCTTAGCCTGTATCCTTCTTCATTTTTCCATCTCTGGTAACACACCACTGAAAGCAATTCTCAACTCGTTACTTTGCCACCATCTTATTGGTTCTCTTTGCCTTTGCGGATTCTTCTTGCAACACCTGTCCCCTGGATATTCTGATGGCTCCCCTGTTCTCTTCCTTCAGTTGTCTGCTCTACGGGGACCTCCTCAAGAGCTTTCGCTAATAGCTTAACTGAAAATAGACTTATCAAAAATAGTGCTCGCAATCACTTCTCCTATCACCAGTCATCACCAGGCATTCTATTATCTACTTACTTATTTGTATGAAACATAAGAATGTAACAGTAAACAGGCACTTAGTATTTTTATCTAAGGGTTCATTTGAGTGTAGTAGCCACCATATCATTATTTGTACATTATCTTATACAATAAAATAAATTGTTTGTATATTGTATATTGCGCAGAAGCTTCCTACGTAGTCTACTAGCTCCTATGCTTGACCAAATCAAATCAATTTGTACACACTCTTAGTCCACATTGCTGCCCTGTTGCTCCTTAAAAACATTCTTATTATTAAGCTTTACTCAGTTTCAAAACTCTTTGATTGTTCCCATTTTACTTAAAAGAAAATATCCATAGGCTGACCCTTCGTAATTTATTTAGATCCTCTGTCCTGTCAGTTTCTCTCAAATTAATACATCCAATTATCTTGGTCTCTTTTAGCTTTGTCCAACAAACTTTTCCTACCTCAACATTTTTTCCTTCCCTATGAAAGATTTTCCACACAACTCTACCTCATAACCACATACTCTTTTAATATAGTTCACTATGATTCTACCACAGAACATCATAAAATCTAATCTGTTGATTGCAAGAACTTTCTTTAAAAACTAAATTTTATACAAGTGGCACCTCAATAAATGAATTTATTACTCCTTAGCAAAGGTGACCTTTCTAAAATACAAAAATGATTTCACTGCCTCAGTGAAAGCACTTATTGTTGATGTTAAATGTTTAATTTCATTTGGTGTATAAAGTCTTATAAAATTTGATTTCTGCTAAAATCTTCGTTGTTACTGGTATCTATTCTCAAAGCTAGACCATAGGAAATGCAGCCACAATATATTTTTTCAATTAATAAGCTTTCAATGAAAAATTTTAAATATGAGGAATATTTAAGAAAACAAATACAAACATATGGATAATGAAATCGAGATATATATACAACTTGAACACATCATTTAGAGAGCACAGATTCTTTTAGAGTCGACATAAAACATTTAATCCAATCTAACCAAATACTAAGTTATTAGGCAAGTTTAAATACATTTTGATAAACCACTGTCTACTAAATACTCTGACCATGCCACAATTAAGTTAAAGGTTAACACAGAAAAGATAAACTCAAATCCTTATATTCCTGAATATTTTAAAAGAATAAAATTAAAAATAACAGATAATACCAAGATTGTGAATGTTCGAAAATATTACCAACACTTATCTGCTAATAAAATTGAGTACTTAGCCTTAGTGGAAAATTCCTAAAAATAAAAAATATACCAAAATCTACAAAAGAGAACAAAAGAGAAAATCAAGTATGATTTAAAATATTCTACCCTTCCAAATCCAAAATGTTCACTCAAACAGTTTTTAAGGAACATTCACGGAAAAGAAAATTCCAGTCTTAATGGAAAGTCTTCTTGAGGAAAGAAAAGTGGGGTTCCTATTGCAACTCATGAGAACAGTATTACCCTGACATAAAACCAGACAGGAGAAGAAGAGTGAAGTGGGCATATAGTGTGGTCAAGATTCGGGCTGTATCACACCGTATCACATGGAAACGTATAATACTTAGTAAGTTCATTGAAAATTTTTTTGGTTTATGATCACTTATGTCAAGTTTAGCCTATTACAGACACTATTCTAATCATTTTACTACTAACTAAATTCCTGACTTCGTTCAAATCTCATCTTTGCCATTACAGTCACTCTTCTTTTCTGGAGATCTCATTTTGCATTTGATTGTCATATCTCCTCTGTCTTCTCCAATCTGTGAGAATTCTTTAATCTTTGTCTTTCATGACTGATAGTGTTTAGCTGTGTCCCTGCTCAAATCTCATCTTGAATTGTAGCTCCTGCAATTCCCACGTGTTATGAGAGGGACGTGGTGGGAGGTCACTGGATCATGGGGGCAGGTCTTTCCAGTGCTGTTCTCGTGAAATTGAGTAAGTCTCATGAGATCTGATGGTTTTATAAAAGGGAGTTCCCCTGAACAATCTCTTTTGCCTGCAGTCATGTAAGATGTCCCTTGCTCTTCCGCCATGACTGTGAGGCCTTCCCAGCCATGTGTAACTCTGAATCAATTAAACCTCTTTCCTTTATAAATTACCCTGTCTCAGGTACGTGTTTATTAGCAGCATGAAAACAGACTAATACAATGACTCTGACACTTTTAAAGAATACTTGTCAAGTTACTGTGCAGAATCTCTTTCAATGAGGGCCTCTCTGATATGTTCTTGTCATTAGATTAAAGTTATGCATTTTTGCAAGACTATCAGAAGCAGTCTGTTCTTAGTGTATTATATCATAGCAGGGAGTATTCAATATCAATATGTCTTAGGACTGATGATCTTAAGTCAATTAAGGTGTTTCTGCCAGTTTCCTCCTTTGTTAAGTTACTACTTTTTTTCCTTCACAGTTAATATATATCTTGGTGAAGACATTTTGAGTATATGCAAATATCCCATTCCTCCTAAAAAAAAATGCCCACTAAATGTAGCATCAATCAGTGATCTTGCTGGCAACAATTAACACTGCAGTTTACTAACAATGATTTTCAATTATTTTCATTCAGTTCCACATTTATTATTTGAAATTCTTCTGTAAGGAAAAGCTACCCCTTCTCTCTCATTTATTTTTACTTACACTTTTATTTATTTAGATCAGTATAGATTCAAAAACATTTATTTTATTTTATTTTATTTTATTTATTGGAATATAATAATATGGTTATTTATTGTTTTCTGCAAATTCTTCCAGATTCAGTTATTGGATGATATTTTTAGGCTGGCTCTGGTACTTTCAACATGTCTCCATCATTCTTTCAGCATGCTTCCTTAATTTCTGGCATCAAAAACTGTTCCAAGTTTATCTTATATTTTTTGTGCCTAAGCCCTCAAATCAAACAAGTTTCCATATATACATATATACATAAGTCTGGTTGCTTCTGCTTGAGAAAGAACCATAATTGTTTAATATAGTGCAGTATTAAGAATAAAAAAATAACTTCATAATGTGTAAATATGTCAAAATATGTACACGAAAGTAATTATTTGTATTTGAAATAAATCTGTGTATTGAATATAAAAAACTAAATAACAGCAAGTTATTGTTTACATGTTAATTGACCTTCATTTTAGAAATCAACGTACCTGCATCCTCAAAAAGTAATTTTGAAATCTATGATTTATAATATTAGTATTTAAGACTTTTCAGCAAAAGAGAAAAATTCACCACAAGAATAAAATGAAAGTATTTAAATAGCAACACTATAACATTAGAACTGATTATGTATCTTTTCACAAATGTGTATTTGTAAAGTAGTCACACATTTTTGTTTAATCATTGTTGCTGAAAAAGGCCTATAATTTCATTTCTTGGCAAGAAACACAACTGTAGTGCCCAAACACTGGTCAGCAATACCACTGTTTTCACATTGATATAAACTAAATTTTCTTAGAGATTTGCTGTCTTCTAAGTTTGAGGAATTGAAGAGAAAGTGAGAATAGGATTTCTTTTTGAGACGAAAATTAAGTGAGATATCAAAGATTAATGGGATCACAGAAACATACAAAGAAACCAGTCAACTTGCCTCCACTGGCCAACATTTAGAAAATTTGATAATCAATAAGATAATACATTCAGGTGATTAAAATACATTAAATCATATTTGGTTTTTGACAATGCAAGCTAAATAATTCAGTTCAGTATCTTAGTGACAAACAATTAATAGTTGTGGATTATATGTAAAGATAAAGATAGTCATATGAAGGTGGCAAAAAAAACAGAAGCCCAAATTGAAGGGAAATGAGAACCTAGAGAAGTAAGCACAAGACTAAAAGCTTTTATGGCCTGGGGATATTTGCCCTTTTCACAACATTTATCTTTATTTTTATGGCCTCTTGAAGCAAGCAGGAGATAGACCAAAGTCTAGGTTATCTACAAGGTTATTTACTGAAGCCGCCGATAGACTCCACAACAAACTAAACTTAACGAGCTTTGCGCTAGGTTTAAGGAGGATCCAGATGTAAGCCACCCTTGACAACATTTTAGATTTCACAGTGTAGGCTCAGATAACCCTGGTGATATCTATTTCTACAGACACAGATAGCATTAACTGCTAGGGGAGAGGGTGACACTGTGGTATCCACGACGGAATGGGATGAAGGATCATAAAGCAGTCTAAAATTACCTGAGGGAGATTCTGTGTACAGACAAGAAAACCTCTAAGCTTGTCCTAACTGACAGGACCCTTCCTGGCTTCTTCACATACATTTTTCTCTCAAGCGTCTTTTGCAAAAGTGAGGGACATTAATATCTCTGAAACGTTTATTATATAGCTCAATGAGAGTATAGTTGTAAACATTTAGCTCATAAAGCCAAAAAGAAATGAAAATGATGGCATTAGTTACCCTAAAATATAGAACAACTCATCAAATGTATATTGGAGAGAGAGATACATACACACACACAGATATACACACATGTATACACATATTCATATATACACACACATAAATATATTTATATATACATGCATATACATAATTATATGAGTGTATATATACATATGTGGATATACAATGGACAGTTTTACCAAGCTAATAGATCTTCAATATTTTCATTTATTCACCCTCTTTAGCAAAAATTAACTTTTGAAATTTTCCACTGAGGGCAAATTCAGCCCTGTCGCAATGTTGCAGTTTTTCCTGCCTTAAAGATCACAAGATCTCCCCTTTCAATGAATATCATGGTTTTTTTTTTCCCCCTGTTCTCTTCATGTCTCAACATAATGCTTGAACTGAGAAATATTAAAGATCTCCCCTTTCAATGAATATCATGTTTTTTTTTCCCCTGTTCTCTTCATGTCTCAACATAATGCTTGAACTGAGAAATATTAAGTCATATCTGTATATTAATCAAGTTATTTTATTGCCAAAGGCAGCTTTGACCTATATGGGAGAAGGATTACACTGAGGTGGTAATTTCTAAGTTTATCTTGCCAGGGACTAATTTTGATTTTTTCACACGTGCACTTTTTTTTTTTTTTTTTTTTTTTGAGGCAGAGTCTTATTTGGTCACCCAGGCTGGACTGCAGTGGTGCAACCTTGGCTCTCTGTAACATCCACTTCCGGGGTTCAAGTGATTCTCATGTGTCAGCCTTCTAAGTAGCTGGGATTATAATCGTGCAGCACCATGCCTGGCTAATTTTTTTTTTTTTTTTGAGGCGGAGTCTCGCTCTGTCGCCCGGACTGGAGTGCAGTGGCCGGATCTCAGCTCACTGCAAGCTCCGCCTCCCGGGTTCACGCCATTCTCCTGCCTCAGCCCCCGGAGCAGCTGGGACTACAGGCGCCCGCCACCTCGCCCGGCTAGTTTTTTTGTATTTTTAGTAGAGACGGGGTTTCACCGTGTTAGCCAAGATGGTCTTGATCTCCTGACCTCGTGATCCGCCCGTCTCGGCCTCCCAAAGTGCTGGGATTACAGGCTTGAGCCACCGCGCCCGGCCAAATTTTTGTATTTTTAGTATACATAGCTTTTCTCCATGTTACTCAGGCTGGTCTCAAACTCCTAGCTTCAGGTGCTCCACCTGTCTCAGCTTCCCAAAATGCTGGTATTGCAGGCATGAGCTACCGTGCCCAGCTCACATGCAAAATGTAAGTTAAAAATTCTCAGTCTGCATCTTTTTGGTTTTCCCCAGCAATCCTAAATTTATAAAATAATTTTTAGCAAAAGTTTAGTTTATAAAACAACATAGATCAATATTTTAATGATCTTCAGTTAGAAAGGAATTTCTAAAACAACAAAACAAAATTTAAAAAGGTTGATAAATCAGTCTATACTTAAACTAAAACCTTCTATAAAATGAAGGCAATGTAGAGAAAGTGAAACATTTTACAAATAAAGAGAAGATAGTTTCAGCACACATATTTACAAATATAGTATGTTTAAAGATCCATAAGAAAAGGCAGAATAACCTAGTAGAGAAATTAGTCAAGGATGTTGATAGAAAACAATTGACAGAGGAGGAAACATGAAAGATCAATAAACAGAGACAACTGTCCTAAAATTAAACCAGGTAAGTGCAAATTAAAGGCAACTTTATACTTATGAAATTAATAAAAGTTAAGTCTGACAATCCCAAGTGTTAAAAGTATGTGGTAGAATAAAAACTATTATGTAGAATTGATGGATGTTATATTTGACACAATGACTTTCGGAAATGTAGTTTCCTACAGCTGCTGTAACACAGTAACGAAAGCTAGGTGGCCAATAACTATAGAAACATACTGTCTGGCAGTTCTGGAAGATACAAGTCTGATAAGGACAATACTGTTAGAGGATCTTACCTTGCTGCTTCTGCTACTGGAATTAACTAGAAATTCTTGGTGCCCCTCAGCTTGTAGCTGTACCACTACCATTGCATAGCCATCTTCTCCCTGTGTATTCACGTGGCCTTCCCTGTCTCTGTGTCTTAATTGTCGCTTTTCATAAATATACCATTCCTATTGGATTAGGGCTTTAACTCTAGTAACCTCATTTTAAACTGATTTTCTCTATTCCCAAATAAGCTCAAATTCTGCGGTACTGGAGGTCAGTAATTCAACACATATGTAGACATAGGACATATAGAATTATTGTTTGTAAAATGAAAAAAAAAGGAAGTAAACCAAAGTGTCAAACAGCATGAGAACAGATGAATAAATCATTGTATAATCGCACATCTCAACATAATACAAAAGTGAAAAATGTGAGCTATACTTATATGAAAAAATATGGGTGAATCTTAGGTACATATTATTGAGTGAAAAAACCAAGTTTCAGAAAATGAGGTACAGTGTGATACTAGCTTTGTAAACCTAAAACAAGAAGAACTCAGTAAATTTTCTAGGAATACACACATACTACTATGAATATATACACACAGTTATATACATATATGCCTCCCCAACCCTGTCCCTTTCTATATCTATCATAGTCTCAATGATCAGATAGTATCACATGGTAACTAACTCTGGACTATCTAAAAGCAGAGGATGATGTATGTCCATGTGAAGTATTCTTAAAATCTTTGTAATGTAATTTTTCAGGTGGTGCTACTTATATTCTTTTGTATTTATTAAATACTACTAGAAAATTTAAAACAAACTAACAAACACATATACAACACAAATAGCTTTTTTTTTTTTTTTTTTTGAGATGGAGTCTTGCTCTGTTACCCAGGCTGGAGTGCAGTGGCCACGATCTCAGCTCACTGCAACCACTGCCTCCCATGTTCAAGCGATTCTCCCATCTCAGTCTCCCAAATAGCTGGGATTACAGGCGTGTGCCACCATGCCCGGCTAATTTTTTTTTTTTTTTTTTTTTTTTTTTTTGTATTTTTAGAAGAAATGGGGTTTCACCGTATTGGCTAGGCTGGTCTCGAACTCCTGACCTCAGGTGATCCACCAGCCTCCGCTTCCCAAAGTGCTGGGATTACAGGCATGAGCCACCGCACCCAGCCACAAATAATTTTCAAGTTGATAATTTAAAGTATGGATAGTATTCCTGGCACTCAACAGAGGCAAACACAGCTCTGCTATTTAAGATTTAAACAGAAAATCAAAAAACAGAAAAGCAACAATAACCCAAACATACAAAACACCTCCAAAACAAAACAACCTCTAGCAGAATCTGATCAACAAAATGGCTAATGTTGGAGTCATCAGATGCAGAACAATCCACACACAAACTCATGTTAAATATGTTTAAATAAGTAAAACTTGGCCAGGTACGGTGGCTCATGCCTGTAATCCCAGCACTTTGGGAGGCCGAGGTGGGTGGATCACCTTAGGTCGGGAGTTTGAGACCAGCCTGACCAACATGGAGAAATCCCATTACAAAATTAGCTGGGCATGGTGGCGCATGCCTGTAATCTCGGCTACTCCGGAGGCTGAGGCAGGAGAATCGCTTGAACATGGGAGGTGGAGGTTGCGGAGAGCCAAGATCGTACCATTGCACTCCAGCCTAGGCAACAAGAGTGAAACTCCATTTGAAAAAAAAAAAAAAAAGTAAAAGTTGACATAAAAATATGACTAGACTATAACTCTAAAAATGACTCAGCATATTTGATATTAAAACTAAACATAACTGAATATTAAAAACATAATCATTGAAGTTAAGAAAATAATGGATGAGTTAAAAAGATTAACATCATCCAGCAAGAAAGTAAGTGAGCTGAAGGATAAAAGGAAGGAAGTACAAGCATTTAAAAACAGTATGTAGGCTGGGCGTGGAGGCTCATGCCTGTAATCCCAGCACTTTGGGAGGCTGAGGTGGGCAGATCATGAGGTCAGGAGTTCCAGACCAGCCTGGCCAATATGGTGAAACCCCGTCTCTATTAAAAGTACAAAAATTAGCCAGGCGTGGTGGTGGTTGCCTGTAGTCCCAGCTACTTGGGGGCTGAGACAGGAGAATCGCTTGAACCCAGGAGACAGGCATTGCAGTGAGCAGAGATTGTGCCACTTCACCCCAGACTGGGCTGTAACAGAGCAAGACTCTGTCTCAAAAACAAACAAAAACTAATATGTAATTGTGAACGTTAAAAAAAAAAAGATTAAAATGTCAGTGACCTTTCAACAGCAACCCCTGATCCCACAAATTATTGAACAATATTATCAACATTTTATGATAACATGATTTTGAACCTTGAATGCTCATTTAGCCACCATATTAATGAAGTGTGATAAATCAGTGAAGATGGTTTTAGATTCAGCATAGTCCCTTTGGACCTTTTTAAGGAACCTAGTAAAGAACGCATTCTAGGAACATAAGGGACTAAAAATCAAGTTTTAGGAATGCATGAGATCCAGAAAGCTTGAATCCAAAGCAAGAAAGTAAAAAATAAAATAAAATAAAATAAAATAAAATAAAATAAAATAAAATAGTCCCCCCCATGCTGGAACCAGAATACTGAGGGCTCTAAGATTGCATCTTCAGGTCTGCCAAGTTGAAGCAAATGCTATAGAGCTGCTCACTAACAAATTTTCAACAGCTGCACACACAACACATCAAAAACACAAGCCTGTGATATCTTAGAAAATATCACCTTGCTAAAGAAGATCTATAATATTCATCAGTTGGAAATAATTACTTAGGAAATAAAATGCCTACCTTTTTTTCTCATTGACCTTTGGGAGCAATGCTATGCTCTGTTATACATTTTAGCACACGAGATCTAAATTTTATAGTTAACAGCACAGCATTTTTGAAAATTACACTAAAAAATCAGTTTGTGTCTTAAACAATAAAAAAATTTTGATACATTTAGTGCTGTTGTGAGATTGCTCTTGGGACAGAAAGCCAAAGAGGGAAGTTGACAATGGTGAATGTTAAAACAAAATACAGGCACACAGAAAGGAAACCTTTCATAGCATGGCATTTAAATATGCAAAGATAACTAACACAGAAAATGGGGGTGTGGGGGGGTGGGAAGGGAGGATGGGGAGTGAAATTATATTTGGGGAGAATAGAATGATGTGTAACTGATGTCCATTTTCATTAATCGTAAAAGCAAGTCAATGAGCAATGTATAAAAATATCTCAACAAATAACAAGAGGATATTAGTTAGAAAATTGTAGCTTAATCCTAGGTGAACTAAAAAGAATAATAAAGTTGTTATCTGTGAGAATTAGAGTTATAGATGAGAATGGAATGGATGGCTTATTTTATTTATGTATATATGCACACATATAGGCATACATATACACATTTAATACTCTAGTAAAAATTGTTTTTAAAAAATCAAAAAAATGTCCTAATGATAGAAGAAATAATCAGTTTATGATAAAAAGTTACCATATCAATGTTCTCTTCTGAAAGAGAGAGAACAAAGGGAGAAAACATTCCTTTGTTACATTAATTTTACTTTCACATGAAATTCATTGTGAATATTATCTCTGGAAATTTGTTCTCAAACATTTTATTTTTAGTTTGATCTCTTTGAGATTGTTTGATTTGTATTCTTAGGCACATGCTTAGAATCTGAAAATATGTCTGATTTAAACTTGCCATTACAGTTCTGGTCAAATATCCAAAATTATTTATTACTGTATTTTATTTTTTGATTGGTATAGAGACAATATTTGTTACAAGGTGTATTTCATGTTTATGAGAGTTAGTGTTTTTCATATTAATTCTATCTACTTTCAAGACTTAAACAGGAAAGTGAAGCATTTAATGCTTCGCATTAAAATGAATCTAAATTTTTTAAAATTTTACTGATGATACAATATAACTACATTGATGGTCGATCAGTTCTTTTCCACAGTAATTTCTCTGAAGAAATATAGATGGGGTATGTGTGTGCATGCATGCACATACGTACATTAATTTTTTTCTAGAGCACACATGCACATAAACATATTTATTTTTCCCTAAAACAAAAATTGATTATATGGCAACATCCGTAATTAATTCATTCAACAAATTTATATTCAGTTCCCTACATACATATGTTTATCGTGCTGTCTCTGGAATTACGTTTATGCTCAGAAATCATTTTTAGGACAAGATTTATTGGGTCCATTTCAAAATTGAAAAGTTAATTTCTATATTTTAAATGTATGAGAGTAATTCATTCACACTTTCTAATTTATTTCTAAGATGAGTCTGTTGAATACAAGTATCCTACTTTGTCAAGCAAACTGAAATTACTAATTGAGAACCAGCATGCTCTCCCTCCAAGGGTGTATGCCATTTCGGGCAAGCACTAGGCAGAGAACTAGAAAGCAGGCGTAGATCGTTTATGCATATGCTGACAAAGGCAAATGAGTGCTTAAGTTTCATTTCTCCTTAAAGACACCTATTTGCATGCTCCTTATTTTTTATCTTACAGTGATGAAGCTTTAATTATGTGGTACACTTTCCTATCAATTCTAATTTATAGTTGTTTTAAATTCATTTCCAGGTGTCAGATTGAATCATCTGCTTCCCTTTGAATGTTTAGGCAGATAAATATTTCCTCCTGGTGAGTACATTCTTAGTGTGGTTACCCATTGAAGCACAAAGGCATGAATGTGAGAAGGTGAGAGGTAATTGCCATTTCTATATCACATAAATAAAGTCGTATTTGTTGGGTACAGTGGCTCATGCCTGTAATCCCAGCACCTGGGAGACTGAGGTGGGTGGATCACGAGGTCAGGAGATCGAGGCCATCCTGGCTAACATGGTGAAACCCTGTCTCTACTAAAAATACAACAACAACAACAAAATTAGCCGGGAGTGGTGGCGGGCGCCTGTAGTCCTAGCTGCTCCGGAGGCTGAGGCAGGAGAATGGCGTGAACCCGGGAGGCAGAGCTTGCAGTGAGCCAAGATCAGCCACTGCACTGCAGCCTGGGTGACAGAGACAGACTCCGTCTCAAAAATAAAATAAAATAATAATAATAATAAAGTCGTATTGAGCAAGTAAAAATCTAGACGGTAATATTGCAAAGAAAGCTTCCAAAGGACTGAGCAAAATGTGGGGCTACATAAATAAGTGCAGTTTCATCCTGATACTGACAACCTACCACAGCATCTGCACTGTCAGTTATTAATGATTTCAAACAATTTTGATGCATTTATGGTTTTTCACTATTTGAGGCTGATATACCTGGTCACTTCTTCTATCAAAATTTGATCAGTAGGACCTTTGCACTTGAATATTTAAAATACTGCCAATTTGTGTACAAGAGTTAAAAATAACTGACAGCTCAATGTGAGTAAGAGACTTTGGAGGAAAGATATAATAGGTGATTTAAGAGATGTGACAGGGTGACTTCCTTAAGAACAACAAAATGATGCCAGAAATCAACTGGGAGGGCGACAAAGGCAAACTGCTTACCTCTAGATTTTGTTTAGCGACAAACAGCTGCTGTTTCTTTTTGTTGATAAAAACCAATAAAGTTCAAAGAGATATAATTTGTCCTCATCCTTTATTTTCTACTCTCGTTGCTACTCACATTTACATTAAAATTCTACTTTTCCAGAGTTGAGATGAAAAAGGCATCACATATATGAATCAACAAAATAATTTAACATTAGCTTATTTTTTTATTTGCTTTGTGTATAATCATATTGTAACATCTCTATGCTACATGATAATCTCGAACAATACTTGCTTTAAGAAAAATGACATAATTATGCATGTTTATAAACCATTCCATTGTATAATGCTTAAAAGATGTTTTTTAATGAGCTTAAGAGGAAGAAATTAAAAACAAGATAAAGCTCCTTGGAGGGAACTGCAGAGTAGTTAAGGAAATTATGCAATGCTAAATGGGCATTTAGGAGAAAGCAGAGGAGAGCTGAAAGTCACACCAGAGACTGAGAAACTACTGAGGCTTTCGAATTGAAGATTCTTACCAGAGGAAAGAGAGAAACCCAAATTTGTGAGCACTGGAGATACTATCATCAACTCAGCTTTGGGCATTTAAGTTAAATTAGAGCAAAACGAGATGCTGTACGATGTCTTAGTTTCCTGTTTAAGCTACTGAAGAAAGTAACTTGACAAAGCTTTCAGTGAAGCTGCCATGGATCCCCAGAGTCCTGGAAATCCGTTTTGCTACATTCCTCTAAAGCGGTCCCCAAGTTAATTGGCATCAATAGATAACACACAATTGCAATGTGTATAAACAATAAAAGCATATAGGATTCAGGAAAGTTAAGATAAACTTTAATCACTCATAAGTACATGATTTTGTCCTAGGTATTCTTTACAATGGATCTCACCTGAAATTGTTAAGTGTACTAAAAACTCTGTAACAACAGCTTTAATTGTGTCTAAACAGGTATGCATAACTGGTTTTACATCTATATTTGTAAATTTATACCTACAGAAGGTTATTGTCCACGTTGTCCTAGAGGATATCACGATGAAGAAGGAGTGTGAATCCCATTATGTAATATGCCAAGTAGTTCGGTCTAAGGCAACTTTCCACTGGACTAACTGGAATGTTCCAAGTAGGTTTTTGTGTAATTTCCATATACATGATTTCTCTTGGAAAACTATACACTTCATCACACACGGAAAATGTGTATTTCCCTGGGTTCTGTCATGCTAAACATTTAGCCTAGCTGATATCTTACATGTCTATTTTCACTAATATCTCGTTTGCACACATCTGATTGACATGCTGTATTTCACTAGCTACTAGATAGCACTGTCTTTCTGCAGGCATCTCAGTTCAAAATGCTCAAGTCCAATTGAAATCCCTGTCCCTCTCTTCAAATAAACACTTCTGGTAGAAAGCTTGAAAGTATCTTTTCATTGATATTTTACCTTTTATCCCTCAAATCTTTTATTTACCTAGTTACTAAATTGTCTTAAATATATCTCAAATTCCTCTTCTCTTCAGCATTAGTTCAGACTGCATCAACTCTTGCTGTTTCCATCCAGCAATGTGCTTTATCGCTATCAAAATAATTGGTCAAAACGAAGAACTGTGCCTGATGTTCTCCGAAAAAAAGATCTCTTAAATAATACATGTAGCATTTTATCTTTTTATTCAACCCTTTCATGATGCTAACAATGTCTTATCTCATAATCTCACCTCTCACAATCCCTGATTTAAACCAAATTACACATATTTCACTGAAGTCTGTTTTTATTCGTTTTATCTTCTCTAACAACAATAACCACCAAAAATGTTCTTTCCCTCAGCGCCCCTTATTTTCCTGCCTGGAAAATTCTTATTCATTTTAGAAGTAGTTTTAAATAATGTTCTTTTTCATGATTCCCTTATGTCTAAAATATTTAATTATTTAGGCAATTATGGCACTAATCTTATTGCATTACACTCCAGTTATATTTGTGTACATGTTTATGTTTTGTGTATATGTGTATAAATATAAGTATATATAATCATATATATTTTTGTGTATATACAGATAAATATAAGTATATATAGTCTTATATAAACTTATATAAATATATGTAGCCTTATATATACTTATATAATTAAATATATAGTCTTATATAACTTATATAAATATATGTAGCCTTATATATACTTATATAATTAAATATACTTATATTCATACATAGATACACAAAACATAAACATGTACACACATATTATATATATTTATTTTTATACATTTATACACAAAACATATATATATATGTAGAGTTATGTTTCACTTAACAGGGATACGTTCTGAGAAATGCACTGTTAGGTAGTTTTGCTGTACAAACATCACAGAGTGTACTTACACAAACCTAGATGGTATCGCCTTCTACACAACTAGGCTATATAGTAGAATCTACTGCTCCTAGTCTAGAAACCTGCACAGCATGTTACTGTATTGAATACTGCAGACGTGTAACACAATGGTATTTGTGTGTCTAAACATAGCTAAACACAGTAAAAATTAAGTATTGGTATTCTAATCTTATGAGACCACCATCGCAATAGGTGGTCCGTCATTGACTGAAATGTCATTATGGAGTGCATGACTGTACAGTTACAAAGGCAAGCGAGAAAAAGTGAGACAGACAATGAGTATAAGAGAAACTGAAATGAAAAAAAGTAAATGTGTGTACGTACGTGTGTCTGTGTGTGTGAGAGACAGAGAGAGAGAGTTTGGGTCTGTTTATCCCACCAAAATGCAAATTAGTTGTGAACGTATCCTGTACATAATTTCTTACTTTAAGACAATTACAGTTCATTTTTATTTCTTAGCACAGTTCTCGGCACATATAGGGCTTCAGTTAATGTTTAATAAATCAATGAATGCTTTAATGATATAATTTCTTTTGTAACTCCTTCAAACTATAGGCATTGGGAACATGAGGGAAAATCACTCTACATCTAACCAACATAAATTGTAGAACAGTGCTTTTGCATGTCAGTAGGTTCATTTATTTCTAGATAATAAAACAGGGAAAAAGAGACATTTTTAATTTTATTCTCTTCTTTCTCATGCTGAACCATCTTCCTTGGGGCATACCTGACAGTTGCTGTAGTTGAAAAGTGCTTGATAATTTTAAAATATGCAAATCAGCCTGGGGCCTACATTACCCTGGGATCCCCGGCAGAGGAGAGGTTGACTCTATTTACAAAGTGAAAATCAGCACTTATTAAATCAAATCTCTCTTGTACCAGGCAGGGATTATGATAGTCTCACAGCTCACTGAACGTACGTGTCTTAAATCCCTATGTATATCATATAGATATTTCCTTGAAAGACCTTGTCCCATGCAAACTTGTTTATCTGCCCAGGCAGTATAAAGATCCCAGAAAAGAGGTCAGTCGTGTTTGGTCCTTGGATACTGCAAAAGCACCAAGCAATAAAAGTATGATTTACCTGTCTCTGTATCAACATGCATACACATTTTAAGAATTCAGTGTGTCCTGCCTGAATTTTGCCCTATAATCTATATAAAAGTAGTGAACCACAGAATCAACTAAAGTGGGATGCACGAAGGAAGATTAAATTTTTGATGTGCCAGTATCTTTCTAGGTGTAGTGCTTTGAAGCATAGGCTTAAAAGCCAAATAACCTGGATCCTCAACCTGCTTCTTATTTATTTCATGAACAAGCGACTTTACATTTACATGATTCTGTTTTTTTAACTAACGAAAAGGGGTAGATTTATGTTGGTGCAAAAGTAATCACAGTTTTTGCTATTAATGGCAAAATTACTTTTGCACCAACCTAATACATTATCCATCTCATACGGATGATGTAAAGATTAAGTGAGTTTATATTTGCACTATATTTTATAGTAGCATTTAGTACATGCTATAACAATGCCTAATACTATTATTTTTATACTGTTGCTGTTTTATTTGGGCAAACCAGATAATCCTTTTTAAAGTAATTTAATGAAATAAAGTCGGTAGCCCATCAATGGCATTCAGATAAACAAACAAGCATGCATAGCTATGACATCTCTTTTAGATGATTATTCTGTAAATAATTCTGGAATTGTTTACAGTTGCTTCTGAATTGGTTGTAGTTGTGGATAATCCTTAGAGTTAATTTGATGGGAAATATGAAGAATTGATGTTGAAATTCTCAGGAAGTAAGATCTTACCTCACTTTATTTGTATACTCAAAGTCTTCCATCACGTATAATTTATTTTAATAAAAACTGTCTTTTAAGTGTGGAAATTTTTATTAATTTTCAAAACTAACATTAACCAAATGATGAAAAACTATTTATATTTGTCCTTATTGTCAATAATCCATGGGAAATTATAGTAGACAACAATACATTCACTCGTTTGAGTGCATTTAGGATCGATCTGGATGCTTACATAATAAATATCATATCAAATTCTCATTTAAGTTGACATTGGTTATCTATATACATGATACCCTGCATACATATGAGAGAGTCACTCAATCACACAGTGACCTTTTGCTTGGAGTTTGTAAGTTTTTTTCCTCCCTCAAAAAGGCTCAGCAAAGCTGACACTACATAAATGTACATGTTATTGGTCCATGACTTTTATTTGTCAACCTAAATTGTGTGCAATAATGTCTGTGAGTCAGTGAGTGTACAGAAGCATGATTCTATAAAAGTCAGGTTTCTTAGGAGCTCACACCATTGGTAAGTGGAATTTGAAAACAATCTGCTTTCCTTGACTTTTGTCCCTGTGATGGGATGTATGGAAGAGCACCTACCTGTGAATAAAAGGCTCTGTTTTCTTTCTTTCTTTTTTTTTTTTTTGGAACTAGTTCCCAATCCTAGGCACCAACCAGTTGACTGGGAACCTGACCTCCTGCTTAGCTGCTTTTGCAAACTCTTTTTCTCTAGGCCTTGGCCTTCTTCTCTGGTGCCTATTTTTGTTCCTTGAAGATATTGGAGAGCCTTTTCAAATAGAGATTCTCTGGAGTGTTAAGGCAAAGATGGAATTAGCCAGACCTCAGTACATTAGATGTCCCTTAATCATTAACTATGGACGGATGAAAATCAATATTGTAACATTTTCTCAGGGACTTTTTTTGTAAAACCTTTTGGAAACAAATACTGTTGTCCCAGTTGGTTTTGCAAAGCCCTACAATGATCATGTTTCAGTAATTTAAGCTTTTCATAGACCTTTCCAATGATCTGCTTTAACAATTTTACATAATTTTATGATTTTCTATGTTTTTATGATTTTAGAGAAAGAAGGAAGGAAAAGGGGTAAACAGGACTAAAAATATTCAAGTGAAAATACCAGGCAAATAGATTTAAGGTATGGAAGTATAATATTTTTCTAATATTAGCACAATGAAGGAGAAAAACTTAAGGATTATTGAATGTTTGGCTGGAGACCAGGAAAATTTGCTCTGGAATCCTCCTTAATGGAACTGTTATTGGTACACATGAAGTAAGTGCATTTATTTTGTATACATTTTAATATTTAGAGCAAAAGAGTAGAAAATACTTTTAGATATCAGTTTTAAGGTGCATCCCGACCTTCCAATCCATGGACTCCTTTTTAGAATTATACTAATGTGCATGTATTAATGTTCACATATTTATATACTTTTAAAACCATGAGACTATAAAGATAACTTCGATCAGGCACACAGTTATTATTTTGTTAATGCCAATGATAATTTATAATTATCAATGTTACCCTGAGGATAAAGCCCTCTAAACTCATCTCCCATCAACCTCCTCATTCTTTGGAATGTTTCAGTTGTGGATAGACTCCCTTCAATTTCCAACCTCAGGGTTTCCCACATGCTGATCTTTTTGCTAAGTGGATTTCTCCCTCTGTTGGTGGCTAGATATTGCAGTGCTTAGGTGAAATATCACCTTTTGAATGAGAGCTTCTATTAGCCTTCCCCCTCCCCTAATCGTTAAATCCTGCTTACAATGGAATTGTTTCACGTTACTCTTTTTATACAGGACTGAACTACCCCTTGCCAGTGTACAATGCTTTTACTTATGTATGATTTGTCTCTGCTGCTTTAAAGAAAGGCGACAGGGATACAAACCAGGACTTTTTGTTGTTGTTTTGACAAATGCCATATGCTTGGACTTAGTTTCTGAAATGGCTATATTAGTCTGTTCTCATACTGCTAATAAAGACATACCTGAGACTGGGTAATTTATAAAGGAAAGAGGTTTAATTGACTCACAGTTCCACATGGCTGGTGAGGCCTCACAATCGTGGTGGAAGGTGAATGAAAAGCAGTCATGTCTTACATGGCAGCAGGAAAGAGAGAGCTTGTGTAGAGGAACTCCACTTTATAAAACCGTCATCTCTCATGAGACGTATTCACTATCACAAGAACAACATGGGAAAGACCACCCCTGTGATTTAATTACCTCCCACTAGGTCCCTCCCATGACACGTGGGAAGTATGGGAGCTAAATTCAAGATGAGATTTGGGTGGAAACACAGCCAAACCATATCAATGGCATTTGGTACAAGGGTGATCTCAATAAATATTTCTAAATCAATGAATTTGTGATTTACTTGAATTGTCCCTCATATGACATCAAAATTTCTCACTTAGATGCTACTGGAATATTGGGCCAGATAACTCTTTGTCATTGAAATTTTAAGGATGCTTAGAAGCAGCCCTAGCTCCTACCCATTAGATCCCAGTAGCATTTGCCAGTTGACATAATCAAAAATGTCTCAAGACATTGCCAAATGTCCAGGGCCATGGCTGGGGAGGGCAAAATTACCTCTGAATTAGAAACATTGTTATAAATCCACACAATAAAATAAATGAAAAAATAAAGCAACATATCTGAGTTTTCATTTGTCTCTGTCTCCTCCAAATGACTGAGATTGTTGATACAGCATATAGGGAAATAATGAATTTGGATCAGCGAACCTAAAAGAAAGTTTGAGTTGCGACCTAACTTTTATAATATTGAATAATAAAAATAATAATGGTAATAGAGAACTAGCATGAATCAACATTATTGGATGCATAAATACACTAAATGCCAGCCACTGAGTCAATGCTTCTTAGATATTAAATTATTTAGTCTTACATTACTCTGCAAAGAAGAGACCGCTATCCAGTGTTACTGATGACAATGAAAAATAGAACGTCAGTTTAACTGACCCAAGTGAAAAAACTACTAAGTGAAAATTACTGGGACTCATGCAGGATGACTGCAGGGCCTGCTGCTGAGCTATCCAACATGGCAGCCACTAGCCAAGCCACTAACCCTCATATAGCTATAACTACAAATGTAGTTTTTGAATTGAGATTTGATGTAAGTTGAAAATACTTGATAACTTGGTATAACCTTAAGACTTAGAGAAAAAAAGAATGTAAATTATTTGTGTAAGTTTTATATTGTCATATTCAAAGGGTAATATTGGGTTAAAGAAAAACATATAATGCAAATAAATGTCTCTTGCTTTTTGAAAACTTTTCCTATGTGGCTTTATCATTTTTACCCTGAGCCTCCTTTTCTTCTATGTATGGGTATAATAATAGTAATGGTTTCTATAGATTAGTTGTGAGGTTTCAATGATATGCTTCATATGAAAGGGTTTGTGAACTGTAGAACTCCCTCCAAAGATTGGTTATTTACTTAAATAATATTAAATACTATTTTCCAGATGTTGTATGATTTAGACAATCAAATAACATTCTAATTCCCATGAATGTGGGTTCCCAAAGGTTAGATGAGGTTGTAAATATTCATAACAAAAAAGATAACTTAGAAAATAAAAATCCATAAATTATATTTCCATCTACAATTTAAAAATAATGGGACAGTTCAGACAGACCAGCCTGGGCAACATGGCGAAACCTTGTGTCTACTAAAAATACAAAAATTAGCTTGTCATGGTGTCATGAGCCTGTAATTCCAGCTACTCAGGAAGCTGAGGCAGGAGAATCATTTGAGCTTGGGAGGTGGAGGTTGCAGTGAGCCAAGATTGCATCACTGCACTCCAGCCTGTGCCACAGAGTAAGATTCACTCTCAAAATAATAATAATAATAGTGATAAAAATAATGAGACAAGATACGGGATGATCTAAAAATCTCTAAATGTATTGTACTATACATTTGGAGTTGGAGGTAGATTTAATTTAATTATTGAATGTGTCATTCGTAAATGGACTGTATTTTAGACACATGTGTATATATGTTCCCAAAAATGTAAAATACAATACTACTCCCAAAGGAAATTCATTACTGATAAAATACTTTTTTTTCCAGTAATAGTTTTGCTCATTGTAGATTATGTAATTAATTCGTTATGGTTTATTGTGCTGAATTTGCATGCTCGTTGTCCTGGTAAAAGGCTCAAGCTAAGAGATGGTCAAAAATACATGTAAAATGTGAAATTTAAATTTTAAACGCACGCATCTTTAAACCTGTTCTAAGAAATATGCAGGATTATTATTGCTTTTATTTTTGTTACCAATATTAAAGGTAACCTGGACCTGACACCTAATGATTTGAAACAAGCATAAGCACATGCCTTTCCCTATGAGTTCTGGAGCCCAGCACCATACCAGCAGACCTTATGGGCATACTTTAAATATCTAATCAAACAACCATCACAAATACATAGGCATGTGATTAGCCTGCTCAAGAAAATTCTATATGAATTTTGAAATCTTTCCAAATACATGCTTTTAAACAATTTAAATCGAATTAGGTACTATTAATAATCAAAGTTAGGTAAAAATAGTACAGAAAAGAGAAAAAATGCTTTTAAAGAGTCAAAACAATGCTGTTAATTCTAGACAGTAATTCCTCTCAGCAATGGTCTTTAATATAAAGATATAAATATTACAAAAAAGCTACTGCCTTTAAATTTTAATATTTTGTCACAAGGTATTTAAAGTAAATTACAAACTAAAATGGGGAGACCAATTCAGAGGTTAATATTCAGCATATACGGAAAATTCAGGACATAGATGGTAGTCGTATATGTTTTTTTGTGTCACCTTTCTGATGACCCTACATTCTATCTTTAAGTACAGGATCTTCTGGCAAAGCAAAAATTTGGGAGTTTCCATTGAGACTTGATACCATCCTCTCTAGTATGCGAGTTGACATGTAATCTATCAAATTTGTACAAGAAAGAAGAATAAATGCATGTGTTTTTATGGTCAGGGGCTAAAGGTTCTTAACCTATTCTTAATGTATTTTAAGAATTTGAGAGATCAGTTCAAAATAGATCTATGTGCAGATCAGGAATACAAAATGTTGTACTAAGTTTATCACTCCACACATAATAACATTACATGCAAGCCAGATAGTTTCCTGAGGTTCTCCCTCTACAGTGCTTTCTGGCTTAGTCCTTATAATTTGTCAAATTAGATTTCTTGTTGAAAAACTGTGTCCTCAATTTAGGATCCTCATTTTTAAATTTGAAACAGAAACAAATACGTTTATTGTAAAATTATGACTTAGTTTGTTTTCTAATAAACATTGTTTCCTTTTGTTAGCTGAAAGAAACATTTCTTAAACTACAAGTATAGATGCCAAGCTCACATATGAAGAGGTCTGGGATCATAGGTCCTCCTGTCTCTGAGTGAAATATGCTTGAAATATTCAATTTTATTTTATAATAACAGTAATTCATCAGCATGTACACCTTCACTTTTGTAGCACATTTTTAGTATGTTTTAAATTAAATGAATGACAATTGCTTTTTGTTTTTTTCTTTGTCTCTCTTTTTTTACTCTAAATCTTTTGCCCTGCAGAATGACCATTAAAGAGTGCTTACTCTGGGGAAAACGTGGTGGGTTGTCATTGACATCTGTCAGCGTGATGTTCACGGTGGTTGTCCCTGATAGACCTCCCATCTGGCCGCCCATGTCTTTGGCCTGGATGACCACTTGGTATTGTTCTCTGTTTTCTCTGTTCATGTTTGGTAAAGCAGTCCTGATGATACCTTGAGAAAATACAAAAACTTCCATTATCTTCACTGAAATCTCCATTATTATTTTATTAAGTCCACAAAAAATATTTTTAAGCTAGTGATTTTTTGAAAAACATGTTTTGATACTCATTTTTATTGTCTAGAAATTATAAAAGTGAATCTGTGGAAATATAATTTGTATTTTGTTTCCATTTCCTAGCAACATCGCATGTGCTTAGAGTGGCCTAAGCCTATATGTTAAAATATCTACACAGAGGTTTCCATTAGTTCACTCTATCATTTAACTTTGAATTCTTACATCTTTAAGTGTTGCATCCTCACTCAACTGTGAGTATTAACGTTAAAGTTTTGTTCTTATTCTCCCATGGTCTTTCTACCGATAAAGGTCACAAAGATGATCAAATGAACAAACAGCAATTCATGATTCCTGACCTGTTTCAGGCTCCACAGAGAAATAGGGCTGCCCTTGAAGTATGCTGTAAATGACTCTGGCGCTGTTCCCGTATGAAGGGTCATCGGCATCTGTAGCTGTGACTTGCACCACAGAAGTACCTGAAGTATCCAAATTCAGCTTAGTTCTGCACAGTACCAGAAGGAGGAGCAAAAGCACTGGTTTTCATTGAAGACTTGAATGATTTCTGGCTTTAATAATGACCTCTTAAACTTTCATATATAATTTGGATGAATATGTACAAATATAGTGTTATTACAGGTAAACTCTGAGTTCAAATACATAATATTTATTTAGTCAACATGCCTATTTTGTATGTATGCAATAAATAATGCTAGTATATCAGAATATGATAAATACAATTACTTTACAAATGCTCAAGTTGGATACTGAAATTCATTTTCACATAATAGATTTGTTTTGTGTAAAGGGCATATCTAATCACACAGGAGTAAGTGTATTCTTCTTCCTGCTCTCCACTAATTAACTCTAAAAATAATTAACATCTGCTCTAGAATACAATTTTATGAATAGATTAAATTCTAAGTTTAGAAACAATTCAACATGATCCCAAGTCCCATGAACTACTAAAATCTATTTAATAAAGTTCAAGATATTTAAAAGGACTTTATAGTGAGATTACTGCCAAAAGTTCTTGGGATTTAATGAAGCAAATATTAAATAACAATCCCAGAACAATGCTTTTGAGAAATGCAGAGTCTGAAAATGTGCTATTATGACTGTTAACAAGTAAAAAAAAAAAAAAAAAAAAAAAAACTTCAGATTTGTTTAATCAGTTTAAACAACTTCACACATATTTGAAAAGTGTCTATTCTCCTACTGAATCCAAACATATTTCTCTAAAAATATTATCACTGTTCTCTGATGCTTTTCACTGCCTTTCATTCTATATCTAAATGCAGTTTTAATTTTCTTGGCCTACTGATACATCTCCCATTTATTATTATTATTTTTTTATTTTTTTATTTTTATTTTTTGAGGCGGAGTCTCGCTCTGTAGCCCGGACTGGAGTGCAGTGGCCAGATCTCAGCTCACTGCAAGCTCTGCCTCCCGGGTTTACGCCATTCTCCTGCCTCAGCCTCCCCAGTAGCTGGGACTACAGGCGCCCGCCACCTCGCCCGGCTAGTTTTTGTATTTTTAGTAGAGACGGGGTTTCACTGTGTTAGCCAGGATGGTCTCGATCTCCTGACCACGTGATCGCCCGTCTCGGCCTCCCAAAGTGCTGGGATTACAGGCTTGAGCCACCGCGCCCGGCCACATCTCCCATTTATTTACACTGAAGAGAGAAATTCTATTTTCTTGAATGTTATATTTCTACCTTTTTTCATGCCTTATGTTTTACAGGTTCCACAATCTAACTTGGTAATTCTGTATCAGTATGTATTTAACCATGGCTTTTCAACTGGTTTCTTTGAATATAAGATTTCAAAGAGTTTTAAAGATACCAGCAGAGTTTTATATATAATAATTATAATGATAGGATATTTTATGATATTTAATAAAAAAGAAATAATCTAATCAATTTCCTCAATTGAAATATGTAGATAGTACATATTCAAGATGAAATCTTTTGGTAAATTATGACTAGAGTATATGGGAAGATTATATAACCTGTATGGTATTCTAAATATATTTATATTATATTGGGATCAAAAAATTACACAACTTTTATCTGAATCCAAGTGACAAAAAACAATTTATTTTCACAATTTTCTACTGAAGTTCAATGATAGTTTCTTGATTTTTGAGGAAAGTATCTACCTATAAGTATTATAAAGATTCACAAATCTGTAGGAAGTGTAAATTGCATTGATCTTTTTTTCTGATTATCTCCTAAAAGAAATATATATATATATATATATATATTATATATATATATTCATGGTAGCAAATCAAAGAGGATTTCAATTAATTGATTATACTACTATAAGAATTTCTTGATTTTTAGAACACTTTTTGAATACCATCATAAATGTTGTAAATGAACTTACCTACAACAGACATTTCCGGAACACTTGCTGTATAGATTTCTTCTGGAAACGTGGGCTCATTGTCATTGATATCATGAATTTTGATCACAAACTCTGACTCTGGCTCTACTGGCCTCAGAGTTCTTCTGTTAATAGCTTGTGCACGTAGAGTATAAAAGGCCTTTTCCTCCCTATCAATTCGTCTTGTGGCATGAATATCACCTGTTTTTTCATCAATAATAAAAAGAGTACCAGCTCCATCTCCAGATAAGATATATTTGAGTGATCCATCTCCTTTATCTTGGTCTGAATGTAGCTAGGGGAAATAAAAAAGAGTATATCCATGATAATGTATAAAGGTACATGAGGCTGAAAGAATTCACAGAAGGTTTTTCAAGTCTCATCACTGAGCAATAGGGTCGCCTACAGTAGTTCTTGAAATGAGAGTTGAATAAGTTTGATCACACTCATTTATACACTTTAAAGAATATGAATAGCCTTTTATATATCAGGATAATTTTTATTCTAAATGAAAAAAATGTAATAAAATTCAACCAAGCTCCTCTCTTTGCTTGGTAAATACTCATTTTCATGGGCAAATAAATTCTGTTTCAGATATAAGATATCAGTCTTGATAGGCTGGTGTAAACACTGCTCTCTCATCTCTTTCTGTGAATGGAAGATTATTTTATTCTTATAATGTACAAAAAAACCATCTGCTATAAACTTGTTATTAGCTATTATATTTCTGTTGATGAATTAGTAATGTCTTAAGAACTGTAAGACAAGCAAAGCTGTAGGAGACAAAGCTCTTACTTTAAAAACAATGTACATCATTTTTTGGCTTATACAATAGACAGTGATTACCCCACAAATATTTGTAGTAATCAGAGCAGACAGATATCTACATAACACATGTCTTTATATTTTAAAGTTATAAATCAAATTAATGAACTATAAAATAAAATATGTTCTAGCCTCCTACCTAGTCACATCTAACTTTTTAAAAACCTACAAGGACAAATTCTGTGCAGGAACAAGGCAATACAAGGCCTGTGTCTTGCTCCTTTTCCTAAGCCTCTAACATAACCACACTGAAGTTTTGAGAATCAATTCATCATATCAAAGAGCTCTGCATACCTTCATGTGGACATCTCAACCCAATACGAGTGCAAATGCCAGTCCAGGAGGCCACATGTCATGGATAAATTCCATGTAGGTTATTTTTCAACAAATGCCCTGAAGGCTAGCCAATAGGCTTAGGAGTACATGTACTAGTGACTGAGTCTAATCTTTGGGCAATGGACTTAAAGAAGAGCCTCTTCTAAAACCTAGAAGCAAGCTCCGGAATGTTTGGGAAAGAAATAATAGGCCCCAATGACCTTGAGAATTCTGGAAATGGACAGGCAGTTGCCAGATGGGTACACCTCCTGCCCCATATAGAATTCTTACTCTGAAAAGTAAAGCTTGGCCATAGGAAGAACAGATCTTGGCTTTGAAAAACATAAGAAATGTAAGATTTTTTTTTAGTGTTACCACCCTACCAATAAAAGTTTTTACATGCTGGAATCACAGTTTTATTATGTGCAATGTGATTATGCTTCAACAAATTTTTATGTTGTTACACTTTTGATAAGAAATATTTAAAAAACTGTAGATCTTAATTTCTACAAAACATTTATTATAACAGACATCATTATAGACATGTTTTATGTTTTAATATTTATATAAAATGTAGACATAAATCAGAATAGGCACACTGACCTACAGTCTACAGAATTATGAATTCAAGACAGTAATCTTCAATTATATGAAAAAATACATAGAGTTACACATTTATCTAAATGTTTCATTTTTCCTCTCTAGACTGTTTACATCAACACTCATTTTCATCTAATTAAGTATAGAATTTTAAACTAATTACTTCCTATTTAAGAAGACTTTAGTTTATTTAATTGAAAGGTTCTTTTTTACTTATGAGAACTTATTTCAATGAACTTGCCCCTGAAAACATTTTTATGTAGACACCAAAATATTTAAAATAAATAAAATTTTATGCATATTTATCTTTAATGTATTACTTGTTATAACTGGGTCTACAAAAGCAGTCTACTTTTTGGTTAACGGAAGTAGTAATTAGCACTTAGCCATCAACTCTGGATAAAACTACATTTCTGGATAAACTGTTTATTAATACAGATATAGCAGATTAAGAAAACTCCAAATGGACATATATTTTGGAGAAAAACATAAAGAAGTCAGGGAGCAAATAGTTTCTTACTACATTTTTAGCTATTCATAAACAATAAAGTAAGGTTGAGAAACTCAGGAAATAACTCCTTTTAACTAAAAAGCTTTCCGAAGTAACATGTGACTTTTATCCAGGAAACCACTCTTAAAAAAAGTCACAAGACTGATGCTTTACAGGAACTGAAAATGTACATAGTTGCTGGGAAACTTTCCAATTATATGCATGTGCAACACAGTGGCAATTTTCCAAGTTACAGATTTAAGCACTGCATGTTTCTTGTTCTATCTGAGAATCAAAATAATTCAAGAAAAATTATTGATATTATCAATAATTTGATCAGATAACATTATGTTTTATAGTAGACAGTTATATTTATTCTCTATGCATTCAATAATTTTAACTGGAAATATTTGTTTATTCTCATAAGAATCGTGTACTTCTTAATCCAAATCAACAATTCCAGTTTCTGTGGAAGATTCAAACATTTTGTGAAATGGAAATTCACAAGACAGCCCCTAAAAAAGCCCCCAGGAGTGAATGAGGATTTCTTAAGCTTACAATACCTAAATTATCAAAGAATGAGTAGAGGTTTGAACCTGGGGAATTTTTATATGTTACTAATTTTGCATTTTAGAAAGAACACTGCATAAATATAGAATATAGATTTGTAATGAAGAAGGATCTAAGGCAAGATAGGGGTCATTAAAACCCTTTCTCCTATTCTAATCAAAAAAGCTGCTAAGATGGTGAGATTTTAATTTTTATAAAGCTCAGTTTTGGAACATAAATTATAGCAGGATTTATTATCTTCACTTATACTACAGAGAGTGAAAATTAAATCTTATAATTGGACCACATACTGTGGGAGTTTCTGTTGGATTAGAAAATTGAACATGGTAGTAGGGAATCAAAGAGATGGAGTTTGCAAGTAGACTGTGGTTTTGAGAATCAGAAAATGAAAAGATTTCTACCTTCACCAATGGGAATACAATTAAGAGAAGCAAATTACAACTAAGAATTTATACCGATGGATTCTAAGACGACAGAATTACTATATGATTTTCTCAAGCCACTAGAGCTTGTACTAATGATAATGTGCACTAAAAAAGTCACAGAGGGAAATAAGTGATCGCTAGCACTAGAATAAAAGGCAAAAAGGACCATATTTGAGGGCATGACATTAGTCTATGTTTAATGAAAGATGGTCTTTGAAAATATATTTGATACATGGACAAGTAAAGAAACTACAAGAGATATTTACTGTAATAATGAGATTATGTGAATAATCTTACACTTCTTATGTTTTTCAAAGCCACAATCTGTTCTTCCTGTGGCCACGCTTTACTCTTCAAGTAAATAAAGGAAGCAGAAAGATGAATTTCCAGATCTCCTGAGACTTGGGGAATAGCTCCTCTTGTAGATGAAACTGATGGGATACAAGAACTAAGTAATAACAGATCTATTGATATTGATGATTTCCTAACAGTTACAGAAACAGACCAAAGGACAAAGTTCTTGAGTTATAGTCCCCTTCCTAAGCTCCCCATCTTCTTTTTAAATTTCTCTTTACTTTTTAAATTTTCTCTTACTCTGCATATTTTTTCAACAGTTGTTCTGGTATTACCACCTTCCCTCATTCTTTGTGTGTCTGTGGCACAATTTTATTTCCTATTCCAATTCATACACTGAGTAATGATCAGGCAAGGGTTAGTCTTTATAACTGCAGCTTTCTCATGACTCTTCCTTTTTTATTTGGATATCAGGTAACAACACTTGGATTTGCAAAACAAACATTTTATTGAACAAAAGAGTTCACGTTGCTGAGAAGCTGGGATCAATGGGTCACATGCCAAAAAACTTAAAGCATCTACTTTGAAAGATATGACTTATATATTGATTTGTGTGTTACTATTTTATTATGTGAGATATTAAGTTTTCTTTAAATATAAAAAAAATAGATTATTGTGGTTTTAGTTCCTCAGTAACACCTGTTCTTCGGTGTGAAACATTTGTGTCACACATTTTTGAAAAGAATTTTATGTTAATACTGACCTTTTCTTTCCTTGAGAAAAGTCTATTAAAAATTCACAACCTGCTGTGTTCCTTGTAAATTCACAACCAGATAAAGGACATGGCAAGATACATGACAACTAATGAAAATAGAACAACTGGCACTGCCCTGCACATTTAAAAGGCATTTTCCCATTCTTTAACTTTTTTATTCAGACATTTTAAAATTATAATACATTATTACATTTGTTTGTATTAATTTAATATTTAAAACCAAATGGTAGATTGAATTTAAAGAAAAATTTAAAGAAATTTTTTAATGAATGTCTGGTCACTTGAAATGTGTCAGTTTTCTGATAATTTTATAACATTTCTTGCAAAACATCTTCTTTGTATAAAATGAAGTTTATAAGCTAAAGGGGTCTTGCAGCCTATCTAGCTTAAGAGCATTTTGTTCGTTTGTTTTTAAAGAGGACGAGAAGAATATCCCATCAATTGTTTATCAAGTGGAAATGAAATAAACTTACACTTAAATATAGGGACAATGTTAGCACAACATTTTAGTTTTTATCTGTTCAGTCTGCTGTAGCAAACTACAATCACGGGCCACGTGAAAACATTTCAATGACAGATTGCATAGACAACAGTAGTCCCATAAGTTTATAATACTCTATTTTTACTGTACATTTTCTACATTTAGATACAGAAGGACTTATCATTGTGTTATAATTGCCCACAGTACTCAGTAAAATAACATGCTGTACAGGTTTGTAACCTAGCAGCAATAGGCCTTACCATATAGCCTAGGTATGTAGAAGGCTATACCATCTAGGACTGTCTGAGCACATTGTACAATGTTTGCACAATGACAAAATTGCCTAATGATACATTTCTCAGAAGGTGAAACTATGCATGATTGGGCCACAGACTGGGTGGCTTAGAAACAACAGAAATATACTTCTCACTATTCTGGAGACTGGGAAGTCCAAGATCAAGGTGCCAACAGATTCGGTGTCTAATAAGGGCCCACTTTCTGGCTCATAGATGATACCTTCCGGCTGTGTCTTCACATGGTAGAAGGGCAAAAGGTCTTCCTTGAGGATCTCTTGCTAGAGCACTAATCCTATTCATGAGGTTTCTACCCTCACACCTAAGCGCCTCACAGAGACCCCACCTCCTAAAACCATCACCTTAGGAGTTAGGATTTCAACATATGAATCATGGTGGCCAGGGCACAAATATTCACACCACAGCAAATCTTTAACTCTTAATTCATTTTTAAGTTACATTAAATGAGGAAATAGTACCAAAAAAAAAAAATCTACAAAGTATAGAAAATTTAAGTAATTTGTTACCAAAAGGATAACAGATAAAATATTTGACTCTTATTTTCACCATTGGCTAGAAGAAAAATAAAAAAAAAAAATTAAAATAGTGAAAAAACCGTATCTATCAATAGACACTTATATTGCTATATTGTGAGATTATTTCTCATTCAGAATACTGATACCATTTTAGATATTGGTATTTGCTGGTATTTGATTTCATTCCAAAAACTGGGAAAGCAGAGATAATTAGAATTATATTTGTAGCACTATATTACAAATATATTTGTAATAGACTAGCTTTTAGAAAGATAAATTTTGATGAATGAATCACAAGGATTATAACATTAAGTATCTGAGTTAAACAATTTATGCTAAGTTTTTACGTACATTAACCTGAAATAACAAAATTTTTGAATAGATTTTTCAACTTACAGTGATAATTTATGCCTGATTTTCTTTCAGACAGCCAAGGTATTTTATAATTGTTGAAAAAAATGTAGAATGTGGCAAATACGCCGTCCTCTCCCAGTGGCATCATTACTATTCTCCTCTAATTGCTCCAGTTGATAAACATAATATTACACAGAAAATAAAGCACTGAATCAAATAACTTTAAATTTGCACCCAATAAAAAAACAAAAACACATAGGTGAAAAATTATCTGGCATGAGAAAGCAGCTGAAAGCATGTCAAAGCCAGCAAACACAATCTGGTCAGAAATAAATAAGTAGTTTCAACTCATGTTGTTGGGGCTGAAGAAAAAGGAGGAGAATGGGAGAAAACCTTGAATTGGATGGAATATGGGATATATTACACAGTAATACCGGCAATATAGTCCTCCAAGTGTAGTTTGCTCCCTCCAGAGCACTGTTTTAATATTAATGTACAGAAAAACAAGACCAATTTCATGAATCTCGATAAAACAATTCTTCCTTCAAAAATGGAAGGCTGGGCGCGATGGCTCACGCCTGTAATCCCAGCACTTTGGGAGGCCGAGAAGGCGGATCATGAGGTCAAGAGATCGAGACTGTCCTGGCCAACAAGGTGAGAACTCGTCTCTACTAAAAATACAAAAATCAGCTGAGCATGGTAGTGCATGTCTGTAGTCCCAGCTACTTGGGAGGCTGAGGCAGGAGAATCGTTTGAACCAGGCAGGCAGAGGTTGCAGTGAGCCAAGATCACACCACTGCTCTCCAGCCTGGAGACAGAGCAAGACTCTGTCTCAACAACAACAACAACAAAAATGGAATAGGAGAGGGCAAAAAAACCTTAAAAATAAAATAGATTGTAAAAACAACTATAAAAATTTGCCCATGTATATGATGTAGATTGATAAGTACTTTTCTGAATAATTTCTTTCTGGGACCAGAGGCAAGTTTTGAAGATGTAAACGATGGGTGGGCACACATAGCTGCATAAATTAGTTCTTGGCAAAAAAGTTAAGTGGTTCATTCTTCACATTTGACAGGGTTCCCCAGAGATTTCCTCCAAGAGGAAAAATGTCAATAGGATCTGGATTAAATAACTAGGCATTCCTCTTTCCCATTTAGTCTTCCAAGTCTGCAGCCTATTGAAAGTTGGCCTTGTGCTTGTGGCCACTTCTGACTGAAGTGTCCAATCTGGGATGGTCCTGGAGACGTTGGAGCTCTCTTTGAAGTCAACTTGAATTACTCAAGAACCTACAAGAGATCAGACTTCTTCATGAGAATGCTATATAATTTTAGAAGGCAGGTCCTGCTAAAAATGTTGCTATGTCACATCTTGAAGCATCTCAACCAGGATATATTTATTTGCTAGCATTGGAAAGATATTGAGATTACAATGAAGGCAGTTATTTATTTCAGAGACACACTTTCACAGGCATTATCTGCTTCCAAGGCCAGAAATTTAAAAAATATATTTACAGGCATTAATTGCTTCACAGGTCAATAATTTAAGTACATAACTTAAGGCACCCGCCTTGTAAGTCCTTAAGTGATATATAAAACACAAAATAGACACATTATTTCTCATGCATTAGCTTACCACTTGTAAAGAGAGTTATTGAAGAAATGATTTAGAGAAGGTTCATATTCTTTTAGAAGCCTGGAATCTTATATTTTTGAAGATCACTGAATTATGAAAATTATCTCCTTGTGGTCTTAAAATGACATTGAATGTTTTTACATCTTATTTCTTCCCAACAACTTGGAGAAGTCTTCTTAAGCATCTTGGATTTGCAACATAGGGATATATGTACATAGGTGTCTAAGAAGTTGTTAAGTAAATTCACAACATTCAAAAGCAAGAGATTCATTTAAAAGGAGATCACAGAAAAATTAGTAGGGAAAAATAATTTCTCTGCTATGAGATATACAAATAGCTGAGAATCATTCTTTCCTCCTTTTCACCAAGAAAGGCATAGTGACAGACAATTTTAAATGCAGATGAGGGCTCGGTGTAAGTATTCACTAAAGGAGTCTTTTAGGCCTGGCATGGGGTGCACACCTATAATCTCAGTGCTTTGGGAAGCCAACATTTCCTTTTGAGGCCAGGAGATCAAGACCAGTCTAGGTAACACAGACTCCTCTCTACATTTATTATTATTATTATTATTATTATTATTATTATTATTATTTTAATTAGCCAGGCATGGTGGCATGCCTGTAGTCCCAACTACTTGGGACTCGATTGGGACTCACAGGCAGCATTGCTCGAGCCCACGCATGCAAGGTTACAGTGAGGTATGATCCTGCCACAACATTCTGGGAGACAGAGTTGAACTCTGTCTTCAAAAAAATAAAAATAAAAAAGGAAATATTTCTGTAACTGATTGAATGAAACTAAAGAAGTGATAGAAATTCGAAGGGTGGTATTTTTGGACTTTAAAAGGTTTGGAGACATTGCTGCAGAGACAATATTGGAAGGTCTGTGCTTCTAAGCCTTCTAAAGATGCTTTTATTTCAGAAGGTATAGGGTGACAAATACATGACTGGATGCCTGAAGAAGGATGAAACAGCAAACTACAGTCTCGAGGGACTATGGTCAAAGAGAGGAAAGAGATAAACGAGGCTGGATCTTTACATTTATTTGATTTTTGAGACACGAACTAAAATGAGTATTTTTTAAAAAGGCTATGAATGATATCCTTGAAAAAAAATTGTGTGTGTGTGTGCACAAAACACACAAAAATGCTAATGCAGTATCAGGGAGTACAAAGATCCTCTAAAATATAATCCAAGACCCCTAAAAAAAGAAAAAAAGAATTCTTGTTCTAGGTTAGCTTTCTGTGTTGTCCCCAATAAAAAAGAACTAAGAAATCAAGATCAATACTCTCACCAGGAAAAGGGATTGCTCGATTGACTGGAAGATATTCATATCTTCATCAGATGAATATACCTATCCCCAAACATACCAGTGTCATGCGTCTGTGATTTGCCTCCTCCCTCATGACATCGATTTATCCACCCTAAAAATTCATACTCATCTATAAAGATCTTATGTATCCAATTATACTTTTTATGTGTAGGTATATGTATATACAATAGTATATAAAATTAAATGTTTAAATTGCTTATGTATGTATATATAACTGAGTATGTAAGTGTATATGCATATATAAATTGTGTGCACAAATATATACACATATAAACTCTTATAACACCTGTAACAATTTTGAACTATTATTTTTGTAATTTTTTCTGAAACTAAAAGTATATTTATTTTGAAAATAAGAACCAAATTTTCTACTCTTATGGACTCCAAAATTTTCACAGCACATGGTACATTTTCCTTTTATCTATTTTATTTATTTATAAAAGGAACTGGACATCCAAGTCAAATGTCACACAAATAAAATAAAAAGATGAGCAATGATGGGTATATTTTGTGCTATTGTTTGGAAATCCTGAATATTCTGAACAAAGTGCAAGAGAGTCAGAAATTCATAATGAAACATGTGGTCAACAATTACTCTACATTAAAAGTGTGAATCTGCACAAAGAAAATTTTAGCTTTCAAACTGAAAAAGATGGGGCTGTGTAAGATATACAGGAATTCCAGTTAACTATGAAATTGGATCAGTGGACAATTAAAAATTTTTAGTGAAGTGCTAATAATGGAAATGCTCATCCAAATTTGCCTTAGAAACTGGAAGTTAGATCACTGTAAACATGTGTAATTTATCTTAAGTGTAGGATGAGGTAGGTAAGTAACAGCAGGCCAGCGTTCCCACTGACAACATGTAGAACAGCTAAGTAAATCACAGAAAATCATATTGCCAGGGCCAAATTGCTATGTAAACAAGAACTGAATAAACTGAAACCTGAGAGAAGAGAATTGTACAGATGCAAGCTTATGACTGGCAGCTGCTTTTTCCTGAGGGAATTTGCCAGTTCTTGGCAGGGGGCTTGAAGGCGAATATCTATAACTGGTCAATGAAAGGGCAATTCTAGGACGAAAAAAAAAAAATTAGAGTTTGTATGGTACTGGAGTAAAAATATTGGTAAACTGTGGGTCTTCAAGCACATTGTCAGCCTCCCCAAAAGACTTTTGTAGAATAGTCTGTAGGAGGCTAAAGGGCAAGGCTGAAAGCTGTAATATAATCATCCACATTTCCAGAGACTTGTGGTTCTTAGATTCAATTTTTTTTTTTTTTTTTAAGTAAAATGGTGAAAGTTGGAAGTCCTCCAGAGATTTTGGAGTTGAACCTGAGGATTTACAGAGATTTATTTTTTAACCTAAGGGCATTCAACAATTCTCAGTGCCTCTAGAAACTAAACATACACACTTGGTCCCTTGACAAATGGCCATCGCTCAGGAGAAGAGAAAGTAGAAGATACGTTGCTCTTCATGTCAAGCTGAAGTGGCAAAACACACAAGCAAATTCCTCCTAGTGACTTCTGTCAATTGTTGAAGAAGCATAAAGCAAATAAACGTTAAGACATTGGGTCATGCAATTGTGGGGGTTGGCAGGTCCAAAATCTACAGGGAAGGGCAGCACATTCAAAATGCATGTAATGGTTGATATTCCAGTCTTGAATCAGAAATCCACAGACTAGGCCACCAGATGGGAACCTCAGCAGGGTTTCTTTCTTTCTTTTTTCTTGAGACTGAGTCTTGCTCTGTCACATAGGCTGGAGTGCAGTGGCGTGATTTTGGCTCACTGCAACCTCTACCTCCCAGGTTCAAGCGGTTCTCCTGCCTCAGCCTCCTGAGTAGCTGAGACTACAGGCTCCTGCCATGATTCCCCACCAATTTTTTTTTTTTTTTGTATTTTTAGTAGAGACAGGGTTTCACCATGTTGGCCAGGATGGTCTTGAACACCTGACCTTCGGGGATACACCTGCCTCAGACTCCCAAAGTGATGGGATTACAGGTTTGAGTCACCGAGCCCAGCCAAGGGAACCTCAGCAGAATTTCTATGTTATAGTCTTGAGATAGAATTCCCAGTCCTCTTTTTTTTTTTTTTTTTTTTTAAGAAAACCTCAATCCTTGCTCTTAACTGATTTGATGGGGCCCAATGGTATTATGGAGAATAATCTGCTCTATTTGTTTTCTGATTATAAATGTTGAGCATATCTAAAAATTACCTTCATAACAACAATGAAACTAGTTAGTTTGATCAACTGTGTACCACGTCTTAGCCAACTTGACATATAAAATTAAAAATCAGAGTGATAAGCAAATAAATAATCCGATAAACAAAAATAAAACTTTCCAGTAAAAAATAACCCACTCTGGAGTCTTCGTGTTCTTTACATATATTGTGTGGTTAAAAATAAATTTTACTATACATGCAAAAATGCATGATTATGTGATTAATATGTAAGAATAAAAGTAGAGGTAGAGAAAAACCATAATTGAATAACAGATTTAGCAAACAAAGCTGAAAAATAGCTATATTTAATATATTTAAAAATGTAAAAAATATGGAAAAATAGATAGTAATTGAGATAAAATGAATCAAAAGAGCATTCTAAAACTGAAAATAAAATATCTGATATTCATAAATCAACAGAGAGGTTTTACAGCAAATTGGATACAGAAAAATGTAAGTTTAATCTTTCAGAAGCCAAAACAAAAATTCCCAAGTGAAGTCAGATATATAGAATATACACAAGATGCAGAAAATAAAAATATGAAAATGAAAATTACATAAGGTCATTGAATGCTTGTGAAGCAGAATCAAAAGTTGCAAGACATGAAATCAGATTTCTAGAAGGAGAAAGAAAATGAAGTCGAAGTTGTATTCTAAGAGAAAATAGGTAAGAAAGTTTTAAAAACTGGTGAAAAATGACAGCCTACACATTCAATAAAATGTGAGAACTCTCAAAAGGATAAATGAGAAGAAAACCACATCTAACTCAGTTATACTCAAAATGCTAAATACTCAGGACATAGAGAAAACTATAAAAGTACCAAGGAGAAAGACACATTAATGTCAAAGTAGCAAAGTGGGTAATAGTTGGTGTTTCAGTAAAAATAAGAGAAACCAATACACAATGGAAGGACTTTTTTTTTTTGAGGCGAAGTCTCGATCTTGTCGCCCAGACTGGAGTGCAGTGGCACGATCTCGGCTCACTGCCACCCCTGCCTCCTAGGTTCAAGCGATTCTCCTGCCTCAGCCTCCCAAGTAGCTGGGATTACAGGCACCTGCCATAATGCCCTGCTAATTTTTGTGTTTTTAGTAGAGACAGGGTTTCACCATGTTGGCCAGGCTGGTCTCAAACTCCTGACCTCAGGTGAGCTGCCCGCCTCGGCCTCCCAAAGTGCTGGGATTACAGGCATGAACCACTGCTCCTGTCTTGGAATGACATCTTAAAGCATTGATAAAAAAATAGCTAGCAGTTTAACATTCTATATTGTATTAAAATAGGTTTCAAAGAAAGGTGAAATAAGTATATTTTTGGAAAAAAAACAGGGAATTTATCTCAACAGCATTCAGTAAAAGAAATATTAAACTGATATTTTCAGGCTTAAGGAAAATGATCCCAGATAAAATCACAGAAAGAAATGAAGAATACCAGAACAGCAACTACGTGGTAAATATAAATAATTGCTGAATATACAAAACAAAAATAGTCATGTCTTTGGATATAGAAATAAAGTACATGAAAATAATACATAGAAGAAAAGAGGGCAAATGTTTAAAATATTCTAAATTTCAACCAGTTTGTGAAAATACATTGAATTGTGCAGTTTTGACATGCACATTTTTCATTATTATTTTTCTTCAATACAAAGTTTTCATCTTTCATGTCTTTCCACTTTCCATTTGACTCCACCACCTTCACCCACCAACAACATCCAGGCTTGTACATCCAATTATAAATCTAAAAAAAAAAAAAGATGTAATCCACCAAAATGGAATGTAAAGAAAACTACATAGAATAAGAAAACAAAACAAAATAAGGAAATACTAGTATTCCATAAATGTCAATATTTTTCCAAATTTATATCAGATCTTTTTTACTTTAAGAATTAAAATTAAAATGAGCTGTCATTCATTCAACTGAAATCTCCTCTGTCTTTTTCTCCCTTTCATTAGATGCTTACACAACCTCCATCCTGAGGTGAGTATGCATCTTTTTCATTCATATTTTATATCTTTACAATTTTGGTAAGAATACTTGCCCTTAACAGAATGCATCATTTCCATCCTCCCCACAAAACAGTCCTTCTCATTTTACTAACCTGCATGATAATCAAGCCAATTTTTCAAAATAAAAACCTAGGAGTCATTGAGTTTTTCTCCAACTTTACTCATTTATTCCATAAGAAAATCCCTTCTGACTTCTAATGTACGTCCAATTCCTTCTCACTGTCTCTGCTGTTCCCATTCCAATACAAATCATCCTAAGCCATCATCTCAGCTCTCATTTAGTCCCTTTGCTTCTTTTTCCATCATTCTACGGCTACTCTCTACCCAGTAGTGAGAATGATGATTTTTAAATGCAAAACTATGCATGGAATTTCTCTGCTCAAAACCCACCAATGACTTTGCATCACATTAGAATACAATCTAAATCCCTTAGCCCAATTTACAACATCCATATGATGCAAGCTCCTGTCTGTCACTTTGGCCTCATCCTTTTCCCTTCTTTAGCCATGTAAACCTAAACTGGCCTTTCTGTTTCTTAAATATGCTACATTTATTTCTACCTCAGCGTTTTGCATTTACTATTCCATTGAATGAGACTCACTCCCTCACTTACATTTTTATAGACTATTCAGCATTCCTCTTTAGTACGTTTATATTTTATTATTCCCTCTTGTTTCACTTGCTCTGTCATATTCTTTTCAATTTGTAACAGATACTTTATATATTCTGATTTAACAATAGGATAATATATTACTACAAATATCTTCTTCAAGTTTGAGATATTTCTTTTAACATTGGTAACAGTTCATTTTGTACTAGAGAAATGTTTAATTTTAATATAGTCAAATTTATCAAGCATTCATTTTATGGTTACTCTTCTTTGTATCTTATTCAAAAATTATTTTTCTAAGCCAGTGTCATCAATATGGTCTCATAGTCTCTTCACTTTTATATTTTTAAAGCTTTTCTTTTGATATTTCAATTACTTTTACCATGCAGATTTGTGCTTGTGTGAATATGTGTGTGGTGTGAGCAACAGATCTATTTTTAAATGAGAATTTACTGGAGATATTCATTTAATCATTGATTTTAAATTTCAATTTTGTAATGTAAATATGTCTGGTATGCCCACCATCTGCTTTAGAGCCTTCTCTCTGTTCCATTTATCTATTGGCTCCAGTATTACACTAATAACATACTGTTAGCTTCTTACTCTTTACAACTATTACCTGATATCTATCCAAATAAACATACTTCCTTATCCATCTTTTAGAAAAATCATCTTAGGGTTCTGGGTCTTTGTGACATGGATTTTTATTTATTTATTTTTCCTTTGGACATGGATTTTCTACATGGATTTTTAACATCAATATGTTATCTTCTGTTAAAAACAAAGCAAAACAATAAACAAGAACAAAATATTCTTGCAAAATATTTTATTGGAATTGCAATTAATTTATGTGAAATATATAAGCACTTCTTGGTCTCAAATACACATGTATCTCCATTTATTTAGGACATCTTAATGCCTTTCACTATAATTTTACATTTTTTTTTGATACGTAGCTGACTTTTCCATATGAATTTGTGGGACTCTATTGGCTTTCTAGAGATATTGTGCTATTGTGAGTGAGATTTTTTAACGTAACCTTTTGATAAGAATAGTCACTTCTAGTGTGCAAAACTGTTATGCATTCTAGTAACTTTAAGAAAATTCATTATGTATGCATATTAACATCAATATAATTACAATCAATATAATAAATAGGTTTTTCATTATATACCTCTGTATAATTTATACTTTTCTTGTGAGTTTTTCTTATAATCTGATAGAAATAACTCACTATAGTATGCTGTTAGTAATTTTTTGTTTATTATCATATTGTTAATCTTTTTCTGTTAATGTTTGATTGGTGCCTCATTTTCCATTCCTTAATTTCCAACTTTGTCAATGTAGATTCCCTTGTTAGCATAGGCAATAATAGGTTGACTATAATACATACATAGAATTGACATTAGTTCTATTTCTCCACCCCTCCATGATTAATTAATTTTCCCTTAAATTCAATATTTTTGTCACCACTATTATTTCCTTCTTTCCTCACAGCTACTAATTGTCTAAATTCTTATTTTTCTGTGCTCCCTTTTATTTTTTTAACTGAATCACAAATTATTCCATAACTTCATAAATTTCCTCTCAATCTCCTGAGGATAAATGGGTTTCATCTTGTTGGAGATAAGATAAATCTCCCAGAGCCTTCTGACAGATTCCAAAAGGGACCGTTTGTGATTCAGACTTTGTTTAGAGCTGTCATCCTGTAATATTTCTTCACCAGCATCTTTGGCCTCTCCAATCTCCCAAGTTTTCCTCTTTTTTGTGTTTATTCTTTGATTTTAACGTGACAACAAAATGCTGGATGTACATGAACTCTCTTATTGGGCAAGGCAGACAAGACTGATTTTTTTTTAAAGAGAATATTGAACCGAACATTTATTTCATTCACTTCTTCTTAATATTGCTATTAAGAAATCCATAGTCATTCTGATCTCTGTTTGTATAAGAGCCACGGATTTATTTATTTCAGAAGCCTGTAGGAGCTTCTGTTTGTCCATATTCCTGAAACATTTTGGTATTGTTCTTCGGTGTGTGTATGTATTTATCAAAATTGCAGAACGCTCATCAGGCACTTTCAGTCTGCAGTTTCATGCCATTCTCTTCTGGGACAGTCTATAAGTTTTTCATGGTCCCTCTGCTCCATTTTTCTTGTTCAGTCATTTTGGAATTCCTATTTATTAGATATTGGTCCTCCTGGCTTTTCCCTTTAATTTTACAGTCCCTTGACTCCTACTTTCCGTCTTTTTGTCTTCTTGCTTTGCTTCGTAGGACATTTTCCTGTTATTCTCCCAGACCACTATTGAAATTTTTATGATTCATACTATATTTTTAATTTCCAAAGACAATTTTTCTTCTATGTGACTTCATGCTTTGTATTATATATATAGCATATAATATTTTCCACGGGTGGTTACAGTGACACCTTCCACCCTATATCTTCTTTCAGTAACTTGCCATTCCATAATCAAGAGGAAAAATTCTATACCCCGCCCACTGAATCCCCATCAAGATGTGGAATCTAATTCCTCTCCCCTTGAATATTTTGTAATGGACAGAACGTAAGTAGCTAAGGTGATACTGCATCATTTTTGAGCTTGGGTGGGGCAAGGTGAAGAAAGATGCCTTTGCCTTTGGAACTTGAAAACTTGTACTACCGTCCCCCGAGTTACCATGGACGCTATCCAGTTGTCTGACTACAACTAGACTTTCAGGAGCTCCCATTGGGCTGTGCAGAAACCACGTGGGAAAGTCATTGGACCACATAAGGACAGAGTGAGAGTGAGAGCAGAAGTGAAAGAGCAAGCAGAAAGAGAGAGAGAGAGAGTGGGGGGGGGGTGTTGGGGGGGAGGGGGAGAGAGAATGAGAGAGAGAGAGAGAGAGAGAGAGAGAGAGAGAGGAGAGAGAGAGAGAGACATTCAGTCAGTCCTCAGGAACTCTAGCCCCTCACCTACCATTTGACTGCAACTTCATAAGTAACTCTAAGTACTTAGAGAAAAACCCGGCCAAAACCTTTCCAAGGTCCTGAAACCCAGGAATCCCGGCTGATAAAATTATTGCTGTTGTACTAAATTATTAAATTTTGTAATGCTAGGCAGCAATGGCCAACTAAAAATGTAATTGATTATTGTTTTATGAGTATTATGTATATAAAATTACATTGCACAATATCTTACATACCTGTGAAACTTGGTGCTTCTTTGGGGGATTTTAGTTTCTCTGCATATTCCCTAACTTTTCCAGTTGCTCTTTCTCCCTATTCATGTGTGTGTGTGTGTGTGTGTGCATGAATGTGATTTTTAGTGATGGCTTTCCTCAAATGTCTTAACTGATAATTTAACTAGTTATACATCCTATGATCCAAATATTTTTTAATCAGAAAATTTTAGAAACTGTCATTTTCTTCTAATACCCATATGGCTTTTGGAAAGTCTAGTCAAATCCGATTTTCATTTAATTATGGTAAAAAAAGAGAAAGACTATTCTGAGAATGTGTAAAAGATCTTGTCCTTGTGGTTTTAAAATCTCATAATAATAATCATAGAAATTGCACTCTTTCATTTATGTGGTAATGTATCATCAATTACCTTTGGTCTGACCATTAATGTTTTGGAAACACTATTGTCCAATATTATGTCTTTGAAAAATATTATGTAAATTAATATTTTATCTTTGCATTTTCTGATCTTTATTTGCTTCTTGCCCTCTCTTTATATTTTATATTACAGATTTACTAGACCTCAATTAATCCCTATTTTTCCCAGAACCTCCTTTAACATTTTCTTTGATTATTTATTTTTGGAATACAATTTGTGCTTGCTTCAAATAACTCTTTTTTATAAGAATGTACTGTACTTTTTCCAGTCCCTCGGAAGATATGATTTAATTTTTCTAATGTTCTTAACTCTTCTCTGACTTATTTCTTGGTCCCCCAGAGAGTGATGCTCTATTTATTAAATGAGGTTTTTTTGTGCTACTGGATTTCCTAAAGTATAAGTGACATTTTATTATTCTTTTCTAATTTTGCAAAAGTTTCATTAGAGGCTTAGGTGACTTTTCTCTTTCCTTGCAAGTCTGACCATTAAATGAACACGAAGACTATAAGCTATCCAAATAGGACTGTCAAGCAGTTCCCAAGCAGTAGCATGGTAGCAGCTGCCAGGTTGGTTTGTCACACTTCCGTGGATGTGGTCACTAAAGACCCAATGAGTTCAAACAGATGTAGACATTACTTACTCCGTCAGCAGAGCAGGCAGCATAAGTTTCATGCTAGTATCAGTTTCTCTTGCCCCCTCGTTCACAGGGGTGATGTGGCATCACAACTCACTGATCATATAGTGGGTCAGTATCACAGCTGAGAGACACTGAGCCCAGGAGACCATCAAGAGAACCTGTAGCTTTATCTATTTACCTGGAATGTATGCAAGCTTCATCAGAAATGAGAGGGAGAGATTATCATCTATCCTCAAATATCACTTGACAGTGAGCTATATTATTATTATGAAATGTAAATGAATCTAAGTGAATTAGCTTTCAATCTCTAGAAGTGAAGAAAAGTGAGAAATCTATAAGCAATCGTCTTCTAGCAAGGTTAGCATATGTCTATTGGAATTGGAGAACTCTAATACAAACTGCACATGAAAAAACATGAAGACAACGAGCTGCCATCTTTACTATACTGCAAAGATAATAAGCTTGACGCTAGGTAGTGATATCCAATTTTGAAACCACAATCACTTCTAGGAAGATACCTTATTGGGTGTTTTGCTTCTGTTAATAGCAGAGGTGGGTATAAGGGAAAGAGAAGTGAATTGATGTAGCTCCTTGTTAAGAAGAAAGTTAAAACAAAAATAGTGCAAGTTAAAGGTGACAATTAAACCCACTTCCATATCAGCTTTCTTCTACATTACTAATCATCAGTGTTTATGTCTGCTGTGGTGATTAGCATAGCCATTATGGAAACCCAATCCACGTTTAATTTATAAGTGTTGTTGATCTGTTGTATCATCTGGTTGTTCCTTGTGCTTCTAATTTATACTTAATTCATTTTTTCTTTAGCTAGGAAAGCAAATAAGAGTGAGTAGGCTATGATGTTGAAAGAAGCTTAACTTTAAAAAAATACACTTTTACAGAATCAAAATGAATTGTAATTTCTAATTGCTTTTAAAATAATTGTGTTTGATGCCTATAGATAAATAAAATATAGTTGTGAAGATCGTGTTAATTTGTATATTTTGGTAGAATCTCCAAATTTCAAAAATATTTTAAACATTTTTACATATTATTTTATATGATTAGCTCTGCAAGCCTTCTTTAATAATATTTAACTAAAATCAAAGTTATAATGAGCTCCATCCTTATTTAAAAATATCTTAAAAGTCTTAATACTACTAAAAATTAAACAATTTTTTTGGTTAAACTAACCATTAAATACTTATTGTTTGGATGATTCTTAAAAACGTAATGACTAGAGAATTGTAAGTAATAGAATTAAAATATTTACATAATTTAATAAAATATTTAATATAGCTGTATTAAAAATCAGCCCGTCCATTTTGTATGCCTGTCATTCTATATATAACAAAGTTAATTGAGCATAATTTATTCTTCCTAATTCTGTTATAATTATTACACATTCAATTGGCTTCTAGAGATGTTCACAAAAAGTATTTCTATACATATTTCCAGTTACTTCAAAATTTTTAAATCAAATAAAATTTAATCTGAAGGTTTTTTCATATTTTTCTTTAAAAAAGTACAAAAAGAAAACATATTGGAAGGTATTCTTTTCAACTTGCCTAGACAAACTCATTTGATGTGCTTAAAGCCTATAAAAAAAGTTGTTGTGTATATGTAGTGGTCAAGTGTGAGTAGGGTAGAATGATGGTGAACGGCTTTCTGTTAGTACTATTAGTATATTCTGTAACTTTAAACAAAGATCATAATAGAATTATTAGCATCAGCTTTTTAAAAAGAAATTACTTACTATACTTTAATTTAGATTATTTCTATCACTGATACCTTTCAGATAATTTTTTAACTTGAAATTTTCTGGGGTTTTTTGTATTACTTGTAATTTACTTTTGTTGCCAACTAAAAAAGATGTGGTTTTTTTCTTTCCAACATTTTAATGTCCCTAATTTAAAGAATCACTCTTATTTCCCATTGTGTATTTTCAATTTACATCCATTTCATTTTTAGTAAAACAGAACCAATTGCTGACTGAAAAAAAGAACTCAATATATTTTCATATAATTTCATGCTTAATTTCATTTGTGATCCTCGGCCCCCTTCACATAGCAATAAAGATAACACCATTAAAATTCCACAAGTTAATCTCATTTTTTAGCTAAGTTGTTTGCTTGCATCCTTTAGTCTTGTCAAGGGAAATGAATTGAGATGAATTCACGATGCTTACTTCTAGTCAGTTTATAAAAAAAAAAATAAATAAAAGCCTGAGGTTACCAGTAAGCATCTCTGTCTAATATAAGAATAAATAACTACTTGAGCTTCTGCAGCAACTGATTGTATTACGATGTTCCAATAAAACCCTCCCTGCTGAATCTAACAATTACTTAAAAATTAGTACAGTCACTAAAGAAAATAAGATGAATGGAATGGATTAAAGAGGTAACTAATGATGCATAGCAGTTTTCTCAAGCAAGAACCAAATTTAATTGTTTTTAATCCCTTTGAGAAAGCATTACGGTAGTTTTATATTTGGCTTAAAACTTTCAAGCACTACCAGAATTCAAATTTTTAGAAACAAGAGGCAAAGTACGAAAATAAAATATTTTTTTGTCTATTAGAGTTCCAAGTGATACTTAGTAAACTAAACAGGAAAAAGGGGAAAAAGACAAAATATATTTTGAGAATCTAGAATAATAAATGCAATATTAACCGCTCACTTAAGTGTTGGAAGTCTTAAATCCTCTGTAGGACTTTCTGTAAAAAATGTTGAGAATTATTCATGTTTTGGGGCAAACTTTCTGTATTGGAGGCTGTTTAATGCTATGTTAGTGCATTTTATCATTTCAGAACACTTTGTTATATAGAAACTATATATTTGTTTAATAGTTCATTATTATAAACTATGACCAGGATTCTGAATTTTCCGGGACAGTCACAATTTCAAATATTTCCCCAGACTATAATTTGGATTTAGCAAGCAATGACAGTATGGCAAAGGAATTAAAATAAATTAAATAATAGTAAAAAAAATCATAATTAGTCTATATTTAAAATACATTATTTAACAATCAAAAATGTATTTTAAATAAGTGAAAATAATTTTAGACAGCCATACTTTATATAGAATACTGTATCCAACTTCCAAAGGATGTAAGTATAATAGAATACATGTCAAGGAAATGAATCTAATCAAGGAAAAAAGTCAGTCAAGAAATGAAGATATCTGCATAAGAGTCAAAAGAGAAAAAGAAACAGATAAATGCTTTTAAATATTGTAAGATACATTTATATTATTATAATTTATATCAGTTTGGTTCAGGCAATGTTTACAAAGCTTGTGCAATATGTTAGAATCAGGACATTTAATCATGAAGTCTTAGTTTTTGCTTTGCTGTGGCCTGCAAATATAAACTTTTTAACATATATTAGGTATTAAAATATTCCATTTCAAGATCCAGATTATTCTCTCATTAAATTAGCTTAATCTCATTCAGTATCCCCCTTTTATTTTCAATTATTTTAGAGATTTTAGAAATCTCATCTTTTTTTTTTTTTTTTTTTTTTTTTTTTGTTGAGACGGAGTCTCGCTCTGTTGCCCAGGCTGGAGTGCAGTGGCCGGATCTCAGCTCACTGCAAGCTCCGCCTCCTGGGTTTACGCCATTCTCCTGCCTCAGCCTCCCTAGTAGCTGGTACTACAGGCGCCCACCACCTCGCCCGGCTAGTTTTTTGCAGTTGCTTGGGGTGATGTCATGGGGAGGTCTGTCTAGTTTGAATTATTTGTTTTAACTTGTCTTTCTAGTAGAATAATTCTTCTCATAAAACTAAACATTGGATCCCTTATTTTGTTTTATTATTGTACACAAATAAATAGGCTGTTAGGAAACAGGTATTCAAGGAATTATTTCTGTTTGTTTAGTAGAAATAAATGACTAAATAAAATAGGCTGTTAACATTTTACTCCTTGAGCAAATCATTCCATAAAACTGTTTTAGTCAAGTTGTATCAGGCAGCCAATTTTAGCAATAAATAAGCCTTTGTTGAAATTTATTACTTGATTCTGACATTGTTTAGCTACAAATATGTATAAACAAATGTATATCTGGGCACATAAGAGAAACATTCACAATAAATTATCTTTTTAATCCAACTGAATGCATAGCTACAATATGCATAAATTTATCTTAGATCAATATCCAATCAACAACACTCCCTTCAAACATTTCACTATTGAACTGATTCACACTGTAGTACTTTATATTGAGATCTCTGTATATGGGAAAAGAAAACTGAAAATGTCTTTGGTCAACTGAAAACATGGGAAAAAAGAGAAAAATAGGTTTGTTCTGATATTGCGAAATTGTGGTTAAGATATTACCACAACTGATGAGGCTACATGATAATGAAACAGGTGACAACAATAATTCAAAAGTTTTTATTTATAAGACTGACTGCAAAATGATGCTTTGAAAGAGAAGGCCAAGTTTCATACAAAGTAAATGTTAAAGTCTAGTTCAAAATTACTATCAAAAATAAGAATTGAACATTTTCATTTGGAATCATTGAACTGATTAAAATGCAAATAACCCTATCAGTCTCTTTATTTTATGAGCCAGATTTCAGTTGCTATATGGCTTGTGGCCAGAAGACAAAGGAAATGTGTGGTCATACTTTCTGTGTTTTAAAGTGTGACTGCATACTATTTTGCTTTCATATCACTGTTCTTAAATAATTTACCAGTTTTCATTATTTTATCTCCAAATTCATGAACACCTATTTGTGTCTTTCCTTTAACCTTTTAATTTAACATGTTGGCTGATTTCACTTTGGTAATCCATGATCCCAGATGATCAACTTAAAGCGAGATTTATTCTTTTTTATTCTCCAGGTTAAGTTTAAATAAGATGATAATCTTTCATTTGGAAATATTTGCAATCCTGTGTGTGTGTGTGTGTGTGTGTGTGTGTGTATGTATCTGTGTGTGTGTGGGCGTGTGTTTGTGTGTTTCAACATTCTACACATTTCCTCTGGTTTGCATGCTTCCTGCATATTAAACAGATCTGTAGGGAAATATGTTGGGAAAGAAGCCCAGCCACCAACCCACTAATATGGCGCATGGCCAACATGTAATTACAACTTACACTGACTTCCACTTCTTACTATTTCCTTTAGTTTTTTCTTTTCATGTATATAATTAAAACTGCATTGAATTAAATATGCTTTTTGAGAGAAACTATTGTATTTTTTCATTGAGGTGTGCCCTAAGTTTGAATAATGCTGGGCATTTGAATAAAACCTGAGAGATTTTAAAGGATTTGCATATGTATCACCTAATTCTGATTCTCAAATTACAGTTTATATAAATAGATGCTATTATTTTATTTAAAACTATAAAAACTGAGACTGTAGGACATGAGGTCATGTTTTCAAGGAATCTTGGCTGCTAATCCATGCTGGAGTTAAAGCTCCACGGTTCTTTTCTCTATAAATGGTTGTCAATGTATTTTTAGACCAAAGCAACTTCAGCCTTTAAAATGTATTGCTGATAGGTGGATGTATTCAATCTGAAACTTGTCCATGAAGATAAAGTTGTTACTCTGTGGTGTCTTACATATATTTACTAATATGCTTCTTTTTTACTAGAGTGAAATAATCCAAGTTTCAGAAGTATTCCAAGAAGTATTACATATATTTTATTTTTAAAAACAAAGTGCTAATATCATGTCAATATATATGTAGTAAAAATGAATGGAACAGAGTATGTTTGGGGTTTAAAAAGAGTAATCTCTGGAGGACTAACAAAAATTTCATATCCTATACTAGTCATGGCAAATATATGTATTTGGTATTAATTTATTTCATAATCAAGACAAATAAAATTAAAAAAATAATTATTTGAGAAAATTGTGAGGATAAACTTCAGTGGGAAGAGGTAAAAGACAAAACTGTATCAGTTTCTAGGAATGTTACAGTAAATTTACTCTGAACTTAATTTAAGGGTAGTTCACCTGGAGATTAGCTCAAAGTGAGCCATCGTTTGTGACCCTACTGCATTTTTCAGTTCCCGTTTCCCTCCCTGTAGTAATTCTACAAGGCATATACCAACTTACAGTCATCCCTTCTCTCCCACAATTAGGTTAAAATGAAAGAATCAGGGGCAACCTGCTCAGGTCCCCTTCCAGGGGGACCTGTTCTTTTGTGCTTTGTAATAAATCTTGCTGCTGCTCAAAAAAAAAAAAAAAAATGAAAGGATCAGAACAAAAGCTATAAAGTTTTTCAAAAGTACCCACATGTTAAGATTTAATGCAGATTATTTGGAATAATGGAAAATTAAAGCAAAGTAAAACCGCAGCATAAGACAACTGACAGTAAGATCAGTTCATCTCTAGGAAATCCTGAAGAAGCTCAAGCTTGGAGCAACAAAACATAATTTTGTAAAGAAACCACAGGACACTGATCATAGTAATTAATTAAAGATTTGGATTCAGAACGTTAAGGGAGGTCAGGCTCATGTTTCTCTTCCCACTATGAACCATGCACAGAAACTTAAAAAATAAAAACAAAAACAAACAAAAAACATATGTGATCAAGACTTTAGTCGAATTTGATTGGAGTCTTTCTCTGTAGGCCCAATAAAAGGTTTGTTATTGTTGTTTCTAATTTGCTGGATACATATAATAAAATACTGTGCAACAGTTAGATGCAATAATACAGATGTAGAAGTTATGATACTATAAATCTTTATATATATATATATATATACATACTGTTGAGAAAAATGAGAAAATAGAAAAAATGAGAAATAATGAAACTATATTCATGTAAATTTAAACATACACTTCTAAAACTATAGTCACAATTTTTATGTCGCCATGCCATATTCAAATTATACATTCATAATTTAAAACATTCCTCTTAAAGAGATTTAAAAAGAGACTTAAATATGTCAAGAAGTATTATCTCCCCATCCTGTATTTATGAGTGTATTTTCCTTCTTTTATGTTTATCACCACTGTTGATACAGAATTAAAGAGTCTAATGGTGTCTCAAATTTAATTTCACTCAACTACTCTGCTTTTAGTTTTCATCAAACTGGAAACCAAAGGAATTAAATGATTTTCCTATAACCATACTGACATTTAGTGGGAGAGCATGGAATTCAACTTGTCTTATGATATACCCTACGGAAAAAAAAATCTACAAGACTATTTGACTGTATTTTATCTTATTATTTCACTGTAAGCCACTTTAAAACTTGGTTGTCCATTTAGTCTACAAAAATTTCTGTAGTTAATATCATATATGATGTAGAAAGACAAAAATGATTTCCCTGTAAGTTAAACAAAAAGAGAATATCTATTCTCACTCCTTGCACTTAACCTAACACTAGAGATCCTAACCACTGCAATTAGTAAATAGAAATACAATCACAGGTGTACTAATTGGAGATGGAGAAAAATACCTCTTTTAAAAAAATCCTTTGAAACACTAACAAACTTATAGAAAGGTAAAACTAACATATAAATAATTTATTTTTTCTTCATCCATTTGACAGCAAGCTGTCAACTTGACGAATCATTATTCCTGAGTAATTCAGTGGACAGATCCTACAAAAGGATATTCTTACATGACCTCAAATGCTCTGTAAAAATTGGTAATGAAATATTAATTTGTTATTATAATCTAATTCTCAGATTCCATTTAAACTTCACCAATTATTCCAATAATATCCTGTGTAGTACAAATAACCACCTCAAATCAAATGCTACATTTAGTTGTCTTGACTTTTGGCATCTTTGAGGCTAGAAGAGTATCAGTCCTTCCTCAACTTGAAGATTTAGGGGACTGCAATTATAACAGATGAGTTGTATTGTAGTATCTACCTCGATTTAGCTTTGATATTTCCTCATGTTTATATTTAAGTTAGGCATTTAGAGCAGGATTATCATAGAAACGGTGCTATGTTCTTTCTGTAGACAGGTGTGTTTCCACTTATTCCTTTACTGACAGTGATATTCAATTTGGTTAACTAATTAAGCCTTCTCCACTAGAAAGATTTACATCTGCCCTTCAGAATTAATACATCTTTTATAGAAGCTTAAAAAATAAACAAACAAACAAAAAAACTATGTAAATAGCTGGGTGTGGTGGCTCAAGCCTGTAATTCCAGCACTTTGGGAGGCTGAGGTGGGCGGAGCACGAGGTCAGGAGATGGAGACCATCCCGTAACATGGCAAAACCCCATCTCTACTAAAAATACAAATAAATAAGTAAATAATATAAAAATAAACATATTAGCTAGGCGTGGTAGCAGGCGCCTGTAGTCCCAGCTACTAGGGAGGCTGAGGCAGGAGAATGGCTTGAACCCAGGAGGCGGAGCTTGCAGGGAGCTGAGCTTGTGCCACTACACTCCAGCCTGGGCGACAGAGCACGACTCCGTCTCAAAAGAAAAAAAGAAAAAAGAAAAGAGAAAGGAAAGGGAAAAGGAAAGGGAAAAGGAAAGGAAAAAGGAAAGGAAAAAGGAAAGGAAAGGGAAAAGAACTATGTAAATATCCCACTCTTCATAAAATGTTCTAATCAATCAATTAATAAATTGCATCTGTATAGACTAATGGTTTTCTATCTTCTTCAATGGGTTGTAATCCATCACTAATATTTATTTTGATGTTCAAGTCATATTAATCTGCTTCTGAATACTTTAGACAAGTTCCGTTTATTCTTTGAGCATTTACTTGCTTTTTGGCCCAGAAGGGTTGAGTTTATCTTGTACTTACAGTGGATCACCTGTGAAATCACCTATATCTCAAAAGATCTCTGGTTCTTCTTAGTCAAAAATGATATTTAGAAACAAATATCTCTGTAATATGTGTACTCATTGCTATTGGGATACTGCTTTCCTCAGACCCTCCTCACTGGACACAATGAAGAAATATTTGTACACACACATACTATATATAGATATATTTCTTTTTGTTGTTGTTGAGATAGCTCTGAATATAGATCATACCAAAATGTTGAATGCTTTATTTGGATCTACTTCTGTGAAGAAAAGTAGAGAATACTAATTGGCATATAGAAACATTACTGGTGGTGGCATTCGTCTTTCTTACAGGGTCTACATGGTGTGTTTTCAGTTCAGTGAAGGATGAATAATCTTTAGAAAGTAATCATTTCTATAATGAAGTCAAGAAGACTTTTCCTCTTCATAATGGTAGAGGTCAGATCCTAGCACAGCGTTCTTGGGTTCTGTGCTGCTGGTGGAGCTAAGACTTCTGCCCCTACAGGGGTTGTTAAAAGTGAGCAAGTCCCCCATGGCCCCCTCCAGGACATTTTTATATCAATCTGAATAAATATGTTTAAAACATGAGTTCACACCAGTATTTCTAATTGCTCTCCAATAGCACAAAAGTGATTCTAATTTTCTTGCTTTTCTTATTTGCAACTTTCTTCTATGAGAGAAAGAATACTTGTTCTAATGCTCCTTAGTATATTTACTTATTGGATCAATCCTCCTGCATATAACAAATCTCCCATCTCTTCCACCTCTCTCAGGATACTTCATCTAGTAATTCCTGCCCAGGGTCTGAAACTTCATGCTGGACCCTCCTATGCATGGCTGCCCTGCTCATTCTGCCCTCATCTGACCCTCTCACTGGGCCACTCTATTGAGTGTATGCCCACCATACCCTTTGCTGACTCTGAATGCCCACATCAGTCCAAATCCCTGTACAGTAACTTTCCATACCTCTCCTGATGCTCCACATCAGTTCCCATCTCTAAGAATGCCTCCTTACCCCAATTTAGTTCTGAAACCTCATTCTATGCAATAGGGGCCTTTTTAACCTGGAAAGTGGATATATAGGTTAATCTTCTTCAATAGAACTGAATTGTTTAAGAAAGAAGAGACGAAAAAGGGAGGAGGAAAGAAAAGATGCAAAATTGTTTTTATTCAGACAACATGATGATGTATATAGAAAATCCTAAGAAGTCTATATTTTCAAAAACTTCTATAGTTGCTAAGTAAATTAAGGTCATTTTTCACAGAGTCAAAATAAATACAAAATATATTTCTATGTACTAACATTACATTCTTGGAAATTGAACTCTAGCATACTATGCCTTTTATAATAGCACAGAGAACATAAAACACTGATGATAAATGTAACAGGATAATATGCAAAATCTCTACACTAAAATCTGTACAAAATTGTTGAATGAAAGAAGTGCTAAATCGATGGAAAGGTATAACATATTCATATATAAGAAGATTCAACGTTAAAATTTATTATTGACTGGATGTTTTTGACCCCCACCAAATTTAAATGTTAAAGCCCTAATTCCCAGCATAATTAGATTTAGAGATGGGGCCTCTAAGGAAGTAATTGAGGTTAAATGAGGTCCTAAGAGTGGGACCCTGATGCTCTAAGATTAGTATCTTTATAACAAGCCAGGGAGAATTCTTGCTCTCTGTCTCTGTCTCTCTCTTTCACACACACACACACACACACACACACACACACGCCCACCTTGGAAAGGACATGGGAGGACATAGCAAGAAGGCAACCATCAGCAAGTCAAGAAGAAAGCACTCATCAAAAAGCAATCCTGGTGCACCTTGATCTGGAACTATTAGCCTCCAGAACAATGAGAAAATAAATTTCTCATTTAAGTAACTCAATCTATGGGATTTTGTTATGGCAGCCCAAGCAGACTAATACAAAGTATTAGTTCTATCCAACTTGGTTTACAGATCCAATAAGATTCAAATAATATAATCGATTTTTATTTTGTTTGCTTTGTTTTGTTTTTGAGACAGAATCTCGTCCTCTTGCCCAGGCTGGAGTGGAGTGGTGCGATCTCAGCTCAGTGCAACTTCTGCCTTTCGGGTTCAAGTCATTCTCATGCCTTAGCCTCCCGAGCACCGGGGATTACAGATGCGCACCACCATGCCTGGTTAATTTTGTATTTTTAGTAGAGGCAGGATTTCACCATGTTGGCCAGGCTGATTTCGAATGCCTGACCTCAGGTGATCCACCTGTCTCAGTCTCCCAAAGTGCTGAGATTACAGGAGTGAGCCACCACTCCTGGCCCCTAGCATGTTTTTTTTTTTTTTTTTTTTTTTTTTTTTTTTTTTGAGACGGAGTCTCGCTGTCGCCCAGGCTGGAGTGCAGTGGCCGGATCTCAGCTCACTGCAAGCTCCGCCTCCCGGGTTCACGCCATTCTCCTGCCTCAGCCTCCCGAGTAGCTGGGACTACAGGCGCCCGCCACCTCGCCCGGGGTTTCACCGTGTTAGCCAGGATGGTCTCGATCTCCTGACCTCGTGATCCGCCCGTCTCGGCCTCCCAAAATGCTGGGATTACAGGCTTGAGCCACCGCGCCCGGCCACTAGCATGTTTTAAATATATTTTTGGTAAAGGTAAAATATATGTGAAAATGCAAAAGATACAGAATTATTTTAAAAACACTTGGAGAATGAAACACAGTTGGTGCCTTACTTTTGAAGCTACAGTAATTAAGACAATGTGTTATTGGCCTAGCTCTATATATAGAACAACCGAACAGAACTGATCATTCATAATTAGACCACAAAGTATATATGGTCAATCAATTTTTGTCCAAGGTATGAGAACATATCAATGAGGACAGAAAAGTTGTTTTCACAAATTATGCTAGAACAACTGGTTCTCTCTATGGAAAACAAACAAAAAAAAATCACCTATTTATATATTATTATACTATATACAAAAATATATTTACGTTCTAATGAAAATCTAAAACTATATATTGTCTAGAAGCCAATACAAAAGAATAACTTTATGATCTTAAGGTAATAAAGGATTTGTTAGACAGGACCCAAAAACACTAACCATAAAAAAATAACAAAATGGAATGCACCACAATTAAAACTTCTCCTAAACATAAAGAAAATGAATGAGCAAGTCGGAGACTGGGAGTAAAATCATTTATAATGCCTACATATTTGGTAAATATCTTATATCCAGAATATATAAGCTTTTATAACACAATTATAAAATCCCAACCACCCAATAAAATATTTGGGCAAACCTCAAAAACATCCTGAATAAACCGATATATACAAATAGCCATTAAGCCATTTTATTAAGCCATATTAAGGATGCTCAACATCCTTAGTTATCAGGGAAATGCAAATAAAAACTACATTACACTGTTATTATATACCGTTTAGAATGACTCATTTAAAGACTCTAACAACACCAATATTATCCAGGACATTGACTATTAGGAGTTCTCATGTACTAATTATGATAGCGTAAATTTTTACATACAACTACCTGAGAAAATGAGAAGGTTCTCATTAAGTTAACACATCCCTAGGCCATGACCCAGAACTCCATTTCTACACAGTTGGAGAAGAAGTGAAACTATATGTACATAAAAGACCCTAAATGCCCATCAACAGGAAATGGGATACACAAACTATGATATACTAATATTGTGGAACAGCACTCACTGAGCAAGGAAAGGAACCACTGATTAATGCAATAGCATACAAGATCCTCAAAAAACACGCTGAGAAAAAGAAGCTATCTAGGTAAGAGTATATGCTCTAAAGGTCCATTTAAGTAAAATTTTAAATAAAAGAATATTAATTCCTATTGAAAAAAATCAGAAAGGTGGTTGCCTATTGAAATAGGAAATGGACTGGAAAGACATAGAGGGAAATTTCAGGGTAATGAAAATGATTTGTATTATCATGTAATTGCAAATGTATATGTATTTGTTAAAACTCATCGAAGTACACTCTATGTCAGTGTACTTTGCTATATGTAAATTATACTTCAAAAATGTAAAAAAGGACTTCTTATAAGGACATTTAGAGAGAAAATTTAAATAAGCAAATAAGTGGTATTCCTTCTTCCTGTGACTTTGTATTTTTCATTTCTTTTCTTTTTATTTTGTCAGCAGTGTTGATATAAAAATGTAGACTTCAATGAGGTCTCAAATTTAATCTCACACAAAAAATTCAATTTTTAATCATGATCAAAAAAGGAACACAAGAAATTAAATAACTTTCCCATAATTTTATGGAGAGTAGCAGAAGGTGGAATTCAACAGAGGGTTCATGATCTACTCTCCAGAAAAATATCCACAAGACTGTTTGCCTGAATTATCTATTTTTGCTTTGAGTTTTTAATATAAGTAAATTAAAAACCTTCTTTAAGAGAGTCTTGTTATAAAAATAAACAAAAAACATAGAATATAAACCAGAGAGGAAATGTTAATATGTTGGAATTATGACCTCCATAAAGAAATATTGGGTATGGAGAACGTATTCTTAATTCACATAAAAAGTAAAATTATTCAAAACTAAGGAATTTTAAGCAGGTAACACAATTTAAAAAAGATCAAAGAAATGTAATAGACATTTCTCCAGAGAAGACATCCAAATGGCCAATAAGTACATAAAAAGGTACTCAATATCACCAGTCGTTAGGGAAATGCAAATCAAACCACAATGAATTAGCATTTCATACCCATAAGGATAGTTATTATCAACAACAACAAACAGAAAAAGTATTGTCAAGAATGTGGTGAAATCAGAACCCTTGTGCATTGCTGGTGGGAATATAGAATGGTTCAACCGCTGTGGAAAACAATATGATACTTCCATGAAAATTAAACATAGAATTACCACATGATCCGGTAATTCAACTTTTGGGTATATACACGAGAGAATTGAAAGCAGGAATTTGAACAGATATTTGTATAGCAGTGTTCATACCAGCATTATGCACTACAGCCAAAAGGTGGAAACAATCCAGATGTTCATCAACAGATGAATGGATAAACAAAATACAGCATATACACAATAGAATATGATTCAGACTAACAGAAAGGATTTCTTGTCCGGGAGCAGTGGTTCATACCTGTAATCCCAGCACTTTGGGAGGCCAAGGTGGGTGGATCATGAGGTCAGGAATTCAAGACCAGCCTCGTCAAGATAAGGAATCTCCGTTTCTGCTAATAATACAAAAATTAGCCGGCTGTGGTGACAGGCACCTGTATTCCCAGCTACTTAGGAGGCTGAGGCAGAGAATTGCTTGAACCCGGGAGGCGGAGGTTGCAGTGAACCAAGATCCTGCCACTGCACTTCAGCCTGGGCGACAGAGGGAGACTCCTTCTCAAAAAAAAAAAAAAAAAAAAAAAAAAAAAGGATTCCTGAGACATGCTATAACGTGAATAAATTTTGAAAACATATAATTCCACTTATATGAATGACTTAGAATAAACAAATTTATAGAGACAGAAAATAGCGTTAGTAGTTACTATGGGTGAGGGAGATAGAGTAAAGGGGAGTTATTGTTTAATTTGTACAGAGTTTCCATTTGAGATGATACAAATATTCTAGATAGTAGCGATGTTTGCACAATGCGGTAAATTAATAAACTGTACACTTAAAAAAGGTTATAACACTAAATATGCTGTGATTGTGTATTTTTTTATAATAATAAAATAAAAAATCATAGGAATTGTGGTAGCATATTGATTTAATAAACTTGATTTATAATGCCTTTTTCTATATGTGCTAAAATACATGCTACATATGTATGCATGTAAATAACTCATTGAAATATTTTCAAAATAATTTTCATAAAAATAATGGGTTTTTTAAATTTCCCATTAATGTATCATTAATCCCGAATCATTAATGTAATTTCCAAAATAATCTGTACAAATTTACGCATTTAAAAATTACTCCATACTTTTTCATTAAAATAATGTATTTTTAAAATAAAATTGTAGCAGACATTTCAAATATATACTCTTTTTTTTCAAAGATTCACTGGGGAATTTCACTTTCATCAGCGTGAATCTTTGTGTGTGCTTTTTTTTTTTTTTTTTTTTTTTAATAGAAGGAATCTGGAGTGCAGTGTCGCCATCTCAGCTCACTGCAACCTTTGCCTACCAGGTTCAAGCAATTCTCCCGTCTCAGCCTCCTGAGTAGCTGGGATTACAGGCACAAGCCATGACGCCCAGCTAATTGTTTTCTATTTTTAGTAGTTCAAGCAATTCTCCTGTCTCAGCCTCCTGAGTTGCATGGGACGACAGGCGCATGCCACGACGCCTGGCTAATTTTTTTGTACTTTTAGTAGAGACAGGGTTTCACCATGTTGGACAGGCTGGTCTCCAACTCCTAACCTCAGGTGATCTGCCCACCTCGGCCTCATAAAGTCCTAGGATTACAGGCGTGAGCCACCACGCCCGGTCAAGAAGTGTGTGTTTTCTATGAGATTTGTTTTTGTCTGAAATTGTTCCAATTTTCTGTTAAATTGGGAATCATCCTCTTACATATTTTGTAGAAACTTTTGCGTATGATTTTAACAGATAAAGTATTTCTATTCAACTTTGTTTTAACTGAAATAATACGTTAAAGAAAAAAAATAAGTCAAACAATAAGACAAAAATAATCGTCTAGTTTGTGCATAGATATATACCTCCAGTTCTGCCTTCAAGGATAGAGTATTACTACAGTTGTACGAAATCCCTTTCAGGGATGCTTCACAGGGATGCCTAGCTCCATTACTGTCTGATAGAAGTGGAAGGGTAAAGGCCTGGTCATTTCACTTCAAAGAAGGACAATTCTGGTAGGATATTTAAGCTTTAGAGACCAAAGAAGGTGGGTGGAGGCTGTAGAGACTGCATCACTGCCCAACTGTTGACGTTATCAAATCCTATCCGCAGATGTTTATACAAAGAGCATTACCGAATATATATTCTGATAGGCTACATCCTGCGACACCCATATCCAAATTATACACTGCTTGTTACCGTACTGTAAAAAAAAAAAAAAAAAAAAAAAAAAAAAAATTCTAGAGTAAAGTGGCCTCTCTGCATTTCTATCTAATCAAATCCTTAAAACTGTCTCTATGAAATATACAAAAAAAGTCTGCTTATGATAGTTTTGTACTTCACATTTTTTATCTAATTTGCTTTGGAAGCTTTCAAATTTTACCTCATAGATAGAAGCTCGTTTTGAGAATGATTTGAAATCTTTTTTTTTTTTTACAAACAAAAATATGACCTGGCTAGACTCACTTCGGCGTGTAGTGTGAATGTATTTCAACCCCTGGTTTTGAAGTCCTGCTGGTTTATTACCTATTTTAATAAAGACTTGTTCCTGATGACATGTTTTAAAATTTGATCTGGATAAAGTAGAGGAACGGTGTCCATGAGCCCATTCTTTCATTCAGAGGTTTCATATTCTTCATAATGGAATTTTCTGTCAGTGAAGAGCCAATTTAAGAGTTTTATGGAGAAACAATCTTTTCTTTTCATGGAATCTCTCACAGTCAGCATCTCAGTATTCTGAGGACTGTAACTGTATACATGGGGTAAATATATTAATAATTCATATGCTTCAGTGCATTTTAATTGCTATGTTCATGATAAGCCTTGAAGATTATAGAGATAAAGGGTAAAACCTTTTTAAGAAGTTGGAAAAAAATTAAGAAAAAAAGCAGGATGTGAGAAATAACAGGGACAATTCAATTAAGCTGAGAAAAGACTGATTAATGCTGAAAGCCACAGGGGTCAACAGTAAGAAAATGCCTCAGAGAAAGGAATAACTGAGAGGTTTATGTGACAAGAAAATAAATTAATTTCAGTCAGATGCCAGGAAAGCATTATTAACCAGTTTGGAGTCAAGGTCAATATAAGAACAACGAAACAATTCAGAAGAAATTTTATATTGGCCATGAGAGCTAAAGTTAAGATACTGAGTAGAATAGAGCAGCAGGAAGACAAAAAGTGGAGGAGATTTACTAAGCATTTATAATATGCTAGACAGAAAACCTATGTAAGGTAGTCCATACATTATTACATCAATTCTATAATAGCAATAGTTCTATGAAAAAAAGTAATGTTATGTATCGATGAGCTGGAAAATCTTTATCAACTAGCTCTCTGGGAGCAGGAGTCCTGACTTGTAGTGTTTGCCAATTTCTGTGGTGTAAATACTGCACCATTCCCGACTTAAAACTACCCCCATGACCTCAGCTGGGCATGTAAAAATCCTAAAAAATTAACAATGGGCTCTTGCAAAGTAAGCATGAGCCAGCTCCAGCACACCACACCATTGCTATATATGTTTTACAAATGAAAACACTGCTACAAATTAAAAAAACGACAGAAGGGTGGACTCAAATTTATGTAAAATTTTTCCGGTTTAAAATCCACATTTTTACTAATCTAGTATTCAGGAAACAAACAAATAAAAACAATTGTTGTCTGGATTTCTTTTGTGAAGTCTGTATTATCTTGGAGCTCTGTCTGAAGAAGAAATCAAAATTAACCTGGAACTTACAAGGACCTGGGAAACCCAAGGAGCAGAGCTTGAGAAGTGAAGTCAGCCATCTTCTGGGAATCCGGAATAACACCTTTGAACCATGCCTTTCAACTTCCAGGTAAAGAAGTAGCAATGCAGAAAGAGAATTTCCCACTTTCTTTAAAAAAAAAAAAAAAAAAACTAAAGGAATTTGGGAGATCTGGAAGGAAAAATGCCAGCACCTTCTTTGAAGAAACCAAGAGATAGCCTGAAGTTATCTGAATACTGTAAATTTTAAAATATTAGGAGAAAAAGACATGGGGAGAGGATTTCTGGAGCTGAGGATCTTAAAAACAGAAAAGCTGACAGAATTCAGTTTGACAAAACAAGTAATATTAAATGCCCCCCGCCCCTCCCCCCCAAAAAATCAACACTATCTTGTTTAGAAAAAAGGGAAAGGTTATATTGGCTGATGGCAGGGAAATAGTGGATCAGTTCTGGCAGAAAAATAGCAAGGTAAAATGAAACAAAGAGTAGAACTGTATTTTCAGGAAGCCCTGTATGTATGAGACTAAAAGAGGAGAGACATTTTACGGTATAAGTAATCTTAGAGCCACCAATTTCAGCTGACAATAAAGAGGAAAGCAAGCTGACAATAAAGAGGACATATAAATCTTGTGTCTTTCTCACACCATATTCACATATACAGAGAATTCCTCATTCTTGCCTCTGCTTCACATATTATCTATAAAAAACTGGGACAGAAAAGCTTTACTTTATTCAATCGTAAGGATGGGGTCAGAATCTGTATAATTGTACTTAGAAGAAGGAAAAAAAACAAAAAAGAGCAGAAGACAGAACAAAAAGATGTACGCAAAAAATAAAAAAATAAAGATCATCAGAAAATTATGATAAAACAAATATAAATTGATTTTTAAAAGTAACAAGAAAATGTGCTTTTATGTAACAAGACTACAAATATTGATGAGTTCATAGAAGATAGCGCAATAAAATAAAAGCTACTACAATAAAATAAATGATAAATATATAAATAAACAGAGTTCAGGAAAAAATTTGAAGAGTTAAAAAATAGTGACAAGAATAAAGACATGATTGTAAACAATTAAAAAGATAGTAGAAATTGTAAACATAGTAAATGAAAGAGAATACAAGATGAAGAAATTAAGCAAAGGTAATTATAAAAATAGAGTAAAAAGATTTAGAAAGAAAAATGAAAGAATGAAAGGAGTTATTTCCGAGAGTATCAGAATAATGAGGGAAGAAAGTTTAAAGACAAAAGCAAATAAATAACTTGACTTCAGTAAAAATACTCCATTAATCTGTTTATGAATATATACTCCAATGGTTAAAACACAAAATATATTGGGACAATATATTTGCAACTCATATCAAAACTCTTAGAGAGAGACTATCGTTTTCAGACATGGTAGAGAAGTTTGTTTGGAAAACAATTATGTTAAAATCAATTTAAAATGCTGGAAATAATACAAGAAATAGTTCTGCAAAAGTAATAAAGACAAGATGTCAGAAGAAAATCTAAGTACTAGTAAAAACATAGAGTTGTAAGTAGAACAACAGATCACAATCCTGCTTTTTCTGTGAGAATAGATTTTGTATGGGAAAATTTGCTTTTCAGCTTTGCTGCTGTCCTGGGGTAAGATACACAATTCAAGGACAAAGATGTAGACCCAATGTGCAAAGACTTAAACAGTTAAAACCAGCTGCTCATCCTATGTAGCTGAAGAGAAAATTGACTTATGAGCAAAGCTAGAGGAAAAAAGAAAAAAATCATCAATTCTATAATAGCAATAGTTCTATGAAAAATGTACAAGAAACTAAAGGTAAAGAAAAATCAACTAATTCTGGGAAGCTATGGCTGCAGGCTGGCCCTCACCAATATTTTGAGCCAGATTTAAAATATGTAAGTAAACCAGAAGAGCCTAAGATAAAAACTTGGAAGCATCGGACAAAAACGACAAATTATGATCAACAGACAGGCAGACTGTCAGCTGATCTCTCAGCAACAACAATCCATTAATAATCCAGGAGATAGAGAAAATTTAACTGAACTAGCTGTCATCTTTAAATTATATACCGACAAAAATTAAGTTTTTAACAGAAGGGCAAAAATATCTTCAGATAAACAATGCTAAGAGATATCAACTTTAGCATACACACTAAACAAAATGATTTCATAACAAAGACAAATGACCTACAATTGAATGTGAGATAGAAAAAGAAGATAAAGGGAATGTAACATACATGAATAAATCTATATGAACAAAGAACACAAAAAACAATTGTAATGTAATTCAGGTCAGAGATGAGCAGTTATAATGTATTCTGTGGTACTTTTATAATGCAGCATCCAGATAACATTATAGATTGAAACTAGATTTTGATAACTAATGGTACATAATATGATTTGTGGGGCAAACTATAAAAGAGTTACTAAATAAGTATTAACTAAATTTGTAATAGCTAAAATAAATTAATAAACTGGTAGAGTGAAAAACTAAATGATTAAAAAAACTTTAAGAGAGGAATTTTTAAATTTCTAGGTTTGATTTTGGAAAGTTTTTTTTTTTTTTTTTTTTTTGAGACGGAGTCTCGCTCTGCCGCCCAGGCTGGAGTAGTGCAGTGGCCGGATCTCCGCTCACTGCAAGCTCCGCCTCCCGGGTTCACGCCATTCTCCTGCCTCAGCCTCCCGAGTAGCTGGGACTACAGGCGCCCACCACCTCGCCCAGCTAGTTTTTTGTATTTTTTAGTAGAGACGGGGTTTCACCATGTTCGCCAGGATGGTCTCGATCTCCTGAGCTCGTGATCCGCCCGTCTCGGCCTCCCAAAGTGCTGGGATTACAGGCTTGAGCCATCGCGCCCGGCCTGATTTTGGAAAGTTTTTATTGTTTTATCTTCAAGTTCTCTACTCTTTTCTTCTGCAATATCCTAACCTACAAATAATCATATCTCTGTAACTTTCATCACATTCATTTTGGTTTTCAACTCTAGTAGTTTAATTTATATATCTTGTATATATTCATATCTTTACTTAATTTTTGTCACATTAAATATTTATTATAAACATTTTCATATTCTTATCAGCTAATTATAATATCTATTTCATTTCTGGGTTGATTTTAACTGATTTATCTCCTTGTCATGAGTTATTTTTCCTGCTTCTTTGCATGGCTCATAATGTGTCTATAGGATAAACATTAAGAATTTATTTTGGAATTCTGAGTATTTTTGAATTACTATAAAGAGCCTTGCACTTTATTTTGGGACTGTTTGTACTTTGATTCTTGCTTTTGTAAGACCATTATTTCTTGTATGTAGAACTGGAGTAATAGCTGTTGGATTAATTGTTCCCTACCAGTAAATCAAGATTTTCATGTGTAATCAGCCATAGACCTTGAGGTTTTCCATGTCTGCTGATGAGAACAAGCATTATTCTCATCACTCAGTATGGGGCACCGTTTCCTCTAATCCCTTAAGTGGTTCTTTCTCCAGCCTCAGGGAGTTTCCACAGGTTTTGAATGATTGAAGGAAACACTATGAACATCCACAGAGTTCTTTCTCTCTGTGTGCACCTTTCTCATCTCTGCTTCTCTGTCCTGTGAGCACCAGCCATCCCAGTCTTCCCAGACTCAGATTCAACAACTTGTTATCACCATCAGCCTCAGCCTGCGTTCTTCTATGCACTTGTGTCTGAAGGCAGAATGCTGAGGAAAAGATAGTTTTTAATCTCATCTAATATTCTGTGTTTTAGGGATCATAACCTTCATTGACAAAAGGAGAGAAAAGGAAATATTTTCACATGATGCATGAGGTGATGAAATATAACAAAAACTATGATGTTAAAATTGAGTATGTGGAGTCCTCATTGTGCATAGTTCTTTTATGAATACAGCTCAGTTATCACAGTTGAAAAAATGCCATTCAGCCCGGCGAAGTGGCTCAGGCCAGTAATCCTAACACTTTGGGAGGCCAAGGCTGGCGGATCACGAGGTCAGGCAATCGAGACCATCCTGGCTAATATGGTGAAACCCGGTCTCTACTAAAAATGCAAAAAACTAGCCGAGTGTGGTGGCGGGCGCCTGTACTGTAGTCCCAGCTCCTTGGGAGGCTGAGGCAGGAGAATTGCTTGAACCCGGGAGGTGGAGCTTGCAGTGCACCCAGATCGAGCCACTGCACTCCAGCCTGGGCGACTGAGCAAGACTCTACCTCAAAAAAAAAAAAAAAAGAAAGAAAGAAAAAGAAAGAAAGAAAGAGCCATTCATCTAACAACACAGTTCAATTTTCAATTATATATATATATATATATGGCTCGCTCTGTCTCCCAGGCTGGAGTGCAGTGGCGCAATCTCGGCTCACTGCAAGCTCCGCCTCCTGGGTTCACACCATTCTCCTGCCTCAGCCTCCTGAGTAGCTGGGACTACAGGTGCCTGACACCACACCCGGTCACCACGCCTGGTTAATTTTTTTTTGTATTTTTAGTAGAGACGGGGTTTCACCGTGTTAGACAGGGTGATCTCCTGACCTCGTGATCCACCTGCCTCGGCCTCCCAAAGTGCTGGGATTACAGGTGTGAGCCACCGCTCCCTGCCTATCATAGTATATTAACTTGAGTAATTGCATGCTAGCCTAGCAGTCCTCAAGCCACTACATAAATAACAGTGATTATACTGACCAAATATGTCACTTTTTTCAAAATTCATTGGTGATTGACCACTGTGTATCTATTCTTCAATTCATTCACAGATACTCAAATGTGTATTGCACTGTCTGGTTGGTTCTCAGTGATAAACTCACATGACATGTTACAAAAATGGATAATTGGAAGAGGATATTGGCCAACATAGATGAAAGTGTAGTAAACTAAATATGACACCCTTGAAAGTAAAATTCGAATCAAACACAAGTGTAGCTGTAGAAGAAATTACAACCATAGGAATATGGACACAGTGTCACCACTTGAGATCTGATGCCACTCCAGATCTGATGCCAACTGAACAGTGAACAGGATATTGACATATTGAAGAATGTGGATGTAAAGAAAAGAATGAAATGTCACAGAGGAAGTAACACCAACACAAAATATCCTATTGAAGGAACTCCAGAGATGTTTTACAACAAACTCTGAAAGGAGTATGACAATTTGCCAAGGCAAAAAAAGATGCATAAAACATGATACAGAAGAAGGCAAGCACTATTTAAACTGTGCTTAAGTTTTGTTTTTGTTTTTGTTTTTGTCTTGAGACAGGGTATCTGTTTGTCGTCCAGGCTGGAATGCAGCTCAAGAGATCCTACCACCTTGGTCTCCCAAGCGGACTACAGGTACACACCAATAGCATCAGATATTTCTCACTTCCCCTTCCCATTCCCCTTCTCCCTCCCCCTCTTCTTCCCCCTCCCCCTCCCCTTCTCCTTTCCTTTCCCTTCTTCCCTCTTTCCTTCCCTTCCCTCCCCCTCCCCTCTCCTCCCCTCCCTCCCTCCCTCCCTCCCTTCCTTCCTTCCTTCCTTCCTTCCTTCTTTCCTTCTTTCCTTCTTTCCTTCTTTCCTCCCTCTCTTTCTCTCTTTTGTAGAGACAAATTCTTACAACATTGCCAGGCTGGTCTCAAACTCCTGGGTTCAAGAAATCCTCCTGCCTTGACTTCCCAAAATGTTGGGATTACAGGCATAAACCACCAGGCCTAGACAAGGTTTTCTTTCTTCTTCTTCTTTTTTTTTTTTTATAAAGAAACAAAACACTTGAATTCTCAATGTTTCTAGTGTGTCAAATTATAGCATACTCAATAATAGTTTCTTACTGTGTTTTTTTTTTCATTTTCTATACATTTATGACCAATTGTAGAAGAGTTTTAGAGCTTTGACTAAAAAATTTAAAGGTAGTAGAACAGTTGTGATTTTCTCAATTAATTATTAAGATAGATCACTTTGCACGGTTTTCAGCAGGCACAGATGTTTCTATGGTTTCTCACTGCCATACAACACGTAGTAGAATTCTTGAAGAAACCACTAAGAAGGGATCAACAAACTACTTTTTTTTGTAAAGAAGCAGATAGTAAATATTTTAGACTTTGAAGGCCACATATAATATCAATATCATCTTTTACTTTTCTTTTTAACCCAGCCTAATAAGATGCCAAAACCATTCTTAGATCAAGAGCTAAGATATTGCTTTCTAGATTTAGCCCACTAGTCATAGTTCACCAACTTCTTAACTAAGATAACAAAATAAAGACTTAAGAGTTAATGAACAAATAATAATATTATTTTTTAATTTAATTAGTTCAAAAGATGATAGAAAAAAAACAAGAGAACAAAAGTAGATGATACAAATAGTAAACAAATAGTATGATTATAGATTCAAACCTAACCCATGAACGATACCTTACATGTAAACAGTGCAAATATCTCAACATGTTATTTAGAAATGAAGTTAATCATCATTACAAAAGTCTGTTTGCAGGTAAATTTTTCATGGTCAAACGGATCTGAGACAGGGAGGTTAATTTCACATTCAAAATGTCTCCTGCTGGCCCAGCACCAGCACCATGGCTCACGCCTGTAATCCCAGCACTTTGGGAGGCCGAGGTGGGCAGATCACCCAAGATCAGGAGCTCCAGACCAGCCTGGCCAACAAGGCAAAACCCCCTCTCTACTAAAAATACAAAAATTAGCCAGGCATGGTGGTGTACACCTGTAATATCAGCTACTCAGGAGGCTGAGGCATGAGAATCCCTTGAACCCAGGAGGCAGAGATTGCAGTGAGTCGAGGTTATGCCACTGCACTCCAGCCTGAGCAAAAAAGAAAGAAAGAAAAAAAATAAAGTCTCTTGCATACTCAGTCTGTAATTATAGAGTAGTTTATTATTTCCATCTTTTTTATGAATTGCATTATGATATTTTACCTAAAAATCAACAATGCTTAATGAACACTTCGCTGTATTATATTGCTTTCACATGTTTGGGTTTTTGTCAAAATATAAAGTTTTTGAAAGCCAGAAGTAGATACTACTGGTCATAGTATTTCCTCAGCATCTAACTGAGGTTCTCAAATAAACATTTTTATTGAATGATGGAATAAATAAATATAAATGAACAAACATATATGTCCACTTAAATGTAAGGACTGCCTGCTTTGCTTTTGGCAACATTCTTTCCAGTGAGGGAAATATTCCTTTCCAATAACATTTCCATGTGCTTTTGTATTCTGTATATTTAAAGACCTGTGCGAGTTTTATACTGTGTTTAGATATCTTAATGTTTAGCCATTATTCTGTTGTTGAGAGTTTGAATAGGTTTCTATTGTGTATTTTATAAATAGTACTTCCATAAACATTTTTTTTTCTCTTTGGAGTTAACTTCTAAAATGTTCAAAATGCTATTATTGGATCAAAGATATAAAAATGTACTGTTTGTTACCTATTGTCTGAAATATTGATTCCCAATGATTTGAATTAACCCACAGAGCTATCATTCATGCATATCTGTTTCTTACAAACCTGCCAATAACATTTTTACTTATTTTTATAACTTTAATTATTTTTAGGGCATTTATTTTTCTCATGTGGAGAGACAATTTGACTTTTCTATGTGATAATCTGTCATCTGTATTTCCTCAATTATATCAGCTATAGACCAAAATTTAATTTCCTTATTGCTAGTTACAATAGCAGTTAAGGTGAGGATGACTTTTTCCATTACTGAGTTGTTCCTGATGTGTATTACATTGATATCTCACAACACTTTATATCACCTTTTAGAATTTCTTTTATTATTTTCAATTGTTTTTTCAACTTAGAGCTACGTGCTTTAGAAAATTATGATATAACTTGACTTAAATTCTGGTAGGTTAAACCTCACCATCTTTTTCTTTGAAAAATGTCTTCTTGAAATGTCTTATTCGATCACTGGGCTAGAAAATACAAAATGATACTGAGACATCTTGCAGTGCTCAAAATAAGAAAGTGAAAAGTGCTCAAACCCCAAAACAATAAGCCAGGGTTCCCAGTAGTAAAAGCTGGATCAATCTGAGTAACGAAGTCAGTCAAATAGCATTAGATTATAACCCAAAGTAAAAACTAAATATCCAGGTGTAAAGGTAAATATAAATAAATTACCAAATAAATAAATGAAGAGGGGAGAAGAGACAAATATCCTAGAGAAGAATTTCAGGAAATTTTGTAAATCTACACTTCAAAAAGTTAGAGAAAAACTGGCAGTCCCTCAAGTGTGGACTATGCTTAGTGACTAGCTTCCAAAAGGACAGTTTAGAAAGCAGCATTCCAGTGGAGACCTTACCTAGGTTTCAAGGTTAACATGATCACTAATGAGCAATATTGAAAACATCTGCCCATGCCATGCTATGATGTGCTGAGAATGGCATTTTTACCTCTGTAGTCTTCCTCCCAAAGCCCATAACCAAGTCTGTCCATTAGCTAAAATATTTTTAAAAACCCAAACTGAGAGACATTCTACAAAATACTCGAGTCCACCTCAACAATGTCAAAGTTATTAAAAAACAAAACAAAACCAACAAAAAACAAAACTGTGAAGCTTCCACAGCGTAAAAGAATCTAAGGATACATGATGGCTAAATGCAATGTGATTTTCTGGTGGAATTCTAGAGGTGAAAAAGGTTATTAGGGAAGAAACATGAAAATCTGAACACACCACAGAATTTATTTAGTAACAATGTATCCCTATTGGCTGATTATTTGTGACAAAAGTACTAAAGTAACTGAAAATGACCGAAAGAGGGAAGTGGGTTGTGGGATATATAGGACCTTCATACTATTCTCTAACTTTTCTACAAACCTGAAAGTATGATAAAATATAATAATTCATTAATATGTCTTTCAAGTTTTTAATTACATAGATTTTCCATCACTCTTTATTACAACAATATTCATCCCATTTCCTTGTCTGCATACATGTAAGAAGACATGACAATAAAATAAACTCTGGCAGGAAATATTAGATAAACCAACTGATCTGTTAATGTTTCTCTTTCACTACATATAGTAAATAGTTAAGACTACAGAATTTATAAGTCAAACATCATAATATTCTTATCAGGTATATGTCTGGCTTTAGAAATTGATTTAATTTATAAATTTCCTAGATTTATATTTCTTCCAACTACTAGATTAATTCTAAATCTGTATTCTGTTGAGAGGATCGAAGTCATCACCTTGTTTCTGAGGCTATGGGACGGCCATGCTCCTCTCATATATGTTATAAAAATTGAAGTCCTTACCATATAACAAGACCATTTTTAATGGGCCCCACACAAATAATAAGGACTGAAATCTTTGTTAAGTGTTATTCAAGAGCACAATGATCAACACAGTCACGATCTACTAAATCACTAAGTGTCATTAGAAGCCAATTCCATATTCTAACCCATACTGTCACCATTCTTCAGCATTGAAGAGCTTGACCTTCACTTGTAATGTCTCTATGAGGAAATGTGTAATGGAGATGACAAATACCCGCCTCACCCCACCACAGTGTTGGTGAGGAGAGGACACTTTCCATTGTCCCTTCAGAGGGAGTAGAAGAGTGAAGCTCAACAAATGGGGCAGCAGCTAGATCTTTCATAAAGTAGGTGTCCAAAATGAGAAGATTTCCTTAATGCCAATGCATACATCCTAAACAAGAAAATGGTTTTCACAAGCTTTATTATTTTTTGTCTAAGTTGGGTAACATGAAACTGACTCAGAAATGTTCATAGAGTTCACACTTTTAAGCTAAAAAGTAATTACATGTTTTTAGCAGAGTCCTGTCTTCAGCAGTTGGTGTACTGAAAGAAGCATCTTCATCTTCTTCATCTAGCTACAGATGACCAGAAGACCATGGAGACTTTATTCCTTTGCCATACAAAGAGTAATAGTCTGGTTTAAGAATTTCTGCTTCAGAATCACTGGATTCACCAGCTACATAACTTTCTGAAATACTCTGATCCATTAGAACTGCTGGAAACTCCTGCTCTGCAAATATATATGCATTACTATATATTTGTCAAAATTAATATTTTGACAAATATATACAATACAAATATTAAATACAAATATTTTTGTAAGTAAAATACAAATATTAATTTGTCAAAATTAATATTTAATAAGTGCTAAAAATGAGGTTTACTAAAACTAAGGCAAGAAGCAAGAAGAACTCAAGTATCTCTATAACCATTGAAGAAAACAAATCAGTAGCTCATTTTTTCTACAACAAAACTGTGGTATTATAGGATATCTTTAATAAATTCTACTTACCATTCATGAAAGCAATAATTCCATCTCACACAAATTATTTGAGAGAATGGAAAACATGTTGATACTGCCTACCTGACTTTATGTGGTTAGTATAAGTTTGCCATCTAAATTCAATAAAAAGCGCTGAAGAAAATATATTTTACAGGGAAATATCTTGTACAAAAAAATTTTATAAAACTCAAAAATGTTAAACAAGAAAATGGAAGATAATAATTTTTAAAAGTTATAATTACCAATATGGACTTTTTCCAGATCTTCAAATTTGGTTCAAACGAGAAATGTTATTTAAGGTAATAGTTCAGGTTAATTTATTAAAAGGGAAATAAACAGGTCAACAGAGTTATAAATATAGGTGAAAAGATTTAATATTCATTTATGAGTAAAAAAATAAGACACTATGATTGAAAGGCAATTCCTTCTTCTGCTAAAGGTATATTTAAAGACAAACTTAAGAAACTTTACGATTAAGAGTAAAATGTTAAACATTTTCTTTGAATCAAGAACAAAATAAGAATTTTCCCTATCATATTTTTTATCTGATTTTGTTTTAGATTCCTTATTCATGCAGAAAGACAAGGAAAAATATATATCTATGTATATAGATGTATATTTTTTTCTTGATTACACTAACACCGTTCCCTGCCAGATACTGCTACATATATTTGCTCCTTTCTAGCAAGACTTTCTCAAGTTTGCTCTCATGTGCTTTCTCCACTTTTTCTCACTGCATTCCCTTTTAACTCCACTGCCAAAAGAATCCTGGACCCACCACATCAAGTAATTATAGACATCAAGCACACCTATAATCTCATGGAAACCAAAGTTAACAGTCAATTCAAACCTTTTGTCATTCTTGACTTAGTAGCAGCTTTTGACAAGGTTGACACATTCTCTTCTCCTTACATTTTCTTTGTCTTATCAGATATCTCTGACTGTTAGGTTTTCCTGCAGCTTAAGAAATATTTATTCTCAGTTTCATTTTTTTTTTTTTTGTCTTCTCTCTTCCCACACCCTCATCTACCATACACATGTCTTAATGAGGTCTTGCCCCGAAAACGGACCTAGTTCTTCTCTGACTACACTCACATTTTTTTACATATTATCTAGTCTCATCACATTAAACACCATATAGAAGGTAATTACTGCTAAGAAGTTCCAATTTACAATTCAAAACTTCATGGCTCTTACTATATCCAAAGCTGAAATCTGTTTTATCCTCCCTAATGCTCTATCACTTCAAATAAAAGCAGATTTATAGTTTCCAGTTGCTCAGGCCAAATCTTTGACTTAGGAGTCATCCTTAACAACATTCCCCAAAACTCCATATATAATACTCGAGAAATTTCTATCGTATCAACTTTAAAGCCAGAAGACAGAGTGAAAATTTCATTTTTTTTAACTTTTATTTTAAGTTCAGAGGTACATGTGCAGGTAAACCCATGTCATGGGGTTTTGTTATACAGATTATTATACAGATTATATATAATTTTTGAGTTTTATAAAATTACTCATTTTATACAAGATATTTCCCTGTAAAATAACTTATGTTTAACTATTTTTATTGGATTTAGATGGCAAACTTATATTAGCCACATAAAATCAGATAGGTAGTATCAACATGTTTTCCATTCCCTTAAATAATTTGTGTGAGGTGGAATTATTGTTCTCATGAATGGTAGATAGAATTTACTAAAGATATCCTATGATACCTCAGTTTTGTTGTAGAAGAAAATGAGTTACTGGTTTGTTATACAGATTATTTCATCACCCAGGTATTAAGCCTAGTACCCATTAGTTAAACCGTAATTAGTATAATATCAGCCTTCTGCTAAAAGTTCTACAGTATCTTCCCATGCAACATAGAGTAAAAGTCAGAATTTATAAAAGACCCTACATATTAGTTTCCGATTCCTATTGTAAGAAATAACCACAAACCTAATGAATTAAAACAACACAGATTCATTTTCTTATAGCTGTTAAATGTCAGAAGTTTAAAACCAAGGAGCTGATAGGTTTGCATTCCTTCTAGAAGTTTCAAAGGAGACTCTGTTTCCTTGCCTTTTCCAGCTGTCTGCATTCTGTGGTTTGTGTCCCCTTCCTTCATCTCCAAAGTGCATCATTTCAACCTCTACTTCCATTGTCACATCTCTTTTTTCTGAAATTGACTCTCTTGCTTCACTCTTAACGGAGACCAATGAGTTATATTGGGATCACCCATGTAATCCAGGATACTTGCTTCACATCAAGATCCTTAATTTTATCACATCTGCATAGTCACTTCTGACATTTGAAGTGACACGTTCACAGTTGTGAGGATTAGGGTATGGCCGTCCTTGGGGGCCATTATTCAGTCTATCACAGCCTAGGGATTCTGGGCACCCCCCGGCCTGTTACCTCCTTTCCTGCTTCACCTACCACTTTCCTCTTGCTTCTTTTGCTTCAGCTACACTTGACTCCTTGCTTTCCTCAAGTATTCACCAGAACCTCCCAATTTAAAACATTTGCAGTAATTATTTATTCTTCATGAAAATAGTAACCCTCTTGATAACTGCCAGTCTCATTCATTTCCTTCCAGTCCTTTGCTCAAATATCACCTTCGCCATGAGGAAGCATTGATCACCATGACCTGTTTTGCCCTATTCCCAATATTCCTCACCTTGCTACATCTCTTCTCTTCTGATTGCACTTACCATTTGCAACAACTATAAGAATATGTCTCACGTTTATTTTGAATTTCCTATATTTCTCACTAAAAATGCAAGCTTCATGAGGACAGGATGGTTGTTTTCCATGCAGTGATGTGACCAAGCGACCTAGAGATTGCCCAGAAAATACTTGGTGCTCCATGCATGTTACGAATTTGTGAACGAAGCAATCCACAAGAAAACAATCAGTAAGAAACTATCAGTAAACTATTAGTAAAACACTTGAAAAACTTCAATACATAGTTATAATCATCCCGAAGTGTCGAAGTAACCTAAAATTGAACTGTTTACTAAATTCTAGAAGAGAACCCAGGATGGAACCCTTAGCAAATTTATTTATTTCGTTATCTGCTTGGATTTATTTTTGGTAACACAAAAAGTAAATGTTTTGATCTAAAAAAACTTAATTACAAAGATGAAAGATTACTGATATTTAGAAAAATGTGAATAAAAAAGATTATTAAAATTCTAAAAATAAGAAATTAAGATGCTGACATCAAATAACAGGAGCTCATTCACTGCTGGTGTAAGTTGTCTTGGTTACAACTTAGGAAAGTACCATGACAACTTCTGAAAAGATTAAAGCTAGGTACATACTATAGAAGAACAATTTTACTTCAGATTATATACTAACGTACATGAGTATCAGAATGCACGTACAGAAATGATCGTAGGAGCATTGTTAGTAACATTGAAAACTAGGGGAAGAGGTAATTCCACATACCCACTGATATGTGCTTAACATATCCATTGAAATGTGATCCATATTAATAGGATTGTACCAAATTCAAATACATTTATGGAGAAAGACACTCTACACAACAATATTTGGCAAAAGAAGAAAGATAAAAGATTATCTGAACTATGATTGCACTTTAATTTCAAAAACAGCCAAAATTCTAGTAGTTTATTTAGAAATACTTATGTAGATATTCAAACCACAAAGAGAAACAGACATTACTATCACAAAATAAAGCTTAATGGCACCCTCTCGGAAGGAGAAATGGTGTTGCTATTAACACACCACAGAGAGGAATTATTGGGGGCTAGAAATTTTCCATTTCCTGGACTGGGATGAGGACGCTTCCATTGATTTTTATTTATTTGTTAAAGTTTATATATGTTTTATGTAAATTGAAATATGCATTCTGTTTAAAATTTTTAAAACATAAAGGTCAATTAATAAGGAGAGACTGTGGATCAAAAGAAATACTACCATGTCAATGGAAAGATTGACAAAGGATCTGAACACATTTTCAAAATGCAAAATGCTTTAAACACATAGATGCTCATGTTCACTTAGCATGAACAATAAAATGTCACTCATAAGCCTTTTCACTTATAAAATAAATAAAAATGATAATGGTGATATAGTGATTTGCTACAGTCGTAGAAAAATAGTTACTTTCATAGTCATTGGTTTAAGTTGAAACAACCTCAATGGAAAGCAACATAAAATCCCTATCAAAGTTTAAAACTTTTCAAGACTATAGTTCAGCATTTCTACTTGTAATCATATTTCCTAAAGACATAACTCTGTGTCAAATTGCTATATTAGCATTTTTTTAAAAAAACTAAATGTCCTTTAAAAATGTTAAAACAATTCTAGTGCGCCCATTAGAAAGAATATTATTCAGCCTCTCAGAAAGAGAAAAATGTCTTTATGTACTGTAATGCAATGAGTCCCAGTTTATATTTTTAAGTAAAAAAAAAAAAGCAGATTACATTAACATCTCACTTTTCATAAAGTACACTGCTATGTTTCCAAAAAAAGATAACACACATGCCTTTACATGTTTCTCTGGGAATATGTAACAAAAAATTGGAAATATATGTTTTTTTAAAGAAGAAAACTGGGGGTGTCTGAGGATCATGATGCGAATCTTAGTTTTAGCTCTATACCTTTTCTGTATAAAGTGCATACATCATCAATTCCAAATATAAATTAAATAATAAACACATAATGGCTATGAAAATTAATTGGATTTTTCTGTGAAATAGTCAAAAGAGCTCTATTACATATGCAATCTTAGTTTTGTATTTAACTAGAAAAAATCTGCTAATTTATTCATCACGCTACTTAAACAAAAATATAACTGTTTTGATGTGGTAATATATAGTAATAAATATAAGAATTTTTTTTTTTTTTTTTTTTTTTTTTTGAGGCAGAGTCTCACTTTGTCACCCAGGCTGTAGTGCAGTGGCGCAGTCTCTGCTCACTGCAACCTCCGCCTCCCGGCTTCAAGCAAATTTTCTGCCTCAGCCTCCTGAATAGCTGGGACTACAGGCATGCGCCACCACGCCCGGCTAACTTTTGTATTTTTGGTAGAGACAGGGTTTCCCCCACTTGGCCAGGCTGGTCTTGAACTCCTGATTTCATGATCCACCTGCCTCGGCCTCCCAAAGTGCTGGGATTACAGGCATGAGCCACCGTGCCTGGCCAAGAATAGTCTTAATAATGGTGAATGAGATATAATGTTGGTGCTAATCCTGGAGTCACACATTCAGGGTTAGAAGCCCATCTTTACAACTTTCTCAATTCATACCATTAGAAAACTTAGACAATGAGGGCGCATATTTTCTCTTAATTATAAATGAAAGATAATTGGATCCACATCATGACGTTGTTGAAACCCTAAAAAAAAAAAATAAACTTTAAAGGTATCACTATCAGGCTACATCAAGTTTCAAAATATTATATATCTCATTTAACTGTATCCCCCAAATTTTATGTGACAGTAATTATACAATATTTTGATTCCAGAAGAATGTTAAGAACTGCTGATGAGAAAGGTCTTTTTAAAAACTGGTGATTTAAATTAGCATGGTTTTTGTTTGCTGATTATGTATGATGGTGACTTTGAGCTTAATATAGATATATTTAACTACAATTTTTAACAAAAAGAGTGAGCTCACCTGATGTTCAGATTCACATCCTTTCTTTTGCCTTTTCTTTTTTCTTTTGTGAGACGGAGTCTAATTCTGTTGCCAGGCTGGAGTGTACAGTGGCACAATATCGGCTCACTACAACCTCCGTCTCCCAGGTTTACAGGATTCCCCTGCCTCAGCTCCCCAAGTAGCTGGGAATACAGGTGCGTGCCACCACGCCCGGCTAATTTTTTGTATTTCAGTAGAGACAGGGTTTCACCATGTTGGCCAGGCTGGTCTCAATCTCCTGACCTAGTGATCCAACTGCCTTGGCCTCCCAAAGCGCTGGGATTACAGGCGTGAGCCACTGTGACCAACCTCACACCCTTTTTTACTATCCACATCATAATATATCTTACCTTTCTAGTTGTTCATCATTTCAAATATAGCTTTTTTTTCCCCCTGATACAAGGTCTCACTCTGTCATCCAGGCTGGAGTGCAGTGGCACGATCATGGCTCACGGCAGCCTCAAACTCCTAGGCTCAGGTGATCTTTTCACCTCAGTCTTTCTGGTAGCTGGGACTATAGGCACATGCCACCATGCCTGGATAATATTTTGCATTTTTAGTAGAGATAGTGTTTTGCCATGTTGCCCAGGCTGATCTCAAACTCCCAGGCTCAAGCACTGGGAGACTTTTCTTCAGTCTCCCAAAGTGCTGGGAATGCAGGCGTGAGTCACTGCACCCGGCCCACTTAATTTTTAACCTTAATAATATGACTCTGAAAACCTAACATGTAGCCTTCTTCCAGTCTGACTCAAAGCCATTTTATTCTCATTTGCCCCAATTATTACAACAAGTCTCTCCTGGGTCCACACTGATCTCTAAATTGCTACATCTGTCCCTGTGATGAGTTTGCATCACTCAACAAGATCAGTCATCAATTCCTTCAAATATTTTGCTTCTTTGGCCTCTAGAAGGGTCATAGTCTCCTTCCCTCCACCAACACACAAACATACTTTTTCTTTAGAAAAAAAAAAACAAATGGAGTTTCACTGTTGTTGCCCAGGCTGGAGCGCAGTAGCGCAATCTTGGCTCACTGCAACCTCTGCCTCCCAGGTTCAAGCAATTCTCGTGCCTCAGCCTCCCAAGTAGATGGGATTACAGATGCTCGCTACCACACCCAGCTAATTTTTTATATTTTTAGTAGAGACAGGGTTTCACCTTGTTGGCCAGGCTGGTCTCAAGCTCCTGACCTCCGGTGATCCACCTGCCTCAGCCTCCCAAAGTGTTGGGATGACAGGCGTCAGCCACCGTGCCTGTCCCAAACATACTGTTTCTTGGATGTTTTCTACATCTAGGAGTAAACATAATCAAAGGTCATTTCCTAGATTTTTTTTTTTTTTCTCTTTATTGTGTCCCTTCAGAAGCTCAGTTATGACAGGAGCAGAAACCTAGTACACTCATGATTCACATTTCTGTCCCTCTGCTCTGCTAGACTCAGGAAAATCAAACAGACACAAACTAGATTTGGTGCTACGCCTATGATGTAGACTTGTAAATAGCGACAGAGAAGTGTCAAAGGAAATTGAAAAAGCTCAGTCGTCTTGGGCTTTTTTTGGGGTGGTATTTGAAAATGACACCACTGAATGCTGAGAAATTTGATGATGTAAGTTAAGCTAAACTGCAGCCAAATATAAAATGTTCCTTTAGAAAATTTGATATAATAGTATGCATTCTTACAGCTCAGTCTCCTACTTGATAATATACCTCTAATCTTGGGGTAGGATTTAACATTTTAATTTAAAGTTTTCCATTTAATAGCTTTATGTAATCTATAAATGCATAGTATATTTTTAAACATGAAGTTTGTGAGATAATTTTGCTAAAGGGGGAATCTGAAATTTACATTAAATTCCTTTTGCCTATTATGGATTAGAGCTCTAAGGAGAGAAGCAAAGGTTTTAAGTTATAGTTTAACAAAGTTGCTGCTCCCCTCTCAATTTTAATTCACCTATCTGAAAATGTACATGCTTTTCTTTAACTCCTCTTTTTTATTTTTTTGAGACAGTTTAGCTCTTTTTGCCGAGGCGGAGTGGTACAATGGCGCAATCTCAACTCACTGCAACCTCCACCTCCCGGGTTCAAGCGATTCTCCCGCCTCAGCCTCCCACATAGCTGGGATTACAAGCATACACCACCATGCCCGGATAATTTTTTTGTACTTTTAGTAGAAACAAGGTTTCACCATGTTGGTCAGGCTGGTCTCGAACTCCTGACCTCAGGTGATTCACCCGTCTCGGCCTCCCAAAGTGCTGGGATTACGGATGAGAGCCATCGCATCCAGTCATGTTAACTCTTAATTAAAATTACTAGGAGTCATGGAACACAGTTCAGTGATTAATAAGAATAATAAAACAGTAAGATAGCCCATATTCTTTAATAAAATGGATGTAGACGTTTAGCTATGTGAAGTGAATATTTAAGAATTTACTTTAGGAAACCTATTAAGGGCTCCCTCCTATTCATGCTTTCATATGAAACAAGTGAGAACGTGAATATATGAACATATGCCAAGTATGAGATATTGATGAGCAAACACATTAACATACATCCATCTCTTTCACTTACTTTACAGAAAAGAGCATTATTCTTCAATACAATGGGTACAAAATTTAATTGAACTTATAATTATATATTGCCTCCAAGAAAGAAAATGACAGAGCTCTGGTAATTCATAATATCATATTAACAATAACCATGCTTCATTGCTATTATATATGTACTTACTTGTTATTGACAAATTATATTGAGATAACTTCTACAGAGCAAAATTTATGTGAGATTTAATACAGTTTTCATTTACCAAGATTTCTCTTGCACTTTTACTAAAAATCACTAACTCCATTTTCATATAATCTTCATTCTTGACTACATGTTTTAAAAATTCTGCATTTGAAAAATGATTGGTTAAACTATAGATATAAACGTTTTATTTTACTTTGAATATTTTGATTGAATAAAGTTTTTCAAATTTATGATGAAGAATTATGAATGCAAAATTTATGCATTCAGGATTTTCCTGAATATTTTGTTAAAATGATATAGTGAGATTTGAAGATGTATTTTCCCTACATAACTGCTAGCTAAAATATTATTGTATGGAGAGATACATACATTGTATGCATTCTGAGAACTAAAAAAAAGAGGTGGTCTGCTCTGCAAATTATCACGGTTTTCTGCAAGTCATGCCTCTATTTACAAATGCTTTTATTACCTCTTACTTGAAGTCCCTAGAGATTTTAATACAGGTTTACATTTTGTGTGTTTGTGTGGTCTTTACATATCAAAGAAATAATGTCTATATTCATGCAAATGTCCACTCGTCAGGAAGATATTTATAATCATTTAATCCAAAGAAGTCTCTGTCAATGTACATCACATCAACCTGATTAATGTTTTCCAGGACGTTTTCTAAGTAAAATTTACTAACATATTTATGTTTTCATATTCTATTCATATATGGTTGCAATGGACATGGTTCAAATAAAAAATAACTGTGTCCCAAAATCCCTATATCCCCCTACCCCATTTAACTACTAAAAGCAGGTTTATATTTAGTAAACAGTTGTTTTTCTTGTAGGTCGTTTTGGTCATGTTTGGATAATTTTTTTTTAATCACTTGGGAATGTTTAGTCTCAAGAACAGTCTCATTTCAATTATCAAACAGAGTGTTTTCTACATACTGAACTCTCATAAAATGTAAGGATTGTCCACTTGTGCAATTGAGATTTATTTTAGCCTAGGAAGTTTGAAGTGGTGGAGGTCAGAACAGCTTCTCCTCCAACTTCGTTCCAGCTACTCCTTCTCCAGCTGCAGCCAGTTGACATGACTGTGTCCATATTATCAAGAGTAAAAGGGATGCAGTCTAATATGGTGGACATAGTTGCTATTTCTGGGCTTTATTGATATTTAAATTTGAGTTAGTCTCTCATGGATCAGTTTTTACAGTTTCAGAGAGATCCTCCAGAAATTCTCAATTCTAATTTCCTTATGAGGTATTTCACATCAAAAATACATTCCCAAGGAATAAATAGATCAATAAAACAATAAAAGCATGCTTTTTGAGTCTTCAATCTTAACATTTAGTAACATTGATTCATACAGAAAAAAAAAAACCCAAACTGTTTCATTTTCACTGTATTTACAAGTACTGCAGAAACAGAACATGGGAATATTTGTCGACTATTGTTTTGTTCTTGGTTTTGGAGTCTCTGCTATATTTGAGACAAAAGAGGCCCATAACTTGCTGTTATTCTTAGTATTTGTTCTCTTTCTTAAAGGCCGGCACTTTGTGAGCAGAGAGCTTATATTTTCCCTACTGTGTGCATAATACCAGAGTGGTACCTAGAAGGTCCTCCATATATTTACTGAAAGAAGGAATATATACTTCATGCATAGTGGGTGTTTGCAGCTGACAAGTCTGTAGAGAAGGATGACCACGAGACTGGAGAAAAATATATGCTTTAAGATTGGACATAAACAGGAGGTCAGGAGGTCTTGTCAGAAGTCTACACTGTGGGAAACAAACAGTAATGCTAACTCTGAAGGGAAGAATATAATTGAGAGCATATTTAGAAGTACTGAGAGCATATTTAGAAGTAAGAACCCATGAAGAAATAAAATTAGAACTGTTAGGAAAAGGCAAGAGAGATTTTACCATAAGGACTTAGAATCAGATTTATGATTGTCCCTCTATGTTATTGATTTTTTTTTTTTTTTGGTGTTTTGGGATTTTTCTCAATTTTTGGTTTTGATTAAAATCTATTTTTAACATGCTTTTTTACCACCTGAGACTAATTATCATATAAAATATAGACAAAGTTTGTGCAGTAAATATAAAATTAGTGATTTGCTTAGAACTGCATATTTGTTACAACTAAAAGTAAATTCAATATTTTACAGTTTAATATCATTATTTACTTTAGATTTGAAGATATGGAAGCTGCGGAATTTGAAATTATCTCCTCAACCCAACTGGATTGAGCAATAGGAAACTGACTAGAAACTACATGTAAAAAAATATTAAACTAATAAAAAATAGGAGTTTATATATTCAATGTTCCTTGAATTTAAATTTGGAAATTTTAAAATATTTACAGAAGGTTTCACTACAGAAGTAACATATTTCAAAAGTAGGTTCCTTGAAGTTCAACATGTGAAGCTCTTGCCTTGGAAGATAAAGAGAGGGGAGTAAGTATACAGGAAATATCCACATATTCCAATAAATTCCAGTACACAGGAAGATTCTTAAAGGTCAGTGTTATGATTAGATCACGGAAAAAATGGAAAAAGAAAGCTCTTACATTAAATATGCTTTTGTTTAGAATGTATTTAACAGAATGATTTACCGGAAAATGTTTCTTTTTATGGTGAACTCAACAAATAAATGTTTTGAATTGAGTATGTTTGACTTTGTTTCTTACAAAACAAAAGGAGTTGTGGCAGTGACAATTAGCCAATGGGTTTTACTCCTCTCCTTTCCCTCTCTCTCTCCCTCTCTTAATTTTTTTTCTAAATGAGTTTTTAAATACACATATAATTTATATTTATAATGTAACATTATTAGAAGTGAGTACAATAATAGAAATTATTTAGTATACATATACTATATATAGTATATATATTATATATAATGTTAGTGTGTTAGTGTATATAATATATTATAATCATGCCCTTTGATTTCATGGATAAGTAAATGAAGGCCAAGAGGAGTTAAGAGAAGGCCAAGAAACAGTGGCAAAAACAATGCCACATCCTAGGTTTTCTGATTGACAGTTGTATTTTTTGTTAAGTTCCTCTCTGCTTTAACCCAATGAGCAGTAATGGTTTTTTCATTTTGCTTTAACCACATAGTAGTAATGGGTTTCTATCTGAGAAATTATAGGCATCAATTCTTCCTAGAGTCTGGTTAGCTAAATTGTATAGGTATTTAAAAATTTTTTTCTTCTGCTCCACACAGGTGCTTTCTAGTCTTGTCCTCATCAAACCAGCATAAGCCTCTCCATCGCTAGTGGGAGAGTGCTTTGTGAACTCCCAAAATATTCCCGATATAGAGAGATATCTGTCACTGTGTTTTCATATATCTAGTGATTGGAACACATATTACTCCAACATCTAAACCAACCCAGAGGCATTGAAACACTTATCACCGTATCACATGCCTACTTTAAAGGATATAAAAACTGGAAGAATAATTTCTGAAAGAAAATATGACTATATGATAAATTCCTTACAAATAATGATGGAGAGAATATGTGGGGGATTTTAAGTTTTGTATACTTCACAAGGAAAATATATTTTAGCCTCAAGTTATATTTATTAAAATGTTTGTTTATTAAAATATCATAGTTAAACATTGCCTTTTTGGCATATCTTCATCTGTATGTTTATCTCTTTTTTTAAAATTTTTTATTATACTTTAAGTTCCAGGGTACATGTGCACAATGTGCAGGTTTGTTACATATGTATACATATGCCCTGTTGGTGTGCTGCACCCATTAACTTGTCATTTACATTAGGTACATCTCCTAATGCTATTCCTCCCCCCTCCCCCCACCCCATGACAGGTGCCCATGTGTGATGTTCCCCACCCTGTGTCCAAGTGTTCTCATTGTTCAATTTCCACCTATGAGTGAGAACATGCAGTGTTTCGTTTTCTATTCTTGTGATAGTTTGCTGAGAACGATGGTTTCCAGCTGTATCCATGTCCCTACAAAGGACATGAATTCATCCTTTTTTATGGCTGCATAGTACTCCATGGTGTATATGTGTCACATTCTCTTAATCGAGTCTTTCAGTGATGGACATTTGGGTTGGTTCCAAGTCATTGATATTGTGAATAGTGCTGCAATTAACATACGTGTGCATGTGTCTTTATAGCAGCATGATTTATAATCCTTGTATATACCCAGTAATAGGATGGCTGGGTCAAATGGTATTTCTAGTTCTAGATCCCTGAAGAATCGCCACACTGTCTTATCTCTTAAATAATATTTTAATTGTACCAGTAATTAATGTAATACAGATAATAAGGTAATTAATACAATACTATAGTATAGACAAAAAATGTTAAAGCATCTATTTCACAGATTATGACATGAATACACCATGGAAACTACAAAACTGATTGAAATGTGAACTAAAATCTAGATACTCTGGCCATTAAAAGACTCAGAGAAGTCTGAGAGTTATAACACCTAAATCATTTCTGTTACTCTAGCAGTTCAGCACAGTCTATATGGAAAAGAACTGGTGAACACATTCATAAATTCCTGACACCAATACTCATTAAAGAGTTTTCTAATTTGTTTTCATAAAGCAGAGTAGGAAGCATAAAATTTGAGTTGTATATCAAGATGCATATTATCTTAAATTTACCAACTTAATCGTCTTCAGTGATTAAAATTTCTAGACTAGTCTTCTCTGCCAAAGAGCCAAATGCCACCAGATGGCAGAGGGAATTCAATGTAATATGACTCAGGTTAATTCAATCAGCTAAATAGTTATTAAGATCTACTCTAAGAGCTTAATACTCTCTCACTGCTCTAAGAGATATGAACAGTTCTTGAGGTCAAGGTGTTGATATTTTATGAGATAAAAATAAAAAGAAAATAAGAAGTAGCTTGACTATAATGAGAGAGTATGTAATGTAATGATAACTCAATTTACCAACATTTATTAGATCATCATAAAGTACTAGATGAAGGGGAATAGATGCAAACAAGCTAACTGCTATGTACAGGAAGAACCAAAGAAAACTATTTATAGTTTCTACAGCCCAGATTTCAATTATTATATTTTTACACAGTTAGTTTCATAAACTAAAAGTTGTCTATGAGAGTAACCTTCACTCTCTATTCCCAGGCTTTCAATCAATGAGATCTGTGGAAAGCTTGCTACTTTGTGCTTTCTGGTAAGATTCCTTAGGGTGCTATTTCTTTGCCTTTTCTTTCTAGTCAATATGATATTTAACCTTTAATATCATCGTTCTCATTTTACCAAATATTTTAAAAGGTCTGAAATGATTGCAATATGACAAAATATATCAGTGTTTCAAAATCAATGAAAATGTTGTCTCAAAAATAGGATTTTTAGAAGAAAAAGGCTTTTGCACAATTTTAATTATTCCAATGAAGATATCACAGTTAAGTTTAATGCAAAAGTTGGCAATGCAGCAATGTAGCCATCATAATTGTGTAGTGTTAACATGTGATTTATGTTAGTGTACTTAATTGCCTTTTATTTATTTGACATATTCTCGTAGACTATCTATAAAAGTAATAATATTGGCTATTAAATGAATTTCTTCTTAAGCTCTCAAGTCAACAAAGGCATTATCTGACTTCAATTAGATTCAGATCGTGTCAAGAAAGAAAATTTGAACTTAATACAACCTAGTGTATAAAGGCATTCATTAGTGCTTTTATGTTAAGCTTCTCATTTCATTCCCAATCACAACTAATTGTCCTCACTAACTTTATAACTCTGTAGAATGAAAACTCTCCTCTGTCCACCTCATATTGCAATAACTGAACTATTTTTACCTGCTTTTCTTCCTATTTGTTTTTCTTTATACAAAGGCACCCATAGTGTGGCCTAAGAAAAATAAATAACATTCATACTTAGAATACATTTTCTTATAATAAGTAACATTTTAGTCCTTTTTTTTTTTTTATTTTGAGACGGAGTCTTGCTCTGTCGCCCGGGCTGGAGTGCAGTGGCCGGATCTCAGCTCACTGCAAGGTCCGCCTCCCGGGTTTACGCCATTCTCCTGCCTCAGCCTCCCGAGTAACTGGGACTACAGGCACCCGCCACCTCGCCCGGCTAGTTTTTTGTTTGTTTGTTTGTTTTTTGTATTTTTTAGTAGAGACAGGGTTTCACCGTGTTAGCCAGGATGGTCTCGATCTCCTGACCTCGTGATCCGCCCGTCTCGGCCTCCCAAAGTGCTGGGATTACAGGCTTGAGCCACTGAGCCCGGCCCATTTTTGTCCTTGAATCATATTTTGATGACATTTGCTTTCTCGTTCTGTAGAAGATTAAACAACTTTGAAATGTTTTTGCTTCCTCACTGAACTCAATAGCAATGTGAAATATACATATACATATATGTATTGTCATTTAAATGACCGTATTTACATACAGCTTTCTCATTATCATTGCTTTCTAACCATAAATACTAAAATCACAGTTTTGCGTACCTCTTTAATTCATAAGTTATTGGCAGAATTAGTTTTAATAAATAAATGTATGCATTTATCATGTTATATTCATTCCACAGTTTTTATCACATTAGAATTTGTATCCTGTAACCAAAAATGCTTTAGGGAGATTTAAAGAATTATATTTATAAAAACGATGGTTTGATGGCCGTCAAATTTTCATCAGTAAAATATATAAAGAGCAAATGTAAATATGTGCCATTTTAACACAGACTTACCTTGCCTACGTATTGATAATCAGATCCTGTATATTCTTCCAGTAGGAAAAACTGATTCCACATCCAACCACGTTTTTGACGATGGAGAATTTTGCCATCACTCCTTGGTACACGTGAACTTAAAATTCTTTGCTGTGGTACAGGCGTCCTTCTGAACATTATTTCCGGAGAGCAGAAATGTGGCAGGCATACCCAGAGTAGAAACAGTAGTAAAAATTGATATATTGTCATAGTTCACTCCTTGACAAATCCCAACGTAGGTGAAGAGAAGTGGTCCTATTTTACCGAGTTGATTTTACTGTGTTTCAACTGGTTTCCAACATTTCATCAATGTTTTGTACATGTTTCCCAAAGCTTCAAACAAACAAAAAAAGTTAGTTGACAACATTACCATTATTACTTTTGATTTTAAATTTAAAGTGACAATAGTTTGTTAATAACAACCAAAACATTCCTTTTCTTTATTTTTCATACAATAATGAATAGTTTTGAGAAATATTACTTGTTTAGCAGTATGTCCACAATTTATGAAAATATTGTAAATGTTTATTTCCACCAAATCCTAAAGAAAGGACATTATTAGGCTTTTTTTTCTTTTGGCACTTTAACAGTTTTTAGGAATTACATTCCTATATAAACAGGAGATATAGTTCATCTGCATGTCAATTTTTTCAGAGTAATTTAACATGAATTGAAAATTTGAAAACAAAACTGTGATTTAAATAACCTACAGGAATCATGCCTTCTGTTGTGCAATTTTATATTTTAATGTTTTTAAACAGTGGCATACTTTCTTCAAATTTAATCCTACTCAGAGGTAAAAGTAAAAGCACAAACAAAACAAAACAAGACAAACAAGCGAGAAAGCTAGGAATGCCTTCCTTTGAAGACCTCTCCTCTCTTCCCTGTTAGGTTGGACTGTGGAACACCTAGAGATTCCTTAAGTAGAAAATAATCACTACCACAGTGAACCAATTTGTAGTATAATTAAATCTAGCAGATAGTCTGCTTCTAACTACCTCTACTGCCTGGCCTAGAACTCTATTATACCCGAGGCTGACTATGGTAACAGCCTACTGACTGCTCTCTACACCCTCCCTGCCACTATTTTCTTAACAAAATTTCCTTAGAAATCTATTAAAATTTAAGTCAGATCATGTCATTTTTCTTCACAAAACATGCCAGCGGTTTCTCATCTCACTTTGATAGAAACCAAAGTCTGTCCAATAATGCTGCACTCAATTTCATGATTGCTGGCCACCTCTCTGACCATGTTTCATTTTAACCCTGCACCATATCTCCCTAAACTGACTCATCTCCAGCCACAGGGTCCTTCTTGCTTTACCGTGCAATACGTTTCACATGCTGCCTTCCTTAACCAGCAACTTCCTACTTGTTCTCTATGCATAGAATGATTTTCCTGTAGATACTGACCTAGCTAGATCCTCTGTTTCCTTCAGGTACTTCTTTAAAACCACCCCTGAAATTTCATATGTTCCATTATACTACATGTATTTCTATTTATTTATTTATTTATTTATTTATTGACTGTGTACATATTCTGTTTTTCTGCTGCAATCCCATGTAAGAAGATAATTTTATTCTTTTCTTCATTACTGTATTCACAATGCCAAAAAAAGAATCTTGTTTATAATAGATGTTCAATAAGCACTTTAAATGTATGAATAAACAAATGAATGAATTGCAAGTGAATGCAAATATTTGACTACCATTTACCTGCTATATGTTCTTATGCCCAAGCATTTAGGTATAGAAATACATATTTTTGAATTACAATAACTTTTATATTATTCTTCATTTATATTATCGTGAATATACTTGTTTTATTTTTTGTATGCGCCGATTGTCTTTTCTTTCCTAATATGTATGGATTTTATTTCAGGATGTGATAAAGTATTTGTTATAAAAAGTGATTTGAGAACCAAAAGGATTTAGTTTCACTTCTCTAATACGGCATTGCATTATAAATACTCCTGCTTTTACATTTATGCTTTCATCCACAGTAATTTGTTAGCAATCTCTTTACTTTTTGTTTCATTATTAAGAAGATTTAATAGTTAATATAAATGTTTCAAGGAAATAAGATTAATAGTGAAGCAGTGTCTCCCTTGAGTGTATTAAATGACAGTGGAGTTGTCCTCAATGCTTGAAGATGTACAGCATGATAGATGGAAATTGTATTTCAATATGTCATGTAATACTCTACTTGGAGTTTAGAAATTATCTGATGCATAAAATGGTCTTACATCACAAAGCACTGAAACTCAAATTGATTGGATTCTAAGTAATAGGAACATTTACCAAAATAGGGGCTTTCATATGTATTAGGATGTGCTAGACGGTATTCTCCAGAAATGTACACTATTCCCAAGAGGCAGAGGAGAGTTTGTGTAAGTGAAGGTTTCTGCTTTCTTCTACAAAAGCTTTAAAACTTATTGAAGAAATAGTCATTCTCGTTTCATCTCTTTTCTCATTTTTAAAAATTGTCAGGAATTCTATGATGCATTGGTGATCATTTTCAATACAGTTATAACCTTCCCTAGTGTGAAAAGCCTACGCACCAATGTTTTGGAAAAGAGTAGGTGGGGACTAGAGCTATAAAGGTTGCTATTGAATAATTGGAACCCCACATAATGCATGAGATCATTTCCTTTGTTATTGTCCAAGTTTCAAATATTTAATGATAAATGTCCTGAAGAATCCCCAGTAAAATGCATTATTTAATACTGATGCAAGATAATTAGAGAATATTTAAAATACATTTTACATAAAGACTACAGTATTTGACAAAAACATTGCAAACAATGACATGGCTAAATAAAAATAGAAAATTATATGAAACAAATCTAACATTTAATTTGTCTGCAGGTGGTTCTTCCTAGTTATGTTCAAAGTAACTAGGAGCCTACCTATGAGGCATTTCACAACATTGTGACTTTATTATAAATATCACTAATCATCATCCTTCCAGTAGCCTAACTCAAATTACAGAATATCTTGGGCATTTCCATTTAACCAAGTGTACCTTTTACATGGTCAGTCAATATATTGCATTGCTGCTTTCCGTACCCCCCATGGCTCTCAGCTGTCCTTTTTTTCTGTCAGTGTGTCATCACATTATTTTAAATGATCATCATTTCATGCAAACAGCATACAATAACTACTAACAGCCATTTTCCTTAACCTCAATCTTTCTTATTTAAAATATATCCTACAGGGTGTTAGCTAAATTAATTTTCTAAAACCCACTTCTCCAAGGCTCAAATCAATTAAAATTTTTGAACATGTCTATCACTGGGAAGATTAACATCAAAACTTTATATTTCATTTCAATATCTGGAACCAGATAAGTTTTTAAACATCACTTTGCAGTATTTCTAGTTGTTTTAATTTCAACCCGAATATGTAACTTCTTATATGTATAAACTATTTCCCCGCTAATATACAATTCTGAATAATATCCAGGTGATTAGAAACGTATTGAATTTCTCTCAACAGTAAAAAGTGGTATATACAGATGTATCAATATATTTAATTAACTGATATATTTATAAAAGCCTCTAAATATGTTGGACTATTTATGATGAGAAATAAAAGCTAAATTTTAGAATATAAAAATATTACATAAGGGAGCTGTTGTGCTTGCTTGAAATTATTAACAGAATTATAATGAAAGGAATCAGGTGGGTTGAAACTATTGCCAAACTACCTCTCTGACTAAAACTGCTACAATTAATGAAATTCTATAATTTCAGTTCCAGTCAATTTTATTTTCAGAAAATATTTTCAAAACTACAACTTTATTTTAATATAAAAATAATTTAATATGAATATCATATGAACTTTAAGAATTATTAAAGCATCCTTTAGCCATTCTGCAATCCCATATTTCCTTTAGACCAGTGCTCCTCCAAATTTAATGTACATTCACAACTCCTGGGTCACTTCCTAAATATCTATGTTCTCATTCAGCGGGTCTACTGTAGGGCATAAGATGCAACATTTCTCATATGTTCACCTATAATGCCAATGCAGGTGGGCCATGTGCTTTGACTGGCAAAGCTATAGACCTCCCTCAAACCTAAAATCATCCTCAGAATGTTTTTATAACTTTTTCCTATTTAATGCTTCAGTCCCCAGATACGTAGCCTACTACAATGAGGGGAAAACAAGCTTTACGGTGACTGCAGTTAGAAGAGCAGAAAATTATTTCTAAATAATCTAAGGCCTTTTTCCATATTTTTTTTAACCAGAAGAGTTTGTTTGCTTCAAGCTACAGTACATACGATAGCAATTTTTCTCCTAATCATACTGTAAACCATGTTTTTCTTTATATGTGTATTTTAAAGCATTTGTCTCACTGGGTCTCATTTCATTTTTACAATTACAGGACTTTCATTATTCATCTGAAATAGTTATCACAAATATTAGTTTCTCTATAACCTGTTAATTTTATTATATAGTCAGCCAAAACCAGCAGATCACAGAATATAATATAATGGGCATTTTGGCACATCTCAATTACTAATTAAGTCTCCACACATCACAGATGATCAATTAAGCTATAATCTATTCTTGGCTAATAAAAGGAATTAGTCCTTCTTCAGTCAATTTATTATGTTGATTAGGAACCTAATTACCAGCTTTTAAAAAATATACGTATTATTTATAAGAGTAATCGAAAATGATAAGATTATAGATATAAAAGTTCCTATAGATAGACAATTTTAATCCTTTTAAAGTTTCATAGAACGAATACAGTCTAATAACATTTCAACACTGAGAAATAAAGGAACATTTTTCAGATGTGTTTATACAATTAAAATGAGTCAGTGCATACTAAAGTCTTCCTTTTTATTCAGCTGATACCATTTTATGCATCTAGTATAAAACACCATGTGAGATAATTGAATCAAAGCATTACACTAAGGACTCAAATAATATGAGTCCATATGCTTGATCATATTATCCAAGAGTTCACTACACATTACCTACTGTGCTCCATTGTCATAGAAAATGTATAATTCTACACTGAATATTTATCACTCTATTTTAAGTATTCTGCATTTGTATTTCTGTTTAGACTGTAAGTTGGAGGCAGGGTTTTATGTCTGCCATACAAAGCTAACAATATAGAGATTAATACAAAGTGTTAAATAAGTATTTTTAAATCGGATTGAATATTATAATTAGTTGTAAAACATTTCAATAAGAAAGAAACTTGCCGGCCGGGCGCGGTGGCTCAAGCCTGTAATCCCAGCACTTTGGGAGGCCGAGACGGGCGGATCACGAGGTCAGGAGATCGAGACCATCCTGGCTAACACGGTGAAACCCCGTCTCTACTAAAAAATACAAAAAACTAGCCGGGTGAGGTGGCGGGCGCCTGTAGTCCCAGCTACTTGGGAGGCTGAGGCAGGAGAATGGCGTGAACCCGGGAGGCGGAGCTTGCAGTGAGCTGAGATCCGGCCACTGTACTCCAGCCTGGGCGACAGAGCGAGACTCCGTCTCAAAAAAAAAAAAAAAAAAAAACCAGAAAGAAACTTGCCTTGTTTTTCTTAACAAAAAAGGTCAAGGACCATTTTATGCCTGTATCTTATTTGTCTTTAACATGACAGAACTCACATAAGACATTAACCAAAAAGGCAATCAATATATCACTGTTGAATGAAATACAGAACACAAAGGTTTGGTAGTCTTAGATAAGTTATCAACCATTGCTAGGATTTTTATCAATGCAGAAAGAATCCCAAGAAGTTCTGGTCGTTGCTATTCTTTTCAGATTAAAATTCTCCTTCAAGCAAAACTGTTTGAAATTAGTTTTATTCTCCAGGAATGTGACCTGAACACAAACTGGTAATACACCTCTCCAGCTATACTACATGCTAACATCTTTATGTGATAATTTGAAAAACCAGACATAAACCAAATAAATTTGGGGTCAGTGGGTAGATGAAACATATGGCAGGGATAAAGAGGATTGTTGAATGAGGTACATAACTTCACGTGGCCGTTATCTCTAAGATTCCTGCTAATAGGCTAAAGAATAGCATCCAAGAGTTCTTGCTACTCTCTGAGCAACCTTTTTAACTCAGCAGCCAATGTGACAGTCCCAGATGTAACTTGATCCACAAGCAAGTTAGCAGTGCTAATACAGATGTGACATTGACCTGCTACTTCCTGAAAGTCTCATTTTACTGTAGCCAGGATTTATTTCATTCTGTGGAGAATGATAGCAAGAATGCTCTGAGGGTTACTTAAAGATGTTCGCATAAAAGCCATCTGGTACCCAGTTTTCTTTGATCCAGGATTTGAACTGCTTCTGTGAAACAATGAGTGAAGAGATAGGAAGACAGAGTTTGGGAGATTATTAGGATTTCCTGCCCAAGATGCTTTGTCGTTCTTTACTTAATTATGATTAGGACATCAAGAAAAATAGCCCTAGCTGGAAGAAAGAATCCATTAAAAATTATTTTTCTTCTAAGTTACTTCTAAGAAGACCATTTGTGCATGTACTAATGAATGGTGTGTAAACTAAATTACTAGGCACTTTAGCATGTTCAAATATGAGAATGTGTAGAACATGCATCAGACTAGCATAAACTGCCTGTTAAACTTGAAGGTGCAAAAATACACATGACACTCATTTGTGAAAGGCAATAAAAAGTATAAACATATGGAGATATAACATTGGCCATTATATCTACTTAAATGCATAAATATAGATCTTTACACAAGGATAAGCACAGTAATCATAAGACAAATCTTTGTGGCATGTATTTGTGAGATAGTCAAGGTTAAGAAAAAGAAGCAGAAAAAAACTTATCAGCACTAATTTTTGACTCTAATCATGGTTTAATATTTGCACAATACTAAAACCCAATTTTAGATGGCCTGTCTTATCTCTATGTGTAGTCCCATTTTATATAAAAAAGATTATCTCCTAAATTATGCATCTGTAGCTGATACATAAAATTGGAATACTGTTCCATTAGTTAAATTTCATTTTCCTGAGGGCAGAAAGGGACCAGATTGTAACTTATTCTTTATTTTTTTAAATGCTTGACTCAATTCTAAATTGTACTTACACTGTAGTTTTCAACTCACCAAAAAAGACAATACAAGACTTATTCCTCATTTTCTAATATCCAATTTTTGATTCTTAAGGGGATCAGTCCCAAAATATAGAATATAGAATCTGAAACATGTTATAAGTTGTGCAAATCCTTCAACTATTGAGCTATAATATAGTGAGCACCTCAGTGAACCACTTATTGAAGAAATCATTGTATTTTTTGCTTCACATCTTAACAGAGTATGTTTAGAATTTTCTTTCTATACATAGGGTCATTGACACTGAGAATTATTCCTTCAGCAATGTCCATGGAGCTCTGTCTCTATGGAGCCATGAATTCTGCTGTGTGGAAGCTGTAAAATGTAAACAAAATTGAAATGGTTCTCACAATCTAAGAATTAACAATGGGAATCCATGAAAATAGCACCTAATCCAAACATGGGTGGTCTGAGAAATCTTTTTGGAGGAAACCACATCCTCTCTGGCACAAAGGAAAGAGCAGAGTGTCATTTGTGTGTGTGTGTGTGTGTACGTTTGTGTGTACGTGTGTGTATGTTCTGTACATGCATGCAGATGTATGTGTTTGCAAACAAGGACAGGAGTTAAAATGAGTTGTGGCAACACAACAGAGAGAAATTGCATTTCATGAATTGACATAATGGATCATGAGTATGTAATGGGCTATGAAAAAAGAATGTGCAAAGCTCGGGGGAAACAGAAACATATGCATTAAAGAAATAAAATTATTTTGTGTGACACTTCTAAGGTGACTAAGTTCAAAAACAGATTTAGGTCTAGGTCTGATACAATATGGAGTTCAAAGCAGCTAATCCTTCAGCCACAATTTTTTCTACTGTAGCCTGGATCGGGTTATGTCTTCGATGGGCCCGAGGAAATTAGTATTTGTGGCCTCTTTTTTTCTTAAAAAAAAAAAAAGAAGAAAGAAAATATATTTTACAATTGCATTTAAGCAAAGACTCACATGTTACTATTATATGTTACAGAATTTTCTTGCATCTAAAAGTTCATTTTTTTTTAATTTTAAAAGAAATTAAATCATTTTCATGGGCCTCTGAAAGTATCATGGGCACTCAGCTGGGTGCCTACTGGGCTTAATGGAAAAGTCAACCATGTCCTGAGCAGCAAACATATCATCATGGACTTCTGTACCCAGCTTCAGAAGTCAAATTTTTCTCCCATGGGTTAATATGACAGATAAGGAAACAGTTTAAGAGTAATGTTATGTGATTTGCTCAGTCTCAAACAGTTAGTGTCATAACCAGAAATACAACTTGGGTCACCAGACTCCCTTTGCACTATTCTGAAATCTACATAATTTAGTAATGAATAGACGTTACTATGATTAAAATTTACATGCTCATGCCCTTATCTAGGAGACATCCCAGCTAGCTTCCAGTTTGCTGAACACAAATAAGACAGACCCACTGGGAGTTGGAAGCGTATGAACTACAGACCATGAATGTACTTAGACACACAAAGTAAGGGTCCAAGAAAAGAATACTAGTTCAAAACATTTAAAAAGATGTGGGATATCTAAATTCCATAGATTGCTTTGATTTTAAACATATAATTGTTATGTTGACTGTTAAGTATAAATTTGTTATTCAAATGCCCTTGAGAATAAAGATTCAATAGTTAATTTTTTTTTCTTTTTTAAGAATTATGGAAGGAAAGCTTGAATGGGTTAAAGTTGTAAGTTAATTGACAAAAAGATATTTTAAAATTTACCTTTAAATGTGTAGACACATTAAGTGGTTTCTTCTCCCACACTCATTAAATTCACACCCTGACCATAACCCTACCATTACCATCCCCTGATACTGCTCTTGCAATTCCAACTAAATCACAGTTCGCAGTTTTTCATGCAATAGGTTTTAAGACCACCCACTTTAACAAATTTTGGGTTTTGTGTATGTATGTCTGACTTTATTTGTAGTGCACACTAATGGTGAAATCATTACTTTTAATTATGTGTAACCATTAGAAAGTATTAGAGTTTATAAGTCTGATTCAGTGAATAATTTGGTGCACAAATCCAGTATAATACTAAACTAATCACTACAACAAAAATTCACACTTACTAAAGGAAGTGAAATTTGTAAGCTTTCAGACATTAAAAGAGATTATGCATTAGTCCTTGCACCAATTATATACTTGATCTATATTCAGTCACAATTACTGTGGGAACCAGAGAGATTTATCATTTCAGTAAGTATTTAGTGGGCTAAGATCACCGCCAGAAACAAAGCAGTACATCTAAATTCTGGACCATTAAACCACAATCTGTAAAGTGCCATTCATTCAGTTTAATTGCAAAATAGTATGTCAAGCAGAGTGCTGCTCAGCATTTCCTGTCTCCCTTGGATAGCTGGTATACCTTTTGTGTATACCCGCTCTGTGTTTAAATGATATTTCTTGAATTTCTGCATGATGATACTTACTACATGATGTTACAGCACTTTTTACTTATTTCCCCAATTAGACATTCTGCAATTTGGGAAAAGGTATCATTGTATAGATTTGCATGTGTGTGTATATGTGTACCTGTGTGTGTTCCCTTAATGACCTTCAATGGACTGAGTTAATCAAAGAAAAAATTTATTTTTGAGTTTATTTTAACTTACTCTCCTGTCTCCTACCTCAGTCTAGAAATATGCAGTAGTAGATGCTAGAGATAAGAAGATGGGAAAGAGATTAAGGAAAAAAATAGTTTATTTAGATTGAGTCGTCTCACTTTCTTACTCCCCTAACTCAGCTACGGAATGAAAATATGGAGTCATAAGGGAATAATATGTCTCAAGGCCTAATTTTCTAGAATAGATGCTTCCTGAATACATTCACTGTTTATCCTGATTTCTTTTCTAAAATGTTTATTCACCCTTTTCAAGACAATCTATTGATCATTTTAATAACTTATCTTGGGATTACAGCGGCTTTGTCTGATAATGAAACTCTAAAAACTAGAAGATTTCAATTTTTTAAATAGGAGGAACCAGACAGCCACTAGGATAGAAATAAAACATCTGTGATATATCAAGAGGACACAACAACATGATAAGAAAGTACAAGTCTCTGTATAACTACAGGTGCCAGTTTCTGCCTTCATCAGCTTTTGTTGTAAAGACTGTTCAATACAACCTGCACATTTTATCTTTGGGGTCTAACACAATCCAAACAGGTACTATATACGTAGAATATAAAGAATAGAAAACACTTCGCGACACATTTTATGAAGGTATCATTACTCGGACACCTAAATTGGTAAAACATTATTACAAGAGGAGAAAATCAAAAACAAAACAAAATTGAAAAACAACTTTTGTGAAGACAGATACACAAATCTGCACCACAATATTAGCAAGTGGAAGCAATATGGAAGACATATAAAACATCATGACTTCACCTTAGTATAATGCTAGCTCAACATTCAAGTGCCAATCATTGTTGTAATCATCATAGCAACAGATTTTTTAAAACTACGACCATTTCAGTGGATGAAGAAAAAACATTAGAAAAAATTTGACATCCTTCATGATAAAAATTCTCCACAAAGGATGACCAAAACTAACTTCTTCGAGTCTCATATAGAGGACCCACAAAATCCTACAACTAGCATAATTGATGGAAAAAAAAAAAAGCTAAAATTTCCCCCTGTATATTCAGGAACAAAGTGTATATAAGATATCTACTTTTACCACTTGTATTCAACTTTACACTGGTTGCCCTAGCCAAAGTAGTGAGGCAAAGAAAAAAGAAATGGAAATCATACATATTGAAAAGGAAAAAATAAAACGGTCTCTATTTGCAAATGGCATGATCCTGCACATGGAACATCCCAGATAAGTTACATTAAAAGCTACCAATCTAATCAATGAGTCCAGTAAGTGGACAGGAATATATGATCAAACAAAACCAAGTTTTACATACAAACAGTTAATACTTTTAAATTGAAATAAAAATAAAAATTAAAAATATCTGGCATGTGGCTCACTCCTGTATTCCAAACCCTTTGAGAGACAGAGGCAGAAGGACTACATGAGGCCAGGAGTTCAAGACCAGCCTGTGCAACATAGTGAGATCCCATATCCACAAGAAAGAATTTTACAAATTAGCCAGGTATAGTGGCACATGCTTGTAGTAGCTACTCTGGAGATTGATGTGGGAGGATTGAGTCCAGAAGTTCACAACTGCAGTGAGCTATAATCGTGTAATTGCCCTCCAGCCTGGGTGATGAAGCAAAATTCTGTCTCCAACGATACAATAAAAAAAATTTATCAAGGTGCAAAAAAATTGGGTAGAAATTAAACAAAATATATGCAAGATCATTATGCTGAAACTTTTGTGTTTTGTAATTGGTAAAGATTCCTTTGAGATGATACCTAAATCATGATCCATAAAAGAAAAAAGCTGACAAATCGCATTTGATGAAAATTAATAGCAAAAGTCTCTTCAAAGACACAATAAAATGAAAGATGTTAGAAACTCTTGGCCGGGCACGACGGCTCACGCCTATAATCCCAGCAGTTTGGGAGGCGGAGGCAGGCAGATCACCTGAGGTCAGGAGTTAGACACCAGCCTGGCCAACATGGTGAAACCCCGTCGCTACTAAAAAATACAAAAATTAGCTGGGCGTGGTGGCAAGTGCCTTAATCCCAGTTACTTGGGAGGCAGAGTCAGGAGAATCAGAATCCTTTGAACCCATGAGGCGGAGGTTGCAGTGAGCCGAGATCAAGCCATTGAACTCAAACTTGGGGGACAAGAGCGAGACTTCTCTCAAAAAAAAAATAGAAACTCTTAGAAAATAATTGAAAATGTATCTCTGATAAAGCCTTTTTTCGTACTACATAAAGAACTGCAAATCTCCATAAATGAAAACAACTTAATTGAAAATAGGCAAAGAACTTGAACAGACATCTTTTGCAAAGAAAATATACAGATGGCAAAGAAAATATATAGATGGAAAATAAGCATATAAAGACTTGCTCAACATCATTCATCCATATGGAACAAAAATTTGAAAATGAAGACCACAATGCATACCACTAAATTAAATTAAAATAGCTAAAATATTTTTTTTTTTTACTATACTTTAAGTTCTCTGGTACACGTGCAGAACATGCAGGTTTGTTACATAGGTATACAGGTGCCATGGTGATTTGCTGCACCCATCAACCCATCATCTACATTAGGTATTTCTGCTAATGCTATCCCTCCCCTTGCCTCCCACCCCCCGATAGGTCCCAGTGTGTGATGTTCCCCTCCCTGTGCCCATGTGTTCTCATTGTTCAGCTCCCACGTATGAGTGAGAACATGCAGTGTTTGGTTTTCTGTTCCTGTGTTAGTTTGCTGAGAATGATGGTTTCCAGTTTCATCCATGTCCCTGCAAAGGACATGAGCTTATCCTTTTTTTATGGCTGCATAGTATTCCATGGTGTATATGTGCCACATTTTCTTTATCCAGTCTGTCAGACACATGCACATGTATGTTTATTGCAGCACTGTTCAAAAGCTAAAATAAAATTTTAAGAAGACATTACCAAGTGTTGGAAAGGATATAGTACAGGTCTATGGCCTCTTAGGAACCAAGCCACACAGCAGGAGGTGAGCAGCCTGTGACCAAGCATTACCACTTGAGTTGCGCCTCCTCTCAGATCCAATCAGCAGTAGGGGGAGGGGAGATTAGCTTTTCATAGGAGCAGGAACTTTATTGTGAACTGCACATGCAGGGGATGTAGTTTGCACACTCCTTATGAGAATCTAATGGCTGATTGCCTGACAATCTAAAGTGGAACAGTCATTCTGAAACAATTCCCCTGACACCTCCTCTCATCCACAGAAAAACTGTCTTCCATGAAGTAGGTCATTGGCACCAAAAAGGTTGGAGACCACTGATACAGAGTAATTGAAGCTTCTATATCTTGCTGGTGGGAATGCAAAATATCACAGACACTTTAGAAAACAAATTTGTAATTCTTTTTTTTTTTTTTTTGAGACAGAGTCTCACTCTGTCGCCCAGGCTAGAGTGCAGTGGCGCGATCTCGGCTCACTGCAAGCTCCACCCTCCCAGGTTCACACCATTCTCCTGCCTCAGCCTCCCGAGTAGCTGGGACTACAGGCTCCCGCCGCCACACCCGGCTCATTTTTTGTATTTTTTAGTAGAGACGGGGTTTCACCGTGTTAGCTAGGATGGTCTCGATCTCTTGACCTCATGATCCACCTGCCTTGGCCTCTCAAAGTGCTGGGATTACAGGCGTGAGACACCATGCCTGGCCTAAATTTGTGGTTCTTAAGATGTTACATATGTACTAATCATTCGATACAATATTCCTACCCTAGGTACTTGTAGAGGAAAAATAAGAAAATTTGTTCACATAAAACTTTATACAAATGATTATATCTTCTTTATTTATAATCATCAATTGAGAACAGCCCAATTGTCCTCAAATGGGTGAATGGGTAAACAAACTTTGGTGCATCCATACAATGGCATACTACTTATTAATATAATGGAATGAACAATTGATACATGGATGAATCTCAAATGCATTATGCTAAATAGAATAAGCCAGCCTCAAAACCACATACAATGTATGATTTTATTTATATGGCATTTTTGCAAAAGCAAAAATATCAGTGATGTTTAATGTTTAGTCACCACAAACTGACAGGAGGTAACTCCCTGGGGAGATGGAAATGTTCTCTATGTAGACTACAGTGGTGTTATAAAACTGTAGGCATTTATCAAAATTCATAGAACTTTACCCTAGAAAGGATGAATTTTACTATCTGTAAATTTTACCTCCCTGCAAATGGCCAAAAGTTACATGAAATGATGCTCAGCATCACTAATCAGGGAAATGCAAATCAAAATCACAATGAGTATCATTTAACACCTGCTAAGATGACTATTACAGGCCTGGCACAGTGGCTCACACCTGTAATCTCAGCATTTTGGGAGGCCAAGGTGGGCAGATCACTTGAGGTCGGGAGTTCAAGACCAGCCTGGCCAACAAGGTGAAACCTCTTCTCTACTAAAAATACAAAAATTAGCTGGCATGGTGGCATGTGCCTGTAATCCCAGCTACTGGAGAGACTAAGGCAGGAGAATCGCTTCAACCTGGGAGGTGGAGGTTGCAGTGAGCCAAGATTGCACTACTGCACTGCAGTCTGGGTGAAAGAATGAGACTCTGTTTAAAAAAAAAAAAAAAAAGAAAGAAAGAAAAGAAAAAAGAAAAAAGATAAAAAAAAGATGGCTTTTATATAAAAGGATTAATGCAATGTATAAAAAAGATTTTTACCTTCATTGTATTTTCGTTATCAAATATTATTTTAATAATTGAAAATGTTTAAGAGTATATAATTGTGTGGATTACACAGGAAACAAAACTTACTACATATCCATTATATACCAAGTATGCAGCATCCAGAAAAAAGCATTTGTTTAAAAATGTTATTTAGATCAATGGTTCCTTTATTCTACTCTGAGACATTGGCATTTCAAAGAAAAAGATGCCCTAAATTGAATGTTCCATTTTGTTTCCTGTTATTCTTTGATTCTACTAGTTATCAGTTGTCAAAACAACAGACTAAACCTAACACCTTACGGCATGTCAAATATATATTTTTTCATCTCTGTAACCTCCTCAGAACTTTATTTCCTCAGCTTGGCCTGGACACCCTCAGCTTCAGCAAACAGGGAGTCAGTGCAATAGTGCATAAAATATGAGGGCTCTGAAAGCCTGGGCCTGCTTAGGGGAGTGTGTAATTTAATAAAGTGTTCATTGATGTCAGCACACAGGCTCATCAGACTCATGTTGATGCCGATGCCCGCAGCACAGAGACTCCTGGTCCTAATTAGATGACTGAAGTAAGATTACATTTTCCCTTGGAGACAGGCACAAGGGTGGGAGAGTTACTCTCAAAGGGATTTAGATTTACAAGTATCTGATGGAAGAGAACAAAAACAGGGAAAGGCACACTTTAGGGAAACCAACCAGGGAAATGAACTTAACAGAGTTGCATTATTTATAAGAAGGAAAGTTAAAAAAAACACACCATCAGGTGTCTGTTGTTTCTACTTTATTCACACAGAAAGTCTGACATAAATTATAAATAAGGAAAAATATTTTTATGACTTATATGTTAAGTTTTCTAACAATCCCTTGTAAATCCCACAGAAATTTTAGCAATATGACTTCGAATTTTAAGTATTATATTATACACTTTATTGTCTAGGGATGTCCATTAGATTTTTATAACTTTTAAAATTCTATCTGAAAAGGTCAAATTAATGATTTCTCAAAAAATTAAATTATGTATTATTCACAGAGCAAGGACATTTTATCTTAGATCACACAATGAAAATTTTGTCATACTGAGGAAAAAGCAAATAGGTACCATTTTTATAAGTGTTTCATTAATATTTTAAATATTTTATCTCCTAGCCTAATATGAATATGAAAGATTATCTGGTGATTAAAAATTATTAACTATGTATTGCTATATAGATAATTTTATATTTGAAAGCAGGCCCTCTATTTTTTGTTTAATTTGACAGCCTCAACCTAGACATTTTGAGATTCCTGACAATGTTCAAATCCTCATTCTTGGCTACTGAAATATCCTTGGCTAGAAATATTAATCTTTGGAGGAAAACCACTAGTGTATATAAGATAATATTTCATATTTTTAAATAGTAGTATAGCCATATTTTTATCTTAAAAAAGATTGCTAACAGGACTATCCCATCTTAAACCACTGGTTATGAGAAAGAATATGGAACAGTAATGGGTTCTGTTGGCAAACCAAGCCATCCTCTACGACTTTTCTTACTCTATTTGTCAACACATGTGTTGTTCCTCAGTGGTTTAATTTATTTATATCCTGAATTTTTTTTTTTTGAGACGGAGTCTCACTCTGTCGCCAGGCTGGAGTGCAGTGGCACAATCTTGGCTCACTGCTACCTCGGGCTCCTGGGTTCAAGTGATTCTCCTGCCTCAGCCTCCTGAGTAGCTGGATCTACAGGTGCGCACCACCATGCCCAGCTAATTTTTGTATTTTTAGTAGAGATGGGGTTTTGCCATGTTGGCCAGGATGGTCTCAATCTCTTGATCTCATGATCCACCTACCTTGGCCTCCCAAAGTGCTGGGATTCCAGGTGTGAGCCACCGCGCCTGGCCTACATTCTGAATTTTTTAACAACAGGTTTCAAAATATAAAGTAGTAGTAAAATTGCATTATCCTAATATCTCAGTGAAAAGACATTTAAAAATTTTAATCATCCCATCACTTAATTAATCTGTTTAATGAACAATTATTTAATACTTCACATGAACCAGATACTTTGCTACATAACAAGGATATAATGGCACAAGAGCACTGGTTTAAGGAAAGCTTACATTTCAACAGGGTGAAATAGATATATTAGCAATATAAAATGAATAAGCTACATTTTCAAAGTTATTGAAATTTGTACATTGAAAAATTTCCCATAACACATTATGCATAGCTGCAACCCAATTAACTTAACATTATTCTTTGAGCTGGAGGCTTTGGATATAAGGCTCCAAGGGTGTGGCTAGGATTAGAATAAAGGTGTGATTATATACTTCTGAGTTTCAAATTGTATTTTCTTCAGTGGATGTGCAGAATCAATGATTGAAAATCAGTAATTGTTGAATTTCTAAAGTTTTACTCAAAACCCCAGTGTAGACAAAACTAAGAATAAAATGTAGGAGAATTCCCATCCCACTGGGGAAGGGGGAAACCATTACGGATTCTGAAGAATGGCTCTCAGGGAAAGAAACAGAATGAAGATCATCAAAGAGGGTGAAGCTATTGAGCCCTAGTTGATTTTTTCCCTTTCCATGCCTCTAGTCGACATCCTTGAGGCTTGGTGGAACGATAGTGGAGGGGGAGTTAGAAGCACAGGCTGGGTGGAAAATAAGAAATGGTTGATCAAAGTATCTAGGTAAATGAGTAAGAGGACAACCTCGCAGAGCCCCACACAATCCAGTGTGTGCTGATGATGTGACTCAGAGTAACAGAACAAAATTTGGAAGGGAGGAAAAGACAAGAAAGCTTGGACCACAGACTTCAGCAGGAGATTATGACAGGACACTATGAGAATCTGTTAAGACAACCACACTACATCAGATGCCAGCACAACTCGGGAAGTGTCTATCAAAATTAACACGTCTTAAATGATTACAGCATAAGTGTACTGAAGGACTAGCTACTCTACAGCAGAGACCCACAGAAATCCAGGAGATGATGTGTCACCACTGCAAGGCTGTGCAAGTTTCCCCATAGTGTTTTGATTTCTGCTCTTTCTTCTTAGATCTCTCTCTCCTACACCTTTTCCGGCCTGGCTCGAGTCATCCTCACAACAGCTGATAGTCTCCTAACTCCCCAGTAGCTGGCTTCACATCGATGATCAGGCACCCATCAGAATGACTAATCGTGCTGCTCACTGCCTGTCAGATGTTCATCCAAGTCTTCTCCTGCCATTCACAGAATTCACGCTACAGCATCTGGTCACCATTACAATGTGCAAGCCAAGGTACAGACTAGAAGAGCAGGGAGGGAAACCCAGTAAAAGTCATTCCCTCGCATATGGTAAGGAGGCCCTGGGCCCAGAAACGTTCCATATTATTACTCATACATGAGAGGTATTTAGCTAGTTGATGATTGTTTGGAGGGCCTAATTTTATCCTGAGACAGTTCTGCAAAATAAACTTTCTTATACTGTCAATTATTCCATGACAACTGCTTAGCAGTGTACTTTCACAAATGCTAAATTAATTTTTTAAATATTGTGAAGTAGATTCCTAATGACATAAATGGAAAAATGAGGCAAAGAATCCTAAACACACATGTGTTGGACTATAGAAAAGAACATTAAATCACTTCTTAAATATAAACTTAATTTTTAATGTGAGTTACAACAGTTTTGGAGTACATTTAAAAATTGTATTGACTAGGATTATCTTTATTTTTGCTTCCATTATGCTAATTGTATTTGATTAAATTTAGAGAGATTTAAATATTAATATGTTTTTTTCATATCATAAATATGAATGTTTGGCCTCTATTTCAAAATACACATGAATAAAACATTAGGTTTCCTCTGAATGGCAATGTTAAACTGCTCTACCAAATGGAATTATGATCTCTGAATATAGAGATTATGTATTGATTTAATTTATTTCTGGTGAAATCTTCATACTAACATCAATAAATATTTCCTGGCAATATTCTCAACCTCAGCATTTTATTTTTCTCAGTTCAAATCCTCAAGAAGATTTTAAGTGACTTGTACCTATGTGCACTGAGGGGATAGGGAAGACAGTTTAGAGATGTGAAGAAGTTAGAAAAATGTAAACAGGTTAGAGCTGGAGAAAGTGGGGAAGCTGCACTTTTAATTGATGTCCTCCTAAGACTGTAACAATTGCTTCTTTGTAGTCACTGAAGGCTACAAGGTACAATATGTAGTGAGGCTCAGCAATCAGTATTTAGTAAAGAAAACAGGAAAAGAACAATATCCCTCTTTAGTACCATCATTTGCTGAATGACGATTACAGGCCAAACACATTTATGCATAGCTTAAACATTATTTCTCATCCTATATTATTTGTTGTTCCAGGAAAAGACTATCTATTCCTTACCTTTTTATACCCAGGATTTAGCATAGATCCTTGTATCGATAGTTGCTCAATAAGTTTCTGGAAAATAATATATTGTTATTCTTCCCTCACAGGGTGCCCATGACTAGGCCAAATTAAGTATTCACCCCTTTAATTGATACACCAAACAATGCTGATGAATTAAGTAATGTGATTAGCATAATATAGCTCATAACTGGTTAAACTGGGATTTTCTAAAGTCTTGGCCTGATGTGGGGGCTCCATGCCTGCAACCCCAACAATTTGGGAGGTGAGAGGATTGCTTGAGACCAAGAGTTTGAGACAAGCCTGGACAACACAGGGAGACTCCATCTCTATAAAAAATAAAATTAAAATTAAAAAAAGAAAAGTCTCTGTCTCCCTTATTATGTTGTCTTCAAACAATAGACTGATCATAACTTGTAAAGTATCAAAAAACATAGTTATAGGGAGAGAATAAAATAGGATTATTAGAAAAATTGTTAAATATGTTGTGTCTCCTATTTTTCAGAGTAGATTCTTGTTAACAATGAACTTTTAACAGGGTCCCCCACCAATGGTCCCTTCCTCTGGTATGCAAACCCTATGTGATCCCATCTTCTTTCATGGGCACGGATCTAGTGACTTGCTGCTAACCAATAGAATTCAGCAAAAGTGAAGAGATACATTCCCATGATTCAGTTACAAAAGATGGCAACTTACATCTTGCTAGGAGACTCTCTATTGCCTTTTCAGCTTGAATGCTTTGATGCACAAGCCACCATGTTGAAGAGGATCATGGAGCCAAGAACTGAGTGTGACTGAAGGCGAACAGCCATCAAGAAACTGAGGACTTCAGTCCAACAACCCATAGAAACTGGAACCTACCAACAACCATCCATTGAGTAACCCCTCAGACGAAACCTGAATTGCAACCTTCAAGAAATCTTAAAGCAGTGGATCCAGCTAAGCGTGCCTGCATTCCTGACCTACAGAACTTGTGAGATAATGGATGTATGTTGTTTTAAACAGCTAAATTTTGTGATAGTACATTACACATTAATAGATACCTAATACAATATCAAACAAATTAATAAGAAATATTACAGACATCTAATTATTATTTTAATAAGAATTAGATATTAATTTTTTTAGAAAAAGGTATCAGCTGCTTATGATGATATGTGTGTGAAGGGACAAAGTGTCTTAGTGGCCCACTGGAAGTAAGAATAGTTCCCTGAACTACAATAAATGCCATAATCAATGTGGTTTAAATTGCAATATGATATCCCAAAAAGGACATTTTAAAAAGTTTTGCAATTTGGCTTTGGTGAAAACTTTATTGCTTTTGTTTTTTGTTTTTTTGTTTTGTTTTCTTTTATTTTGAGGTGGAGTCTTGCTCTGCCACCCAGGCTGGAGTGCAGTGGCGCGATCTCTTTGGCTCACTGCAAGCTCCACCTCCCCAGTTCACGCCATTCTCCTGCCTCAGCCTCCCAAGCAGCTGGGACTACAGGCGCCCGCCACCATGCCCAGCTAATTTTTTGTATTTTTAGTAGAGACGGGGTTTCACCGTGTTAGCCAGGATGATCTCAATCTCCTGGCTTTGTGATCCACCCACCTTGGCCTCCCAAAGTGTTGGGATTACAGGCGTGAGCCACCACGTCGGTCGAAAACTTTATTGCTTATCATCTTCTCTCACAGATACACTTCTTTTTTGCATATTTACGACTGTGAATATAGAAAATGTATTTCAACTGATAGTAAGGTTGAATTAAAAATAGTTTACTCACTTAGTGTCACAAAATAATGGAGCTTATACAATTGAGAAACCTCAATAATTGATCAATGTGTTAATGGTATACATTAATGCTTTTTGTATTTCTTTATTATTGGGGGTAAAAGCTACACAAACACAATGGCCCTTAGAAAGTCAGAAGTCAACTGAGAAAAGCTCTCAGGTTTATATACATAATTCTTGCAGCAAAAATAACTCTTGGAAAAGTTATTTGTTTCACTTGTTCACATTTACTGGTGTGCTCCTATTTAATCAATACAGTAAGATTAATATGATGTAAATGGAACTTTTGAAATGTAAGGTAGTTTTTCAATCTATCATAAAGTATTTGTGGTAATCAGAGCCCCTGATGGAATATTACTATTGTATTTTCAATTTTTTAAAAGATGACTAGACTTATCAAGATTGTGCAGTATACTATTTGCAACACATTGAGGACACAGTCCTCTGAGAGATGTAATCCAAATCGACTGCTTCAGAAACATACTAGTAACGGATCTGAGTGCCACTGTCATTACTAGGATAATTCTAGAGTACTTCCACATAGAAAAAAAAGTTAAATAATTCAATATAATTTGTATTCCATTCCTACTGAAGGTATCTCTTTCTTAAAAGAAAAAAATGTATAACTGAAGTGCAAATCTGCCATAGGGAATATGTGGAGAGTATCAGCACTGCCTGTAGCTATTTCATGTTTTGTTCAACTATAGTTGTGGTGAGTAAAATACCTTTTAAAAACTCAGGAAAAACAATGCATATGTATTCTCTGCTGTTAATATATCTATGAGCAAGTATAAACAACACGTGGTTAGATAAGACTCATTTTCATGCTTTTGCAGCCTTCCTAGAAAAAAAGGAAGACTACATCATCCTTATTTTCTGTGTGTTCTCTTTCTTTCCTGTGTAATAGTTTTCACATTTTTGTTCATTGTTTTCACTGTATTTTTCTCTCTATTGTTTGGCTTGCAAGCATCCTCTTTGCTGGAAAAAGAAAAAAAAAAAAAAAGGAAATGACGGCTTTTATTTAACATAAAAGTGAAAGAATGTCCTTGGAAGTATTTGGGGCAGCTGGAGAAGAGTCTCAGAAGTACAAATGGGGACAATGTTGCTACCTAGGACGCTGTGGCAATTTTCTCAAGCTTTAAATAAACTTGGGGGCACATGAATTATTGGTCACTGAAGAATTGGCTTCTCATGAACATACATTCTGTGGTACAGATAAAATATTTTCCTTAGTTTTTGTATAGAAAGGACTTTTTCAAACTGGGTATTTATTGCTCCCTTACCCCACTAAAAACACCTTCTGTGTTTCTATTTATTTATTCAATATTCTATGTCCTATGTATTTATTCAATAAATAAATGTTGAATGAAGCATTCATTTAAGAATGGGAAAAGGACAAATTCAACTTTGCGTCTGAAGAATTACCTATTTAGAGAGATATCCAAACATCAAAACCAAGAATTCAGTTTGTGAGTTAAAAATGTGCATTCTGGAACAGTATAACTAAGTCAAAGCAGACAGATAAAGAACATAGTCTGATGATAATGTTGATAAAGGTGTTTTCTGGTTCTATTGCGTGGTCAGTGTCATTATATATCTATAATACAATCATAGTGGATCCAAAAATGTTAAAACAATAATTACTCTCTATTGATAGGAAAGACTCTTTAAGTTCTACGGATAGGCTACATCCTTGCAATGAACATTTATGAAGTAGAAAAATGCAAACAAGTATGGATAAAGTTATGCTTGAATAATGGAATCTGGTATTACACAGCACACAATATATTCCTTAATTACTTCTAAAACTATACATAAATAGAAACATATCTCTGCAGCTTGCACCCTTTCAGTGTTATCCCTCCTGATCCAATGGTACAGAATTTGGAAAACACTAACTGGGTGCAGATCTCAATGTAATTGATGATGCGCATATTAAATAATAGCAGGATGATAAATTAAGTATTTGAGGAAATGACTAGCACAACATTGCAGAAGCCAATAAAATGGGTCAGGGATGAATCTCTCCATCTTTTTTCTCTATCACTGCCTTTCACAGCTTCTCATTGTTGGGGCCACCATCGGATGAAGAATAGAATTTAGTTTTGGTTTCCAGACCGAGTAAACAGAGAACCAGTCACAATTATTGGTGTCCTCATGCCTGCGATAATTGTCTTTGCCAACTAGATTAAAATTTGATATTTGGGAGTACTTTATATGTACCCATGTAAACTGGGGCATAGTACAAGACTCATGTTTATCTCACGTTTGCTTCTTAATTTTGCCATCTAATTATTCTGTGAAAACCCAAGGCGGCAGGATTTATTTTCTGTGTGGTTCTCTCCTGCACTCCTATTCATCAGAGCAGTAACAGATGACAATGCACAGGCTCTGGTTTCTGCTATCTTCAGCTGCAAGAGTCAAGCACCGAGAGCATCTATATATTCTGTTGTCTCTGGTGAGTGTGGCCACCTCCCCAACACGTAAACATCCACTCTCAACTATGCTTTCTTCTCAACTTGCCCACGTTACCCACAATCCATGATAATACTGTTCCCGCCTATTTCTCTAAACTCCTTTCTCACTGATTTCTCTTGATCAATTATCTTCTGGCACAATAGCCTCCATTCATTTTTACCAGTACACCAAGCTCATTTCTGCATCAGAATTTTTGTACTTGCTGTTCCTTTTGCATGGAAATCTCTTCTGCTCACTTTTCACATATTTCAAATATTTTATATTTCTGTTCACATTTCTCAATTCTCAAATATCACCTCGTTGGCACTAAAAACTGACCTTCAAAGACATTCTTGTTCTGTTTATCTTGTTTATTTTATTAATGTTATCACAATGTGATTTTTTATAGTATTTAACTGTTAATCATCTGTCACTGAAATACATTCTACATGAGTACAGAAAAGTAGTTTTGATTGTTCCCTTGGGAGCCACACTGCACGGAACAGTGCTTGGTATATTGTAGGTATGGAACAAACGGAATGAAACAGATAATACATGAATAACTTCAATTCTTCCTAAGACTATGGAGCTTCCCTATAAACTCCTACATCTTTCATGGATGGCTTTTGCTCTCTGAAGCCTAAAGTGTTGGTGAATATAATTCCCAAATAATAGCAACAGAGCTCTCTAACCTTCACTTAATTTCCAGGTACCATTGGATTCTTACTGCCATGCCTACTTATTAGACTGGCTCTCTTCACATAAATTAAATCATATATGCAGTTCAACAAAGTGACCAAAGCTGAGCACAGCATATATTTTGGAAATTCTGCCTTGAGGCATGAGGAGGTCCTTACTGAGATCAACCTTAGTAGGCATTCATTTCCCAAATCCCTTGGCAATTAGAAGTCATGAGCCTGATCATAGTGTTTTAGTGTTTTTCATTTATCCCTTCTCATTGCCAAGGTGTTAGCATGTCTTGTGTTTTATTTACCCCAAATCATATAAATTATAGCTATATTCTTTTTATGGAAAGTTGACTGTAATTATTTTGTTCTTTTTTTTAAAAAGTATATATTTCATTGCATTATACACATTTAGTTCTTTCAGCAAGTTAAAAAAAAAAAGAAAGAGGAAGGTCTATGTGAAATAAGTTTTAGGAAGAAGTATCTAGCCTTGGCAAACAAAGTAAACTTCCATTTTCTCATTTTTCTGTTGCAAAGACAAAGTAATATTTAAATGTTCATTAATTAAGGAACTAAGTGAATAACTTTTGTGTTTACCAAGGCTCACAAGAACCAGGAATTTGTTTTCTCAGAAACAAATTTGGATTATGGTTAACATCGTAATTTTTTAAGATTTTTTACATTGTAGGAAAGAACACTGAATATAGGTTCTATACCTGGGGGTTGGATTAGGTTAAAAGGTAAAAAAAGGAATGAAGGCACAAAGTATATAGAAAAATGAATGGTAGAAATAAATGGCAGCATTGATAAATGTGAATAAAGCTCATACAAATAAAAGGCCATTAGCAGATTGCAATTTTTTTTTTCAAAATCTGCACATACCTCATACTTTCTAGTTTTAAAAAAAGAATTCTACAATCAATTGTTCTTGTTCTGTGAGTACTTGAACATGAGGCTAAATAAAACTTATTCTCCAGAATAAACATTCTCAGGCACTCTGATGGTTTCATTGATTCCAGATAAGTAGGAGTATCAAATTCATATTTCTATTAGACCACTGGACTAAGGCCAAAGTCTTGTGTTTATCAATTTGTATGTCAGCTAAGTTCACTCTGTGGCATGACCATAAATTATACTGGTCCTCAGAGTGCATATACTATTTTTCCTCTAGCAGTTATCTCATCAATATATCTTTTTCAAAAAAGTCAAGGACATTTAAGCAAGAAGTAATTTTAGAAAAGCACAAATCTCTCATTGTTATAATTCCATTGAATTTAACACCTCATCTTTTGAAAACACATATTCCTTTAGTCAAAAACCTTTGCATCAGTTATTATGAAAGGGAATGGTCAATCCAGCCCCTTGCAGGTGCATCAAGCTATATTCAAAATGGGTATATTTCAGAGTTTATCGAGAGTGGTACTCTTGATATCTTAGACTAGACAATTCTTTGTTAGGGAAGTGAATCTCGTGCATTGTAGGATGTTTAGCAGCAGCCCCAGCGTCTACCTACACCATGCCAGTAGCAATGCATCCCTCCTGCTTTTGCCCTGATCATGGCAGACAAAAAAATGTCTCCAGACATTGCCAAATACTATCTGGAGGGAAGGGAGAAAAATTACCCCAAATGGAGAACCACAAAATTGTCATATTGCCTAGAATATCTGTATTGAGATCAATAACTTAATAACCAAAAGCAAACTTTAAACAAAATGTACAAGTTTAAAGAAAAAAATAAGACTGAAAGTAGGACCTGGCTAAAATCTGGAGTAGGCATGAAGCATATGTTTGTTAATTAATTTGTAAGCAAACTTACAATGTAAGCAAAATATTTATAGTATACCATTGTGTTTTCCCAATTCTAGGCTATTTTTATAAAAGCTTAAAGCTCAAGACTCATGAGTTAATCCAATCCAAATTAGTAATTGTATAAATGCAAAAAATGAGTCTTCACGGAGGTAAATTATTTCCTTAAGGGTTCTTACTAGCATAGGTGATCCAAAAACCTAAAATGGTAGTCTTCAGTCTCACACAAAATTACCTAAAACATTCTGTATACTCTCAAACATACATGTAGACTGTCTTCCACAATGCACCGTAACTCAGGAAAAGATTAACAAGCTCATTTAGACTAAAGTGTGTACTTGATTGATAAGACTTAGTAAGTTCTATTTTGCAATAATTGACAAAAACACTAGCTAGAAAAACTGGCACTTGAGGTATGGGGGAGAAGGTAGAGGGCAGAGTGCTTAGGTTCAGTGGAGTTCAAAAAGTCAATTTCTCTAACCAATAGTAGACAAAATACATAATTTGTAAAGATTCTACCTTAAAAGTCTGTCTCTCTGTCTACCTTAGCTTACACTTTGATTTTCATTGGAATGAGTTAACTCAACATGATTTCTGAAATAATGTCTCCATTTTTGTGTATGGGGCAAGTTGTGAAAAAGAAATGTCATTTGTGGAATTTCTGGCAACTTAGCCATCTTTGGTTACACCTTTTTCAATACTTAATAATACTTTCCCATATTAAAAAAGAAACTGCTGCTACTCATTTACAATATGGAAATTATAATTTCTGAATTATAATTTGTTGATAATTAGTAAAATTTGCTGATAAAATTAGTTGACTATTTGAAAAAGAATTGGCTCCTCATAGCCTATACATGCCAATATGAATTCTAAATGACTTTAAGAGCAAATGTAAAAGTGATACTATTTTTTAAAAAGCTCTAAGAAAATACCATTCACTATTTCTTAGATCTTAGGATAAAAACAGAACACAAGAATAAAGAAATATCTGACCACAAATTAATGGAAGATGCAACAAAGGAATAACCAAACAGCTGCTTCTAACTCTTCATTTGTTCCTCTTTAGGATTACATATCCATACTCCTTTGCTATGTGCCTCCCAGAGCCTCCTCATAGAAGAGATGATACCCACCTCCCCACCTGATGCACTTGGATCACTTTGTCATTATCAATACACCTGTAAACCCAATTGGTCTTCTTGTGAAGGGGTTGTTTACAAAGCCACATGGTTTTAGAATTGTAAGGAATCTTAGCAATCAGTCTGTTCTCCACCCTCTATTTTACATATCAGTGTCAAACATGTTATGTCATTTTACCTGTACCATGTGCAATGGCTAAAAGGGTAGATTACACTTCTCAAGAGTGTCCAGTTTCAATGTGTGTTTGGTTAGGGGTTCATTTTCTGGTTTTTAGAATTTTTTCCCTGTTAAATGTAAAATATGAGGTAGTTCATCATCTGTTCAGAAACCCAACTCAAAGAATGGACCATTATTATTAGCATAGTTATGGATAAAACTGATGTAAAATCATTTAACATGGATGTGATTGTGAAATTTCTGAGTTTCTGGAAACTACACTCTTATGAATATGACTGAAGGATAACTTGTTACGAAGCAAAAGTTGAAATAATTTGAAGAGACAATGCTGTTGTAGAGTAGCTACATGGCTGGGTGTTTCATTGCCGTTTATTTTTAAATCCTTTCAATTAACAAGATATTTACTTAATAATTTAAATATCATTCTTAAAACTCATGTGATTATTCTACAGTCTTGAACAAATACTAAGTGGATAAGCATGAAGCCTTTTTCTTTTCTGTATTTTATATTTTTGTTAAAGTTCTAAATTTGTATTAGCTATTTCTTTTAAATGCTGGCTCCTTAATTTTGTTTGACACAGAGATTTCAAACTGGTTCTATCTAACTGATTAAACAAATAGTCCAGTAACTGGCACTGGTCATTTTAAAGAATCATAAAGAGGCAAAAGGTATATTGTGTAATTATCTAAATAATCCTTAAACTCTCCACAACAGTTTAATCAAATGTTTATTCATAATCATGCAACTCATTATCTATAGGAATATTTTCTTTTCTTTCATTTGACTTCCTGGTCTTTGTAGAGCTTATTTTATAATAGTATTAAATGACATATTAAGAAACACCTAGAGGTACTGTATATTATTTAATTTTGAATTTTTTACAAACTGCAAAGGACTGTAGGTCAGACATCTGATTTTAATAATTATTTGTAAATGTTTTAATGTGCTCTATAGGATTGTTGAGTAATATACTAAGATAGTCTATCATAAAACAGCCCAAAATATGACACTCCTTTCTTCTCTCCTATTTCTCTACTTTTGAAATGGGAATGTCTATCCTGTACCTGTCCCACCACTGTATGTTGGAAGTACATAATATGTTTGATTTCACAGATGCATAGTTGGAGAACAATCTACTTCAAGATGAATGGTACCGTGAGTCTCATCTATATCTGAATTAGATGATATTTAGATGAGACACTGGACTTAGATTTTAAAGTTGATGCTGGAATGAGTTAAGATTTTCAAGGCTATGAGATAAAACAAATGTATTTTGCCTGCAGGAAGGACATGAATTTTGGAGGGCCAGGTGCAAACTGTTAAATATATATAAATATTAATTGTCTGAATATTTATGTTCCTAAAAAATGTGTATGTTGGAATCCTAACCCCCAAGATAATGATATTACAAGGAAGAGTCTAGGAAGATGATTAGGTCATGATTGGGATTAGTACTCATAAAAGTGATCCCAGAGCACTAGCTAACTCCCACTACCATGTGTGGTCACAAGGAGGAGGAGTTGTCTCTCTGCCAGAAAGAGGGCCCCACCATATACTGACTCTGTTCGCCTTTATCTTGGAGTTTACAGCCTTCAGAACCGTGAGAAATAAATTTCTAATGTTTACAAGCTACCAACTTTATGGTAGGTTGTCATTGCAACCAGAAGGGACTAAGAAAGTCAACATTGAGGTTTGTTCACAAAAAGAAATGGCTTGTAGCAGTAAAATGAATGATATATATTTACACACATCAGAATAAATACTTCTCCAAAAATCTACCTCAAATTATCTCTTTTTTAGTTTTACCTTACTAACTTCAGCTCATAAAGCTCTTATCTCCTCACACATATTAATAGGCATAATATTTTTATTAAACATATCAATAGTTTTTCTAAAGTTAACAACTTGTTTTCTGATGTCCTTTGACAGCTCAAAATGCAGTAATTATTTATATCTATTATAGTCTGACAAAACAATATACATTAAAAGAAGATTGCAAATCTTTCTGAGATGCACATTAGCTCCATCAATAATCACATCTCCAAATAGGCTGAGAAAAAAATTATTAAAAAGCAAAGTTATTCATGTTTTGTCTAAAATGAATCAGCCTTAATGATTAATAAATTAAGATAAGACCTTGAATAAGGTATATAAAATGTGATTGTGTCCTTTTTCTCTTCAGAAAATGGTTATTGAATAAAGAGAGATCTCTGAAAGTGAAAAAACACCTTAGCTCTGTGTTTGATTTAAAATCATACAAGTTCAACTATTTTTCCATGTATATACTAAGGACAGTACACATGCTTGTTAAAGTTGTACTTTTCTGACCTTTGTATATTGTTTAGAATTGCTTTAGGCAATGAACTTTGAATACTCCAGTTGTGTATTACCACAGTTACAGGGCAGAAGAGATTTTTTTTCATCCTTTTCTTGTTGCCACTGTTCTGTTAAGTGGTGCCCATACCAGTCTGTATTCATATGAGACATAAAGAATGTTGACAGAAGAGGCACAAACGAAATATACAAATCCCATAAAGCAGCAATCAATTTAGCTGACTGACTAGCTCTGGACAGCTTGTTTCAACTTTTGAAGGTTTATGGAAATCTCTTTTTAGTTCCATCTTATCATCAAGGTCTAACTGCCAGCATAATATACAAGACGCTTGGACCTATCAGCATTTGACTTAATATTGTGAGATTGAAACTGGGATATATCTGCCAGCATGCAGCAAATTTCGGTAGGTCTGATGCAGTTTAATTCAGGAGGGAGCCTCCATCGGCTGCCTCCTCAAGGACGTCAGATTTGTCTCTAAGAGCCCCCACTCTGCCTCTCATCTACAATGCCAATGAGTGTCAGAGAAGCAGTGTGGACAAGGAATCCCAAAGAAGAAACCGAGTCTCCCTGAGATCTCTGGGACTGGCTGTCATCTAGAAACCCCACAGAATCCCCATATCCATTGATCTAGTCATTCATTTGACCAAGGCATATCTACTAAGAGGACACAAGACTAAACAAATCAAACAGCCTTCTCAGCCATAAAAAGCTTGCTTCTATTTTAGTGGAAAGATTCAGATAACAAATACAATATATAAGTAACACAGCAGAAACAAAACCAACAAACTCACTATCAGCAAGAAGTTTGATCTCACTGAGAGGATATCAACAATAACCACATGGAAAAAGTAAAATATAGAGTATACTGCATGTAACAAAGCTTTAGAAAACACCAAAACAGGAAAACGGCATAGGGAATGTGGAGAGATTTCTATTTTAAATTGGAAAGTCCAGGGAAGCCTTCCTGAAAGAGTCATTTTGACTAAAGAACTGAAGGAAAAGAGAGAAAGACTCGTTGATCTCTCTGTCTTTCTCTCTCTCTTGCTCTCTCTTTCTCATCTATAGAGATAGATAAGACATATTTATGTGTGTGTGCATACACACATATATAATCCATTTATATGCACATATATAATCCATGTATATGCATTATATACACGATATACATATGTGTATACACACACACACAGATATAAACATCTTTCATTCATAAGGGACAATAACAAGTAAAGGCCCCACTCAAGGTAGAGATATGATGGAATGTTATATGACCAGCCTAAAACTAGGATGACTAGAGTGGTGTGAGTCCTGACAGAACAAAAGAAGATGGGGTTAGAGAGGAAATGCAGATCCAACTGCATTGGCTTCTTGCCAGCTCTTGCAACGTCTTTGGCTTTTACACCAAGTGAGACACTTGCACAGAAGACTAACATGATCTCATTTACTTGGGTTGAGAGAGATTGAGGTACAGCAAGCACAGAAACAAGCAGACCTGCTTGAAGGCTACTCAATTCAGTTAGAACGAAGACTTCAGAAAATGTCAGCACAAACTCAAACTCACAAGTCACAGCTGACCTTTGACAAAACATATTAATTTGATGTGCGAATGATTGTTGACAAAATTTTTCAGCCTCTAAATGTTATGGGAAAGAGTATGCATGATGAATCAAGAATATATTTGATCGCAATTTGGCTGTGAGAACTGGCAAGGAGGCAGAAGAAAGAGCCTGAGGGAAGAAGGGACATTTTCCCGGCTAGCCACAACAAATTCATAGCTCTGCTGATATTGAAGGATCAGTTTTAGCAGGCTGCAGAATTTGGAATGCATTAGCGTGGATGAAAATTTGTAGATCAGATATGTACCTTATTCAGATCACTCTAGTGTTCTGATTAGAGAGTGGATTACCATTCTAAAGCCTAGCCAATTTCGACAGTGATAATCATGAGGCAATTGAAATCTGCTAAACTTTGGAATACAGACTCTAACTCCTCTTCAGGTCCCCAGGACTTAACAAGATCCTAGGACAGATGAGGCATTTATTGGTGGTGCTAGCAGGGAGGTTCTCAATATTCAAGAGACAACAAGCATTGCTTCATGTATTTTAATCACAAAGAAATAAAAGTATAGGTAGTTAGGGGGAACAACCCTCTAATGTCAGGTTTATATTTTACTCCCATATTTTTAAAAATAAAATCTTCACTTAGTATCATTCCATTTTGTACATTTTTTAAAAAGTTAGAAATTATTTAGTTTAATCCTTTTATTTTCAAGAGGAAGATTCTGAGAACACATAACTTGATGTGACTAGCATATTTGACCTCAGTGGTAGCACTTTCTAGGACATATAAAACTGTGAGATAGCTTCAAAAACTGTTGTTCTTATAAAGCCAGTTGTAGGGAAAAGGGGAAAAATGCTATGCCTCTGCAGGAAATGAGAATTATTTCACCTTTCCTTTGTGTCACGCAGGAAGAAGATATGACTGGGAACTAGAGCTACTGGATCAGAGCAGCCTCACAGCACTCATTCTGCAGCCAATTCTAAGCCAGCAGTCCTGCAGATGCAGGGAAGCTAGTGAGGCACACTCCTGGTGGGGATACTAGTTTTATTTAACAGTCTTGAACAGCTGGACAGCACAATGCTAACGACCACTTGAGCATGAAAGTGTCTGATGATTGCATATAAAATATGGCATGCAATGAGGAAAAAGGGTAATAACAATATACCACAGAACAAATGTACAGTGCCTGGCCAAAATGCGTAAATCGCATAACAAATTTTAAAAGAGAACTGTCATTGTAATGTGCATTCTTAGAGTGGACTATTTCTTTCAAATCAGAAATAATTTAAACAATCAGAGAAATTCTCTCTTTTCAATCACCTCAAACATATGTAATTGGAAAATGATGCAATATTAGCAGTAGAGAAATAAGAAAATCCTGAAAAGAGAGATTTTCAGGTCCAGTAGGAGCTTTTCAGTGACATTTAAGCATCATATGAACAAAAATATTTATGAATTGAAGCAACACTGAGGTCTGAATATCTCTTACCTTGCAGAAAAGGAATGCTATCAGAAACAAAGCATTTAGAAGGCAGTGCTGAATTCCAAACGCAATTGCAGGGTGAGCTGTTTTTAAATAACAGCATATGTGTTTTTAGGGATTTGCCTCGCAGCATGTCTCTCTTTTTTTTTCCCCATGGGACTGTCAACTATATCCGTGATGAAAATGAAAAATGTATCACTCAAAACTTTTTGTTTTCTGAACTGTACCTTATCTAGTGAGAAATGAAGTTCTTTCTCTCTCTTTTTTCCTAAGAAATACATTCCTGTAACATTTCAACACTATCAAAGTGTAACAGCAGGTTGAAGGAAACGCAGGACATAGCCAGATACCCACACAGCAACTGCTTTTTGCTTGTTTTGTTTTTTGAGAGCTCAGTAGGTACTCTGAGGTCTAGTAGAGAAAAAGACTCTGTCATCAAGTAGCAGTGTCCTGTTGTGAGGAGAAACAACTTATAAACCAATAACACTCCTCTTCTCTGCACTGTTTCTTCCATAGCACTTATTACAAATAAGCCATATGAAATGTTTTTATTATTCACATAGGTTTATTCAAAATAGGTTTACTGTCTGATGCCACCCTTGAAAGTAAACTCTATGAGATCATAGATTTTCATCTATTTTATATATGGATTTTTCCTCACTGCCTCAATCAATATTAAATAAATCAGATAATAATTATCAAATATTCCTGTTAATATTACAAATTATGGGTAAACAACATGTACAAAGAGATAGGAAAATTCAATTCCCTCTGAGACATGTAAAGAGACATATGATGAGGTGACACACTGGGTATGGTGATCTCTAGGTCCTAGAAAGTTTCCACGTCAGAATATGAAATTGCATGGCTAAAGTCTAAATGACTTCATTTTGCTTCCTGTCTCATTGACCACCCCAAAGTATTTCTTAAAGTAATTTTGTAGTTTCATTTCTGAGATTCCAGGTTCAGAATGGAATTTAGAACCAATTCTTCCAAGTGCCAATGTTTGATGAAAGCAAACTCAAATCAAGAGGTAGTAAGGCATATGTTGAAGGTCCCTTCATCGGTGAAAAAGACAAGTCTGGAATCCATATGCTGAAATGCTCATCCTCTCTATCATTAGCTTCTATGAACCATGTGCCTGCATGTTCTCACACAAAGAACTGCATTACTTCAAAGAAATACAATAGAGCTGGAAAATGCTAACAGGAAGACAACTAAAGTATCATTAAAGAAAAGAAGTAGCTTTGTAAAGGAAGACCTTAAAGATTAGAATCTTCAATCTGGAAACTCTGACATCTATTAAATCATGAAGAAGGTGGATAGTGTAAAGGCCAAGTTATCCACAAACTTCAATTATACTAGGTCTTAGGGCACCCTTTCACGTTTAAAAGAGATAAATATAGGAAAATAATGGGAAGTGCCACACTACTTTATTTATTAGGTAGAGTGCTCATGGAAGTAACACAGGCTGAAAATATAATAGGTTCATAAAAGGTTTAGATAAAAAACATACAATAAATCAATTCCAAACTATTAAAGGGAATTGGCCCAATATACTGTTACTACCACTTTTATCTTTGTCAAAGTACAGAACTCTCCTTGCTCTTTAGTTATATTGGAAGTGCCTAAGCCTGAACATTGTTGCACTGATATTAAAAAACCAGGTGTCGTAGTAATATGAACTAAATAGCAAGAGTAGATATGGTGCAATATTCTACACATAAAGCCAAGGTGAAATTTCCAAATGACCATTACGGTAATGTGATTAGATATATTAAACGCTCTCTGAACACAAATTTTTCAACGGTGTGTATTACATCTTTAAATTTAGATGCAAGATCTGACACCTATCTGTCTGTCTGTCTATCTATCTATCTATCTATCTATCTGTATACATATATATATTGATGAATTCACAAACAAGAAAATGTACCAAAGGCTATTTCCCTTCTAGATGTGCAGTTTAGATTTTTGTAAATGGTTTCAGGTTTTGGTACATGGCATCATTTTGAAGCATCTCAGGCTCTTGGTGTTAGGGATTTACAAAGTTCTCCTACATCACAAAACTCATTACATTTTTAAGTATTAATCTTTGTTGCAGAATAAAATATTTTCATTATATAATGCTCTCATTTAGTAATTACGATCTGAAAAGTTTTTACTAACCTTTAAGAGATAATTTATTTATCTTGGAGTCTTAGGTTGAATCATGTTCTCTTATCACGATGCTTGAGCTACATGAATATGAATTACTTGTAGAATAATGTTGCTGGAACACATGTAGATTAAGCATAAAAGCTTATCATATAAACGTTTGTGCTTACAATACTTACAAAGTCAACACAAAAAATAAAAATAACTGCAAACACAAATCACAAAACCAATGGCCATTCAAGTTCATGTTAATTTTATGGATCAGATTCTTTTGGTTCCCAAAACAATGTGGTTGATGACTATGTGAATATGGTACTGGGAGCTAACAGAGAGAGTTTTAGAGATTGATAGGCTTGAAGTAAACTCTTGATTCATTTTTTCTCTATATGGCAAAATTTTTACATAATTCTTCTAATTCACCATTATATAATTTGAAGCTTATTTAGCAAAAACTGATAAAATATATAGTATGACTTTATCTGTTCCTTTTTCAGAAGGCTCAAGGAGGCATGAAAGGGACAATGACCACGATGGAAAACAGGTCCTAAAATAACATGAAAGTAATTTGATAGAAGAGTTACCCACGTTAAACATGATTATATTAAACACATTCATAGTATCACATGAAAGTTCTCAAAAGTCATACAACTTGAATCAGGTTTGAGAAACACTTTTTCATATCATAACTTCGATGTAGATTTCTAATAGTAAATTATTATTAAAAAAATATAATCTAGCTGGGTGTACTGGCATACGCCTGTAATCCCAGCTACTTGGGAGGCTGAGGCATGAACCCCTTAAACCTGGTAGGCAGAGGTTGCGGTGAGCTGAGATCATGCCACTGCACTCCAGCCTGGGCAAGAGAGTGAGACTCTGTCTCAAAAAATTATATATATATATGTATACTTCCTTTTATAGTTAAAGCCACAGGAAGAAAAAAATGCTGCTGAATATTTTTCCAGTAATAGCTATTCAGGTTGCTAAAACTCAATGAGGTGTGCATGTGTGTGTGTGTGTGTGTGGTGTCTGTATGGTGTGTATGTTGTGATGTGTATCTGTGTGTGAGGTATGTGTGTGTGTAGTAGTGTGCGCGTATACGATGTGCTACTTTATGGATAGGGACAATGAGTGGTCAGCTTATGTTATAAAGATGAAATTAGAGTTTAGAATCTTTCATCTTTCTCCTGCACAACAGAGTTCATTATGATCGGCAAGTTTTTCAAAGTTAATTCGTTTTTATTGAAAACTTAATCCATACTCGTAAGAACAATTTCTAAAAAAAATTAAGTACAGTGAAAATCCTCTAGATGCAGACATGCAAATTCCTTATCCTTCTACCCAGAAGCAACCATTGTGACTATTTTCCTGTATATAATTAAAAATATTCTATGCACATTAAATAATATCACCATATGCCTTATCTGCCGTACTAGGAACATTTTTAAAAAATAAACTATTATATAATGCTAAAGGGATGACATGAAGTTCACTGAGGAATTCATGGCTACTTTTATGTTAGTTTTAGTGACATTTTCTTACACACAATACTAATCTTCTCACTGCTGTGAATATATTTTGAAAACTCGATTTTACATATTAATAAAATAAAACAGTTTAAAATATGACACATTTGGTGTACTCTTAAATGCTTAAATCCTACTTAATTTTAGGGCAATTTTCTCTCATTGAAAAGTAAAACAATAAGTCACCAATAAATAGAAATTTTATAAAAGGAAAAATATAGAGTGAAATAATAGGTTATATATTTTTTCCTCTCAGGAATACAGGCATGTATATTTAAATATGCAGTCGTGGTTAAGAATGGAGGGGCAGGGACCATATTATAAGAGTTTCATTCTGGTTCTCTCGCTTGCTAGCTTTGTGATTTGTGAAAGTCATCTAAACTTCTTTGAGCCTCAGGTCCCTCATCTGTAAAATGGAGGTGATATAACCTGCTTCCTTTAACATGATGATGAAAGGAAATACTAGAGGCAAACCACTCTATACATTGTCTAGTATGTAGAAAGTGCTCAATAAATGATAGCTGTCATTTATTTATTTGTGTTAACACATTTTAATAGCAGAAGAAAACATCTACATACAATCAGTATTAGTGAAAACACAATGATAGCTTTAAATACACGAACAGTATGTACCGCACAGCACACACACACACACCACACACACTAATATAGTATATGTATTACCTTAGTTAATTAGAAAAAAATAAACTTATGAAGTTGATATTGTCCAAGTTTTCATTTTATAGTGAGGAAAACTTTGACTACTTTTATAGCATCATGGTAATAACACAGGAATGGGAATTTTAAGTGTAAGCTCTACATCATATTTTGCTGATGATCAGCTACAAGATTAAGAGCAAATTGTTTTCCCAGGGGAAATAAAAACCATAGAGTTTGAAATAATGCCTCCCCTGGTTACACAGATGAGCCTAAACTGAGGCAGGATTTAAACAAAACTATCTTGCACATCAAAGACTCATCAGTGTGACCATCAGTAGTTCTAACAGCTACAAAACACCATAACACCAACAACAAGCATACACTAGAGACAATTATACTTTCATCAGTGGGAGAAGATGCTATACAGCAATCAAACCAAAACAATGATATTTTAGAGATATTAAAGACATTTTAAAGCTATCTTTACTGGAAATGTAGTGGAGACAAACTGCAGACACCAAGTGGTAATTCAATATACATATGAATTTGAGAGCACATATGAGAAAAATGCTAGGAGTGGAGAACAGGCAGAACACACACACTATTTGTTTAATTCCATTGCCACCCCTCAGGTTGGCTTATCTGAAATCTAAGCTTCTGGTTGACTTGGAAGCATTTGGGTGTATATTAACACCAACAACCATGCATATAAAATGCCAAGAACAGAGGTTGATACTTTTTTACCCTACTTGTCTCTTTGAACTTCTTTTAAGTGAAGTTTTAAAATTATCCCTCCTTCATAAACTTTTTCATTACATCTGAACCCTTTAAGCTTGTATTCAAGTTTCTTCACAAATGTATTTTCTTAGCATAAACCCAGGTTGGTGTCTCAGTAACTAATTAAACTTCCATATTCATTCCTGCCCTTGCTCACAGAAATACAAATTCTGGAACACTTGCTGCCCCCATCCCCCGCCCTGCCTTGCCACCGCCCCCCAATACACACATACATTCTATATATTCTCCAAGCCAAAGTCAGGTAAAAATTCCATGCCCTCCATTACGTCAGTTTTCTTACTTATACTGATGATCCTAGTACTTTATTAATTTCTTTTAGTGCTTAATTATATGCCACCACGTACTTCCATGCATTATTTTATTTCTCAAAGATATAGTATGTATCTTAGTTTTTCTACTATATTCATCTCACTAAGTCAAAGTTCTGTAGAGAATATGTGTTTAAAACAATAAATGGCTATAAAGCAAGAATCAATTTAACAAAAATCAAATAATTTGTATTTCTCAAAATGAGTAATGTCCTCTTCAATAAGCCTACTTTAAAGAATAAATACTTGTCATTTTCAATGTATTTAGAAAACTTTCTCTTTTGAAACTGATTTTAGGTTCAGTTTATGAGCTTGGATATAAAAACATCTCAGTATTTTCTAGTTACAGTTATGAACATCTCAATATTTTCTAGTTATAACTATGAATGTACCTAAACCACCCAGCAAGAATTTTAAAATATATTTCACCATACCATAACTTTTACTTCAAAAATTCGGATTCAACAGGTCTTAGGATGAGGCCAGTTGTATATATTAAGTGAAAAGGATAACAAAGACATAAATAAAAAGCAAACTCATCAGGTGAAGAAAAAAACTACTTTAAAGTTTCTCCTCTTAAAAAGACAATTGCTTTAGCTTAAAGAAGGAATTGACAGGATTTGGCTTTGTGTCCCTACCCAAACTTATCTCAAATTGTAATCCACAGGTGTTGAGGGAGGGGTCTGGTGGGAGGTGACTGGATCATGAGGGCAATTTCCCCATGTTGTTCTCGTGATAGTGCATGAGTCTCACCAGATCTGATGGTTTTATAAAGGCTCTTCTGTCTTTGCTTCCTTCACAGGCTCTCTTGCCTGCTGCCATGTAAGACATGCCTACTTCTTCTGCCATGATTGTAAGATTCCTGAGACCTCCCCAGCCTTGCAGAACTATGAGTCAATTAAATATCTTTTCTTTATAAATTACCCAGACATGGGCAGTTCTTTATAGCAGTGTGAGAATGGACTAATATAGGAATATTTTCCAGTGGAAAGAAAAACAACTTTTGTGTCTCTCATGAGTCATTTAATCTTCCAATTACTCAATGTTAGTATACTTGTCTGTAAAATGCAAACTATAATATATGTTCTACTTATATGGTGCATGAGTTGGGGATGTAAATAAAAATCAGAATGATCTTGGTTTTAAGAAAGTAAAATTATACAAAAGGAATAAGGTATGCAAAAAAACAACTCAGAGCGATGATCCACAGTAAAGAGAGGTATAGCCGGACGCGGTGGCTCACGCCTGTAATCCCAGCACTTTGGGAGGCCTAGGCGGGCGGATCACGAGGTCAGGAGATCGTGACCATCCTAGCTAACACGGTGAAAACCCATCTCTACAAAAAATACAAAAAACTAGCCGGGCGTGTTGGCAGGTACCTGTAGTCCCAGCTACTGGGGAGGCTGAGGCAGGAGAATGACGTGAACCCAGGAGGCAGAGCTTGCAGTGAGCAGAGATCGCGCCACTGCACTCCAGCCTGGGCGACAGAGTGAGACTCTGCCTCAAAAAAAAAAAAAAAAAAAGAGGTATAAATTAAATTAAGAGTGAAGAGTTTTCCAAAGCTAGAGAGTCCTAGTGCCTGGAGAACTCAGGGGATATCTTAAGGAGGCCACACACAGTGGCTCACACCTATAATCCCAGCACTTTGGGAGGCTGAGGCTGGCAGATCACTTGAAGCCAGGAGTTTGAAACCAGCCTGGCCAACATGATGAAACCCCATCTCTACTAAAGATACAAAAAATTAGCCTGGCGTGGTAGCTTCTGCCTGTAATCCCAGCTATGTGAGAGGCTGAGGCATGAGAATTGCTTGAACTAGGGAGGCGGAGGCTGCAGTGAGCGGAGATTGCACCATGGACCTCTAGCCCCGGTGACAAAGAGAGACTCTGTCTCAAAAAAAAAAAAAAAAAAAATATATATATATATATAGAATACCTTAAGGAAAAAGTAACATTTGAAAACTACTTAAGTGTGAGTGTTAGTAGCCAGAACCTGAGGGCAGACTGATCAATAGAAACAAAATGAAAGAGATTAAAATAATAATAATAAAATAAATAAACAGAACTCCTAGAAATAAAAACTGGTCTATTTGTCAATATTATGAGACAAATTACAAGAGGGTCAGAGAATGATACAATGAAGAAAGTATTAGAACAGATTTAAAAATTTGACCCTCACCTAGTAAGCAGTAATACATGCTGATAATATTTAATAGGCATTTGTAACTGCAAAAAAAATCTGCTAAGTGCTTTGTAAGTTTCATTTAATCCTTTCAGCAGAGCTAGGAAGCAGCAACATTACTGTCCCATCTTCTAGACAAGGGAACTGAGGTTTAGCTGGATTGAATAATTTGGCCAAATTTTCAAACTCCTTCCTTGGTGGAAGCAGTAAAACTCTTAGTAGATCTGCCTCGTCTGGAGTGAGAGCAATTTACCACTATGCAGTACTGCCTCTGGAAATGGGATTGTACCCAGAGTAAATACTGAGCTAGTGAGTGACACAAAGTGTCACTGCCTTAAGGACTTAGGTTAGTCTCATCCCTGAAGGAAACCTAACACTGTATGCCATCAACTTTAATTCTTATAATATCCTATATGTGTACCGTTCTGTGAAATTTTCATAATATATTGTAGTTTCTGTAGTTTCTTTATAAAAAATCAGTACACATTACTGAATGGATAATTGTGGGAAAAAATCAATGAAGAAAAATGTATTTCAGGAAGAATTGGAGGGGGAAGAGACACAGGCATGAAGATCAGCTCAGCTAGGTCTTTGGATTTGCAGACAGCCATGCCTCCTGGCTCATCACCTTCATCTTTTAATACCCAGTGAAAGAGTACTCACCTTTCAAGTCCATCTTCAGCTTCCCATGAGTAAATGACCATGTTCCCTCCTCCACATTTTCCTGAAAATCCATTCATATTGCAAGCAAAACTAAATAATTGGCAATGTATTTACTTTAAAAAATGACTCTCTCCTACTATATTTCCATTTCATTGAGAAAGGGGACAAAAAATCTCAACTACATCCATTTCTCAAGTTCTTAACACACTTTATAATATATATATGAAAACTCTGAAATGTTGTTGACTTGTGAAGGAAAGATGTAATTTGAACCTCTTCTTTAGTGTGGAGTCAGAATCAAAAGGAAAGGATCATTTTTAAAATACAGAGAGAATTAAATTCATTTGTCAAATAATTTGATTTGAGAGAAAAAAGTTGAGATTTATAGAAAATACATTTTTTGCCTTAAGTTAATGAAAAATGAAAAGTGGTTCAAAAACGATTCCAGGGTGATGGTTGACTATGAAAATCTCCCTTATCACTTGAGGATAATTATCTTGTATAAACAAGTTTGCTATATTTTAGACAAAAATTGAGAAGGAAGTAGATATGTTTAGCTAAAATTGTTTTGGGTTGTTTCTTGGTTTTTACTTTTACTTGGGAGGTGCTTTCATATGCTTCTTCCTATATTTATTACCCATTTACTATTTATTCTGCAAAAAACCTTTGCCCTAAAATATAGCACTACATATGACTATGACATCATCAAAAGGTTGCATGCAAATTTTAAACATTTCTATACTCTTATATATACCATTTCAATTTCTGTCTCCCCTCTGAGGTTGAAATAAATGCTTTATATATTCATTTGAAATAATACCTAGTGTGCAGCATTGCAGAGAAAGAAACTCCATCAGTCTTTTGAGAATAAAAGCAAATCAATAGTAATATCTCTCAGAATAGAAGCACTTTTGTTGACAGAAGGAGCATGGTTTAATGGGAAGCAAAGTAATCTTTGTTTTCAGTAAGACTATTGGGCTGTGCATGAGAAATGACATGCTCTGACCACTTGTTCTACATTAAAGGGCAGTATGGAAGGTTCAAACTAGAGAAAATAATTTGCCTAATAGCAATGGACAACTCATAGCTTTAACACATAACATAGAGATCATTGTTATAAGATTTGTATGCAATTTTATAAATTTGTCTTTAGTTCCCATTGAGGTCTATTTCGTTAATTAAATCAAATCATCCCAGTGCCCCAAAGATGGGTGATACAGAACCTATTCCCATGGTATCCTGTAATTGTGATTAAGCTATTCCATGTCCAATGTCACAACTGAAGTTTTACTCAGGTTCTGATGATGATGATGATGGTAATGATCATGAGGAGGAGGACAATGTTGATACTTTAGGATGTAACATAAATGTATCCAGATCGATTGATAAATAGATATCACTATAGATATATATATATAGAAATAAAGTAGGGGTAAATTTTGTGCTCATATAGTCCTATGAGCTATATACAAAGAAAATTTATTTTGACCAAATTAATTCGTGTTTACCTTCAGATAATAAAGTAAAGAAAATAACGAGGAGTAAGACCACATAAGCAATCAATGACTATTCTTGACTTAAATACCTAGGTCAGTGCTTATTTTCATTTTCTAGAAAATAATTATATTATTTTCTTTTTAAGTAAAGGTACATCCTAGTAAAATTACAAGCAGTAATTACAGGTCTTAGTCCTCTGCAAGTACGATGCTATGTTATAAAAAAACCTAGTCAAAGAGGCTTGATATTTGGTGAATATGTATATTAAACAAAGTAAACATAAATTGTTTCAGAGTTTATAAAAAAAAAAGTAAACAAATTTGTCTCTTTGAACCTCCAATGAACCCACTGAAAAATGCATTCAATGACCAGAGTTTGCTGGTATTAGTTCTCTGCTTTTCTTGTAGGTAGCATATTTACTTTTAAGTTTTACAAAATGCAAAAATAACAATTCAGTCCCTGGTTTCTTTGCATTGAACACCAGAGGATTCTGAAAGGAATTTTTCCTTGAGAAGGTTAAATGTATGAGTCATTAGAGCTTACTTGTAACTGTACAGTAATATATTTTAGTTTAAAAATGATATCTTGCCTCAAAAATATTGTTTAAAAGATCTCATGCGGATTTTGTAAAACAACATTTGCTATAATTCATGTCAATATGTAAACATTAAACGGCATTCATTTAAAAATGATTCATTTTCAATGTCATCTTATAACCCTTAGTGTAAATTCACATCTGTTTCAATGCTTTCAAGCGCAATGTTCACTTGGAAAAACATCTAAAGCCAGAAACATTGTGTACTATAGAATGATAATTCTCAACATGACCACAAGGTGGCTCTCAACACCGAAATATGTTATTTTCCCTCCGGACAGGTGAATAGAAATTTACCAGAAAGATTAGCAGCTATTTACCCTATAAATGGGTCAATACTTCAAAAACGTAAATTCATCTCAACCCTCTGATGACATTGTGAAGCCTAATTTATATTGTTTTAAACTTCAGACATTCAAAACAACACATGAAATGGTTGAAAACCTTTAAAGAATTTGAAGGATTTTGAAAAGAAATGACTATTTCAGTAGTCTGCATAATTAATTATTCAATAACCATTTCTTGGGCTTTAAAAATTTATTTCTCCTCTAATACTTCCAACTACATGAAAGCAAAATAGATGCAAGTTAACAAACTTTGTCTGTACTATGATTAAAGAATATGAAAATTAAAGAGAAAGTATGTCAAAGTTTTTAGCCCTTGTAAAGTCCAGTTATAAAAGTATACATACATTTAGATGATCAATTGTACTAAATGTAAAATGTATATAATATTAATAGAATATTTTAAATTAGCCATCCTGATGAATAAGCCATGAGGTCAAATTATTTTGCCAAATATTATAGTGAAGTTGTGAAAAAAAAAGAATCCTATGAAATGGCCACAGCATTTAATCAAGATGATTAGAAAAACAATAACTGTGACTCTGATTCAGCAGATAACACAGATGCTTTTTAAATTAACATATAAATAGAGCCACAAAAAGGAAAAAAAAAAAGAAAAAACGAAACAGTAGTTTCAAATTGATCTTCATATCCCCTTGAATGTGAAGGATGAAGAGAATGAGTGATCTAAATAAAACTTGTTAAATTTTTCACATTTTTGCAGCAGGTTCTATGTCTTCATCAGACAGTTTCAGGGACCTAGTCTAGGAAATCAGTAGTCCACTGACCTTTCAGCTTGTAATATAGACTGCAGAATTATTCTTGAGATTTATAGGTATCAAAACTTTAATGGGATAATTTCTGTAATGCACTGCCTCTGTTCATCATTCTTTTTCTTATTCTCATTACTCTGACCTCAAGAAGGAGAATCTGTGAAAGGAACCATTACTAGAGTGTATTCAGAAATAGCTCATGTTTCACCTGAGTGAGTTTATGTGGCTCATGGACCTCACAACAGTTAGTCTCACTCTTTCTTATGATTTTTTCCTCCTCTGTCTCTGTTTCGAGTCTTTCCTATCATTTTCAAAATTCATATCCAATAATTTCCTAGTTCATGCAATGCCTCTCTGAGAATGAAATTTAAGTTTTCAGGTTACATTCAAGTCTTTATGCAACTGACATTTTCACAATCATTAGAGAAGGAATATACTTACAAAAGTTTTATATGGAGCTCTTTCCAGTTACAATCATAGACTTATGAGCCCTTTCCAATTATAATAATAGATAAATCAACTGTGTACCTGGAAATGTTATGATTCAAACTCCCATTTTTCCAAAAACAAAATTCAGAATGAAGAATTTATTACATTGTCAGAATTAGTGAGAGAATTAGACTTAAAACACCAAGAATTTCTCACTTCAAGTACAAAATCATTACATAAGTTAAAATATTTAAATAATTTAAAGTTATAGCCCTAATGATATTAAATGCTGTGGTAAAAATACAACACACTCAATATTAATGAAAAAGCATAGGTCATATGAATTAACATCTAATAATAATACCAATGACAGTACTAGGTAGCACTAGAACACCTATTGTGTATTAGGTATTGTTGTTAGACATTATAGTAATTGCTTATTTTAATCATGACAATTGCCCTATTATGTAAATATAATTATTAACCCCATTTCACAGATAGAAAAATCTACAAGTGACATTAAATATGAAATATATGGTAAGTGGCACAGCCAGGATTTAAATCTAGACATTCTGGTGCCACGATCCATGCTTTTATCCGTCAAAGGACCTTGTGAGAGCACTTAGGTTAGGGTCATTGCATTTTCTAAGAAAGGAAATCTCAGTGCTTCTAGAATGTAGGTTTAACACTGTATAGTCTCCTATTAAGCATGACCTTCATCCAGTGTCCTCACAAAAACAGACTATTATATAGAAGAGTCTTTTTCCCAGAGTGACCAGGTTTTAAACACAGTGGCTTCTATGAAGTGCTTATTTTCGTTGCTTTATGAGCAACGAAGCTCCTGTTCATAAATATTTTCTGTATACCAAACTCCGTGACACACAATATATCTATATAACAAACCTGCATATGTACCTCTGAATCTAAAATAAGTTAAAAAAAGAAAGAAAACAAAAAAATTAGCAATAGAAATTTGGGATACATTTGGCCTCCTGACACATAATTTTTCTGTAGGTTTCTTGATGGGGATGGGTATACTCAGCTTTGGGCCCTTGCTTTACACCATATAGCTCCCCGTGTCTGCGAGATGATAATTGGCTGTTGCCAATTTGAAGTACACCACATATCACCAACCAAAATGTTGCTCCTAATGGAAACATCCATTCAAAATCCATTCTCAGGTGTTGACTGAAGAAATCTTAGGCTACACAAAAATGTATCTTGAACCAAACTGCTAACTCTGATATTTTCTTTAATGATGTGGTATGGCTGTAAATGCAATGATACAGCTTGAAAAATATAGATAAGTTAGATCCCCGTATTAGTCACTTTAAACACACCTCATACTTATCTTTCTTGTATTTATCAAAGCTGGAATATAACAAGTCGTGATTATTCACACAATGGTTCACAGTAGCAGAGGCTTTTGTTTGTTTCTCTCTCTTTCTTTCTCTTCCCAAGTTTCTTTCTGGATGCTTGCACAGTGTCTGGCTTATGGTAGGCACTTAAAGAATACTTGGCAAATGAAGGAATGAAAGAATGGGTGAATGAATGAAATGCTTTTGAGGGTTTTTTTCAGCAGTATTTCTAATGGAAGATGAAAACTTAACACTGTGTTAGGTGGAGGAGTACATTACCACCCAATGATGTTCTACCATCTAATTCTACTACTATTTCATAAAAATGGAAACATTTAGAACACAACTACTGATATTTCCATTGTAAATTATATGATATTTAATTATGAATATCTCAGATTAGAACCTGCCTCTTCTCAAGGACAAAATTTGAACTAAATTCATTCCCGTATCTCCAGGTGTGACAGAAGGGAATGGCTCACAGTAACTTCTCCCAAAATGAGTGAAATTAATTAGGAGCTAAAGAAAATTTGAGCAAATTGTTGTATAGATACCAAGATATCAGTTAAATAATAATGGAAACTGCAAAAGAAAAAGTATAACACATGTAATAATAAACAGCAACATATGATACCCTAAAATCAAAAGAGAGTTATTTAATGATTGTGAATTTTAAACTCAAAGTACTCAGCCCCTAAGTACTATCAAAAATTTCAAATTTCCATGAGGGCGTTTCTGGAAACAGTGGTTCCTGTGCAACGTTTCCTTTTGCTTCAATGAAGGACAAGGCTCTCCCCCATCCACACTTTTTTCTTCTTGGACCTACCTAGAAACAGGCTTGATCTAGCCTCTACCTACAAAGCAAAGTGATTAATTTCATTGCTCTGAAGTCAAGATTATGGTTGCCATTCATCTATTTTCGCATCTCCACTGGGCTGGATTTCAGATTTCATACACCATCATGATGGCTAATCTAACTCCAAGGGGAGAAAAAAAATTACTAAATATTTTTCTCAACTTAGATTTTAGGAGTATTTCATTTCTGTCATTTTTAAAGTATTGATAGCAAGTACTTACATCTATTCTCAAGTCAGTGAAGGCTCATAAATTAATTTTTAAAATATTATGTAGAACTATCTAGTACTAACCATTGAAACTAGGATATATATTTTAAAAGACAGTAGCTAGAAGAGAAGAAAGTCTCAGAAAAGGTAGAGTTTGTATTGATCATTTTTAATTCCATACATCCAGAAGGGGGTGAAATAATTTATTTAGTGTAGAAATTGTGTAGAAACCATCTACTCTTCACTCAGCAGCTGAAAAAAAAAAAAAGGAAAAATAGACAAAGTGACAGTGCCTCTAAATGTATGTCTGTGTTTAGGATTCATTTTTTAACTAATTTCCAAAGGAATAACTAAAGCCTTGGTTGAGGGGGTAGATAAATAAAGATTTTTCTGTAAGTTTCTACTCATGGAGAAGTATTCAAATTTAGGGAGCTAAATGCAGGCAGAATAAATCTGCATGTTGCTGGTTTTCACTCTTCAGGGAGTACATATTGAAAAATTACTCTGGTGACAAAATACGGTTCAAGACTACAGAGTAGCAATAACCCCCAATGTATAATGCTTTAAGAAGAAGTCAAAAAAGAAAAGAAAATACATTATCATTGGCTAAGCTAATAGATAATCATTGGATAATCAGTTTCATATTGGATGTAATAAGTTGACATATATTTTACTCCAACAGTTTATTTTCTTCAGGTCACCACTAAAGCAAATCAACACCACACTGTTGGTTTTGAAAGTATGTAATTCATGTTTTTGATCTTATTCGCAATAGATTTAAACCACTTGAGTTAGAGGTATAAAAATTTTAATGTTTTGGTTTATTTAAGGGAAATATTGTAAATAAAATAATTGATAAATACACTTTAGAGGTTGAAGATTTACATGGAAACACAAAACCCTTAAAATTCCTCAGGTAGTTTAAATATTTCCAAATCTATCAAAAAATGAGCCTATTAATTTAAAATTCACCTTTAGAAGTCAAATTATTTGGCAACATTAGAGTGCCTCATTTAAATTTGAAGTTTGCTTTAATAATTATGAAAATATTCCTTAATTCAGATCCCAGAGTTTACAATGGTTTCAAAGGAAGTTTATTTGACTTAATTTTATTGAGAGTGGAGCTATATTTTTACAAAAGGAAAAACAGTTACATTTTAAAAGCTTACATTAATATTATGTACAAGATTTACTCTAAATTTTCCAATTACTGAGGCAAATATATTGGTTGCCTTTGATCTACTCAGATAATGATATTGAATTTCAACTTTAATTCTTGTATTTATACATATTACATTAACCATGGAGAGAATTCCCAGAATAACTCAAGGTAGAATATTTACTGTATTCAATTTATTGATTATTTCATTTTGTTACATATTATGGCTACCTCAATTATTGCTATAGTTTCTGTTTCCCAAATTTCCAACTGGAAACAAAGCAATGGTAGTTCTTTACTCCACAATCTCTAAAATAGACATTTCCTTATTATATACCGGATTTCATTTTTAGATTCCAAACTGGTAATATGTGTTTCTTGCAGCAAAGAAGAATCAACATGTCTAGTGAAACATTGCTTTCCAGAAACATGTAATTTATGTTTGTTTTAAAAATCAGGGCTCTGTCAAACCATTTCAATATCCTCTCTTATAGTAAATCAATAAAGAGTCCTAATCAATAACTTATGCATTGAGCATAATAATTCATGTCTATACATTCTACATGCTGATAATTTGAAGGAGTCATTTCAATAATAAATGCTGAATTCCCATACTTGGCTTGCTAGTGCAGTAAACTACACTGGTGCCAATTTCAACTCCTTAGAAGCCTCAGCATTACAACATTTATAAAAGAGTTGCTTTCATTTAAAAGAATAGATTCTAGCCAATTGTCATATACTTTGTGCCATAATGTGAAGTTTAATGCAATAAATATAATGTATAATGTGGCAGATGATAGAATACTGGCCATAAAAAACACCAGATTTACAGAAATATAACTTTACAATAGGGTAATATTTTTAAAAGCACATGGGACATTTATTCAAGGGGTTTTGTAATTGTTTTAAATGAGGAAGGAGAGGAAAGGAAAAAAGAGAGGGAGATGGAAATAGACACAGATTTACAGAAAGAGAGATGGGGTAGAAGTGAGAGAGAGAGAATACGACCTGCTAAATTTATGGGGACCAGCAGGGCTCTCAAGTGTTTAGAAATGTCACTTAATACTGAATTTCCTGTTGTGAAGCAATGTTGTATTATATCTTATAGTCTATTGTTTAATTCTGTCCTGAAGCTTGAAATGTCATTTAACTTTAATTTATATCACTGCCTCATAAAGAGTATGTTGAATCAAGATTGCTTTCTTGATAAAAGATTGAAAATTGAAATCACGTGATTTGGTAAAGTGCTTATAATGTTTTTTGACAAACTCTCTAAGGATACGAATCCCTTCACTGAAAGGGATTTTTATATGAAGGCATTTCAACCTCCCACAAGCAGGCATTATTTTGAAGGAATGTTACATTTCACTTTCAAAAATGATGTAAAATGTGATTTTATTTTGCTCCTTCTTATTCAATTTGCAGCTTTCCCTTTCTTTAGTTCCAACTCCAATATGGTTAATGTTTAACCAATGTCTCTTAGTCATAAAGCGTATAGGTCATCACATACATTGCAAGAAAGAAATAGGATAAAAATATAAAGAAACTGATGAAAATAAAGCACTTTCATTCTTAAAAAAAAAGAGTTACTTCTTTGTGAGAAGTTGCATTGATAATAGAGTTGAGCAAAAGTTGTATTAAAATTTTTTAAACAGGTCAGATTATTTCAACTTATCACTGTTATTATTTGTTTAAGAATAATACATTCCCAGAAATCTAAAAATTTAATGTGATGGGTCTTACTGTTTGACAATATGTGTGTACAGTTAGTTCAAGTGAATGATGACAAAAAAGTGTGGGAAAAGCAAAATGGCCTTATACGCTTTAGGTGCCCTTCTATTCAAGAAAGACAGAACAACTGGATTGTAAAAGGGCTCAAGGGCTCATACCAAAATGTCAAGTGAGGTGAGACTGCTCTACAGTCAGAAAAGAAGAGGGCACAAGTGACCCAGAGCTGATATTGTTATCTTACAAAACAGGCATTGCTTGGTAATTGTTTGAAATAGTCTCTTGTTCTTATACATGAGAAAAAATCTGTAATTTTGAAGGTTGAACTTATTGGGGTAAATGCAGAAAAGTATATGAATGCTTTGTGAATATCATCTAAAGGTTTCAACTAGAAAAAAAAAGGCAGATTTTCTTTTAAATTTAGAACTTGTATTTTTTTTCTGTAGATTTCAGATTATTGCAATTATGACAAAACAATATACTTTTGTGAACTCATTGGTCTGTATGAGTGTCAAGAAAAGGAAAATAGATTTGTCTGTGCTAACTTTCAGTTTTTCAAATATGCATCTATGGTGTCGTTCCAAGTACTCTTCTTTTTACTCCTTAAAATATCATAATAGGAACCATATATTGTACTTAGCATAATGCTTAATCAATTTTACCATTGCTCAGTATAAGTCTAAGAAGGATGAGGAAATTTTTCTTGCTACTTGGTTTTTAACTTCAATCTATTCCAGACATGACTCTTAAATATATAATATGGTTAGTAAATTGTCTCTTTTGAAACCCTATTCCAGATAATATGTTGGGTTAATCAAAAGTAGAGTTTTCAAACATAGACCTGAAATTTAGAGATCAAATATCTGCACAAAATTACTTATAATTGGCATAAATAATTTTTATGTTTTTCTATTTATAATTTCAGTATTTTACAAGTACGTCTAATGTGACAACAGTATTAGAATGTAATTTGCATAGTAGAAATAAGAATATAATGTGGCTAATGCTTTTAATGCCCAAGGGCTATACTAGAGGTACTTGGGTTTACATCACTGATTTGTATTAATTGCTTACTATGAAACACTATTACTGATAATAACACTTAACAAGAATATGGTTCACTTTGCTGCTGAATCAGCATCATCAGAGCCAATACTATTGCTGTGCTGCAGCCTAGTGGAATGATTTGGTATAAAAATGACATATTCCAGTAAGACACGTTACCACTTGCTGCAAAGTAGGTTAAGAAACATAGAAAATCAGTCATAAGCACAGAAACCCCCCAGATAGTATATACTGTGCCTTAGTTATTTGTTTATATAAAAACTTAAGTAACGGTCAAGAAATTCACCTTATTTTTTATGCAAGAGTCACATATTTTGAAATTAATCTTTTCAGTTTCAAATAGTCTATTTTTCACAAGAGAAAAAAAAAATACCTCTTCCAGATTACACTAACTTTGTAAATAATGTGTCAGAAATATCACTCTAAATTAAAATCAATTTTTTATCCTCTTTTTTCTTTTTTAAAGAAAACCACAGTGTGGGTAAAAATCTAACAATGAAATATTCAATTGATTACCTGCATAGTACTGTTCTAATTAAGAAGCAGTTTCTATAAACATCAAGGAACATCACCTAGAGCATTAATCAGGTACCAAACCATTTAACCACTGACTTCACACATATGCATATGTAGGTGGATGCTCATACAGTTTACCTTCTTTTTTCCCATTTCCCAGAGATTTTGGTTTTGTTTGTCGGTTTTTTTTCCCCAAACCTTTAAGTGTATGGTTCTATTCTTTGATTGGAGTCAGGGAAGGCATATGCATTCACCAGGGAAGTCAATTTGTTCGCAGCAAGTATTTGAAACCCAAGAAGTATTTGATTTAATGAAAGCAGACATTGACTCATACTTTAATAACACAGCCAAAAAAAAAAAAAAAAGTGAAAGAAGCATTTCTTTATATTTTTATCATCAGAATGGGTTTGTATCTGATGTGTCCCTAAGGCACAGATCCACGCTGTTTATACTTGTGCACTCTCCAGTCTCTTCACCACATCCCTCCCCAGATAAACCATTCCTTCCTTATGCATTGCATATTGAATACATATGTGCCACATTTAGTACACTGGGGGGAGCAGGGGGCCAGATTATCTATGCAACTTAGCATTTACCTATGTTTCTAGGACATAACCTCTTCCTTTCTTCTTCATCACTTTAACTAAAAATGAACATACGGCTCTGTCAATGACATAATGTTTTCATGAAAGTTCTACTAATTAAAAATCCTCACCATACCAGACCTAAAAAATGAGCACACTCTTGCCAAGTGTTATTCACCACAGAGAAGCTCTTGTAGCTACATTTTAAAGGAAGATAGAGAGGGGGATGGTGTGGAAGGAGAAAGTCTACTAACATATGCATTGAAGTATAACAGTTGTCAACATCAGAAGGACAGATTATTTTTAATATAGATCTTCAAGAAAAAAAAAAAGAGGAGAAAAAATAATGTATCTCCAAAGAGCTGAGAAGTAATGGATGTGCAGTTTTGGATAATAGAAGCTTTTACTGGAATGAAGGACCACAATTTTTTTCAGATCTGTTTTTTCCAAAGCAAAAGATGATAGGTCATTTTTAAAACAATATTTGTCTTTGTACCTGTAGACTCCCGTTTTTTAATAATAAGGAGACAGTAGGTTTTTATTTTAGTGGCATAAAAACAATTTCAGACTACTGCTTTTCCCCATACTTACAGTGTTATCAATAGTTACTTGTTGGGGACATGCATTTATACTTGCAATATGCTGCATTAATTTAACACCACATAAAATATGGATTTTATTGCAGCAGAAACAATAAATGCTGCAACTGCTGACTACATGCATTTACTCTCCCTCTCTTTACCTCTCCCCCCCATACTTCTGACTCAGATATAAAATTGAAAATAAGAATTCTGCCTATTCTATTTCTGATGAATGTCAATCTATTGTATTTATGTAGATGCTTAGTGACCATTGGCAGTTTCAAGGAATCTGTCTTCTGCCTGTCATTTCTCTTTATATTGAACGTACAATGAACTAGGACTATGAATAAGTGCAGAGTGAATCCATTCATATGGAATGCAAAGTAATGTTAGATGATGTTAAGAGTTCACAGCAACAATGTTATCTCTTGAACTGATTTTTAAAATAAAGATGAACATGTCTGGGCATGACAAATTCACTTCATAACATATTTTTTAGCATTTGTTCCAAGTGAATGAATTCACAAACTCTAATATCATGACCCACTGTTGAGCATAATATATAATGTATCCAGCTTTACATTGCCTATATAGATATTCGAAGCAGTTGTTTCTAGAATTAAATACATAGAGTTGTATGCTTATTTATTTAGGTACTAAAGATAATTATTTTGAAATAATTGCTAAACACAACTTAAAAACAAACATTTCTCTCCTCCCTCTCCCCCCCACCCCTCAAGTGAAAGAATATAAAAATCCCTTAAGGGAGTTAAAAGAAAAGAGGTGAATGAAGTGTTCCTACCTTTTTTATCAGCTTCTGGATAGTGGAAGTTGGTTCCAGTCAAAATAACCCAGGAGAAATTGTCACTATGTCCCTTTTTTGTTTGTTTTCGGCTGTTATTTTCTATCACTGATTCTACTTCAATCTAACTCAAGCTCTTTCTCAGCATCACTTTTAACTCTGGACAGCAGGGAACCGAAGAAAACGGGGGCGAGCTCTCTTTCTGATTGGCTTTCATTCAGTGCTTCTGATTAAGGGGAAAGGAAAAAAAAAAAAAAAAAAAGGAAAGGGGGGAAAAAAGCTCTTCCTCACACGGAGAGAAAGGTTCTGCTGATAGAGCTGCAGCACTCGCCATGGGAAGGTTAGAGACTGGGGAAGCGCTGGCTTCTGCGAGCACACAGCGATTTGCAAGTGAATGCGAGGGGAGGGCGCATCCGAGAGGAGGGCTTTGCTTGAAAGGCGTCCCCTCCCCCGCAGGGCAGAAAGACTCTCTGTTTCAAGGCTAAGGTAATCAGCCCAATCTAATCCGCCTGTGTCCGTAATACAATCTCAGGAACAGGACTGCTTCTTGCAATTTTTTCTTAAAAAGATAGCTCTTCTGGCATATATATTCCTGCACCATCCTGACACCAGACTACCGAAATCCAGTATTATCGGAGCGCCAAGTCAAATTGCAACCAGATCTGATGTGTTACCAGAGTCATTTTTCGTTGGGGTTTTAAATGTTTATTTGTTTTTTGCTTTCAGGGAACTTTCTAGGCTTGATTTCCCCAATCCCTTTTCTTGTTGCTTATTGTCGGAGGAGTGCATAGCTCGTTCATCATTTTGGAATGTCCGCGAGCCAGTCTTCTCTGCCTCATCTTTGCATTTTAATACTTTATAGATAAAATATTTTATTAAAAATTTAAATATATAATTGGTGTTATTAAAATATTTGGGCTTTGAACTTGACACAGTCTCCTTTTTTTCTTATTAACTTTTTTTTTCTCATAAATATGAGTTTCATACCCAAATGAGTGTCTGGGCAGATATAAATACATTTGGATTGTTCTATCTACTTACACAGTTAACTGTCTCACTATTTATCTATCTCCACATCAAATTGCAATCAACCAAACCTTACCAAACGATGTCAGTATAGCGCCACAAAGTAATTAACATCTTTGCATTTTTCCGGCTACAGGTAGATTCCTTTTAAAGTGCCCTCCATAAATAAATTATATACATATATATGCACATAGATACATATATGTCAATTATAGTTTTAAAGCTAGAGGAGAAATTATGAAGATCATTTTGGCCAGTTATTATCATTTTTTATCGGATAATAATGCTCAGAATGTTAAATGGTCACAGGACTAATTGGAGGCGGTGTCAAAGCTGTAATACTGCACCCCTACTTCCGATTTAGTATTGTTTCTGGTATGCCATACTGCCTCCTCTGTACCTATTTCATCATTCAAACAGTCAGCAGGCCCCTTATATAATCAGCATAATGAAAAAGGAAGGAAACTTAATCTGGGGGGCGGGGGGAAGAAGTGAGAGGGAGATTCTAAATTAGATTCCAAAAAGGTTTTAATGTATCACAGTGTTATTATTATGATGAATTTTACTAATTAGTTTTATATTTGAAAACACCAAACATTTCCACTGAACTAAACAGTTAAATGATATTTAGAGCAGAAATGGACTTTTGAAACTCTTAATTTTACAGATGATACCATTAAGACCAGGACAATTCTATGGCCTCTGTAAAGTGTGATAATAATAGAACTAGAATTCTGAATTATCACTGTTTCATTTGCTCATAGTTTTTTTATGTTTTGTATGTTTTTCTCAACAGGGTGCCTTAATTTCAGGGTCAAGTGAAAATAGATATTTCATTTTTTTACCTGTGATATGTATATTTGTGTGTATTTGTGTTAGCCTGGTATATGTGTGTATTCAAAATAATACTGTTATTAACATGCTAAAATTAGCTATCAAGAGAAATTTATAATATTTAATTAAATGTAGCAGGTTAGGTGCACACACACACATTGTTATGTTATTGGATTAACTGTTTCCCTATGTTTGTTTAGTGCTAGTTTCAAAATATATGACTACATAATGTGAGGAATTTGGGGGTTACATTTAAATGGGTTGAGAAAATAACCAAAGGCTAAGATCTGAAGTAAATTGCTACTTTATTAATTAGAATACATGTTGCAATGATGTATTGCCAAAATAACATTTTCTGAATTATATAGAAGTTTAGGATTCTCTTACATAAGTTTTTGAGTTGGTTTGTTTATTCTGCCCTGTCTAATCATCAGAAACTCAGGTTCCTTCTGTCTTGATGCTTAATGTTTCTAAGGAATTGAACTCATTTATATGATCTGAGAGAGATCACCCCACATCTATCTTCTAGAAAAAGGAATAAAAGGAACAAGAGAAAGTTGCTCCCGTCCCTTGAAAAATGTGACCCTGAAGATGTACATGTCACTTCCATGATCTCACTGGGTGGAATTTAGACACTTGGTCACACATTGTTGCTAGGGAGGCTGGGGATGTGGTATTTACTCTCACTTGCCCAGCTAAACTCACTAGTGCTATTAGGGAGGTGACAGAATTGGGTACAAACAGTGACAGAATTGGGTACAAACAGCAGGATTGTCTATTAGATCCATGTATGATACAGTAGCATATTTTGTACAATGTACTTTTTTGGAGAAAAGCAAATTTTCATTCTAGTCTAAAATTAAAATTGTGTCAGAATGCTAGTAAAAGATATTTATACAAAATACTGTTAATAATATTTTAACATTTTGAAGCATGAAAAAATTGTCAGTTATTGCTTTTTTTCTGTTTTTTGATCAGGTAATATAATTAATAAATAATAGGCAAAGCATCCATGTATTCCAAAGTTCAGGGGATCTAGTTACAGATATGAGAGAATGAAGAGGAAAACATTTGAACAATAAATGAATTAAACTCATTCACATTTTTCTTAATCTTCATCTCATAAAAGAAAGACTATATCTGAGATCATTTGCCATCCTATCTAATATATGCCCTAGTAATTAAAATTAAAATAAAGAATAAACAGAACATTGACTAACATGTAAAACTTCTGACAATGGGTTTTATTTTATTAAACAGTATTATTTTTCATTTTCTTTATTTCACAATATAAATGAGTTAACTTGGGATTCTGCAAGCTTTTCTATTTCTTTATAATGTTCCCTCCAAATCTTATGTGAAATAGTCTTGTGAATTAGATAGGGTTTTCCTGTAGTTACCAATATCAGGAAACTGGTAGCACATGGGAAGTGAAATGAATAAACGAAATGTAAAAGGGACAGTAAACTCTCAATGAAAAGAATGGGTCAATATCTTGCAAAAGTGTCCTTCAATGTGAGGAGAGACCATATATCAACTACAAGCAAATAAAAGCTGATGAAAACTTTTGCGAATATATTTCTATATACAACTTTTAAAACTAAATAGGAAAATGCACAGAAAATACCTTAATATAATCATAAAGCACTAAGAAAATTTGAAAGCATTATATTATTAATACAATAATGGGACTCGGTGAAGGCTGACCTCTTCATTGCAAATGTGAAAGATCCAATTTGAGTGAAATCAATTAAATGAAACAATCTTCCATTTTGTATGAAACTATTTCATGCCTAGAAGTTGTCATGCTGTTGCTAAACAATAAGCTTAACTGCATAAAGTGTCACTTGCTGAATAGCGACATGCTTCTTTTTTTTTTTTTTTTTTTTTTTTTGAGACGGAGTCTCGCTCTGTCGCCCAGGCTGGAGTGCCGTGGCCGGATTCAGCTCACTGCAAGCTCCGCCTCCCGGGTTTACCATTCTCTCGCCTCAGCCTCCCGAGTAGCTGGGATACAGGCGCCCGCCATCTCGCCCGGTAATTTTTTGTATATTTTAGTAGAGACGGGGTTTACCGTGTAGCAGGATGGTCTCGTATCCTGACTCGTGATCCGCCCGTTCGGCCTCCCAAGTGCTGGGTTAAGGCTTGAGCCACCGGCCGACATGTTCTTTTAAACAGTAGTTCTTAGCACCCTTTCCTCGGTTTCTTGAGTGTTATGAAAGAAATATCAATTCTATTTTCTGTTAGGAAGTTACTGAAACCTAGTTCTCCCTCTATGTCTGTGAAACAAAAGCAAAGAGTGTCCACATTGCTTCACTCTTCATAAATATGTTGGCAGAATAATAATTTGTCATAGTTTGTTTGACAACATTTTTACTAAACTCCTTCTAGTCTGCGTTACAGGACTGTACAGGCTTGGAAAATTAAAAATCACATTTTCCTTACAGCTACTGTTTAGGGTAGGAGTGGAGGGTGATTCATATTCAGTTTTTCAGATGCCCTCATCATCTTTAATTAGAAACAGAGTTAAATAAGCAGAAAGGCAAGACGCAGGGTATTTATTTCGCTACCATAGTAGCTGAGGAAGCATAGTTTTGCAGTTACCGTTATCTGGGGCAGTATTGGGAGTTTTTTTGTTTTGTTTTGTTTTGTTTTGAGACGGAGTCATGCTGGAGTGCAGTGGCATGATCTCAGCTCACTGCAACCTCCACCTTCCCGAGAAGTGATTCTCCTGCCTCAGCCTCCCAAGTAGCTGGGACTACAGGTGCGCACCACCACGCCCAGCTAATTCTTGTATTTTTAATAGAGACAGGGTTTCCCTGTATTGGCCAGACTGGTCTCAAACTCCTGACCTCGTGATACACCTGCCTTGGCCTCCCAAAGGGCTGGAGTTATAGGCATGAGCCATCGCGCCAGGCTGGGAGCTTTTTGAACCAGGACAATGAATGGGTGATCCTGGGAGCTAGAAGTACTTTGATCTTCACCTAGTGCCTCTCTTTCTACTTAGGTTGTTAACCACACATCATTCCAAATTAAATTGTTATTATTTGTCTAAAATAGTGAGAGTGGTTTCTGTTATCTGCAACTGAACTGTTACTGATATTTTTCTACTTAATCATATCTCAACATTTCTTAAGTCCTATAACTTGCAGATGGAAAAAGGGAGAATGAATCCTGGGGAAAATAATGAAGTGTCAAATAGCGATGTTTTAAAAAATGCAATCATTCTGACAAACGATCAATAATTAATTAAAGAACATATGATCTTAAATTTATTTTTATCCTCATGTCCTCTTCTCTTTATAAGTTACTATGCTCTCTGTGCTTTACGTATAAAGGCTACTGTTTGCTTTCTTGACTTTTTTGGGAATGCAGAGAACAATATCTCAAAGTACGGTGCTTTGGTATATGAGCATGTTTCAATTAAAAGAAATTGAAAGGCCTTAGAAACTGCCTCAGAACCAAGAACTTCACCTTCTCTTGTTTCTCCCTCTCAAGGATTCACTCTGGAACTTCCCTTATCTAACTGCAGGGAGCCAAAGGCCCCGAAGGCCCCGTGAGACATGACCAACTCATCATTCCACTGGAAGCTATGAGATCAAACAGCAAACTGTTTATCGTGACTGGAGGCTGTGAGCAAACTCATGACTGCTCCTGCCGACAGCAGGTTTGCTGGAGGCAATCACTCCCTGGCACTGAGGTTATCTACTGCAACATCTAGACAATACAGTCTTTCAAGCCTACTCTGGACTGAGCAGCTGACCTCTTCTTCCACCCAGCTTCTCACTATCTCTTTTGCCTAATAAAGTTGATTCTTCTGTTTTCTCCACTTGGAGTTTAGTTCATACTGTACTTCTGCCATTATCTCCTTATTATTCTGCTGGACAGCAGGCTGAGTCTAAAAATCTGAAAGAATCGGCCGGGTGTGGTGGCTCATGCCTGTAATCCCAGCACTTTGGGAGGCCGAGGTGGGTGGATCACAAGGTCAAGAGATTGAGACCATCCTGGCCAACATGGTGAAACCTCGTCTCTACGAAAAATACGCAAATTAGCTGGGTGTCATAGTGTACATCTGTAGTCCCAGCTTCTCGGGAGGCTGAGGCAGGAGAATCCCTTGAACCCAGGAGGCGGAAGTTGCAGTGAGCCAAGATCACGCCACTTCACTCCAACCTGGTGACAGAGCGAGACTCCGTCTCAAAAAAAAAAAAAAAAAAAGAAAAATCTGAAAGAATCTGTTGTCCCACCCATGGCTCCAACTGAAAATAAAAAACTGGAGAGGAAGGATAAAAATTGGCCTGAACCACCTTCTCCCATTGTAGAAACATCTGTACCACCTCCTTTGGTAGCAGAAATAGAATAATTCATATTTCTATAAATATAAATTTATAAATAAATATAAATTAAATTATAAATTTATAAATTGTATTTATTCTAAATAAATATAATAGAATAACCCCAATACAAATAATTTTACGCTCTGTTGTCATAGCTGGAGAGCCCTAAGGACCTCGCGCTTTTCCTATTTCCATAAGGCCTGATGCAAACAATCCACAGCAGGTTATTCATGAACACACTCTGCTAGACTTTAAGTTGTTGAAGGAATTAAAAGCGAGTGTGGTAAATAATGGCGAACAGAACCCATTCACCTTAGGATTGCTAGAATCTGTGTTTGGTCCTATGCGTCTTTTACTCTTTGATGTGAGACACTTGGCGTGAACTTGCTTGTCCGCTAGTGCATATCTGACATGGAATTTAAAATGGCAAGAAATATGTACAGACCAGGCTAAACAGAACTGTGTTGCTGGACATGCAGACATTACAGAGGATATGCTGTTAGGTAATGACCCTTATTCAGACCTGGAGCATCCAATAGCCCTCTCGGACACTGCTTATCAGCAGTTTTCACAGGTCGCTAAACGCACCTGGGCCACAATTCCTGAAGAGGGAGTCCCAGTACAATCCTTTTTACATATCATACAAGGGTCACGGGAACCCTATATGCAATTTCTTGCAAGATTACAAGAGGCAGTGAAGCATCAGATTCCTCATACCGTGGCCGCAGAAATGCTAACCTTAACTCTAGCTTTTAAGAGTGCAAATGCGGATTGTAAACATGCACTGGCCCTGGTGAGGTGTACAAAAACCTTGAGAAATTTTCTCAGAGCTTGTCAAATGTAGGAACTAAATTTCATCGCCTTGCAATGTTAGCACAAGCAATGGCTAATTTAGCAGCTGACAATTCTAAAAGGAGCCAAGGGTCAAACCCTAAAATGAGAAAATATCATAATTGTGGAAAAACTGGACATTTTAAAAAAGAATGTGGCCAGATCTCAGGACAGAAAGGACTTTACAATGCAGTACCCCACCCAGCGGAAAAAATGCCATGACTTTGTCCTCGCTGCAACAATGGAAATCACCGGGCTAATCAGTGCCACTCAAAATTTCATCAAAACGGCACCCCCCTGCCGGCAAACAAGATGGGGGCCTGGACCTGGGCCCCACAGAGAATGAGGGCATTCCCAGTCCAGACCTCAACCCTGTTTCAGGGATGGCTTCCCAGAGGCACATTGATTCCCTCACCCCAGGAACACCAGGTAGTACCGGATTAGATTTACCCTCCGGAGAAAGAATCGCATTAGTTGGTGGAGACAAACCTATCAAACCACTGGCATTTGGAGACCTTTACCAAAAGGATATATGGGACTAATTTTAGGCAAAAGCTGCCTTAACTTGCAAGGCATTACTGTAGTCCCAGGAGTGATTGACTCCAATTATGAAGGAGAAATTCAAGTTTTAATGTCACAAAATCTTTGAGTTTTTGAACCGGGAGAACATATTGTTCAATTATTGCTTATTCCCTGCAAATTACACCCTTCTCCACGAAAAGAGAAACGAGAAAATAAAGAGTTTGAGAGCACAACTACATGGGAAATCTATCTATCCCAACCCATAGCCTCTAATAGACCCACCTGTGTATTCCAAATTAAAGGAAAGAAATGTTACGGACTTATGGATATAGGAGCTGATGTATCAGTAATATCTAAAGACAATTGGTCCCCATCCTGTCGCTTGCAATTAACTTCTGCATCTCTAGTGGGAGTAGGAACAGCTGAAAGTGTTCAACAGAGCGCTGAGATTTTACCTTGCCTTGGTACGGATGGACAGTCACGTACTTTTCAACCTTATGTTGCAAGTATAGCCATCAACTTATGGGATTGAGACTTACTTACAGCATGGGATAGAAGACTTACAAATGAAAACTTTGATAACCCAGGATTTAAAATGTTGAAGAACATGGGATATCAGAGTGGAAAAGGTTTGGGGAAGTTTCTACAATGAAATCCTAACCCGATATCAGTACTGAAAAAAAACAGATGGAAAAGGGCTAGGACATCAGGATTTCTGGCGGGGGTCATTGATACTTCTCCTCCACCCATGGCCTTACCGTTAGAATGGCATAGTGACAAACCTGTGCGGGAGGATCAATGACCCCTAACACAGGAGAAGCTAGATCAACTTCATCTCTTGGTAAAAGAACAATTGAATGCAGGATATATCGAAAAGTCAGTTAGCCCCTGGAATTCTCCAGTGTTATTCCAAAAAGTTCCAAAAGCAGTAATGACCTCTGGTGCTTCAGTTCAAGGCTCAGAGCTAATTGCAGTCATTCAGGTTTTACGGCTCACAGCTTCAGATCCTATCAACATTATCTGTGATTCAGCTTATGTTGTAAATGTAGCCAGTCACATAGAAACTGCTACAGTTAAGAGTACACTAGACCCAGAACTGCTTAATGTATTTCACTTATTCTCATATGCTGCATGCCAAACAGGTGAGGCAGCTGGTCATGTACTTGTCTGCCATCATTTGCTCATATGGGGATACCTAAACAATTAAAAACTGGCAATGCCCCCACTTCTACTAGTCATGCTTTTCAAAATTTCTTACAGCTTTGGGCTATAACCCATAAAACAGGAATTCCTTATAATCCTAGAGGACAAGGCATTATAGAGCAGGCACATCAAACATTACAACACGTATTGAAAAAACAAAAAGGGGGTATAGGAGGCCAACTACCACCTCAATCAAAACTACATTTAGCCTTATTTACTTTAAATTTTCTGATTCCTGCTACGGATGGTAAAACTCCAGCAGAAAGACATTGATTGGCAAGTGTTAGAGGAAAAGAGGAAAGTTTATCCAAAAGTGTTATGGAAATCCCCAGAAGAAAAACAATAGAAATGTCCAGTGGTTTTACCGATGTGGGGACGAGAGTATGCTTGTGTTTTTACAGGAGACAGACAAGCCATGTGGATGCGTGCGACCATGGAATGGGAGACTGGAGGAACCCAGGGTGGCCAACCATGGGCCCAGTCCCTCTGGTCTGAGCCATGAGTCAGCTGAGCCTGAGTGTAAAGACAGAGAGAAGACTGATCAGAGTCACAACACAGTTCTACTGTTACATTTGTAAAGAATATCACCACTCAATTTACAGTTTGTGTTTTTAATCCTTATGTCTTTTTGGCAGCTAAGAAGGACCAGCTCCAGGTAAACAATACCCAATTGACTTGCAAATTTTGCCAGTTACATCACTGCATTAATCATATTACATTGCAAACTCATAATATCTCTACTTTGATGATTTTTAGGTCACATTCCTGGACTATGGATTTCTGTTAATTTGTCCAGAGCCTTGGGCTGCCAGACCTGCTTTGCATTTTGTGAAACTTCTAGCTCAGTTTACTCATCATGTCTGTAGAGCCTTAGGCATGATAATTTTTGCTCTTGTTTCCTTGGTCACACTAATAACTTCTGTTGTGATATCTTCTGTAGCTTTGCATAGTTCTGTTCAAACAGCTCAGTACTTGGAGCACTGGATACCTACAGCTAACCAAGCATGGCTACTTCACAATAAAATTAACACTGAGTTACAAACTGAAGTGTCAATGTTTAAATCCATGGTTCTATGGTCAGGGGAACAAGTATAAAGCTTGCAATTGCAGCAGCAATTGCATTGTCATTTTAATGACATCCATATTTGTGTAACTAACTTAGAATATAACCAAAGTGAGTATCCATGGGACCTTGTGAAAGCCCATTTTCAGGGAGCTTTCACATTCAGCATCACCTTTGATATTGGTGAATTACAAAACAAAATTCTTGATTTAAATAGGCAAACTCAAGACTTCAGCCTTCTTTAGAAGACCGTACTGAATTCCAGCAAGGCCTGGAGAGTCTCAGCCTTTAGACCTATTTAAAGGGGCACCACATTAACATCTTATATGTAGTTGGAATAATGTTGTGCTGTCTCTGTCTTCTGTTTATAGTCTGTAAAATCAGATGGACTACCAGTCAGGAATGAGAGCTGCCCAACCTGGCCTTACATTCTTTCAATTAATTCATAAATAGAAAGGGGGATGTGCAGCGAGCTGAAGGCCTGTGGGATGTGACCAACTCAGCATCCCACTAGAGGCTATGTGATCAAACAGCAAACTGTTTATCGTGAATGCAAGATGTGAGCAAACTCATGACTGCTCCTGCTGGCAGAATGTTTGCTGGGGGCAATCACTCCTTGGCGCTGAGGTTATTTACTGCGCCATCTAGAGAATACAGTCTTGCAGGCCTACTCTGGACTGAGTAGCTGACACCTTCTCCCACACCTCTTCTCATTATCTTCTTTTCATTCCATTTCTTTTCTTTTTCTGTTATATTTTAAGTTCTAGGGTACATGTGAACAACGTGCAGTTTTGTTACATATGTATACATGTGCTGTGTTGGTTTGCTGCACCCATTAACTCATCATTTACGTTAGGTATTTCTCCTAATGCTATCCCTCCCCGACATCCTCACTCCACAACCGGCCCCAGTGTGTGATGTTCCATGCCCTGTGTCCAAGTGTTCGTATTGTATAATTCCCACCTATAAGTGAGAACATATGGTGTTTAGTTTTCTGTCCTTGCGATAGTTTGCTCAGAATGATGGTTTTCAGCTTCATCCATGTCCCTACAAAGGACATGGACTCATCCTTTTTTTATGGCTGCATAGTATTCCATGGAGTATATGTGCCACATTTCCTTAATCCAGTCTATCATTGATGGGCATTTGGGTTGGTTCCAAGTCTTTGCTATTGTCAATAGTGCTGCAATAAACATACATGTGCATGTGTCTTTATAGTAGCATGATTTATAATCCTTTGGGTATATACCCAGTAATGGGATCACTGGGTCAAATGGTATTTCTAGTTCTAGATCCTTGAGGAATCGTCACACTGTCTTCCACAATGGTTGAACTAGTTTACAGTCCCACCAATAGTGTAAAAACATTCCTATTTCTCCACATCCTCTCCAGCACCTGTTGTTTCCTGACTTTTTAATAATCGCCATTCTAACTGGCATGAGATGGTATCTCATTGTGGTTTTGATTTGCATTTCTCTGATGACCAGTGATGATGAGCATTTTTTCGTCTGTCTGTTGGCTGTGTAAATGTCTTCTTTTGAGAACTGTCTGTTCACATACTTTGCCCACTTTTTGATGGGTTTGTTTTATTTTTTCTTGTAAATTTAAGTTCTTTGTAGATTCTGGATATTAGCCCTTTGTCAGATGGGTAGATTGCAAAAATTTTCTCCTATTCTCTAGGTTGCCTGTTCACTCTGATGGTATTTTCTTTTCCTGTGCAGAAGCTTTTTAGTTTAATTTGATCCAATTTGTCTATTTTGGCTTTTGTTGCCCTTGCTTTTGGTGTTTTAGTTATAAAGTCCTTGCCAATGCCTATGTCGTGAATGGTATTGCCTAGGTTTTCTTCTAAGGTTTTTATGGTTTTAGGTCTAACATTTAAGTCTTTAGTCCATCTTGAATTAATTTTTGTATAAGATGTACAGAAGGGATCCAGTTTCAGCTTTCTACATATGGCTAGTCAGTTTTCCCAGCACCATTTGTTAAATAGAGAATCCTTTCCCCGTTTCTTGTTTTTGACAGGTTCATCAAAGATCAGATGGTTGTAGATGTGTGGTGATATTTCTGAGGCCTCTGTTCTGTTCTGTTGGTCTATATCTCTGTTTTGGTACCAGTACCATGCTGTTTTGGCTACTATAGCCTTGTAGTATAGTTTGAAGTCAGGTAGCATGATGCCTCCAGCTTTGTTCTTTTTGTTTACGATTGTCTTGGCAATGTGGGCTCTTTTTTGGTCCCATATGAACTTTAAAGTAGTTTTTTTCCAATTCTGTGAAGAAAATCATTGGTAGCTTGATGGGGATGGCATTGAATCTATACATTACCTTGGGCAGTATGATCATTTCACGATATTGATTCTTCCTATCTATGAGCATCGACTGTTCTTCCATTTGTTTGTGTCCTCTTTTATTTCATTGAGCAGTGGTTTGTAGTTCTCCTTGAAGAGGTCCTTCACATCCCTTGTAAACTGGATTCCTAGGTATTTTATTCTCTTTGTAGCAATTGTGAATGGGAGTTCACTTATGATTTGGCTCTCCGTTTGTCTGTTATTGGTGTATAGGAATGCTTGTGGCTGGGCATCGTGGCTCACACTTGTAATCCCAGCACTTTGGGAGGCCGAGGAGAGTGGATCATGAGGTCAGGAGATTGAGACTATCCTGGCTAACATCGTGAAACTCCGTCTCTACTAAAAGCACACAAAAAAGTAGCTGGGTGTAGTGGTGGGCACCTGTAGTCCCAGCTACTCCAGAGGCTGAGGCAGGAGAATGGCATGAACCTGGAAGGCGGAGCTTGCAGTGAGCCAAGATCTTGCCACTGCACTCCAGCCTGGGCGACCAGAGCGAGACTCCACTTCAAAAAAAAAAAAGAATGCTGGTGATTTTTGCACATGGATTCTGTATCCTGAGACTTTGCTGGAGTTACTTATCAGCTTAAGGAGATATTGGGCTGAGACCATGGGGTTTTCTGAATACACATTCGTGTCAGCTGCAAACAGGGACAATTTCACTTCCTCTTTTCCTGATTGAATACCCTTTACTTCTTTCTCTTTCATGATTGCCCTGGCCAGAACTTACAACACTATGTTCAATAGTATGAGAGAGGGCATCCCTGTCTTTGTCAGTTTCAAAGGGAATGCTTCCAGTTTTTGCCCATTCAGTATGATACTGGCTGTGGGTTTGTCATAAATATCTCTCATTATTTTGAGATATGTTCCATCAATATCTAGTTTTTAGAAAGCTTTTAATATGAAAGGGCTCTTGAATTTTGTCGAAGGCCTTTTCTGTATCTATTGGGATACTCATGTGTTTTTTGTCATTGTTTCTGTTTATGTGATAGATACGTTTATTGATTTGTGTATGTTGAACCAGCCTTGCTTCCCAGGGATGAAGCCAACTTGATTGTGGTGGATAAGCTTTTTGATGCACTGCTGGATTCGGCTTGCCAGTATTTTATTGAGGATTTTCACATTGATGTTCATCAGGGATATTGATCTAAAATTCTCTTTTTTTGTTGTGTCTCTGCCAGGTTTTGGTATCAGGATGATGCTGGCCTCATAAAATGAGTTAGGGAGGATTCCCTCTTTTTCTATTGTTTGGAATAGCTTCTGAAGGAATGGTACCAGCTACTGTTTGTACCTCTGGCAGAATTCGGCTGTGAATCCATCTGGTCCTGGACTTTTTTTGTTTGGTAGGCTATTAATTATTGCCTCAATTTCAAAGCCTGTTATTGGTCTATTCGGCAATTCAACTTCTTCCCGGTTTAATCTTGGAAGGGTGTATGTGTCCAGGAATTTATACATTTCTTCTAGATTTTCTAATTTATTTGCCTAGAGGTGTTTATAGTATTCTCATATGATAGTTTGTATGTCTGTGGGATCTGTGGTGATATCCCCTTTATCATTTTTTATTGCATCTATATGATTCTTCTCTCTTTTCTTCTTTATTAGTCTTGCTAGCAGTCTATCAATTTTGTTAATCTTTTCAAAACCCAGCTCCTGGATTCATTGATTTTTTTGAAGGTTTTTTGTGTCTCTGTCTCCTTCAGTTCTGCTCTGATCTTAGTTATTTCTTGCCTTCGGCTAGCTTTTGAATGTGTTTGCTCTTGCTTCTCTAGTTCTTTTTAATTGTGATGTTAGCATGTAGATTTTAGAACTTTCCTGCTTTCTCTTGTGGCCATTTACTGCTGTAAATTTCCTTCTACACACTGCTTTAAATGTGTCCCAGAGATTCTGGACATTGTGTCTTTGTTCTCATTTGTTTCAAAGAACATCTTCATTTCTGCCTTCATTCGTTATTTACTTGGTAGTGATTTAGGAGCAGGTTGTTCAGTTTCCATGTAGTTGTGTGGTTTTGAGTGGGTTTCTTAATGAGCTCTAATTTGATTGCACTGTGGTCTGAGAGACAGTTTGTTGTGACTTCTTTTACATTTGATTTGCTGAGGAGTGCTTTACTTCCAACTATGTGGTCAATTTTGGAATAAGTGTGATGTGGTGCTGAGAAGAATGTATATTCTGTTGATTTGGGGTGGAGAGTTCTGTAGTTGTCTGTTAGGTCTGCTTGGTGCAGAGCTGAATTCAAGTCCTGGATATCCTTGTTAACCTTCTGTCTCATTGATCTGTCTAATATTAAAAGTGGGGTGTTAAATTCTCCCATTGTTATTGTGTGGGATTCTAAGTCTCTTTTTAGGTCTCTAAGGACTTGCTTTATGAATCTGGGTGCTCCTGTATTGGGTGTATATATATTTATGACAGTTAGCTCTTGCTGTTGAATTGATCCCTTTACCAATATATAATAGCCTTCTTTGTCTCTTTTGATATCTATTGGTTTAAAGTCTGTTTTATCAGAGACTAGGATTGTAACCCTTCTTTTTTTTTTTGCTTTCCATTTGCTTGGTAGATCTTCCTCCATCCCTTTATTTTGAGCCTAAGTGTGTTTCTGCATGTGAGATGGGTCTCCTGAATACATCACACTGATGGATCTTGACTCTTTATCCATTTTGCCAGTCTGTGTCTTTTAATTGGTGCCTTTACCCATTTACATTTAAGGATAATATTGTTATGTGTGATTTTGATCCTGTCATTATGATGTTAGCTGGTTATGATGCTCAATAGTTGATGCAGTTTCTTCCTAGCATCAATGGTGTTTACAGTTTGGCATGTTTTTGCAGTGGTTGGTACTGTTTGTTCCTTTCCAGGTTTAGTGCTTCCTTCAGGAGGTCTTGTAAGACAGGCCTGGTGGTGACAAAATCTCTCAGCATTTGTTTGTCTGTAAAGGATTTTATTTCTCCTTCACTTATGAAACTTAGTTTGGCTGGATATGAAATTCTAGGCTGAAAATTCTTTTCTTTAAGAAGGTTGAATATTGGCCCCCACTCTCTTCTGGCTCGCAGAGTTTCTGCTGAGAGATCCACTGTTAGTCTGTTGGGCTTCCCATTGTGGGTAACCCGACATTTCTCTCTGGTTGCCCTTAACATTTTTTCCTTCATTTCCACCTTAGTGAATATGACAATTGTGTGTCTTGGGGTTGCTCATCTCGAGGAGTATCTTTGTGGTGTTCTCTGTATTTCCTGAATTTGAATGTTGGCCTGCCTTGCTAGGTTGGGGAAGTCCTCCTGGATAATATCCTGAAGAGTGTTTTCCAACTTGGTTCCATCCTCCCCATCACTTTCAGGTACACCAATCAAATGTAGATTTGGGTTTTTCACATAGTCCTATATTTCTTGGAGGCTCTGTTCCTTTCTTTTTATTCTTTTTTCTCTAAACTTCTCTTCTTGCTTCATTTTATTCATTTGATCCTCAATCACTGATACCCTTTCTTCCATTTGATCGAATTGGCTACTGAGGCTTGTGCATGTGTCATGTAGTTATCGTGCCATGGTTTTCAGTGGCATCAGGTCATTTAAGGTCTTCTCTACACTGTTTATTCTAGTTAACCATTCATGTAATCTTTTTTTCAAAGTTTTTAGTTTCCTTGTGATGGGTTTGAACATCCTCCTTTAGCTTGGAGAGGTTTGTTATTACTGACTTTCTGAAGCCTACTTCTGTCAACTTGTCAAAGTCATTTTCCATTCAGCTTTGTTCCATTGCTGGTGAGGAGCTGTGATCCTTTAGAGGGGAAGAGGTGCTCTGGTTTTTAGAATTTTCAGCTTTTCTGCTCTGGTTTCTCCCCATCTTTGTGGTTTTGTTTGCCTTTGGTCTTTGATGATGGTGACCTACAGATCTGGTTTTGGTGTGGATGTCCTTTTTGTTGATGTTGATGGTATTCCTTTCTGTTTGTTAGTTTTCCTTCTAACAGTCAGGTCCATCAGAGGTAGGTCTGTTGGAATTTGCTGGACGTCCACTCCAGACCCTGTTTGCCGAGGTATCACCAGCAGAGGCTGCAGAACAGCAAATATTGCAGAACAGCAAATACTGCTGCCTGATCCTTTCTCTGGAAGCTTCATCTCAGAGGGGCTCCTGGCTGTATGAGGTGTCAGTCGGCCCCTACTGGGAGGTGTCTCCAAGTTAGGCTGCACGGTGTTCAGGGATCCACTTGAGGAGGCAGTCTGTTTGTTCTCAGAGCCCAAACAGCATTCTGGGAGAACCAGTGCTCTCTACAGAGTTGTCAGTCAGGGACATTTAAGTCTGCAAAAGTTTCTGCTGCCTTTTGTTCAGCTATGCCTTGCCCCAGAGGTGGAGTCTACAGAGGCAGGTGGACCTCAATGAGCTGTGGTGGACTCCACGCAGTTTGAGCTTCCTGGCGGCTTTGTTTACCTACTCAAACCTCAGCAATGGTGGACGCCCCTCCCCCAGCAAGGCTTGCCGCCTCGCAGTTCGATCACGGACTAGCAGTTAACAAGGCTCTGTGGGCGTGGGACCCGCTGAGCCAGGCACCAGATATAATCTCCTGATGTGCCATTTGCTGAGACCGTGGGAAAGTGCAGTGTGGCTGGGTGTGGTGGCTCATGCCTGTAATCCCAGCACTTTGGGAGGCTGAGGTGGGCAGATCACGAGGTCAGGAGATCGAGACCATCCTGGCTAACACGGTGAAACCCCGTCTCTACTAAAAATACAAAAAATTTAGCTGAGCATGGTGGTACATGCCTATAGTCCTAGCTACTGGGGAAACTGAGGCAGGAGACTGGCTTGAACCTGGGAGGTGGAGTTTGCAGTGAGCTGAGATCACGCCACTGCACTCCAGCCTGAGCGACAGAGTGAGACTCCGTCTCAAAAAGAAAAAACCAAAACACGAAAAAACAAAGTGCAGTTTTTAAGTGGCAGTGTCGCAGTTTTCCTGGTACAGTCTGTCACTGCTTCCCTTGCCTAGGAAAGGGAAATTCCCTGACCCCCTGCACTTCCCGGGTGAGGGAACTCCCCGCCCTACTTTGGCTCACCCTCCATGGACTGTACCCACTGTCCGACCAGTCCCAATGAGATGAACCATGTACCTCAGTTGGGAATGCAGAAATCACCCGTCATCTCTGTCAATCACACTGGGATCTGGAGACCCGAGTTGTTTCTATTTGGCCATCTTGGAATGGCCTCACTATCTCTTTTGCCTAATAAATATAGTGGGCTGTGTAAAGCCCAGGGCCCTTGTCCACTAGAGGCAAGATGCCCCCTGACCCCTTTTTCCAAATATACTTTTTTGTCTCTTGTCTTTTATTCCCATGTTCGCCTCGCTTTGTTCAGTCCCCCTAGGTCCACGTGGGTTACACAGTGGCACCCCGAATAGAAACAGAATCAGGTGCTCCACATCTAATTGAGGAAAGCTTCTTCCACAAGAAATGCAATTGTCTTAAGATCCCTTCCCTAGGAATCTCATCAAATAACCAATAAAGATTAACCCCCCCCCAGAGAAAAGACTAAAAGTTGTCACTGTGACCAGGCAGACTTTTCATCTGTTCTTCCAAGAGTTGCTCAGAAAGATTACCTGGGACACTTTATTTGCATAAAGTTCAACCTTTGATAACAGTGAAGTTCTGCCTCTTGCTTTTTCACTACTTCTCCCAGAGCTCAGAGGAACTTTGTCCCAGCCCATTGTCTGTTCTTTGGGTTCATTCATTTCCCCTGAAAGTCATTTGCTACCCCTCACAAATGCCTTCATCTCCCATTTCCTTCTCCCCTATGCTATTTAAGTCTCAACCATCTGGCTCTTCTTTGAGTCTTATATTTTATATGGCTCCTGTGCTTATACAAGTTAATAAATTTTTATGTCTTTCTCCTGTTAATCTGTCCATTGCCAGTTCACTGCAGAAGATTCAAACCTTCAGATGGGGAAGAAAAATTATCTTTAACCCTATACTTTCTTAGATAAAATCTGAATCCCACTGCTTGACCTTTTTCCTATTTTAATGTTAAAACAATTTAATTACGTATGAAAAGATTTACGAGTAAATTAAATGATATTTTCATAGGAAAATTGACAAAAAGTAGAGTGAATTATTCTTACATTGATTGAAAATTAAATTCTTACTCAAACTGACTACTTGAATCCATACCTAAATAAGGTCAGCAGCCTAGTTTAAATTTTGAGACATTGGTGAAGTGAAAATAATCAAGGATGAATTGTACATTGTTTGGCTGTGATATAACTTTATGCCTGAGGAAGCGAATTTTAAAAACCTTCGATACAAAAAAGTGACAAATAAATCATAATCTGATGTATCTGTAATTGTGTTTAGTGAACATAGATATAATCTTTTATTTTTATACTTTATTTAGGCTGTAATTTTAATGCAGAAATGAGGCTTTGGTGCTAAAACTAGCGTTTTAATCAATATTGCCATTCTGAAAAGCCATTCTAAGAATTCTTAGATGCTTCTTAATAAAATGCAATATTTTAAAATAAGTAAATATGTATTATAAAACACCAGACAAACCACAACTATACTTTTTATTTATTCTCTCTTAAAATATTATTTCATTACTTCTATGCTTTTTCTTCTCTTGTTATTTGTCTAGAACTATTAATTGTGTGAGACTATTACTTAAATGTAAACCAACAAACCACCTTGCCCGTTTCATGGATGCTGACAGAAGATATGAGACTTCTGAGTGAGAGACAAAGGGCACAGGAAGCAGCATGACTATCATATTTGTGACGTTTTTTCCCCCCAGTATCCCATAGCGGCCATACCTGAGATGGACTCAAGTGGATATTGCACATAGAATGGTTTGCATATTAGCTGAGGGACAACAGGGAAATGCAGCATTTTGTTATAATGGTTGGTGAGCTATACTGTCTGAATTTTGTTCCCAAGGAAATCCTTATCTTTATTTTATTATGCTGTCAACTTAAAAAAAAAAAAATACTCCAGAGGAAATTATCTTTAAGTATGTTTGGTTCATTCAGGATTAAGTTACAAGGATTATAATCCAGAATGCATGAAATAGCAAGTCCCCAGTGCTTTTAGTGAGGGTGAAAGAAGGGTGAGGGGAGCTTTTTAATAAAAGAGATTTATGTAAGCTGCTTAGAAACAGAGTTCATTGGTTCTGGAGGTTCAAACCCAGAGATGTCAGTTCATATATTAAAATGCTGTTTGTTACTGGGCAAGTCTCCTTCCCAGAATATCTTAACTGAATTACCGCAGTCCCAGTCTAGTGATAACCCTAGCAAAGGAGGAGATGCATGAAGGGTTCCTTGTAGGTTTTTATTTTTTATTTTTTTAATCTAGAAAGTTCTTGTAAACAGTTCTTTTATTTATTTTTATTTATTTATTTTTACTTTTAAGTTCAGTGGTACAAGTACAGGTTTGTTACTAGGTAAATTTGTGTCATGGGGGTTTGTTGTACAGATTATTTCATCATCCCAGTATTAAGCCTAGTATCCATTAATTGTCTTTCCTGATCCTCTCTTTCCTCCTTCCCTCTGCCTCCAAAAGGCCCCAGTGTGCATTGTTCCTCTCTATGTGCCCAAGTGTTTTCATCATTTAGCTCCCACTTGTAGGTGAAAACATGTGATATTTGGTTTTCTGTTCCTGTGTTAGTTTGCTAAGGATAATGGCCTCCAGCTCCATCCATATCCCTGCAAAGGACATTATCTCATTCTTTTTTATGATTGCATAGTATTCCACAGTGTGTATGTACCATATATTCTCTCAGACATGTAAGCATACACCTCCTTTCCTTTGAGCCCTACTGTCTCTATTTTGTCTGGGTCTGACAAAAGAGATTTCATCTTGGTATATGCAACATTCACTGTACAATATGCAAACTTGTTATCTGTCTGATGGTGACACTATATCATCCAAGACTATTCTTATGTCAATGTCCTTAAGACAGTTCAGGAAAAAAAGGCTGTTTATACAGAAATATATGGAAAATTGTCTCACAGGATCCCACCTCATTTTATGCTATGCAGGTTCTAGGTTCCTTATTAGAAAGTGTATCTCCTTCTCCTCTTCTGACTCTATGTCATCCACCTACACCATGAAGGGTTTATATTTGACCATTACTCCAGCCAGAAATTGATCCTGACATGGGCATAACATTAAAAAGGCCACTAATTCTCTCAAGATACAACAGCCACATCGACCACTAGAGCAATGTATGGCTGGACAGGCTACAGGTTCCATAAGGCAATGGGAGGCCGAGGGTGAGAATATTAGATAAGAAATTCAGATTTTGAAGACTCTATTCAATCAGACTATCAAATACACTAGGAAGTATGTTTAATAAAACTAATATAATCATTCTCATGATATTTAATTCTCACTTCAGTTTGACTCAGTATAAAGGTACCATGTAGATCAATTTCTTTTCCATTTATTTTTATAATCTTACTTCAACTAAAAAACAATTATGAGGTTAAGATTTTTGTCCCCTACACAGTAATCTTTGCTCTTTAAGCTACTTAATTCATTGTTCTTCCCATTTTACCATTTAAATGGTGGGAAAGAGGGTGAGATGAAATCTTATTTTTCAAACATCTATTCTTTAATCTCTTTTCACCCTTCCTAACCTTTCCTCTGTACTTTTCCCCTCTCTAAATGACTGTAACAACCCCTTTACTGTTAACCAGGAGCTCAGGCAGAGATATCCCACCAAGAATATGCAAGCTCAGTGGAATGCCACTCCTCTTCCTGCTCTAGGAGTGAATCTCCGACTTTGTCATTCATAGTGAGTTCTTAATCTTGCCTCAGTGTGTCTGCTGGGAAACTCACTGATACACGGCATGTGGCCGCCCCAATCCTTAGGAAAATTCAAAAGAACATGAATATTCTACCTCTAGAATCAATTTTATGACTTGAAGCAATGGTTCTTGAAATGTAGTTCAGGGAAAAAAGCATTAGCCTCGTCTGGAACTTGGGATCACTCTCACAGTTTCTGATTTAGTAGGTCTGAGACTTTTCAATCATATGGTGATCAGCATTCTGTGTTTTCAAAAGTCTCAAGACAATTCTGGGAATGAAAATTTAAGAACCCTCACCCTACAACAATTGCTTCGGTTAAGAAAATAAAACACCTCTGAATTAAAACTCACAGTTCATATATGAGAGTTTTGTTTATGCAATCACTTATTTTTACACATATATATCATATGCAGAATCACTGCAAAATATTATGCTATTTATGAGATTGTGGAGGACAGCTATAATCTTGATCCTGGCTAAATAAGGATTTAAACATGTGATGAGAGAGACAAATGAAGACAAGTGATACACAAAAGTAAATGAAAGGGAAGAAAGGAAGGAATTTTGCTATATGTGATGAATATAGATATAGTTACTCTAGATATTTCAAAATAGAGTATTACAACTCTGATGAATGTCAGTTTTGGTATTCATTTCAGCAGGCAACATCCTAGGGGAAGGACAGCAGTGAAAACTCCTGGGTTGTGATGTTCCATCCTGGAAGTATGTTGATAATGCAGAGTCCCACAAGAGTTGCCGAGAGAACAGACCAGAAGAAGGAGGAGCTCTTTACTCCTTTCTAATAATCTCCAATTGATGATGGTAGCTTGCTTTGCATACAAATGTCTGCCCTTTCCCCAGTCCCTCTTGTAACAATACCTCCCCTGTGTAATCCTTAGCTTGACATCAGAGAAGAAAAAGAAGAGGGAATTAAGACAAGGAGAGGAAACAGAAGAAGGAAAAGAAGTTGTATAAAGTCAGATTCTAAAACTAAAGGAAACCAGAAATGTCTTTTTCTTTATTGACAGGGTTAGCTTTAGAAATGTGCATCTTGCATAGTTGCATAGGGCCTTGTGCTCCCAAAGGCCCCTTCTTGGTTTAATGCACTGAGATTGCATCCCAGAATTTCCTAAGATTTTTAATGAAGGGCTCCACTTTTCCATTTTGCATTGGGACATACCATTTTGTAGCCTATCTGCTTATTCACTGGCTAATAATGCCAATGCAATAGGATGGCCCATGGACTAAAAAGGTCCTTCACAGGTGAATGTTTGCACAGTAATCAATGTTGACATTTAACAGACAAACAACATTGATAAATCTGTTTCATTAGTAAACAAGGACAATAAAGTGTACTTGACTCCTATTAAGCTGGGCCTGCGTCTGTGTATCATCTGATCTCTAGTGTCAAGGCAGTGGCCTAAGGTTTCTATGAAATCAGCAGGTAAAATTTTGTTCTTTTATGTATTCAGCTGTTTATTCTCCAGCTATTTATTGAATAGCTACACTTTGCCAGATATTCTGCTTAGCACTGGGGATATAATGGAAATCAGTACCTTATTCAGTTCTCACCTTCACAAAGTTCATACTCTAGCAGAAGAAAAGAATCATTTAATCATATAAATGATTATATAATTGTACATCATTATATGTGCCCTAAAGGAAGGCACTTGATTCTTTTGCAGTTTATGAAGGTCTTGACCTAAATGGGAACAACATAGAAAGGAAGGGGCTGAAAAGAGGGTCAGAGAAGTTTCCTTGATAAAATGAGCCTTAGGGTAAAACAGGAAACACAGAAGAATGCCATTTGTCTCACTGACTTTTAGAAGAAATCATTTTGGGTATTGCCTGGTAACACTTGAATCCTACCCTCCTAACACCCAATTGGCCAAGAGATTTCATTGGTGCAAGTATCTGTAACCAGTACATGGTAGATAACCAAATTATCAGACATAACATGCAAATACATACTCTTCGAGTTGCCCTAAAAGATCTTACTCATCCTGTAATACATTAGAAAAGAGCATAACACACCCCAATTATTACAATGCAAAGGTTATATCTACAAAGCCCCTGTGAAAGTACTTTCATCTTTATCAGCTTTTTGTCCAATTTTTAGCACTAGCAAAAGGAAATAAAAACAAAACAACTATTGAACTATATATGTTTATTCTTTGGTATCAAACCATCTTTCAGGAAAACCATGGGGGAAAAATCTGTGTTTAAACAGTTCATTTATATAAGGAATTATGCCATTGTTTCTTTAATTTTTATTCTTTTTTAATATCATGGTCTCTTCATAAAAATACTCTTTGGCAGAAGAGTCACCAAGATTAATCAAGTATTTAAATTTTTTAAAATATAACTTGTAGCTCACAGTTAAACTGAGACACAAAATAAATATTCTGATTTAGAAGAGTTTTATTTTCAGATAAAATTTTATCTTAAATATATTTGATTACTTAATTAATACAGTAACTATTCAACTAGATACAAGATCTCAACCTAAGTATAGTTGCTTAACATTTTTCATTTCTTATCCTGCCTCAATTAAAACAAATGAATTAAAAGTCTTTACAAAAAATACACAATCAAAAGCAAAATTTGGGTGATTTGTCAAACTAATTAGCAATTCAATTGCTGCCTTGTATAAAATACTAAATTAAAAATTAAGAGCAAAATCAATCAAATCATAAGGATCACTTAGGAAAGTCCTGAGCTGGTTTCTGTAAAAATGTTGTTCCAAAGGTAGAATTTTTTAAAGTGTGCATTTTATCAATTTTATTTTTTAGTTGTTATCATTGTAGTGTAGTAAAATTTTCTTTCTCCAAACTAAAAAGAAAATGATTAATATTTAAGAAAAGCAAGAGAACAGCATCATTTAACAAAATGAGTAAATGATAAACATAGAATTCCAAACAGTGGGATAAATTTAAGATGCAAAACTATCAGTGACTTTTAATGTTAATGCTCATAATCATAAAACATATAAATGTGTTTGTACAGACATGATATTCACAGCATTGTAGCTATTAAAGTATGTTAAATATTATTACTGTTATTACATTTTTATTTCTCAAAAAAAAGTTCCCTTCTGCTTCTCCACCCTGAGTTGAACTTTCCTGCTCACATCTCCTTTCTTAGGCCTTTTAGACATATTTGCTATTTTTGAATAAGTTCATGATTATGCTGATATTAATCCATTTGGATCCCTACATCTTGCACTAGGGGTGAGAGGAAAGATTAGCAAATAGAGATGATCTGAATTCCAGAGGTAAGGTGCAGTGCCCTAGAAAATAATGGGAAAGAGCTGAGTTTGACTTGGAGGCCTAGGATAGAGAGGTCTCTGAATTTGGGCTGATCACTGGAAACTTCTAGTCCTACCTTGGCACAGGCGGTTGTCCCCATAATCAGGGGCTACTTTTTTTCCATAAAACTAGGATGGAGAATAAGGTAGACTATACTAAAACAGGAGATTATGATCCTGTAACCCCTCATTTGATCCTAAAGCCCCACAGACATTCTTAAGTGCCTCCATGTTTCTCTGTAGCATCTACATAATCAAGAATCGCTTGAACCCAGGAGGCAGAGGTTGCAGTGAGCCGAGATTGTGCCACTGCTCTCCAGCCTGGGCAACACAGTAAGACTTCATCTCGAAAAAAAATTTTTTTCATTTTTGTCTAAATTTTCTTCAACAAGAAAATTATACATGAGTAATTGAGAAATAAAGCCATTGACAAAATAAAGAAATTAATAATGTAGCCAAACACAGATCAGAAAGTGAGAATCCTTATTGTTTCAGTAGTGTTGATATAGCAAGATGAATCATAGGTACTATGTGGATGTATTTAAATTCAGTGCAATATATCGTCACACATAAATGGCTATGTAGTGTCGTGAAGGGAAGTGAATTGCAGGTAATTATTACTAGAGCTTTGAAAATCTGTATAATGATGATTACCCTGTATCCTCTGTATCCTTTGTGTTCACCTTGATGCTTACAGTCTATAGTGCAGGCAAGATTGCTTGTGCCTTTCTGAAGCTGATCAATAGAAAAAAAAAAAAAAAAACACTTAGATGTTTATGTACAATCCCTCAAAAATATGATGTTGAGCCAAAAGTTAAATAACAGGTTAAATTTAAGACAATACAGAGGGAATGAATTCAGATAATTGCTTGAATGAGTGTTAACACTTTTCAATTAGAAGACATTGATGTACAATACTCTTAGTAGGAAATGTTTGCATTTCATTTGTTTAAGTCAATCCCTCTTCCCCATACATACTCTGAAATATTTGTCAAGAGCTTAATCTAGTTTAAAGCTAATCTGCTATTGTGTTTTCTTATTTGTATTTTTAGAGATGAGGGTCTCACTATATTGCCCAGGCTGGTCTTGAACCCCTGACCCCAAGAGTCTTCCCACCTCAGCCTCCCAAAGTGATGGGATTATAGGTGTGAGCCACTATGCCTGGCCAGTTTTCTTTTTATGAAAAAAAAAAAAAGTAAATTTCTTCTGGATCTAAACTTTCAGTACATTATTTGTTTTTGTTTTCTTTACTTAACCTATCCTTCCTTGTGTGAATATGGAAGATGTGGTTTGCAGACAGATTTCTATACTAAGAAACATGACATAAATTATTTTACTACACCTGTTTTAATTCTGTTCTTATATTTAAACAAAATCACAAATATTTTGTGTACTATTTACTGTTTACAATATTGAATCTACTATCCTTGGTCACAAATACGTTTTAGTTATTAAATACACCTGACATTTCTTCACTGTGCAAGTATTTCTTTAATGCCTCCTAGATCTCAAGCACTGTTATAGGCCTTATGTATGCACCAGTAAACACAACATACAAAGACTCTGTTCTTGAGAAAATTACCTTTGACTAAGGAGAGACAGACAGCCAGCAAAGAAGCATGTAACACAACAGATGGTAATATGAGCTATAGGTAAAAATGAAGCAGGGGAAGGTAGGCAGAATAGTGGTCCCCAAAGATGTCCACATCCTAATCCCTGAAACCTGTGAATATAGTAATATACATAGCAAAAGTGATGTTGCTGATATAAGTTAAAAAGCTTGGCCAGGTGCGCTGGCTCAAGCTGTAATCCCAGCACTTTGGGAGACACAGGTGGGTGGATCACGAGGTCAGGAGTTCAAGACCAGCCTGGTCAATATGGTGAAACCCCGTCTCTACTAAAAAAATACAAAAATTGGTTGGGCGTGGTGGCACATGCCTGTAGTCCTAGCTACTCTGGAGGCTGAGGCAGAAGAATCGCTTGAACCCAGGAGGCAGAAGTTGCAGTGAGCCGACATTGTGCCACTGCTCTCCAGCCTGGGCAACACACCAAGACTCCATCTCAAACAAAACAAAACAAAACAAAACACCTTGTGATCCAGTGAGTTTTTGTTGTTGTTGTTATTTTTTTGCTTTGCATGATTCTGAAGGGCCCAATGTAATCAAAGAAGTCTTTAAAGCAAAGAATGTTTCTCAGCTCAGAAAGCAAAGATAGAAGAAAACCAGAGTGACAATAGCATAAGAAGGACTTTCAGCACATTGCTGCTGGCTTCTCATATGGAGGAGTCAAGAACTGTGGCCAGTCTCTAAAAGCTGCAAAATACAAGAGAACACATTCTCAGAGTCCCCAGACAGGAATTCAGTCTTTGCTGATACTTGATTTTAGCCCAGTGAACCACACCCCCACCACATGTAGGACTTCTGGCCTACAGAGCGGCAGATAATAAATTGGTGTTATCGAAGCCACCAAATTTGAGGTATTTTGTTACAGCAGCAAGAGGAAACTAATACAGGACATCAGTAGAGACTGGTAGGTATATGCCATTTTGTGTAGCATGGTCAGGAAAGGAGTTCTTGATGAGGGGATGCTTGAGCAGAATTGAATGAAGTGACAAAGTCAGCCATCTGCATACACATGGGAAGAGCCTTATGGGCAGAGGAAGCCGCAAATGAAAATGTCCTGAGACTGAAATATGCTTAGTTGTTTGGGAAATAGCAAGAAGAACATAATGACTGAAAATCAGTAAATTAGTGACAGAGAATTAGTCAATGAGATGAGTGCCAGCATCGAGAAGCCAGACATTCTGGGGCCTGGTATGTCCTGGCAGCTTATTCTGATTGACATGGGAAGCTCTTAGAGGTCTGGGGGAGGAGAAACACATCATTTGAAAAGGAACATTTTGGTTACCTAGTGGAGATCAGACTATAGGAAAGGCAGGAGTAGGAGTGAGCAATCTGAAGATCAACCAAGAGATCTGTCCAAATAGAAGATGGCATCTTGGATGAGTTGATGAGAAATAGATAGATATATTTTGGAGATAGATGTAATAAGATCTGCTAGTAGATTAGACATTATTAGTATCAGAGGAAAAAAGGGGAGAATAATTCCAAATGCAAAATGGAGTTGCCCTACTGAGATCACAACTAAGGATGGAATTAGTTTGGGGACAACCAAAATATTTGCAAATGTTTCTTTTAGGACTTTAAAACATTTCTTATTTTTCCATACTGCACATATGTTGAATTTATCTGTCTTTTACCCTACCTCCAACCATGCACATGACTATTTCATTAATTCACATGCTCCCTTATGCTACCTTAGAAGAGGCCATCAATGCTACCTTAGAAGAGGCCATCAATATTTTCATGCTTAAATCGCCACTGCTGTGTTGTTCACTCAGAAGTATTTATCTTCAGAGGTTTCTATCTGTCTTCCTAACCACTTTGCAAACTATACATTTTTCACTTGAGTACTTTCTAGTCAATGTTTTTTTCAGCTAAAACATAATTTGAAAATCTAAATAAGAATGATATTTGAAGGTATATGCAAATTCATTGAAATGAGAAACTTCTGCGCTTGGATTCTTCTTAGCAATGGTAGTTGGTTCCTAGGTAATGTTATGTAGGGATGAACAATTTTGGCTTGTTAGATGGTAGGTTTTGAACATTAAGCATGACTACTATAATTTGCATTATTTAAAAGTGTCAGCATTATATATTAGAAATATACCATACTAAGATTGAGGCTTAAGTTTGCACATTTAATACTAAATTAAAAGTAAGTTAGAATAAAATCAAAGGTAATTTAAATCTAAACAAAATATTTACAGCAATTGCCACTTTGTGGAAAAGTAAATCTAAATAATAAACTATCTTCCAACTATATGAAGTAGCCATACATTAATATAAAATTTTAAATTGTATATAAAATAATAATTAGTTTAACATAACTGAAATATTCATGTCTCATATTTTATTATAGCAAAGTAATATTTTAACATCTACTGATAAACTCCCATTAAATCACTTACTATAAAAATAATTTTAATATAATTATTTTGATTATATATTTGTGGATTATTACCAAATACCACAAGGATTTATGAATTCTTTCTCCTTTTTTCATTAATTTTTTTGTTGATAAATTCTTAAAGGACAAATAATATTATTTGTCTGGGCATTAGCTTTCTACAGGCTAATTTATGTTTTTATATGATTCATTGTGTTAATCTTAACTTTTGATGATATCATGAATCCATATCTAGGTAAATTTTTCTAAGCATGTCGTATGGAGAATGCCACATAGATGAAAAACAAAGAATGTTTTTTAAATGTAAAATAGTTAATAAATGTTAGTACCAGCCAAGTGATGACCTAATTACTGATTTAATAATATAATAAGATATACTTACTAAATGTCTAAGCATAAAAATATAATTTATTCCAGAAATATACCTCATTGTATTTCACAAAAATAAGGCTATTTTACCACATTTAGATATTTTGATAATAATAGTATTAAATTATAATCTTGTTCATATATTGAAATTATCTAAGAATCTGATGAAGAATAGCTTCTTTTAATGTCATTAAAAAAAGCAATGTGTGATATGATCAGTAGCCAAGCAGAGGAGACTGTAGTGCTATATTTGTGTTAAGATCATCATTGATCAACAAAATTTTTTCTTTTCCTCGTACATAAAAGTTAGAGATGTCAGGATAAAAATGTGCAGTTTTGCTTTCCAAATATTTAGTTAACATAGTAATTTAGTTACGTATAAGCCTTATTTTTCCTCAACAAAAGAAATCAGATAACTACTAATTTTAGTTTATTCCATACATTTGTTACAAGGGATTTCAGTTATAGGTGAAATCATGTGTTTTGTGACTTAGTATTTGTCCATCACTTTAACAAAATTTTTCTGATGTATTATAACAAGCATTTGAGAAAAGACTATTTCTGGTATTGAATAGCGTTCTCTGATTCCTGCTTTATTTTCCTTTCATTTTCAGTCTATGACTATATTGTGTAACCTTTGCAGCATACTGATTAACTTACTCATTAAATCATGCCTTAGGTCTGTTTGGAACCTTGAAAATAAACTTCTTGGCCGGGCGTGGTGACTCACTCCCGTAATCCCAGCACTTTGGGAGGCCGAGGCGGGCAGATCACGATGTCAGGAGATCGAGACCAATAGGGCTCGAGACTAATAGGGTGAAACCCCATTTCTACTAAAAATACAAAAAATTAGCCGAGTATGGTGGCGGGCGCCTGTAGTCCCAGCGACTCAGGAGGCTGAGGCAGGAGAATGGCGTGAACACAGAGGGTGGAGCTTGCAGTGAGTGGAGATCGCACCACTGCACTCCAGCCTGGACTACAGAGCAAGACTCCATCACAAATAAATAAATAAATAAAAGGAAATTAACTTCTCCAAAATCATTGTTTGAGAGTTGAGTTGTGTTGTGTGTTGAAAGTAGAGGAAACTGCAGTTGTGTTGTATATTGAAAGTAGAGGATTAAATTTTTGAGAACACCTTTGTGTAAAGTCCTTTGAGTGTTACTCATTGATATCCTCTGGAGACTCCGCAGTTTTTCCTTTCTCTTTCTCTCTCTCTTTTTTTTTTTTTTTTTAGTGAAAGACTGAAAAAGACTTTAGCGATCTATTTTTACATTTCCATTTACACTATCTTATCCCATTCCCCAAATGTAAGAAAATAAATATTCCCAGTTTCAGAATTACTTTTCAAGGGTAAGGTACAAATCTATAGCTGATGGATGGAATTAAGAGTACAGTGGAAATAAACCAGTGACCTTAGCTATTTGTTTTGATTTATTGTGACCTCACCAATTGAGAAACCAGTTTTTGTGTACAATGTAGAATTATTGTGACTTTGCTGGCTGTAACTTATTTGACAAAGGTTAAGGCACATGGGTCAATGTAGCCTATAAAGAAGCTTTCATCACAATAATTTTTCCCTAAACTAGAATTCTAAATATTTTTCTTTTTTGTCCAGCATACAATTCAATTCCCAGAAGAAATTTTTATCTCCTTATCTACAAAAAGCACAGTAGAGCACAGAATAATAAGTCCATTAGAAGCTAAAATAATGCAGAGTTTTAGTTTAAGGTAATATACATATTTCAAAGAACAAACATACAACAACAACAAAAGCAAATGAGGACTTTAGGAGGCCAGTAACCTTTATTTTTCATCTGTAAACTCGAAACCAGCAGACGGTTTTTGATTTCAGTTCCTTTACTTTCATGGCTTCCCTAAGAAATCATTTACGAGCCTTCTCCTCTCTCTCCCCAAATCTAAGTTCTGGAAGTTTCTAACATGTGGTACTGAATGACCTTAGGAGGTAAATGAAGGCCTTCAGCAGATGATTAGCCCAAACTTTAAAGGCTCGAGATGTTTGCTTTTGTTTGTTTATTTTGCCTATGTTTCCACTTTAAAAATCCACACGGAGTTAAGAATTAAGGAGACTTATACAAAACTTCTATTCAGTGTCATACTTTTTTTATTTTTTATTTATTATTATTATTATTTTTTGAGACGGAGTCTCGCTCTGCCACCCAGGCTGGAGTGCAGTGGCCGGATCTCAGCTCTCTGCAAGCTCCGCCTCCCGGGTTTACGCCATTCTCCTGCTTCAGTCTCCCAAGTAGCTGGGACTACAGGCGCCCGCCTCGTCGCCCGGCTAGTTTTTTGTATTTTTTAGTAGAGACGGGGTTTCACCGTGTTAGCCAGGATGGTCTCGATCTCCTGACCTCGTGATCCGCCCGTCTCGGCCTCCCAAAGTGCTGGGATTGCAGGCTTGAGCCACCGCGCCCGGCTCTCTTTTTTATTTTTATTTTTTTTTGACACTGTGTCTCGCTCTGTCCCCCAGGGGGAGTGCAGTGGCATGGTCTCAGGCTCACTGCAGGCTCTGCCTCCCGGGTTCAAGTGATTCTCCTGCTTCAGCCTCCCAAGTAGTTGGGATTACAGGCATGAGCCACCACATCCAGCTAATATTTGTATTTTTAGTAGAGACGGGGGTTTGCCATAATGGCCAGGGTGGTCTTGAACTCCTGACCTCAAGTGATCCGCCCGCCTCGGTGTCCCAAGGTGCTGGGATTACAGGCATGAGCCACCGCGCCCGCTCTCTTTTTTATTTTTATTTTTTTTTGACACTGTGTCTCGCTCTGTCCCCCAGGGGGAGTGCAGTGGCATGGTCTCAGGCTCACTGCAGGCTCTGCCTCCCGGGTTCAAGTGATTCTCCTGCTTCAGCCTCCCAAGTAGTTGGGATTACAGGCATGAGCCACCACATCCAGCTAATATTTGTATTTTTAGTAGAGACGGGGGTTTGCCATAATGGCCAGGGTGGTCTTGAACTCCTGACCTCAAGTGATCCGCCCGCCTCGGTGTCCCAAGGTGCTGGGATTACAGGCATGAGCCACCGCGCCCGGCCCCGTATCATATTCTTATAGCAGAACTATATTCAAGCACAGAGTTATTACCAGACATTTTGTCTACTCAATGTTATTACCAATATAAAAGTACTTTTGTAGTTCTGAAGTGTTAATATTAATAAAAATCTTAAAATAATTTGTTTCCAATAAAATTCCAGCACAGGCAGTTTGAATAATGCTCCATATGCATGCCTTCAGGAAGAATTTCTTCTAAGATCATTTCTTCCAAATATTGTTTCAATTATAGAACATTACATGACAAAATTCAGCTATAAATTGAACACCATCTGACAATATCTTTTATTTTTTCCTCTCATTTACGTTTTCATTACTGGTCAATTATAAATGTAAAACTGCCAAATAATCACTCACTCTGTCAATGACATTTTTAGGGGAATGAAAGAGAATATATAAAATAACACAGTATATATAAAATTTTATGCAATATAGAGCTGTGTTTTGCTGCTTTAAAAATACCAGCTTTGTTATCTGTGGCTGTATCAACAAAACTACTTAAATTTCTTTTTAAATGAAGTCAACTTGTTTTTAAAATTCTAAATAGTTTTTTTGATGGCTTTTGTAAAAAAAAATCCATTGATTTTTTTTAGTCCTGAGTTAAGCAAATTTTGATTTAATATAGACACTGGATCCAGTCAGAGAAACAGGCATGGCTTCATTTAGAAAGGTATATTGCAAATGAAATATTTATATGTGCCTTTGGTGCTTAATTGATAGTGCTTAAACTGAGACATATTTATTTCAGAGGAAATATATTCATCTCAGTATATTTGCTGAGCTAAAATGGCACAGTCCTGTATGTTTTTCACTTTTCCTCCCTCATCTTGGTGGCAATGCAAGTGATATAATAGTGGTTACTAGAATTTATCTTGCTGATGGGAAAACAGATAAAATATTTTGTCATATTTTACATTAGAGAATGTGTGCAGTAGTACTCATATTGAGATTATTGTGTTGTCATGCAGTGGCTGTGTGACATGGTATGAGCGACTTAAACTCTTTCCACCTCCATTTTCTCAGGTGCAAAATGGAGAGGAAAACAATCCTGTTTCTTTCAGCATTACTTTCAGTAGATACTATCAACACGTAAATATTCCAATAAACTAAAAATGTATTTGAAATTTTTAAAAATTTTCTTGGAATGAACCAAATAATCTTCCTAAATAATGCAAAACAGTGTTGCTTTTATCATGTGCTTGCTGATTTGGCCCAGATTTTCTGAAAATCAATGGGTTCAATGGAGTGTGGTAACACCTTTCTATTATTTTTGCTTACTGAAAAATGTCATCATTTTTAGCCAGGTTTGATGGTTCATGCCTGTAATTCCAGCACTTTGGGAGGCCAAGGCAGGCAGATCACTTGAGGCCAAAAGTTCAAGGCAAGCCTGGCCAACATGCTCAGACCCTGTTATTACTAAAAATAGAAAAATTAGTCAGACATGGTGGTGCACACCTGTAGCCCCAGCTACTCAGAAGACTGAGGCATGACATTCCCTTGAACTGGGAGGTGAAGGTTATAGTAAACCAAGATTATGCCACTGCACTGCAGACTCAGTGACACAGCAAGACTGTCTCAATCAAACAACAAAAAAATCATTTTTATTTCAAAAAGCCTTGAAAACAAAAACTAGCATATTACCTTTGAAAATACACAGTATTTTTATTTCTGATTTTTAAAATGACTATAAATATTAGCTACCAGTAAATCAAACATAGCTTTAATACATTGAAATGAATTATTATTAGTTTTAAGAATAAATTTAGATTTGTTTCATGTTCCGAAGGACATGTAGATCTATTTGAAATGTTAATTATTCGTTTTCAATAAAATCAACTGTTTAATCAAAAGATAGCCACAAAACTTTGTTTCTTCGAGTTCTCATGTGGAAAAGCCTTGAAATATATATAAAATTAAATTATTTCTATTAATAAATACTATATACACATGTATTTCCTTGAAAACTAATTTGTGTGTATACTTATTTATGTATTATGATTATTTATTAATATGACCACATGTAATTTTTAAAAAATAGTTTGTAGTTATTTTGCTTCCAAGGAAGGAGCTAATTTGGTTGGATGGTTATCATTATAAGAGAACTTAGAGAGGCTTCCTTCCCATTTAGTGGTTCAGCTGGGACGCAGAACTAAAAAGGATGAGCATTAGCTAGATGGTTCCGCGTAAAGAAAAAAAGTGGAGGTAGGGGCCCATTTAAACCTCTCTGGAGGAAGGCTCCCTATACTGAGCTTGTCTGAAGTAGATGTCAAATGGGATTTTGGATGAGGAATGCTCTCATGTAGTAAGAGAACTCTATCCTCAGTATATTTAACAGTATATTTAACAACATATTAAATCAACATTGGTCAGTGATATAGTTCGGATGCTCATCCTTTCCAAATCTCATGTTAAAATGTGATCCCCAGTGTTGAAGGTGGGGCCTGGTAGAAGGTGTTTGGGTTATGGGGGTGGATCCCTCATGAATAGCTTGGTGCCTTTCCCGTGGTAATAAGTGCATTTTCACCCCATTTATTCACATGAGGGCTGGTTGTTTAAAAGAGCCTGGAAGTTCCTCCTCTCTTTCTTGCTCCCTTTTTCACTATGTGACACGCCTGCTCCCCCTTTACCTTCTACCAACACTGTAAGCTCCCTCAGCCCTCACCAGAAGTGGACACTAGCATCACACTTGTACAGTCTGCAGACTGTGAGCCAAAAGAAACCTCTTCTCTACTATCCAGTTTCAGACATTTCTTTATAGCAATGTGAAATGGACTAATACAGTCAGTAATGTCATGTAGAATGGGATTTGTATTTAGAATACATGAAGGTGTATGCTACAGTGTTGTTTTAAAACAGAAATAAAAGTTTTTGAGAGTAAAGACAATCATATCTGACTCTCAATGTGTGGGTGTATGTGTGAGCATTTGTGTGCGTGGTTGTATGTCTGTGTGCTCCCCATGTAGGTTAAAATCAGAGACTACATTTATAAGAACTAAAATAACTTATGAACCCTAGTTTTTTACATGTACAGTCAGCACTCCATATCTGTGGGTTCCGTATCATGGATTCACCAACCCGGGATTAAAATCATTCACAAAAATATCAACAAAGTTTCAAAAAGCAAGACGTGAATTTACTGCACACAGAGTACTGCATTGAATTCACATGAATAAAATGATTTAGGCATGTTGTAGAAATCATAAGTAATCTAGAGATTATTTAAAATATAGAGGAGAATGTGTGTAGGTTACATTCAAATACTATGTTATTTTATTTAAGAGACTTGGGTATCCCCAAATTTTGGTATACAAGGGAGTTCTGAAAAAAAAAACCCACAGATACTGAGACAACTGTATGTATCAAAATTCATAATTTGCAGAAATATTTATTAAATTATATTTTATCTCCTTTTTATGAACTGCCTGTATTTTCTGTAGCTTCTCTCATATGCACTCATTACCCTTTCAACCTACCTCTACCCAAAAATATCTTCCAAATCCTATAGCTGATAATAGTACTAATGTATTCTTCTTTTCTTTTTTCTTATTCATTATGTAAACTGTATATGTTTGTCTTTTCATCTTAACTTGGGCCATTCCAAGTTCAAAATAATTATCCATGTATCTATCTACACTAGTGATTGGCAGTTTTAGGCACACATATACCCTGAGAAAGAATTGAATAACAGTCTTGATTTTCCTTTGATCACTTCAGCAGCAAAGGCATGTCTTTAACTTTAATAGAGCAGAAAAACAAGATATTCTTCAACACCACACATCATGGCCATTTTGACATTCAGCTTTTTGCCTGTTCATGCTTAGCAACCTGCTCATTTTTTGAGTTTTTTTTTTTCTGTGAAAGGCCCATTAAGTGTTAGGAAGAATAAGGCAATGGATAAAAGATTGGATCCTGCAGTCAAAATTCCAGACTCCAAATACAGGCTTTGCCATCAACTAGTTGTGGAAGTCTCTCTGCAATTCATTTTTCTTCTCTGCAAGATGTGATAAAAATAGTTCCTATTTCATAGCTAGGTTTTGATAATTAAATGACATAATTTATACAAAAGAACAAGGTAGTTAATTGATATAAAAGGAAACTATGTGACTCCATTTTCACCATACACCAAACATGAAAATTACCTGTATTACAGAACCAAGGATTAAAGACTCAGCAGATGTGCAATGAGATTTAAATAATTACAATATTTAAATTGCAAATTATTTAAATCCCTTATTTTGTTCTATTGTTAATAGCAGCAATTTTTTTTATTTTTTCAAATGTAAATTTAACTATATATAGTCCATAGAATAATAGCAAAAAGGAAAATGACATTTTAATACATGATTTCCCACCTATACCATAGTATCATGGAGCATGCTTCAGTAACTTAACAGATGAAAATAATATTTATCGTCATCTTTCTCTTCCTCTTTAGAAAAACAGAGTAACTATTGGTTTATAGGAAGTAAAAAAAAAAAAATGAAAACAAAATCTAAAAAGGCAAATAAACCCAGCCAACATTTTCATATTCAGGTACAAAATACAGTTTTTCCCCTCGGGATTAAAAAGAAAATACAAAAAAAAAAAAGTTTCTACATTTAGCAACTTCAAATTACAGCTTGTCTTAATTCTATCAATTATTCCTTACATGTATTTTAGCAATTAAAAGTGCATTGATCAAAACCAAGTGTTTCTCCTTGCACTTTTTATTTAGTTATATTCTGAATTTATGTAAACCTCTGTGTTTGGTTAGCATTCATATAGTTAAATATGCACCAATTCAAAAAATGTAATTTCATTATCCTATTACAATAATCACAAACATGTTCTTTAAAAAAATCTGTTTTTTTTCTTTCCATAATCATCAAGATATGGCCTACAAATTTTTCCAGATTTGTTTTCACCTAAAAAAGATCAGAAGATGGCTGCTGCGAAGAGAGAGACATGGTAAAATACAAGAGGATATGATGACAACTTAACTAAATCAAATGAATATTTTCAACTTCTTATCTAAATCATAGGCTGAATTTAATATGGTGTTTGTACAAATTATTTCACAGTTTTCAGATGCTGGGAAAGTCAGTGTCTAGAGCGAGTATGTGTAGTGTATAAGCGTATTTATTATGGTAAATTAAATAAAGCACCATCCCATTTATCTTTGATCATAATATAATTATCATGATTATTTCAAGGATCCACAGTTTAGAAGGTTTGTGTAATAATTATTTTTTGGGAAAAAAGCTTTGGTTTTAATTTTTCCCCAAGGGAAAATTTCTATATTTCCCAATGCTAACTCTTCTGTTTAGTAGAAGACAGGCATTTCATCCAGATAGTTGAAGTAAAGCACAAAACTGATAAAGCTTGCTATCATTTCAAATTAAATTTGAAGTTTTGGAAATTCAGTTTCTCACCAGCCTACTCATTTCGCATTGAATTTTTTAGCCATAGTGGTGTACTCAATTTGATACCTTTTGCATGTCTTAAAATATCTATGCAACCTTTATTACGAATATCAGTGATGTACAGGTTTTAACATCCTTAATTTGAAAATCTGAGCCAGGTGGTGGCTCACACCTGTAATCCCAGCACTGTGGGAGGCCAAGGTGGGTAGATCACCTGAGATCAGGGGTTTGATACCAGCCTGTCCAACATGGAGAAACCCTATCTCTACTAAAAATACAAAATTAGCCAGGCATGGTAGCGCATGCCTGTAATCCCAGCTACTAGGGAGGTTGAGTCAGGAAATTGCTTGAACCCAGGAGGCGGATGTTGTGGTGAGCTGAGATTGTGCCATTGCACTCCAGTCTGGGCAACAAGAGTGAAACTCTGTCTCAAAAAAAAAAAAAAGAAAATCTGAAATCCACAATGCTTCAAAAATCTGAAAGTTTTGAGCACTGATATGGCACCACAAGTGGAAAATTCCACACCTGACCTCATGTGACAGATCACAATCAAAACAAATGTATAACACACAGTTTATTCAGCATCCCCAAGGGGAAAATTAAAATTATCTTCAGTCTACCTGTATAAGTTGTATATGAAACACAAATAAATTTTGTGTTTAGACTTGGGTCTCAGCCTCAAAATAGTTCATTATGTATGTGTAAATATTCCAAGCTTTTAAAAAAATTAAAAACATAAAACATTTTTGGTTCCAAGCATTTTGGATAAAGGATGCACAACTTATATCATATAGGATTAGTATTCCAGAAATGTTAAATTTTTGTCATTGAAGGTGTTGCATAAACAGAAACACACAGATTAAATTCACTTTTAGTACATAGCCAGAGTACACTGGGAACAATATAATAGAATTATTGCTAAACTAGCAAAAATTTTGAAAACAAAATGTGTTTACAACATTAAAATATTATCCCAGGCAAAAAATATAAAGACATTGATAAAACAACTTATGAACTATGGAACATGTTCAGTTACATTTTCCAGAGGGAGAATTTGAGACCAGGAAAATTTTTAAATGAGTCAAAGTAACACAGCCAAGCATTATGTCAGAACTGCAGTTTATTTCTATTTGAGTATAGAACTTAAGTTCTTTCGTTACCACTATGAACTATTTAAAAAATAGCCTTAAACTTTGTACTTATCTTGAAGAAGTTTGCTCTCAAGTTGAGATGGCATGAGTAATATATATGACTCAAAAAGTGAGAAAGCCAAGTCAGTATGAAAAGTAGTGCTAAATCATGTTTTAAATATCAGTGAGTGTTAACAGTTGTTGAAGAATTCTTTATTTGGAAGATAGAAATTGACTTTGATCTTAAAGGAATAAATAATTTGGATAGATTAGTATGCGTACTTGGGCAAATACCACTTGTAGTTATTTGGAATAGTGCAAATTAAAGGGTATATAATGGCTCCTTAAAATGTAGTTGGAAGAAATTTCATTTCTACTAAAAATGTGTGTGTGTGTGTGTGTATGCGTGTGTGTGTGTTTGTAGAGGGGTGCAGATGTTTGTGTACATAAGCATGCATATCTGTTAACATACAAATGTTTGTGAGTATAATTTGTATATAAAATTAAATGAATTTAAAATAAATATCTAAATTTGAAGACCAACTACAATCAAACTATTATTGTTATTAGGGTCATCGAAATATTTGTTAACATTTTAAATAAATTTCAGTAGGAAGATCTGGTTTAATAGTAGCAACAGAGTTCAGTATCAGCTGGTATCAGAAAAATCTGCTCATAAGATAAATAATAACCTCTGGACAAAATGTAAAATTAAATAAATGAAAAAAAAAACATTATCCTCAACTTTTTGAAGAAAAATCATTAGAAAGTCACTTGAATAAAAGCACTGGAAGGAAAACCAAAACATAAAATTCTGTGTAAATGTAACCCTTGAAAAAAAGGGAGGCATACTAAGTGAAAGTGAAATACATTCTTTTTTTTTTTTTTTTTTTTTGAGACCGAGTCTGGCTCTGTCACCCAGGCTGGAGTGCAGTGGCCAGATCTCAGTTTACTGCATGCAAGCTCCACTTCCCGGGTTTACGCCATTCTCCTGCCTCAGCCTTCCAGGTAGCTGGGACTACAGGCGCCCGTCACCTCGCCCGGCTAGTTTTTTGTATTTTTTAGTAGAGATGGGGTTTCACCATGTTAGCCAGGATGGTCTCGATCTCCTGACCTCGTGATCCGCCCGTCTCGGCCTCCCAAAGTGCTGGGATTACAGGCTTGAGCCACCGCGCCCGGCGTGAAATACATTCTTAAAATGTTTTAACCTGATTGAAACGCCATATCAATGAGGCCTAAGTTGGCTAAAAATAAAGCAGAAAGATCCCACCCTATTAATTTAGGGTGTTCAATAAGAGTTCTGGGCTACCAGAGTCACTGGAAATTGAAGAAGGAAATACTGAAAAGAAGGTAGCCACCCACAGGAGACAATTCTAAAACTTGCATACAAGTCGCTTTAAATCCTTCAGTGAACTCTGACTTGCACTTGAACACTATTCGGGTGTATTCGTGTGATGGTTACAATAAAAGCCCAGACGTCATCTCTACAAAATACATTTATGTAACAAAATGGCACTTGTACCCCCCAAATCTACAAAAATAAAACTTTTAAAAAAGGTGACAAAAGATCCCACCAGAAAGTAATCATTGTAAGGCTAAGAGAGCTGAGCTGTGAGACAAAAAGAGTGTGAAGCTTGACATGGTTTTGCTGGGCACCCACTGAAATCTCATCTTGAATTGTAGTTCTTATAATGCCCATTTGTCATGGGAGGAACCTAGTGGGTGGTAATCATCTAACACAGGAAAGTTTAGAAGTTCCTAGAGACTTGCTGAATGACTTTGACCAAAATGCGATAATACTATGGACAATGAATTCCAGGCTGAGGTGGTCTCAATTGTAGATAGATTTGTTGGGAACTGTAATAAAGGTGATTCCTGCTATGTTTTCACAAAAATACTGACAATATATTGCTCCTGCTCTAGAAATCTGTAGAACTTTGAACTTGAGAGACATAATTTAGAGTATCTGGTGAAAGAAATTTCTAAGTGGCAAAGCATTCAAGAAGAATGCTTAAAAACCTTGGAAATTTTTGGAAAAAAAAAACAAACCCATTTTCTGGGGAGAAATTCAAGCCTGCTGCAAAAATTTGCATAGGAGAAGCCGAATATCAATCACCAAGACAATGAGAAAAATGTCTCCAGGGCATGTCAGAGACCTTCACGGTAACCTTCCCTTCAAAGTCCTGGAGGTCTTTCAAGGAAAAATGTTTTCAGGTCCTTGTCCAGGGCCCCCTTTCTCTGTGCAGCCTCAGGACATCATGCCCTGCATCCCAGGTGCTTCATCTCCAGTCATGGCTAAAGGGGCCAATAGACAGCTCAAGTTGTTGCTTCAGAGGGTGCAAGCCCCACAATTTGGTAGCTTTCACGTGTTGTTGGATCTGTGGGTGCACAGAAGTCAAGAATTGAGGTTTGGAAACCTCTGCCTAGATTTCAGATGATGTATGAAAATGACTGGATGTCCAGGCAGAGATCTGCTGCAGAGGCAGAGCCCTCATGGAGAAACTCTACTAGGGCAGTGAGGAAGGGAAATGTGACATCAGCACCCTCCACAGAGTCCCCACTGGGGCACTGCCTAGAGGAGCTATGAGAAGGGTCACTGTCCTTCAGACTCCAGAATGGTAGATCCAGCAACTGCTTGCACCATGCACCTGGAAAAGCCACAAGGTCTCAGTGCTAGCTGTGGAAGCAGTCAGAAGGGAACTCTATCATGCAAAACCAGAGGATCTGCCCAAGGCAGTGGGAGCCCACCTATTTCATCAGCATGCCCTGGATGTGAGACGTGGAGCCAAAGGAGATCATTTTGAAACTTTAAGGTTTAAGGAGTGCTCTATTGCATTTTGGACTTAACATGGGGACTGTAGCCCCTTTGTTTTGGCCAGTTGTCCCCATTTGGAACAGGTGTATTTACCCAATGCCTGTATCCCCATTGTATCTAGGAAGTAACTAACTTGCTTCTGATTTTACAGGCTCATAGGAGGAAGGGACTTGCCTTGTCATAGGTGACACTTTGGTCTTGGACTTTTTGGTTAATGGTAGAATGAGTTAAGACTTTGGGGTACTGTTGGTCAGGCATTATTGTGTCTTAAAATGTGAGAACATGAGATTTTGGAGAAACCAGAAGCAGAATAATATGGTTTGACTGTGTCCCCACCCAAATTTCATCTTGAATAGAAGTTCCCTTAATTCCCATCTGCTGTGGCAAGGACCTGGTGGGAGGTAATCGAATCATGAGGACAGTTACCCCCATACTACTTTTGTTATCATAGTAAGTGAGTTCTCATAAAATCTTATGGTTTTATAAGGGGCTTTTCCCCCTTTTGCTCAACACTTCTCTTTCCTGCCACCCTGTGAGGAAGGATGTGTTTGCTTCCCCTTCTGCTGTGATTGTGAGTCAATTAAACCTGAACTGTGAGTCAATTAAACCTCTTTCCTTTATAAATTACCCAGTCTCTGATATGTTTTTATTAGCATCTCAAAAATAGGCTCATGCAAAGTTTCTTTCCCAAAACATTAGAAGGGACTTGGCAAACATTTAAAGTTTATCACTGAGAACTTAAAATACCCACACCTTAAAATTGTTATGATATTACAGGATTAAAAGAGTTTCCCTGGACAAAAAAGCATAACATCAAACTTCATTTAACATTACAATTATATTCAATAATTTAATCTCATACTAGAACAAAGATAAACATTTCTGAAGAAGATAACAGAATTCAGTCTCTTCAATGTACCATATGAACTATCCAGTTTATAATAAAATGTACCTAAAGTGATATGGTTTGGATCTATGTCTTCACCCAAGTCTCATGTCAAATCATAATCACCTGTGTTGGAGGTTAGGGCCTGGTGAGAGGTGATTGGATCACGGGGGCAGATTTTCCCCTTGGTGCTGTTCTCATCATAGTGAATGAGATCTCATGAGATCTGGTTATTTAAAAGTGTGTGTCACCTCCTCCCTCTGTTCCTCCTGCTTCCACCATGTAAGATGCTTGCTCCTGCTTTGCCTTCCATCATGAGCAAAAGTTCCCTAGCCACCCCAGAAGCAAATGCTGCCATGCTTCTTGTACAGCCTGCAGAAGCATGAGCCAATTACACCTCTTTTCTTATAAATTACACAGCTCAGGTGTTTCTTTATAGCAATGCAAGAATGAATTAACACAGAAAATTGGTACCAAGGAGTGGGGCATTGCTGTAGATACCTGAACAGGTAGAAGTAGCTTTGGAACTGGTTAATGGGCTAAGGATGGAAGAATTTGGAGACCTAAGGAGAGAGATGATGGAAAATTTTGGAACATTCTAGAGACTGCTTAAATTGTGACCAAAATGCTTATTGTTACATGTACAATGAAGTTTAGGCTAAGGAGGTCACAGATAGAAATGAGAAACCTTTTGGGATCTGGAGTAAAGGTTACTTTACTTTTGTTATGCTTTAGCAAACAACTTGGCAACATTCTACCACTGTCCTAAGGATCTGTGGAACTTCGAACTAGAGAATAATAATTTAGGGTATCTGGTGGAAAGAAGTCCTAAGCAGCAAAGTGTTCAAGATGTGGCATGACCGATGCTAACAACCTACACTAATATGTGTGAGCAAATAAATGATCTAAAACTGGAATGTATATTTAAAAAAGAAATAGAGCATAAAAGTTTAGAAAATTTGCAGCCTAGCCATATGGTAGAAAACAAAAGCCCGATTTCAGGGGAGAAATTCAAGGGGGTTGCAGAAATTTGCATAACTAAAAGGAAGGCAAATGCTGATAGCCAACACAATAGAAAAAAGGCCTTGAAGGCATTTCAGAGACCTCTGGGACAAATTCTCCAATCACAGGCCTGGAGTTGTAGGAGGATGAAATGGTTTCCTTGGCCAGGCCCAGAGCCCCACTGCCTTGCACTGTCTCAGGAGACTGCTCCTGACATCCCAGCTGCTCCAGCTCCAGTTGTAGCTCATGGGGCCTGGGTACAGCTTGGGTCATTGCTTCAGAGGGCACAAACCATAACGCTTGGTGGTTTCCATGTTCTCTTAAGCCTGCAGGTGAACAGAATTCAAGAGTTGAAGTGTGGGAGCCTTTGCCTAGATTTCAGAGGATGTACAAAAAAGCCTGGATGTCCAAGCAGAAGTCTGCTCAGGAATGGAGCCCTCATGGAGAAACTCTACTAGGGTAATGCAGAGGGCAAATGTGGGGTTTGAGCCCCCACACAGAGTCTCCACTGCCAGTTCTCAAAAGCCGCCATGGGAACTGAACCCTGCAAAGTCACAGAGGTGGGACTTCTCAAGACCTTGGGAGCCCACCTCTTGCCTCAGTGTGCCATGGATGTGAGAAATGGAGGCAAAGGAGATTAATTTGGAGCTTTAAGATTTTTAATGACTGCCTTGCTTGGAGCCTGTAGTCTCTTTCTTTGGATCAATACCTCCATTTTTCAATGTGAATATATACCCAATGCATACACACCCATTGTATCTTGGAAGTAAATAACCTGTTTCTTATTTTACAGGCTCATAGGTGGAAGGGACTTGCCTTGTCTCAGATGAGACTTTGGACTTTGGACCTTTGAGTTAATGTTGGAATAGGAGAGGACATTGAAGGACTGTTGGGAAGGTATGATTGGATTTCACAATGTGAGAAAGACATAAGGTTTGGGAGAGGCCAAGAGCAGAATGCTATGCTATGTGATGTGATGCGATGCGATGCGATGTGATGCGATGCGATATGATATAGATCTGTATTCTTGCCCAAATCTCATGTTGTATTGCAATCTCCAATATTCTAGGTGGGTCCTGATGTGAGGTGATTGGATCATGAGGGCAAGTTTCCTACTTGGTACTGCAGAACTGTGAGACAATTAAACCTCTTTTCTTTGTAAATTACCTAATCTCCAGTATTTCTTTATAAAACTGAGAGAATAAGCTAATACATAAAGTAACAAATATGTAATCAAAAGTCAAAAGAAAAGCAGTCAATATTAATTGAAATTTAGATGACATGGATGTTAGAATTAACAGTCAAGAACTTCAAATAAGTCATAAGCAATATCCTAAAATAGCCCATAAAGATTCACTGTCTTAATTCTGGGGATTATAAGATGAAGAGATATCACACCAAAGACTATGGCATATAACATTGCAAAAGAAATTTAGCACATATAATTAAGATCTACAGTTGTGAAGGTTAATTTCATGTATCAAATTGGAAGATGTTTATGGATGATGGTAACATTTAAATGAATTAAATTTGAGTAAGTTGATTGCCCACCATAATGTGAGTGGGCCTGATTGAGTCAATTGAAGGCCTGAATAAAACAAAAAACAGGCCTCCACAAGCAAGGGGAAATTCTCCAGCATACTATCTTCAGACTTTATCTATACCATCAGGTTTCCTGTGTCCCCACCCCGCTGGCCTTCAGATTGTAAATGCACCATAGGTTCTCCTAGGTCTCCAGTCTATCTGGTCTTCAGATTGGCAATGCCTCATCAGCTCTACTGGGTCTGAAGCCTGCTAGCCCATATTGTAGATTTAGATTCACCAGCCTCCATAATCATGTGAGCCAATTCCTTATAACATATCTCTTCATATGCATGTACATTCTATTGATTCTCATTTTTGGGATATTCTTGGTTAATAACTAATCAATTGATTTTGATTTAAACAAAAGAGAGTTTAGCCAAGTTGAGCCAATCTAAGCAAATTAGCCCTTTAGAAGTGGATAGTCTTCCTGGATGGTAGCAGAGTGATTTGAAGCACAGGAAAGATTTTACATACCAGTTCTGGTTTTCATGATAGAGGGGCTACATGTAAAAGACTAGAAAGGAATATTCATGATCTGAGGAGGATGTCTAGAAGTTGAAAATACCACAGTCTAAGAGATAGAAAGATGATGGGTAGGTCAGTCCCACAACTGGAAATAAATTAATTCTGCTAAAACCAAAAATGAACTTGGAAGGGATTTCTTTCCCATGGCACATGGACAAGAGCTCCATGCCTGACACTTTAATTTTAGCCTTGTGAGATCCTAAGCAAAGAAATCAATAAAGTGTTTTTACCAAATCGAGCTAAAAAATGGATGTTATTTTAATTAGCTAAGTTTGTGGTAATTTGTTACACAGTTATAGAAAAATAATACAAAGCAAATATTATAAATGTACCTAAGGACTTAAAATAAAATAATACCTTAATAAACAGAACATCTCAGAAGATAAAAAACTATACCTATGAAAAAATGGAAAATCTAAAAGTGAAAATAATACTTGAAATTTAAAAAAATGCATGTGCTTAACAGCAGACTGATGATGTCAAAAGTAAGAATATGAACTTGAAGAAAAATAGAATTTGAAATAAAAGTAGAATCAAACTGAAAATTAAAAAAAGAAACAGAACCTCAGTGAATTGTAAGAACTATTAACTAGACTAACATATATCTAATTGCAGTAACAGTGAGTACAGCCAAAGCTATCCTAAGTAAAAACAACAAATTTGAATAAATCACATTAGCTTTCTTCAAATTATACTACAACACTATAGTACCCAAACAGCATGATACTGGTATAATACCAGATAAGTAGACAAAGGGAATAGAATATATAACACAGAAACACATCCATACATCTACAGTGAGCTCATTTTCCACAAAGGTACCAAGAACATACATTGCAGAAAGGACAGTATTTTCAACACTTTGAAAAAATTGAAAATTGAAGACAGTATTTTCAATAAATTTTGGTGGAATAATGGGACATCAATATTCAGAAGAATAAAACTAGACCCCTATTTCCTTCCATATGCAAAATTCATACCAAAATGGAATATAGAATTAAATCTAATACTTTTAACTATAAAACTACTGTAAGAAAACCTCATGGAAACTCTCCAGGACATTGGACTGGGTAAAGATTTCTTTAATAATACCCTACAAGAACAGGCAACCCACTCAAAAATGGACCAATGGGATCACATAAAGTTAAAAAGCTTCTCCACATCAATTAAGTGAAGAGACAACCCACAGAACGGGAGAAAATATTTCCAAATTATCCATCTGACATGGATTAATAATGAAAATATGTGAACAACTATCCAAAAATAAAGCACTGGCATAAGAACCAAAAATCAGGTAAGCAATCACAGTACCTGATTTTAACATCATATTAATAAAAGAGGCTCCGAGGATGATACAAAAATCAATATTCAGTGGCCTAAACCACCCCTCCCACACATCCTCGCCACAGCCACATGGTGTGGAGTGTGAATCTGTGCACTTGGTGTATGAAGAATACAGCAATTGAGGGAATTTGCATTGGAACTCAGTGCTGCCCTGTCTCAGCATACAGCAACCAGGGCAGAATTCAGCTGCTGCCCATGGAGGGAGCATTTGAACTAGCCCTAGCTAGAGGCAAATTGTCCATCTGGGCAGTGAGAACTTGAGTTCTGGCAAGCCCCACCACCATGGGCTAAACTTCTTAGGTGTCCTAAATCAATTTGAAAGGCAGTGTAGGCCATGAGGGATGCAATTTCTGGGCAAGTCCTGGTGTTATGCTGGGCTTACAACCAGTGGACTTAGGATGCACACCACCTAGTGAGGTACAATGAGGGGCTGCCTATGGAATGCTTGCATCACCCCTCTTTCAACCCCAGGCAGCACAGCTCACAGCTCTGGGAGAGACTTCTTCCCTCTGTTTGAGAAGAGGAGAGAGAAGAGTAAGGAGGACTTTATCTTGCAACTTTGTTACCAGCTCAGCCACAGTAGAATAGGGCACCAGGCAGAGTGCTGAGGCCTCCATTCCAGGACCTAGTTCCCAAACATTTCTAAACACCCCCTGATCCCTTGGGCCAGAAGAGAATCTGCTGCCTTAAAGGGAAGTATTCAGTCCTGTAAAAATTCATTACCTCCTGACTAAAGAGCACTTCGGGTGTGAATAACCAGCAGTCATAGCCAGGAAGTGCTTGTCATGGGCCTTGGGTGAGACTCAGACCCATGTTAGCTTCAGGCATGACGCAGCACATACCTAGCTGTGATAGCTGTGGGGATGAAAAGAGAGGGAAGAATAAAGGACACTTTGTCTTGCACCTTGGGTACCAGCTTGGCCTCAGGGGAGTAGAGCACCAAGCAGACTCCTAGAGTCCCCAGTTGCAGACCTTGGATCCTGGGTGGCATTTGTGTAGCTGCCCTGGACCAGAAGATAGCCCACTGCCCTGAAAAGAGAGATTCAGGGCTAGCAGCATTCATCACAAGCTGACTGAATAGCCTATGCTCCTTGAGTGAATATCAGTAGTAGCCATGCAGAAATACTGAAGGAAGTTCTTCAATCTGAAGGAAAAGGACACTAATGAGCAAAAATAAATCATCTGAAAGTACAAAACTCACCGATAATAGTAAGTACAGAGGAAAACACAGAATACTGTAATACTATAACTGTGGTGTGTAAATTACTCATATCTTGAATAGGAAGACTAAAAGATAAACTTATTAAAAAATGACAAAACATTTTAAAACATAAAAAGTATAATAAAATATAAATAATAACAACACAAAATTTTAAAAAGGGAGGTTGAACTTGAAATGTAGAGTTTTTATTAGTTGTTTTCTTTGTTTGTTTATGCAAGCAGTATTAAGTTGTCATCAATTTAAAATAATGGGTTACAAGATATTATTTACAAAACTGCTGACCTCAAATTAAAAAAAAAGATATACACGATGCATACAAAAAATAAAAAGTAAGAAAATTAAACATATCACCAGAGAAAAATGTACTTCATGAAAAGGAAGATCGAAAATAAGGAAAAGAATATGACAAAACAACTGGGAAACAAATAATAAAATAGCAGGAGTAAGTTCATATTTTCAATAATAACATTGAATGTAAATGAACTAAATGTTTCAACCAAAAGACATAGGCTAGTTGTATGAACAGAAAAAAACAAGGCCCAACCGTCTGTGACCTATAAGAAACACAATTCACCTATAAAGACACATATAGACTAAAAATAAAGAGATGGAAAAAGATATTTCATACAAATGTAAGCCATAAAATAGCAGGAATAGCTTTATTTATAGTAGACAACATAAATTTTAAGACAAGAAGTGTAAGAAGACACAAAGAAGGTTATTATTAATAATAACAAAATCAATTCATTAAGAGGATATATCAATAGGAAATGTGCATGCATCTAACACTGGAGCACTGAGATATTTAAAGCAAATATTATTAGAGCTAAAGAGAGAGATAGATTTCGATATGATAAGACATGGAGACTTCAACATTTAACTTTCAGCATTGGACAGATCATCAGACAGGAAATCAACAAAGAAACATTGAACTTTATCTGCATTATAGACCAAATGGACCTAATGAGTATTTACAGAAAAAGTCATCCAATGGCTGCAGGATGTGTATTCTGTGAAATTAGAAATGAAAAAGGAGACATTACAAATGATACCACAGAAATCCAAAGGATCACTAGAGGCTACTCTGAATTTATATGCCAATAAATTGGAAAATCTAGAGGAAATGCAAAAATTCCTAGACATCTACAACATACCAAGAGTGAATCATAAAGAAATCCAAAACCTGAGCAAAATCAAGAAATGAGTTTGAAGCTGTAATAAAAAGTTTCTCAGTAAACAAGAGCCCCTAACATGATGGTTTAACTGCTGAATTTTACCAAACATTAAAGAAGAAATATTATCAAAGATATTTACACTATTCAGAAAAATAGAGGAGGAGTGAATACTTCCAAATTCATTAAATGAGGCCAACATTACCCTGATGCCAAAACCAAAGACATGTCAATAATAGAAAACAAAACACCAATATTTCTGATTAATATTCATGTAAAAATCCTCAATGAAATACTAGAAAATGAAATTGAATAACACATTAGAAAGATTAGCCACCATGACCAAGTAAGATTTATCTCTGAGGTGCAAGGATGGCTCAATATATGCAAATAAATAAATGTGCTATATTACATTAACAGAATGAAGGACAAAAAAACCATATGATCATTTCAATTAATGCTGAAAAAGCATTGAATAAAATTCAGTATTGTTCATGACCAAAAAAAAAAAAAACACAAAAAAACTCAAAAACCTGGGTATGGAAGAAACATACCACAACATAATAAAAGCCACATACAACAGACCCACAGCTAGTATCATACTGAATGGGGAAAAACTGAAAGCCTTTTCTCTAAGATCTGAAACGAGGCAAGCATGCCTACTGTAACCACTGTTGTTTCACATAGTACTGGAAATCCTAGCTAGAGCGATTAGACGATAGAAAGAAAGAAATAGCCTCCAAATTGGAAAGGAAGTCAAATTATCTATGTTTGCAGATCATTTGATTTTATATTTGTAAAACCCTAAAGACTCCACTGGAAACTATTAGAACTGATGAATTTACTAAGGTTGAAGGATACAAAATCAACATACCAACATCAATAACACTTTTGTCAAAGGATGCTTGGGGTGTCACTTTACCAGCCAGAACCTCTGTGGGTGGTAGTGTCCCTGCTCAAGATTTGCTTGGGCATACTGGGCTCATTCTGCCTACTTAGTCTGCCAGGCTGCACTCAACTTGCACTACCAGCCTGAATCCCATGTCTGTTAAAGGGGGCAAGGTGCAGAGTGGTGAGGGGGTGTGTGAGCAAGTGAGCATGGGGTCTGGTCACCATGTACATTCAGGCACGCCTGCTGCAGTGGGGTGGGCAATTCCAGGTGCTGGCACAGGCTCCAGCTCCCTGTGAGGTTGTGGTGGATCAGGCATACCACAATCAGCTTCCACAGCTGGCTCTGGGGAATGCATTTCTGACTGGAAGCTTGGAGATACCAGGAACTGCAGATCCTCAAAGAAGGTGTCACAGCCCTGGCGCAGGGAGCTCCTAGGTCTGGGCTCCCCTAAGTGCTGCAGCTTTTCTCTCCTTCTTTATTCTATCCCTCTCATTGCCCACAACTTGGTGAGTCAGGGGCATGTTTCAGCCCTGTTTGTGTTACAGCTCTTTCAGCCCCACCCTTAGTGGGTCCCAAGTTCTTGACTTGTGTCCAGGAAAAAGTGAGGTGTGCAGATAAGTGGAGGGTGAGCAACACAAAGTGATGTTTTATTCAGCTACAGAACAGCTCAGAGGAGAACCACAGTGGATAGCTCCTCTCTGCAGGCAGGTCATCCTGACAAGTGTCTAACTCTCGTTAGAGAGAAGACTCACAGTGGCTAGCTCCTCCCCACAGGCAGGGCATCTCAATGAGTGTTCAGCTTTCAGCAGAGAGGAGACCCACAGTGGGTAGGTGGGTAGTTCCTTTCTGCAGGCTGGTTGTGCCATTATCTGTTCAGCTCTCAGCAGAGAGGAAACCCATAGTGGGCAGCTTGTCCCTGCAGCCAGATCATCCCATCATCTGCCCAAGTCTGGCTAAGCCTGGGGTTTTTATGGGCCTCAGGGTGGAAGAAGTGTGTCCATGGGTGGTGGTCCCTGAAAAAGCGTCATAAATTCTTACTCTGGTTCACAGAACAGGCAGCCTGGCCCACAGGCCTCAGGCAGTCTCTGACCTAAAAGTGGGATTTCACCAGGGACCTGCCTTTTTTCACCCAGGAGCCTGTCTGCCTTGCCTTCTGCTACAATTATCTTGCTGTCTATGGTGTCCAGAGGGTCGAAAGTCCAGAGGGCACCTAGGTGGCAGAGGGCTGGCATGTCAGTGCTGCCCTGAGCAGATGCACACATGGCCAGGTTGTGACACTGGCCTGGGCTCGGCCACAACTTTGCTCCAAAATTAGGGTGGGTGCCAGGAGCAGAGAGAGGCCAGGCAGTGGAAGCAGACACTTCTGAGCTTGTAGAGGTAAGGGGGGTTTCCCAGGCTCCAGAGAGAGCAGAGATGCCTGGGTTCATAGCTATGGCTGGGAGGCTACAGCTGTGACAGGTATGGTGGGGCTCCCACCCCTCCAGCTGGGAAGGGGGTGGGACTTCTGCCTATCTCCAGTCAGCAGACAGCCCTGGCCACTCCTCCCCTGCTGTAGCCAGCATCTTTGCAGCAGCTGCTCCAGATGGACCTTCACTGCCATCACTTTTATATGTCAACAGTGAACAATCTGAAAAAGAAATCAGTCAAGTAATCCTACTTGCAATAGCCACAAATAAAATTACATATCAAGAAATTAGTGTAAACAAAGAAATGAAAGATCCCTACAATAAAAACTATAAAACATTAATGAAAGAGACTGAAGAGGATACATAAAAATGAGAAGATATTCCGTGTTTATAAATGGGTAGAAGAAGCATTGTTAAAATGTCCATACCACCTGTATTAGTCTGTTCTTGCACTGCTATAAAGAAATACTTGAAACTGGGTAATTTATACTTAAAAGAGATTTAACTGGCTCATGGTTACGAAGGCTATACAGGAAGCATGACTGGGGAATCCTTAGGAAACTTTCAATCATTCCATAAGGGAAAGCAGGTATGTCTTAAATGATTAGAGAAGGAGTAAGAGAAAAGGGGGAGGTGCTACACAATTTTAAGCAACCAAATCTCATGAGAATTCACTATCACAAGAACAGCAAGGGAGAAATCTGCCTCCATGATCCAATCACCACCCACTAGGCCCCTCCTCCTACATTGGAGATTACACTCTGACATGAGATTTGAGTGGAAACACAAACCCAAACCATATTACTACCCAAAGTAATTGACATATTCAATGGACTTCCTTGCAAAACATCAAAGACATTCTTCACAGAAATAAAAAAAAAAAGTTTCTAAAATTCATATGGAACCACAAAAGACCCCAAATAGCTAAAGTCATCCTGAGCAAAAGGAAAACAAAAAAAACTGAAGGAATTATATTACCTTTCTTCAAATTATACTACTGAGCTGTAGTAACCAAAACAGCATGGTACTGGAATAAAAACAGGTACATAGAACAATAAAACAGGATTGAGAACACACAAACAAATCTACACCTCTACAGTCAAGTCATTTTCTTTTTTTTTTTTTTTTTTTTTTTTTTGAGATGGAGTCTTGCTCTGCCACCCAGGCTGGAGTGCAGTGGCCGGATCTCAGCTCACTGCAAGCTCCGTCTCCCGGGTTTATGCCATTCTCCTGCCTCAGCCTCCCGAGTAGCTGGGACTACAGGCGCCCGCCTCGTCGCCCGGCTAGTTTTTTGTATTTTTAAGTAGAGACAGGGTTTCACCGTATTAGCCAGGATGGTCTCGATCTCCTGACCTCGTGATCCGCCCGTCTCGGCCTCCCAAAGTGCTGGGATTACAGGCTTGAGCCACCGCGCCCGGCCCAGTCAAGTCATTTTCAACAATGGTGCCAAGAACATACATTAGGGAAGGGAAAACTGAATAGCAACATGTTGAAGAATGAAACTAGCCCCCTATCTCTTGCCTTATACAAAAATCAAATCAAAATAGATTAAAGACTTAAAACTAAGACCTCAAACTATGAAATTTCTACAAGTAAATCCTGGCTTAACTCTCCAGGAAGCAGATTGGGCAAAAATTTATTTAGTAAAACCCCACAAGCACAGGCAACAAAAGCAAGGATACACAATGGGTTCTCAAGTTAAAAACCTTCTGCACAGCCAAGAAAACAATCAACAAAGTGAAGAGACAATCTGCAGAATGAGAGAAAACATTTGCAAACTACTCATCTGACAAGGAATTAATAACCAGAATATACAAGGAGCTCAAACATCTCTTTAGGAAAATTCCAATGATCTGATTAAAAAGTGGGCAAGGAATCTGAGTAGACATTTCTCCAAAGAAGACATACAGGTTCCAAACTGGCATATGAAGAGGTGTTCAGCATCACTTATCATTAGAGAAATGGAAATGAAAGCTACGGTGAGAAATTATCTCACTCCAGTTAAAACAGCTTTTATCCAAAAGTCAGGCAATAACAAATGCTGGTGAGGATGTGGAGAAAAGGGAACCCTCATACACTGTTAGTGGGAATGTAAATTAGCATAACCACTATGAAGAACAGTTTGGTGGTCCCTCAAAAAAACTAAAAATAGAGCTACCATATGATCCAGTAACCCTACTGCTGGGTATGTACCAAGAAGAAAGGAAATCAGTATATTAAAGAGATATCTGCACTCCCGTTGTTGTTGCTGTTCTGTTCACTATAGCCAAGATTTGGAAGCAACCTAAGAGTCCATAAACAGATGAATGGAAAAAAATATGGTACTTATACACAATGGACTACTATTCAGCCATAAAAAAGAATTAGATTCAGTCATTTGCAACAACATGTGTGGAAATGGAGCTTCTTTTGTTAGGTAAAATAAGCCAGGCATAGAAAGAAAAATATTGCCATGTTTTTACTTACTTGTGGGATCTAAAAGTCAAAAACAATTACACTCAGAGAGAAAGATAGCAGAATAATGGTTACCAGAGGCTGGAAGTATAGTGGGGGATTGTGTGGGAGGCAAGGATGTTTAATGGGTACAAAAAGATAGAAAGAATGAATAAGACCTAATATTTGATATCAAAACAGGGTGACTATAGTCAAGTATTAATTAATTGTACATTTTAAAGTAGCTCAGAGGATATAATTGTGTTGTTAGTAACACAAAGGATAAATGCTTTAGGGGATGGACAGCCCATTATTCATGATGTGATTATCATGCCTGTAACAAAATATCTCATATACCCCATAAATATATATACCTATTATGTATCCACAAAAATTAAACATAAATAATTAGATAAAAGACGTATGGCACAATCATAAAGAAATTAGATGGGCCAGGAGCAGTGGCTCATGCATGTAATCCTAACACTTTGGGAAGCTGAGGTAGAAGGATCACTTGAGGTCAGGATTTGGAGGCTGTGATTGCACCACTGCTTTCCAGACAGCAGCAGAGCAAGACCCTATCTAGTTTAAAAAAGTATGGGTTCAACAAAGAGGGAAAAGAGGGCCAAGAACAGAGTCAATTCTGATTCAGAAAGAATTGCTGAAAGAACATACATTTCTGTGCAGAAAAAATATAAAGCTTGGAGTAAAGAGATGGGCTTTTAGACCTCAACCTGCTACTACCTAACTAACTTTGCATAAATCATTACTTCTCTCTGGACCTTCCTAACATGAAGAACTTGACCTGGATGATTGTTATAATTTTTATATTTTGTTTGATAACTAGCTCTTTTATATAATAAAGTAATTTATAATGTACTCTAAAATACCTTCATGTGTATATTTTTTAGGTTGGCCTTATTTCCCTCTAATTATGTAACAGTAGTACTTTAATTGTGAAGGTTTATTTTTCCTAAAAAAATATAGATTCTAGAATTTACATTTAGAAATTTAAGGTATAAAGCTATAATGAATAAGATGTTCTGAGTTTCCCATTCACAAGACTAGTGGCTGTGTATTCCAGGGAAAGAGATGTCAAGGTATATACAATCAGAGAAAGAATAATTAAAAAATGAAGTATAGAACTGAGGGTGGTGAAAGGACAGACGGTTTGGAATGACAACCACAATTTGTAGGTCGCAGTGCAATCTTCAGATTAGTAAGAGCTTACCTGGATGATACGGTTATGCCTCTCCAGTAAATAACTCCTTATGGAGGGCAGATGGCATGTTATTTTCCAGGTGTCAGGACCTAAGAATGTCTGTTTTACTTGGTTTATTTTACATAAACATTTATTCTTCTGTTGAAATATTATACTATATGCTGCAGAAAGCAGAAGGGATGATGATGCAGCGTAAAAATTTGAAACAGTAATAAGAAGCCATGGCAGCAGGTGCACTTGGCTAAAGAATGAAGAAGGCACAGTGTGGCACAGACAGCAGGAGATTAGATGAAATGCACAGACAGTTTACAGGGATAAAAAGTTGGTAACAAATAAATTTGAGAAGAGATCACAACAATATGACTCTGGACTGGGTGCTGAGAACAGAAGTAGTATCTATATAGAATAGAAAACTAAGTGCTCAGAAAGAAAAGAAAAGCAGAAGATAGAAAAGATACAGTTAGGATGTCACTATAATTAAGCAGTCAGAGAAATTATCATAACTACTTGTAAAGTAATGCAGAGATCTGTGAATTATGATCCACAGGGCAAATCTGGCTGATGGTCTAAATGACTAAAAATCCAGAGTCAGAAAAACAATCAAAATCCATATAAGAATACGTCACAGGAGCTATACATTGTTGCAAAGCCTTAAATATTTACTATCTGGCCTTTAACTGCAAAAGTCATTCTCCCACTAGGGTAGTCAGTTAGCAAATATTTAGTTAATCAACTCATTTCTTTGACTCATTTTCTTTGACTCATTAACGAATACGTTTAACAGTTACCTTTTGACAGACATGGCTTGCTGTGTGCTGGAGCAATGCCAATAAAGGCAACCACCTAAAACACTGTACTCCTCAGTACAGTGAATCAGGAGTATAATTCAAGGTCTGCTTAGATTCCTTGCCCATTTTTAAATCAGATCATTAGAAATTTCCCGAAGAGATGCTTGAGGTCCTTCTATATTCTAGTTATTAATTCCTTGTCAGATGAGTAGTGTGCAAATATTTTCTCTCATTCTGTGGGTTGTCTCTTGACTTTGTTGATTGTTTTCTTGGTTGTGTACTTCTGTTGGTAAAGGAATAGAAAATCAACAAATCTTTAGAAAGTAATTACAATAATGACAAGCTCTGAAAAGAAGCATATATGTTTTCTAACAGGGAGCAATGTATAAATGGACTTTCCCTAATCTTGGAAAGTATTGATGGCTTTCATGAGAAAGTGGTCAAGCAACTGAGGGCTGCCAGATAAATACGATCTAGTCAGGGTGAAGAGGAAGGAGAGATAGTCTAGAGAGAGGGAATATCACATGTAAAAGCTTTCAGGAATAAAAGAGATTCGATGCATTTGAGGAAAGTAACAAGGCCAATGAGTTTGAAACACAGAGAATGAGGCAGCACCTTGTGGGCTATGAGTGATTGATAATATTTTTTGTCTACCTAGCTCATGGGTGGATCTAATTTAATCCAGACTTTTAGTCTTTAGCTCAAAGATAAACGGGAGACAAGAGACCCAGGTTAGCAGCCCAGTGGTTGGCTTAGAGAGGTGTACACTTAAATTATGTTGAGACCATCTTATCTCCTTGAGACATTTACCAGAATGATGTATCAGGAAACATACTTTCTCTTCCTCTGGAAATTCAAGCTATAATGGCATATATGTTTGGAAATGCCAATGGGCATCTCAAATTCATATTCAGGTGTCTACCTGAGAACAATGCCTACACAAAGAGAGGAAGAGGAAGAGGAAGAAGAAGGAGAAGAAGAAGCAGAATGAGGAGGAGGAAGAGGAAGAAGAGAAGGAGGAAGAAGAGAGAGGGAGAAACTGAATAAAATTCCTGAGGTTATAAATAGGACATCTATTCAGCCATAATAGAAGATTATATAATTAATTATTTACTGGCTTGATGAAACAATAATTTAGTTGTTTATTAAATCTTTTGAGGTGTATTTTTTTTATTGATAGTTAAAAGAGTCTTTAAGAATTCTAGATTTCATAAACTGAGAGACTGGGTAATTTACCCGTGTTTCTTATAGTGATTTTCCTAAATTTCTCATTTTGAGGCAAATAGGAAAAAACTAAAAGAAAGTGGAAATTCATGTGAAAGATAAATATATATATATATATATATATATATATATATTTTTTTTTTTTTCCAGAATGCTATTGTTTTATCTTTCCTGGATGAAAAAGATGGAAATATACTTAGGTGTACTTGCTCATTCAACATATATATATGAAGCACCTCTTATGAACCTGATATTTATTTAGATGCTAAGCACATAAAGGAAAATAAAACAAAAAAATTCCCTGCTCTCATGGAACACCTGCTTTAGTAAACCCAAATTTAAATATAGGCACACCTTGTTTTATTGTGCTTTGTTTTATTGTGCTTCACAGGTATTGTGATTTAAGTTTGTGGCAACCTTGTGTCGAGTAAATCTATTGATGCTGTTGGTGTCATTTTCCCAAGAGCAGACATTCTTTTCATGTCCCTGTGTTACATTTTAATAATTCTTGCCAAAGAATAGCAAACCTGACAAATGTCCTATGTGCTCTCACTACTCTACCAACTGGCTGTTTTCCATTTTTTCTTCCCTCTTCTTGGGCCTTCCTATCCCCTGACACACAATATTTAAGTTAAACCAGTTAATAGCCCTACAATGGCCTTTAAATGCTGAAGTGAAGTGAAAAGTCACACATCTCTCACTTTCAATCAAAACTAGAAATGACTCAGCTTAGTGAAGAAGGCATGTTGAAAGCTGAGATAGCCTGAAAGATAGGCCTCATGTGCCAACCATTTAGCCAAGTTGTGAATGCAAAACAAACGTTTTTGAAGGAAATTTAAAGTGCTACTCCAGTGAACACACAAATGATAAGAAAGCAAAATAGCCTTATTGCTGATATGGAGAAAGTTTTAGCAGTCTGAGTAGAAGATCAACCAGCCACAACATTTCTTTCAGGAAAAGCCTAATCCAGAGCAAGGTCCTAACTCTCAATTTTATGAAGGCTGACAGATGTAAGAAAGCTGCAGAAGAAAAGTTTGAATCTAGTAGAGGTTGGTCCATGAGGCTTAAGGAAATAAGCTATCTTCATAATATAAAAGTGCAAGGTGAAACAGTAAGTGCTTATGTAGTAACCACAGCATATTATCCAGATCATCTAATTAAGATAAATTATGAAGATGGCTACACTACACAACAGATTTTTCAATGTATATAAAACAGTCTTCTATTGGAAGAAGATACCATCTAACGCTTCCATAGTTAGACAGGAAAAGTAAATGCCTGGCTTCAGAGCTTTAAACAAGGCTGACACTCTTGTTAGGAGACAACACAATTGGTGACAGTATTAGTCAGTCCTTGCATTGCTATAAAGGCATAACCGAGACTGGGTAATTTATAAAGAAAAGAGGTTTAATTGGCTCATGGTTCTACAGGCTGTACAGGAAGCATAGTGGCTTCTGGGGAGGCCTCAGGAAAGTTACATTCATGGCTGAAGGCAAAGGGGAAGCAGGCACTCCTTACATGGCTGGCACATAAGAAAGAAATGGGGGGAGGTGCCATATACTTTCAAACAATCAGATTTCCTGAGCACTCTATCACAAGAATAGCACCAAAAGGATGATGCTAACCTTTCATAAATGATACACCCCCATAATTGAATCATCTCCCACTCAAGCCCCACCTCCAACATTTGGGATTATAATTAAATATGAGATTTGGGTGAGGACACAGATCTAAACCATATTAGTGACTTTCAATTGAAGCCAAGACTATAGTGTTAAGGCCTTTAAGAATTATGCTAAATGTAATTTGGGTGTTATCTATGAATAGGACAGTAATGTCTGGATGATAGCATATTTTCTTACATAATGGTTTACTAAATATTTTAAACCCACTGTTGAGACCTACTGCTCAGAACAAAATATTTCTTTTAAAATGTTACTGCTCATTGACGATATACCTAGTCATCTAAGAGATCTGATGGAAATTTACAAGGAGATTAATCCTGTTTTCCTGCTTGCTAACCCAGCATCTATTTTGTATACCATGGATGAAGGAGCAATTTTAACTCTTAAACCTCATTATTTAAGAAATAATTTTTAAGACTATGATTTCCATAGATAGTAATTCTTCTCTTGGATTTGGGCAAAGTAAATGGAAAACCTTCTGGGAAGGAATCACCATTTTTGATATCATTAAGAACATTTGTGATTAATAGGAAGAGGTAAATAAATAAGCAGTACTAGGAATGTGAAAGAAGTTGGTTCCACAACTCATAAATGACTTTGAGGAGTTCAAGATTTCAATGGAGGAAGTTACTGCAGATGTGGTACAAATAGCAAGAGAACTATAATTAGAAGTAAAGACTTAAGATGTGACTGAATTGTTGAGATTTCATGGTAAAATGTGAACAAATTAGGGGTTACTTCTTTTTTTTTTTGAGACGGACTCTCGCTCTGTTGCCCAGGCTGGAGTGCAGTGGCTAGATCTCAGCTCACTGCAAGCTCCACCTCCCGGGTTCTCGCCATTCTCCTGCCTCAGCCTCCCGAGTAGCTGGGACTACAGGCGCCCGCCACCTCACCCGGCTAGTTTTTTGTATTTTTAGTAGAGACGGGGTTTCACCGTGTTAGCCAGGATGGTCTCGATCTCCTGACCTCGTGATCCGCCCGTCTCGGCCTCCCAAAGAGCTGGGATTACAGGCTTGAGCCACCGCACCCGGCCTAGGGGTTACTTCTTATGGATGAACAAAGAAAGCAGAATCTATTCTGTGTAAAGACACCATGAAAATTGTTCAAACGACAACAAAGCGTTTTGAATATTACATAAACTTAGTTGACGAAGCAGTGGAAATGTTTGTAAAGATTGACCTCCAATTTGAGAAAAATTCTACTACAGCTGGAATGTTGTCAAACGTCACCACATTCCACAGAAAAATCTTTCATTAAAGGAAGGCTATTGCAAAATTCGTTGTTGTCTTATTTTAAGAAAGTGTCCCAGCCACCACAATGTTCAACAACTACCACCTTGATCAGTCAGCAGCCATCAACATTAGGGCAACAAACTCCACTAGCAAAAAGATTATGACTCACTGAAGGCTCAGATGATTGCTAGCATATTTTTGCAGTAAAAAATTTTAAAGTTAAGGTATGTATATTGTTTTTTGGACAAGTTGATATTACACACTGAATAAACTACAGTATAACATAACTCTATATACCCTTAGAAATAAAAAGAAACATGTCACTTGCTTTTTGCTGTGATCAGGAACCAAATACACAATATCTTGAAGATAAGCCTTATTGAGAATATCTTATTTTAAATGTAAAATAAATTAATGATATTACAGTATGGTTTTTCATGAACTGGATAGAAAAACATTGTGATTTATCAACACCACTTTCATAATTAAATTATTATTTCTCTGATTAGGTCTTAGGAAGAATTAGCCAAAATAAATAGTCTCTGGCTTCTGAAATGACCACCTTTTCAAGACATAAGTACTGAGGTGGTTGTTTTGATCTATTAGAAATCTGAGCTTCTGCAATTTGTATCATGTTGTAATCCTAAATGTGTTACTCTCATTCTTCTTGGACAAAATATAAATGGGGACTGGTCTATCTAAAACATTGGTTCTGGAGTAGTCAGTGGACAATCACCTTCAGAGATCTCTTCCCAGGAAAAATCCCTGACCTGGTTTGATAATGCAAAAGTAGATAATTTGTGTTACTTATATCCTCATTCATAAACTTGTTTGTAATGTACAGTTAGTGGTATACGTTAAGGCACAGTCTATACCGATTTGTTTTTCTAAGACCACCAGAGTGGGCACAAAAGAACCAGCGACTAGGCAAGTGTAGGAGCAAAACTGCAAGTTTATTTTGGTCACCTAAGGTGTGGGGAAGAGGTCTGTCGGCGTCCGGCAAAGAAGGCCGACAGAGTCCCCCGGTGGGGCTCTTGGACGGAGTTCCCACAGTCCCGACATCCCGACAGGAGTGGGGCTGTGAGAAGGCCGCGCGTGGCGTCCCTCCGAAGCGGCTTTTCTAGGAGTGGGAGGGCAATAGGCGGGGCACGGGCGTGTCAGGGGGGGTTCCGCAGGTGCGACCAGGTAAATCTTGGTCTCTTCGGATTGACATCACCTGGCGCATGCCTAGTTGGTCTGCACCTTCCCGGGTCGCCGGCTGCATTTTCGCGCCCGCGGGAAAAGTTGGGGGGGGATGAAGAACCCGGAAGTGTACCATCTTGCCTCCGTTCATCCAAACATATGCAAGTGCACCAGAGTCCAGATCCGGGCCACTGGAACTAGTATGAAGGTCCAGGAGCAAAAGAAACCTAGATTAAAGTGATTTTTATGAGTCTGACTCAACTGTAGTTTGTGATTTGATCATATGTGGAAAACATGACGAAAGTGTCATTCTTCGCTTTCTGATCCATTTCACAGGGTAGGTATCAAAGTAAAATTTCTGTGTGTGCTTATACTAAAAGGAAATTTTTAACTAGTGCAATATGGATTACAAGATATGAATTAAGTTTGGAACACTTAAATTACCCTAATGTATTATAATTTCACTTTGATTTGCCTGACCCTGCCTTTATTCTCTACCCCAACTCCCACCTCCAATCTATTGTAAGCTCCTATAAGTAAGGGACTTGGATTTGTTTAATAAACTATACCCAATTCTTAGAACCACACTTAGCACCTTTTAGGTAAAAGATGCATTTAAATCATTAAATGAAAGAATGAATAAGACAATTAATTAAATATATTAACATATTTTTAAAATAACACTCAACATTCAAAAATACATGTCTAGAGACCTTATCCCAGAAATATTTTGTGCATAATTACAACATTTCAGTTGGCAAATAATTGAAACAAATAATCTTTTTACAATTTTATTTTAAGTTTTAATTTTTGTGGATACATATAGATATATATCTTTATACAGTACATGAGATATTTTGATATAGGCATGGAATGAGTAATAATCACATAATAAAAAATTGACTATCCTTTCCAGCATTTATCCTTTGTGTTGCAAACAATCTAATTATGCACTTTTAGTTATTTAAAAATGTACAATTAAATTATTTATTGACTATAGTAACCCTGTTGTGCTATCAATACTGGGTCTTATTTATTCTTTCTATTTTTCTTAACCCATTAACAATCCCTGCTCCCACTTTCCACCCACCTACTACCCTTCCCTGCCTCTGGTAACCACCCTTCTATTCTTTATCTTCATGAGTTCAATTGTTTTTGATTTTTAGATACCACAAATAAGTGAGAAAATGTGAAGTTTGTTTTTCTGTTCCTGCCTTATTTTACTTAACATAATGACCTCCAGTTCCATTGATGTTGTTACAAATGACTGAATCTCATTTTTTAAATAGCTGAATAGTACTTCATTGTGTCTAAGTACCACATTTTCTTTATCCATTCATTTGTTGATGGACACTTAGGTTGCTCCCAAATCTTGGCTATTGTTAACCACGGTAGAACAAACATGAGAATGCAGATATCTCTTCAATATGCTGATATCCTCTGGGTATATACCCAGCAGTGGAGTTACTGGTTCATTTGGTAGTTGTATTTTTAATTTTTTGAGGAACCTTCAAACTGTTCTCCACAGTTGTTGTACTATGAAAATTTACATTTCCAATAAAAGTGTACGAAGGTTCCCTTTTCTCTCCATCCTCACCAGTGTTTGCTATTGCTTAACTTTTGGATAAAAGCCATTTTAACGGAAGTGAAATGATATCTCACTGTAAGTTTTTACTTCCATTTCTCTGATGATCAGTGATGTTGAGTACCTCTTTATATACCTGTTTGGAATCTGTATGTCTTCTTTTGAGAAATGTCTACAAATATCCTTTGTCTGTTTTTTCAGTCAGATCACTAGAAGTTTTCTAAAGAGGTATTTGAGTTCCATACATCTGGTTATTAATCCCTTGTCAGATGGGTAGTTTGCAAATATTTTGTCTCATTCTGTAGGTTGTCTCTTCACTTTGTTGATTGTTTCCTTCATTGTACAGAAGTTTTCTAAGTTGATGTGATCTCATTTGTTCATTTTTGCTTTGGTTACTTGTGCTTATGGGGTATTACTCAAGAAATTTTTACCCACACCAATGTCCTGAAGAGTTTCCTCAATACTTTTTTGTAGCAATTTCACAATTTGAGATCTTAGATTTAAGTCTTTAATCAATTTTGATTTTTTTTAATCAGACAAGTGATAGGGGTCTAGTTTAATTCTTCTGCATATTGCTATGTAGTTTTCCCAGCCCTGTTTATTGAAGTAACTGTTTGTTTTCCCAGTGTATGTTCTTGACCCCTTTGTCAAAAATGAGTTCAGTGTAGGTATGTGGATTTATTTGTCCATTCTCTCATCTGTTCCTTTGGTCTATGTGTCTGTTTTTATGCCAGTACCATGCTGTTTTGGTTACTATAGCTCTGTGGTATAATTTGAGGAAAGGTAATGCAATTCCTCCAGTTTTGATCTTTTTGCTCAGGATAGCTTTTGTTATCCTGGTCTTTTGTTATTCCATATACATTTTAGGATTGTTTTCTCTATTTCTGTGATCAATGTCGTTGGTATTTTGATAGATATTGCATTGAATCTGTAGATTGCTTTGGGTACTGTGCACATTTTAACAATATTGTTCTTCTAATTCGTGAACATGAAATATCTTTCCATTTTTTGGTGTCCTCTCTAATTTATTTCATTAGTGTTTTATAGTTCTTGTTGTAGAGATCTTTCACTTTTTTGGTTATGTTAATTCCTAGATATGAAATTTTATTTGAGGGTATTGTTTATGATATTACTTTACTGATTTCTTTTTCACATTGTTCAGTGTTGGCATTTAGAAATGCTACTAATTTATGTGTGCTGATTTTGTGTCCTGCAGCTTTACTGAATTTATAAGTTATAATATTTTCCTGATAGAGTCTTCAGAGTTTTCTAAATATATGATTATATCATCTGCTAACAAGGATAGTTTTTCTTCCTTTCCAATTTGGATGCTATTTATTTCTTTCTCTTGTCTAATTGTGCTAGCTAAGACTTCCAGCACTATTTGAATAACTGGTGAAATTGAGCATCCTTGCTGTGTTTCAGATGTAAGAGAAAAGGCTTTGAGTTTTTCCTCATTCAGTATGATACTAGATGTGGGTCTGTCATATATGGCCTTTATTATGTTGAAGTATGTTTCTTCTATAAGCATGTTTTTGAAGCTTTTTATCATGAAGTGATGTTGAACTTTTTCCATCCCTTTATTTTCAGTCTATGTATATCTTTACGTATGAAGTGTGTTTCTTATAGGCAACAGATCATTGAGTATTTTTTATCCATTCAGTCCCTCTTTGTCTTTTGATTGGAGAGTTTAGTGCATTTACATTCAATGTTGTTATTGATAAGTAAAGACCTACTCTTGCCATTTTGTTACTTGTTTTCCTTCTATTGAAGATAATTTTATCTGGCAGTATGCTTTGATTTGTTGTTTTTTATTTTGGTGTATTCACTGTGTATTTTCTGATTTGAGATAACCATTAGGTTTCCAACTACTATCTCATAACCTATTATTTTAAACTGATGAGAAGTTAATTCTGATTGCATTACAAAAACACAAAATAAAACTAATGAAAACCCTATACTTTATCTTTATTTTCCAGCTTTTAAACTTTGCTTATTTCCCTTTATGTCTTATTGTACTGTTAATATCTTGAGCAGTTGCTGTACTTTTTTTTATTGGTTCATCATTTAGTCTTTCTACTTTAGTCAAGACAAGTTTACACACCAAAATTATGGTGTTACATCATTTTGCATTTTTTCATGTTCTTCTTATTAGCAGTGAGGTTTAAATCTTCAAATGATTTTTTGTTATTGTTCATTAATATCCCTTTCTTTCTGACTGAAGTGCTCCTAGCATTTCTGGTGGGAGTTCTGGTGTTGATGAAATTACTCAACTATTGTTTGTCTGGGAATATCTTTATGTCTCCTTTATGCATAGAGAACATATTCATTGGATATACTATTGTAGGGTAAAAGTTTTTTCCTTCAATACCTTAAATATGTTGTGACACCCTCTTCTGGCCTGTATGGCTTCCGTTATAAAGTCTGCTGCCAGACATATTGGAGCTCCATTATATGCTACTGGTTTCTTTTCTCTTGCTGCTTTTATAATCCTTAATTTATCCTTGACATTTGGGAATTTGATTATTCAATCCCCTGTGGTAGTCTATTTTGGGTTAAATCTGCTTGGTGTCCTATAAGTTTTTTTGTAATTTAATGCTGAAATCTTTCTCTTGATTTGGAAAATTCTATATTCTCCCTTTGAGTAAGCTTTCCACTCCTATTTTTTTTCTCTACTTCTTCTTGAAGGCCAATAACTCTTAGATTTGCCCTTTTGAGTCTATTTTCTAGATCTTGTAGGTGTGCATCATTGTTTTTTATTTTTTATTATTTTGTCTCCTCTGACTGTGTATTTTCAAATAGCCTGTCCTCAAGCTCACTAATTCTTTCTTCCTCCTGATCAATTCTCCTATTAAGAGACTGTGATGCATTTCTCAGCATGTCAGTTGAATTTTTGAACCCTAGAATTTCTGTTTCATTTTTTAAAATAATTTTAATCTCTTTGTTAAATTTATCTGATATAATTTTGATGTTCTTCTCTGTGCTATCTGAAATGTTTTTGAGTGTCCTTAAAACAGCACATTTAATTTTCTGCCTGAAAGGTCATGTATGACTGTTTCTCCAGGATTCATCCCTGGTGCCTTATTTAGTTCATTTGATTAGGTCATGTTTTCTTGGATGGTGTTGATGCTTGTAGATGTTTTTTATTGTCTGGGCATTGAAAAGAGATACTTATCATAGTTTTCACAGTCTGGTCTTATTTGTGTTTGTCTTTCTTTTGAGGACTTTTCAGGTATTTGGAGGGACTTGGGATTCAAGCCCAATAACACTGTGGTTTTTTCAAACTTGTAGCAGTACTGCCTTGATGGTCTTGGATGAGTTCTGGAAGAGTTCTCTGGATTACCAAGCAGAAACCCTTGTTTTTGTTTTATTTTGTTTTGTTTTTTTCATTTACGTTTTCCTAAACATACCATCTCTCTCTTTTTACTGAGCCATCTGGAAATGGGCAGTGTAGTGATGCAAGCACCCCTGTAGCCACTACTGCCGTGATGCCCAGGGTTTTTAGATTTAGAGTGGCAAGTTCCCCCAGGCCCTTGGAGTATCCCAGGGATTAGAATTAAAAAACTTTAGCAATTTATTTAATATTCTATTCTACTACAGCTAAAGCTGGCACTCAAACCACAAGATGAAGTCCTTTTTACTCTTCTCTCCCCTTTTCACAGGCAGAAGAGCCTCTCCATGTGGCCCCTACCACCACTGGCCCATGGTGAGTTCTGCCAGGTTTCTGAAGATGTTTGCTTAAAGCCCAGGGCAATCTGCATCAGCTTGTGATAAATGCTGCCAGGCTTGGAACTCACCCTCCAGTGGAGTGGTCTCCCTTCTGGACCAGAGCAGTTCTAGAAATGCTGTCCAACAGCACAAGATCAATACTTTTACCTATGATCCAAGACTATTAATATGCATGCCTAATTTTTGTAGGAAAGGAGTCACAAACACCAGTGTTTTCCACAAACACATCAGTGGTGACTGACATATTGCTAAGATTTATTGATTATAAAAGCTTATTGCTACCTTAAAATGAGTGAAGTTTGCCTGGAAAATATACAAGGACAGAGAACAACAACAACAACAAAAACAAACATAATCCAAACCTGAGAGACATGGGAAAACTTAAAAGTTTCATTGCGAAGTCTAATTTTGATCTTCAGTGAGGAACTCAAACAGGCTTAATAATGGTTTGTCACACAACTGATGTTCAAAAGTGCTGAAGTTAATAATGCATCTAATCCAGAAATAAATCATCCTTTGAGATAACCAGCTCGACTATTCTTAGATTGCCAGTGGAGCTCTTATGTTTCCATGTGGAACAGTAGCAATAGCAACAAACTCAGTAGAGACTTACCTTAGATCTTTCTGCGCTGATCCAGTACATGATACACCGTGACAATGAGTAGGTGCACTGGAGGAATGAGTTGATTTTGAGAGTCAGTTCTGTTATGAAAACCTGTATGTCATGTGCAAAAGGGGCCCAGCATCCACCAGGAGCTACTGGCAGTGGCTCATTGATCTTTCCATTTACTGCACACGAGCTGGAGTAGGGTTTTGCTCAATGATGGAGTATAAATGTAGTGTGGATCCCAGGAGATGATAATGGTCATGCTAAGTTTAAAATAATTGTTTCATTGCATGACTTTGCAAAGCAGTATAAATAATCAGATGCTGAGTATTATATACAAAACATAGAAAAAGATTTGGACATATAAGGCTGTCTATGTAAAAAGCAATTAACTCACGTCTTGACATGTCTATCAAAATGTCACTTGCTAGCACAACATTGACTGTTGAGTGCCTTTTCTCTAGAATTTATATTCTTTCCCCACACTGGGAATCACCAGAGTAACCTTTTTACTCTGTTTTCTTTGCTCTCACCCTACCTCCTTCTGCTCCTTACCGTCTGTCTCTTTTCATTTGTGAATTTGATTAGCTTACAGGGAAGAACATAGAGTCAGTACCCTCCAAAGTTTAACTAAAAAGCCTGAAAGCTTATGTATTTAAAACAGCACATATAATGTAAATAACTTATATCTGTGAACTATATCCCTTTATGACAGAGATTAAGTTAAAAGTGTAGTGTTTAAGTGTGACATGAGCCTTGAGTACCGCAAATAATATCACATCAGGGGAAATGTCACCTTTTTTTGCAGTCTACTTCAGTGCTAGTGAGGAAAGACCAATTAAAAATAGGAATCAGTAAATATGTTGTCTTGATAATCTAGGGTAAAGGATATGTTTGCATACAGATTCTTTGCTGTATTAGCTCAGCTGAACTTTATCTTTTCCCTTGACACCCTGCTGATTTCCAGCATATGTGTGTGTAATCACTAGTGTGTGACCTTCTATTGTTTGCCACTTAAATATCTGTTCCCTTGTCTTTTGCCAGCTGTACTAAGCAATGTTCTCAGGTATATTTTTGGTCCTGTCAGCAATATAAACATCAGAAAAAACATAGCTGTGAATTTCTCAAAACTCTCCTTTCCTTTCTCATTGTGTTCTCCATTCCACTCTTGAATATAATTGATTACAAGTCTAGTGAATGATCTTACTATTTTTAATACATTAATATTTTTCTTCAATTTAAATTCAGCATCCAAACTATATATCCTCAAAGGGGAAATACCCATGCAAACAAGAAGGAGAAATAAAATGCACAATAAATATTTGAGACAAAATGCTTAGGATAGTCACTTGATTACTTATTTGCTGCTTTTTCTCCTATTTCTCCCCCTGCCCAGAGCAACATAATCTGAACTAGTTATAATATTAAGAGAATGTCAGTGTTAATTGGAGTATTTTGCCTTCATCAGGAAACAACGAAAAATCAGAAGCTCTTAAAGCAGTAAGTTTAGTCTTGTGGGAGGTTAATTTCCTTTGGAAGTTATATTAACTCCTTCTCACCACATGGGCATTATGTACTCTTAGTTTGTTACTGTTGTCTTTATAAATAGCCCTCCAGTGGCCCTAAATAGTAATTAAAGCTTTGCAATATGCCTATATTGTTAAAGTATAAAAAAGAGTAATTTAGATATGTGAAGAGTGTAGCTTGACAAATTACAATGATCACTTCTTTTCTTTCAGATTGAACATTTTTCCCCCCAACTATATTTTCCTCTTCCTTGAACAGGATAAATTTCAACTGGCTGGGCCACTAATAGTCTCAGTTTCACTATCTAATGATAACTGTATTCAGATGCAATGGTCTTTGACAAATTGAATTCTAATGTTTAATGTTTGCAGATCCTCTTTGTTCTGAATGTGGGAAGATGGAATTTCCTGTTTCAAGCTGACAGCAGTAGTTTGCAAAGTAGTACTGATTGTGATTTTAAGAATATCTTGTGATATATGATCTACTTCCTTACTATAGAAGAGGATTTAAACCTTGAGACACATGTCTGCATCTCACTATTTGATGTTTCTGCAAAAATAATATTAAACTTTCGCCATTGACTCAATATAGGATTCACAGAATATGAGTGTTTTAGAGTGAATTAGAGTGTTCCCTCAATTTGATAACTCATTTTTTTTTTTTTTCAGATGGAGTCTTGCTGTGTCACCAGGCTAGAGTGCAGTAGTGCGATCTTGGCTCACTGCAACCTCCACCTCCTGGGTTCAAGCGATTTTCGTGCCTCAGCCTCCTGAGTAGCTGGGATTACAGGCATGCACCACCACACCCAGCTAATTTCTGCATTTTCTTAGAGATGGGGTTTCACCATGTTGGCCAAGATGGTCTCAATCTCCTGACCTCATGATCCGCCTGCCTTGGCCTCCCAAAGTGCTGGGATTACAGGAGTGAGTGACAGACCATGCCTGGCCCAAATTTTTTTTTAAATTGAAAATGTTGTAATTATTTTTGCTAAAATATTGGTATTCTCATTGTTAAGTTTTATAAATCCTTGTTATATTTATCTTAGACCCTCAATTTTCTTTTAAACACACACATGCATTGTGCATGCACACACTAACACACAAACAAAATTAACATCCCCATGATTTCTGAATTCACTTTATGTACATATACAGATACTTCTTAATTTACAATGGGGCTATGTTCCCATAAACATGTTGCTGGTTAAAAATATTGTAAGTTGACATGCATAAAATATACCCAATGAATTGAACACAATAGCTTAGCTTAGCCTACCTTATACATGCTCAGAACACTTATATTAACCTACAGATGGGCAAAGCCTATTTTAACACAAAGCCTATTTTATAACAAAGTTTTGAGTATCTTATGTAATTTATTGAATACTAAACTGAAAGTGAAAAACAGAATGGTTATAACAGAATAAAAATGTAACCTGTAGAAAGAAAGAAAATATTTGCAAAGTTATTCATTTGATAATGAATTGATATTCAGAATACACAAGAAACTCAAACAGCTCAACATCAAAGAAAAAAATTGAAAAAAATATTGGCACATTAGTTGAATTGACATCTCTGAAAAGAAGACATACAAATGGCCAAGAGGTGTATGAAAAAATACTTAACATCGTTAATCATCAGGGAAATGCAAATTAAAACCATGATGAGATATAATCTCCCTCTAGTTACAATGGCTATTATAAAATAGATGAAAGATAACAAATGCATAGAAAGGGGAATTCTTATACATTGTGGTGGAAATGGAAATTAATATAGCTATTATAGAAAACAGTATTGGCCGGGTGAGGTGGCTCACTCCTGTAATCCCAGCACTTTGGGAGGCCAAGGCAGGCAGATCACCTAAGGTCAGGAGTTTGACAACAGCCTGGCCAACATGGTGAAACCCTGTCTCGACTAAAAATACAAAAAATTCACCAGACATGGTGGTGCATGCCTGTAATTCCAGCTACTTGGACAGCTGAGGCAGGAGAACTGCTTGATCCCAAGAGGGGGAAGTTGCAGTGAGCTGAGATTTTGCTACTGCTCTCCAGCGTAGGCAATGAGAGTGAAATTCTGTAGAAAGAAAGAAAGAAAGAAAGAAAAGAAGGAAAGAAAGAAGGAAAGAAAGAAGGAAAGAAGGAAGAAGGAAGGAAGGAAGAAGGAAGGAAGAAGGAAGGAAGGAAGGAAGAAGGAAGAAGGAAGGAAGGAAGGAAGGAAGGAGAGAGAAAGAAAGGAGAGAGAGAAAGAAAGAGAAAGAAAAAGAAAGAAAGAAAAAGAAAGAAAGAGAGAAGGAAGGAAGGAAGGAAGGAAAGAAAGAAAGAAAGAAAGAAAGAAAGAAAGAAAGAAGGAAAGAAGGAAGAAGGAAAGAAAGAAAGAAAGAAAGAAGGAAAGAAAGAAAGAGAAAGAAAGAAAGAGAGAAAGAATAGTATGCAGAATAGTATGCAGGTTTCTTAGAAGACTAAAAGTAGAACTACCACATGATCCAGCAATTCCACATTAGGTATATATCTAAAAGAAAAGTAATCAGTATGTTGAGGCAATATCTGCACTCCCATATTTATTGCAGAACTATTTGCAACAACCAAGATATGAAATCAACCTAAACACCCATCAACATATGAATGGATAAAGAAAATGTGGAATATATACTCAATGAAATACTATCCAGCAGCAAAAAGGAATGAAATTCTAAAATTCACAGCAACATGCATGAGCTTGGAAGACTTTAAGTGAAATAACCCAGCTGAAAAGAGATAAATACCACATATTTTCATTTATATGTGGGAGCTAACAATTGATTTATAGACGTAGAAAGTAGAATAGTGGTAACTAGATGCTGGGAAGAGAAATGAGGAGGAAGAACAGTACAAAATTGGTTAACAGATAAAAAATTACAGCTAGATAATAGGAATCAGTTCTACTGCTTTAAGCACTGTAGGTGACTATAAATAAAAATTTATTTTTTTATTTCAGGCCAGGAATGGTGGCTCATGCCTGTAATTCCAGCACTTTGGGAGACCAGGGCGAGTGGGTCACCTGAGGTCAGGAGTTTGAGACCAGCCTGGCCAACATGGCAAAACCCCGTCTCTACTAAAAATGCAAAAAGAACCCGGGTATGGTGGCACACCCTTGTAATCCCAGCTGCTCGGCAGGCTGAGGTGGGAGAATTGCTTGAACTTGAGGCTGCAGTGAGCCAAGATCGCACCACTGCATTCTAGCCTGGGCAACAAGGCTATACCCTGTCTCCAAAAAAAAAAAAAAAAATTGTATTTTCAAATAACAAAAAGAGTAAATTTTGAATGATTCCAACACAAATAAATAATAAATGCTTGAGGTGATGAATATACTAGTTACCCTGATTAGATCATTACACATTGTATATATACATGAACCAAATTTTACACTGCACCCCATCAACATGTACAATTTCTATATATTAAAAATAATTTTAAAAAACAAAAAAACACCCTCAGAATGGTTGTATAGCTACTTGAAGTATGGTTTTGCTTTTGTAAATTCAAAAAGTTTTTGACCTATCATCACTCAGAGATCCATCCGTATGCACTGTATATGTATATCTTTAATATCTTTGTGCTTCTGTTTTATATTATTTTGCCAATATTATGCTTTCTTGACATCATTCACTTACTTTTAAAGACTAAAATTATACTTTAATAGAATGAATTATGTGTCATTGTCTAATTTTAATTTGTAAATAAATTTTCTTTTATGGCCTATTTGCCCATGTGTTTAAGAGTATGTGACTGGGTTTCATTCTAGATGTAAATTCATTTTCCCTTTTGCATCTATCTCTTTGTGTTTTATTCTCTGTGTCTAGAAGTTTTGGCAATGACTTACACCAACCACAGTTTCTATCAATCCGAAAGCAGCATGGGGACTTTATCCCCTTGGTGACAGCAGATATTTGTAGATCTAGACACCAAGCCATCGGGTGGTTTGTCTCAGTCCCCACCTCTCCCAGGTCCCCCAAATAATTCATAGTCTCAGGGAGTGATGAGCTGGCAGCAGCTTTTCCATTCTCTTCTCAGCAAGTGGTTCTCACCCCAGGTGCCTGTTTTAGTGTACAGAGCCTTGTTTTGTTTTTGTGTTTTAAATGGAATTATTTACTTTTATTACAGAGAAAGCTTTTCTTCTGATCTCTGTTGGTCTCTTCCTGAGGGTCAGGAAGCTTGAAACCTTGGCCCCATGCTCTGATGTATGTTTGAGTTTTGAATATGGGTTATGGAAATGGTTACCTTATAGTTGAACAAAACAAGTTCTTTTCTAATCTCAGGTTATTAATGGAAACGATCACGGTGTGTGTGTGTGTGTGTGTGTGTGTGTATGTATATGTATTTAGGTTTGGGAATTATACTCAAATTATGATCTTAAAGTATCATCTTTATTGAAAGTCATGTGGATTGCTGTTATCCAGTGAAATTTATTGCATAGTTTCAAATTCTGCCACTGTAGCTATGAATAAAGCTGCTTTTGAAATAATCAGTAAACACTAAGCTCTGTATAAAAGAAAAACTTGTATTCTGTAGCATTTTTATAGAACAGTGTGTGTGCTTTTCTCTGTTAACTTTATCTTGAGTAGCCTAATAACATTAGCTATAGATTGAGTCTACAAATAATAATCCTAGAAATTCAGTGAACAATAACGTTGATTATTGTTATAAAAGTTCCTTGATATTAAGATTCATAGACAGTGATCATTCCTTTAGTAAATTATTACATAGGAAACAAAACATTGTCTCTAAAAATTCAGATTCACAATCCAAACAAGAAAATGAAAATAAAAATAAAGCCTTTTAAATATGTTCAATTATGTTCATCTTACATATTTAGTTTTTTTCAGTTGAGTGATCATTGATTTGCTGGAATAAAATTTTATGTTCAGGGTTAAATAGGCTTAAATTTTTTAGACCATGAAAATATAAAAATATAAAAATAAAACATTAAATTTGCATTGTGTAAATAGAACAATATACATAATTTACTACTGGAAGGAAACATCTCTATTTGAACCTGTTTGATTTATAGATAATGATATGATCACTGTTTATATTTAAGTCATATCATATATATTTGAAATAACATAAATAAGAAAATTGTATATTTGAACTATTAAGTGTATTTGAAGATGCATTCATTAGCATTAAATATTTCATGAGTGTTGAGTAAGATACTCTCTCCTGATTGGTATTATCATATATTAAACTGGTAACATTACTCAGATAATTGTTTTCTGGTATTTTCTCTGCTAGAAGTTAGCAGTAATTGAAGGATAAGGCTTATCTGATGACTACATTTTTAAAAAACATTAGAAAAGGCATAATCCAAGAAAAAATTTAAAACTAATTATATATGGTGTAGTGCTATTATATATGTTTCTTCCTTAAAAAAGTGGATAAATGATATTTATTTGGAGATTTTGAGACTTCTAAAATACTTTTGTTCCATTATATCAAGAAATCTGATAATTTTTTTCTTGCCAAAACTTGTGCATGCCTCTTTATCCAGAATTAATTAAATTTAAAATTTTCTTCCTATTTTTCCTATTTCTGCTTAGGCTAATTAAATGAGTTACAAAACTTCCTAGTTGGCTAGAAGGCATGTAGTGTTTTAATCCTTCTGTGCTACAAATAGTATCTAATAGGGTCTTCTACAATACACATTGAAAGGTATAAATTAGTCTTCGTTGTCCTCTGTATCTAATTTATATAATAAGTTTTAAATATGTTCTTCAAATTGAGAATCATAAGATACTCAGATAACCAGTAATCAGTAACTTTAGCCATATGATATATAATGCATAGTTATAATATATATGTGTATTTATTAAGATTTATGGGCATGTAATAAACGTTTTAATTCTACCAACAAGAAGCTTAAATGTTTTCTTTTCCAAGATTATAAAAAGTAAAACAAATATCACTGTATCAAGAGAAAATATAGATATCAACATTATAATTAAACCATTATCTATCTTTTCATACATGCATACATACATACCTAATACATATTTCTAAATTCTCATGGAGGACAAATGAAACAAGTGTAAGTCATAGCTAAAATGTTTCAGAAAAGGCAAAAAAAATTGTAAGTCTTGTTCTACCTAATATAAAAACATAGAAATAACAGACTCAAAATAGTGGGGCACTATTAAAACGAGTTATAAGGAATTGCTATGATTTAAATGTTTCCTCCCAATTTTGTGTGTTGGAAACAATTCACAACGCAATAGTGTTGGGGATGGGGACCTTGAAAGGAATTTGGGTCATTAAGGGTCTACCTTCAGGAAAGGATTAATGCTGTTATATAAAGGCTTGCAGGTGTGAGCTCTTATGCTCTTCTCCCATGTGAGAAGCAGCGTTTAAGGCACCATCTTGGATATGTAGACCAGGCCCTTTTAAATTTGCCTGTGTCTTGATCTTGGACTTTTCCACCTCTGGAAATGTGAGTAAATAAATTTCCATCCTTATAAATGACCCAGTCTATGGTATTTTGTTGTAGCAGCACAAAATGGACTAAATAGAAATCAATGCAATGAAATAGGCTAATATAACATAGAAATAATCACAAATGAATGAAAGATAACTATTTAAAAGTAGTATTTGTTACACATTGAAAATTTGTAATAGAATTTTTATATTTAGCTTTATCCAGTATGTTAGTCAGTTGTCAGTTCAGACTTCAATAACAATTACCATACACTACATGGCTTTAAGCTACAAACATTTATTTCTCACAATTCTGGAGGATGGGAAGTCCAAGATTAACGTGCTGGCTCACTCAATTATTGGCAAGGGCCATCCTCCTAATTTTCAGAAGGACGCTTCTTCCTGTATACTCACATGACACAAAGATAAATCTTATTCTTAAAGGCATGCTAATCCCATCAGGAGCACTCCTAAATAATCTCCCAAAGCTGCCACCTCCAAACACCATCACACTGGGGATTAGGGCTTCAACATATAAATTTTGAGGAGACACAAACATTCAGTCCATAGCACAACAAATAAGTTCATAAATGAATAAATGAACAGCATTCAAAAAGTTAAATGTAGCCAGTGAAATTACAAATATTATGTTCTACCTTCTACTACAAATAAACAAATTTGACTGACAGTGGTGGCTCACGCCTGCAATCCCAGCACTTTGGGAGGCCGAGATGTGTGGATCACATGAGGTCAGGAGTTCGAGACCAGCCTGACCAACACGGTGAAACTATGTCTCTACTAAAAATAAAAATAATTAGCTGTGCATGGTGGTGGGCACCTGTAATCCCAGCTACTCGGAAGGCTGAGGCAGCAGAATTGCTTGAATCCGGAAGGCAGACGTTTCAGTGAGCTGAGATCATGCCATTGCACTCCAGCCTGGGCGACAAGAGCAAAACTCAGTCTCAAAAAATAAATAAATAAAATAAATAAATGGATAAATAAACAAATTCTAAACAGAACATTAACAAACTCCCACTAGCCTTCAAAAAATGAAAAAGAAAAATCAGTGGATGCTTGTTGGATGTGACAACCTATGAAGGAATTATAACTGAAACCAATATTACCAAAGTTAACGTATACACATTAGGAAAATCTGTGCAAGAAAATACAATGAACAAATAGTTAAAATACAAACATTCTTGATTACCATCATCTAAAGAAAAATTTATGGAGTTTGTCAATTCTCAGAAGAGGAATCAACACAGCAGTATTAAAAGAATGACTTATAAAAACAAAATATTTCTTTTATAACTGGGACATTTGAAAATAATTTATAATTTTAAAATAAGATACATCCTAAAGAAGGTGTAGGGTAGACATTGCAATATTAATAGTGTATGTAGTAGCCCACATTTATTAAATATCCAATATGTGATTCGCGTTTTTCTAGGACTTGAGTTATATGTATTAACAATTTATCTTCAAAACATCCCCAAGAAGGCACTGTTAGTATTCCCACTTTACTTATGAGTAAATTGAGGCACATAAAAATTCAAAACTTGTTTTTATAATTAGTGCAGTGGAAAAACCAAGGTTCATCATCAAGTTGTCTGGCTCTATAGGACATGAGACTCTTAAACACAGGGCAGTGCTTGCAAGGTATAACAATAATATTTACCACTTATGAACACTACGCGTTTGCTAGGGATTATGGTAATCATTTATACATGGCATTTCAAGTAATCTCTAGAGGAAAGTTTATTTTCTTCTGAGACTAGAGAAGGAAATCAAAACCCAAATAGTTTAAGTAAATGTCCAAAGTTGAAAGAGCTTCTAAATATAGCAACTGTCTGTGAAATAGCAAAACCTTGCACACTCATGCCTTTTCCATTTTGGGATACTGTTTTCAATCTTTCACTAAAGCGAAATGAAGGTACAGTAGCCCCTTCATATCTGTGGGTTCTGTATTCCTGGATTCAACCAATGGCAGATCAAAAATATTTAAATAAAGAAACAATAAAAAATATGGCAATAAAAATAATGAAATAAAATATGATAAAACAAGTATTTACAAAGTATTTACTTTGTATTAGGTATTATAAGTAGCCTAGGGGTGATGTATATAGGATGTGCAGCATTGTATGTAGGAGGATGTGCAGAGACTGTACACAAATATTACATCTTTATATATAAAGGACTTGAGCATCCTTGGATTTTGGTATCGGTGGGAAGTTCTGGAACCAATACCCCACGAATACCGAGGAACTACTGTATGTCTAACTGAAAAAAAAGTCTTTAAGATGATGTTATTTCATTTGTATGAAACTCTACTAAAAATGGTAAGAAATGGATACAAAATGTTATGTTCATGAATGTACTTGGCAACCATGACTGTGAACAAAATAAAATAATTCAAATATCTAACTATAGAGAATTATCAAATTCACATACTGACTGAAGCATAGCTATTGGAAATCAGGTGTTCAAAGAGGACACAATGATATGTATATTTATTCATTTTCTCTATATACGTGTGCTTAGAGAGACAATGATTGAGGGAAGAATACAAGAACTATTAGCAGTGGTTAATGTAATATTTTACCATGTAATACAATTTTTTCTTTGCGATTTCTCTATTTTTTTTTTAAGTTTTCTGGTCTCAACTAATTTATTTCGCATATGTGAACCATGGGACAAGAAGAATGAGAATCATAACAGGAGTATGCCACAAAGGCAAGATAAATAGTTAAATAAGTAATACAATTTTTCGAAAAAGGTTTATTTTCTATCCTACAATGGACATCTCAAGACAATTGGGTAGTCCATTGAGTCTCTAAATTAGAACACAGTTGGATGTTTCTGACAATGTTCAGATTTTGTTTTCATCCTCTGAGATGCTGAGATTCACTAGGGAAACCTAGCATTCAAATGTGTTAGAAAATACATAATGCGTCAACACATTGTGACATGGGAGTGATACTAGTAAAAGCCGTTTGAGTCTATTAATAACACAAAACCAGTTCATTCTAATAGCAGAAAAATATGAGTAAATTTCAGGTTTCCTTCCTTCTTTCTTTCTTTTTTTCTTATTTGCATTTGTAGTATTACTTTATAAATTAAGAAAAATGATGTAATTTTCTAAAAGACGTAGGATGCTTTGTGTGGAAATTTCTACTCCCTTTGAAGCTGGTTATTCAGCATTGTATACCGAACTATTTTAGCCATGCATTGTTTTTTAATCATTTACTCATTTGCTTTTTTTTTTCTGTCTCCCTTGCATCATCTCTGATGCTAACATTCAGATGGCAAATGAAAGAACACTTTGCAAAGTTCATGAATTGGCACAACTGTAGTTGATAAAATTTATTTTCTGACTAATTTGCTGTTTTTCATTACACCTTTTCCGAAAGTAATAGAGAAAAGAGAGAACAGGATCAATAATAGATAAGTGAATATGACCTTACCAACATGTGTCCTCAATCGGAAAATATTCCCAGGTGGAATGAATCAGTCAGCATCTTACTTCATTCATAGGTGAAATGATTGACCTGTCTCTCCCAACTTCGCCTCCATTGCCTATGAGGAGTTACACTGAAGATGTGCTTAATGATTATTGGCTATATTATATTAGTGGCTACTAGTCATCTTTATTGTTTGTTATTGCTCTGGCCTAAATCACCTTTAGTAATAAAAAAATTGTTTAGAAACATCAAATATATCTATTTTTTTTCCTACTGACAGAACTCTGAAGGTTCTAATTTTGGCTAATATATCGAATCACTTCCGTTTTGTCAATAGATATTTTGGAGAGATGACATTGAAACCTATCTGGATGTATACTGATTATTGCAGTTTCTACAGAATTGTGTGTTAACTAATGAGATGTATGACAAGGTGACCCAGTGATAGTGATGGTAGTGATAACAAGGGGACTAGAAATCCCAGCACAGTTGTCACCTCAATTTAGTGAGAAAAAAGAAAGCTCTGAAGGATTTTTTTTTCTCCCTTGAGTAGCTTGTTTTCTTACTTTGTTCCTTCATTATTGTTATAAATTGAAATTAATTTATTTCCTCAGTCTAATCTTTAATATGCTAAGATATGTCAAATGTGTCCAATTGCATTGAACAATTTGAATACATTCTATTTTAATCTTATTGACTATATTGATCTTATTCTCCTCCTCAAACAACACGGCCAAAAATATGCAATCCATTTCAGTAAATGAAACCTCTGGGTGAAGGTTAATTACAAGGCTTCTAAATGCAACAACTGAAAAGAGACAATGATCAATTGAAAATAGACCCTAATAGAGTATGTATGTGCATTTTTCCTTTCACCATAAGGGCTGGAATTATAAGCCACAGATGCCAGTTCCCAGTTACCATGCCAGCTGGGGATACATTTGCCCCCACTCTTTCCCATTGGATTTGAAAACTGCTCAATTATCCTTGTATTCCAAGGTCTGTGCTTGCAGCAGGGCTCTGAGATCTAAATTCTTTCACAGATACAGCGATGGGTTCAGTTTATCTGTCTAAAGAGAGAAGTTGTAATGCACATACATATTTGACTTTCATATAGTGAGAAAAAGAAACATTTACATCTATCAAGTTAAAAAGAATGCAGTAAGTCTGGTGTGTGTGTGTGTATGTGTGTGTGCGTGTGTGTGTTATAGGGAAGGTTGGGGAGAGAGGAGCAAACTGGCACTTTTTCAGGGACAATCTAGCTATTTGCTATTCCACAGTTGCTTCTGGAGTCTGCGGGTGGCAGCTGGTAGTGCTTCTCTGATGGCCATGCTTCCAGGAAACAGCAGAACTAAGACAACCTAAAACAATAAACGCAATGCTATTGACAAATTACTACCCCTTCCCCCTTTCTACCGATTTCTTTCCAGAAAACATCTGTCTTCTCGGCCTCCTTTTTGCATGCATAAATTCACTTCTAAAGTTCACAGCTTCTTGAGCATGTTTCTATTCTCTATTTAAAAAATGTGTTTTTCTCACAATCATCTGACAGCCTTTCAGTAGCAGAGGTTGTGTGTACTATTTAGTTTTACTTTCTCTATCAAGAATACTGTTTACATACTAGGCAATGAAGAATATGCATGACCAATGAGATCAAAAATTATTAGGGGCAATAATATAAGATAATCTTTTTAGAGAAATTTTGCCTTAATAATGTCTCCCACTTCCTAGAGCCCATTCTACAATTTCCTGGCTTATACTGGCATAATTCATTTTATTTTAGTTTCATAATATTATTATTTTTTCTTTTCTGTGTACTTTTTCTGTTACAAGAATCACGACTTCCACTTGTTTTCCACACATCCATTATTTACAATTAACTAATTTTAAGACTGATGGATCACCACTGCTTTCCCCTCTCCTTTTGTCTTTTCTTTTGAAATTCATATCGTTAATTCAAATATTTTTTTTGAGAGTTTTTCATTGACAGTTTTCTTCAAATACATACATAAAGATGTATCCTTTTAATGTTTGTTGTTGCTCAAATACGCCTTTCTTTTGCCTAACATATGTTTGGTATTTTGCTTGGAGATGTGATAGTTGTAGTCTCAACTTCTCAATGGTCTGTAGATGTTCTTCCATTGTCTTCCACTTCCGTTATTGCAGAGGAGAGTCCAATGCTTTGTTTTGTTTTTAATTCTTGTTCCTGTGCAGTCACTTGTTATTGCATGGAAGCGTGTTTTTTTTTTTTTTTTTTTTTTTAAGATGGAGTCTCACTCTGTCACCCAGACTGAAGTGCAGTGATGTGATCTCGGCTCACTGCAACCTCCGCCTCCCAGATTCAAGCAATTCTCTGCCTCTGCCTCCTGAGTAGCTGGGATTACAAGCATATATCATTACACCCAACTAATGGTTTTTTTTTTTTTTTTTGTATTTTTAGTGGAGATGGTGTTTCACCATCTTGATCAGGCTGGTCTTCAACTCCTGACCTGATGATCCACCTGCCTTGGCCTCCCAAAGTGCTGGGATTACAGAAGTGAATCACTGCACCTGGCCAACTTTTTTTTTTTTCTTTTTCAATTTAAATTATGAAAGAAAGGATTTTACCAAGATATTGCCTCTCTTATTTTCTTTTCATTTTTCAGTAAAAACTTAATATATAGTAGGTATGAGAAAAATATGCAGGACGTATGAACAAACATTTGTTGAGTGCATACTAATACAAAGTACTGTGATAGAAAATCACCTCTTTCCCTTACTCATTAAGTTTGGAGTACAATATGGAAAGTATGCAGGTAAACATTTAATTATAACAAGGCATACTGAATTTGAACTCTTTAGAGATTAGACAAAGTTCTCTCTGTGGAAGCAAATAAAGGATTTGTTTTAATGGATTTACAGAAGTCATCTGGGCTTTTCAACAAAATAGTTTCCTCTCTCCACTGACCTGAATTGCCTTAACTGCCAAATGTCTGGGTCTTTACTCAGTAAAAGAGAGACACAGGGTGCAATTCTCCTTTTTCGTATCCTTGTTCCCTTTGTCAGTTGAATACCTAGTTGGACATTTATTGCAGAAGCACACTGAAGGCAACTTCAGCTGAAGGTGAGCCAATGTTCGTGTAAACTTGCAATCCAGATTAAATATTAGGGTTTGTGCCAGCTCACATAAGAAGCTAGAGTTATAAGGTTTAGAGTTCGAGGGAAGTCAGAGATTCTTTTAGACAGATGAAAGAACATATGTAAAAGGCTGGAAGCAAAAAAGTCCATGAAAAATACGTAAGAAAGAGATCATGAAATACAGAGAGCCATAGTACAATATGACCCTGAGTGCAACTGGGTGGCTCTGAATGAAAACAGATTCATGATGTGAACTGACCTGAAAAAGTCAGTGTAGGAGGCTCCCCAGACAGGAGGGATGCTGGACTAATCCAATAAATACATGATAAACACAGAAAAAATATCCTTATTTTCTTGAAATGCTTTTCATTTAAACCAAAACGACAGCAACCAGGAAACCCAACTAAAAAACAATCCACATAATAGAGCTACTTTATTTTTTGGAATAAAGAGGAACACTCTCCTATATTTTTGTATATGATTTATGTCTTGGCCAGCACAAAATATATTAGCATTTTTTTTTGAGACGAAGTCTCACTTAGGTTGGGGTGCAGGGGCGCGATCTTGGCTCACTGCAATCTCTGCCTCCCCAGTTCGAGCAATTCTCCTGCCTCAGCCTCCCGAGTAGCGGGGACTATAGGCGCGCAAGACCACATCTGGCTAATTTTTGTAGTTTTTGTAGAGATGGGGTTTCATCATGTTGGCCAAACTGATCTTGAACTCTTGACCTCAGGTGATTTGCCCACCTCAGCCTCCCAAAGTGCTGGGATTACAGGCATGAGCCACTGCTTCCGGCCATTGGCGTTTGTTTAAGGTTTGACTGCTTTTTCACTTTTGTATGAATCTATTTTAAAAGCAGTCTCTGAGTGTGGGAGGTTCCCTGGGACTTGCAATGCATCTGTTGGAGTCACAACTGAGAAGATTGCCTTTAAAAAGAAAGTAACCCATGAAAACATTGACCTGACCAAAGTGGACGAAAATCCCTGTCAAGATAGAATAACAACTCTGTTTATTGATCCACTTTACTAAAGTTGGCTAGGAAGAGGGCATAATAACAATTCATTTTATCTGAGGATTTGTGAAACTTGAAAAAGTTGATAGTTTCAGGTTATTTTGGAATTATCACTTAAAATAATAATTGAAATGTTTATATTCACATATTTTAAATATAAATTAATATTAGACTGTGTAATTTAAAAATATACAGCTGCTCCACAGGGAGCTTTCGGGGTTTTCTTTCCTGCACTGAGATCACTGTCATTAGCTATTATAACACATTTTTTGTTTGTTTGTTTTTCAGATGGACTCTTTCTTTCTAATCCAGGCTGGAGTGCAGTGATGTGATCTCGGCTCACTGAACCTCAGTCTGCCTCTCGGGTTCAAGCGATTCTCCTCCCTGAGTCTCCCAAGTAGCTGGGATCATAGATACCTGCCACCACGCCCAACTAATTTTCCTTTTTTCTTTTTTTTGATATTTTTAGTAGAAACGGGTTTTCACCATGTACCATGTTGGCGAGGCTAGTCTCAAACTCCTGAATTCAAGTGATCCACCCTTCTCAGCCTCCCAAAGTGCTGGGATTACAGGCCTGAGCCGCTGAGCCAGCCCTATTGCAACACATCTGATTGCATTTAAGGCATTATACTCTTGGAGATCAGAAAGTGCATTCAACCTGTACAGAGTTTGTGTGCGTATGCATATGTGTGAAGCATATGTCTTGCTTAGTTAAGTTGCAATTTTCTTCAATACATAATTTTTCAACACATAATTTTAGTGTGCTCTTTTACTTTTAACATGGAATCTTGAAAATAATTGACAGCTGCTACTTTAATGATTGATTGGTTGGCTGGTTGACATATCTCCTAGTTTCAGTATCATCTAACATTTTTTGTTGTTGTTTTACTGGAATCCTATTACATGATTTTCCTTAAATTTAAAAGAATATATGCAGTTTTTTTTTAATTTAAAAAAGGCAATTATTTCAGAATAGCTTAAAAATAATTTCACACTTCTCTGTCCTCAAAAACACAAAACTCCCTAAGGGCAAACACATTCAACAGTTTGTTTTTAATTCTCATAGATGTTGTCTTTATCACTCTTGACTTAATTTTAGACCTTACCTCTTTTTGACACTTTCTTTTATATAATATATAATTAGATAGAATGTTATTTCCACAATTTCTCCTTAAATCGTAAAGTTCCACTTTCAAAATTTTATTTGATTTTTTTAACTCACAAATAATAATTGTACATGTTTATGCGATACAATGAGATGTTTTAATACATGTATATATTCTAGAATGATAAGATCATGAAAATTAACAGATCCATTATCTCACGTTTATTATTTCTTTGTGGTTATAACATTTAAAATCTACTCTTTTAGCAATTTTGAAATATATAATATATTATTATTAATCTTGGTCACCACGTTATGCAACAGATCACTTGAACATGTTTCTTCTGTCTAATGGAAATTTTGGTAAGCTTGGACCAACATCACTTCTTTCCTCTTGCACCCTCCAACTCTGCTTTCCCCCTTTCCAACCTCACCCACTCCCTTGTGTCCACAGCCTTTGATAACCACCATTGTATTATTTTTTATCAAGATATTAATAATTTACTTTGACTTCAGACTATGTAAGATGAGAATATGTGTTGCCCAGATTACCTTTACCTTTCCTTTTCCATCTTTGACCATCAAACTTACATGAGCTATACTCTTCAATTTTAACATTTTTCTAAACATTGTTGGACTCTAGTCAGAGCTATGCATTCTCCCTGTAGAGAGAATGCTATCCTCACAATCTGTGCAGGTTTATTGAATTGTTTGTATTTGTATTATTCCATGTCCCTGTAGTAGCCAACCATACTTCTGGGCTATGTAATGCATGTTTTCCCAAAATACATTTGATTTTTTTTTTCCTTTTAATTGTCTTTGCTTTTGGTATCAGTAGTTCTATCCTCCTAAGATTAGCTTGGAAGTGTTCCTTCCTCTTCTATTTTCTCAAAATGTTTGCATAGAACTTGTAATAATTTTTTCTCTAAACGTTTGAAGGATTCACCAGCAAAGTTATCCATATAAAACTATACATTTTTTCTTTGTAAGAAAGTGTTTTATTATAAATTCACTTTTTTAATTGGTATGAGAGCACTCTGATGTACTCTTGCTTAGAGTCAAATTGGATAATTTATGTAGTCAAGGAACTCAACCATTTCTTCTACATTTCAAACTTGCTGGCATTATATTGCAACATAATATTCCCTTCTTAAAATATGTGTAGGATTTATGAAGATGTCTGTCATCATTCCTCTATTCCCTATTTGTTGCCACGCTATGAAATAGGCATAATTGATTACTGACAGTGTTCCTTAAGACTCTATTCTTTCCTTAAATATTCATTCCATATTACTTTATCTTACTAGTATTGTATTGTTTTAAATGCTTGTTTATTCACATTTCTTCACTTATTGCATGTTAAGCTATTTGCAGACAAAGATAGCAGATTGGCATGATTATTTAGTCAGTAAATTTTGATCCAATGAATGAAATCTATTGAATCATCACATAATATTATTTAAGAGTTGTTGGATGCATTCAGAAGGCAAACTGAGTGAATAAAATATACATATTTAAAAATATCTTCATTTTTTCAGATCACTAGTAGTGTACAAACACTTTTAAAAATTTAAGGGATAAAACTGGAAGTAATTAACTTTTAAGCATTGAGTGAAATAGTTTAATAAAATAATTAGAAATGAAACTACCAGCATCCTGTTGAACTGCATGGAAATACAAAATGTTGGCTTCCATAGTCAAATGTAATTCTTAGTGCATCTTATCTTTTAGCTATAGAAAGCATGACAGAGAGAACATACAGAGAATCCATGAATATTGCTGCTTAATATACAGAACTGAGAGAAAGATTGGTAAATTACTAATTTTTACTTGAAGATAAACACATTTATGACAGAAAATAATAATAAAATTTCAGTTAGATATAAACCATATGTATTATATTATTTTTACTGAGTGAATCAGATAATATACCCATGTTAAATGTACGTATAGAATACTTCTTTAAAATGAATTTTTTTACAAATAGACATGAAATATAGATAACTTGGGGTGGCAATTTACAAGTGCTGCTTTCAGAAGGGACACAAGAAATATTGTTCAATTTGAGATTCGGGAAGTGTAGATGCTGATGAAACATATAAAGTGACCTTCAATCAACACAATCTTTGTTTTCCTCCCTGATATCATCAAAAATGTTGTGAGCAATAAAAGAGAATGATCACATAGATAGATAAGAAATAGTAAGGTCTTAAAATAAATAACCATATGCTCTAGTTTCTGAGAAAGGAAGTAGAGTTTCCAGATAGAATGGAGAAAATCTTTAAGGATGTAGGCCAGGACAGAAAGAAATAAAGAAACAAGTATGAAGATATAGCAGCAAGCTTTTAGGAAGTTTGATAAAAATAACATGTGGCAAAATGAAGAAAGAGAGAAAAATATGCGTTATTATATAATGTCAAATTTTCTTTTCAACCTCTCTTCATGTTACGCTTCATTATAAAATAAAGACAGCAGTTAATTCTGCTGGCAATGTCTCACACCTTGTTATCATCAAATAAAATCTATCATCCATCAATCAATCTATCTATCTATGTATCTAAGTATCTATCTATCTATCTTTCTATCTATCTATCTATCTATGAAAACTTATAGGTAAACATTTAAAAGGCTGATGAGTTACTGATTTGTTTGCAGATAACTACATTGTTCTGAAGAATGAATCTTAATATTGGTGGAGAGTTTGTTGATTTTCTCATAAATTCCACTAGCTACTGTCAATAGCCAATATATGTTGATTCTTATAGAAATAAAAGATATACTTTTGAAGATATTTAGCTTATAACTTGAGAGATCTTAAAAAATTGTAAAGCGTGAAATGAGAGTTGATATTCTAAGTAGGGTTCTTTGCAAAAGACTGAAATTGCACATGGTAAATCTATGAAATTTTTGTCAGTAGCCATGAGAGCTTGAAGTTTGGAATTATTTTATTTTGCTCAACAATGGATTTGCCATACTAGTGTGCAGGAATAAATAATGTAATAAGTAAAACTATTAACAGTTGACCAAAGCCTTCAACTGAACCTAGCCAATCCTTCTTTCATTGTTCATAGCACAGTAATACTCATAACGAGGTATAAATCAGGCATACCAACATTTTTGTCATTTTTTTCTCGTGAAAAAATATGGTTAAGTAAAGGGTGAAGCTTTAATAAAACTGGAAAATAAATTGCATGATTTAAGTATAGGAAATGTGGTTAATTACAGAAATACAACAGAAGTACTGTCTCGGTAAACATTTCTGCACATTAGGTGATTAAAATACAAAGCGTGGAAATCTGGAAGAAGTTAAGGTGGAGAACAAGTACGAACGGCCTAACAGGAAGAATGTTTGTCTCATTTAAAGCAAAGTCATGAGGCTGATGTGGCTTGTGAAGAAAAGCTGAAGGGAAAGGTGGAAGGAGGTAAGATGAGCAAGGTAGCTATGAACTAGACCCTGGAAAGCCACGTAGACCATTCAAGATAGGTACAGAGTTTCATCTCATTCTGAAAACTGTCATCAGTGTATGATTAAATGAATATGAAAACTGAGAGTAAGCATTTGAAATTTGTGGGTGTAATTTTGTAAAATAATTATCTGAAGGGATTTACTTTTAATTGGTCTGAATTAACATTTATTATTTTACTTTTAATAATTTATTTGTGTATATTTATAAAAAAGCAGTACATGATTGGCTGGACACGTTAAAAGATACTTAAAAAAAATGTTCCCTGCTCTCAGATAGTTCAAAAGGCACTGTAATCACTTTGACTTTTATTCAATGAGATAAGTAGAGAAATGACATAATCCAAAATATTTTAAAACTTATTATATTGTCTCCTGGGAAAATAGGCAGCATAATGGTAGACAAGGATACACAAGTGGAAACCAGTTAGAACACTACAATCACAATCATTTTGAAGTCCTCTTTGAAAAACAAAACAAAAATATCTCAGTCCAGCAGGAAAATAATATTCCCACGGAAGTGAGAAGACATAGATTCTTGAGTAGCACTAACGCTAAGACCAGCAGGATTTACCAATGGATTGTGTCATGGTTTACAACTGCCTGGGACCGGCGCATAGTGGGTAAAATAATTTATCAAGACAATTTTAAGAAAGAAAAAGGCAGATTTATTAGAAAAAGCACAAAAATATGTTGCAAGGGTGCAACAATGGGCAACACAGCAGAGAAAGGGCTGTCTGCAAAGAGGCAGGGGCTGGAGGGAAGTTTTATAAGATCCTGTTGCTCAGGCTGAATGCTTGAAACTGGATACTTGGATGCCAGTGAGCCATTTGCAGTTAACCCTATTTCTCTGAACATTTCCTCCCTATTGACCCTATTTCCATTCCTGCCAGCTAAGTCCATTTTCACATTTCTCTTACCTCCTCAGAGCTCCACAAATTGGACCTAGGTATTAATACAGAATGAGATTTCTGACTGACTACAAGATTTTGCCTTGAGTTACTGGGAAAAAGTGGAGTTGGATTTGTCATTTACTGAGATAGACAAAGATGCAGGCAGGCTTATACATGTAGTGATGGGGGAACCTGAAAGGTCTGGTCATATTTCTTCCCTGGTTCTTCAGTGAAGTTGGAAACAAGGTATCAAGCAAAAATGAGGACTGTCAGGACAGGTGTAAGATTTGAAGGATAAATAGAATGTATAAAATAACAGAAAATAAAAATATGGTTTTAAAAGGTCTTCTCATGTCAACGGCCATGGATTTAAACATTCAACTGCATAGGCAAAATTATCAAGGAAAAGGATATGGTATTTCACCATGTTTGGAGTTGCTCCCCAGACTACAATGGACAGAGGAAGTAAATTGACAAATATATTAGGAAATGATGATAATGATAAACCAAGGGAACAAATTTAGTCAGAAGCAAAATGAAGACATGAGAAAGGGGAGTAATAGTAAGAAGTGGTAGGACCACAGGATTGATTGTCCCTTTGGAGACCAATAATTTTTGAAGTCAGAGACCTAGACAAATAAGAGGAGAAGGTAATTGTAAAAATGAAACTCTTGAGTTTGAAGTTGTGGTTGATTGTTACCTACCAATAACAGCTGCCTCCATTCTCCTCACATTTAGCTGGGAAATCTACATTCAACTTTGACATTACATTTTGTGACTTTGACATTACATTTGATCACAAAGCCTTTGGCTGACCCCAAAGCATTGCTGGGTTCTCTGTTTCTAAGTTCCTTCCATGTGCCATTGCTTGTTAAACTTAAGTCATTCATTATTGACTGTAAGCGTCATGAGACCAGGAGTTCCATATCCTCTTCGCTTCTCAGACATAGTAATGAGTGGATGTATGAATGAATGAGTGACTGAATGAAAACGTGCATGAATGCTATGGAGTATAGACTCTTTTCTGCAGGTGACTGAAGTTCAATGGATCAAACAGGGAAGTAACTAAATCCAATGTGTTTTAGTAAGATGTTGGATATGAACATGCATGGTCTGCATGGCAGAGAAGTTTAGATAGTATTTCGCTAAAGAATGTCAAGTCCAGGGCGTTAGAAAGATTGTCTTTGGGGATATTAGAATCATCATGGTTCAGGAAAGGAGTAATAGTGAAAAGAACGCTAGAAAATTAAGGGCCCATATCTTCAGGAAACAAGGAAAGCATAAGGGACTCCAAAAGACTGAGTACTGAAAGTAACAATCTAATAGCATTAGCTTCAATATGGCTTTAATATTCTGTTTTATCAATGCTATTGCTTAATGAGTGTTATATTTTATTCTGGGCATTGCCAAACTGTAACTGTCCAGGGAAATAAGTTCAATAACACAGCATAAAGTACCTAGAGATAGTTTCTTTCATGATTTTCATGTCTCCAGAGAGAACAACTTGGTACAATGAATAAAAGTTATAAGGCAAACATCAGTTCTAAAAATTCAACATTTTAAATACTGGTTTAGTTTAGAAAAAAAAAAATGAGCCACAAGTCACTGAATGTTCAAGCAAAGTCTGCATGGCCATCTGTCAAGAATTTTGTAGAGAAGATGACTTACTTCATAGGAAGATTCCCCCCCCCTTTGGCATTTTACTCTGGTAATAGAAATAGAAGGAAAATAACATACTGATCAAATAAACTCTCTCTCCTCCCCACCACAATTCACTTTCTCTTTTTTGCCATCCTCCCTTCCCTGTCT